>NC_054472.1:33623755-34873755 GCF_017639515.1 Carcharodon carcharias | reverse complement strand
GTAGTCAAGGTCAGTAAATGTATCTACAAATGCCGTCTTCCACCAACTGCACCACTAGCCTCAAAACCTACTCAATATACCACACACCCATCACTCACCTACCAACAATGTCCATCAATCGCGACTCACACTCAACATTTTACCTTCACCTCGACTGACACAGACTTGGCATTACTGCAAGCCTCACATCCACATTTAACAGTTTCCACACACTGCTAGCTATTCTGCCACATCATCCAAACATATTGCATTACACTCACTGACTTCCATCTCTCTTGTGTAAAAAGTTGACGGTTAACCAGAGACATCAGTTGGACAAACTACTGGATTACTGTGATACGCTGGACACCCCTTTGAAGTGTGGTGGACACAACAATGATGGCAGGAATCTGAGCTTGTATGGCACAAGCCTATCTTGTGTGAGGGTAGTCTGAGCTTCCATGGCAGCAAGTTGGCCTTGCATGACATCAAACTGCGCTTCCACTGCAGTATCCAATCGTTGTGAGGCTTCTGCTGGCGTTGCAATGGAAGCTGAAGCATAACCAATCTTGCAATGCATCATAGATAGCTCTGCAAGTGTGGTAATGATGTTGTTCACCACTTCCACTCGAAAGGATGGGTTCCAAGCTCTGCACAAATTGCTGGGCCAAGTTAGTGCTGAATTCTTCCATGATCCTTGGCATTGTCAGACTTGCCAGAAAGCCTGCATGCAATGCACCATCATTGTGCATACACATCAACTTACTTTGGTATGCCACCCCATCAAAGTCCTCATCTGAGTTTTCTGCAGCAGAAACTGTGTGTGACCTCATCTTCCATCAAAGTGGCATTTGTGCTACCTTTGCCCCCTGCCCAGGCTGTAGGCTACTTGTGGTCTGTACTTCAACATGTGCAGTTCCCACCTCTAAATTACTCTTTAAAGTATTTACAGTTTTGGTATCTGAACTGGTTTGAGAGTGATTGTGTTTCTTCTGCTCTGCCATGTCTTGCTCTTCCACCATTGCCTAGCCAAGTGGCAGTTGATATCTGAAAGAAGGGTACAAAGTATTGTCGTGGTGAGGGGAAGGATGGTAAGTAAGAGATGCATGTTTATACTGTTTTGAAAAGCCAATTACAGTCATGGATTACTTACGGGCATATTGAACTTTTTAAGGAAGGCTTGTGTGTTTTTAAAGAAATACAAGCAAAGACACTGAACAAAAGATGGCTGACAATGTAAAGTGACCACTTTCTGGAAAAATTCCTACGTGGATCATACTGACAGAGCTGTCCTGAGGGAACATGGAATGTCACAAGATCATGGCCTTCTTCAAGCAAAGACACTTAAAAGGGAGAGAGGAAACATGCAAAAGACTGAATTTTAATCTCCTGTGATGGCAGAGACAAAAGACTGAATACCACATCTCAGCAGTCATCTAAAATCCATCTCCTTTCGATTCATTTCTCAAAACATGTAAAATGGTGGAAGATCAAGAAAAACAGACTCCGGGTGCAAGACATCGGTTTTTTCCCCCTTACAGAAATATACAGGGAAAAATAGGTTGCAGGGCAGTACTATGTGCTGATGTGTTGTGACAGTGACAGCACAAAAAGACCAACTAGTCACCCCTACACTCTCTCTCTCTCTCTCTCTGTTGCTGGAGGTGTGGGCACTTAAAGCAGAGGCCATAATCAAAAAGTAAACAGGACAGCTTCTTCAGCTAACCTGCAGAACCAAGTGTCTCCAAACCAAATGCAAAACTGCCAAAGTCAGTTGTACCGGAATCACTCAACTTAACGACTGCAACATTTCACCATCTATGCCTCACGATCAAGCCAAAGACTGATTCGTATATCTTTTTTAACTTTGATTTGAACCCTTAACTTCTCATTTCTGCTCTGTGTGCATATGTGTTGTGTTTTTATTATTTTTCTCATATTTTTGTAACTAATAAACTTCTTTCTTTGATTCAAGAAAGCCTGGTTAAATTGGCTCCTTCTAAAAAATAAATACATCTGGACTGGGAAAAGGTATCCATGGGGAAAGAGATCACTTTTAAATTAATCGTGTTGCGACCAACCGAGGGGGTTGAACAAAGAAGGGAAACCAGCTCATCCCTCCTCACCGGGAGCATAACAAAATTGGGGTCCCATGGGAGATAAAAGCAAAATATTGCAGATGCTGGAAATCTGAAATAGAAACAGAAAACAATGAAAAATTTCAGGTCTAGCAGCATCTGTGAAGAGAGAAACAGAGTTAACGTTTCGGGTCCATATGACTCTTCTTCAGAGCCCAGCTTCCTTGCAGTGAAGCCATACAGACTCAAAATGTTAACAAATTGGGGGACCTCACCTGGGGACCAGTCGTAACATTGCTATCTGCAGCTTATAAGTTGGAAGAGATTGTGAGATGAGGGTGAAGTGGGGTATGAGAATGAAGATTAGGTATGAGGACTCCATCATCTTTGATTATTTCAGTCCCAAATCTGGCCACAGCATCATGGATGGCTGCTTCAAAGATAACATCCATCCTTCCCCTCATCAGGGGCAGGACATACAACCATGCTAGTTCTCTGCCAGTTATATCCTGATGCCTTTAGTTAACCACCAACTTGTCCCACAAGAGAGAGGGAAGTCAGTGAGTGTGGTGCAAAGTGCTCAAGGGCATCCTGCAGGACTATCTGTGATCCTCCACTGAAAGTTGGCAGCCTTTCCACTAGCCATGCTGGGGTAGCACTACACAGGTACATTAGGAATAGGCAAAGGCACTGGAACAGGCACTAAGGGAAGGCACAAGACAGTGTTTGTTTTATATATTTGGTTTTGAATGTATATTTTGTGGTGGCTTTTGTTTTAGCATTGTGGCTAAGTGGATGTTAGTCAGTGACAGAGAGGTGCTGAGGTGTATTGAGTGTTTGTGATTGGGGAATTAGAGTTGTGTTTAGTGTTTTCATAACCAAATAAGTTGATCGTGGACATCCCACCCAAAAAAGGGCTATGTTGGTTGCCTCTTCCCTTCCTCTCTCCAACTTCTCTTTCTCCTTCTGCTCCTCAGGTGGTTCCTTCAGTCTTTAGCAACTTAAAAGAACTCTAGAAATCACCAAACACTTCTACAATTGCAGCAATAGCCACTCGAAATCAATCAAGAGCTAACTTGATAGTAGTTGATGATCGCTTTAGATAGCACCATTGATTGATTCTTCCAGCTGCTGAAGATGTGTTCAGCTATGTGTTTAAGAGACAGCATTAGCTCCAAAATGGCAGTGCTGACATCAAATCAGCTTTACATGCTAATGATGTCTCGATCTGCCTATTCTGCATGCTCCCTGGGTGTTACACAAACAACCTCATCAAAATGGCATCTGTCGCAACTCTCACCAGAAATGTAAGCATGCATACCATTTCGGAACCAAAACAATGCTCATAGTACCAAGTAAACAGGCAGTAAGGAGGTAAATTTTGCAATCGTTAAGTATGTAGATTGAATTAAGTATAACTTTAGATAGAGGCTTCATTTTTATCAGAGCCAGCGTGTGAAATATTTGCATTGAACAGAGGAATTTCACTTTCATTTGAAGGGAAGGACAGATCCTACTTGCTAATGAGTTTATTTGGTGAGAAGCTCAGTTACCTACCTTCCAGTTTGAGGAAGATGATTAATATGGAAGGGAAGGAAAATAAATGGATGAGCAGCTGTTTTATTTATTCAGTCATGGGCTGTGTGTGGTATAGGCGTGACTAGCGTTTATTGCCCATCTCTAATCACCCATAACAACCTGCTAGGCCATTTAAAGGGCAGTTATCTGAGAGTCATCCACATTACTGTAGATCTGGAGTCACATATAGGCCAGAACAGATAAGAGTGGCAGGTCTCTTTCCCTAGAGAATATTAATTAACAAGGTGGGTTTTCATTGCAATCCAATAGTTGTATGCTCACCACTATTGATACTAGTTCTTTCAGCCATATGCTTGACTTTGAAAGAAACAGTAGGGTAAAGTTTATGCTATGGATCGAATTGGTAATTCCAGCGCAAATTACTCCTAAAATATTCTACCAAATCCCACTAAATTGTGGAATGTAGCTATCTAGGATTTTACCATTTTTTAAAGAGATAAGTCTTCTCTTTGTCACTGGGACTTTAAATATGCCTCAAGAGAAATGATTTTACACCATCACAAATGGAACATTGCAGTTTACTTTCAATCTCAGTTATGTGTCCTTCCATTCATTCCTTATAAAAGATAGAGGTTGCAGGTCAGGCTATATTGAGTACAGTTGATAGCCTATATTATGCTGAAGTAAAATAGCAGTTATAGTTCCCTGAACCTGACTTCATAGATCAAATTGTTCCACATCCATCTAATGCATCACTGTTCATTTGAGTATAAATTGAATAAAATGAGATTATATTCAAAGAGTGGTCTTAATGCAGCAGAATAGAGACAATATGTACATTATTTAGAGCAGAGTATTACCTTCGGCATAATCCACTGCATACATAGACAAGCCATACAGCTTGCCATATATAAATGACTCCCCAAATAGAGAAGGTCCATCCTGCAGGGGTGATTTCAGTGCTGTAATTCTTTGATACATTTCCAATGGACTGAAGAAAGAGGCCTAGTAAATTGACAAATATTATTATTGTATGGCTGAAGGTCTGTCTTCGTGCAGTCTTGTAATATGAAGCAAAACATTGAAATTTTAAATCTAAACAGGAACAAAATCACAGAATTGTTATAGCACAGAAGGAGGCATTTTGGCCCATCATGTCTGCACTGCCTCTCCAAATAAACAGTTCACCTGGAGCTGTTCTCCCACCCTCCTGCACATTCTTTCTTTTCAGAAAACAGTCTAATTCCCTTATGAACGTCTCTTGAGCCTGCCTCCACCGCACTCTCAGGCAGTGCATTCCAGACCTCAACCACTTGCTGAGTGAAAAAGTCTTTCTGCATATCACTTTTGCTTCTTTTGCCAATTACTTTAAATCTGGGCCCTCTCATTCTCCATCCTTTCACGAGTGGGTACAATTTCTCCCTATCTACTGTGTCCAGACCCCTCATGATTTTGAATATCTCTATCAAATCTCCCCTCAGCTTTCTGTTCTCTGCAGTGGTTACTAACACTTGAGCTGCTTGGTGCAGAATAATGCTCAGGGCTTTTTAACAGATAAAATCAGCTTCATTTAATATTATATAAGAAGGGAATTCAGAACGTTTTTTATACTTTGGACTTGGGTCTTTTTGGAGCCAGAATACCATTGCTGGCTCTGATAGACCATCTCACAGATTTGGAAGCAAGAGACACCTAAAAATGCTATGGGGAAGAATTTTATGCTCCCCAGGGAGCAGGTTACAGCTGGGCAGTAGACGTAAAACTAGGCATAATACCATGGGTGGCGTTCCCTAACCCCTACCCACCCACACTGACCTCATTGCAATTTTACGCGTGCCAGGGCAGGCACCTGGTGACCCACCCACCATTGAGCCAATTGAGGCACTCTAGTGGCCTGTTCCCTGCCCTGCCACAATTTGCCCCATGATGGGTGGCAGAGGAAGCCAGGTTTGAAGCCTGCCAGGTCCCATGCCTGGCGGTACTGGCAGGAAATGGTGTGGGATGGGGTTCCTCACATACCTACTAGGCACATTACAGGACCCCCTGACCATGATCTGGCTCCCCAGGGTTCCCTTCACCCCCAGACTATGCATCACGACCCCCGCTCCCCTTGCCAGGGCCTCCTATCCTGGCCCCACCAATGCCACCCCCAAGTTATCTTTGCATCTGGCTCCGGCAACAATCATTGTTGGGTCAGATGCAACCCCAGCAGTGGCCACTGCTCTTGGTGGCCCTGCTGAGATCAGACAGCTGCTAGCCAATCGGCTGGCCAGCAGCTCTCAGAGATGGAGCTTCCTCCCCCGATGGGGGCAGAAGTCTCACCCTAAGGCATCTAATGCCCCTCTGAGTTAGTTGGCTGTGAGGCAGCCGGCTGGAGCGAGGGGTGGGTTCATTGTCAACTTTCTCACTGAGAGGCCAGGAAACCTTGCGATATATAAAATCCTGTCCGGGGGGAGAATTTTCTCCCCTTTGGGCAGTCGGTTCGGGGCTGGGCGCAGGCGGGCATGTAGCCAATCGCCTCCTGCGATCAGCTACACGTCGCCATTTTGTTTTGGCCCGCCCAGCGTGACGCGCATCTGGAAGAGCTGAGCGCTCCCTGTACGGGCAGGGCTAAGAGGGTCAGGGCCTGGGACATGTCAATGCATTTTAATTAAAATTTTTGCAAAATTTATAAACCCTTCATGAAACCTTATCCCGCCCGTGGATGAGGTTTCATGCTAAATGCGAAGGCCGCCTGGACTCTTCGCCTGCCCACCAACCATAAGGTTGGACGGGCAGCCCTGTTAATTGAATCAAGTGATTTTTAAATAGCCTTAATTGACCTTTGACAGTTCGGCGGGTGCGCAGCTGACTTGGTGCGTGCCCACCGAACTGAAGATTGGAATGATGCGCGGTGACATCAGGATGCACGCCCGATGTAGCCACGCATCATTTTACGCGTCAGCGAGCAGGGCCCGCCCCCACAGGCAAACCAGAAAATTCATGGAGTTGGTACTTTCCCAGAATCCAAAGATTAGTGAAAGCTGTCTATTAAACGTCCAGGCCCTGTAGATTTTGACATGGGATTTCATTAGTGCGTGAATGCTTGTGATTTCTTCGCATTAGTTTACTTAAACTTGCTTTCCATCAAGGCAACTACATTTGGACCTCCTTCAAACACAGTCAAGTAGACAAACCAGAAAATAAAATAAGGCAGAGAAAATGCATAAAGGTAACTTTTGCAAGAGTGAGAGGTAATGAGAAATAAAAAAGTAAAACGATAGAAAAGATAAACAACAAGGAAGAACCAGAAAAAGATATGATGACAGAGGAATTAAAGATGATAAAGTGAGAAATGATGAAAATATATACATAATATTGCGTCTCTCTTTCACTGGCATAAGGCAATACCTCAGCTACGCATCTGACTTGTGAATGAAAACATCACATTTCGATTTACCCATGTTGATGGGCCACACTGCAGATTCGCTGAGAGAGAATGGCTACAGGGTCAGTTACTGCTTGAGATTGTGCCCCTTAACCAAAAGTTAGCAACTATCCCAATATTAAACACAAACATATGCATGTATTGCTTTACCTCTAACTTATTGTGAGAATATGATCACTAACAACAATTTGCATTTATATAGCATCTTTAAATTTAGAGGGGAAAAAAGCCCAATATGAAGAAAATGGATCCTGAGTCATTAAAAAAAGTAATTAGGAAGAGTAACCAAAGGGTCACACAAAGTTTTGGGTTTGAAGGAAGGGTGGACTGTGGCGGTAGAGGAGTTGAGAGAAGAAACTCCAGAGATTGAGACTTAGGCAGCTGAAGGCACACTGTCAATGGGGTGGGGTTGGGGGGGGGTGCGCAATGGAGGGGGAATATGCTAGGGCTGGAACAGCAGGTTTAGTGGTTAGTGTAGAGCTGAAATATATTTCAAAAATAGAGGGGGCATGACTTTATAGACAATGAAGGGCATTTTCAAGTTGAGATGTTTGAGGACTGGGGAAACTGGAACTGAGCCAGGATGGGAAATTGGAACTGCGAGAGGATGGTGATGATAAGTGACCTGAACCTGGTGCGCTAGAAATACAGCCAGTCAACCTTGCAAAGTTCTCCTCACTAACATCTGCGGACTTGCGCTAAAACTGCAAGAGCTGTCCCACAAAATAGTCAAGCAACAGCCGAACATAGTCATATTCACAGAATTGCACCTTTCAATCAAAATCTCTAACTCCTCCAGAGGTGGTTGCATAGTCGTACACACACAGGAGGGAATGGCCCCAAGAGTCCCTCAACATTGATTCCAGGCCATGAGAAGTCTCATGGTATCAAATAAATATGGCCTGCAGTAGGTGGGTCCTTAATATTGAAGGGTACGTGACATTCAAGAAGAATAGGAAGCTAGGTAAAGGTGGGTGGGTAGCACTGCTAATCAAAGAGGGCATTGGCGCAATAGTTAGAGATGACCTTGGTTCAGGAGATCAGGAAATAGAATCAGTTTGGGTGGAGATGAGGAATAGCAGGGGAAAATAGTCATTAGTGGGAGTGGTCTATAAGCCTTCTAACAGCAGCAGTGTAGGACAAAGTACTCAAGAGAAAATTTTGTGTGCTTGTGATAAAGGGATGGCAATAATCATGGGTGATTTTAATCTACACATAAATTGGGAAAATCAGATTGGCAGTGGTAGCCTGGATGAGGAGTTCTTAGAATGCTTTTGAGATAGTTTCTTAGAGCAGCGTGTCCTAGAACTGACCAGAGAGCAGGTTATATTAGACTTAGTATTGTGTAATGTGACAGGATTAATTAATGACCTCAGAGTAAAGGCACCGCAAGGTAGCTGCGATCACCATATGATTGAATTTTACATCCAGTTTGAAAGGGAGAAGAGTGGGTTTAAGACTTGTATCTTAAACTTAAATAAGGGCAACTATGTGGGGATGAAAGCTGAGTGAGCTGAAATGAAGTGGGAAACTAGGCTAGAGGATAGATCAATAGAGAAGAAGTGGCAGACATTTAAGGGGATATTTCAGAGTATTCAGAATAAGTACATTCCTACTATAAAGAAAAATTCTAAGGGGAGGACCCACCATCCGCGGTTAACTGCAAATGTTAAGGAAAGCATCAAACTTAAGGAAAAAGCATACAATTCCACAAAGATGAGTGGCAGGACAGATGATTGGTCAGAATATAAAAAAATGGCAGAGACTGACTAAAAGATTGATCAGGAGAAAGAAATCAGAGTATGAGAGGAAGCTAGCTAGAAATGTCAAAATGAATAGCAAGAGTTTCTAAAAAGGAATTTAAAAAGGAAAAGAATAAGTGAGTTTTGGTCCTCTAGAGAGTGACAGTGGGGAGTTAATAGTAGATAGTAAGGAAATGGCAGGAGAAATGAACAAATATTTTGCTTCTGTGTTCACTATAGAGGATACAAAAAACATTCCAGTAATATCTGTAAGTCAGGAGGTGAATGGGAGAAAGGAACTTGGTGAAATTGAAATCAGTAGGGAAATGGCACTGAGCCAGTTGATGGAGCCACAAGCTGGCATGTCTCTGGGTCCCAATGACTACATCCTAGGGTCTTAAAAGAGGTGGCTAATGAGGTAGTCGATGAGCTGGTGTTAATTTTCCAAAATTTGCTAGATTCTGGAAAGGTTCCATCAGAAAAGTAGCAAATATAACCAGTCTATTCAAGAAGGGAGGGAGGCATGAAACTATAGGCCAGTTAGCTTGATGTCTGTCGTGGGAAAGTTATTAGAATCGATCATTAAGGAGGTTATATCTGGGCACTTAGAAGAACTCAAGGAAATCGGGAAGAGCCAGCATGGTTTTGTGAAAGGAAAATCATGTTTAACCAATTTATTGGAGTTGTTTGAAGGAGTAACATGCGCAGTGGATAAAGGGGAGCCTGTAGACGTACTGTACTTGGATTTCCGGAGGGCATTTGATAAGGTGCCACATCAAAGATTATTACGGAAAATAAGAGTGCATGGTGTATTAGCATGGATAGAAGATAGGCTGGCTGACAGAAAGCAGAGTATGCATAAATGGTCTTTTTTAGGTTGGCAGGATGTGACGAGTGGAGCCCCACAGAGTGGGGCCTCAACTTTTAATGATTTACATCAATGACGAGGAGGAGAGTGAAGACATGGTAGCTAAATTTGCAGATGACACAAAGATAGGTAGGAAAGTACGTTGTGAAGAGGACTTGAGGAGGTTGCAGATAGCTTGAGTGAGTGGGCAAAGATCTAGCAAATGGAGTTTAATGCGGGAAAATGTGAAGTTGTCCACTTTGGCAGAAAGAACAAAAAAGCAAAGCATTATTTAAATGGAGAACGGGTACATAATTCTAAGGTGCAGAGGGATCTAGGTGCTCTAGTACGTGAGTCACAAAAGTTAGTATGCAGGCACAGCAAGTAATTAAGAAGGCTAATGAAATCCTATCCTTTATTACGAGAGGGATTGAACATAAAAGTAAGGGTGTTATGCTTCAGTTATACGTGGCATTGGTGAGACTGTACATCCAATACTGTGTGCAGTTTTGGTCTCCTTATTTAAGGAAGGATGTAAATGCATTAGGGGAGGTTCAAAGGAGGTTTACTAGATTGATGCCTGGAATGAGTGGGTTGTCTTATGAGGAAAGGTTGGACAGACTGGGCTTGTTTCCTCTGGAGTTTAGAAGAGTGAGGGGTGATTTGATTGAAGTATAAAAGATCCTGAACGGCCATGACAAGGTGGGTGTTGAAAGGATGTTTCCTCTTGTGGGAGAGTCCAGCACTAGGGGGCACTGTTTTAAAATTAGGAGTCATCCTTTTAGGACAGAGATGAGGAGAATTTTTTTCTCTCTGAGGGTTGTGCGGCTTTGGAACTCTCTGCCTCAGAAGGTGGTGGAGGCAGGGTCATTGAATATTTTTAAGGCAGAGGTAGATAGATTCTTGTCAGGCAAGGAAATTAAAGGTTATCAGGGTTAGATGGAAATGTGGAAATCGAAACACAAGAAGATCAGCCATGATCTTATTGAATGGCGGAGCAGGCTCGAGGGGCCAAATGGTCTATTCCTGCTCCTATTTCTTAAGTTCTTAACTAACATGTGGGAAAACCCCATTTGATTTCATCCTCACCAATCTAAGTGTGGCAGACACATCTGTCCTTGAAAGTATAGGCAGGAATGACCACTGCACACCAAAGACCCTTCACGTTGAGGATGCCTTCCATCATGTTATGTGGCCCTACCACCATATTAAATGGGATTCTGACCTTGTATCTAAGAGCAGGGCATCCCTGAGCATTGTGGGCCATCAGAAGCAGCAGAATTGTATTTCAGCACAACTTGTAACCTCATCATCCACTTATCCCTCACACTACTATTACCATCATAGAGACCTGCCCTGGTTGAATGGTGAGTGCAGGAGAGCATGCCAGGAGCAGTACCAGGTGCCAACCTAGTGAAACTACAACATAGGACTACATGCATGCCAAACAGCATGCGATACACAGAACTAAGCGATCCCATGACCGACAGATCAGATCAAAGCTCTGCAATTCTGCCACATTCAGTCATGAATAGTGGTGAACAATTGCATAACTAATGGGAAGAGGAGGATCCATGAACAATCGCATCCTCAATGATGGGGAAGCCCAGTGCTTTAGTGCAAGTCAAGGGTGAAGGGTTTGCAACCATCTTCAACCAGAAGTGCCAAGAAGATGATCCCTCTTGGCCTCCTCCAATTATTATTACAGAAACCTGACTTCCGAACCAATTTGATTCAATCTATGTGATATACAGAAACGGTTGAATGCACTGAAGGCAACAAAGGCTATGGGCACCAACAACATACCAGCTGTAGTACTGAAGACTTGTGCTCTAGAACTAGTCGCGCTCCTGGCCCAATTATCCCAGTACATCCGCAACACTGACATCAACCGGAAAATGTGGAAAATTGCTCTGATATATCCCTTCCTCAAAAAGCAGGACAAATCCAGTTGGTCAGTTACCACCCCATCAATCTACTCTCACTCAACAGCAATGTGATGGAAGCTGTCACCATCAGTGCACTTCCTCAGCAGTAACTGCTCACCAGAGCTCAATTTGGGTTCTGCCAGGGGCACTTGGCTCCAGACCTCATTGGTCCAAATATTGGCTGGAGAGCTGAGTTCTTGAGGTGAGGTGTGAGTGACTGCCCTTGACATCAAGGCAACATTTGACCGAGTGTGGCATCAAGGAGCACTAGCAAAACTGGAGCCAATGGGAATCAAGGGGAAAACTCTCTGCTGGTTGGAGTCATAACTAGCACAAAGGAAGGTGGTTGTGATTGTTGAAAGCCAACATCTCAACCACAAGATATTGCTGCAGGATTCTTCAGAGAGGTGTGCTAGGCCCAACTATCTTCAGTTGCTTCATCAATGACCTTCCCTCCTTCATAAGGTCAGAAGTGGGGGCTGTTCGCTGATGATTACACAAAATTCAGTTCCATTTGCAACTCCTCAGACAATGAAGCAGTTCATACCCCATGCAGCAAGACCAGGCTTGGGCTGAAAAATAGCAAGTAACATTCGTGCTACACAATGCCAGGCAAAGACTATTGCCAACAAAAGAGAATCCAACCTTGGCATTTAATGGCATTACCATCATTGAATCCCCAACCAATTTCTTTCGGGCTGGCGGGGGAGTTAAGGGGCTGGTGGGGGGGAGTCGGGGTTTGGGGGCAGGGTCACCATTGACCAGGAACTTAACTGGACTAGAACATAAAAAACATGAACACTGTGGCTATAAGAACAGCACACTGCTTGGGAAACTTTTGGGAGTATTTCACTTCCTGATTTCCCAAAGCCTGTGATGGAATACTCTCCACTTGCCTGGATGAATGTAGCACCAACTAAACTCAAGAAGCTCGACACCATCCAAGACAAAGCAGCCTGCTTGATTAGCACCCCATCCACCACCTTATACATTCACTCCCTTCACCACTGATGCACAGTAGCAGCAGTGTGTACCATCTACAAGATGCACTGCAGCAACAGCATCTTCCAAAACTGCGACCTCTATCACCTAGAAGAACCAGGGCAATAGGTGCATAAGAACACCACCAACTGGAAGTTTCCCTCCAAGTCACTCACCATCCTGACTTGGAAATATATTGCCGTTCCTTCACTATCACTGAACCAAGATCCTGGAACTCCCTCCCTAACAGCATTGTGAGTGTATATACCACATGGACTGCAGCGGTTCAGGAAGGCAGCTGATCATCAACTTCTCAAAGGCAATTAGGGATGGGCAATAAATGCCAGCCTGGCCAATGATGCCTTCATCCCATGAACGAATACATTTTTTGAAAACCCCAATAGAAATATTATAATGGAAAGAGATTACAATAGTTTATGCATTTAGTAGTGTTAAAATGTTCCCAATCTGGCTGTAGTAAAAAGGACCTTGCCTTAGGTAACTTGAGAAAGTTTAGTTAACACAGTTGAGGTTGGGTTTATCACAAAAAATGAATATTTTAAATTGCACTGAAAATGATTTAAAATATGCACAAATCTCTTATATATTGGAATACAGTAGTAAATTCTTTAAGGTTAAAAGAAAATAATCTGAAGCCTTTGAAAATGTATCAATTAGTGTCCTTGCACCCAAAAGTTCTAGCTTAACTTTTGGAGCCTCCTCAAAGATCTGCAATCAAGCACAATTAGTGGAAACTCTCAATGGTGATTAATTTACCCTGGGAAACATGGCCAGTTTTGTGATGAAGGCCTGCTTCCAGCAAGAATTTTTTTAAACCAGAGCAAAAGGTAACAGAAACCTGAGTTGGGCAGAACTAATTTGCACTTAAATTTCTACAATCTTTTGCTTCGGTTCATCAAAGAAACCCAGCGCAATCCATTGGCAGCTCCAGACCATTATGCTTTACTTCCACTAATGAAAGTGGTTTAAGTGACCTCAGATGCATCTGGATTATGTGCTCAGGTTTTCATTAGCTTCAAAAAGTTGACCCAGGCCAGTTTTGGATATTCCTTACCTGATTCTGATCCTCTCCCTGCAAGAGCGTTCAAAACCATAGTGATGCTGTAGACAATCAAGGCAAGGACCACAAGATACATCTTACACGTGCTCATCTTGGCCATTGGGGAATCCTAATTAAACATTTTCATTAAATGAGAAGCAAAGAAAGAAATGCATAAGAAAAAACATTTGTGGTTATTCTATTACCATGTTCTCCTGACTTCTTTAGGTACCAATATAAATATAAATTAATTTGAAGGCATAAATTGCAATAGTTCAGCATGCTGAAGCTCCAACCAATTTATTAAATAGTGATAGTTCATTCTCATAATTCACTGCACATTTTTGCCATGCAATTATGTGACAGACACTGTGCAGAACCCTGACATCATACCACAGAGTGGGAATATTGGACTGGAAGTCACACTTCCAGAATTAGCAGAATTGTGACCCTATAGTTACTTTCCATCCTTTCTGCCCAGGGGTGCCTGCCTACTCATTTTTTCTTTGAAAATTATCTCTGATATCCCTGTGAAAGCATTGACTCCTAGTTGTGTAAGGTTCCATAAGTGCAGCTTCTTTCGAGTATTCATTATTCACATGTAAATTTTGAAGGTAAGTAACGCCCAGCTAATTAAGCACAATAATCTTGGTTTTACCTTCACCCAGTGTTCACTGACATGCAATTCCAACAGGTGCTGGTGGGTGGTGGTCAGCAGCAAGAACTTCTCCTGCATAAGCCAGTAGTGGTGGACCCAATCCCCAGTTTTTCTACCTATGACCAGGTTAGGATCAGCTGAGAGAAGAATAATGACGGAACTTAGGATGCTTTGACCTCTATGGCTCTGCTACTCACTTAATAAATCCACTCAAAGCAGAAGGAATGCAAAAGGGGAAGTTGAGAAAAATATTTTAAACTGTAGATATTAGTGCCTACAATGGCTTACTGATTTAATACAAAATATACTGTGATACTGAGGTTTCAAGACCAGATGGGATGGTGCTGTTGATTTTAGTTGGGTCAATAGTGAAGTACTAAAATTGATCTGTGTGCCAGGCTAAGGAGGGGATGATATTTTTTTAAAAATCAGTTTAATCTCACTTTTGATTTCTATCCAGTGGAAAGTAAATGTATCTATATGTTGGGCAAGAACAGGGTCAGTTATGATTGTGACACTCTCTTGGTTGAATAGACTACCAGCGTACAATGCTTGAACTAAGACATGAGATAATAATCTCAGTATCATGTGAAACCATCCCTTGACACTATCACTTTCAGTGAAGGGAGAAAAGGGAAGGAAATTCATATCAAAAACAAAAATACCTGGAAAAACTCAGCAGGTCTGACAGCATCTGCAGAGAGGAATACAGTTAACGTTTCAAGTCCGTAATTCATATGATTGAAATGAATAGGAAATTTCTACCTATATATTTTGTATGGAAATTGAAGGTGAATTCTAGACTGTAGGTCTGAGTTACTAGCAGCAATGTTATAAGACCTATTTCCTCATGGTCCTTAGGGATCAGGCTTCCTTGCTGTGAACGCTGGGCTAGATTTTGTTGAAACAATATCAGCGCATGAACGATGCACACCATTATTGATGTGTAACTCTTTCGAGTACAAACCCATTTCCATCTGTTTCAGATGAAGTTACATTGTTTCATAGTTTGTCAGTGTGAGATTTGAACTCTTGATCTTGGGGTTATAAACCCAGTACCATAACCACTTGGCCATTTAGGCCATTATTGATGTGTAAGTCGTCCAGCAACTGGTAGCAAAGAAATGATACTGCATGAATTGTGAATCACCACAGTTGCTGGTTTAATTGTGTTATTAGCTTTGCAAAAATGAAAAAAGCTAGCAAATTAATTGCCCATTAAATTCACAACAGAAATATGTCTTGTAATTAATTAGGCAAGTAAGCTTTTAACGACCTGATAATAGTTAATGATTGCCAATTAACTTCTCTTGTCTAAAAAGTGAAAAACTAAGTATACAGCTTCATTCCTATGAACTATTTTAGGAGATTTTATAAATATCACAATTTAACTTTTTGCATTTTTGTGTTTTTCCTTTGTGTTTTTGTTAAGTGTTTGTCATTTATTAGCAAAGGCTACCTAGGATAGCAGTAACATAGCATGTCAGCAATAGTAGTTTTAGCCACAAAAAGCAAAGGCTGCTGGGATATTTTACATAAGGACATAAGGATATTTTAGACAAAGGACACAGCAAAAACTAGACTTGCCTGAAGCAGGTGTGAACCCAGAGATTATAGATAGGTGTCAGTCACTAGAATGCTAAGCAAAACGAGACAGTTGGTTTACAACATTTAGCAATTATTGTGATAGATTGTGACAGCGATTACACAAAACAGTCACTGGAATGCTAAGATACACAGCAAACGGGACAGTTGATCTGAAACATTTTGTACCTATCATGATAGATTATGAGCCTATGTGACCAAGAACGCATCTTCAGTCATGATAGGAAGGTCTAAATGTATAAAAGACAATGTAAAACTCAGAGGGCAGAATATTGACTTGGATTGGATTGACTAAAACAGGCCCTCCCTGCTTTTGCTTGAATAAATGATTGAAAAATGTCCCGGAGTCTCCGATGTGTTTCAAGTTCACCACAACAGGTTTTTTTCCCTCCCTTTATCTTAATCCAATGTTTCTTTCTGAACCTGATTTAACATTGAATTCACCCACTTTAATTCACCACCCCCCCAACCCCCTTCTCAATCCTTCCTCTATTTAGTTCTCAATCCTAAATCTAACTGTTTAGGAAGATGCACTGTTTGTACCATTATTGACCTAGGTCCCAGATACTCTGTTGCTCAGGCTGCGCCGTTTTTGGCAACTTTCTGGTCAAAACATTTTAAAACCTGAACATGCATGGACAAGAGAGAATCTAACCACCACCCCTTGCCATTCAATGGCATTACCATCACTGAATCCCCCACTATCAACACCCTTGGGTTACCATTGACCAGAAACTGAACTGGACTAGCCATCTTAAAACTGTGGCTACAAGGGCAGGTCAGAGGCTAGGAATCGTGGGATGAGTAACTCACTTCCTGATTCCCTAAAGACTGTCCACCATCTACAAGGCACAAGTCAAGAGTGTGATAGAATACCCTCCACTTGCCTGGATGAATGCAGCTCCTACAGCACTCAAGAAGCTTGACACTGTCCAGGACAAAGCAGCCCGCTTGATTGGTACCCCTTCCACAAACATTCACTCTCTCCACCACAGACGCACAGCGGCAGCAGTGTATACCATCTACAAGATGCACTGCAGATACTCACAAAGGCTCCTTAGACAGCACCTGCCAAACTCATGACTGCTACTATCTAGAAGGACAAGGGCAGCAGGTAAATGGGAACACCACCACCTGGAAGCTCCCCTCCAAGCCACTCACCATCCTGACTTGGAAATAGATCACCGTTCCTTCACTGTTGCCAGGTCAAAATCCTGGAACTTCCTCCCTAACAGCACTGTGGGAGTACCTACACCGCAGGGACTTCAGCGGTTCAAGAAAGCAGCTCACCATCACCTTCTCAAGCGCAAATAGGGAGGGGCAATAAATGTTGGCCTAGCCAGCAAAGCCCACATCCCACAAGTGAATTTAAAAAAAAGTCTGTCTAATGGGATATGCTGCGAGATGGCCTGTTCCAGCAAAATCTATAATGATGTTATTGAAATAAATACCTATTCCAGTGCTACCATTCACACACATTTAATTATTTTAATTGTATTAGTGAGAGGCAGCGTGGTTTTGTGAAGGGGAGGTCGTGACTCATTAACTTGATCGAGTTTTTCGAGCAAGTGACAAAGATGATCGACGATGGAAGGGCAGTGGATGTTATTTACATGGATTTCAGTAAGGCCTTTGACAAGGTTCCTCATGGAAGACTGGTACAGAAGGTAAAGTCGCACGGGATCAGAGGTGAGCTGGCAAGATGGATGCAGAATTGGCTTGGTCATAGAAGACAGAGGGTAGCAGTGGAAGGGTGCTTTTCTGAATGGTGAGCTATGACTGGTGGAGTTCCGCAGGGATCAGTGCTGGGACCTTTGCTGTTTGTAGTATACATAAATGATTTGGAGGAAAATGTAACTGGGCTAATTAGCAAGTTTGCAGACGACACTAAGGTTGGAGGAGTTGCAGATAGTGAAGAGGATTGTCAAAGGATACAACAGGATATTGATCGGTTGGAGACTTTGGCGGAGAAATGGCAGATGGAGTTTAATCCAGACAAATGCGAGGTAATGCATTTTGGAAGGTCTAATACAGCTAGGAATTATACAGTAAATGGCAAAACCCTTAAGTGCATTGATGGCAAAGGGATCTGGGTGTACAGGTCCACAGTCACTGAAAGTGACAATGGAGGTGGATAAGGTAGTCAGGAAGGCATATGGCATGCTTGCCTTCATTGGCAGGGGTATTGAGTATAAAAGCTGGAAAGTCATGCTGCAGCTGTATAGAACCGTGGTTAGGCCACACTTGCAATATTGCATTCAATTCTGGTCGCCACATTTACCAGAAGGATATGGAGACTTTGGAGAGGGGGCAGAGGAGGTTTACCAGGATGCTGCCTGGTCTGGAGGTTATTAGCTATGAGGAGAGGTTGGAGAAACTCAGATTGTTCTCACTAGAGCGACGGAGATTGAGGGGCGACTTGATAGAAGTTTACAAAATTATGAATGGCATGGACAGAGTATATAGTCAGAAGCTTTTTCCCAGGGTGGAAGAATCAATTACTAGGGGATATAGATTTAAGGAGAAAGGAGAAAACTATAGAGGAGATGTGGCAAGTTTTTTATGCAGAGGGTAGTGAGTGTCTGGAATTCGCTGCCAGAGGAGGTGGTGGAAGGAGGTACGATAGTAGTGTTTAAGAGGCAGCTTGACAAATACATGAGTAGGATGGGAATAGAGGGATACAGACTCTGGAAGTGCAAAATGTCTTAGTTGACGGGCAATATGATCGGCGCAGGCTTGGAGGACCGAAGGGCCTGTTCCTGTGCTGTACTTTTCTTTGTTCTTTGTTCAAACTATGAGTCCCTCCATCACGTTGAGCAAACAAAGTCGACATATTATTCAAATTGTAAAACTAATGACCCAAAATTTGCAGTCAGTGGCTAATCACTACACTTACAGATGCCTGCAGGCTTTGTGAGCTTTTGTGGGCAATTTATGGTACCTAGAGATCATTGTCAGCATGATGCCTTCCAGCCGGAATGGCGTGTGTGAGTAGGGCAAGCAACAGCGTGGCTCTTCAACCAATCAGAGTTAAGAATCCTCACTGAGACAAGATGAATCTAGACAGTGAAGTATGAGTTAGAATAGCTAATTCCATGTAAAATCATGTATAGAAAGTGTAAGAGAGAGAGAGAGAAATATAGGATGGAGAGAGAGTGCACTAGGACACCTAGATCCCTCTGCATCTCGGGTTACTGCTTCCAGGGAAATTCTAAACACTTTAGGAATACAGGAAATCTTTATTATGTTAAGGATGTCACTAATATCTAGTACCCAGAGGAAATCCGCACCTCCCATATATCTTCATTTCATTAATCCCATTCATACTACTTAAAATAGAAGCAACACTGCTTCCGATAAGGTAGCTATGCCAAAAATAGCCACCTATCACCACCCCCCCAAACCAAGCTTCAGGTGCAATTTATGTCCAAAAGTCCACTGTTAATGAAGAACTGCAAAGGCATTACATCAACTGACTGTGGCTGCAGTCCCCACAAGATTTTTGTTCATTTCATCTTGTGGCAGGTTTGGCAGCACAGTTAATTGTTGGGAGTCACTTGTTTTTTTAAAAAGTTTCTATAATTTATTGATTTACTATGAGACCCAATATACAGAGGTAATCAGTACAGTAGAAACCATGAGCCTCTTGATGTAACCAGATGAAAAGCATACAGATAATGAAGGTCATCTGGACTATCTCAGCTAGCCAACCAAAAAGAATGCAAAAGTCTATAAAAAGTGCTGGCATGTCACATGAAAACTTCACTCATTTGTACATATAATGTTCCTATGTTATGATGATGTTAATCTGCTTCAGTTAAATACAGAACGAGGAACACCATCTGAACAGGTAAAGCATTCATTTGCTGGCACTGGCATCAGTAAATTCTTCTGTATAATGTCCCAGCATATCATCTAACTGACCCTTGAACGATTCCAAGGTTTTCATGCGACTTGGGAGTGTATTCCAAGTGATCACTCTTTGTGTAAAGATATGCTCCCTGTGACCAATATCAAATATATTTTCTAGGGGTTTGAGTCTATTCCCATCTCTCCGAAGCATCTTCAGTAACACAACATTCACAATCTAGTCTGCTGGCATTTGATTAGTGATTAATGGATCTTCTTTGACATTGCTCATGGAAATTCAGGTTACATGCTGTTTTAGGACAATTGAAATGTGCAGTGCTTTAAGGTCATTATGTTCAATTGTCATTAATAAACCCAGGTTAGGGGCACTTAATTGTTGTTTGGTCAGGGAACATTTGCAGTTTAGATGGACCTGCCAGTTTCAAACTGCATTAACCAATCTTTTAAGATTGTTTTACATCTTGCATGCTGATGTGATTTCACTGCATGCTGCACACCATTTTATTATTACTTGTTGATTTACGATGGTATGATGTGCGAGATATGTTATGAGAGATATGCTGAGGTATTCTGTTATTGCTAATTTAATGCTAAGTTGGTTGTGAGAAAGTAGTATAGAGAGAAGAAAGATTTGTTTTTATATAGCACTTTTCACAACATCCCAATCAACTTTGCAGTCAATTAAATATTTTTAAGGGTAGTCATTTCTAAGATAGGAAACCTGGCAGCCAGTTTGTGCACAGCAATGTGATAATGCGATAATGACCTCTACGTTTCTTCAAAATAGTGCCATGGGATCTTTTACAACCACACAAGATGGAAGATTATGCTCTCCATTTAACATCTCATCTGAAAAATGGCACTTCCGATTATACCGCACCCTCCAAGTAGTGAACCGAAATGTCAGTCTTGGATGACAAACTTCACACTCAGGTCAGATTACTACCACTGAGCCACAGCTGACACACTGTAATTGTGAAGTGCAGTTTTGTGCCCTTTAGTAATGAATTAATATTATTAAGGAAGAGGCTAAGCTAGGTACAAGTGGTTTCACTTCGAGGAAATAATGTGAAAATAAACTGTATAAATTTAATGCACAAGATGATGTAAAATATAGAATACAATCTGATATGCTAGCTTGCAGTGAATAGTGGTTCTTTGTGGGCCACGTGTTTCCTCATACTTGATGTGTGCTATGTCAAGTCATCTGCTGTACACCCTGACTGTGAGCAAGATTTTAGCAATTTGCATTCTGTTTTGACTTTTGTTATCAAGAGGGCAATTTTCATAGGGGAATCATGTAATGGGGGAAATAAAGTGAGAAAGGAGCAAGCCCTGAGCTGTGATTATAGAGCAAAATGCAAGTGCAATAAATTGAAAGTTTATTTGATTCAACTAGAATCAGCAAAGAGCTGCAATATCCTGTAACCAGAAATTGTTGTTGTTCATTAATGCAGAAACTGTAGTTATTCCAGCAAGTTAGACAAGCAGTGAAATGGGAAATGTGGTGTAGTATCTATGTGGAGAGGCCAGACATGGGCCAGGATTTTCCGATCCTGCCAGTGGCAGGCATCATCATGGGCGGGATGGAAAAATTTGAAGAGCCACTCTCCAATTTTTCTCATCCCACCCATGATAATGCTTGCTGAGTGTGAATACAAGGCAGAGACATGTAGAGGGAAAGGTGTGGGAGCTGGCACATGTGGGTGAGATAGCAGGATCAAGCATTAGTAAAACATTTGAAATTGAATAATACAAAGAATTAAAATCAGCTTTAATTTAGAACAAGGTGAAAATATAAAAGAAAATCACTTTGATTCTGTGATCCAGTGGGGAGCAGTCACACAACTTTTGTAGCAATAATATGTATAATTAGTTTTACATAATGGTACAAGTTGGTACTTGAGAAGAAAACAATGACATCTACACACAATTAATAGGATTTTCCATTTTATGGCCTTAGCAATGTCTTCATTGTGTCACTGATTAATATCACAATGGCTTCCTTCGTGACTAGATTGGTGAATGCACAAATGCGGTTTGAGACGGAGAGACCAGGAACCCTGTTTTGTGCTGGTAAGATAAAAAAGCTAGGTACCTGTATTACTTCTAAATGAAAGCTTGATAATAAATTGGCTCCAGCAGGCAGATGGGAAAAATTGACTCTTATAAAGATTAAAGGTCTCTTAAAAGGATCATTGACCTATGTTGTACAAAGACAATGAGAGAGGACAGATCATCAGAGGAACTTGACCACAGATACTAAAGGAAAATAAATGAAATGTGTAGACTCATTGCTGACAAGCCACTGCCCAGAGGTGTGCTTCAAAGTAAAAGACTTTAAAAGCTAAACAGAGGTTAGAGTTAGTAAGATACATAACTGATCTAACCTCACATTTCAACTCCTGATAACACTACTCAACTGGAACCTTCATGGCTGCTCTCTACCTTACAGTTTCAAGCCTTGATGCAGGCTTTAGATTGTGAACAAGGTGACCAGAAGACGTAGGAGCAGAGGAGTCTGCTCCAGCATTCAATGAAAGCATGGCTGATCTGCCAAACCTCAACTCCACTTTCCCACCTTTTCCCCATAACCCTTGATTCCCATACTGATTTAAAAATGTCTATCTCAATCTTGAATATACTTCACCACCCAGCATCTTCAGCCCTCTGCGGTAAAGAATTTAACAGATTCAATACCCTTGTGAGAATAAATTTGTCCTCAACTCTGTCTTAAATGGATGACCCTTTTTCTGAGATTATGTCCTAAACTCTGCCAAAAGTGGAAACAACCTCTCAGCATCTACCCTGTCAAGCCCCCTAAGAATTTTGTATGTTTCAAGAAGATCACGTCTCATTCTTCTAAATCCAATGAGTAAAGGCCAAACCTATTCAATCGCTCCTCGTAAGAAAATCCTTCCATACCCGGGATCAACCTAATGAACCTTCTTTATTTCCAATACCAGTATATCTTTCCTTAGATAAGAGGACCAAAACTGTTCACAGTATTCTAGGTGTGGTCTAACTAGTGCCTTGTATGTCTTAGCAAGACTTCCCTAGTTTTATACTCCATTCTCTTTGAAATAAAGGCCAACACTCCATTTGCTTTCCTTATTACCTGTTGAACTTGTATGCTAGCTTTTTGGGATTCATGCACAAGGACTCCCAAATCCCTCGGTGCTACAGTTTTCTTCAGTCTTTCTCCATTTAAATAATATTCAGCTCCTCTATTCTTCCTACCAAAATGCAGAACCTCATACTTTCCCAAATTATATTCCATCTGCCAAGTTTTTGCCCACTCACTTAACCTGTCTATATCCCTCTGTAGACTCTTTGTGTCACTTGTCTTCCCACCTATTTTTGTGTCATCTGCAAACTTGGCGATAGTACATTCACTTCCCTCATCCAAGTCATTAATATAAATTGTAAATAATTGTGTCCCCAGCACTGATCCCTGTGGCATTCCACTTGTTACAGGCTGCCATCCTGAAAATGCCCCCTTATCCCAACTCTCTGACTTCTATTAGCCAATCTTCTATCTACGCTAATATACCATCCCCAACACCATGGGCTCTTATCTTATTAAGTAGCCTTATGTGTGGTACCTTATCAAAGGCCTTTTGGAAATCCAAATATATTACATCTACTGGTTCCCCTTTATCTATGCTGCTTGCTACCTCCTCAAAGAATTCTAATAAATTTGTCAGGCATGATTTCCCCTTCATGAAGCCATGCTGACTCTATTTAATTATATTATGTATTTCTAAATACTCTGCTATTAAATCCTTTATAATAGACTCCAACATCTTCCCAATGATAGATGTTAAGCTAACTGGCCTATAGTTACCTGTTCTTGTCTCCCTCCCTTTTTGAATAAGTGTGTTACATTGGCAATTTTTCAATCTTCTGGAGCTTTTCCAGAATCTAAGGATACTTGGAAGATTACTACCAGTGCACCCGCTATCTCTGTAGGTACTCCCTTTAATATCCTAGGATGTAATGCATCAAGTCCAGGGGACTTATCAGCCATTAGCCCCATTAGTTTCCCTAGTGATCATTATCATTATTATTTCCTCCCCCACTTTTGCCCCTTGATTATTTAGTATTTTTGAAATTCTATTAGTGTCTTCTACCATGAGGACTGATGCAAAGTATTTATTCAACTCCTCTACCATTTCCTGGTATTATTATTATCCATTATTATTTCCCCAGCCTCATTCTGTAAGGGGCCTATGTTCACTTTGGCCTATCTCTTGCTTTTTATATATTCAATGAAACTCTTACTGTTCGTTTTTATATTACTTGCTAGTTTACCCTCAAAGTTTATTTTCTCCTGCTTTATTTTTTTGGTCATCTTTTGTTGGTTTTTAAAACTTTCCCAATCCTCTGGCTTACCACTAATTTTTGCAACATGGTATGCTTTTTTATTTCAATTTGATACTATCTTTAACTTCCTTGGTTAACCATGGTTGATTTATCCCCTTCCTAGAATCCTTCTTTCTCACTGGGATAAAACTTTGTTATGAGTCATGAACTATTTTCTTAAACTTGTGCCATTATTCATCAGCTGCTTTTCTGCTACACGCCCTTCCCAGCCCACTCCAGCCAACTCTGCCCTAATTCCTTTATAATTACCCTTATTTAAGTTTAGCACAGTTGTTTCCGACTCAAGTTTCTCACTCTCAAACTGAATGCTAAATTCTACCATGTTATGGTCACTGTTTCCAATGGGATCTTTTACTCAGATCATTTATTAAACCTGTCTCATTACACATTACCAGATCCAAAACAGCCTGATCCCTGGTTGGATCCACAATATTTTGACCTTGCTCACCAGAGGAAACCATGCTATACCATCTGTGTCCAATAAAGTACCAGGAATCTTCCTCACAAGCATGAGCCATCCTTGTGCATATGATTTTTGTATGGATTTGATTTACTGGCAGTCCAGGCTCACACACACAAACAATAGTAACTTGAAAGAGGTACAGCCAGTGCCAAGGAACCACAACCTGATAAATAGACACTACCTACATACAAAGGATTCAGAAGGGAAAATTAGAAGTAAAAGAAAGCATATTAAAAGAAAGTAAGCTTTCATAGCAGTAGCACAAGAGCTTTCAATTGCACAATGCTAAAAAGTCCCAAGACATTATACAGGAGGGGTTAGTGAACAAAATTTAACACCCATTTACATAAGATTAAGGCAGGTTGAAGGCTTGGTCAGAGATATAGGTTTCCAGGAGCTTCTTAAAGGAGGAGCATAGAGGGGTTAGGGAGGGTGTTCCAATGCTTAGGGCCCAGGCAATTGAAGGCAACACCGGCAACGATAGATTTCGCATTGTTTCATGCTTTTCCCTTCCCTATCTCTGTAACTGAGGGAGGAGTGCACTATTGGAGTTGCCGTCTATCAGATGAGACCTAAAACCAAGATTGAAGAAAACAGGGATTGCACAAAAGGTGTGCGGAGATCTGAGAGCTGTAGGCTGAAAGTAGTTAAAGAAAGACAGACAGATATGTATTTACAAATGCCATTCACAATCTCAGGATGTCCTAAAGTGCTTTTCAGCCAATGAAGCACCTTTGAAATGTAATCGCTGTTGTAGTCAGTTTACGTACGACAAGTTCCCACAAACAACAATTTGATAAAGATGAGCTAATCTGTTGTTTTTAAATGATGCTTTACATCCATCCAAGAGGGGTTTTGGTTTTTCTGCAGCTATCAGAATTTATATATTGCCCATCAGAATGTCCCAAAGTGTTTAACAATCAATTAAGTCATTTTGAAGTGTAGTCACTTATAAGGCAGGAAATGTGGCAACCGATTTTCTCACAGCCAGCAATACTATAATGACCAAATAATCAGTTTTTGTGATATTGATCAAGGGTGATATTGGCCAGGACACTGGCGATAACTCCTCTACCTCAATAATGCCATAGGTTCTTTATATCCACCATGGAAAGAAGCAGGGTCTTGGTTTAACGTTTCACCCAAAAGACAGCACCTCTAACAGTTCAGCGCTCCTTCACTTCTGCAGTGGTTAATGTTTTGTGTTGAAGTCTCTGGAATGGAACTTGAATCCGGAACCCTCCGAGGAACCGGAGGGGAGGGGAGGAGAGGGAAATGGAGTGGAGATGGAGAAAAGAGCCCAGAAAAGATGTGACTCGAATGGGTCACAATTAAAGCGAAAAAGAGAAATGAAATTTTAAAATAAATACGTTCAATTTGAGGTCATCCAGACACCCTTATTGCCTTGCATCTGTTATAAACGTAATAAGAAATCTACATAAAAGTCAATAAGAACCGCCCATCTACAATAGTGTAAGCAAAACTGGGCATTTGTATTTGGCAATATAGGCACATTTAGAAGCTTACAAGCAAAAAGTAATACTCACTCGAGTAAACACTAACTTTTCAATGAAATATCCTTTGGCAAAAGACTTTACAGAAACTGCGCACTGTTACCACTTTTCGCAATGTATCTACGGAAGAGTAAATGTAAAAACAACTGCTGACGTTGCATAAGATTTTTAAAAATAAATTACTAGCTTTTGTAACAGGCAAGAGACTGCCTCCAGCAAGTTACTAAACTCTGAGCGGGGCGGGTCCTGCTGCCTGTAACATGATGCCGAACTTACATAAACGCAATTCATTCAGCAATCAACAGAGCAGAGTTCCCTCCATGTAACAATGAACGGAGCATAAAACCACTCCGTCACAGCACAGAGCAAAGCTTCAATATTCAAAACATCACCCTGTGAGACAAATACGCTACATTACTCCAGACCAGTCACACATCCGCACTCTAAACAGGGCATGTCAGCACTGTACACCACACCACTCTACCACAGTCTACCACACATTCTCCCTCTCTGAGCATCATGTCAGCACTGTACACACCAGTAAAGAGCAGAGTGAAAGATTCCCTCTATTCAAAACATCACTACTTCTTCAACGTTATAGCTTGTGGATTACATCATGATGGCAACCACCCACGTGGTCTTGTCCATTGAAAGGCTGGTAAAACCGCAGTATGAAAAAGGTAAAATCATCTTTAAAATGACACAGGTAACTTTTATAATTTAAATAAATCACAAGCTAAATCGGTGAATTAACTGCTGCACATGGTGTGGTATTCAGCAAAACAGGTCAGGAAGATCCTGTGTGCCCATGTATGTTCAATGGGGAGTTAATTGGAAATGGATGGACTATAGTTGGTTTCAGGCTAGAGAGGAAAACTAATCCAGAACTCCTGTTCTTTTAAAAAGCCTTTGCCATGTTGTCCAGCAGTCCTAATTTAGCATCAAATGAAACTCCCTATTACCATTTTCTATTTCACTTTGTCTCTTGCATATATTTAAGGTCCCCTCTTAAGACAGCCAATTCATACACAGCAAGATCCCACAGCAGCAATGTGAAAATGACCAGATAATCTGTTTTAGTAGTTGAGAGATAAATGATGGCCAGGACACTGGGGACAATTCCCCTGCTGTTCTTCAAAACAGCGCTGAGACCTTTTACTGCCACCTAAGTGGGCAGATGGGGCCTTGGTTTAATATCTCATCCAAAAGTCAGCATCTCTGCCAGCATAACCGCCCCTCAATACTACCCTCATTACATGTTCATGCCTCTGGAATGGGACACAAACCCACAAACTTCAGACTCAGAAAGCCTCCACTGAGCCTCAGCATCATTGCCTTGCACCCACCTAATTTCACTGGGCGCAGTGGAAACTTGTTGTCCAGAATGCCCATAGGCCTGAAGATAGTGCAGCACCCTTCCCAAGCCCCTGTATATACGCTAATGATACTCCAACCTCCTTCAGGGTCACCATCAGATTTCTAGATCTCTGCTGTCAGGGCAATGGCAAGAAAAAAAATCACCTCTTCATGACTCAATGCAGTAGCTAAGGTGTAGCGTGTAGGGTAAGCATCAACAACTTCAATACAATAATCTCAGAATTATACTTAGCTGATTTGGCAATATTTGGCTACGGTGTTCTGTTTGCTTTGTTGATTGCTGCTTACCGGTCACCGACAGATGTCCTGGAGTGTGCCAATTTCATCAGTTTGCACTCATTGCTGAGCCAATGATGTCTGTATTAGCTCAGCCATGTTAATTGGATGGATGACAGCCATATATACTAAGACCTTCTGTACAGTGAACTGGTCACTGGATCATGACCTCCTGGGTGTCCATATCTCTGCTACAAGGATACCTACAAGTGAGATATGAACATGGTGGATATTGATACTGACAACTGAGAGACAGTCGCTGATGGCTGTGACCTCTGGCTGTAGGAAAGGCATTGGAAGAGGCGAGCAGAAACAAAAAGTTCAGCTGGAAGAGAAGAGGGCTCATAGAAAACAGAGGCAGTGAATCGTGCACCTTCTCAGCCCACTGTCTTCCTCTGCAACAAATAGGGCAGGGACTGCCATGCCAGGGTGGGGATCCTGAGCTACACCAGGTACTGCTTAATACAGAGCTAACCACTACAGCACAAACCATCATCTCATGAGACAGAAGGCTGGCACCACAGTAATCAGATATGATGGAATATAAATTAATTTTCAGTGTTCACACAAAACAGGCGATAGCGAATCTGATTCACTGTACCCCAAGCTAAATTTATATCCCAGGGTGTCAAATCTCTTCCAGCCTTTCCAGTGGTTGTGATGCCACTCATTGTTAAATAATCAGTCTTTATTATTCAATTCAATCATGAGGTTCAGAACATGAAGAATAGTCATGTAGGTTTGGGACAGAAAAGAATTCCTAAATACTAACATACGAATTAGGGGCAGGAGTCGATCAAGCAGCTTCTCAAGCCTGCTCCACCATTCAATAAGCTCATGGCTAATCTGATTGTGGTCTCAACTCCACATTCCAACCACCCCCGATTACCTGCTTGAAGAATAAGTATGGACAGTGCTGCCAAGTTATTGTACCATGGTAAAACTTAATCCTATTTCCTCTTCCTGCACCTTTTCTCACCTTTGCTACCAGCCCTCACCTCCATCACCCTTCCCCCCACGCCACCCAAAACCACATATATACTTCCAGCATAAATCACCAATAATGTTTTACATATCTTACAAATGAAACATTGAACTGTGAAATATTGTATAAATCTTTTGGTCAGCTGTATTTTCTTTTTATTTATGTGCTTTGAAAAAGACCAGAAAAGCTATCATTATTATAGCAGCAAATCCTTCAAGGATTTACTGTTATTAACATTTGCCAAGAGGTTTGGAAAGAAAGTTCTGAATTTGATTAAGTTCATTTAAAAAGAATACTTTTGTAACACTTTGCAAAAATATTTGGTAAAGATGAAACATTTTTCCACCTTTAAATTGTATATATTTCCTGGCCCTTGGAATAAAACTAGTACCCTGAATAGGTGGGCAGTGTAGCATCTCCATTGCTACATGTAAAGAATTATGCATAGAACTATGGCATATGAAGTGGCCCAATTTATTAATGTGTGTCCCTTTAGTTAATAAGGAGAACATTATTAGCTGGAATTTGGGTGGGGTTCTCCAACCCACTGGTGTAGCTCAGCAGAAGAAGGGCTGACTCCCAGAAAAACAGCTGTGTTCACAATCTCCAGGAATTTCACCAATCCTCCGCTAAATGTTGTGGCAGGTGATCAGAAAAATCCACGTAGAAATTCTCCTCCATTTATTCTTTTTCTAGAGACTCAAAACATATTGCTCAATATACTATCCCCATGCCAACATGTCTGTAGTTATTTGCAACAGTGAACCTTCCAACACGCCACCAGAAATATCACACATCTGCTCTTCTATTTCAATAATACATAAAATTCATGGTAAGTCATTTATTTTCACAGTAGAAAAGATAGACCATATAAAGTGCTATTTATTATTGTGTAACTGACAAAGGCCTGCAAAATATTTGTGGTGCAATTAGTACCTCTATTTCAACAATACTTATTTAAATTCCCATCCCATGTAATTCCATTCTTCCCACGCCATCCTTCTCATCGCATACCTCATCCCATTCTTCCTATACCATTCCCATTCCGTACCTCTCATGATTTCTCCCCCTCCATTGCTGTCCCTCCCATGCTATCACCCCACTCCATGCCATCCTCCCCCTGCAAAATGGAGTCCACCCACCCATTCATGTCACTATGCACTCCCAGGTCTTCCATCCTCCTACTCCTACCCCTCTCTTGTGTCATTCCCCCTGCCTCCTATGCCCTTCTTTCCCCTTTATGCTATGCCCCCTTCATGTCATTCCCTATGCTCATGTCATTCTGCCTCTTCCCATGCCGTTCCCCTGCCCCACCTGCATGTGGTTCCTTCCCAATACAGTTTCCCCCCATCCGGCCTTTCCTCCCTCCCATGCTGGCCCACCCTATGCCCCACCCCTCCAACATGCCAGTCCAGCCCCACCCCCCATGCATTTCCACCCTCTCATACACTATTTCATCCACCCGTGCTGTTCCATTTCACACCCCGTTCTGTTCCATTCCCTCCTGTGCTCTTCCATTCCCCCCGTGCTGTTCCATTCCCCCCCGTGCTCTTCCATTACCCCCCGTCCTGTTCCATTCCCCTCCGTGCTGTTCCATTTCCCCCCCCGTGCTGTACCATTCCCCCCTGTGCTGTTCCATTCCCCCCGTGCTGTTCCATTCTCCCCGTGCTGTTTCATTCCCCCCATGCTGTTCCATTCACCCCCGTGCTGTTCCACTGCACCCCGTACTGTTCCATTCCCCCCCCCCGTACAGTTACATTCCCGACCCATGCTGTTCCATTTCCCCCCGTGCTGTTCTATTTCCCCCCCTGTGCTGTTCCATCCCCCGCCATGCTGTTCCATTCCCCCCATGCTGTTCCATTTCCCCCCCTGTGCTGTTCCATCCCCCGCCATGCTGTTCCATTTCCCCCCATGCTGTTCCATTTCCCCCCGTGCTGTTCCATTTCCCCCCATGCGGTTCCATTCCCCCCGTGCTGTTCCATTTCCCCCCGTGGGGTTCCATTCCCCCCTGTGCTGTTTCATTCCCCCCCTTGCTGTTCCATTTCCCCCCCCGTGCTGGCCTATTCCCTGCTGTGCTGTTCCATTCTCCCCCTTGCTGTTCCATTCCCCCCCCCGTGCTGGCCTATCCCCCGCCGTGCTGTTCCATTCCCCCTGGTGCTCTTCCATTAACCCCCCCATGCTGTTCCATTTCCCCCTGTGCTGTTCCATTCCCCCCGGCGGTTCCATTCCACCCCCGTGCTGTTCCATTCCCCCCGTGCTGTTCCACTCCCCCCCATGCTGTTCCACTCCCCCCCCGTGCTGTTCCATTCCCCCCCCATGCTGTTCCACTCCCCCCCGTGCTGTTCCATTTCCCCCTGTGCTGTTCCATTCCCCTCGGCGGTTCCATTCCACCCCCGTGCTGTTCCATTCCCCCCGTGCTGTTCCACTCCCCCCCATGCTGTTCCACTCCCCCCACCATGCTGTTCCATTTCCTCCTGTGCTATTCCATTTCCCCCCGTGCTGTTCCATTCCCCCCCCCCCGCCCCGTGCTATTTCATCACCCCTCTGCTCTTCACAACAGCACAGGGCAGATGGAACAGTACGGAAGGGGCAGTGCATGGAAGAGCACGGGGGGGCAATGGAAGAGCACGGGGGGGCAATGGAAAAGCACAGTGGGGGGATGGAAGAGCACAGTTGGTGGGGGGAAGAAACAGTACCGAAGGGGATGGAACAGTACAGAGGGGGATTGACCCCCATCTTCCTGTTCCTTGTTTTTAATTCATTCATGGAATGTGGGCTTCACTAGCTGGGCCAGCATTAATTGCCAATCCCTAGTTGCCCTTGAGAAGGTGGTGGTGAGCTGCCTTCTTGAACTGCAGCAGTCCATGTGGTATAGGTACACCTGCAGTGCTGTTAGGGAGGGAGTTCCAGGATTTTGACCCAGCAACAGTGAAGGAACAGCAATATATTTCCAAGTCAGGATGGTGAATGGCTTGGAGGGGAACTTCTAGGTGGTGGTGTTCCCAACTGTCTGCTGCCCTTGTCCTTCTATGGTAGTGGTCAAAGGTTTGGAAGGTGCTGTTGAAGGAGCCTTGGTGAATTCCTGCAGTGCATCTTGTAGATGGTACATACTGCTGCTACTGTGTGCTGGTGGTGGGGAATTAATCAATTAATCAGGCTGCTTTGTCCTGGACAGTGTCAAGCTTCTTGAGGGTTGTGGGAGTTGTACTCATCTAGGCAAGTGGGTAATATTCCATTATACTCCTAAATTGTGCCTTGTAGATGGTAGACAGGCTTTGGGGAGTCAGGAGGTGAGTAACCCGTCGCACGATTCCTAGCTTTGGCCCACTCTTGTAGCCACAGTATTTATATGGTTAGTCTAGTTCAGTTTCTGGTCAATGGTAACCTCCAGGATGTTGATAGTGGGCAATTCAGTGATGGTACTGCCTTTGAACTTCAAGGGTCGATGGTTGGATTCTCTCTTGTTGGAGATGGTCATTGCCTGACACTTGTGTGGTGCAAATGTTACTTGCCATTTGTCAGCCAAATTCCTGGATATTGCCCAGGACTTTGGACATAGACCGGTTCAGTATCTGAGGAGTCGTGATTGGTGCTGAACATTGTGCAATCATCCGTGAACATCCCCACTTCTGCTTTATGATGGAAGGAAGGTCATTGATGAAGCAGTTGAAGATGGTTGTGCCTAGGACACTACCCTGAGGAACTCCTGCAGTGATGTCCTAGAGCTGAGGTGATTGACCTCCAACAATCACAAACATCTTCCTTTGTGCCAGGTATGACTCCAACAAGCGAAGATTTTTCTCCCTGACTCCAGTTTTGCTAGAGTTACTTGATGCCACATTAGGTCACATGCTGCCTTGATGTCAAGGGCAGTCACTCTCATCTCACCTTGGGAGTTCAGCTCTTTTGTCCATGTTTGAACCAAGGCTGTAATGAGGTCAGGAGCTGATTGACCCTGGTGGACCCCAAACTGGACGTCAGTGAGCAGGTTATTGCTAAGCAAGTGCCACTTGATAGCACTATTGATGGCCCCTTCCATTATTTTACTGATGATGGAGAGTAGACTGATGCACTGGTAATTGGCCGGGTTGGATTTGTCCTGCTTTTTGTGGACATACCTGGGCAATCTTCCACATAGCCAGGTAGATGCCAGTGTTGTAGCTGTACTGGAACAGTTTGACTAGGGGTGCAGAAAGTTTTGCAGCACAAGTCTTCAGTACTATTTCCGGAATATTGTCAGGGTCCATAGCCTTTGCAGTATCCAGTGCTGTCTGGCATTTTTTGATATCACATGGAGTGAATCAAATTGGCCGAAGGCTGGCATCTGTGATGCTGGGGACCTCCGGAGGAAGTAGAGATGGATCATCCACTTGGCACTTCTGGCTGAAACTTGTAGCAAATGCTTCAATCTTATCTTTTGCACCAATGTGCTGGGCTCCTCCATCATTGAGGATTGGGATATTTGTGGAGTCTCCTCCTCCAGTGAGTTGTTTAATTATCCACCACCATTCACAACTAGATGTGACAGGACTGCAGAGCTTAGATCTGATCTGTTGATTGTGAGATTGCTTAGCTCTGTCTATCACTTGCTGTTAATGCTGTTTGGCACACAGGTTGTCCTGTGTTAAAGCTTCACCAGGCTGACACCTCATTTTTAGGTATGCCTGTTGCTGCTCCTGGCATGGCCTCCTGCAGTCTCGATCCCCGCTCCCCCGTGCTGTTTCATTCCCCCACCCCGCACTGTTCCACCCTCCCCGTGCCATTCTATCCTCCAAAAAAAAAAAAAAACCCACTAGAGCTATACCTTGAGTGCCCTACCATCCATTCTTAATTAGCACATTCGTTTAGATAATATCACCAACTTTATCTTTAACACCTATGTGTTCTATTGTACTATTGTTGTTGACATCTTTTGATATTCTGCTTCTATCACTGCTTGTTTGTCGCTACAACCACACCAACCCCCTCCACCTCTCTGTCTCTCTATCTCTCCGCCCCCCACACACACACCTTAAACCAGCTTATATTTCAGCTCTTTCCTGGACTCGAACTCAAGTTCTGTCGAAGGGTCATGAGGACTCGAAACGTCAACTCTTTTCTTCTCCGCCGATGCTGCCAGACCTGCTGAGTTTTTCCAGGTAATTCTGTTTTTGTTTTCTATCCTCCACCGTGTTGTTCCAGCCCCCTGCGCTGTTCCATGGTGCCTGTGATCAGCAGCGCACTGGGATTTCACGCTGGTGGGTCAATTAACACCCACCCAGCATGAAAAGTGGCTGGGGAATCAGCGAGAAGGGACAGGCATAGGCGGGGTCATGATGTCCTCCGGGTCCAATGGCTAACCTGGCGGCCCATTCAAAACTGGCCCAGGCAGCCCCTGAAAGGCTGCCACGGATGGACGCGGTAGTGAAAATGGATCCCGTTGCATTTGGACATGGATGCGGGAGGGCAGGTTTTGGGAGCAGTCAGCCCCGCATTTCTCAGATGAGTACCTTGCAGCCCTCCTGGAGGAGGTTACAGCCAGGAGGGAAACCCTTGTCCCCAGAATCAGGAGGAGGAGACCCCCGCACCTCACCAGAAAGGCCTGGGAGGAGGTGGCATCCAGGGTCAGCAGCCACGACGTGGTGAGGCGCACATGGGTGCAGTGCCGGAAGCGCTTCAATGATCTGCTGCGATCAGGAAGGGTGAACACCATGTTGGCATGGGTCACTTTACAGAACAGTAAAGAGCCAGCCATCCCCCCACCCCCCCGTAGACCTCAGAAGTGTGAGAGTGTGAGAGGCAAATGTCAATGAGGCAGGAGCTGGCCGAGGGGGTGAGCTCTGGCTGCTTGAACTGAGAGCCCTGGGACTCCGGGGTCACGAATCAGCTGAGCCCTGCAAGGTATTCCTCAGGTGGGGTTGGTCAGGCTGCAATGGCACTGCAGGTAGACAATGGACTAATCAATGCTCCTCTATCCTTTCAGGAAAAGGCATCCCATAACAATAGTGAGAGGATGTGGACTGGTGGGCCACCGCCACACCTACTAATCCTCACGTGTTACGAGCAGGAGGCCCTGGAGTTTGAGAAGTGCCATATACCTCGGTCAAGAGGCCATGGCGAGGTTAGGTAGCAGATGCTGGAAGTCCAGCGAGGTGTGTTGGAGGACCTGGCGGAGATACGTAGGGAATATGTGCCATGGTGTCCGCTGTGGAGGAGTCCCTGTGGAATGTGACCACTGTGTTGACCCTCATGGCCGAGTGCACTGCCTCCTCCACGCAGAGAGTGGCGACTCTCATGGAAGGGCTGCTCCAAGGACTCAATCAGGGATCCTGGGGATGCACTCGGACCTGCAAGCCCTCACACCGGCAATGACTTCAGCTGGTCAGTGTCAGTTTGGGAGATGGATTGGGCACCCAGCTAGGTGCGCGGCCATCAATGGTGAGCAGGGAGGTACAATGCGACCTGTCATCTCTGCAGGCTCCTCTCAGGGTACCCTGGATGATGGCAGCAGCTCCTCCACCCCACTGCCAATGACCGTGGCATCTGATGAGGCTGCGTGGACTGGGGAGATGCCAGCCGTGGCACTGGCCATTCCTTCACAGGCTCAAGGACGACCGCCAAGGTCATCAAGGCCAACAAGACAGCAGAGTCGGCAGACTGCCTCCAATGCTGATGCCAACGGGGGGGAGAGCATCAAGATGTAACATCTGCAAACGTAAATGTAAAGCACATTAAGCACAAGACGGACTTATCATGGGTGATATTTTGTTTTCCAATTTTGGTTTGAACTTTCTCATGGTGTGATTAAAAACAGCAGTTAATGTTCATTTCCGCTCTGTTTCACATTCTCAACTGAATGAGATGTTATTTGTGCTGTTGGCTTCTGTATGCTTCATTTGTTCTGTAGGTGCCAGGAAACCATTATGTAATGATGGATGCGTGTCTCCTGAAACTTTATTGCAAAGGCACCAAGTTTATGTTGTTGGCCAAGGAAATGGTCCTGTCAGGGATCGAGTATGGAGCCTGCAGCCCTGGCATGTGGCGGTGGTTCTTATTTGGTAGCGTCCCGGGTGTCCCTGCCTCCCTGGAGGTTACCCAGGTCAGCATCTATGCCCTCAGCATTCTCCTCACCATGCTCGTCCTCGAACTCACTACTGGACTCATTGTCTGTTGCCCAGATCTTCTTCTTCCACTGAGTCCCCCCTTGCCAGTGCCAGATTGTGGAGAGCGCAGCATGCGACCACTATCAGCGACACACAATCTGATGGGTATTGAGGTGCGCCTCCTGAGTGGTCCAGGCATCAGAAGCGCATCTTGAGAAGACCTATAGTTTTCTCTACCACCGCCCTTGTAGAGGTGTGGCCCACTGCTTGGCCTCTGTTCTTGGATAGTCGAGAGGTATCATGAGCCACCTTCTGAGGGGATAGCCCTTGTCACCCAGCAGCCATCCATCAAGCCGGCTGGAGCACTGAAGAGCCCTGGCACCTGAGAGTGTCTCAGGACATCATGAAAGCTACCAGGGCAGCTTGCATACACTTGCAGAATCTGCATCTTGTGATCACACACTATCTGCACATTTATGGAGTGGAATCCCTTCTTGTTGACAAAGTCACCCGGCTCACCCGCTGGCGCCTTGATGGCCACATGTGTGCAGTTGATCGCACCACCGATAAGGGGGATCCCAGCAATTGCTGCAAAGCCTCTGGCTCACCCTGCCTGGCTGGCCTGGTCTGGACGGTAGTGAATGAAAGTCAATGCGTGCCTGAACAGAGCTTCTGTCACCAACTTGACACAACTGTGGACAGCTGATTGGGACACTCCACACAGATCCCTCACTGACCCCTGGAAAGAGCCAGAGGCATAGAAGGTAAGGGCCACAATGACCTTTAGCATCACTGGCATGGAGTATCCACCCACACATTCGGAGCTGATCTCAGGCCCAATCCTCTGACAAATGGAGGTCACTGACTCCCTTGAGAGGTGGAGCCTCCTTTGGCATGGCACGTCGGACATATTGAAGTAGCTGCATCGCCGCCTGTAAACCCTGGTAGCAGGATAGTGACACTTTCTGCGGCCCCTTCAGCCTTGGACTTCCTGTTGGCCCTGTACCCCTTGTGCCTGCACCTTTCCTCCAACAGGTCGCTCCCCTGGAAGCTGTATTGGGACATCTGGCCTCCTCTCCCTTCTGCCCCTCTCTTCCTCCTCAGAGGAGGTGCTTCCAGCAGAGACCACAATCGCCATTACCAGGGTAAAGAAAGGCTACCTGATACCTGGGAAGGCCCACATGGTCTGAATCTTCCGGGGGCCTGGAAGACAACAATGAGTCCTGAAGTGAAGCCTAGAAGTGCTCAGAATGCAGCTCTGAAGCGAGGTGAAGCTGTCCAGTTTACAGAAGCAACCAGCAGCAAGTTTGATCCAAAACCCCTCACTACTCACATTGACAATGCCAGTGATCCTTCTTATCCCACCCGTGGATGAGTTTTTGCTTATTGTGGCCTGCCCGCCTACCTGTTTTGCCGTTGCAATGGCCGTAAAATCACATGGGCTACGTAAAGCTGAAAACAATTGGTGTCGCAAGGGTCTTAATTGGCCTCTTAATTAATGGCGGGTGTGCCTCCGTCTCCGTTGCGTACCCGCCTAGCAAAATGTCACATGAGTGCGCGTTGATGTCAGCACGCTCGGCTGACGTCATTACACTTTATTTCACACTCGAGCGTGCCCGGCCGAGTGAAAAATTCTGCCCGTGATTATTGGTGCAAATAACGCATAAGTATAATAAACTATGTGGAATGTATAAATGTGATTATATGCAGAGATTATTAAACAAACTAAGATAATAAAGCAGTTTGTCATTTTCCATTTTAATAGGAGTGCAATCTAAATCAAAGTGATATTTAGGCAATTTTGGGAAAGGTTTTTGATCACCTATGTCCAGTAGGTTAGTAATTGGAAATGCACCACAAGTCAGTCATTTGAAATGAGAAGGGACACATTAACAAAAACAAAAACAGAAATACCTGGAAAAACTCAGCAGGTCTGGCAGCATCGGCGGAGAAGAGCAAAGTTGACTTTTCGAGTCCTCATGACCCTTCAACAGAACTAAGTAGAAATAGGAAAGCGGTGAAATATAAGCTGGTTTAAGGGGAGGGGGGAGGTGGGGGGAAGGGGGGTGGGGGGACACATTAACCTTTTAGCTTCATATTCTTTGTCAGGCCTGAAAAAGGAAGGTCGCTGATCCCCTGAACAAACCAAAGAGGGAAGAGAGGATCCAGTTTGCCTGTTTAGAGATTATTTTATGACTTTCATGCCTCCAACATTTATTTTTACAAGAAGGTTCGTGGACTTGAGTACACCTCACAGAAACATATAGCTACGGTTTCGCACAGAGATTATCTTTAGCTAACAACAAAGACAATGAGTGAGTAAGAAACATCACAAAATCCGTCCTGGAGGCTTCAGCTGCCTGGCTGAATAAACCAATGATTACTCAGTCTATTGGAACATTCTGTTAGGTTGGGACCTATCTGTCCTAGCTAACTACAAAAAGCTTAAAAAAAGCTTGACATTTTGTTAGTTTTTTTTTTTAACTTAGTGTCCCAATTTCTTTCATGATTCTCACAGTCATGTTACATTTAGAAGAGCCAGGAAGTGAAGGACAGAATACTTACACAAGTTGTTTTTTGTTTTACAGAGAAACACATGACAGACCATACGCCAACAACTATACTTTCAGTTTGCTCTGACATAGACTCTTCTATAAAACAAAATCAATAAATTAAATTAAATATCAATAAATAAGAGGGGTTGACAGCCCCTGATGGGATGCTAAATAAAATAAAAATTTGAAAGGAAACTTACAAAATCAAATCAAAATCTCATTTCCAGGGGTGATGACACACCCCAGCCCCTGTGGTGATCACCGATTGCGGAAGGCCTCTAACATACCGGTGGACATCACGTGCTCCCTCTCCATGGTCATCCAACCGTGAACATAGCCATGGAAGAGGGGCAGACGGTTGGGCCAGATGACCCCCTTGACCGTCCACTGCCTGGACCTGTTGATGGCACCTTGGCCAGGCCCAGGAGCAGGCTTACAGGGAGATCCTCCCTGTCTGCCTGTCGCCCCCCCACCCCCCCCACCACCACACCAATCACCCCCCCACCCCCCACCACCCTGCCACCCCCCCAGCCACCCACACTCTTGCCACCACACCCCCCAACCCCCCCCAACCCCACCACCTCCCCCTGTCCATCCCCACCCCACCACCCCCTGGCCATATCCGCCAAGGTGGGGGCGGTGGGGGAGACATGCTGCTGTGGGGCCTTAAAATCCTGGCCATGGAGATAAATTATGTATATCCATTCATGGATAAGGATTGGGGTGACTTATAAGGTCATCCTTCAGTGCAGATGGATAAGAGATAACTGCTTAAAAATGACAGCACAATGACCCAAGCCCCAATCTGGCTGCATTGTTTGACAGACGTTTGTTAGAAAAAAACAATATGGTAAAGTGAAATCTACATTTTCTCCTCTTCCTGAACCAAATAATACTTCCACACCAATGTTGTTCTCTTTATTCTGTTTGAGGGCATAATTCAGCTAGAAAGATCTCTATACAGGTTACAAATGTGTTTGTTGATACATGATGTGCTTTAGGAGTAAAGTAGACCATTTTCTCCCATGTTCACACATGGTCCAATCACAATTGAAGGAACTACCTCTCTTAATAAAGCTTGTGTACAGCTTTCAGTCAAATTTGGAGTTCATCTGGGTGTCGGGATACAACCATACTTTGAAAACATGGCAAATTAACTCTTGTTTCTGTCTCCCCAGATACTGCCAGAACTGCTGAGTATTTCCAGAATTTTCTGTTTTCTTCCTCTCATCCTTTTGCTGATTATCTGTGGAGGAAAAAATTCCTTATGCCACGATCTCTGTAAAGACCAATAACCTTCAAAGAGAAATTCAAACTTTTAGTTAACAGCTGAAAGAATAACATGTCAAGATCTCACATTTTAAAACTTTTACTGTATCTAGTGACTAAAAATGCTATTGACTAAACATTATTTTCTTCTGTAGGCAACTTACACTTTATACTATTGAAATAGATGGTTCCTTTTTGCTTATCACATATTGCACTAGTCACAGAATTATAGTTCATATCGCAAACAGTTCACAGCTGCTCCCAGTTTCCAATGGGTCACTTCCTTTTTACTTTCCCAGCTGGGTAACCCCTAATCCCAGAACTATCTCTCATTATGAGAGTTACACTGTGGACTTCTTCCTGTAGCTTCAAATTAGGCCAGCCTTCCAGCCTCCTTTAACTCCTCACAAACTCAGTCTTCAATCTGAGCACAAGCTCTCACCTGCGTTCTGCGTGGTCAACAATAGATTCAGCGTTTTCTCTGCTTAAGGTGCAGGCCTGATTGGTTTTAGCTCATGCTCTCTACTTCTCAGTTGACTACAGATCACACAAGACAAAAATACAACTGTTGTCTGTCTATGATATCGCTGTGTTTAAGGGCAAACCTATAACCTGATCTCAAAACCACTTCTCTATGGCAACAGGAAACACGTTATCATTGTATCTATCTAAGTAGAAATGTTAATTAGTTTTCCTTGATCCCAGCTTCCTTTCATTTTTAAAGTAAAGGATTAGTTTGCAGCACAACTATTTACAACTTAATATCTACAACACCTTTCTGGGACTTTGGAAGACTCTGGGTCTACTCATTGTAGGCATAGAAACTGCTATCATTACCCCCAAATGTAAATAACTTGCACCTCCCTCCCAATAAAACAATCTGAGTCTTCCTCAGATTGCTAGCAATTAAATCATCCAGGCTTACTGTAAGGCAGACTCCAGCACAGGTCACACAACCCTACATTTAAAGCAAAATATGGTAATCTTATAAATGAAAAATACAATCCTAAAACATCATCACCTTATAATCTGCACAATTGTAACACTTATCTTCAGACTTTAGAGCAGTGTCTATCTACGGTTATAATCATAATATTCATGATGATTATTATTTGTCCTTTTGAAATATCTCCTCAGAAGAAAACCATCAAATCTAACAGAACCCCCAATATTTGTGCAGGTTTTTATATAAAAAAATATTTCTTAGGGGAATCATTTAGATAATCTGTAACAAACAAATCATCAACAGAAGACTTGGGGTTTTCAATTTACACTGAACTTTTTTAATAGTTGCATTACTCTTCTTTTATAAAGTTTTAAATGGAATGGTCATACACATCAGCAAAAGCTCCAAGATCATACATTATCCAGGTGGGCCAGAGCAGGAAGCTGTAGAGATTGACTTCATACCTTTAGTGAAACGAATACATAATGTAGGAACTGCAGCAAGTTTGGGAGATCAAACATCCTGCACTGAAAATCTTGGAATCAGTGTGTTAATGGTATTGCAACTGTTGTGGGGTAGGCCACGATTATTTTAGCACTGTAAATAAACTATTTGGATCATCACTAAACATAATAAGATCAAAAATTATGCATTCCAAGTATATCTAATAGGAGAGGACTCTGACCTGAAAAAGCCTGAAGATGAATTTCAATTTCTACAGTCATTTTAGATTCCAATTGGTTCGAGCTGTACTGCTACATGCAAATAGGGGAAATATAAGTTTCTTGTTAATAGGTAAGCATGAAATTTCTCAGCTACAATGATCAAAAATGCATCTTTCCTGTGGTATTCATAAAAGCACTGGGCAGTTAGTCACTGTAGGTGACTTATCCAGCAGTGTGCTGACACTGATACCTGCATTTGTATTCTACTTCAGCTACTGGTATGGACATGCCTATTTTTCTTATTACAGAGGCCTAACAGTTTTTTTAAATTGAGCAGAGTGTTTTCACCCACAGACCACAGCAAGACTACTTGACAAAGTACACACATGCGTATTCAGCCCATGAATGTAAGAAAGTATAACTCATCAGTCATTTTAATTAGTTTGTTCTAGGGGAAACGGGAGAAATCCCTGATTAACTGGGTAGAAAGGCAGGTGGAAAGATAGAAAATCAAGCAATTATTTTGTAAAAAATTATTTGAAGCTGAGTACTGTCCTTTCAAGATGAGAGAACGAGTCACAAATTTGCATCAGGCCGCTTTTTTAAAATCTGCCTGACAGAGATTCTTTTAAAGAAATGATTTAAAAACGTTCCATAGTGAAATGATAGATAACCAAACTACGACAAAATATCTTACTGAAAGTTATGTAGGAGGAAACAAATGAAGCACATTTAAGCCTTCTTTTTAACATGGAGGTATTGCTTGGCTCCTAATAAATGGAGGCAAATATATTTCAGTAGGTTTCAAGTTATTTTATGTGGAGACCCTCTCCAAAAACTGAAACAATTCCAAAGACTTTCATCCTAACATGCAAAAGCAATCCAAAGTTAAACAGTACAAAAAAGATGTTAAGTTCCTCTGTCGGGTCGCTTTGCTCGTGAACACGGCTGCATGTCTATCTACCGGTGGGTGAGTTGGCAAACAATATACTGCAGATGCAGAGACCAGTATAAAATGAAGCACATGCTGTTTATTTACAGAAGTAACAAAGCTCTAACACAAGCATGTCAAACGTCATAGTTCTACAACTTTGGGTGCTTTATCCGAGGTTTCCATCTCAGGAGTCACTTGTCCATTAGGCTCTCCAATAAGAACCTGTAAGTTTGTCTCTTCGACTCTCTCAGGAAAATGGATCCTACAGATACTTCCAAACCAAGTGAAGTTCCTTCTACATTTGGCGTAGAGTCCAATGGGAACTAACACAATGTGTGCTTCTCCAATCAGACCCTATTCTAAACCACTGATTAATATTGTAGCCCGCACTACAAAGCCATTGGGTAATACAGTCACATAGTCAATCTGCTCGCATTCTCTTAAAGGTGTATTGCGCCTCAGATTACCGCATCCCTCCTGTTATGACACAGCAGTTGGTAAAGCTGAGTTATTTAAAAATCACAGAGGGAACCTTTAAACAACTGTCATAACCTATATTTTCATTTGGTGTGTTTGAGATGCAACTCTGAATTCAGGCATAAAACCACCAATTCTCGAGAGGTTTTATATCAAATTACATGAGACATTTATTAATTTACACAAGTTAAATATATACACATGACTACAAATTACTACTATCATAACTTTTAACAAATTCCAAAATTAATCTCCACTAAGGCAACAGCAACCCATAGACTTTAAGAAGACACCAGGCAAAGCATTTTCACCTTACAAATTCAAAATAAGGTTCCTTTCACTTTGATTCCTTTGCAGATAAAGAGATAGGCTTACAGGCTTTGATCTTCCATTGTCTCTGCTCTGCACACACAAAACTGCTGTCTGTTATACCCAGCACATCTCTTCAAATGTAAGTTCTCATTGTATCACCAACTTCTTTGAACTCCACCTCTTCTAACAATAAAACCCCTTTCATGGTACCAATGTTATTAGTGATATAAACATTGTTTGGTCTCTGGCAGCTAGGTGAATACCCCATTCAACAAAATGCATACACACTCTACCTCTCTTACATCTCAACTAGTATACATCAAAGCACGCAGACTAGCTGGCTTTACTCCAATTAACACACATCCACAATCTAAACCTCTACTTTAAAAGAAAAATAATTTCCAATAATATTATATACATTAATAGCTTCATGACACCCTCCCCTTTACTTGAAAGTACAATTTACAATCTTTACAATAAATCAACTATTTGCACAAATAAACTATTTACAAACTCAGTCTCTCTGGAGGCTTCTTCAAGCATGCCAAACGTCATAGTTCTACAACTTTGGATGCTTTATCCGAGGCTTCCATCTCAGGAGTCACCTGTCCATTAGGCTCTCCAGTAAGAACCTGTAAGTTTGTCTCTTCGACTCTCTCAGGCAAATGGATCCTACAGGTACTTCCAAACCAAGTGGAGTTCCTTCTACATTTGGGAATGCTTGGCGCATCCTTTTTTACAGGTCTGTTTCCCTTTTCCTGAAGTGATCTACATGTCTCCTAATTATCCGACCTTTGACCAATATGTGATAGGACAGAGGTCCTGTCACTGCACTAGTTTCACCTGATAGCCATACAGGCCCATCTCCAAAGTTGTTTGCAAAAACTGTGTCTCCAACAGTGAAGGTTCTTTCGCGTATGTGGTAATCATGCCCATTTTTCTGGGCCTCCTGACTTCTGTCTACCCTCCCCTCTAAATTCAGCCTTATGAGACTCAGACGTGTCCTGAGACGTCTCTTCATCAATAACTCTGCGGGGGCAATACCAGTGGTCGTGTAGCGCTATATCTGAGCAGGAAACATGATAATCTAGTTACAATAGATCTCCATCCAGTTTTTTTCATTCCAGACTTGAAGGTCTGGACTGCCCTCTTGGCCAAACCTTTGGATTCAGGGTGGAATGGTGAGGTCTTAACATGTGTTGTGCCATTGAGACTTGTGAATCTTTGGAATTCCCCGCTGGTGAATGCCGTTCCATTAAACAGACACTGTTACCTCTGGTAACCCAGGTATCGCAAAACTCTGAAGCAATCTGTCTATGGTGGTGGCAGATATGGCTGATCTCACCTCATGTACATCCATCCACTCAAGTGAGAGTCTATAATCAAGAGGAACATTGTGCCCAAAAAAGGCCCCACATAGTCAATGTGGAGGCAGACCGATAGCCTGACTGGCCACTCACAGAGAAGCAGTGGAGCAGAAGGGGGCAATTTCTGTACCTGTTGGCACTGTATGCAACTCTTGACTAAGTTTTCGATTTCTGTGTCCATCCCTGGCCACCATAAGTAGCTGTGTGCCAACATTTTCATTCAAGAGATGCCGGGGTGAGCGCTATGCAATTTGGTCAGTTATGGCTTTCTTCCTCGTGAAGGCACAATGACTCTCACTCCCCACAGCAAGATGCCATTCTGGCAGTGAGCTCGTATCTCCTATTAAAATAGGGCTTCATTTCGTCTGACTTTGGCTCATTAGATCATCCCTGCAAGACTTGTTCCCTGACATGAGATAAAACTGGATTATGGTCTGTCTACTCTCTTATTTGTTTGGCATGTACTGGTGACAAATCCAGAAAGTTTAATAATAAGACAAATTCTTGCAGAATGGGGACATTCACATTGCTGTCTTTTAGAGGTAATCAGCTCAGTGCGTTGGCACTTGCAACCTGGCTTCCTGACTGGTGGATAAAAGTATAGCAGCTAGAATTAGTTCCCACTTTGGATGCTTGCCGAAGCAATTGGGGGTATTGCCTTATCTTTCCCAAATAAGCCTAGTAGTGGCTTATGGTTGGATACGATAGTGAAGTGGCGACCATGGATCTATTGGTGGAACTTCTCAACAACAAATACATTGGATAAGCCTTCTTTCTCTATTTGTGAGTATCTTCATTCTACCTCACTGAGTGTTCTTGAGACATAGCCAATGGGCCATTTGGAGCCACCTGCCATCCGGTGGGAGACTATAGCCCATTAGGGGATGCATCACAGGTTAAAATTAATTGTTTCTTTGGGTCGAAATGTACCAAGTGGGCTGATGAATGTAGCAACTGCTGTACTGTCGTAAAAGCCTGTTGTTGTGGAGCTTGCTAAGTCCACCTGTGGTTTTTCTTGAATAACCCGTATAATGGATTGACAAATTTGGGACAAAACAGCCATGGTAGTTAATCATTCCCAAGAAGGTCTTGAGTTCTATTGCGCTTTTTGGTGCTGGTGCCTCACAAATACCTCTCACCTTGTCTTCTATTGGATGAAGGCCCTGCAAGTCAACCCTATGACGCATGTAAACCACTTCTTTTGCTTGGAAGATACATTTTTCTCTTTCCAAGCATACTCTGTTTTGTCAAAAAAGTTTCAACACCTCTTCCAGGTTAGCCAAGTGTTCTTCATCAGTCAGTCCTGTTACTAGGACATCATCGAGATAAACCATAATATGGGGCAGACCTTGAAGTAAATTTTCCATAGTCTGTTGGAAAATGGCACAAGCCGATGAGACTCCAAAGGGTAACCTGGTATAATGGTATAATTCCCTATGTCTGTTGATAATCACAAAATCCCGAGAGGCCTTTTCTATCTCGACTTGCTGATATGTGTGGCTCGTGTCAAGTTTCGTATATGTGGTTCCCCCTGCCAGCTTGGAGTACAATTCATCAGTTTACAGTATAGGATGTCTATCAAGTCTGGCTATCTTGTTAATGGTCAACTTGTAGTCCCCGCATATTCACACACTCTGGTCAGGCTTTAGTACTGGGAAAATTGGACAGATTGTAAGACTCCCAACTTTTCCAGTCTGTCTAATTCATCATCAACTTATTCTCATAATGGGTAGGGGACTGGCCTCGCCTCCAAATATCTGGGGGTTGCCCGAGGATCCATGTGGATTTTAGCTTGCAGCCCTTGAATCTTCCTGAGCTCTTCCCTGAACACAGAGCCATATTTCTGTAATAATTTTTGCAGGTCTTTCATTCTGAGTTGAAAAATTTCAGTGCACTCCAACTTTATTTCCTTAAGCCAGTTCCAGCCAAGTGGACATGGACCCTTCCCTGCTATTACTAGTAGGGGTAAATTAACAGGATGTCTTTCAAACTGTACTGGAACCTTGCATATACCTCTTACTCATATGACTTTATCAGTATGTGTCTTTAATTTAGCATCTGAATTTTCCAGGTTTAATGAGTGGTCTCCTCTATTCAGATATTTGAACATATGTTCCCCAATAACTCGTGGATGCCCCTGTATCCACTACCATTTGGATGGGCTTTCCGTTGACTTCCACTGACACGTAGATTGGCTCTGTTTTACCCATTTTTAAGTTATGTAGTGAGTAAGTATCCGACTCTGTTTCTCTATTACGTGGATTTCACGATTTCTACCTTTTTGTTTAAAATTTTGTCTTAATCTATCTTTACAATATTGCATAATGTGCCCATTGAGATCGCAGAAGAAACACTCCATTCTTTTAAATTGCCATTCGTTTGCAGGCTGTCTGGTTCAATTTATGCCATTATTATTGTGGGTTTTCTAATGGCTGGAGTATAGGGCAAGTCATGTGATCAAAGCTCCAGGAATATATTTAATCACAGTTGGCAACTCTACCTTCTGGCCCACAAAGAAGCCTGAAAACAAATGTAACATTACCTCAGTACCTCATCTGGGTCAGGATCCCAGCCGATGTTGCCTGATGGGACAGCTGACCCTGTCCATCCCCCGAAGCTGACTTACGTAAAACAGGAATAAAAATACCTGGAAAAACTCAGCAGGTCTGGCAGCATCTGTGGAGAGGAACACAGTTAACATTTCGAGTCAGTATGACTCTTCAACAGAACTAAGTAAAAATAGAAGAGAGGTGAAATACAAGCCTCTCTTCTATTTTTACTTAGTTCTGATGAAGAGTCATTCAGACTCGAAACGTTAACTGTGTTCCTCTCCGCAGATGCTGCCAGACCTGCTGAGTTTTTCCAGGTACTTTTATTCCTGTTTTGGATTTCCAGCATCCGCAGTTTTTTGCTTTTATTTTTATGTAAAATAGAGCTCTGCTTTCTTCCTGCAGCTGTCCTGCTGACTGCTCAGAACAGCAGCTTAATAATTGGGACACCATGGAAAGGAAGCAGACTCCTTTTTAAATAAGTAGATTGTGTCTGATGATGTCAGCACATGACCCCTTTATTTTCACTGCCCATACCGCCCTCCCCGCCCCCCACCTCCTTACCCCTCCACCCTGGGCTGGCTTGCTCCAGTTGAAATTAGGGCCAACCTTTTCGTAAGCTAACAAGTATAAAAATCTGACTTGGTGCATCCTTGCTGTCTCTTCATGTGCCGTCTAGGACAGGATTTTTCAAGCTGCAACCATAAGAATTTTGCTAACCCAACCCTCAAAGTTAGGATGATTCAACTCCATTCACAATAGTATCATTTAGTGGTTTGCTGTGTTTGAACTTGTTGGATTTGTAGATTTGGAGAGGTCTGCTCTAAGAGCTGTTGCCTCATTGATGGATAATCATTGAATTATACAATCAACGAATCTTACAGCATAGAAGGAGATCACTTAGCTCATTACTATTGGCTGTTCAAAAGAACTTTGTTCCACACTGCTGTGTTTTTGTACACTGTAAATTCCTCATCTTCAAGTACTTATTCAGCTCCCTTTTAAAATTATTTATGCAGATTCCACCACATTTTCAGATAGAGCATTCCAGACCCTGACGACTTTCTAAGTGGAATCACTTCTCTACATCTCTGCTCTAGAATTTTTGATAAAGCTAACACACTCCTTCCCTTAGGTCAAAGAGCTCCATGTGAAAGCCTATAATTAACTTAGATAAAAATGGAGATGATTCCTTTGACATTGCTGTTTTCATTTTTCTTTATTCCCCTCAGAGGATGTGGTCATTGTTAACAAGGCCAGCATTTAATGTCCATCCTTAATCAGGGCCAGGGAGAGAAATCACGGGCCCTGGTGCTTCTCCTGTTTCCAGACTCCTTATTCCACTTCCCACCATCCCCCCAACCCACCACCACACCCACCCCCCCCCACCCCCGCCCACCCTTAACCCTCCCCCTCAAACATGCACAATACTTTTTCCCTTTTTAAGACTCACCGAACAATCACAATGAGGCCCTAGTAAAATGATAATGCCCATTGTTGGCATCTGGTTACAAAATATCATGTAATATGTTTGCAGCATGGGTCATTAATATTAAGAACAGCAATGATATAATGCAGTGTTAGTTTGTGGGCACCCTATAGGTGATTCTATTGTGACTATTAAACAAACCAGAGGGTACAAATTTTACTTTAACAACATTGTGTAATATTGTTAATTTGACAGGAAAATATCCCAGTGGTTATTTATAACACTGTGCAGATGATAACACTGATTTTGGTGAATGCCTGAGCCCTCTTTAAGATGTTCTGCATATTGCATAAGGACATGGTGACAGTAAAGTCATATTTGTTGGAAAGGTTCAATTCTTGCAACTCAGCCTGACTGGCCTCGTCCGTACAAAAATGAACGAAAGTCAATACCCCAATGAACAGAGCTTCTGTCACCAACTTGATGCAACTGTGGACAGCTGATTGGGAGACTCCACACAGATCCTTCGCTGAGCCCTGGAAAGAACCAGAGACATAGAAGTTGAGGGCCACTGTGACCTTCAGGGATATTTGCATGGGTTGTCCACCCACACAGTCAGACCTACCCTCAGACCCAATCATCTGACAGATGGAGGTCATTGTCCCCTTTGTGAGGCGAAGCCTCCATCGGCACTGCACCTTAGACATATTGAGGTAGCTGCATCGCTGCCTGTAAACCCTGGCAACAGGATAGTGGCATCTTCTGCGGCCCTTAACACCTTGGACTGCCAGCTAGCCCTGTGCCCCCTGTGCCTGCGCTTCTCCTCCCACTAGTTGTTCACCTGGAAGCTGCAATGGGACACCTGGCCTTCTCTGCCTTCTGCCCCTCTCTTCCTCTTCAGAGGAGGTGCCACCAGCGGAGACCACAATCCACATTACCGGAGTATTGGAAGGCTGTTGGATACCTGGAAGGGTCCACACATTCTCCAGGCTCCTTGGAGACACCAAGGAGTTCTGAAATGAAGCATGGAAATGCCAACAATGAAGCCCCAAACAAAGGTAAAGCTGCCATATACCAATAAGTCACCAGCAGCAAACTACCTACTAAATTCCTCACTATTCACACTAGCAGTGCTGCTGACTCTTTTTATCCCAGCCGTGGATGAGGTTTTTGAAATTGTCGGGTGGTCGCCTGCCTGTTTTGCCCATGTGACAAGCACGAAATTGCACTGGCAATGCAAAATCGGCTCGGTTGCCTTTTTAATGGACTTAACTGGCCTCTTAATTAATGACTCCAGCACCCGCGCCTGCCTGCTGATTGAAATATCGCACGAGTGCACGAGGACGTTGGGCGCTCGCCTGATGTCATCACGTGTTATTTTACACTCGAGCAGATTGGGCATGTGCCTGCCCGCTCAGCTAAAAATTCTGCTCCATGTGTTCTACACTTAAGTAATATATCTTTTAATTAATGTACACATACAAAATATATATTAGAAAAATTGCACTGTCACATTAAATATTGTAATGAATGATTTATTACAAAGAAGAGAAGCTATGAGGCATTATATATTATTCACAGAAACATTGGGGTTGAAATTCCATGGTAACTGGTTTCAGTTGCAAAGGCATGAATGCAGTAGCAAAGCACTAGAACTGGGAGGCCTAAGGCTGGCCCAAAATTGGGCCTGGCTTCTCATCTAAATAATCCGTTTGAATTGTCAGTACATGTTGACCTTCACAGATATCTCACCCATTTTAAGTAGATGAATTTCTGGCCACTTGCCACGCTGGCAGAGGCCCGCAGATAACTCCTGGGAGGAGGAGTCAACTGGCAGTGTGGGAGGGGTGTGGGGTGAAGCATCTTTACTGTGGTATTGGGGAAGTACTCATGATTTTCTTGTCTCCACATGGACAAATCATTAAAAATAGAATTATGCTTGGTTGTTGTCACTACTCAGGTTACAGTGACCGCCGAAAAATCCATTGGAATCCAGTTTCACAGAGTGGGCCTAAAGCAGTCATTCGGTCCTTCATTTTGACACGTAAGGAGCATAATGTCTGTTTTAGGTGGCTGTCAGTGATGCCTGAAAAAAGCCCAACTCAGTATCAGGTCAAACATCTTTCAGGAGTCATTGGAACACCCTGAAATTGGACCTTTTCATATTCACTTAATACCTGTAAAACAGATGCAACTAGGTTTGATTTTCTACCCACAATGGAAAAATTGGATCACTCCTGTTTCTTGGGGTGGGGATCACGACTCTCAATTATTCAGCACACCATCCTGTTGAAGAAGCAGCATGCAAACTTTGTGCTATCACATGGGTTTCAGAGTGCAGCCCAGCATAGAATGCACTCATGGCTGTGGCTGCATCTCAACAGGGGGTCAAGCAGCATGCATGGCCAGCATGTGTTTTAGTTAGCTTGCACCTCTGAAAGGCAGCTTAAGCTTTTTAAAGAGAATCTGCATTTATTACACAGACTGCGCAGTAGGCTGTCTCTGCAGGAATGGGGCAGGAAAGCACCCCAGATGGAGTAACAGAGAAGAGAGTGGGTTCTCAGGTTTTCTCATGTGACGTTGAAGGCATTGGTACAAGGGGTGGAAAAGAGGAGAGGAGCAGTCTTTCTGTAGGGGGGCTGGAGGCCTTCAACTAGGAATAGGAACAGGTGGCCGGGGAAATCAATTTGAGAGTCTGGCAGCAGTGTCGCTAGTAATTCATGACTTCACACGTATGGTCAAGGTCAGTAAATGCATTTTCAAAGGCCATCTCCTACCCTTCATACCACTAATCTCTGCTGTTCATCTGCAGTCTCAGGCCTGACACACTCTATTGCAGGGCAAGGTGGTCTATAACAGGAGGGAGCAGACTATAACTCGAGCTGGACAGGCAAATCTGCATCTCCTGAGCCCTGTGGAGGGGACAGTGCTTCACACCATGGCGCCAGCAGTGACTGAGGCCAATGCATCCATTGTCACTGAGAACATTTAGATGATGGTATGTTCCTGCCTTATGCCCCCTCTCAAATCCCATCTCAACCTCATCCTGCAATTTGGCATGAAGTGGAAGCTGCAGGTAGAGTGACCATGGAACCCTTGCCTTCCACTCAGCCCCCTTCCCTTACCCGAACCTTCCCCTTCTATATTTACAGATATTGAAAACTGCTGCCTGGTCAGCCAGTGCAGTATTACAAGGAAGGGTGAGAGCTACTACAGGCATCTCAGAAAGTGGCACTATCACTTGATCTAACAATTCCAGCCACCAGCTCAGATACTGACACAGGAGTTTCCTTAGAGGGTAATGTTAGGTTGGGATCCACATGTGGTGTGTCAATGTTCCCTCTAATTTTTTCCATCTATGTGCAGAATGAATTTTGTTATGTGCACCAATATCGAGGTAATGGTGCAAATGTGCACCACCAGTAGAAACAAAAAAAACCTATATCGAAATGTATTTTTAAAAAGTTACCATAGGTATGCAAGAAGAAAGAATACCACCCCCAGCCATTGCTATGGCAACATGCTAGTCCACAATTTATCAGATTTACTGAATTCAATTTTAAATTTGAACTCCTATCCTCTAGGTTTTAAGTTCAGTACCGTAACCACTACACTACCATAAACGAAGGAGCATTTGTTAGTTTTTATATTGTAGCCTGTATTTTACTCATTTGATAGAAGAAAAGTTGAATTGGTAGTGATCTGTCAAGACAAGGATCCTTTGTTTCAATTTGACAATCTCAAAATAGAAAGAGCTAAGGAGGCTTTGCCTTTTCAATTGATAGAAAATGTGCAAAAGGCAACTTCTTTTTTTTTACTTATTGAGTATTTTTATATTTAAAACTTCTATGAATAGTGAGGAAGTTAGCTCTGTCATTTCTTCATATCAACAAACATAATCAGGCATAGGTAAAGGCTTGGATTTTCACCGAGTCAGTTTGACTTGGAACCCCTTGAAAAATGTCAGGCTGGTCCCAATTCTGGGACTCCCAACCTCATTCCTGGACTGTCTAATTTTCAGGAGTGCCTTTAAAGGGTATGGGCTGGTTCCTGTCAGAAGCCCACATCCTGACCTGGCTGACTCCATTGCGGAGATAGGGATCTCCTACTCCTCTGAAATTTTAATGGATTTGGGCTAGGCTTTTACAGAGTCGTGGTTCACGGATTGTCAGAGGAGTCATGAACCCTAGTGTGCATGAAGGGTCTTTTTAAAATGTAAGTTCAAAAGGTCCCCCTATGACTCCCCCCACCCACCCCATGTCCCCTCATGCTCCCTGTGTCGAGCTCTGCCATTCCACCTGCCCCCTATGTTTCCCAATGCACTGTGCCAAGTTCTGCCCTTCACCCACACTCTCAGGTCCCTCATTCCCCCTATGCTGAGCTCTGCACTTCCATGCCCATTGATTTACCTTGCACTTTCTAGAACCAAGGAACACCACAGTGTCCAGTGGGATATGTAAAAAAAAACTTTGAAAAAATGTAAACTATTGATAACTTTATCCTATGCTTGGAAAAAAAAAAGTCTGGACCAATCTAGTAAAAGTGTCAATCATCCAGGCCCTTTGAAGTTTCAAAAGTCAACAACTACAAACCATAAAACCTTAAAACCACTTAACTTTTGTCAATAGATATTTTGAAATTAACCGGACAGATCAGGGAGCCTGAGCTATCAATCAAACAATGTTTCCTCTGGGGAGCAGGTGCTCTTGTATTGTAATAGGTGTCTGATTTCTCAGCCAAGCTTGGAGTATTCAAAGGCTCAAGCACTGAGATGCTCCTTGTATCTTTCATGTCGACCAATCTTCACTCTAAAGGAGGCTGAATGATCAGACTCTACGATCAGATGCTAGGTACCAGGTGTATCTTAAGCATGAGCATTGGGTGCAAGGCATTCATCTGCATTGCAGTGTCACATAGTGACTAGGTGTAGGGATCACAGCTCGAGAAGCCATGAATCATGTAGATATTATTGGTTGTCTGTTGTGCCTAATAATTTCGCTGTGTTTGCATTCCTAGTGTCACAGGATGTGCTTTGTGCAGCAAGAGGAGGTATATGGAAGGCAAGGATATTGCATATGGTGCCAACTGCAGAAATTGGACCATTAGCTGGAATGGATGGTGCACAAGTTCTTCAAAGAGCTGTTGTTGCACGGGTATGGGCTCATCATGCGTGAAATGCCTTATCTGCATGTATGCTACGACATAAAATCCTATCGGCATGTATAGTGGTTGGATTCTGACATTATGTCACTCTCAGCATTGTGGGCATTGTTTGATTAAGGACAATTTGGGCCCTTTTTTTTACAGTCATTGGCGTTCATGTGAAGGGGCTCAGGCTGTGAATGACTTATTACCATGTGTGTTTGCAATATGATGAGCCCCATGGTTATGATGGTGAGGGTTTCAGCCATAAGAATGAGACTGAGTCCAACTCATTGATGTTGATTCTCTCCCTTGTGGGGGATGGGCAATCCCTTGAGTAATTGTGGAGTCATTGTACGAGGTATTTTAGATAGAAGTATGTCACCAGGGCCTGGCTGATGGCAACTGTGATATGGGAGGATCTTATGAGAATCTATTTTGCACAAGGACTCATCTGGTGATGATCCCCTTCTGCGCAGAGTAAGCCCTGGCCATGGCCAAGTCTACATGGCCATGCCTCCAAGCTGCTCTGCCATTGGCGGCCCCTTATCCATTTTGGCATCCTCTGAATGGACAGAGGCTTCTTCCTCCTCCTCAGAGTTGAAGCTTGTTATCATCGATTTATATGCCCCTCCACTGCGCAATGTTATGCAGTTTGCAGCACACCGCTGCTATTCTTGACACCCTCGCTGGGGCATATTGCAGAGCTCCACCTGAGCGATCGAGGCACCTGTAGTGCATCTTTAAAATGCCAATTGCTTGCTCAATGGTAGTCCTAATGTCGACATGTCTGCTATTGTAGTTGTGCTTTGCCTCCATTTGTGAGCTCCGAACGTGGGTCATTATCTAAGTTCTTAAGGGTTAGCTCTTGTCCCCTAGAAGCCAACCAAGGATCTGCATTAATGGCTGAAATAGCTGAGGAGGTTTGGGATTCCTTAGTATGAAGGAGTCATGGCAGCTGCCAGGGAAGCTTGCACACACATGAAGGAATGTTTTGTGGTGTTCACAAACCACCTGTATATTGATTGAGTGGAAGGACTTCTGGTTGGGGCCTTTGTGGTATCATGTGTGCAATCAATAACACCCTGCACCTGAGAATAGCCTGCCAATTGGGCAAAGGCCATGGCTGTCTACATTAATGCAGCTATGTGCTGCTGACTGGGATATACCAGACAGATCTCCTGATGATCCCTGGAAAGAAGTTGAGAGTGACGGTTACCTTCACAGCCACTGGAAGGGCATGGGGGGTTGATGGATTGTGGCTCTAGCTGTTGATGGACTATGCAACATATGTCTGTCACACCTCACAGCTTAGCCTCAGTTGCCTTTGACACTGGTTCTCCATCATGTTGAGATAGGATGTCCAATGTTTGGACACCCCTCCCACAGGGTAGTATCTGGTTGTCCTACCTCTGCTCCTCCTCTTTCCTGGTGCACAAGCAGCAGCCTCTTCCTCCTGACCTTCTGTCCTCCCACTAACCTCCAGCTGCTCATGGTGACTGGCTTCTATGGCTTCTATGTGCGAGGGTGCCTTGCCCATCTTCTACATTCCTTCGCATGAAGCGCTATGTGCCCTTCTCCAGCACAAAGTTCTTCCTGGCACCTGAGTGTATGAGTCAGTGGGGATGACCATAATTGCCCTGCGAGACCAAGAGACCCACCATCCTACTCCCTTGGGTTAAGGGAAGACAGTTGTAATTTGTTTTGTGCTGCTTCTGGGATAGTGAATATAATTTTAAGACAAATTAAACCGATGTATCCTATCTTTCAAAAAAAAATACACCAAATTCAGATGTGCTCTTACCAGGCCTACTTTGCACACTTCAGATTTCACACTCCTAGGCTACCAAAATCCAACTTGAGTGGAGGCAGCTGCTGATTTAAATGGCCAACTGCCTCCATAAAATGTAAATGTGTGAAACACGCCCTCCCTCACAAAAATAGTAATGGGGCGGGATTTACCATTTTGAGGCAGCTCCGCTATTTTTGCCATGATGGAAAGGCTCTCCATCAAGGTGCAAATCTGGGCCTGTGAATGTAAAATGTGAATATTTTAAATGTAAACTCTAATTTTTACCTTCATTACTCACCTTTGCTAATATAGCTAACAAATTGGAAAATTAAAAAGCTAAACGTCTCCATACTCCGTGGTTAGAGACTATCCAATGCAGATGGCTTTTTTGCATTTTATAATCATGACAACATTGTGTGACACCAGGCCCATGTGGTTCTGTAACAGCCATTTAACATTGAGAAAACACAACACCACATCATCTACAGGTATAATAGGTACTGCTGTGTACTAAAAAGAGTATTTTCAATAGGACCAAGGCTGAATATGTACTTTCAATGAAATATATGATCCAGAAACCAAACTTAATAGATTGTCATTTTGCATGAAAACTATGACTTTGGGAGACTTTGGGCTGTGTAGAAATTAATATAACTTGCCCTTTCACATTTGTGTTTTGGATTCAGATCCAGTCAAGTATAATGGTCTTCCTCTGTTGGCCGCAGGGTCTTCCATGAAATGAGCCTTGGCAATTTCAAAGCAGTTTTAAACAGATGCTTACAAACAGAACAACAATTGCTCAATGTCTGGTGTAGGAGATGAAAACATGACACCAGTGCAGAGTGGATACTTTTCTGATCTTGGGGCCAAAGTTAAATGTTGAGCTGGCATAAAGGGAGCTTTAAACGACTGGCAGCTCTCTTATGCCGCAGTTGGATGTGCTTGATGTTTACATTGGCTGCCTTATGTGGGAAGTATATAAGTGGGAAGTGGGCACAGGAATACATGATGAATGGTAGGACCCTGGGGAATACCGAGGATCAGAAGGACCTTGGTGTGCATGTCCACTGGTCCCTTAAGAAGGCGGGACAGGTGGATAAGGTGGTTAAGAAGGCAGATGGGATAATTGCCTTTATTAGCTGAGGCATAGAATATAAGAACTGGGAGGTAATGCTGGAACTGTATAAAACGCTGGTTAGGCCACAGCTAGAGTATTGCGTGCAGTTCTGGAATCCACATTATAGGAAGAATGTGATTACACTAGAGAGAATGCAGAGGAGATTTACCAGGGTGTTGCCTGGGCTGCAGAGTTTTTGTTATGAGGAGAGATTGGATAGACTGGAGTTATTTTCCCTGGAGCAGAGGAGATTGAGGGGTGACATAATTGAGGTATATAAAATTATGAGGGACATAGATAGGGCAGACAAGAAGGAACTTTTCCCCTTGGTGGAGGGATCAATAACCAGGGGGCATAGAATTAAGGTAAGGGGCAGGAGGTTTAGAGGGGATGTGAGGAAACATTTTTTCACCCAGAGGGTGGTGGGAATCTGGAACTCGCTGCCTGAAAGGGTGGTAGAGGCAGAAACCCTCATAACATTTAAGAAGTATTTGGATGTGCACTTGCGGTGCCATGGCATACAAGGCTATGGGCCTAGTGCTGGAAAATGGGATTAGAATAGTTAAGTACTTGTTTGACCAGCGCAGACTCGATGGGCCGAAGGGCCTTTTTCTGCACTGTAACCTCTACGACTCTATGACTATTTTGCTCCTCAGTGCACATATCTTTTGCTACAAAAGCAAGAGACAAAAGAAGGGCATGGCTTTGGACAAGACAGAAGTAGCCTCCCCCCTCCCCAGTACTATGGAACCATTGCACTATGGGGTGCACACTGATAGAGAATGGTTAAAGGTATAGCATATTAAAGAGACAGCTATGGTGAAGTATATTGCAAGACACTTTGCACATGGTGGTGCAGATAAATTGATGTATTATATGTCATCTGCCAATATAAAGTTTACTTCATACTCATTATAAAGTTGAAATACAAGGTTGGTAGGGTTAAAAAAAATTGCAGTACAACCGAGGTAATTCTTGCTGTAGAGTTACATTCCCTCAGAAATGTTGCAGACTGCCCCAGACACTGAACGTTTATAAGAGCTACTTAATGACATCTCTGATACTAACTTGGAGTGGTAGCAGGTATGTCATGGAGTGAAATGGAGTTCATGCGTCTGTCTGAGGTCCACTCCCAAAGGGTCTCTAATAATATAGAAGTGCCATGCATTTCAATCTGTCAAGTGCCTCTCAGTAGACTTTACAATCACTTATTTTACTGATGTCACTTTTGCTGATCATAAATGCCACTCCTACCATTTCCGTGATGTTGTTAACTTTGTTAAGTAGCTGCAAATAAACCAATATAAAGCTGTTCTAGTTGGATTTGTGGGATAAGTATAAATTAAAATTGCAACAAAAATTTAGGATTGTAATTTCACAGTGTACGAACCCTGTTGATTGGGTACTTTTTGTCTCTGCAGCATCAGTCACCCTAATAGGTGCAGAAAGGGAACGATTTCAAACTGTGAAGTCTCAGTCCTGCAGGCAGTAAATTGTTGCTAGAGGTTTTTAAATGTGCTTTTATGCCTCTTTTTTTCATTCTCTCTTAATCCAATCAATCTTTCGCTCTCTCTATTTGGGTGGAATTCTCCAGTCCCAAGAACAGCAGGTGTAATGGTGGGTGCTGGGTGGGGGGGAACAATGCAGCGGGAACTGAAAATTGGTTTCTCACCGGTTCAAAATGAGGGCAGGATTGTGCATTACCACCCATCATGGCAGGCTGCCATTTCTGCCAGAGACCGGCATGAAGCCGTTTTGCATCCCGTCAATGGGATGTAGATGAAGGCTTGACTAGAATTGTTCCCACTCCCACCACATCCAATCATCTGCGCCACCAGAGGGATATCATGCTGACATATCTAGGCCAAGGTGGTGCGGACATGTCAGGACTCACCTGAAACAAAGCCTGGGGCAGCCTGTGTCGATCAGAAGATGGCAGCCTCCAGTGACTGGGTAGCCTGGAACAGAAGTGCAGCAGAGAGTAGGTGGAGCATCAACGATGTGGGCCTTCTAGCTGCATGAGGTACTGTTGCGCCGCTGTTGTGCTGTTGTGTCAGGGGTGGGGGGGCGCGGTTAGACGGGGAGGAGAGGAATGGAGAGGTGGGGTGGGTTTGGAGGCCTGGTGGGCACAGGAGTGGTCAGAGTGGTAGGGGAAAGAGAGAGGTACTGCTGGGGTCGTGGGATGTGATCGCTGGTATAGAGTGGGAGGGTGGGAAGGGCTGTGGTGGAGTGCAGACAGGCGGGGGGGGGGGGCGGTGTGGGGTGTGCAGGTGTGAACGGGCATGGGGGAAGAGGTAAAATGTTTCTGAGGGAGAGATCTGTGGTGTCAACTGATGAGGCCTTGGGGGCATACTGAGACAGGTGTTGATAGGGCGGTGTGGTGAGGGTTAAAGAGGACAGTGGGGGCCAGTAGAGCTGGAGGGTGAGGGTTCGGCCATGGCAGGTGAAGGGGTGCTGAGGGTTGACAGAGGGAATATGGAAGTAAATGCAAGATTCGGAAGTATGCAGGATGGGGGTGTTGGGGGTGGGAGGGGGCATGTCGATGGTAATGGGAGTGGGCTCCTCGGGAAAGTAGGGGAATTGGGCATTCACCTGCATGGGAAGGAGGGTGACAGGGGTGGGTTGAGGGTAACCTTGAGAAGGTCAAATGTTACGTCTGGGAGGCCAATGGTTAATGGGGGGCAGGGTATGGGTCACGAGGGATAAAGATATTGAACTACACATTGAAGGTAACAAGAATCATGGCTGCTTGGAACAATCCAAAGCCTCATGACGGCGGTCTCAAGCTGCTGGATGGGAGTTGGCTCTTCGGGGGCTGGGCGCTGTTGCAGATCGTCTCAACTGGACAACGGAAGTTGAACCCCAGCATGTAGTACTGGCAATACTGGGGCCTTCGGACAGATGAGCGTGTGAAGGGTAAAGGCTCGGCGTGCATGGAAGGCTTCTTGCACATGGCTTGCAAGGGCCCTGGCAAAGATCCTTGCCCCCCTGAACATGCCTGATTCTGGGGGACATAGACCCAGCCTAGGATGTCCCCCTATAACTGGTTGAGGGGTGGGGGAGTGCGCAAAATGCAAGTAAACACATCAGGGCCCACTAAAGTGCAAGTGTACTCTATTTACAAAAGTGACATAAGAACAACAATCACACTACACCTGTGCAACCACATGTGAAATGAAAACTTCTTAATCTTACGTTCCCTACCGCTTCTTCTGGGTGCTCCCCTGACATCCGCAGCAGGGGTGTAGGCAGCCTGCTGACCCAGCTGGCCCTGTTGCCTTGGATGACCTTAGCAAACGTCCTCTGGAGGCCTGAGGGCCCCTGCTTACTTTGGCTGTCCTGCTGTAGGGCAGCTGCTTCCTCTGAGGTCACAGAGGAAGAAGTTGAAAGGGTTACAGACCAGAGGGATTCCGAATGGCTGGACACCCTTATAGATTCCTAATTGGAGGCCCCAGGGTGTCTAACAGCTGCTTCTCCTCCCTTTGGATACCCGAGGGCCCCTGCCTGTCTCCTTGAGAGGAAGGGGCATCTGGAGGGAGGTCGAAGTGCCCCGTCACCCCCCTCATGTAGCCACTGCAAAAGCTCATCCATGGCTACAGCAGCAGTGTACAAGTTTGCGCATATCTCCTTCAGAAACTGAGCATTCTGATGGATCAGGTTCTCCATGGCATCCACCATCCTCCCTATGGACACCTCGATGTGCTCACATGTCGACACTTCATCAGCGAGCAGGCAGATGGACTCCTCGGCCTCACATGCTACTGTTGAGGGCCTCTGACATCTCTGCCTGATGTTCCCCTGTCTCTTGCAGCTTCCCCAGCATCTTGTGCAGGGCCACCCAGAAGTTCATCAGCTAACTTGGACATCGCAGATGCCTCTTTCCCAGCAGTCCTCCAAGTGCCAGTGAGCTTGGCTGATCCTGCATCTTCTGCTATGGATACATATCTATGTGGTGACCACCAGAGCGTGAGACCCTATCTGAACTACTTCTAGTAGCCACTAAGGGGTGTGCCTCTGCACTGGAGGGTGCAGGCATCTACAGGTGCACTTTCTTCCTTCTTCCCAGTGTCCTTGGTCCTGTATAGGCTGGAGGAACTTCTGGACAGGGCTTCCTCTTTTCCCTTGCCCCTTTTCCTGCTGGCTCCTGTAAGTGAGACGGGAGAGAGTGAGTGACTGATTGAGCTGCCTCCAACATGGAGAAACGCATGACCCTTGGGTTTCTATGTGGCTAAATTATACATGGATTCTTACTGGATGGAGGCTGCCCGCAGACCTCTCTATCTGAACAGGCTCAGTCAAGTTCCTCCCCTGCTAGCTGGGCTGCCCACTCAGTGAGTTTCTTGAGGTCAGGCTGGCCCTCTACTGTTTTCTGTCTCCCTCTCTCTCCTGTTGTGCGTTAAATTTTCCTGCATAAAGAGAGAAGATGAGTTGAGAGCAATTGGGTTTCAGGTACCTTTCTCTTTCTTCCTGTCTCACAAATAACCCAGAGGATTTTGTGCCATGTGATTGATACACTGCACATTGACCTGGACAGCACTATCCAGACCAGTGAGCCCATGCGGATAGAAGGATAAGGCTCACAGAGGTGTATTATTGGTGGTGCTCGCTGATGCCCTCAATGCCTAGCTCCCTTCCTCCCCCACTTCCCTAGACAGCAACTGGGCTCTCCGTGTGGAAGTGAGATGGATCCATAGTGGCCTCTCCACCTGCTGGCTACATGGACTGCAGTGGGGCCATTAGGCATCACCTTATCAAGTTGAGTAGCTCTTTTATACATGGGCCACCTGGATGGTGCCCTTGCTGCTGAGGCCCATGTACCCTGTACCATTCAGCGAGATGAGTGTGAGCAGTTGCAAGTTCACTTACTTACCTGTCAGTGCGGATGAGGTCATTCATCCATTTCTGGCAATGCAGGGCAGTATTCTGGTGAAGGCAGTAGGCACTGACCACCCTGGAGACTTTGTCCCATGCAGGGTTGGCCTGAAAGCTTGGCCTCCTCTTTCCATCCTCAAGGTAGAGGATGCCCCTCTTGGCATCCACTACATTGAGCAGCAGTTTGAGGGATGTGTCGCTGGATCTGGGGGTCAGAGCTCCCTGTGATCAGTGTGCCATCTATAACTTCAACAGTTATTTGATGTCTGGATGCCTCTTAAGTATGGCACCCCAATATGATGGCACACCATCCAGCCTGCCCTGCTGTGCAAAACGTCGGGAAACCCCCGACTGCATAATTAATTAGGCCAGCATCGTGCGATTTGGCGCAAATTCCCACTGGCCTCCACAGCGGGTAACAATTCTGGTTCTGGCCCTTGCCACAAGATTTAGGCCTGGAATGGAGAATTCCAGTCTTTGGAATTTGAGTCCAGTTTACCCTGTTTCCTGCTCCATCATTCATTCTGGTTCTTTCCCTAGCCTTAAATTGCAATGCTTAAGGAGGTATTGTCCCTTTATTCACCAAAGTGCCCCATTGCCATTATCAGTTTGCACTCGCAACAATTTTCAACATGAAAATAATTGCAGCTGAAGGGTAAGAAATAAAAATCGACTCACAATGCAAGCTGTGAGATGTCCTGCTCCAGCAGGTTTGGGGCCAATGTATTTTTAAATGTGTGAACTATAATAGAAGTGCAATTTTAGCAATCCAATTTGAACAATAGCTCTTTAATACATTTAATGATCCATCTATGTGAACGATGACTGTTCAATTGACTGGAATCCAGAGCTCTAAATGCATAAACGTCAATATCTTAAATAAATGAACTCCATGTAAGAAGTTGTTGATCAGTTTCTGGCATATTTCCTTTTGATTGTATTGTGTTTCTGTGTACTGATGATGTGGCTCAGTGATTTTAATGGGTTTCTGATTATTGGCAACAACTTGATAATTGAGATGTAATTTGCCCTGAATGTTTCTCAATCAGTTGACTTCTATTGTAATAAGCTTTGCAATTCTCTATGGCTGCTATTATTCCTATCTCATTAAGTAGCCTGCTTTCTCTTTCCTCAACCCACCTTTCTCCTGTCCCCAGACACCTAATATTTAAAAGTGTATTTTTTCCCAGCTTTGACATGAATACATAAAATATGTGCTGCAAAACATGTTCACTCTGTGAAAGGCCTTGAATAAGATATATTAATTTTGAGAAAGTTTTTTTCAAAGATGTTTAGCATAGCGCACTCTAATATGATAAATCCACCATTTTGAGAGAACTACCCATCCTGGACTCAACATGAAGTAAGAAAAAAACTTGCATTTATATAGCACCCATCATGACCCCAGAGTGCCCTAGAGGACTATATAATCATTGAAGCTCTTTTAAAGAGTCATTACTGTTGTAATGTAGTGAAACATGGCAACAGGTTTGGGTACAGCAAGATCCCACAAATCGTAACAAGATAATTACCAGATAATCTTTTTTTTATGTTGTTGGTTGACAACAGAGAACCACCTTGAAGAAGCTTCAACCCAGGGAGAGAAAGGCATCTAAAAACAGCTCCTGGTCCGCTGCAAAGTAACGAGGCAGCTAAAAGTGCAACGCTTGCAGAACAGAGTAAGGAAGCTTCTCTCCCCCTTATAAGCCTGATTCCATCGACTAAGCTACATGTTAAAGCAACCTCCAGCAATTCGACAGTGGAAGCCATCCTAGCTGTAGAGACAATCCGACAATTTCAAATTTTCACTTCAGACAACGCAACATCTCAACTTCAAAAATACCAGGCCTGTACCGAATATGGACTAAACTGATCTAATTTTATCTTCCTTTGTAACCTTTTCTTAGTGTGTGAGTACGTGTTGGTAATTTTGACTGGGATTTTCCGTGCCTGCTGGCGTAGGGTGAGTTAGTTGGTGTGAGCGGACAATATGGCGAAAAGGCCAAAAATCAGTTTCACGACATTGTGAAACCAGTTTGCGATTGTCCGCTCAGCCTGTCGATGGCGGGCTGCGTACCCCGACATTGGACATTGGAAACCTCATTGTAATAAATCAGTATATTATTATAAGGCCAGCCCACCAGGCTTGCCCCCTGCAGGATCGTCCACCCACGTTGGCGAGAAAACACGCCGGTGCAGAACACATCTTGACAACTATGGTGTGCAGAAGTCGGGACTTACTGCCAGGGCCTTGCTCACACTTTGGACATCTGAGGAGCAGAGGATGCTGGAACCTGGCAGTAACTGGATCCTGGAGGAATGTCCATGCCATGCTGGGTGGATTCTCATGGGCATGGCTCCACCGTGAAGCAGCGCATGGAAGTTGAAAAGTCACCATTGATGCTCACAATAGATGATGGTTGAGGGGGTGGGAAAGGACGCTCTAGGAGTGACTGGGTGAGGAAGAGGTGTTGGGGGGGATGAGGATGGGAGGAGGGGAATTAAGGTGTCGGGAGGGTGAGGTTGGGGGGGAATGAACGTGTCATGGGGAGATGAGTTTGGGAGGAGAGAATGAAAGTGTTGGGGGGGCGAGATTGGGAAGGGGGGAATGAAGATGTTGGAGGGTGAGGTTGGGAGGGGGAGGGAGTATCGGGGAGGAGGGGTGACAGGGAGAAGATGGCAACTGGAGAGGTAGGTATAAGGGGGGTGGAAGGTGTAATGGATGGAGTTCAGAGGGGGAAAGGAGTGTGGAGAGGGGAGTGAGCCCAGGGGGAGGAAGGAGTCTATTCAGGCTTCTGATTGACAGGGGTGGATAAGAACAGGCACCTTATGTCAAAGATACTGAGCATGATATCTGGACTTCAAAGGATTAGTCCAATGAAGAGGATGCTTATTTGGGATAGACATGGACTACAGAGAAATGTAAACAAACTACTAATTAGAAAAGTGAAGGAGTTGATACAGATTTTTGGATGCTATCCAATACAGCAAAATAAAAGACTGAAGAATATTGAGCTCTGCAGAACAGCAACACCACTAAATCCATCCATGAAACTGACCCAAGGGTGAACAGAAAATGCTACCCTCCAGTCTCCCAACCTCGGAAGAGCACATGTGAATAAAGGTAACCTATGATAAAAAGAATATACAGTCCTCATGGTACACCCCAATTGTGTCAGCATTTCAGAAACACTGGGCTGAATTTTCCCAGAATTGCACTAAGGGCAGTGGCAGTTGGGTAAACTAGAGTCCTACCCGCCAATGAAAATGGGGGGTTTTCATGCTGCATCTTCCTGAGCCCGCCTCATTATATATTCACTCCCGCGAAACATGCCGTTTCCATGGTGGGTGGGCTTTTATTCGCCCGCTTGACATCACCCCACTGTTGCATCATGCCAGCCACCATCTTTAAAAGGCAGCCACCAGCAAAGCGCTCAGCGCCACCAGCTCACCACCGCTGCCAGGGAGACATGGCCAGCAAAGGCAAAAAGACTGCAGCCCCCCGCTCCAACGACAGGACTCTCAAGCAACTGTTGGATGCCGTGGAGGCTCACCAGGATGTGCTCTATCCACATCCATGGGACCACTCACCACCCAAACGGGCCAGGCACACTTATCATCTGGCCCGGCAGGCATCCTGATACACCCTCCCCATCTCTATCCATGCAGGGCAAACTGGCTCAGAACAAGAGGGCAAGGTCACAGACCGGTGGAGGGATGCCTGAAATCAAGGTTCTTACGGACTTTGAAAACAGAGCCATCCAGCTGGCCAGCAAGGATCTGGACTGGTCCTGTGCTGACAGTGATTTCGGCACCACTCTACCAAGTGGGGATCCAGCAGTGCAACATCCATCAGACAACCATGCCGTGAGTGAAGTGTCCTCTTTCACAGGCCACTGCCATGCACTATTATCTCCCCTTGCTTTCGCAGGCACCTCTGGGAAGTAGCCAACAGAGTCCATAACCCAGGGCTTCCAATCAAGCTCCGAGGAAACCTCTGAAGAAGAATCTGAAGGCACCCTCCTTGAAGTCCCATCACAGCGCTCACCCACACCCTCCACCAGCGCAGAGACACACACCTTGGTGGGACTTAGCTTTAGAGTAGCCTTGGTGTCACAATCTCATGAGCACATCGCAACAATAGATGCACATCAGGTGGAGGGAGCGCCTTCCCAGGTCCCTGGCACTTGGAGGACTGCTAAAGCCCAGAACCTTGCTGAGTCCGAGTCAGATGGACTCAGTCATGTCACAGTTGCTGGAGCTGCAAAGGCAAGCTGGGGAACATCAGGACGGGATGTTCACTGCACTCCTCAGATTGCAAGGCACGATGGAGGAGTCTGTCCATCTTCAGGCTGAGGTGATAGCGCCAGCATCGCAACGCACCGAGGTCAACACTGGCAGGATGGCGGCCACAATGGAGACCTTGGCCACCCCTGCATTGCTGCGCGGGCTTGCCTCCATCGCTGATGCCATAGTTGTGTGTACGCGAGAGGGGTGCTGGGCAACTCGATCCCGCTCCAGCTACCCCTTCCGCTCATGGAGTTAGCCAGGGGTCCTCGGTACCCAAAGGGAAGAAGATCAGCAGGTGCACGCTCCAGGGCCATCCATCCAGGTGACTGTGGGAGTGACTGGTTCATCTGACTCCCCTCTTCCTGTGACCTCCAGAGATCCAGCTTCACAGGCCGAGGAGGGTGCAACCGCCACACAGCAGGACCCCGAAAGCAGGCCAGTGCCCTCCAAGTCTTGGCCCTCCAGAGGGCCACCAAATTCATCATAGACAGGGCGTCACAGTCAGCAGGCTGCCTCCACATCTGCTGTGAATGTCTGGGGATCACCAAGATGTAGTGGCAGGATTAGGGAAGTTAAGGAGAATTAGTTGCACATGGCAACTAATGGGCATGGGTGTTAATCAGATGCACATAATGTTCACTATTGTTAATAAACTCCCAAGAATGTCTCCCTGCCTATCGCTCCTTGTTCTGATGAGCAGTGTTTTTGTCACTCAGATGTGAAACATTTCTGCACAAGTCGCAGTCCAGGGCCTCTTCCCTGTGCTCTGTGCGGCCTTCAGACAAAAGTGATGGGCCAGCCTCATACTCCCTGGAAACATTACTGATTCCTGCACCTCGGCGGTGCTTGTCATTGCTTCCAGAATGTAGTGGGCAGGTGCCACAGAGTTCTCTCATACTCTCTGTGTGCTCTCAGCACCTTTAAGGTGGGGCTGGCCCCTATCAAACCAGCATCTGCGACCAGTGATGCTGTGCACCAGCTCCTGAAGGGCTGAGTTGCTGAAGGTGGACACAGCATCAGATGCATTTAAAGTTTCATGGCTGTGTCTCTGAGATGGCCCTGATCATGGAGCGCAAGTGAGCTACCCTCGGCCAGACAGGAATCAGACATTCTCAGAGGCTACGTGAAGATCTCTGGAGTGTCCTCACTGCATGTTATCATCATCCTCCTGTAATCGAGTAATTATTAGGGCCTCTACTGCATCTCCATGGCAGGAGCATTCTCACAGAGGATATTGCTGCTGCAATAAGCCACACTGGAGTTAAACGTTCACAACTGTGATGTGAGGATCTCCAAGGACACCTCACTGCATGTCATCATCATCCTCCATAAATCAGGCAGCTACGAGGGCCTCCCGAGTGCACCTGCCTTGTCTAGCCAATGTGCGAGCCTCATCCCTATCATCGTCACCACCGAGGACCCCCTCACCCTCATCCCCATCAGCACCCTCCTCATCGGAGAAGACCTCTAGCTCCTCCATCTCCTCCTCAGCCAGCTCCTCTCCCCGTTGCAGCGCCAGGTTGTAAAGGGCGCAACAGATGACGACGATGTGGACTGCATTTCAGGGCTCCATCAGACCAGTCCAGGCACTGGGGCAACATCTTCAGCATCCCGATGATCTGTTCCACCAAGTTGCGAGCTGCTGTATGAGCCTCTTTATAGCGCCGCTCTGCTGCAGTCACGGCCTCTGTTTTTGTCCCCAAAGAGCCAACCCTGCAGCCTCTGTGGACCCTGGAAGACTGCAGGGATCTGCGAGCGACTCAGGATGTAGGCATCGTGCGCAGACCTGCAGGATGAGTTTCTGGTGGTCGCAAACCAGCTACACATTCAGTGAGTGGAAGCCCTTGCGGTTGATGAAGTCCACTGTGTGCAGCAGTGGAGACCTGAGTGCCACATGAGTGCAGTCATTCGTACCCTGTACCTGTGGGAATCCTGAGATCAGGGTGAATCCAATGGCCCTTCCATCCTGGCTATCCCAGTCCCGGGTGAAATGCAAAAAGCTCTGTGCCATGGAGAAGATGGCATCCATGACCTCATGGATGCACTTGTGGGTGGCGGATTGTGAAAGCCCACAGAGGTCACCTGTGGAACCCTGAATGGAGCCACTGACACAGAAATTGAGCACCACGGTCACTTACACAGTTACTGGCAGTGGATGCCCTCCATGTCCCCTTGGCGCCAAGTCCTGCAGTAAGTGGCAGATGTGAGCCACCAGGTCCCTAGACATCCGCAGTCATCGGTGACACTGGTTCTCAGTCATCTGCAGGAATGTCAGGTGACATCTATAGACCTAAGTGTTGCTAGGCACTGACCAGCCACGGCTCGCTGTCGCTCCTGGGCAGTGTGTGAAGGAGCCCTTGCTGTCCCTTCTTCATGAGGTTGCTGCTCCTGCTTTTGCATGGCCAGGTGTCTCAGTCGCTCTCTCCTCCGTCTTCTCCGGTCTCTGTAGGCCATCAGGCACACAGCTAGGTCACCAGGATCCATGATCCTGATGTGGTCTTCCTGCAGTGTGAAAGAAAGAGAGATGTGGTTATCATGGCTGTACTTAGCACCTTTCCTGGCCCTATGTGACCACCCTTTAATGCTTCCCGGAGAGTGCTGGTCACCCCTTGGATGGCTAGACGTAAGTGCGCTGCATGGCTGCCCTGTCAACCTGTGACATGGGGACACTGGTCCAAACCAGGTTGCTGAGGCTGCAAGGGGCTGAGGGCTGTAAGTGCCTCCAGCAGTGACTGTTACATGGCCAGCACTGAAGAGGAGATTGTACAATGTGTTCAGTCCAACTGCTCCATGGTCCAATAATGTGGTGGCGGACTTGAGGTCTGTGCTAGGAGAGGGGGGGAGGGGGGTGGTGTGGGTGGTGGGGGTAAGGTATGGAGCGCTTGGTAGCCCTTCGGTGCCTCCATCTTGCTTACATAGGCGGGCAGGCAAGGAGCACGACCCTAATCATATCACTGTGGCTGCGCCTGATCTGTCTCAGTTATGGAGGCATGGTCAGTTTATATAGGTGTCCCTAATGCATGGTCAATTCCCTCGCTTACTCTGGCCTCCATCTGTGTGCGGGATGCAGTGCCAGGGCAGCACTTGACCACACCACCCATCCCCCCCACAGCAGTTGCCTCCTAGGCTGGCTGGCACTTGCCCCTAAACACCTCCCCCAGAACAGTTGCCTCCAAGGCTGGCTGGTACTTGCCCCTAAACACCTCCCCCAGAGCAGTTGCCTCCAAGGCTGGCTGGCACTTGCCCCTAAACACCTCCCCCAGAGCAGTTGCCTCCAAGGCTGGCTGGCACTTGCCCCCAGACACCTCCCCCACAGCAGTTGCCTCCAAGGCTGGCTGGCACTTGCCCCCAGACACCTCCCCCACAGCAGTCGCCTCCAAGGCTGGCCAGCACTTGCCCCCCGGGCACCCTGACCCCTCAGCAGTTGCCTCTGAGGCCAGGCATCAGTTTCCCTTGGTCCCTGGCCCTCCCGAGGCCTGTAAACAATGGGTGAGCTGTAGAGAACGCTACTGCTCACTTACTGCAGTTCCCCCAAAGTGAAGGCTGCCAAGTGCACGTTGCCTGCGTGCTGTTGTGTAACACGTCAGCGTGTATTCCCACAGACGTGGACGGACGATACAGTGGGGCTCCAAGGCCCTGGAAGGATGGCCTTTTAATTATCTGCTAATGCTTTACAATTAGCTCCCCGCCGACCGATGGTGGGAAACATGACCCACCATCGGCGGGCTGAGCGGACGATCGCGACCTGCCTTCACAATGTCGTGAAGTGGGTCCCACCATATTTTCCACGCACGTAACCTATCAAGCCCATCGCCAGCGGGCTCGGAAAATTCTGCTCACTCAGTGTCCCGATTTTTAATGAGAACTTTCAGGGAAAGATCCTTACAGACTGGAAATACATAATCTGCAATATCAGGATAGACAAAAAAAAAAGGTGTCACGGGCCCCTGCTTGAAATCTTGAAATAGGTTTTAGGTTCTTTGCATATGCAAATAAGGGATTTAATGCTTTCTGAAGTCCACTGTGAAAGATTGGGTTGCCCTGAATGCAATGTTTCTTCAGCAAAGCCAGGTCTACATGCAGCCTAACTGAGATCAGCACCAAAAAGGTATGTTTTTAGAATATAATTACCTGAAGATGGAGTGAAGAATTGCAGAATAGAGTTACCCTCTTCCCCTCCCATTGCCATCACTATTCCTCCTCTTAAGCAATCCCCACTTCTGGCCAGGCCTTTTTTCCTATGTCCTTTGGTCCTAGAACCACAGAACCAGAAGGCAGAATTTTGCCGTTGGCAATCAGGGGGCAGGGCCCACTTGCCGATGCGTAAAATGACGCACGGTGACATTGAGTAGAACCCCCAACGTCATCCCGCCCCATTTAAATTTTCAGGAAGGCGGGGGCGCAGCAAAATCAGCTGCGGGCACGCCAACCTGTCAATGGCCAATTGAGACCATTGACAGGATCAATTATACAATTAAAGGACCTGTCCGTCCAACCTTAAGGTTGGCAGGCAGACCAGGAGCCCCGGCGGCAAATAGAGAAAACATGAAACCTCATCCACCAGTGGGTCATGTAGGGTTTTAAAACGTTTAGTAAAGTTATTTTGTAAATTATGAGCATGTCCCATCTCATGTGACGTTGTCACATGAGGGGGACATGTTAGGGAATTTTTTTTTCTATTTTTCATATTTTTCAAACTGTCAGCAATCTCCCTGAGGCAGCACTTAGCCTCAGGGAGATGTGTGCTCTTTCATGCGCATCGCGAAAGAGTGCACTCTTGCTTTTGGGGAATCCCCCCTGTCTGCACAGGGAGCGCATAACGCTTCCTGCCAGACATCATGCTGGGCAGGCCTTAATTGACCCGCCCATGTAAAATGGCGGCAGGGATCGGCTTCCTGCCTGCCGGAGATTGGGTCGGGTCCGCCCGCCCGACCGGCAGAAAATTCTGCCCATAGAAAAGTTACAGTGCAGAAAGAGGCCATTCAGCCCATCGTGTCTGTGCCAGCCAAAAAGAGGAAAAAGAAACTAGCCACTCATTTTAATCCCACTTTCCAGCACCTGGTCCGTAGCCTTGCAGGTTACAGCACTTCAGATGCCGATCCAGGGCAAACAGGTCTTTCCTGTCTACCCTATCTAGGCCCCTCATAATTTTGTACACCTCAATTAGGTCACCATTTAGCCTCGTCTGTTCCAAGGAAAACAAACCTCTGGCTTTACTCTGGTTTCCTGTAAATCTTCTCTTCCCTCTAGTTCTCCATTGGTTACAAAATCTTCCACCAGTTCAACTCTACCCTTTGGCACTCCCTCCCTAAACCTCTCCACTTTGTTACTTCTCTTCTGACTTAAAAAAAACTCCTCAAAAAGCATCTTCTTCACTGTGTTTTCCATCATCTCTCTTAATGCTTCTACCACATCTCAACATCCGTTCCTGCTTACTTACTCTACTTAAAGAAGTGACATCCATTCAAATAATTAGTGCTGAATAGAAGGTTTTTACAGTGGTGTCAACACTCCAACTTTGCCAATACTTATTATTTCATTCATTGTTTATTGATTTTTCATGTTTGTTTTAAAAGGTATGAGTCACCAGAATATGAGGGAGAAATAGAGAATTGTTCTCCCTTTTTTCTAAATCTGTGAATCATGTGCATTAAATCAATAACACAAAAATTAATAAATCATGAACAGAATTACAAGTGCTTGCAATGCTGTTACTTCCCAATCCAGTACACAATGAGATAACATGAAGCTATCTGCCTATCAGAACAATACATATTAATCCTGATCGCAGAAGGTTACTCCCTCATGCATCAGTGCCATATTAATGCTTCTCACACTTGATAGCTTTGTGACCTCTCAGTAAATTTCAGACAGTTATGTCCTGTGCTTTTATGACCACTAACCATTGAACTGAGACCACCCAATGTAGAAGCAGCATTTCACTTGCATTTTCCCCAACTTAGTCTACTGCATTCGTTGCTCCCAATGCGGTCTCCTCTACATTGGAGAGACCAAACGTAAACTGGGCGACCGCTTTGCAGAACACCTGCCGTCTGTCCGCAAGAATGACCCAAACCTCCTTGTCGCTTGCCATTTTAACACTCCACCCTGCTCTCTTGCCCACATGTCTGTCCTTGGCTTGCTGCATTGTTCCAGTGAAGCCCAACGCAAACTGGAGGAACAACACCTCATCTTCCGACTAGGCACTTTACAGCCTTCCGGACTGAATATTGAATTCAACAACTTTAGGTCTTGAGCTCCTTCCTCCATCCCCACCCCCTTTCTGTTTCTTCCCCCTTCCTTTTGTTTTTTCCAATAAATTATATAGATTTTTCTTTTCCCACCTATTTCCATTATTTTTAAATATTTTTAAATCTTTTATGCTCCCCCCACCCCCACTAGTGCTATACCTTGAGTGCCCTACCATCCATTCTTAATTAGCACATTTGTTTAGATAATATCACCAACTTTAACACCTATGTGTTCTTTTGTTCTGTTGTCTGTGACATATTTTGATGATCTGCTTCTATCACTGATTGTTTGTCCCTACAACCACACCACCGCCCTCCACTTCTTTCTCTCCCCCCACCCAACGCCCCCCTCCACCACACACACACACACACACACACACACACACACACCTTAAACCAGCTTATATTTCACCCCTTTCTTGGATTCACTCAGTTCTGTCGAAGGGTCATGAGGACTCGACACGTCAACTCTTTTCTTCTCCGCCGATGCTGCCAGACCTGCTGAGTTTTTCCAGGTAATTCTGTTTTTGTTTTGGATTTCCAGCATCCGCAGCTTTTTTGTTTTTATCTTTGTATTTTAGATACTTTGATTTCTGAAACAATGAGCAACACAGTTAATAAAACAAGCATGCATTTAGATTTAGGATAGGGATTCAATTGGGATGAGGTTCCTTCATCTAATTAATGATTGAGTGATTGTAAGGATCCTGTGCAAAATGAATTTGTGCAGTGTCAACTTGGATGCTGAGAAGGAGGTGTGGAGGACGGGAGAAATTGCCTCTGTACCTTTTATGTGTACAAATGTATACTCATAATTTACTCAGAATGGAAACAAGTTGTATGGAAAATGAATTGAACTTGGCAAAGTCCTAAAACTGCAGTTAAACAAGATAATTTTATAAATGTATTTAACAGAGAGCCACTCAAGGGGTTGGGTACCCAAATTGTTGATGTGTATTCTTAGCATGAGAATATCTGCAAGAATTTGCAAAGTTACTCATAAAAGAACATGTCTTGGTTAGACCAAATCATACTATGCCTAACATCAAATTGCCCTGTTTGCCCAATTACAATGCTCACATTTAGTACAAAAACAGACTTGAGTCTAGAAGAACATTGAAATTAATTTGTTAGTATTTTTCACTCCACTTTTTACTAATAACATGGAGGATCTTGAACGAAGTCAAGTTGAAATTAGTATGAAGGAACAATGGCTCATTTGAAGGAAGCAATTATGAAATATGGCTATTAATTCTTTTATACGATCACAGAATGAAATTGTGGTTACATCACAGAAAGAAACCATTTGGCCCATCCTGTTTGTGTCGGCTCTCTACTAGAGCCACTCGCCTAGTCCCAAACCATGCCCTTTCCCCATTGCCCTGCAATTTTTTCTCTTCAGATAATTATCCAATTTTCTTTTGAAAGTCATGATTGAAGCCCATTCCAGATCCTAACCACTCGCTGTATAAGAAAGCTTTTTGTCATGTTGCTGTTGCTTCCTTTGCCAATCACCTTAAATCTGTGCCCTCTGGTTCCCCATCCTTGCACCAGTGAAAGCAATTTCTCCTAATCTACTCTGTCCAGACCTCTCATAATTTTGAATACCTCTATCAAAACTCATCTCAACCTTCTCTTCAAAGAGAAGCTTCTCTAATTTATCCACCAAAGTGAAGTTCCTTATCCTTGGAAACATTCTCATGAATCTTTTCTGCACCCTCTCTAATGTTATCACATCCTTCCTAAAGTGGGTTACCCAGAACCATGCACAATGATCCATTTGAGGCCAAACCTGCATTTTATGCAGATTTACCCTATGCCCCTGTTTACAAAATCCAGGATGTGCTCTATTAACCGCTCTCTCAACCCACTTTCCGTGATTTATACACATATACCGTCAAGTCCCTCTTGCTCCTATGTTCCCTTTAGAATTGTACCCTTTATATTGCACAAAAACACAGGCCACAAGATGATCATCTGGCACCAGCTGAGGTGAGGGAGATCAGGAGGAAGAGGTTTCACTCCGTTGGTCTGTGACTACCAGAAGAGAATTATGCTAGTTTACCAGTGTCTCATATATTTAATGGAGCTCCCAGCTGCCTCAGCTCTTTGAGGCCACTGTCCAAGTGCAGGGTTGGATCCTAAGTGACGAGGGCTGCTCCTCAGAATGTGACTCTTGTCACCAGTGCATTACTGCCACAGCCCTGCAGAGGGACATTACAATGCAGCACATGGATTGACCAGGGCAATCAAAGAGCAGACCATAGCACTGCTGAAAACGCACTTCTACTGCCTTGACCAATTCAGCAGAGCATTGCAATGTGCACCACAGAGGGTGTCCAAGATAGTCATTGTCTGTTGTGCATTGCACAATATCACAATTGTCATGGGCAGAATGAATGTGTTCTCTTACTGTCCATAATCAGTATGTTTTGTATGAGATGAGGTGTACCTTTTCTTATCCTTGGAGTGTGTATTCCAGTTAAATAATTTAGAAGTAAGCTTTTGTGAGTTTAAAAATTAAAAAGGTTATTGCATGTGCACACAAACATACACACACACACACACACACACACACACACACACACACACACACACACACACACACACACACACACACACACACACACACACACAAAGATTGAACATAGATAAAGATAGTGCACTTTTACAGATTAGTTAATTCAGATTTCTAGTCTCCCAAGTGGCAGGCCTATGGTTTCTTGAATGGGTTCAATGATTTAAAGTGGAAATGAGGGTCTTGTAAAGTGAAGGGTTCACAGTAGGCTGTGAGGTTTCTTGTAGTCAAATATGATGGAGGTCAGTTCTCAGGTAAACCTTGAAAGTGGAACAAGTTAAGTACTTTGGCAGCTTGATGGCTTGCAGCTAGTTTCAGAGTTTGGTTCTCAGACTGGTGACAACTGATGGTTCTGATGGATCTGCTGTGTTCTGAGGTAATAAGGGTGCAGCCCCTGAAACCAGTTCAATCACATGACCACTGGGTTAATAATTCTGAAGCAAGTCTAATCTGGATGGGGGAGTCCATTGTGATAGAAGGGGAAGTTGATAGTGGCCATTGAGCTTCAATTTTCCCTTTCATCCAGTATAAAACATGGCAATCTGGAAACTTCATAGTATTTAGGTATTGGCCCATCCTTAAACAATGAAATGTGTGAATACCACAGATGGCTGTGAGGTACCCTCACCTATGCTCATATTTAATTAGATATTCACTGGAGACTCAATACTGTCTGTAGTCCAAAGGTCACATGATTTGCAACAGCCATCTTAACAGATTTGTTTGTGTCCAATTTTTAAAAGTATGTCATAATATGACATAAAAGCAAAAAACTGCGGATGCTGGAAATCCAAAACAAAAATAAAAATACCTGGAAAAACTCAGCAGGTCAGACAGCATCTGCGGGGAGGAACACAGTTAACATTTCCAGTCCGTATGACTCTTCAGTTCTGTTGAAGATTCATACGGACGCGAAATGTTTACTGTATTCCTCTCCGCAGATGCTGTCAGACCTGCTGAGTTTTTCCAGGTATTTTTATTTTTGCTCATAATATGACATGCCTGTACTGGGCATGACACAATGCAAAGGGGAGAGGAATTGCCATAAGATGACATGGAGGAGCTGCTAACCTCCTCAGATGATGATGGAGAGGACAGAGATATCGCCGCACTACTCCAATATGTTGGAGTCATGGAGAAATGTGCCAGGGCTGTCAGGGACAACCTCACCATCAATCATTTTGCCCAGGAATGAGACACCTACAAGACCATCAGTACCTCACCTGAAAACCTTTGCCTGCTCTGAATGTGTGGCAACCCCTGCCAGCCTTCATCTACAGCTACATCTTTACCCACATCCTGCACTCCCTAGAAGGCCAAGGGGAGCAGATGTTTATCAGACAGGATAAAAAAAGATGACTTCCCCCGAGGATGTTGGCTTCGCAATGGCACATAAATCACTGAAGCTATTATTAGTCATCTCCCTGCTCCTTGCCCACATTGTTAAGTCCATGCTGCACAAGTAGCACATCACTTCTCACGTCCAAATGTAACCTTGGCCAATCTCCTTGACATTTATGGGAAAGTCAGCAGGTGCTTCATGTTCAGCCATTCTGCATTGCATTGAGAATACAAATCAGGGGTCGGAGGTCGGGGGTGCATAGGTCATTGGGTTGGAGGTCGGGGGGGATGGGGATTGGGGGGTTGGAGTTCAAGGTGAGGGGGGGGGGGGGCGGTGCTCGGAGACCGGGGTTGGGGGGGTGTCAGAGGTCTGAGGGTGGGGGTTGGGAGGGGTCGGAGGTCTGAGGGGTGGAGGTTGGTGGGGTTGGAGATTGGGGGTGGAGGGTTCATGGTTCGGGGGTTGTCACAGATTTGGGGGGAGTTCCATTGGCAGGGTTGGGGGTGTGGGGAGAGTCCTGTGGGGGTGGGGTGTCAAGGGTGTGGGGGGATTCCTGTGGCATAGTTTAGGCGTGTTGTGGTGTCCCATGGGATCGGTCTGGGTGTTTACAATAGTTACCCAGAAATTAGAAGAGGTTTTAATTCTTCCAACTTTATCTGAGTAACCATTGGTGCAACCGTGGCAGAACCATCGGAAGTTTGCGATGTAAACCACATTTTCAGATGGTTCCCAGAGCAAGGCAATTGTCCAGAGGAAATGTGCACTTCTGGGAAATTGCCATGCAAAGCCTTACTGAGAACTTCCAAGAGGTTCCCCCAACAAATCATTGGGGCAACCCCAAATCCGACACTGGGGTGCTCGGAGGTTACGGCCCATTGGGGCTGGATTTTAATGTTAGAGGCAGGTAGCAGGATTCAGGAAATTTCCTTACTTGGTGCGCCACATCAGGGAAAAAGCGCCCAACAAAGCATGACATTCCCTTCGGGGAGGGGTGCATGCCAAAGCCAGACCTGCTGCCCCTGGAAACAGTTCAGAGGCAGCCACGGGGGCTGCCAGGTGCCAATGTGGGCTGGTTAATAGGCCGGTTCGGTTCTCTGGGACTTTGTCCCAGTGTTATATTCAGTATTGGGACCTCTAGCCACAACCCCTCGCCACTCCCCACCCAATCCATGCCCCATTCATGCCAACTCATGCCCCTACACCACCTCCAATAGCCTCTCATATTCTCCATGCCAACTCAGAGCACTTCCATGCCCATTCAGCTAGTACATAGTCTGTACAGAATCAATGAACCCTACAGTAACAATGGCACATATGGAAAAGCTTAAACAAACAGCCATTCATAACTTTCTTTAAAAAAAACTGCTGTTACAACTACCCTATAAAAGCATCAATCAACCAGATCTTTAAAATATCAACAGCAGAAACTATATGCACTTTATCTTGTGTAAGTAAACCATAACCCCATAGAAACATAGAAAAGTTACAGCATAAAAAGAGGCCATTCAGCCCATCATGTCTGTGCCGGCCGAAAAAAATAGCTGCCATTTTAATCCCCCCTTAGAACCATAGAAAAATTACAGCACAGAAGGAGGCTATTCAGCCCTTGTCCTTGCCAGCCTGAGGATACCCGGGTGCCCTTTCTAATCCCACCTTCCTGCACCTGGTCTGTAGCCTTGCAGGTTACAGCGCTTTAGGTGCAGATCCCGGTGCATTTTAAATGAGGCGAGAGTTTCTGCCTCCACCAGCAAACCAGGCAGTGAATTCCAAACACCTACCATCCTCTGGGTGAGGAAGCTTTTCCCCATGTCCCCTCTAATCCTTCTACCAATCACCTTAAATTTGTGCCCTCTGGTAATTGACCTACCTCTCTGCTAGGAGAAAGTGGACATCCCTGTCTATTCTATCAAGGCCCCTCATAATCTTGTACGCCTCAATCAGCTCACCCCTCAGCCTCCTCAGTTCCAAGGAAAACAACCCCAGCCTATCCAATCTTTCCTCATAGTTGCAATTTTCAAATCCTGGCAATATTCTTGTTAATCTCTCCCTCTCTCCAGAGCAATCCTTCCTGTACCAAAATAAAAATGCTGGAAAAACTCAGTAGGTCTAGCAGCATTTGTGGAGGGAGAAACAGAGCTAATGTTTTGCGTCCAGCATCCGCAGTATTTTGCTTTTATCTTAATGTCCTTCCTGTAATTTGGTGACCAGAACTTTATGCAAAATTCCAGCTGTGGCCTAACCAACGTTTTATACAGTTTCATCATTACATCCTTGCTTTTGTATTCTATACCTCGTCCAATAAAGGAAAAAATTCCAGATTTTTTTTGCCACCTTATCCACCTGTCCTGCCACCTTCAGGGAACTGTGGACATGCAGTCTCTCACTTCCTCCACCCCTCCCAGTATCCTCCCATTTATTGTTTATTCCCTAGCTTTGTTTGCCTTCCCCATTGCATTACCTCACGCTTCTCTGGATTGAATTCCATCTGCCACTTTTCCGCCCACTCAGCCAAACCATTGATATGATTCTGGAGACCAGCTATCATCTTCACTATCAACTACAGGCCAATTTTTGTGTCATACGCAGATTTCCCAACCATGCCTCCCACATTTAACTCTAAATCACTAATATATACAACAAACAGCAAGGGACCCAACACTGAGTCCTGTGAAACTCCACTAGAAGCCATTATCCATTCAATGTGCAACTGATAAAATAGATCTAAGAGAAAAAGCTGTCAATCAAGCAATGTTTTCCCCTGTGTGCACCTGTTTCAACTGACTAAAGGATGGCTGGGCTCTCAGCCAAACACTGTAAATCTTCTCTGCATCCTCACCAGTGCACTTCCATCATTTTTATAATATGGCAAACAGAACTACATGCAGTACTTTAAGTGTGGTCTAACCAAGATTTGACACAGGTTTAGCATAGTTTCCTTACTTTTTAATTTTATTCTACTAGAAATAAAACATTGTACTTGATTTGCTTTTTTATGACCTTGCTAACCTGTGACACAACCTTTAGTGATTGATATATTTGTGCTCTGAGATCCTTTTATTCCTTTAGCCCACCAAGACTTACAGCTTCCACGTAATAAGCAACTACCCTATCTGTGTTGAACATCATTTGTCAATTATTTTCCCCTTCTGCAAGTTTTTTAATGTCCTCCTGTAATTATTTACAGACTGCCTCAGTATTGACTATCCCTCCCAATTTGGTGTCATCCGCAAATTTAGTAATTGTGTTTTCACAATTGTGTACAGCAGTAGTCCCAGCACTGATCCTTGTGGAACACCACTTTCCATCTTCCCACTCTCTGCTTTCTGTTTGGAAGGCAGCTAGTCCTCTGACTCCACATTCTCTGTTCTTATTCATTAGCCTATTAGGGAAACTCTATCAAAGGTCTTTTGAAAACCCAGATAAATTACATATACTACATTACCATTGTCTACTCTCTCTGTCACCTCCTTGGGCAAGATAGCTAGATCGCATAATCTAACAATTTTGAATAAAAGACTGAAAATTTGGAGTAACTAGAGAGCACTTCCACAAGGTCCTCATTGCAGGAATAACCATCACCCAGAAAGCCTTCCTTGTATGCACACTGAATATTTTACTCTCTAAAGCAGTAAGCGTCCCAAAGTTCAGTGAGATTTATTCACACTCCATAATCAATGATCAAGGAAATGGTGTAAAAGTGGGTAAATGTAGTTGAGGTAAGGATTAATTATGATCTATTGAATGGGGGAATAGACTTGAGAAGCCAAATGACTTACTCGTGTTCCTATATATACAAATATGTGGAAGAAGACAGTTGAATTGTTTAATATCAAGGTTGATAACGAATGTCAAGAATCATAATTCTCTTGTGTATCCAGCGGATATGACTTATGTAGATCACCATCTGATTGAGTGAAAGAATATATTTAGCAGTCTTTGGAGGGTTTCACACATAGTTAATTTTGGTAGCTTTCTTGCATTTTATTTTAACAAATGCCACAGTATCAGTAGGTGGCAGTTGTGTAACAATTTTTTTTGTTTCATGCCACCTGAGCTCTTTCCTATTTCCACTGAAATAATATTTAGTTCAGGCCATGAAATTACCTCTCACAACCAAAATAAATAAATCAATGTGCTACTTACGCATCGTGACATAATGACAAAAGCAACACATAATTCTGTTGGTTCACCTTCCGCGTGAATTTAAATAAGACTCACTAAACATTTTTTTTAAATTAGATAATGCTCCTTTAAAAATGTAAAGTATCAGAAATAAACAACAGCAACGTGTATTTATGTGGCTCCTTAAACGTCATAAAATGATCAAAAGCGCTTCACAGAGGAATTGTAAAACACATAAAGGGTTATTAAGGCAGATGACCAAAAGCTTGGTCAAACAGATAAGTTTTAAGGAGTGCCTTAAAAAAGGAAGTGAGGTAGAGAGGTGGAGAGGTGTTGGAGGGTAATCCAGGACTGAGGGCCCAGGGAACAGAATGGATGGCCATCTACGGTGGAGCAACTAAAATCGTGGATGCTGATGATGCTGGAATTAGAAAAGTTCAGATATCTCAGAGGGTTGTAGGTTGGAGGAGGATACAGAGATAGGGAGGGGTGAGTCCAGGGAAGAATTTGAAAACAAGGATGAGAATTTCAAAATCGAGCCAGTGGAAGTTAGCGAGCGCAGGGCTGATAGGTGAACGGAATTCATTGCGAGTTAGGACACAGACAGTAGAAATTTGGATAACCTCAAGTTTAAGGAGGCTAAGATATGGGAGACCGGTCAATAGTGAATTATAATAGCCAAGTCTGGAGGTAACAAAGGCAACAGCAGCAGAGCTGAGGTAGAGTTGGAATTGGGCAATGTTATGGAGGTAGAAATGTGCGGTCTTAATGATGGTATGCATATATGGTTGTAAATTCATTTCGGGATCAAATATGACACGGAAATTGTGAACAATCTCATTCAGCCTCAAACGGTTACCGGGAGAGGGATAGAGGTCAGTACTGAAAGTTAAAAGAAAATAACTGCCTAAATATTTGATAGCAAGTCAATATATAAAAATCCCTAAACATATTGTTTTTTGTGTTTTTTTGAGGTTTGTGTGTTAACAATTTTTTTTAAAACGGTCAGCTAATTGCCTGCATTAAAATAGCAAAAGACTGTCATCATGCAGATGCATCAAGTGCTCGTCCAGTAATTTTGGCAACAGTGATTTGCAGGCTTATATTGTTCTCAATCTTCTTTACACTTTTCTTTGTGCTTCTGGCATAGACACTGACTGGGATCTGGTTCCCCTGCGGTCCCTGGCAGCTCTCCATTGCCTTGCTCAAGTGCCATTCTGCATGTGATCTGAGACAGTGAATGTTGCCAGGCCAGTTTTTTTTCTTAGCTAATGTCACCACCGTCAACACCTCTTTGTCCTTTTCTCTATGACATCTCTTGGTTATCTCCACCTATCACTGGCCCTCTGTCCAGCTCTACCTGCCCCCCTCCCCCTCCCCCCACCCCTTAAACCAGCTTATATTTAACCTCTTTTCTATTTTTCCTTAGTTCTGATGAAGAGTCAATCGGACTCGAAATGTTAACTGTATTCCTCTCCGCAGATGCTGTCAGACCTGCTAAGTTTTTCCAGATATTTTTGTTTTTGTTTCAGTTTTTTTTCTACTTAGCTCAGAGCATTGAGGTCAATTGTACATCCCTGCTGTCAGTCCAGCCAAGATCAGTTAATTCAGCACAAGCTGGGAATTGAACCTGGACCTTCCCTGATCCCTATGGTTTCAGTATCACACCATTGTAGTTTTATAGAATATGTAGCACAGAAACTGTCGAGATGAACCAGTGGTGGAGGAGACATATGGAAAGCATAAGCACAGGTATTGATCCTTTGGTCTGTGCTGTAAATATTATGTAATATGCATGTTTCTTTGAGAAGCAATTGAGAGAGTACTTGGCGTTTTCCCTAGATTTTTAAGAACGAAGTCTGTAGTGAGAAAAGGCCATTTTATTCTATCACTGACTTCCCCCACCAGCATCATTGCACCCCAACCTCCAAGATAAGGCATTGCCATGGAGAATGCACTGCCGCTACCAATCAGAGTCCACTTGCCAACTAATCAGCACTCTCTTCTCATGCAGTATAAGTCGTTGTTCCCTTTACATTTGGTATTCTTGTGAATTGTCCTGATGAGTGCAAGATGAAAAGCTTTGACAACATGTGCCATTTTTCAGCAATACTCAAGTTCTGTACTACCAAATGACTAAAGTAGGGATGTTTATTTGAGTTTGAGGTTGAGGTATTTTTGGGACAGGGTTGAGGCATTTGTGCAATAATGCTAAAGTTCTCTTCAGATGCACTCCAAGTCATCATCCAGCACATGCTGATTCATGAATTAGTGACTGGACAGTTTCCTTTGTTATTATGCAAAAAATTGAAATGACAGATTCAGGGATGACGTCAAATTAACGCTAATTTTCAATATCTCCATTACATCCTTTTTTAACCTTGACTAGATTGGTGAGGAATTTACATTGAAAGCACCCCTTCCTTACCTTCAATTTTGATTAACTCAATCCCATTTCAATTCACTCTGGAAATTGCTGTTTACATTGCCAGGAAGAAAATTAACATACTTCATAATCAATGAGATAATAATACCTCAACAAGTGTGGTAAAGAGAATAATAGCATAATCAATGAGGTAATGAGAAAATAACTTAATTAATCTTAAGTTAGGAAAAGGATGAGCATAAAAAAGGTTTGTCCTCTAATGCAGAAAATTTAAAATGTACTTTATGTTGAAATTTTCTCCTTTAAATACTGTTAGATTTAATGAATAAATTACATTTATTTTCAGAGAATGGTTTTTCAGAGAATGGACCTGGCCCTTGATATTTTACTTGCAAATATAACTTGTTGATGTGTTGGTCCAGACTGGTTTTAAATATGCTTCACTGTGAAATATTTCCAACTTGCAGCCTTCTTAGAAAATTTTAGTGGGATGAGAAAATATCAGATCAGGTGTGGTGTACTGATTAAAAATCTACTGAGAGTAATGTGGTATTAGTCAATGTTTCGATTTCAGGAGAGCCTTCTGTTCCCAGCAATGAACCAGAGGAAAGCAAATCCAAAAACAAACAAGTTGAAGAGCATTCAAACTAAGCTTCTGCACCAAGGTGACAGGAAAATTTATTTGCATCAGAGTAAATTGTAATTACTTGGACACACATTGAAACATAAAGCTTAGCTCATATCTATGCAATTTATAACATCTACCAATACCTTTTGACACATCCAAGCCTCCATTATTCACTATATAATAGCTGCAATCTACAGTTCCTTTAATGTCAATAATCGTGGCGCCAGTGGTAGTATCTTCTTCCTTCATCGGGGACTGTCTACTGTAAACAGTGGGTTTTCCATATTTTTCTATTTTTCAGTCAGTTCTTTTTTCTTTGGTTCCTTCTCACTTTACTGAAGCACTTTTTAGGCAGTTTAAGCATACAGACTGGGCAAAATGGGAGCTAGTCAGGAGATATTATTGAACTAAATGGAACTAAATCTCTGCACATTTGCTAACTGTGGGAAAGCTGGGAGTGAGTGAAAGATTCTGGGAGAAATATCTCCTACTGCTTTCCTCTTCCTTTAGGTACCAAACCATAAAGAGGCATTGGCAACCATGGGCTTCCATTAGATTGGTCATGATTCTGCTTGGCAATGTACTGCAATGGTCAGCTGTTGCCTTTTGCAATATGGCTGACCAGGAAACTCTCCCACTCTTACTGCCTACCTTCAGGCATATTGAAAAGTTTTACAGGCTAGTAATGAATCTGCTTGGTCACATTATGAATGCGCCTTCAGTGGCCATCAAGTCTTGAAGTGGGACTTGAACCTAGACCTTCTGATCCAGCGGTAGGGATGCTACCACTGTGCCACAAGACTTCCTCCCAACTGCTTTTCCAGCTAAATTATTTTTATTCTGGACAAAAAGGACTGTGGGCTTTTTTTTCTAATGCAGTTTGTTAGTCAATGATAATAGAATAGCACTAAATCCTCTAACTCAGTGCTGTCAGAAAAGCACTAGGAGATACGCAGCCCAGCAAGGTCCAGGGTTTCTGAAATGAAAACAGGCTGTCAACAGAATTCTGCAGCCAATCTAAACACTAACTCCCTCCACGTGGAAATCATCAGAAAGGAGGTGCTTGAAGCAAGGCAGGAACACTGACAGCCAGCTTTGTTGCAAAACGCCTGAGCCAATCATACGATACTCAATTTATTCCATAAATCTTATTCACCTGAAGGATGATATGTGAAGACAAGTTCCTGGTGGGAGCCTAATGCACCAAGTGTAAACACAGACATGTTCACAATGATTTCCCATTCATTATGTTTCCCACAAACGAAGCTCCGCACCAACAGTTTGATTTTGTAACATTGAGGATGCTATGCACATTCTGTCCGCACAACAATAAAAGACGGACATTGATAATGGTGGAAGAAACGCTGAAGGTGTTTTTTGTGACAGTTTCCTTGACATGTGTAGACAGTAGGGGTGATTCAAAGGACATCTCAGGCTGCTAAATGCATTTTGGGCAAATGCCTAAATTACCAGTCTTCCAACCTGCACGAGTGTTTCTGCAGTCACTTCTTCATTTTAAGTGTCTACTTGTTACTCTGGCCTAGATTCCAGATTGATGTCACCTTCTGCCTCCTTCATGTTAGCCCTTTTTGTATAAGAGAATTGTGGAGAATGCAACTTTTATCGCTGGCCGACATGACTGTGAGGGAGTCCCTGAACTGTGCAAAATCTAAACTGCCCTTTCAAGATGGCAACTGGGAGAACAGTAATGATCCTGGTGTTATTATACGTCAAATGAACGTACGAACATATGAATTAGGAGGAGGAGTAGGCCATTCATCACATCGCGCCTGCTCCACTATTTGTTAAGATGATAGAGTTATAGGGAAGAATTTTCCCATCGGGGAGTGGGGGTTGGGGGTGGGGCCCACTCGCCGACGCGTAAAATGATGTGGGATGACGTTGGGTGGAGCTCTTGACATCAACCCGCGTCATTTCAATTTTCAGGTTGGCGGGGGCATGGCCAAGTCAGCTGTGTGCCCGCCGACCTGTCAACTGCCCGTTGAGGCCATTGAGAAATAATCAAAATTATTAATGGACCTGCCCGTACAACCTTAAAGTTTGCGGGCAGACCGGGAGCTCTGGCATGCTTCAGAAAAAGCACGAAACCTCATCCATAGGCAGGATGAGGTTTCATGAGGGTATTTAAATTTTTGATAAAGGTTTGAAAAAAAGTTATGGACATGTCCGAACTCATGTGACAGTGTCACATGATGAGACGTCAGGGAAATTTTTTTATCATTCGTATTACAATTTTTAATTTGGAGCCGATCTCCCTGAGGCGGCACTTAGCCTCAGGGAAATCAGTGCGCTCTTTCGCATGCATGCGCGAAAGAACGCACTCCTGGCTGAGGGAATCCCCCCCCCCGCCCACACAGGGAGTGCATAGCGCTTCCTGACGGATGTCACGCCGGGCGGGCCATAATCGGCCCACCCATGTAAAATGGCGGCGTGCCCCTGATTGAGGGCGCCGTTTGAAGGCACGTCTGCCTGCGCTCGCTCCCGCACTTCCCCAAGGGGGGAAAATTTTTCCCATAGAGTCATAAGAGGTCTACAGCACAGAAAAAGGCCTTTCAGCCCATCGAGTCTGCACCGGTCAAACAAGTACCTAACTATTCTAATCCCATTTTCCAGCACTAGGCCCATAGCCTTGTATGCCATGGCACCGCAAGTGCGCATCCAAATACTTCTTAAATGTTATGAGGGTTTCTGCCTCTACCACCCTTTCAGGCAGTGAGTTCCAGATTCCCACCACCCAATGGGTGAAAAAATGTTTCCTCACATCCCCTCTAAGGCTTCTGCCCCTTACCTTAAATCTATTCCCCCTGGTTATTGATCTCTCTACCAAGGCAAAAAGTTCTTTCCTGTCTACCCTATCTATGCCCCTCATAATTTTATACATCTCAATCATGTCCTCCCTCAATCTCCTCTGCTCCAGGGAAAATAACCCCAGCCTATCCAATCTCACCTCATAACTAAAACTCTCCAGCCCAGGCAACATCCTGATAAATCTCCTCTGCACTCTCTCTAGTGCAATCACATTCTTCCTCTAATGCGGATTCCAGAACTGTACACAATACTCTAGCTGTGGCCTAACCAGTGTTTTATGCAGTTCCAGCATAACCCCCCTGCTCTTTTATTCTATGCCTTGGCTATTAAAGGCAAATATTCCATATGCCTTCTTAACCACCTTATCTACTTGTCCCGCTACCTTGAGGGACCAGTGGACATGCACACCAAGGTCCCTCTGATCCTCGATACTTCCCAGGGTCCTACCATTCATTGGGTATTCCCATGTCTTGTTTGTCCTGCCCAAGTGCATCACCTCACATTTATCCGGATTAAATTCCATTTGCCACTAATCAGCCCATCTGACAAGCCCGTCTATATCCTCCTGTAATCTAAGGCTATCCTCCTCACTATTTTCCACCCCACCAATTTTTGTGTCATCCGCAAATTTACTGATCAACCCTCCTACTTTCAAGTCTAAATCGTGTATATCTACCACAAACAGCAAGAGACCCAACACCGAACCCTGTGGAACCCCACTGGACACAGGCATCTAGTCACAAAAACGCCCCTCGACCATCACCCTCTGCTTCCTGCCACTCAGCCAATTCTGGATCCAATTTGCCAAATTGCCTTGGATCCAATGGGCTCTTACCTTCGTTGTCAGTCTCCCATGTGGGACCTTATCAGAAGCTTTGCTGAAGTCCAAGTAGACTATGTCAAATGCATTGCCCGCATCTACACACCTGGTCACCTCTTCTAAAAATTCAATCAAATTGGTCAGACATGACCTCCCCTAAACAAAACCATGTTGACTGTCCTTGATTAATCCCCGCTCTCCAAGTGTAGATTAATTCTGTCCCTCAGAATTGCTTCCAATAGTTTCCCCACCACTGAGGTTAGACTGACTGGCCTGTAGTTCCCTGGTTTATCCCTTCCTCCCTCTTTGAATAACGGTACCACATTGGCTGTCCTTCAGTCCTCTGGCACCTCTTCTGTGGTCAGAGAGATATTGAAAATTATTGCTAGTGTCCTTGCTATCTCCTCCCTTGCCTCACTCAACAGCCTGGGATACATTTCATCTGGGCCTGGAGATTTATCTACTTTTAAGTCTGCCAGACCACTTAGAACCTCCTCCCTTTCTATGCTAATTTCTTTGATTATATCACAGTCCTTCTGCCTGTTTTCCATACCCACGTCATCCCTCTCATTTGTGAACACCGACACAAAGTATTCATTTAGAACCCTACCTATGTCTTCCGGCTCCACACACACATTACCACTATGGTCCTTAATGGGCCCTACTCTTTCCCTAGTTATTCCCTTACTCTTAATTGGCCCGCCCAGTGTGACGTCCACCAGGAAGCGCTATGAGGGCAGGGGAAATCCCTAAAAGGGTGCGCTCTTTTGCACATGCGCACGAAAGAGCGCACATCTCCCTGAGGCTAAGTGCAGCCTCAGGGAGATCGCTTTGATTTTTAAAACTATTAAAAATTGAGAAAAGAAAAATCCCTTACATGTCCCCTCATGTGACAATGTTATATGAGTTGGGACTTGTTCATAATTTACAGAATAACTTCATTACAATTTTTAAAACCCTGCATGAAACCTCATCCCGCCAGTGGATGAGGTTTCATGTTTTCTCTATTTGCCGCTGGGGCTCCTGGCCTGCCCGCCAACCTTAAGGTTGGACAGGCAGGTCCTTTAATTGGTTAAGTGATCCTGTCAATGGCCTGAACGTCATCCCGTGTCATTTTACACATCGGCGTGTGGGCCCCGCCCCCTGCTCGCCAATGGCAAAATTCTGTCCATGACCTTTGAGAGAAAAAAATTCTCTTCATTCCCAAATGGGAGACCCCTTATTTTTAAACTGTGTCCCCTCGTTGTATTCTTTCCCCAAGTCACCTATCAACACCAGCACAATATCACTTTAGTCCCCAGCCCTAGCCTGGCCCCCCTTGTGGAGGGACCAGAAATGACTGTTTGATCCAAGAAGCTCATGGTCATTGGTTTCCACTGTGCTGTCAAGGAGACAGCTTCCAGTCTCAGTAGGTACAATCCATTCGGCTTGTTAGTAATGGACAATTGACGTGAGAGCTGGTAATTCTGTCAACACCAGCTTCAGTGACACGTTACCACTTTAATGACACTTTATCAACCTTCGTGAGAGTCTACTAACTTCAGTGAGGTTTCATCCCATAGTTGCTTTGTTATTGGACTAGTAATCCAGAGGCCTAGACTAATGATTTAGAAATTTGATTTCTAATTCCAATGTAGAAGCTAGGGAATTTATTCAGTTAATTAAATAAAAGTTAGTTTCAATAATGGAAACCATGAAACTACAGGATTGTTGTGGAAACTCATCTGATTCATCAATGTCCTTTAAGGAAGGAAATCTGCTGTCCTTACTAAGTCTGACCAATGTGTGACTCCAATCCCACAGTAGTGTGGTTGACTCCTACCTTCCCTCTGAAATAGCCTAACAAGCCTCTCAGTTGTATTCATTAAAGATGGCTCACTACCACCTTCCCAAGGGCAATGAGGAATGGACAGTGCTTTATAAAGGTCCACTTTATCTTTCATAACTTCCTTGCTTTTGTTCTCAATGCCTCTCTGTAAAGCTCAGGATCGCATATTCCTTCTGATCCATTTTCTCAACCTGTCCTGCAAACCTTCAATGATTTGTGCACACTTACCCCAGCTCTCTCTGTTCCTGCATCCTCTTGAGAATTGTACCATTTAAATTACATTGCCTCTCCTCGTAATTCTTACCAAAGTGTATCACTTCACACGCTGTGTCAGGGTGAGGTGAAGCATATGAGTGTTAGGCATGAGTCCTTATTGGTAGAGAATGTTGTTAAGTGAGGGATGGGGGAATGCTGAATAGAGCGGCAGCTGAGGTTGGTGGTATAATTGATAGAATATGGCATTTGAAGATGCGCTCACCTTGAATACTCTTTTAATGTCATTAATAGGGTTCTGGATGCTCCATTATTGAGTACATTTAAGAATGAGATGGCTAGATTTTGATCTCTCAGTGAATCATGAGATATTGGAAATGGGTGGGAAAGTAGAGTTGAGGCAGGATCATGCAGCCATGATTGTACTGAATGGAGGAGCAGACTCAGGGGGCCATATGATTTACTCCCGCTCCGATTTCCTTTTTTACGTTCTTGCAGCCCTGCATCCAGGTGCTTAGGACTAAACTCTTGGATTTGCATCTGTTCCCACTGCCTTCACATCATATGTTTGAGGGCCTCCTCCTTCCATGCCAATTGAAACATTTCCCCCTCCTTTCCACATCCTCCACCAAGAATTCTAGTGCAACATCAGAAAACCTTGGTGCAGACTCTCTCCCAGGGCCAGCCATTGTTCTTTGTTGCACAGCACTATTCCAAATGATGGTGCTTCCTGCAGTCATAAGAGGTGCAGGCTAGCTTTAATTAGTGCTGTCTTGCTTTAAATAATGCTAACAAGTAATGAAATCAGGGCTTTTGTTGATGCATGCAGCCAATGAACAGCGCAATTAGCACTGGGTGCACACAGCAATCTGGTAATGAGCAGACAGCATGCATTATGCTGAGTGGGTACAGGTTAATCATGTATGCAATCCCTCTCCCATTCTCAGGGGCTATCCAATTTAGCCCCCAGTACCTTTAGCAGCAGTATTTTGCATGAAATGAAGGACCTAACTGCTAATACCTTGCATCGAGTGTCTATGTGACCCAGTGTTGTACTTTAGATAGACATTTGCATTTTCAGACTAAACATCTGGTAATCCAGTCAGGTCCCAGCAACTTGTTTCACAAAATGAAATCTCTGAAGAACAGCATGTCTTTGGGTGATTTGATTTTTGTCACCCACTAATACTTTAATCTTCCTCCAGTTCTATGGCAAACTAAATGACAGAATTATACTATGTAATTTTCCTGTAACAATGTGCTTCAAACAAGGTTCTTTTAATAATCACAAATTAGCATAGCATATTTTTGTATTGGAGGAAAAAGGAAGATTTTTGTTTATTTGGCAACTTTCATGACCTCACAATGTCTAAAAATGGAATGTTGTGTAGTTACTGAGGTAATGTAGCCAAATATAACAGCTAAGATGTGTAGAGCTGCAGGGGGATAAATGACCAGTTCTGTTTAAGTAATTTTGTTTAAGGGATAGATGCTCATCAGGAGAGCTCCCCATCAATATATTGCATACCCTGAGTGGAAGTTGGAGACTCAGTTGAACACTCATAGAACCTGCAACAGAGTAGCACTGAGGTGACAGCTAATATCTCTGGAATCGTGCCTGAACCCACCCATAAACTTCAGATTCAAAGGGGAGTTGCTACCACTGAGCCAAGGCTAACACTTGTATGTATGTAGGTATTTGAATGTATTGTAGAACTTCAAATAAAATTGTATGGCTTCCAAAATGGAAAACAGACATCTGTACCAAACAAACATGGACAATAGTTAAAGGTTAGTCTCCTAGCAGTGCTAATCTGTTTAGCTTAATCCACTGTAAGAAAATTAACAATTATGAACAGAATACTTCAGGCCCTCTTTTCACCTTTCATATCACACTACTGGATCACAGCACAGAAGGTACCCAAGGGCAGTGCATAAAGAAATGATTGATTAATAGCACTGAAAGATTTCTCCACAGCCTTTCAGTTATTGCAATGGCACAGTTCCCCATTCAGATTAATCAATGTTGAATCCACATTAATCAATGATAAAAGATCAAAAAATAAACAAATGTTAAATTTCAGATTATGGTGAATTTGTGTCTATTCATGCCCTGCAGCTCTCAGGTTTCAGCCCTGCTGCCTGCTCATGATCCATGCATCAGAAGCAGATAGCAGAAGTTGTGATTTACTGGTAGGAAGCTATATGGTAACAGGATCTGCAGAGAACACAGCTCCTGCAATTTGGAAGTCCTATTATTATTCTGAATAGGTGCCAGATTTTATTTAATCTCGGAGTTTGGCAACAACAGAAAGCCAAGGTACACAGTCAACTGCTGAAAAAAGTCTTTTTAGCAGAAAGTGAATGAAGATTGGATTCGTTATTATGATCTTCGTCATGTACTCATCTGCCCACCACCATCCAATGCCCCATTAGGAATGCATGGTATGGTCTAGTTGCAGTAGCTGTTCCTGTTCAGGTACTGGTTGAAATGCTACAATTTTTAAAAATTCATTCATGGGATGTGGGCTTCGCTCGTTAGGCCAGCATTTATTGCCCGTCCCTAGTTGTCCTTGAGAAGGTGGTGGTGAGCTGCCTTCTTGAACCACTGCAGTCCATGTGGTGTAGGTACACCAACAGTGCTGTTAGGGAGTGAGTTCCAGGATTTTGACCCAGCGACAGTGAAGGAATAGCAATGTATTTCCAGATTAGGACGGTGAGTGACTTTCAGGGGAACTTGCAGGTGGTGGTGTTCCCATCTATCTGCTGCCCTTGGCCTTCTAGGTGGTAGTGGTCGTGGATTTGGAAGGTGCTGTCGAAGGAGTCTTGGTGAGTTCCTGCAGTGCACCTTGTAGATGGTACACACTGTTGCTACTGTGCATCGATGGTGGAGGGAGTGAATCTTTGTGGATGTGGTACCAATCAAGGGGGCTGCTTTGTTCTGGATGGTGTCAAGCTTTTTGAGTGTTGTGGGAGCTGCACTCATCCAGGAAAATGGGGAGTATTCTATCACACTCCTGACTTGTGCCTTGTACATGGTGGACAGGCTTTGGGGAGTCAGGAGGTGAGTTACTCATCGCACAATTCCTTACCTCTGACCTGCTCTTATAGCCACAGTATTTATATGGCTAGTCCAGTTCAGTTTCTGGTCAATGGTAACCCCCCAAGATGTTGATAGTGGGGATTCAGTGATAGTAATACCATTGAACCTCAAGGGGCGATGATTGGATTCTCTCTTATTGGAGACTGTCATTGCCTGACACTTGTGTGGTGTGAATGTTACTTGCCAATTGTCAGCCCAAGCGTGAATATTGTCCAGGTCTTGTTGCATTTGGACATAGACTCTTCAGTATCTGAGGAGTCGCAAATGGTGCTGAACATTGTGCAATTATCAGTGAACATCTCCACTTCTGACCTTATGTTGGAAGAAAGGCCATTGATGAAGCAGCTGAAGATGGTTGGGCCGAGGACACCACCCTGAGGAACTCCTGTAGTGATGTCATGGAGCTGAGGTGACTGACCTCCAACGACCACAACCATCTTCCTTTGTGCCAGATATGACTCCAACCAGAGGAGAGTTTTCCCCCTGATCCCCATTGGCTCCAGTTTTTTCAGGGCTCCTTGATGCCACACTCTGTCAAATGCTGCCTTGATGTCAAGGGCAGTAACTCTCACTTCACCTCGGGTGTTCTACTCTTTTGTCCATGTTTGAACTGTGGCTGTAATGAGGTCGGGAGCTGAGTGGCCCTGGTGGAATCCAAACTGGGCATCAGTGAACAGGTTATTGCTAACCAAATGCCACTTGATAGCACTGTTGATGACCCCTTCCATTACTTTACTGATGATCGAGAGCAATCTGATGGTAATTGGCTGGGTTGGATTTGTCCTGCTTTTTGTGTACAGGGCATATGTGGGCAATTTTCCACATAGCCAGCTAGGTGCCAGTGTTGTAGCTGTACTGGAACAGCTTGGCTAGAGGCGCAGCAAGTTCTGGAGCACAAGTCTTCAGTACCTATTACCGGAATATTGTCAGGGCCCATATATCCAGTGCCTTTAGCCATTTCTTGATATCATGGGGAGTGAATCAAATTGGCTGAAGAATGGCATCTATGATGCTGGGGACCTCTGGAGGAGACCAAGATGGATCATCCACTCGGCACTTCTGGCTGAAGATTGCAGCAAAAACTGTGCAACATGTACCTGGCCTAGGGAGCGGGAATGATCAGTCAAGGTTCCTACTCCTAATGGCTGTTCATTAACCTCCCTGCTGGAAATACATATGTATGATGTCAGATGGAGGAGAGGGTCAAGATTTGTTGTACGGGCCATTACTATTTAATAGCCTGTCAGCATTCACTGTTCAGTTGATACACAATGAATGAGCACTTGGGCAAGTTATGAAAGGGTTGTGAACACCTGTGGAAGCAAAGCCCAGGATGAAGTGGAGAAAATTGACTTTTTTAAAAATGCAGAATTGTACATAAAGAATGACATTGTCCATGTTACTAAAATATTTTGTTGGACTTTTTCATCTGTGTAAGGAGAAAGGCAAGATTTTCATATAGTTCCTCCTCTCCTCATGAAGTATTATTTGAGTGCATTCATATTAGTAGAAGAAGCTGGCAAGGACTCTGCCTCCCACCCCGTTCCCCCCAATGCCTCCTCATTCCCCCACCCCCTACTGAAGGAAAGTATTTGGAGCCACAACAGCTTCAGGACAGAAAGGTTGAATATATGAAAAAAATCTAAATACGTACAGAATTACAATTTGCATCACCTAACTTAATTGAAGGTACTCACGAAAATAAAAGTCTGAAGTAGACTGAAGAACCAAACTGTAAAGCAGAACACTAGTGAATTATTAACCATTTTCCTGTTCCACTGATGATTCAAAGTACTTTGATCCAGTGAAAACTGTATTTCGTTCAACATTAGAACCTCCAGTCCCAAAAGTCCCAGCTTCAAGTTCTATTACAATGATGCCTCTAAATGTCAAAGCTTTTCTAATAATGATTTGGAAGCTCAAATATCAGCAAAGGCTTGGATTGAAATTCTAAACCCCTCCAAAGCAAACAATCAGCAACTAGCATTTCAGCATGGTTCTCTCAATCTCCCACTGTAATTTTGGCAGAAGATTGAAGAAACCCTAAGACAAGCAGGTTAAAAAGTTTCAAACAGCAGTCTATGCTGTGCCTTCAAAGTTTTGGCCAATCTCATGCTTAGAGGAAGACTTGGCGTACACATTGGAATTCTGCCTTGAAGTTTTCACGCTGGAACTATTATTCTACCTTTCCCACATTTATCCTTTCATGGGATGTGGGCCTCACTGGCAAGGCAAGCATTTCTTGCCCATCCCTAATTGCCCGTGAGCTGAGTAGCTTGCTAGACCATTTCAGAGAGTAGTAAAGAGTCAACCACATTACTGTGAGTTTGGAGTCACATGTAGGCCAGACCAGGTAAGGATGGCAGGTTTACTTCCCTAAAGGATATTAGTGAACCAGATGGGTTTTTATGACAATCAACAATCACTATTACTGAGACTAGCTTTTAATTCCAGATTTTATTAATTTAATTTCAATTCCACCAACTGCCATGCTGTGATTTAAATCCAAGTCCCTTGAGCATCAGCTTGGGCCTCTGGATTACTAGTCCAGTGACATTACCAGCCACCAGCTCCCCTAATCCCCACATCATCCTGCATGTGAATGCTTACCACCATGGAAGCTATGATTCTTTTGTTCTCTGGCCATCAAAAAGACCAACATTGTTCAGCCAGAACAATGGGTCAGGATAATTACTTGAAGACCAGAGCCACCCTGGCTGATGAAGCTGTTCCTTCATCTGAAGAAAGATACTGGCAACAGACTCAGTTAAGCCTTATGTGCTACACACATCATTATTGAAAGGGTCATCAGCATTGTGGAATCTCACTTTAGCCCCGCAAGGATGTCAAAGAGTATAGAGGCATGCATAATTTTGCTGCTCAAAGGAATTGGATCTTCTATCTATAGAAGATGAAGAGAAAGAAAGCAAAGGTTTCAGTCTCCTGATGATAACTAGGGTGCCCAGGAAAGAGAGAAAGGAATTTCAGATGATACAGGCAGGAGTTGAGCTATGTGTCAAAGGCTACCCCCTTTCTTAGCTCTCTATCATCTGTATATCTTTAGTTTCAATTGCAGCCTACTCCACGCCGTTGCTAAACTCATTTCATCCATGAATCCCACCTCCTGCTCTCTTGGTCAATTTCCATTAAATTGATGAACATCTTCTGGACCCCCAAACGAGCTGAGATTGCCAATTTTTTTCTCCAGTACTATTCCCCTCCCACCAAATCTGCCATTATTAGGTACTCCTCAAGAAGAACATGCTCAAACGCCCTATCCTTGCAAACTACTGCCCTATCTGCTACCTTCAAGGTCTTTGAAGGTGTTGTCACCTTCCAAGTTCATGCAAATCTCTCCCAAATCCTGTGCTTGAATCACTCCAATCAGCACAGAATTGAAACACCTGTAAATAAAGTCATAAATGGCATCCTCTGAGACTGAGATAATGGCGCATGATTGCATTTCGTTTTCCTCGAGTTCTCTGCTGCCTTTCACATAGTCGTCCATATTTTCTTCTCAATTCCCTCTCCTTAGTTCTCCAATTTTATTGCACTTTCCTTGCTTAGGTCCATTCTTAAATATTCGACTGTGGCCAGATCAACTCCAGCAATGGCTTCCCTTCTAACCATACACTGTTATCTCCAAAGTACCTCAGTCACCCAAACTTAGTCCCTCCATCTAAATGTTGCCCTTTGGCGATAGACAAATGTACACTAAACACACCCAACTCTACTTCTCTCAACCCCTCTACATTCTGTGTGCTGCCAGTATGCTGGTCCAACATCTGGTCGCAAATTAGTCCAACTAAACAATGAGAAAATCAAAGCAATTATTTTCAGTCCTTAGCACAAACTTTGCACCCTTGACACCAACTCCCCAGACACTACCTCAGGTTAAACCAAACTGTTTGCAATTTTGCTGCTCCTCCTAAGATTCTGACCCCACATGCTCTTCATAACAGATTTTATAAGACGGTTATGTTTTGAAATGTACTTTTAACTCAAAATAAAACAGAGAATTCTAGTAAAACTGAGAATTCTGGATTAACACCTCAGCTTGGAGACAGGCCAAGTAATCTGGTTACCATGGGCAGAGAAACTCAAACAGAACTCCACTGAAGTGTAATGGCCTTGATCCATTAGATGCCTTGACCAATTTAGAGACAATGGATTCCTGGTCTTTTTTTTTTACTTGTTCACATGATGGAGGTATGGCTGGCTAGGCCAGCATTTATTGCCCATCCTTAATTGCCTTTGAGAGCTGAGTGGATTGCTCAGCTATTTCTGAGGGCAGTTAAGAGTTAACCACATTGCTGTGGGTTTGGAGTCACATGTAGGTCAGACCAGGTAAGGATTTCCTTCCCTAAAGGACATTAGTGAACCAGATGGGTTTTTACGACAATTGTTTCATGGTCCAGATTTTTTTTATTGAATTCGAATTTCATCATCTGCTATAGTGAGATTTGAACCTGGATCCCCAAAGCATTACTGTGGATCTCTGTATTACTAGTCCAGCAACAATACCACTATGCTATTGCCTCCCCCAAAACCTGGCACTGCAGAGTGGGGCAGGGAGTGCGGGTTCTGGCTACTGAAGACATAGTGGAACGTGAGACATTTTTAGACAAGGAAGAGATGAAGAAGTTGAAAAGGAGCCACAGCATCCTGACAGATAAAAAGGGCTGCTTCTAGGGCATCAAGATCTAGGTGCAAGGGAGGTTCAGAGGGATTTATGTTCAAGCATTTCTCCTGACCCTTACCACTTCAGCCATCCAGAAAAATAAAGATTCACACTCCAAATACACAAAAGATACTCAACTCTGCTGGAAATCCAGAGCCCCTCATCCACTACCACCTGTTGCATCTGCAGTATGCAAAAGATGAGCACACCCACCATGGTTAATCCCAGCCAGCCCCTGTTTCGACCCGTCCCACCCCTGCACTGTCACTGGGGCACCATTACTATATGGAAAACAAAAACAAAAATACCTGGAAAAACTCAGCAGGTCTGGCAGCATCTGCAGATAGGAGCACGGTTAATGTTTCGAGTCCGAATAACCCTTCAACAGAACTAAAAATAAAGACAAAAAACTGCGGATGCTGGAAATCCAAAACAAAAACAAAACAAAACAAAACTCCTCGCGGAGGCTGAGCGTCAACTCACAGACACTTCCTCCTACCTCTCCCTGGACCATGACCCCACCACTGAACATCAAGCCTTTGTTTCCAGGACTGTCACTGACCTCATCCCCTCTGGAGATCTTCCTCCCACAGCTTCCAACCTGATAGTTGCCCAACCTCGGACGGCCCGCTTCTACCTCCTACCCAAAATCCACAAACAGCACTCTCCCGGTAGACTGATCGTGTCAGCTTGCTCCTGCCCCACAGAAATCATTTCTCGTTATCTTGACTCCCTTCTCTCTCCCCTTGTCCAGTCCCTTCCCACCTACATCCATGATTCCTCTGACATCTTACGTCACATCAACAATTTCCAGTTCCCTGGCCCCAACTGCTTCCTCTTCACCATGGACGTCCAATCCCTCTACACCTCCATCCCCACCAGGATGGTCTGAGGGCCCTTAGCTTCTTCCTCGAACAGAGGCCCGAACAATCCCCATCCACCACTACTCTCCTCCGTCTGGCTGAACTTGTTCTCACACTGAACAATTTCTCCTTCAACTCCTCTCACTTCCTCCAAATAAAAGGTGTGGCTATGGGTACCCGCATGGGCCCCAGCTATGCCTGTCTCTTTATGGGGTATGTGGAACATTCCTTGTTCCAGTCCTACTCCGGCCCCCTTCCACAACTCTTTCTCCGGTACGTTGATGATTACTTCTGTGCTGCTTCATGCTCTCATCAGGACTTGGAAAAATTTATTAATTTTGCTTCCAATCTCCACCCCTCCATCATTTTCACGTGGTCCATCTCTGACACTTCCCTTCCCTTCCTTGACCTCCCTGTCTCAATCTCTGGTGATAGACTGTCCACCAATATCCATTACAAGCCTGCCGACTCCCACAGCTTCCTCGACTACAGCTCCTCACACCCCACTTCCTGTAAGGACTCCATCCCATTCTCTCAGTTCCTTCGCCTCCATCACATCTGTTCTGATGATGCTACCTTCAAAAACAGTTCCTCTGACATGTCCTCCTTCTTCCTTAACCGAGGTTTTCCACCCACGGTGTTTGACAGGGCCCTCAACCATGTCCGGCCCATCTCCCGCGCATCTGCCCTCACGCCTTCTCCTCCTTCCCAGAAACATGATAGGGTCCCCCTTGTCCTCACTTATCACCCCACCAGCCTCCGCATTCAAAGGATCATCCTCTGCCATTTCCGCCAACTCCAGCATGATGCCACCACCAAACACATCTTCCCTTCACCACCCCTGGCGGCATTCCGTAGGGATCGTTCCCTCCGGGACACCCTGATCCACTCCTCCATCACCCCCTACTCCTCAACCCCCACCTATGGCACCTCCCCATGCCCACGCAAAAGATGTAACACCTGCCCCTTCACTTCCTCTCTCCTCACCATCCAAGGGCCCAAACACTCCTTTCAAGTGAAGCAGCATTTCACTTGCTTTTCCCCCAACTTAGTCTACTGTAATCGTTGCTCCCAATGCGGTCTCCTCTACATTGGAGAGACCAACATAAACTGGGCGACCGCTTTGCAGAACACCTGCGGTCTGTCCGCAAGAATGAGCCAAACCTCCCTGTCGATTGCCATTTTAACACTCCACCCTGCTCTCTTGCCCACATGTCTCTCCTTGGCTTGCTGCATTGTTCCAGTGAAGCCCAATGCAAACTGGAGGAACAGCACCTCATCTTCCGACTAGGCACTTTACAGCCTTCCGGACTGAATATTGAATTCAACAACTTTAGGTCTTGAACTCCCTCCTCCATCACCACCCACTTTCTGTTTCTTCCCCCTTCCTTTTGTTTTTTCCAATAAATTATATAGATTTTTCTTTTCCCACCTGTTTCCATTATTTTTAAATATTTTTAAATCTTTTATGCACCCTCAACCCCACTAGACCAAAACTTGAGTGCCCTACCATCCATTCTTAATTAGCACATTCGTTTAGATAATATCACCAACTTCAATACCTATGTGTTCTTTTTTCTGTGACATCTTTTGATTATCTGCACCTAGATTTTTCTTTTCCCACCTATTTCCATTATTTTAAAATATTTTTAAATCTTTTATGCTCCCCCAGCCCCACTAGAGCTATACCTTGTGTGCCCTACCATCCATTCTTAATTAGCACATTTGTTTAGATATATATCACCAACTTCAACACCTATGTGTTCTTTTGTTCTGTTGTCTGTGACATCTTTTGATGATCTGCTTCTATCACTGCTTGCTTGTCCCTGCAACCACACCCCCCCTCCATTTCTCTCCCCCCACCCAACGCCCCCCCCCACCCCCACCCCCACACACACACACACACACACACACACACCTTAAACCAGCTTATATTTCACCCCTTCCTTGGATTCACTTAGTTCTGTTGAAGAGTCATGAGGACTCGAAACGTCAACTCTTTTCTTTTCCGCCGATGCTGCCAGACCTGCTGAGTTTTTCCAGGTAATTCTGTTTTTGTTTTGCTCCTATCACTACTTGCTTGTCCCTACAACCACACCACCCCCCTCCACTTCTCTCCCCCCACCCAACCCCCACCCCCCACACCTTAAACCAGCTTATATTTCACCCCTTTCCTAAGAGTCACTCAGTTCTGTTGAAGGGTCATGAGGACTCGAAACATCAACTCTTTTCTTCTCGCCGATGCTGCCAGACCTGCTGAGTTTTTCCAGGTAATTCTGTTTTTGCCTTCAACAGAACTGTTGAAGGGTCATTTAGAATCGAAATGTTAACTGTGCTCCTATCCGCAGATGCTCCAGACCTGCTGAGTTTTTCCAGGTATTTTTGTTTTTGTTTTGGATTTCCAGCATCTGCAGTTTTTTTGCTTTTATATTACTATATGGAGATGGTCATAAGTGGCATTCAACATTTATTGCATTAACTGTTGCAATAATCCTATATATAACTAGCACCTGTGAAGTCCATGTTCATTCAAAGTGTTTTCTTAAATTTTCTATGCCGGCTCCTACATGATGCTCCCCTTTTGCTGCCAGCTGTGGTGGAAGCAGGCTGCCGAATTTGCTGTCCCATGCCTGAGATGATCTTGGCGGCCGTCCTCTGGTTGCCTGGCAGGTGCAGGAGCCTCCTTTGTCATTGAGATTACCTGAGGCACTAGTGTCACTGGCAGAGGGGCTGAGGATGTCCACATTCGGAGTGCCCAGAGAGGTGCCCCTAGATACAGCATCCTCTCTTCCCTTGAAAGGCACAGTTGTACCTCCCTGCCCACCTGAGATGGACATGGACCTGGTGGTGACTTCAGATGCCTCACACTCTTTTTTATCTTGCATCAGCTCCCTTGAACTCAGTGACAAAGTGATGATATGCAGATCTGCCACCGAAGGGACTGCCAGATGTGACTCTCTATGAGAGTTGCCAATCTTTCGATGGAGGTGACCTTGGGCACAGATGAGAGGAAGATTGCAGCACACATGGCCTGGGTGGACTTCTCCGCTGTCTGAGCCAAAGCATGTATACCCTCTGGAAACTCTGCCTGATCATCATGCTCTTCACATAGAACTTCCAGCTACTGTTGCCTTATGGTCAACTCCAAAGACTCATCATCAGCCTGCTTCTCAGCATGTGCCTGATCTCCCACCCTGCTCTGACTGTCAGAAGTCTCAGTTGTCACAACCTCTGGTAGCTGGTTAGGTGCTTGTGTGATGCTCGAAGCAGGTTATGACCCTGAATCCACCATCCTGCGCATATCCACCGAAATGAAAGTATCAGGATTGGTGCAGGCTGGGGGCAAGGATGTGATGCTGTACTCTCTGAGGTCCTCTCCTCCTCCTCTTTAGAGGTGGGCTGATGTCCCCCAGGGTGGCATGGCTCTATGGTCCTATGGTTGACCTGCATGAGAAAACAGAATGGTCAGGTCTATTCGACCCTTCAGGGGCCCACATATTCAGCTGTAACTCAAATGCATGTTTGTAACTTGGAAGGTGTGACCATCCCTCATGCACACTTAATGTTTTCCCCATGCCTGTTTCCAAGGCAACTCACCCTCATCAGACTGTACTCTGGCCTCTCCATTCACGATGGAGCAGCCATCCTGGTATCCCATCAGCTCTAACATTGTTGATTTGTTATATTATGCGTGAAGAGCTAGGAGCTAATTATTATGTGAATAAATATCCCAGGGTGCCATATTCACTGCTGCATTGCAGTCATGTGCCAAGGAACAATGTATCAGTCTATCAATCTAACTGCCATATGGAGAACTGAAAGAAACACACTCAATGAAGCTCCAGCGTTTTGAGTCTAAAGTGCAATTATTTCTAGCTTATGGGAACTGGAAGGCATAACATGGTGGCAACGGTTGTCTGTGGGTAAAACCCCAAACATTTTAAACAAATTTAATGCTGAAATAGATTCAAAAATCAACTGTAATTAGTGCCAGAGAAAGAAAGAAAAAAGCTGAGTTAATTGTGCATAAACATAATGGCCGCCACAGCAATAAACACATAGCTCCAGCCCATGATTAATTAGGAGGCTAATGATGCCGTTGAGGCATTTGAGAAGTTTAAACAGAAGTGCAGACTAACATTCAGTAGCTTTCTAAAAGGCACTAGCAAAAAGGAAAGAGTCAGCTGCATCATTTTATGGGCAGGAGAGACTTTAATACCTGGGAGCAGACAATTTTTAGAAAAATTCATCACACACCTCCAGCTAAAGCCAAATTGTCTGATCTACCATACAAATTTCAAGAGCTGAGGCAGGAAACAGGTGAACTTATTAACAATTTCTTAAAATAACTGAAAATGTAAATTCAAGGGCACAGGTGGAAGGCTGCTAGATGCTCATCTGCAGCTCTGCACACCCTGAAGTACAAAAAGGATTAATTGGAAAGGACATGCTCACAATATAACAGGCTATAGACACTGCCAGAGCACATGAAGTCATGAATTGATAGATGAAGACACTGACTACCCAAATGGTGAACTTTCAGTTAAGAGAAAGGCAGCAGCATTAATACAGTAAAACAGAGAGAAAGATTTGCAGGAGCTGCAAACACTCATATGAGTTCACAGACAGAAGGAAATGTGGATCAAACTGCAGGGCTTGTGGAAAGGCAAATCAAAAAATGTGCAAAATAAATAAAGAAAATGGCAAACAAGTTATCAGAGACAGAGCAACTAAACAAATGTATAAGAAAAAAACCCAAAACATCCATACCCTTGAAGATAACGATGAGTTTGAGAACACAGTATGCAAAGGAACCATACAAATGCATGAAATGGCTGGATGTGACTATGCCCAGAGACAGGATAGTCACATAACCATTCAGATCAGGAGGAGGCTGAGAAATAAGCCCACAACCATAAATTGAATCTGAAGCTTGATAATGCAGCACAGAGTTCAGTCTTTCTCAGAAGATCTGTCCTGAAAATTTGAAGGAAAATGGGTACCCAAGAAAAGGTCTCCTGAAACTGAGCAACATCATGCTAATGACATATGGGGGAACTGAAATTCAACAAACAACCCAAATCAGACGGACACACAGAGAAAATGATGTTAACGGTATGTTCTATGTCACTAAAACAGGCGGTCCTGCTACCCTGAGATTGAGCAGCTGTGAAGAGCTGCAGCTTATCTCAATGAGCCATGAGATGAAGGAGGCGGCACTGAGGGTTGAAGGTAGTACACCATATTGAGAAGCAATATGTTTCAGAAGTAATGAAGATCTGGTACAAATGTATCCAGATTGCTTTGGCAAGATGTTTGGATGTTTTGAAGATTTTGGATATCATATCATTATTGACCTAGTGATGCAACCAGTGATTCATTCCCCACATCAAATACCAATAGAACTAAAAGGGAAGTTTGAAAAAGAGCTCTAAGAGATGGAAAAAACAAAGATGATTGACAGAGTCACAGAACCTATAGATTGGGTAAATTCCAGCAGAAGAGAGAGAAGCCAAATGGATGGTTAAGAATTTGCTCAGTTCCCAAAGATCTTACTCAAACAACAAAGAGGAATCATTACCATTTTCAGCACTGGTAGGGGCAAAAGTTTTAAGCGAGCTTGATGCCAGAAATGGCTATTGGAATGTCAAGCTTGACGAAAAATCTTCACTGTTGACAAAATTCAACACATCCTTTGGCCAGTACAAATTGCTGTGTGAACCTCTTGGCCTCAAAGTGAGCCAGGATGTGTTCCAGCAGAAAGTAAACGAGTTGCAGACTACTACTCAAAGTTCCCTTTTACCCGAAAGTTGAAAAGTTTGAGAGCCATGACAATCATCTCGCCAGTATGAGTTTTCTACCCTGAGCAAGGAATACCTGAAAGAATAATATTTGACAATAGAACCCAACTCACCTCCAGAGAATTTAAGGAATTTGCTGAACAGTATGGGTTCAACATTATCACTTTGTCACCACAATATCCAAGGGCACACAGGTTTATAGAAAGACATGTCCAGACATTCAAGAGAATTCTCAGAAAATGCCAAGAGATGAAGGAAGATCTAAAACTTGTCTTATTGTCACTTCAATCTACACCTCTCAAGGCTGACATGAAATGACTTGTGGAGCTGTTGAAAGGAAGAAAGTATATCTCTATCAAGCAAGATACTTCCTCCAAGTGACAAGGAGGAAGTAAGCCAACAACTCCCTGATGCACAGGTAGAAGGGTCAACACTTGAACATGCATGCTAAATCCCTGCCTGAGCTGTTGAAAGGACGAACTATACGTGTACAGGATCCATTCATGAAAACCTGGAAGCCAGCAAAAGTTGTTGATGAAGCTGAAACTCCAAGGTCATACATCATTGAGACTGAAACTGGTAAGCAAATGAGAAGGAACAGACTCCATATTGAACTTATACCTGAGTTGATAAAGCAGAAAATATCATCAACAACACCAGCAACATCACTCCCAGCGAGTCAACATCAACAACAGCACCAACTGGCGGTACAACATCAACAACATCATCAACGAATGACACAACATTAGCAGCATCAAGCACAGCTCCTACAACACCAGGAGCAACACACAAGACGCCTGTGCAGCATGTCAACTGATCATTGAGAGCAATGAAAACCAAATCCACAAACAGATCCACCATCTAAGTGAAACCATGAATAATAATTTGCAAAAGGAAAACAGGTTAAAACAGACTCTTAAGGTATTTATAAAAGTCAAATGTTAACCTTTAGTTTAAAAAAGGTTAATGGTTGGAACAGTTTTATTGATACAGGGGAATTACATTTTTTTAAAAGGAGGACTGAAATATTGTTATATTATTCATAAAGAGCTAGGTACTAATTGTTGTCTGAATATATGTCTCAGGGTGCCATGTTTAATGCTGCACTGCAGTTACGTACTAGGTAACAATGTATCAGCCTATTCAGCTTACCAGCTATGTGGAGAGCTGAAAGAAGTACACTCAATGAAACTCCAGCATTTTGAGTCTATAGTGTGATTCTTTCTGACGTATGTGAACTAGAAGAAATAACAACCACCTTCTCCTGCATCGGGGTCAGAATAGCGAGGAGCGGGCCCGCCTCTGGTCAGTGCCCTCTCCCTTGTATTCTGCCATCTCTTCTCCTGTTGAGACACATGAAAATGGTGTCAGTGGCTGTACTAGAGCAAACACAACACCCAATTGCTTTGGATGCCCGCTGCAGCTTTTGTGGCCAGTAGCATGCATGTGGTATGGTGCACACCTGGAGTGACCTTGTGTGGGATCGGTAGTGCCAGGCTCACATCTCCTGACAGAACTGCAGCCATATCTTTCATATATATTGTTCTGATTTGGCATTTCTGGTTTCTCAATATTTGCATAAAGCAACTTGCTAATCAATGGTCTTCCTCTGCTATGATTTTCAGAGCTTCTTGAGTTATAGGTTGTAGCCCTTAAGTGAAATGTAAGCATCTGTCCCTAATGCTGTGGGTATACATCAACAGAAAAATATTCCTTGATGACTATGTAGGTGATGTGTGGTGCCCAAATCTGATTCTGGTAATGTTAAACTTTCTGACTCTTTCAGCTTGAGGAAATCTACATTGGCTGGGATTTTCTGTGCCCGCTGGCATTAGGTGTGTTCGTTAGCGTCAGCGGACAATGTGGCACGATCAGTTTCACGACTGCGTGAAACCAGTTTGCGATCGTCCGCTCAGCCCGCCAATGGTGGGCCGCGCTTCCTGACATCAGACAGCAGGAACCTCATTGTAATACATCAATATATAATTATAAGGCCAGCCTGCCGGACTCATTCTCCCCAAATGGATTGCCTGCCCATGTTGGCAGAAAACATGCTGATGTGTTTCACAACAGCACATAAGTGATGTGCACACTTTGCTCAGGACTTCAAGGTTTGTTTGCCTACCTTGCTTCGGTCAGGACTCACAGTCATCAGCGCCAGGCTTCACAGACAGCACCACATCACTTTTAGGGGGGCTCACCGGTAGGTCTCTACCTACCAAATCAGCCATATGTGGGTGGCTTTTCAATGGCTGCAGGGCAAGGTCTTGAATGGGGAAGTGGGAGAAGTGGCCTCAGGCAAAGGACGAGGCCGCAGGACGAGAGCTGTAATGGGGGTGGAGGGTAACCCAGGGTGTGTGTGGTGACACATGTTAACACTTGCAAGTGGCCTCAAGATGGTGAGGCCAGAGGAGATGAGGACAGATGGGCATGCGAGGGTATGTGTGTGAGAATGAGTGGTGATCTCCCTTGAGCTGGCAGTGAGTGAGATGCCAGTGAATGTGTGATGAGCTTACGTTTGAGTTTAATGTGCTGAGATGGTTGCCATAACCTGGCTGCATAGGTGAGATCATTTATCCTCTATCGGCATTGGATAGTCAATCTCTTCAGTGCAGCATTGGCAGTGACCACTGCTGCCACTGCCTGCCATGCTGGATTGGTGATGCTGCTGCCTGTCCTATGGCCAGAGCAGAGGTAGAGGGCATCATGGCAGGCTCCACATGGCATTCCAGTGATGCGTCATTAAACCTGGGGCTGCAGTCTTGTTGCCTTTTGTGGACATCATCCCTGCAGTAGTCATGGGCTGGGAGCAATGAGATGTGTGCGCACGACTGGACTTAAAATATGGCACCTGGCGTGATGAAGTGGCGAGGTGTTGGAATGGTGGGTGAAAGAGAACCTGCCCATCTTGGAAATGGTGTGTTTCCCGAGAATGCATAAGGAGTGTGAAGGGTTTGGCAAGATACAGTGTGAAAACCCGCTACCTCACTTAGTGCACATCTGGGACTATGTTATGTGAAAATGTTACATCATTTACTTTTGGGAAATAGAACATTGCTTGTTGCTGGAATATGGATTCAATCTTACGAACAAATGATTTAGGAGCAGGAGTAGGCCACTCGGCCCCTCGGGTCTACTCTGCCATTCAATAAGATGATGGCTGATCTGATTGTAACCCGAGCTTCACATTCCCGTCTAGCCCCGATAACCTTTCACCCCTTGCTTATCAAGAATCTGTCTACCTCTGACCTACAAATATTCAAAGACTCTGCTTCTACCATCCTTTGAGGAAGAGTGTTTCAAAGACTCACAATGCTCTCATCATCGCTGCCTTAAATGGGTGACCCCTTATTTTTAAACAGTGTCCCCTAGATCTAGATTCTCCCACAAGAGGAAACATCCGCTCCACAACCACTCTGTCAAGACTCCTCAGCATCTTACATGTTTCAATCAAGTCACTTCTTACTCTTCTAAACTCCAGCAGATAAAAATCTAGCCTGTCCAACCTTTCCTCATAAGGAAGCCCGCCATTCCAGGTCTAAGTCTCGTAAATCTTCTCTGAACTGCTTCCAAAGCATTTACATCCCTAAATAAGGAGACCAATACTGTACACAATACTCCAGATGTGGTCTCATTAGTGCTCTGTATAACTGAAGCATAATCTTCCTTCTCTTGTATTCAATTGCTCTCGCAATAAATGATAACATTCTATTAGCTTTCCTAATTACTCGCTGTACCTATATACTAGCCTTTTGCAATTTACACACTAGGACACCCAGATCCCTCTGCATCCCAGAGCTCTGCAATTTCTCACCATTTAGAAAATATGCTTTTTTTTATTTTTCCTGCCAAAATGGACAATTTCACATTTTCCCACACTAAACTCCATTTGTCAGATCTTTGCCCACTCACTTAACCTATCTATATTTTTTTGTAGCCTCCTTATGTCCTCTTTATAACTTACTTTCATGCCTATCTTTGTGTCATCAGCAAATTTAGCAACCATACCTTTGGTCCCTTCATCCAAGTTGTTTATATAAATTGTAAAAGGTTTAGGCCCCAGCACCGGGCTTTGAAGCACACCACTTGTTGCAGCTTGCTAACCAGAAAACAACACATTTAAGCATACTGTCTGTTTCCTGTTAGCCAGCCAATCTTCTAACCATACCAATATGTTACTCCCTATACCATAAGCATTTACTTTCCGCAATAATCTTTGATGTGGCATTATATCAAATGCCTTCTGGAAATCTAAGTACAGTACAACCACCAGTTCTCCATTATCCACAGCACATGTGATTTCTTCAAAGAACTCCAATGAGTTGGTTAAACATGATTTCCCTTTCACAAAACCTTGTTGACTCTGCCTGATTACCTTGATTTTATCCAAATGCCGTGCTTTAATGTCTTTAATAATAGCTTCTAACATTTTCTCTATGATGGATGTTAAGCCAATTGGCCAGTAGCTTCCTGCTTTCTCTCTCCTTCCCTTTTTGAATAAATTAGTTACATTTATTATTCTCCAACCTAATGGAACCTTACCCACATCTAGGCAATTCTGAAAAATTAAAACTGACGCATTAACTATGTCACTAGCCACTTCTTTTAAGACCCTAGGATGAAATCCATCAGGACCTTTGGACTTGTCAACCTGCATTTCAACAATTTGCTCGGATTCACTTTCCAGGTGATTGTAATTTTCCTGAGTTCCTCCCCCCTTACCATCTGCTGATTTACAGCCATTTCTGAGATATACTTCTAACCTCTATAGTGAACACCAATGCAAAATACCTGTTCAGTTCATCTGTCATCTCCTTATTTTCCATAAGTAATTCCCCAGTCTTACTTTCTATAGGACCAATGCTCACTTTTTAAAACGCTTTTCTCTTTCAAGTATCATAGAAACTCTTACTATCCGTCTTTATATTTATAGTTAGCTTTCTCTCGTACTTTGATTTTTACCTCTTTATTAATCTTTTAGTCATTCTTTGATGCATTTTATATTCTGTCCAATCTTCTGACCTGCCACCCATCTTTGCACAGTTATATGCTTTTTCTTGAAGTTTGATACTATCTTTAACTTTTTTAGTTAACCATGGATGGTGGGTCCTCCCTTGGAATTTTTCTTTCTCGTTGGAATATATCTATACTGTGTATTCTGAAATATCGCCTTAAATGTCTGTCAATGCATCTCTATTGACCTATCACTTAATTTAATTTGCCAGTTTACTTTAGTTAGCTCCACCTCCATGCTCTCATCATTGCCCTTATTTAATACTAGTCTTGGACCCACTTTTCTCTCCCTCAAACTGAATGTAAAATTCAATCATATTATGATCACTGCCACCATGATGCCACTTCACTATGATGTCACTAATTAACCCTATCTCATTGCACAGTAGCAGATCTGGTATAGCCAGCACTCTGGTTGGCTCCAGAATGTGCTGTTCTAGGAAACTATCCAGAAAACATTGCATGAACTCCTCATCTAGGCTACCATTGCCCATCTGGCTTTTCCAGTAGACTGAAATGTAGATTCATGGAGATTAAACTACCCATTATTATTGCTGTATCTTTCTGACAAGCTCCCACTATTTCTTCCTTTGTACTCTATCCTACCATGTGTCAGGGGGCTTATGCACAACTCCCACAAGTGACTTCTTGCCTTTATCATTTCTCATCTCCACCTAAATCGGTTCTACATCCTGGTTTCCTGAATTTAGGTCATCCCTCTCTATTGTACTAATACCATCATTAATTAATAGAGCCGCGCCTCCACCTTTTCCTGACTTCCTGTCCTTCCTGCATGTTATGTACTCTTCAATATTCAGGTCCCAATCTATGTCATCCTGCAACCATGTCTCTGTTACGGCTATCAGATCATACTTATTTATTTCTATTTGAGCTATCAGTTCATCTATTTTGTTTAGAAAGCTGCATGCATTCAGATAAAGAGCCTTTACTTTTGTTGTTTTATTATTTTTGTAGCCACAAACCTTATCTGCTGACTTACTCTAAGAATTGTACTTTATATTCCTTTTTGTCATGGTCTGTTTATCATTTCCCATATTAATATCTTTCTCTCTTGCCTCATCTCCAGTCTGTGAGTTACCACATCTTCCTAAATTTGATCCCTTGCCCCCACTATTTAATTTAAATCCCTCTCTACTTCCCTAGTTATGCAGTTTGCTAGAATACTGGTCCCAGCACAGTTCAGGTGTAGACCGTCCCAACGGTACAGACCCCACTTTCCCCAGTACTGCCCCACAAACCGGAACCCACTTCTCCCACACCAGTCTTCGAGCCAGACATTCATTCCTCTAATCTTATTTACCTTATGCCAATTTGCATGTGGCTCAAATAATAATCCAGACTATTACCTTTGAGGTTCTGCTTCTTAATTTGGTGCCTAGCTCCTCTGACAATTCAAAACCTCTTTCCTTGTCCTGCCTATGTCATTGCTACCTACGTGGGCCATGACAACTGGATCCACCCCCTCCAGGTTCCATTCCAGCCCTGAGCAGATGTCCTGAACCCTGGCACCAGGCAGGCAACACAGCCTTCTGGACTCTCAGTCTTTGCTGCAGAGATGCTATTGATGTTGTTGCGCAGATCTGAACTCCTTGTTGTGCATTGTTACAACACAAAAGCATAAGTTATACATTAATCAAATCATCAGGATGCTTAAACAATACTTCAGATACTTGGATCAATCAGAACATTGTGTCTGATGTGGCACGTACAGGGCTGTTTGCTATTAGACAAAACATTCTTACATTTTTCAGGAGGGGATGGCAATGGAAAGAAAAAGAGGCAGTTTGACCATAAGTAGCATCAAAGAAGGCATAATCAGACATCACATTGCTGGCCTAAACAAGTCCTAACGTGTTTATGTGATAGAGTTCCATTTCCTTGGTTAATTGTTCCATGAAGATTCTGAAAACTTTATATGCAAATCATCAAAATGGCAGAATGAAATTTCATAGGTAACTGGTGCAAAGTTTGGTGGGTTATTTTTTACAGTTGATTTTACTTGTTCAGACTCATCATCTCATTTTTTTTTGGATGGCATCTATCTTACAAAATTGTTATGCATTCTGTATGGTACAGTTAGCATGTGGTTATAGGTGACTTGTGGATGACATTATACTCTGCTACTTAATTCATTGCTTAGTGTTGTGCGCAGGTTGCTAAGTCTATTCTTATATAAATTATTTAGCCTCAGTTTGGCATTTTTGATGTTTAATGCTCACATCAACAGGAACAGAAACAGACTGAAGTCAACCTTTACATGACTGTGTGAAGTCTACGGTGCTCAGGTTGAAAGTTGCTAACTATATGTTACAAGGGGTTTTTGTCATCTACTTAATTTGTTTTTCCTGCTCCTTTTATTTATTCTTGACATGTGGACACTATTAGCAAAGCTGGCATTTAATGCCTAACTCTATTTGCACTAAGTTTGCGACAACTGTATGCTTGTTGGGAACCTTAGCAAGGTAGTTAAGAACAAAACAAGAGTCAGACATAGGCCAGACTTGGTAAGCCAACAGGTTTTCATCCTTAAAGGACATTAGTGAACCATTACAACAATCTGCCAACTGCATGGCCAGTTTTACTGACACCAGCTTTAATTTACAGTCTTTTTAATTTAATTAATTTACTCAAAATGCCATGGTGAAGTTCTCTCCACTTACAAGAAAATGGGAACTGGAGCAGGCCATTTAGCCCCTCAAGCCTGTCCTGCATTCAGTTAAATCATGGCTGATCTCTATCTTAACTTCATCTATGTGCCTTGGTTTCAACAACTTGCATTTATACAGCGCCTTTATCATAGTAAAACATCCCAAGGCGCTAAACAGGAGCGTTAAACAAAATTTGATACTTAGTTACATTAGGGGATATTAAGACAGGTGAGCAAAAGCTTGGATAAAGAGTTAAGATTGAAGGACTGCCCTAAAGGCAGTAAGAAAGGTAGAGAGGCAAAGAGCTTTAGGGAGGGAATTTCAGAGATTAGAACCTCAGCAGCTGAAGGCATGGCCATCAATGATGGAGTGATTAAAATCCGAGTTGCACAAGAGCGCAGATATTTTAGAGGATTGTAGAACTGGCAAAAGTTACATAGATAGTAAGGGATAAGGCCATGGAAGGATTTGAAAACAACGGTAAGCATTTTAAAATTGAGACATTGCTTAAATGGGAGCCAATGTAAGTCAGTATACACTGGGTGATGGATGAGTGAGACTTGATGTGGGCTAGGATACAGGGAGCAGAGTTTTAGATGACCCTAAGTTTATGGGGAGGGTGGAAGATGGAAGAGTGGCCAGGAGTCCATTGGAATAATTAAGACTAGAGGTAACAAAGGTGAGGGTTTCAACAGCAGTTGAGCCAAGGCAGGGCTGGAATCCAGTGATATTATGAAGGCTGAATTTTTAAAAATTATTTATTCATGAAATGTGGGTGTCATTGGTTAGGTCAGCATTGCCCATCCCTAACTGCCTTTGTTCAGAGGGCATTTTTAAGAGTCAACCACATTGCTGTGGGTCTGGAGTCACATGTTGGCTAGGCCAGGTGAGGACAGCTGATTTCTTTCTCTAAAGGGCATCAGTGAACCAGATGGGATTTTTTTTTAACAATAATCAACAATGGTTTCAGGGTCATTATTATACTCTTAATTCCAGATATTTGTTGAATTCAAATTCCACCATCTACCCAGGTCTCTAGATTACCAGTCCAGCAACAATACTACTACGCCACTGGTCTTAGGTGGTCTTAGGAATGACGTGGATATGCAGTTGGACTTAAATATGACACCAAGTTTCAAACAGTCTGATCCAACCTTAGGAAGTTGCTAGGGAGAGGAATTGAATGGCTGGCTTGGGAACGGAGTTTGACGTGTGGTCCAAAGACAGTCTTTCCAATATCTGTTGCAGGAAATTTCTGTTCATCTTGTACTGGATGTTGGACAAGCAGTCTTAGAAATACTGAAGGGGTTGAGAGGGGTTGAAAAGAAGCAAATGTGACGTGTGAGAAAACTTTTTCACACAACGAGTGGTTTGGGTCTGGAATGCACTGCCTGGAAGTGTGGTGGAGGCAGATTCAATCAAGGCATTCAAGAGGCCATTAGATGATTATTTGAATAGAAATAATGTGCAGGGGAAGAGGCAGGGCAATGCCACTAGGTCATAATGCTCATTTGGAGAGCTGGTGCAGACACGATGTGCCAAATGGCCTCCTTCTGTGCCATTAAAATTCTGTGATTCTGAGGTGGTGGTGAGGTAGAACTGGCTGTCATCAGCATACATGTGATGGTGTGGTTTCGGATTATGTTGTTGAAGGGCTGCATGTAGGTGATATATTAAAGGGGGCCAAGGATAGATCCATAGGGGACATTAGAGGTAATGGTGCGAATGCGGGAAAAGGAGTAATTACAGGTGTTTCTTTGGTTGTGATGGGGTAGATAATAATGGAACCATGCAAGTGCAATCCCATTCAAGCTGGATAATGCACGAGAGGTCTTGGAGGAGGAGGTTTTGGCCTGTGATGATGTGAGTTCACACTACTCGTGTACCTCTTTATTTGTGGGATCAGCCCACTGTGAGTTAAAACAGCCTTGTGCTGAACAGGCAAGCTTTGTGAAGCAGGTCTAAGGCAAGGATGTGTGAAAATCATTCACCCTTACCTTCAGGGTGTGGGAGTTGTTTGTATGATCATTGTATTCATTGTAATAAGGTGATCAGAAGAGCTTAAGTAAACCATTCAACCATGGTAACAGAAAGATTAGGAGGGATTGAGATGGGCTAAGTGTATATCTTCTTGACTCCATGATGTCAACTTGATGTCACTTTAGGTGTCTTCTGATGTATTGTGACTTAGTGGTAGTATGCATGAAATGTAGAGGTCAAAAGTAGAATTGGTATGAGTTTTGAGTAAACTACTATATGCTGCAGTTGCACTGGATTGTGGAGTGTGATGTATCTGAGTTCTCATAGTAACTCGTGAGCTCGATAAAGAATTATCGAGTAAAAAGTAATCATTCTGGAATCGTGTTGTATGATTTATCTGAGTACTCATGATGGATTATATAGTATGAGCTCGTCAAAGAACTGGAACACTACGTAGGAAGAGATAATTGTAACATTTATCACCCTTGTTGAACAAAAATCTATCAATCTCAGCTTGAATTTTTCAGTTAATTTAGCCTCAACAACTTTTCAGGGACAGTTTTAGATTTGTATTGCCCACTGTGTGAAGAATACTTTATGACATTCCCTCCCCATGCCACTTCCCAACATCACCCCGCCCAGCGACCCCCACCCCAACAAGCCCTCTTGTTTTAGGTTTACTCACCTGAGGAAATAGCTTCTCTCTATCTTACCCTATCAAACCATTTTACCTACTTTAATTAGATCATCCCTTTATCTTCTAGGTTCGAGAGAATGTAAGACTGCTCTACACGTGCGTATAATTTAACAACTTTAGTCTGGTATAATTCTGGTCAATCAGTGCTCCACCCCTCTGAGGACAATATATTCTTCCTAAGGTGCAGAGCCCAAAACTGAATGCAATACTCCAGTTGATGTTTAACTAGAGCTCTCTACAGCTGTACCATAACTTCCACCGCTTCATATTCCAGCTCTCTCGAGATAAAGGCCAACATTCCATTAATCTTTTAAATTATTCATTGTATCTGTCCAGTAGTTTCTTGTTATTTATGTAATTGAACCTCTAATTCTCTCTGCTTGTCCACAGTTCCTAGCTTCTCACCTATTTAGAAATACAGAATCACAGAATTTTAACAGCACAGAGGGAGGTCACTCGGCCCATCGTGCCAGCACCAACTCTCCAAATGAGCATTGTGACCAAGTGCCATAGCCTTGCCTTTCCTCTGTACCCCTGCACATTGTTTCTATTCAACTAATCATCTAATGCCCTCTTGAATGCCTCGACTGAACCTACCTCCGCCACACTTCCAGGCAGTGCATTCCAGACCTGAACCACTCATTGTGTGACAAAGTTTTTTCTCACGTCACATTTGCTTCTTTTACAAATCACTTTAAATCTGTGCCCTCTCGTTCTTGATCCTTTTATGAGCGGGAACAACTTCTCCCTATCTATTCTGTCCAGCCCCGCATGATTTCGAACATCTCTATCAAATCTCCTCTTAACCTTGTTCTCCCCAAGGAGAGCAGTCCCAACGTCGCCAATCTATCTTCGTAACTGAAGTTTCTCACCTCTGGAAACATTCTTGTAAACCTCTTCTTCACTCTCTTCAATGTGTTCACATCCTTCCTATAATGTGGCACCCAGAACTGTACACAATACTCCAGCTGAAATCTAATGGGTGTCTTATAAATTCAGCATTACCTCCCTGCTCTTGTACTCTATGCCCCTATTAATAAAGCCCAGGATACTATATGCTTTATTAACTGCTCTCTCCACCTGTCCTGCCACCTTCAATGATCTATGCACATGTACACCCAGGACTTTCTGCTCCTGCACCCCCTTCAAAATTTCACCCCTTATTTTATAGTGTCTGCCCATGTTCTTCCTACCAAAAATGCATCACCTCACACTTCTCTGCATTGAACTTCATCTGCCACCTATCTGCCCACTCCACCAACTTGTCTATGTCCTTTTGAAGTTCTACATTGTTCTCCTCGCAGTTTACAACACTCCCAAGCTTTGTATCATCCGCAAACTTTGAAATTGTCCCCTGCACACCAAGATCTAGATCATTAATACATATCAGGAAAAGCAAGGGTCCCAATACTGACGCGCGGGGAACTCAACTACAAACCTTCCTCCAGCCTGAAAAATATCCATTAACCATTACTCTCTGCTTCTATTTTTCAGCCAATTTTGTATCCACGTTGCTACTGTCCCTTTTATTCCATGAACAATAATTTTTCTCACAAGTCTATTTTGTGGCACTGTATCAAATGCCTTTTGAAAGTCCATGTACACCACATCAACAGCATTACCCTCATTGGCCTTTTCTGTTACCTCTTCAAAAAAACTCTGGCAAGTTAGTTAAACACAGGTTCCCCTTTAGAAATTCATGCTGGCTCTTCCTTATCAAACCATAGTTTTCCATGCGACTACTAATTCTAACCCAAATAATTGTTTCTAGAATCTTTCCCAACACTGAAGTTAAAATGACTGGTCTGTATTTGCTAGGCTTATCCTTACAACCTTTTTTTAACAAGGGTATAATGGTTTCAATTCTCCAGTTCTCTGGCATCTCCCCTGAGTCTAGGGAAGACTAAAAGATTATAGCCAGTGCCCCTGCAATTTCCACTCTCACTTTCTTCAATATCCTTGAATGCATCCCATCCGGTCCCATGCCTTATCAATTTTAAATATTGACAGTCTATTCAACACTTATTCTTAGCAATTTTGAACTCTTCTAGTGACAGTGTTTCCTCGTCTGTCACCATGGCCTGGGTAGCATCTACCTTCTTGGTAAGGACGGACGCAAAGCATTCATTTAAAAACCCCAGCCATGACCCCTTCGTCTATGTATAAATCCTTTTTAGGTCCCTAATCAGCCTAACTTCTCCTTTTACCACTCTTTTACTATTTATATGCCTATAGAAGTCTTTGGGATTCCCCTTTAAGTTGACTACCAGTCCTTTCTCATGATCCCTCTTCGCTTCTCTAATATGCTTTTTCACCTCCACTCTGAACCTTCTGTCTTTCACTTGGTTCTCAATTGCATTTTCTACCTGCCAACTGTCATAAGCACACTTCTTTTTATCTTAATTTCTATCTCCTTTTTCATCCAGGGAGTTCAGGATTTGTTTGCCCAACCTTTCCCTTTTGATGGAATATACCTTGACTATGCCGAAACTAATTATTTTTTGAAGGTAGCCCATTGTTCAGCTATGGTTTTTCCCATCAATCTTTAGTTCCAGTCTATCTGGCCCAACTCTGTTCTTGCCACATCGAAGTCGGCTCTCGTCCAGTTAATTATTCTTTGGATTGCCTATCGTCCTTTTCTATCATCATCCTAAAATGTACAATACAATAATCACTGTCTCCTAAATGTTCCCCCACTGACACTTGATCTATTTGGCCCACCTCATTTCCAAGAACCAAGTCCGACAGTGGGTCTTTTCTTGTTAGATTGGACAAATATACCTGTAGAAAATTTTTCTGAACACAATCTAGGAACTTTTGCCCCTCTCCACCCTTTACATTGTCCCAGTCTACATTCAGGTAATTAAAGTCCCCCATTATAACTACTCGATAATGCTTGCATCTCTCTGTAATTTCCCTGCAGATTTGTTCTTCTACGTCTTTCTCACTAGTTGGTGGTCTATAGACTACACCAGGCAATGCAATTGCAGCCTTTTTGTCCCTGAGCTCCAGCCAAATTGATTCTGCCCTTTAACCCCCTGGGACATCTTCTTTCTCCAGCATGGCTCTCCTTAATCAATACTTCCACCCCTCCTCCTCTCCTTCCTTTCCTATCTTTTCTGAGCACCCTGTACCCAGGAATTTTTAACACCCAGTTCTGCCCTTCCTTGAGCCAGGTCTCTGTTACCGCCACAACATCATATTTCCACATGGCAATCTACGCCTGTAACTCCCAATCTTATTTACTATACTCTATGCATTCACATACATGCATAGTAAGCATGATTTAGATTTTGTTACTTTCTCCCTCACCCTGATTTCACCTATTAACTTATTATTCTGAATACTAGTGCCATCTGTCCCTCCCAGTATTTTGCACACCCTGGTATTCCTCTCTAATACTTTTTCTTGGTTCTCACACCCCTGATGAGTTAGATTAAAGCCCTCCCAACAGCACTAGCAAGGATTTCAGTCCCAGCTATGTTCAGGTGCAACCTGTCTGGCTTGTACAGGTGCCATCTCCCCCAGAGCCAGTCCCAGTGCCCTAGGAATCTAAAGCCCTCTGTCCTGCACCAGCTTTCCAGCCACGCATTCATATGCCTTATCCTCTGTACTCAATGGCATGTGGCACTGGGAGTAATCCGGAGATTACTACGTTTGAGGTCCTGCTTGCTAATTTTCAGCCCATCTTCCTAAATTCTGATTGCAGGACCACATCCCCCTTCCTACCTAAATCATTGGTATCAACATGGACCACGACCTCTGGCTGTTCACCCTCCCCCAGAAGAATGTCCTGCAGCCGCTCTGTACATCCTTGACCCTGGCACCAGGGAGGCAAAGTAACATCCTGGAGTCTCATCTATGGCCACAGAAGCATTTGTTTGCTCCCTTAACCAATGAATCCCCCATCGCTATTGCTCTTTCATTCTTCTTCCCCCTTTCTGTACAGCCGAGCCGCTTGTGGTACCACAAACTTGGCTCTGACTGCACTCTAGACTATTCTTTTACTGACAGAAACGTAGCAAGCAGTGTTTGGTTAAATATTTTTGGAGATATCGTAGCTTATATTATTCTTATATTACAAGCAACATCTGTGGCATTGCCTTCTGTGATTGTAGGATATGTTGGGGTCAATTTTAACCCATCCTGTCTGACAGTAAGGGGCAGGGGGACCTTTTAAAATGGAGCAATGTGACTTACTCCTGTCCCCTCAAACTCCACTGCAATCACACTGGTCACCATTGTAATGGCTCAGTCCACTTAAGGGGCCGCTGCACTTGTCAGAAGCAATAGGCCTGTGAATTTATAGAAATTGGGGTTCAATTACTTCCATGCTTTTTAACCTGGGCCTGAACCAGATGCAGCAGTGGCATTGTTGCCACTTGAAAGCAGGCCAGTGCCATCAGGAAGCATGAAGAGACCCTCCCATAGCAGTGAAAACACTTTCTCTTGTGGGACCAGGAAGAACAGGAGATCTCCTTTCAAGACCCAGAAGGAAAGTCATCGCTTCCCCTGCCTTGGACTTCTGCCCTTTATTCTAGCAAGACCCTCCTGAAACTGCCTCCCACAACTTACTGGTTTGCTGTGGAGTCTTCCTTTGATACCAATTGAACGTCCTCGCCTGCCTGCTGGCTAGTTGCCACTATCCGGAGGGTTCCTTACAAGCACTAAACAGATGAAGTCTGGGAAAATGCCCCAGTTCAAGTCATTGAGTGCATTTTGTTCCAAAAAAGAATGGGTGGTTAAAATCAATCTACTGCCTTACAACAATGGGGTGATATGCCATATAATACAGGATTTATCATGGATCCCCAAGGCTACTAATTTATAGTATTGCAATAACTCAAATTTTGTTCTCATACAACATAGTTTTAGGTTGTTTTATTAGTGTTTTGAGGATGATTTCCATGAGTGTTTTTTTCTGTGAAAATTGTAAATCACTACTCACTCCAGTTCAGCGGTAACACATTTACTTTTGAGTTAGAATGTTGTGGGTTCAAATTCCATGCTGGAGACTTGAGCACAAGATCTAGGCTGATGCTTTAATAGAGTACTGAGGGCATGCACTGTCGGAGATGCCATCTCCCAGCTGAGATGTTAAACCATGGCCTCATTTAACCTCTCAGGTGGACAAAGATTCCTTGTGGCTCTATTTCAAAGAAGAACAGGGCAGTTCTACCCAGTAACTTGGTCAATATTTAGCCCTAAACCAACAACACAAAAACAGATTGTCTCACTGCTATTGGTGGGATCTTGCTGTGTTTGTCACATTTCTCAATTTACAACAGTGATTACATTTCAAAAGTAAATAATTGGTTGGCTGTAAAGAGCTTTGGGATGTCCTGAGATTGTGAAAGGTGCTATATTAATGCAAATTCTATTTTTTGCATAAATGAATAGCCTTATTTTATACAGAGTCTTTGTTTACTGTAAAACTGAGAACACACAAAATGGTATGCAACATGTAGCAGATTAACAGTAAGTTTCTGCTGTTTTACGATAATACGATAAATCCTGTATTATATGGCAAATCACCCCATTGTTGTAAGGCAGTAGATTGAATTTAACCATCCATTCTTTTTTGGAACAAAATGCACTCAATGACCTGAACTGGGGCATTTTCCCAGACTTCATCTGTTTACTGCAGCAACCAATCATTTTAACACCACATTTGGCAGCCTGAATGACACAAATCTCCTTCTTGAAGAAGTGCCAAGAAATCAAAGCTGACCCTGGCTCTCTGATTTAGTTAACTCTAAACATTTTTGTTCATTGGGGTGACAGGATGTGTGACTCATTACATTCAAGAATTAGTGGTTTCCAGGGGTGATGGTGGCAGGGTTTGTTCTTGGGGGTTGTTGGAAAAAGATATAAGACAGAATTTTACCGCTGCCCGGATGGGAGGCGGTGGAGAGGAGCAGTAAAATAGCAGGTCCTGGATCAGGACAGCTCCCTGACGCAGTCCCACTGCCAGGGAATTTTTCCAGTGGTGGACTGCCAGGTGGATTGGCTGCCCACTCCAGCTTAATGGAGACAGCCTCCTGGTGGCAGCCGGGGTCACCTTTGCAGCCATGGATTCCATGCCCCATAGAAGGCCAGTGGTCAAGGAATGCAGTCCGCACAATCCCAAAGATCTCCCTGGAGGGGGTTACCCTCTGATCTTTGGCCATCTGAATTTATTTTTTATCCGTGTACCTGGAAGTGCCCTCAGTAACCGACTTGCCTCATCAGCACCCACCTCTCCCGGTGACATTTCTGAAGTTTCAGAGATACTTACAGATCCCATATAATTGGGCTGGCAACATCAGGAGCATGTCCACCCTCTTTAATTGGGCCAGTGTGGTCAATGGTGGGCCAGTAGGTGCCCAACTAGGGATAAAATGGTTGAGTCAATCTTGCTGCCTTCAATTGCAGGCTCAGGACCAAGGAATGACAACACAAGGGATCTGCAAGTACAGGGCTTATTTGTTAAAAATAGTGAAGTGGTCTCTGGTTTCCAGAAATACTATGCCAGTAGATGATGCTATGAATGTAATGTTACATGACAAGTTGAAAACAATGGGTCAGAGTTTGCTGCATGACAGCCCTAACAGAATCCTGAACAATCCTCATGAATTCCAGTCTTGGAAATAAGCTCTTCAGCCCAACATCAGGATCTGGAAGCTCACAGTAAAATTCAGTCCATAACATCAGTTGAGCAGCCAGGTTTATTCCTGAATTCAATTTCTGAAGAGAGTGGATGTTTCCCATCATTGGGAGTGGGTGGGGGTGGTTGTTAGGGCAATCTAGCACAATTTCATCTGCATTACTGGAGGAGGTGCATCACACGTTTACTGACCTGTCCTGCCCCTTTACCACTTACGTGCAATTCTGAAGTTGTACATGCTGATTGCAATCTTCTCTACTTGATTAAGTGGTTTTGGGAAGTTACAAGTGCATTTATTTTATTTCCAAGACTGGAATTCATGAGGATTGTTCAGGATTTTGTTAGGGCTGTCATGTAGTAAGTTCTGACCCATTGTTTTTGACTTGTCATGTAACGTTACATTCATAGCACCATCTACTGGCATAGTACTTTTGGAACCCTGAGACCACCTCACTATATTTAACAAATAAGCCCTATACTTGCAGATTCCCTGTGCTGTTGTCCCTGGGTTAAAATGTTGTTCTGTAGTTCCTCCTATGATTAGAGTTGGCAGTGCAGCACTTATGCCTGTGAGTTTGAAGATTGTGAATTCAAATCCCAGACGAGTGACTTCAGCACATAATTCAGCCCAACGCTTCAGTGCAATGCTTAGGGAGGGCTGTTCTATTGGAGGTGCTGCTTTTGACTGAACACTGTGGGTTCTAAATTCCATCTAGAGATTTGATCACATAATCTAGGCTGCCATTTCAGTGAACTTGTGCTGCACTGTTGGAGGAGCTATCTTTTGGAGGAGATGCTTTAGGTTTAACAAGGCTTTGGGAAATCTGGAATCACGAAGGTGTTAAAAGCCTTGCCTAGTGGTTTCCATCTGAGCACCAGACTTTAACTAGTAAGATAAGATAAAGCTTTTAACATTAGCCCAATTGAGACCTGGCAGGTCAGGCCTTTTAAAAACTCAAAACCTCCTAGAAAGGGTGGCTGACCTCAAGCTGAATATACCTGTCCCCACATATTAGGTGGTGTTTACAGTCTGGACTGGAGTTGGGGGGGAGGGTTCTTTTTCTGCAATTTACCCCGTGGAACAGGAAATCTAGCTCACAGGTATATTTGCATAGCTTGGGCAGGCCACTGGCATCAGCATGAATGCATCAGGGCAGCTAAGCTCAGCTTGAGGTCAGCCACCCTTTCTAGGAGGTTTTGAGTTTTTAAAAAGGCCTGACCCGCCAGGTTTCAATTGGGCTAATGTTAAAAGCTTTATCTATTCTCACTAGTTAAAGTCTGGTGCTCAGATGGAGACTACCGGGCAAGGCTTTTAACACCTTCATGATTTCAGATTTCCCAAAGCCTTGTTAAACTCAAAACACATTTAAATTAGTATGAACGCTGGAGCATCAACATGTAAGTAATTTCTCTAAATTATAGTAAATAGGACTTTGCCCATAGTTTCCCAACGTTTCTGATTTTAAACACGCTTGGATGGGGATGCTAAGAAGATATCAGCTGCTTCTCCACCAGGGAAGGAGGTATAGATCAGAGGAGGAAGGGAGAGTATGGCAGAAAGGAAGGAACAATGGAGGGAAAAAAATATCAGTTCCTAGCTGCCTGCTTAAAAGTAGCATTAGAAGTAATTTAAAAGTGGCATATAAGTGTATCCACTCAGTGTATGGTGCATACCTTAGGCAGACCTATCAAAAGATGAAAAACAAGAATATAATTTGCAATCACAGAGTTATTTATTTATAACTTATCATTTGTTTTCGTGCCATAATTGAATTTTGTTTGTTCAAAGAAAAGGGCTAGCAATTAGTCCTTAAACTTGATATTACCTGTAAAACTTTTCAACGCAACAGGCTAAACTCGATGATTTAAAATAGAGAGCATGTTAATCAATACACTGTATAAAAAGCCAGTATCATTTACAGATATTATACCTCAGATCTGAGCCTGACCCTCTACAAGAATAAATTGGGATGACATCATCTGAAAAGGATGATTAATTATCCAAATCATCTTTCATTCACATAATTTATTCGATCTACAAAAACCAAAAGCAATCTCTGGTTTCGTATTAGCTCATGGAAACGAATGCAATCAGTTCCTTTACCGGTTGTCTTCAACAATAATGGTCCTTTTAGGATAAGTGTCAAAGTCCACAAATATATAATGAAAGTCGTACCTTCCACTTTCGGGGTTCTGCAATAAAGGGAAAAAAAGATAGCTTTGTTTTATAATCATAATTTGCTCTTCTCTCATCTAAAGTAATAAGGGGCAGAAAACAAATGGCGCTGAATTTGTACTTTGTCTTTTTGGAATTGTTTTGATTTTTTTATGTCAATATGGAAATTAAGGTGAACAATTCTGAACCTTACTTTAAAAGCAAAACATTCTGTTGAATCGGAAACTCGGTGTGCAGTTAAAATAAGTTTGCTGGCCTGTTCTGGTAAACTGCAGATAGGCAACAACACAGATGTTTCTGAGAGATGAACATTCAAACTTCTCAGTGTTTCAAATAGCACCACTGTATTCTCAAGCACAGATTTTTATACAGCTGTATACTTTTATATGAAAAATCAAATCCTATGGGCATTTTATTCCAAATCAACATTTTAATTTTTAAGTTGTCCATCAAAAATTAAAATTTCATTATCCACTTCCAATTTGCAGCTTAAATCCAATCTGACACATGGAAATGGATGACATTTTAATAGTTTATTTTTTTTTTTAAATTACCTAATTAGTAATATTTAGATATTCTAAATCTTCATTCTTTCGTCTGTATTGATTCACTCTTCTGCTGCCAACCTTCTCCCAAAGCACCGCTAATGACTAGTTGCTGAGTTATCACTCAAGCCTAAACTGCCCACCGAATATTCTCACCTTCACCTACTAAGGAGACAGCACAATCTCCCAACTGGCACTGTCCTCTTTTACTATCTTGACTTTAGGTACCTCAGGTCAGGAACTATGTGGAGCAGGGGACAGCAGATGAATGCTCTGTGACACAACTTTGCTGCTTCAACAATTAACATCACAGTTACCAGTATTTTACTAAAATTGTAACTTGCGTTGGGGGGGGTGGGGAGGGTGGTGAGAGGGCAGTTATTAAAAAAAACTTGACACTAAAACTAAAAATAGAACTAGCAAGGCCTGCAGAACAATCAATTGAAGAAAATAATTAACCTCTTTTGCATCCAAGTGCACTGTTCCTTTTATGGGTTCGGAGCCCTCAATGTAAAATTTGATTTGAATATGCTTCACACCATCCTTCACGTATTCCACATGACTAAAAGACAGAAAAGCAATATTACAAGGAAGAAGAAAAGGAAGGAAAAATGTGCAATTACATATCCTCAGGATGTTTCAAAATGCTTTAAGGCCAATGAAATACTTCTGAAATGTAGTCACCATTGTTTTCGCAAGGATCGAATGAGCTAACGTGCGTGTAACAAGATGCCATAAAAAACAATGAGACGATTGACTAGATTGTCTTTTTTGGTGGTGTTGGTAGGGGGGAATAAACAAGGAGCACTCCCTTACAGTATCAAATGTTGTTTCATAATGCTCCAATGATGTGCCTTAGGGTGTTTTATTATATTAAAAGGTGTTTACGTAAATAAAAGTTGATGATACCATTGCAAAATGGCATTTGTTTTGAGGTTAAGACCCCCGAATTTTGCTTATATTTCCTCACATTAAACAATATTGCTGAACCAAGAGAGCTTATGACCTATTCAACAAGAATTTGCCACATCCACAATCATAATAAGCATTTTTTTCTCTGAACTTTTTTGATTGGTCTGTTTAAGGGATCTGTCTGGCAGGTTTATTTGATGGGTGGTGCCTGGTACATGCAGAGTCTGATGGGGCATGTGGAGGACTGGAATGTGTGACATACATTTGTGGCTGCCAACAGTTGGTGCTGGCAGGGTTGGGGGGGATGCATGGCGGTGCTGGTTGATGGAGAATAGAAACAACTGAAGGGGTAGGGTGAGTTCAACAAAAAAGTTACCTTGTCTGGAGCGACTGTGAGGGATGAGATTGATGGGGAAGGCAAGAGTAAGGTGGGGATGGGATGGGAGGAATGAAAGGGATGGGATGGTATGAGAGTGATGACAAGGGAAGGATGGGATTGCCTGGAATAGCTGGATGAGATGCTGGAATTGATTAAGTGTGGCAAAATGATGGGGACAATTATTTGACATGTATTATTTAAATACTATTCTTTGTGCTAAAGATGGAAAATTCACTGAATTTGAATGAAAAAGCTTTAGTAACACTGTCAGGCAAATGAAAAGCATATATCAGCATTGATTCTATAGATGGAGAATATGATAACTGTCTATACCCTCCAGAGTTTCTACACCAATGGGCACGCCACTGCACAAACTTAGGCTCAAGGGAGGAGCAGCTATAATGTTCCTACAAAATTTGAATCCTAAAAGAGGACTTTGCCATGGACCAAGATTGGTAGTTAGGAAGCTGTGCTCTTTGGTGATAAATGCTGAAATTATAACAGGCAGATTTCAAGGAAATAAAGTGTTTAATCCTTAAATAATATTGAGCAAATCAGGTGTAAACTTGCCTTTTCAACTCAGGAGGAACAGTCCCAATTAGGCTTTCAAATTCTATGATTTTAAACAAGTCACAAGGCGAGGCACTTGACAAAATTTGTATTTGTATTCCCAGGGCTGTTTTTTCAGATAGACAGTTTTAATGTAGTTTTTTCCAGAGTGAGTAGTTTTGATTCTATTAAATTCTAGGTGAAAGATTAACTAGAAATCCTGGATTTGAAGAAGTGCTGTTGGAACAAAGATACTGATTTGGCTACAAATGTTTTGCGGGTCTCTATTAGGAAGGAGATTTTAGGGCAGATGACCAAAAGCTTGGTCAAAGGAGGAGGCTTTAAAGAGCGTCTTAAAGATGGAGACAGAGGTAGAGAAATGGAAAGGTTTACAGAGGGAATTCTAGAGGCTTGGGCCTAGACAGCCAAAAGCACAGCACCAATGGAAACTAGGGACTCACAGGTCATAAGAATTGGAGGGAAGTTTAGAGGGTTATTGATAGTATTTGCAGACTTTCACCAATTTCATTAAACCTGTAGTCAGAAGTGGGTAATTTTAACTTGTTATGATATGTAAGCCAGGCGATAACAGATTGGCCAATTGTTATATATCCTTCCTGATTTCCATGCTAGTTCAGAGGGACGTAAAATGGTCGCTGATTTCTTTCAGGCGTCCCTTGAAACCTACTTCTTTGACCAAGATTTGGTCATCTGGTCTAACATGTTCTTATGTAGCTCAGGGTCAAATTTTGTTTGGCAATATTCCTGTGAAACGCCTCGGAACATTTTACTACATTAAAAGGTGCTATACAAATCCAAGTTGTTGTAGGGATGGAAGGTGAAGACAAATCCTCCATCAACGAGAAAAGGTACCATCTTTATTGACAATCTTTAATGTGTTAAATTTACTGAAGAGGCACATAACAATCTTTACTATGTTGAATCTTAATTTACCTGACATGTCGTCTTCTACCGCGTCGAGATGTCTCTCCATAACCTTTTATAGGTTCTCCCAGTGCTCCAATTATCTGTGAACACAAGCTGTTCTTAAAACTAGGCATTCAAATTATATACATACTGTTGTAAAGTTTTGTGATATTAATCACAAACTCTCTTCCATATTCTGTGCAAAAAAAGGTGCATTATACTCTGATTTTGATATAATAATACATCCCTTAGTAGGATAGGAACAAAAGGGCCAAAAAACAGCAACATGGATTTCATAGGAACCTGCTTCCATCAGAATTGCTCACTGTACATACTGATACATGTACATCATATAGGCAGGGGAGACACACACTAAGCAAGCATGTAAAATAATTACAGGGGTGTATTGGTAATGTATCAGAAGCAGAGCAGAGAAACAAATGCCAGCTCCTCGACCAGCAACACAGCTTGTCTTCATCTTAAGCAAATATTAGCTCTTCAGCAATTGTGAGCTCACAAGTTCAACAGATTTACAGCTTATCTGTATGAGTTCTGTACCACTTGGGAGATAAGAGTGAAGATTTACTCAGGCCCTGAAATTAGATAAGTATAGAAAATACTTGATGCATTCTCTGGAATTTCTCTCCCCACAAGACAGTAAAGGCATTAACCCAGTTATTTTAAATGAGTTAGCATCACTGCTAACATAGCAGAGAGGAATTTTGAACAAATGTGTTACATGTTTGTACTCCAGTATTACAGGGGATAATTTTAGGGCCCCACTGTGTGCTGTACACTTAAGGTGGCATACTGTGGCACAAGTTTTCTTTATTAAAAAAATAGACAAGGTACCACTTTAATTAGAAGTGATCTAGTGGTTATGATATTGGACTAAAAACTCAGATTGAGAGTTCAAAACCCATGGGAAGATGTGATATTGTATTCAATAAGGCTATTTTAATTAGTTTGGTTTGGTTTACTCTATTCCATTGGGAGACTGGTTAATTATTGAATGAATCATTTTGGTTATTTTATTCTCTTCCACTTTTTCTCTCCCTCATATTGAAGTCCTGCAAAGAATGAACCAGAATCAGATACGTGATGCACTTAATAATGTATTGAGGATGCAGTGAGAAGGAAGAACAAGTATAAAAACAAAAAAACTGCAGATGCTGGAAATCCAGAACAAAAACAGAATTACCTGGAAAAACTCAGCAGGTCTGGCAGCATCAGCGGAGAAGAAAAGAGTTGACGTTTCAAGTCCTCATGACCCTTCGACAGAACTTGAGTGAATCCAAGAAAGGGGTGAAATATAAGCTGGTTTAAGGTGTGTGTGTGTGTGTGTGTGTGGGGGGGGGGGTGGTTTGGGTGGGGGGAGAGAAGTGGAGGGGGTTGGTGTGGATGTAGGGACAAACAAGCAGTGATAGAAGCAGATCATCAAAAGATGTCACAGACAACAGAACAAAAGAACACATAGGTGTTAAAGTTGGTGATATTATCTAAACGAATGTGCTAATTAAGAATGGATGGTAGGGCACTCAAGGTATAGCTCTACTGGGGGTGGGGGGAGCATAAAGGATTTAAAAATAATGGAAATAGATGGGAAAAGAAAAATCTATATAATTTATTGGAAAAAACAAAAGGAGGGGGAAGAAACAGAAAGGGGGTGGGGATGGAGGAGGGAGCTCAAGATCTAAAGTTGTTGAATTCAATATTCAGTCTGGAAGGCTGTAAAGTGCCTAGTCGGAAGATGAGGTATTGTTCCTCCAGTTTGCGTTGGGCTTCACTGGAACAATGCAGCAAGCCAAGGACAGACATGTGGGCAAGAGAGCAGGGTGGAGTGTTAAAATGGCAAGCGACAGGGAGGTTTGGGTCATTCTTGCGGACAGACCGCAGATGTTCTGCAAAGTGGTCGCCCAGTTTACGTTTGGTCTCTCCAATATGGAGGAGACCACATTAGGAGCAACGAGTGCAGTAGACTAAGTTGGGGGAAATGCAAGTGAAATGCTGCTTCACTTGAAAGGAGTGTTTGGGCCTTTGGACAGTGAGGAGAGAGGAAGTGAAGGGGCAGGTGTTACATCTTTTGCGTGGGCATGGGGTGATGCCATAGGAGGGGGTTGAGGAGTAGGGGGTGATGGAGGAGTGGACCAGGGTGTCCTGGAGGGAACGATCCCTACGGAATGCCGATGGGGGGGTGAAGGGAAGATGTGTTTGGTGGTGGCATCATGGAGTTGGCGGAAATGGCGGAGGATGATCCTTTGAATGCGGAGGCTGGTGGGGTGATAAGTGAGGACAAGGGGAACCCTATCATGTTTCTGGGAGGGAGGAGAGGGCATGAGGGCGGATGCGCGGGAGATGGGCCGGACATGGTTGAGGGCCCTGAAGAATAAGTACTATGTTGTATTTAGAGCTCAGGGCCAATGATTTTTTTTAAAGGATTAACAAATTGAGAAAAGTAAAAATGATGGGAAAAGTGCAAAATTTGGAGGTTACAACAGAGAAGAACTGACAAAAGTAGTCATTGGCTAAAAATGAACAACCATAGAAAAACATGTATGACAACTGTTGCACTCAATTCCTTTGTTCGGGGTACTAAACAGGTATTGCATTGCTTGAGAAAATTCTCTTTGCTGGATGATAGCCAAGTCTGCTAATTTGGAACAGAATACAAATTACTTCATGGACCAGTTATTTTGTTTATAGCAAGACAGTTCCTATAAGGTAGATTAAATGGAAAATTAAAAATTGTTATTGCTGTTGTTAAAATGATGCACTAAGTTTAAAACAACATCAGATCTGGTCCAGTTCTAATCTGTGTGGAACAACTTCAAAAGTGTATCTTATAATGGCAAAATGGATATTTGATAATCAAACAACCATCAATCAGCAGTTTGGACAAGCAAGGGTGCTCCTTACAGGGAAAATACAAGCTCACTTACTGCTCCATCTGTTTGATTTTGCCCTTCCTAAAGAGCCAGCTGAAAGCAGATGAAGCGCATTAGAAGTTGGAACCCAGTCAACACCAGAATGGTGGCTTGCAGTTAAAGAGAAAAGTTAAAACCTTAACCGCGTTTGTGCAGTCTGTATTAGACCAGTATATGGCTGTTAAAAAATTTAACTATTCCACCCTCATTGAAGTATTCCAGTGCTACTCACCTTTCCCAGTTTAGAGAAATGATACCAAAGAAGAGCACAGTACATTAGTGACAGGTTATTTCCTTATCATTATTATTGGTGGGCAAGGGTGAAATTGGTATCGGACAGTGAAACTGGTTTTGGGTAGAAGTCTAAGTGAATCAGTAAGGAAAGAAACTATTTAGTGCTTTTTCATCTCAGGACATCCTAAAGTTCTTTGTAGTCAACAAAGTGCTTTTGAAGTGCAGTCATTATCGTAATGCAGAACATTTGTTTCATGCACTTGCCGGTTTTCTTTTGAAAAGAAAATTGGACAGCGTGTAAATCAGCTTGCTGATATGTTATCATCCATTTTGAGCTACTGCCCACCACCAATTTCATTCCATGGTGTCCTGCACTATAAGTCTTAACCCCACGTCTTGGCTTCTACTAAATTACCAATGATTCTGGCAGCAAAAGGCTAACAAGATCTGCGCAAATATTGTCCCATGCAAAATACTTGGCATAGTGCGTATGTTTTCTTCCAATGCATAATTCATATCTCCATTTGGCAGGGACACTGCTAAGTGAGAAAAAGCATGATAAATTAGAGCTCGGAGATACACCATGATGAGCAAGGGCCCTGTGGGGGGTGTCATTTACTCCATCTGATAGACTTGGCATTTCACTTAGTTTAAACTTTGGTGCTGCAACCATCTGTTCAGAAATTTCTCATTTAAGAATTAGAAATCAAACTTTAAAAAAATGAAAGCTTAAGTTTTTTCAAAGCAAAGGCAAAAATCAAAATACTGCAGTTGCTGGAACTCTGAAACAAAAACTTGAAATGATGGAACTGGCCAGTCAGCATCTCAGAGAGAGCAGCCAAGTTCATGTTTCAAATGTGAACCTTTCTTCAGAACTGGTGCACAGGAGTTGATACAATCAGAACAGGGGAACAGATAAATCGAGAGGGGAATCATGACTGAAATTATGTTAATAGGTCAAGTGATGGACAGAAGTATTCGCATGTTAAAGAGACTGTGGGCAGAATTTTTATTAATGAGACTAAGTGTGGTGGCGGATGGTTTTGGCACCCTGCTGTCCTGAATGGTGGAAACTCTTGCCCGATTTTGATCTTGGAGGATCATTAATTATGCAAAGATGTGCATTGGTCTGAATCACCTGGCGGGTTGCGAGCTGATTTGTCCACCTGCTGTCAGCTGGTGGGTTCAAAGGTCTGGGCGCCATATTTAAAGGCAAGTCCAGCACACAATCTCACTCTCTCCAGCCCACCAGAGACATCTGGCAGCCAGAAGAGGAAGGCCTGAAGAAAGCAACACTTCACGCACCAGGCCCTCCAGGCCTTGATCAGAGAGGTGCAGGCGCAAAGGCACACATGCTATCCCATGGATGGCTCCAGGAAGCAGAGCAGCCTCACATCTCCAGCCTGGGAGGCCGTCGGAGAGCAGGTTAGTGCGGCTGGCACCTGCGCCCAAAATGCAACCCAGTGCATGAAGAGGGTGAATGATCTCATCTTCTTCATCAGGGTAAGTCATCCTTCAACTCCCTCCAATATCAAACTCTCATCATGGCATCATGCACTCAAACGGCTACTCTCTTCAGGGATCTTAAGCAACCATTAGCAGGGGATACATATCAGCACTCTCACTGAAGCATTTACATCACCATCATCCCATCTGTCATGTTGCTCACGCTCCATTCTATGGCCCTTCTGGGGAGGGCTCACCACACACAGGGGACATGCATCTCACCCAACCTCTGCTCCATCCCTTCTCATCACATGCCTTTCTTTCTTCATACAGGCCAAGCTGGTGCACAACAGGTATGAGAGAGAGTGGGAGGGGTTGCGGGGGCTGACATCATTGCCCTCATTGAGTTTGAGGTTTCAGCCATGCTGACTGGGGAGGACAGGGATAGCTCCTGTGGGGAAGGGGAGATCAGCCTCTCCCAGCAACCTAGCATGGATCACAGTATCATCACCTCATCAAATCCTGACATTCACAGTGAGTCACATGCAGGCTTAACTAGCTCATGCTCATTAACTGAAACTCTATTTTTTAGGCACCAGCAGATCGAGACCCCCAAGCCAGTCCCGCACCACAGACTTCATCCAAAGGGGAAGCTCAGGAAGAACTGTCATGGAACTCACATGCACCCTCCACAAGCTCAGAGACAGACACGTCGGTGGGGCACATTAGGCTCGGGCTCACTTTCTGGGGACACCTCACTGAAATGTTGCTGCAGCAGTTGGAGGCAGGGGCAGCCCAGGTCTCTGACACTCGGAGACCGGTCACCAGCTCAGTCAGAGTCAGATGATGAGCCTCTGGAAGCGGCCACCAAATCAATGCTGGAGATGCAACAGGCGGCGGAACATCAGGCAGGAGCTCAATAGTCACTCAGCAGACTAAAGTGAACAATGAAGGAGTCCATCCGTGTTCTGTCTGATATTGTAGCTCCAAAATGTGAATGCCTTGAGGTCAGCATGGGAAGGCTGACGACCACAGTGGAGACCTTGGTCCAGCAGGATTTCTGTTCGGCCCTGCATCCATGGCCATGCACCCTGGTGGGCACCATCATGATGTAGGTGACATCAGGACAAGGCACCTTGACCTCCTTCCAGGCATCTCTTGCAGGAGTCAGGACGGGGCCCTCTGGCACCCACATGGGGGGGGGGGGGGGAGATGAGTGCCAGCTGGACACCCCGAGGGTCTCCTCTCAGGACACTCCAAGGGTGTGCAGCCACTCACAGCCCCCTCTACCTGTGACCCCATCCATTCCAGCTTCTCAGGCCACTGAGCAGGTGACCCTTATCAGGCCAAGGCTCTCCAGGCCTCAGGCCACCAGAGGACATCCATCAAGGTCATCACAGACATCAGGATGTAGCAGTCACCTCTGCTGAAGATGTCGGGGCTGCACCCAGGCATAACGGTAGAGTTAGGAGAGTTAAGAAAAACTGATGTCACTTTTGGGTCACGGGTGTGCTAGACATGTAAATAAATTGCATTTTTGTTAATATAATTGATGGTTATGTGAATGTTCCTGTCAACTGAAGGCATTGTGATTTTGTACTTTGGAATCCTCTTATTTTGAGGTTTAGCCTTCCTCCCACTCAGTGATAGTGTTCCACTGTGAGATTTACATTCCTGTGATGTCAACCACAATTGAACTAGTCTCCGCACCCTTGTGTGACGTCAGGGAGATGTGTTAAAATCTTTACTTGAAGTGTGTGATGTAAGCATTTCTATCCCTTCTTCCTCAAGGGGCACCACTGAGTGACGGCAGCTCATCAGCACACACAGGAGGAAGAAATCCCTAGGCACGTCTACATCTCAGTCGCAGCAGTGTTTGCATCATTATATGGCAGCAAAGGTTTCATGTCTTCTCACGCATCGCTCTTGTTCCAAGTGGTCTCTCAGTTCCAAGAGTAAGCTCACTCACAGAGCCCCATGGATCAAAGCAAAGATCATGGCCTGATGACTCATGAGATCAGGAAGCGCAAATGTGAATGTAGGACTCGTTCTTGCTGCAAGTAGGTGGACAACCCCTGAGATGAAAGAAAATGGCGTTGAGGGCTAGGAAAGATGTGGCCATATTCCCTCACTTTATTCTTCCTGGAACCTGTCAGTGATTGACGTATCACAGGCATGCCTCCCATGTCTCCCTTCCTCCGTGGTGTGATCGTGCTCATAATGACCCTCAGCAGCCTCATGAGTTGCTGGGCCTCCAGATCTTCAGCCTCCGATGAGCTCTCATCCTTCTCCAGCTCATCCTCTGGCAAGGGTTCATCTCTCTGCATAGCCAGATTGTGAAGGGCCCAACACTCTGCAATGATGCGGGAAACCCTATTGGGAGTGTATTGGAGTGAGCCACCTGAGCGGTCCAAGCATCTGAAATGCATCTTCAGAAGCCCTATGGTCTGCTCTATAGGGGATCATGTGGAGCTGTGAGCAGCATTGTGCATCTCCTCAAAACAACTCTGAGGGCAATGCACTGGTGTCATCAGCCAGTGTTTCAGTGAGTACTCCCCATTCCCAGGCAGCCATCCCTGCAAACTTAATGGCTCCTCAAAAATCTCAGGCACCTGGGAGTGACTCATGATGTAGGAATCGTGGTAATTCCCAGGGTATTGCACACAAACGTGCAGTATATGTTTCCAGTGATCACACACCAGTTGTACATTGATGGAATGGTAGCCCTTGCAGTTTATAAACAATAGGGCCTGCTGCCATGGAGCTTGTAAAGCCACATGGGTACAATCCATTGTACCGTGTACTCTTGGGAGCCTAAGATGGCTGCGAAGCCAGTGAATCTTGCAGCTTGGCTATCTTCATCCAGAGCAAACTTGACATAATGATGGGCCTTCCTATAAAGGGCATCTGTGACCTCCTTCATGCATTGATGTGTTGCCAACTGAGAGATGCCACACAGGTTCCCTGTTGCCCCTTGGAAAGAACAGGAGGCTAAGGAATTGAGTGCTGTGGTCACCTTCAAAGCCACTGGCAGGGGATACCCTCCAACTCTACATGGCATAGGTCTTCACGAAGGATGTGACATATGTGATGTACCAGAGCTCAGGACAAGCACACACATGCATAGCATTGCCTGTCACTCATTTGTAAATAGGAGCCTCTTCTAATAGAAGCCCTAGGCCCCGCGAGTTGCCCTGGTTGTCTATGTCTCTCCTCCTGACCCTCCTATTCATGCTCTGGCTCCGCCTGACCACCTCCCTCCTGCTGGAGCTGTGCGTGGAGTTGCCCCTCCTCACTTTGCCTCTTCCGTTGCATTCGAACCCCAACAAAGGCAGCATTTGGCCCTTGACCCATATGTGCTTTTGCTTTCTCTCTGAAAGGAAACATTGAAGACATTAATGATTCAAGGGAAAAGAAAGTGAAGATCAGAAGATGGTACGTTGGGAGACAGTAAGAGTCCATAGTTTTTCATGCCCTACCTGCATGGCGGATGATGTTGCCTTGTCCCTGAGACACTAGCACGCACATTGAGGTTACCAAGATGGCATTCGCAGATATGTAACATATTGAGCCCTGCGTGGGATGCTAAAGTTTCAGTGAGATGAGTGACTCAATCTAGCTCTGTGCTCCAATCTCTGATGTGGCATATTAATGACCAATCAGTTGCTCATGGTCAATGAGTGGATGTCCTTTGGCCCACTAGGAATGCCACATCTGGTGAACGTGTGACAGGCCTTCATTGATGGAATGACATATATGATACAGTTGTGCCTCCTTCACCATTGCCTGCATTCCCAATGTGTTACTTGAGATGCAGCAACTGTGATGTGAAGCGACTGAGTTCTGAGTAGCCCTTTAATAGTGCTAATGAAGCCATTGGTTTTCAGTGGCTTTTATCGCAAGGAGGTCTTCCTCCTTTCTTTCTAAGTCTGCTCCTGCGGCAAGAAGAGGATGACCCCAGAAAGGCCCCCCTTGCGTTCGCCCTCCCTCCTCACTGCAATCCGCAGCCTTTCCTCCCTGTTGCCTCCCTCGTGTTTACCCTTCCCCTCATTGCCATTCCACAGTCTTCCTTCCCAATTTCCCCCATCATGTTCATCAACCCCACTCTCGTCTCTCAGTCCTACTTGAAGCACTAGTTTCTGAAAGTGGAAGCCTGCATGAGTACCACAGCACAATGATGTTCCTCGGATCAATGTAGGCAAAGAGCAGGAGCAGACCAACCCTACAGCCCCAGCAGTGTGGCATTCATCGCAACAAGACTGGCGCAGTGCTATGACAGGCAGGCTATGTATGTTTCACTTACCTCAAAGTTACCAGCGAAGTGAGGTCCGACTTGTGCATGCCACCTCTTTTCAAATGAATTTGAGGCTGATGTAATTTCCCACTGGTGTGATGCAAGATTGGAAGGCCTGACAAGAGTCCGGCGTGCAGCTGTTTTAATGAGCATTCATGACATGTTAATGAATGCAAATGGCATTCATGCCACTAGTCCACGGGATATCCGACCCGCCATAAACACACCATTGGGAATACTGCAACCTCTTTTTACGATGGCAGATTCGCGACATTTTGCTTGCTTCTGGATTCTCTGCCCACCATGAAACCCGCCATAGGTGGGATGGGAAAATTCCACCAGTGTGTGTATTCTGATGAAGGATTCTAAATTGGAAACATTAACTTGTCACAGATGCATACTGACCTGCTGAGGTTCCAGCATTTTCTGTTTATAATTTCAGATTTTCAGCATCTGCATTTGTCCTTTTGTTTAAGGAAGTGATGGGCCTGGGGAAATGTGACAAGAGCTGGGGAACATGAATAACTCTGGGGGTGGGGGTGGGATTGGGTATGAAGTTAAAACAGGTTTAAAAATATGGACAGAAAATGCTCGGAAAACTCAGTAGGTCTGGCAGCATCTGTGGAGCGAGAAACGGAGTTAACATTTTGAGTCTATATGATTCTTCAGAGCTGGAGAGATGTGTTGCGATATTTTGCTTTTATTGCAAAAGATGCATATACCTAAATTCTGAAATTACTGAAATCAACATCTAACCTAGAAATAGTGTCAGGAAGCCATAGAAAAAGACAAGATACTCTTCTTGAAGCTGGTGTTGAGCTTTTTTGGAATGATGTACAAGGCCAGTGACAGTAGGGGTCAGGTAGGGAACTTGGAGGCGAGGGGGCAGGGTGCGTGTAGTGGTTAAAGCAGTAAGCTACAGGAAGTCAGGGTCACACTTGCAGATAGTACAGAAGTGGTCATCTAATCTGCACTTCGTTTCTCTAATGTAGAGAAGACTGTAGAGTGAGATTGGGTCTGGGACAAATAGACCAGGCAGAATAGAGGAAGTTATTACTGACCCAACAGTGTTTGCCAGAAATGAAAAATATTTCATGTCCAACAGTCATGAACATTTGCAAAATAGCTTTACTGTTATTACAGTATATTAAAATTGATGGGTCATCAAATTCCATGCAACATGCCTAGAGGTGGCGCTCAGATCACATTTTTAAATGGCAAATTCCTAGTTTAAGTTCCCAGCTAAAACATAAACTAACTTCAGGCTAGATTATCTCGAAGAATGCTGTTATATTTTCATACAGTAGAGACACTGGGGCCTCCTTTTGCTCCAGTAGGCTTCTTCAATCGCCCAGAAGTGACAGTCCCAGACTGGCCACAACATTGGGTGAACCAGTGTCTAATCTCCAACTAGAAAGTGAGTTGTCAATGGTTCTAGCACCGGTGGATCAAAATTGCAGTTTGGTGATGCTGAGAATAGATATCACAGTCCTACTGACCTGAAGGTTTTGAAATCAATGCCACTTGCAGTCAAGGAAGGATGGAGAGCTAGTCAATCCCTCCTTTTTCTGATTTTCAAGTTTAATGAATGGCTGGCTAGTTCCATTCCTGTTCTCCTACATATCCCAACACTTCCTATATTCCCTTTCTCCTCCCCTCTGTCCCTTCCAATATTAAGTCAGTTAAAAGGATAATGGAAAAGAGGATCATAGACAATCGTGGAAGTAATGCAAAAAGCTATTCAGTTTATGCTAGGAGTCAGAGAACTGTCAAACTGTATTGGACCATTGGTAGATATTCGGGGGCAGGTTATGAAGGACTCATGGGTAAAGGTGGAATTATTAAGTAAGCACTTTGTGATCCTGTTGCCCATATCTTTAAAAGCTCACTGCACTCAGGGATGGCTCCCCCAGACTGGAAGGGGACTAACATAATCCCCATCTTTAAACAAGAAAAGATGGACCAGGGTAACTATAGGCCAATTAGTTTGAAGTCAGTAAAAGGAAAGATGATTAAGGGAATTATTAGGGATGCAATGTATGATTGAATAGAGAGGGACATGAGGGATGCTAAACATGACTTCGAAAAAAATGTCGCGCTTTCTTACAAATTTGATTGCATTTGTTGAAGGTCACCATCATTTCCCACAATGAGGGAATAAAATTCAGTCTTAATGGAGGTTACTTAAAGAAAACCTTAATCTACAAGATTAAAGCCTCTGGTATTATTAGTAATTTACTTGCCTGGATTAAGAACTGGCCGGAAGGCAGTAGAAAATAGTTATAGGTGGATTTGGATCGCTTGGAGATCAGTCACTTGTGGTGTCCCACACGGACTGGTGTTGGGACTGTTGATCTTTGTGATGTTTATTACTGATACAGGTGTTGGGGCATGATCTGCAAATGTGCAGATGATACTAAATTTTGTGCAAGTGTCAAGACCGCAGAAAATATTAGATTGCTTCAGGCAGATCTTGTTGTGTTGGGGGATTGGGCTTGTGACTAGGAAATGATATTTAACTTAAGAAAGTGCAATGTAGGTAGGTAGAGTGAATGCTGAACCCCTCAGGAACAGTGACTAAAGCAGGCAGGAGAAAAAAATCTGGACATTCTAGAGCATAATCTCCAAAGGTTCTTGAGCAATGCCATGAAGTGATAGCTAACGTGGATAGGGTGTTGGGCTGCATAAACCAAGGCATAAGATTTTGTCCTTGTACAAGACCTTGGTCAGGCCTCAGTTATAATACTGTGTCTGGTTTTAGACTCCTCAGATGATGAACAATATTGGGACTTTTGAAAGAGTGCAGGAGGTCCACTAGGTCAATTCCTAGTTTGAAGCATCTTAGTTATCATTTAGACTAAAGCAGCTTGGACTCTACACTTAAAAGAGAAATGTAGACTTAGGCATAATTTGACTGAGTTTTACAAAATGATTATGTTTGAGTAAACAGTTTGTTCCAATTAAATAGGCTAGGGTTGACCAGTGGTCAGAATTTTATGTCCTACAAGTCCAGATCTAGGTTAGGTGTCAGGAGGTGGTACTTTTCCCAGAGTAGTGCACCTCTGAAACAGGCTGTCAGCTAGTGTGATGAATTCCTTCGAGAGAGCTGGACCTGTTTCTGACTGAAGCAGAGAACACCTCAAACAAAAATAGGTAGTTACTGCATAGAATTATCAGTGCCAAATTGATCTATTTGACTAGTGGCCAGGGATGGTTCGGGGTGCGGGAGGTGTGGCGAGGGTGGCAAGGCGATTGGAGAGGAATTTCCCAGATTTTGCAAATTGTTCAGGATTTTTACACCTTCTCTCAGGATACCACACAACTTCAGGTGGAGTGGCCAATGTGAGAGGGTGTGTGTATGTGTGTGATACACTGCAGCCATTGTGTGCTGGTGGTGGAGTGAGTGAATATTTAAGGTGGTGGATGAGCTGCCAGTCAAGCAGGCTGCTTTGTTGAGTGTTGTTGGAGCTTCACTCACCCAGTCAAGTGGAGAGTATTCCATCACACTCTTGTGCCTTGTAGATGGTGGACAGATTTTGGGGAGGTGGTGGTGTTCCCATGCATCTCCTGTCCTTTTCCTTCGATATTGTAGCAGATATGGGTTTGGAAGATGCTGTCTTAGGACCCTTGGTGAGTTCCTGCAGTGCATCTTGCAGATGGTACACACTGCGGCCACTGTAGTGGAGGGAGTGAATGTTTGTTGATGGGGTGCCAATCAAGCGGGCTGCTTTGTCCTGAATGACATTGAGCTTCTTGAGTGTTGTTGGAGCTGCACTCATCGAGGCAAGTGGAGAGTACGGTTCTGGATGCCACATTAATGGCAGAATGTGAACACATTGGAGAGTGCAGAAAAGGTTTACAAGAATGGTTCCAGGGATGAGAAACTATAGTTACGAAGATAGATTGGAGAGGTTAGGACTGTTCTCCTTGGAAAGAAGAAGGCTAAGAGGAGATTTGATAGAGGTTTTCAAAATAATGAGGGGGCTGGACAGATAGGGAGAAGCTGTTCCCCCTCATAAAAGGACCAAGAAGGAGAGGGCATAGATTTAAAGTGATTTGCAAGAGAAGCCAATGTGACGTGTGAAAAATCTTTTTCACACAATGAGTGGGTCAGGTCTGGAATGCATTGCCTGGTAGTGTGGTGAAGGCAGGTTCAATCGAGGCATTCAACAGAACATTAGATGATTATTTGAAAAGAAACAAAGTGTAGGAGTGCGGGGAAAAGGCAGGGCAGTGGCACCAGGTCATAATGCTCATTTGGAGAGCCAGTGCAGACACGATGGACCGAATAGCCTCCTTCTGTGCTGTTAAAATTCTGTGATTTTCTGTATATTAAAAATGATACACAATTGGGTGAGATAAAGTACATGCTAGAAGGTCTTTTCATTGCTTGTAAGTGTTCCATCCCTTTGTCATATCTCCTCTCCCCTATTATTCATCATCTACCTCCCCGGTCCAATTATTCCCTGACTTCATCTTGACCTAAATGCTGTAATTGAACACCTGCATATGCACTACTGTGCGAGATCGACTAATTTATGTTAAAGAACCCAAAATAAACCAAGTAACATGCAAAATAAACACTAGCTTAACAAAGAGATAAAAACAAAAAACTGCGGATGCTGGAAATCCAAAACAAAAACAGAATTACCTGGAAAAACTCAGCAGGTCTGGCAGCATCGGCGGAGAAGAAAAGATTTGATGTTTCGAGTCCTCATGACCCTTCAACAGAACTGAGTGAATCTTAGGAAAGGGGTGAAATATAAGCTGGTTTAAGGTGGTTGGGTGGCGGGGGGGGGGGGGGGGGGGGGGAGAAGAGAAGTTGTGGGGGGGGGGGTGGTGTGGTTGTAGGAACAAGCAAGCAGTGATAGGAACAGATAATCAAAAGATGTCACAGACAAAAGAACAAAAGAAGAGGCGTTGAAGGTAGTGATATTATCTAAACGAATGTGCTAATTAAGAATGGATGGTAGGGCACTCAAGGTACAGCTCTAGTGGGGATGGGGTGGAAAGGCTAGCAGGGCATATAAGATTTAAAAATAATGGAAATAGGTGGGAAAAGAAAAAGCTATATAAATTATTGGAAAAAACAAAAGGAAAGGGGAAGAAACAGAAAGTGGGTGGGGATGCAGGAGGGAGTTCAAGATCTAAAGTTGTTGAATTCAATATTCAGTCCGGAAGGCTGTAAAGTGCCTAGTCGGAAGATGAGGTGCTGTTCCTCCAGTTTGCGTTGGGCTTCACTGGAACAATGCAGCAAGCTAAGGACAGACATGTGGGCAAGAGAGCAGGATAGAGTGTTAAAATGGCAAGCGACAGGGAGGTTTGGGTCATTCTTGCGGACAGACCGCAGGTGTTCTGCAAAGCGGTCGCCCAGTTTACGTTTGGTCTCTCCAATGTAGAGGAGACCGCAAATAGCTTAACAACATTTCCCTTAGAGCAAAGATTAATTGACATAATTAAAATCCCACAACAGCTATTCCTAGTCAATCCAGGAGGCCATTCAGCCCATCATGCCTGCTGCAGTGAAAGAGCTGTTTAATTAGTCCCACTCCTTAGTTCTTTCCCCACAGGCCTGAAATTTTTTTCAAGTATATATTCCATTTCCTTTTGAAAGTTATTACTGAACCTGCTTCCACTAGCCTTTTAGGCAATATATATTACAGATCATCGCAACTTAATGCAGAAACAAAAAATCTCCTCCTGTTCCCTCTGGTTCTTTTGCGAATTATCGTAAATCAATAATATCAGGTTACCAACCTACCCAGTAGTGGGAACTACTTCTCCTTATTTACTCCATCAAAACCTCTCATAAGTTTGACATCTGTTAAATTGCTTCTTATCCATCTCTGCTCTAAGGAGAACAATCACAGCTTTTCTCGTACCTCCACATAACTGAAGCCCTTCACCCCTGTTAACACACTTATAACTTTGCAAAATATTCAAAATAGGGGGACAATAGCTTGCCATGTGAGATGCACAAACAAAACTTAAATATTAAAAAGAATAAATGAACCTCCACACAAGCATCAGAAAGACAGTTGAATACCTCGGGGTGGGCTCTACACTTCTTCAGGGCGTCTCCATATATTTTGCTGGGACTTGAGGAGGAAAACAGCTCTTTAAATATTACATAGAATAATCCACCTGAAATGAGAGAACCACATTTTAAAGGAGAAGGAATGTGCTATAGTATTTCAGTATGGAGCATATAAAGTGCTTTCGCCACAAAGAAACTTTAAAAGGAATTTATCTATTAATTTCTTTTTTTGATTGATTTGCATTCAGTAGGGCTCCTTTTCCCTCTGAAAGCTGGGGAATATAGAAGACATCTAGGTTCAATACGCACTTTGACTACTTCTGGACTTGCCTTCAAGGCAAGGTAAAATGATGACATATCTAGCTCAGTTGATGGAGACTCACTGAGACACGCCTGTAATTTGTTTTGTCAGAGCCCCTCCTGGATGTGCAAGGAGGCTTGAAATGGCAACTTTCCATGGGAGACAAAAATGGTGCCATGTTCTACAAAGCATATTAATGTTGAAGTGGGGCTGGGAAAAGGAGGTTCCTTGTTCTTTTAAAAACTTCAGACTTGGCCAAATGTTGCAACAGGCTAACTCTAACATAACTCCCTATCGCTATGGAACTACAGTCTTGCTGCTAGTTCCCTGTCTCAGCCACCCATTCAGAGGGGTCATAGGCGGTAATAAATGGGTTTATATGTAGAATCCTGCTTCAAATCATCATTAACAGATGACCAGTCAAAAATATAACCCTCTTGGTTAGAGGAGAGGAGAAAACATCTGAATGTTTGAGGTGAACAGGAGGAAAATCAAAACTAAAAGGCACACTGGAATGCTTGTCATTCAATCTGTGCATATATTTATGCCAACCTGTATAATGATGCAAGTGGATTGAAATGAAAACATTCCATGGTGCTGTAAACACAAATTGAAAGATTTGAATGGGTATGATCTTGCTGAGTGATAAACTGTTGAGTACGTTTGATTATATTCAGCTGAGCCACCATACAGAGAATGATGGCAGCATAACTGAACCCAGTGTTGAAGAGACAATGGAGTTGATCAGATACCAACTCAGTCTCTTTTGGCAGTTGACCACAACTAGTTTGACATTTAGTGCCAATGAATAGCTTTAGGCAGTAAGTTGAAACTGTGATATATGGTACATTTCAGGATGCACATGAGACTCCCGAAGGATTTGCAAGACCCTAATTATCATAAATGTGCAGGAGGAGGAGATGGTGAAATGAGAAGACTTGGGAACAAGGAACTGAATTAGAAGCAAGTTAGTTGTTTCATCTGAGATTGCATTTCCAGCTGGAAACAGGAGGATACACAGCAGGTTTTAACATTGTCAGCAGTGGGGTAAAAGTTGTTTTCAAAATTGTATTTCCATGGCTCAAGTAAATACCCCATCTCTCGGGCCAGAAGTCTCCAGACATACGGAACTATATCGCTGTTCCTTCACTGTCACTGGGTCAAAATCCTGGAACTCCCTTCCTAATAGGTTTGTGGGTGTACCTTCACCCCACAGACTGCAATGGTTTAGGAAGGGGGATCACCACCACCTTCTCAAGGGCAAGTAGGGAAGAGCAACAAATGCTGGCCTAGCCAACAATGCTCATATCCCGTGAAAGAATAAAAAAACACTTTAAATTCTACCCTCCCAACTTCCAATCCAAGACAATGTAGTACAGTACTTTAAACTTCACAAGGCTACTTAAGTTTGAAGTTTTGTAACCTGTAAACAAAAATTTAGAACTTCTTCCACCCTTTCATCAGTAGCAATATACAAGTTCCACTTCAGTTTTCTGCTTCATTAAAGGTATAATTTTGTTGAATTGACATTAAGTCAAAAGAAGCAAAATTGCAAGCTATGGTTTTAAGAATGTTAAACAATGAGTAAACGTGTATGGATGATATTCATATTAGGTTTATATAACATCCTACAAGTAATTGTAAAAGGGAAATATTAATCTTACACATCAGTTAGTTTCCAAACCACATTTCACCAAATCTTTTCAAAAGTTTAAGGACAGGGTTTTGACAGTATTTGCAGCAGTCCCCCACACAAATCAATGGTAACTTCTCTGTATTTCGGTTAATTTGGGATGAATAAATGGCCACTTGCACACATTGGCTGTAGACATCTCTAACTTGTTGAACAGAATTTTACAATACTTCACAGCAAAATGTAATTCTCACGTGCATAGGAGTACTGCAGTCTAATTAATTGCGGGGGGGTGGGTGGTGTGTGGCAGGTGCATGGGGGTGAAGGCGGAAATCAGAAAAATTAGAAAACATAAGAAAATAGGAGCAGGATCAGATCATTGGGCCCTTTGAGCCTGCTCCGCCATTCAATAAGGGACTATCAATAGTGCTATCAAGCAGCACTTGCTTAGCAATAATCTGCTCACTGATGCCCAGTTTGGGTTCCACCAGGGCCACTCGGCTCCTGGCTTCATTACAGCCTTGGTTCAAACATGGACAAAAGAGCTGAACTCCTGAGCTGAGGTGAGAGTGACTGCCTTTGACATCAAGGCAGCATTTGACCAAGTGTGGCATCAAGGAGCCCTAGCAAAACTGGAGTCAATAGGAGTCAGGGGGAAAGCTCTCTGCTGGTTGGAGTCATACCGAGCACAAGGGAAGATGGTTGTAGTTGTTGGAGGTCAGTCATCTCAGCTCCAGGACATCGCTGCAGGAGTTCCTCAGGGTAGTGTCCTGCTTCATCAATGACCTTCCTCCCATCATAAGGTCAGAAGTGGGGATGTTCGCTTATGATTGCACAATGTTCAGCACCATTCGCGACTCCTCAGATACTGAAGTATTCCATGTCCAAATGCAGCAAGACCTGGACAACATTAAGGCTTGGTCTGACAAGTGGCAAGTAACATTCGTGCCACACAAGTGTCAGCCAATGACAATCTCCAACAAGAGAAAATCCAACCACTGCCCTTTGATGTTACCATCACTGAATTCCCCACTATCAACATCCTGGGGGTTACCATTGACCAGAAACTGAACTGGACTAGCCATATAAATACTGTGGCTACAAGAGCAGGTCAGGGGCTAGGAATCGTGTGATGAGTAACTGACCTCCTGACTCCCCAAAGCCTGTCCACCATCTACAAGGCACGAGACAGGAGTGAGATGCAATACTCCCCATTTGCCTGGATGAGTGCAGTTTCTACAACAGTGGGGAAGCTGGACACCATCCAGGACAAAGCAGTCTGCTTGATTGGCACCACATCCACCACACTCACTCCATCCACCATCAACGCAGAGTAGCAACAGTGTGCACCATCTACAATATGCACTGCAGTAATTCACCAAAGCTCCTTAGACAGCACCTTCCAAACCCACAACCACTAACACCTAGAAGGACAAGGGCAGCAGATAGATGGGAACACCACCAACTGGAAGTTCCCCTCCAAGTCACTCACCATCCTGACTTAAAAATATATCGCTGTTCCTTCACTGTCGCTGGGTCAAAATCCTGGAACTCCCTTCCTAACAGCACTGTGGGTGTACCTACACCACATGGATTGCAGCGGTTCAAGAAGGCAGCTCACCACCACCTTCTCAAGGGCAACTTGGGATGGGCAATAAATGCTGACACAGCCAACAAAGCCCACATCCCATGAATGAATAAAAAAAATATGATCATGGCTGATCCCCTCTCGCAATGCCATATTCCTGCTCTCTCCTCATACCCTTTGATGCCTTCAGAGTTTAGAAATCCATTCTCCTCCTGTTCCCCCTGGTGGTTGAGACAAGGAATTAACAGCAAGACTATAGCTCCATAGCGATAGGGAGTTATGTTAGAGTAAGTCTGTTGCAACTTTTGCCATGTCTGAAGTTTTTAGGAGAACAAGGAACCTCCTTTTCCCAACCCCACTCCCTCCAACTTTAGCTGCGTAAGTTCAACCATTAATATACTTTGTAAAACATGGCACCATTTTTGTCTCCCATGGAAAATTGCCATTTCAAGTCTCCTTGCACATCCATGAGGAGCTCTGACAAAACAAATGAAATATTTTATCTAAGGAGGAAATATATTCAGTGACGTGGCCTCCAAAGCTTTCTGTGGTAGAAAATTCCACAGGTTCACCACCCTCTGAGTGAAGAAGTTTCTCCTCATCTCAATCCTAAATGGCCTACCCCGTATCCTGAGACTGTGACCTCTTGTTCTAGACCCTGCATCCAGTCTGACTAGCTCTGTCAGAATTTCATACGTTTCAATGAGATTCCCTCTCATTCTTCTAAACTCCAGTGAATACGGGCCTAGCCGACCCAATCTCTCCTCATAAGACAATCCTGGCATCCCAGGAATTAGACTGGTGAATCTTCACTGCACTCCCTCTATGGCAAGTATATTCTTTCTTAGGTAAGTAGACCAAAACTGCAACAATACTCTAGGTGTCATCTCAGCGAGGCCCTGTGTAGCGCAGTACGACATTCTTGCTCCAGTACTCAAGTCTTCTTGCAATGAAGATCAACATACCATTTGCCTTCTTAGCTGCTTATTACGCCTGCATACTTGCTTTCAGTGACTGGTGTACAAGGATACCCAGGTCCCTTTGTACATCATAGTTTTTCAATTTATCACCATTTAAGTAATACTCTGCCATTCTGCTGTTCCTACCAAAGTGGATAACTTCACACTTATCCAGGTTATACTCCATCTGCCATGTATTTACCCTCTCACTCAACTTGTCTAGGTCACCTTGTAGCATCTTAACATCCACCTCACCGCTCACGTTCCCACCAAGTTTTGTGTCATCAGCAAACTTGGAAATGTAACATTTAGTTCCCTCATCCAAATCATTGATATATATTGTGAATAGCTGAGGCCCAAGCACTGATCCCTGCGATACCCCACTAGTCAGCGCCTGCCATTGCAAAAAAGACCCATTTATTCCTACTCTCCGTTTCCTGTCTGCTAGCCAATTCTCAATTCATGCCAATATGTTACCCCCAATCCCATGTGCTTTCATTTTGCACACTAGCCTCTTCTGTGGGACTTTTCTTATGTTGTCATGAACAGTTTTCTGAAAATCCAAATACGCCACATCCACTGATTCTCCTTGGTAAGGTGGTAGCGTAGTGGTGTTGTCACTGGGCTAGTAATCCAGAGACCCAGGGTAATGCTCTAGGGACTAGAGTTCGAATCCCAATCCAATTTGAATCCAATAAAAATCTGGAATTAAAAGTCTGATGAGAACCACTGTCTGATTGTTGTAAAAAAAACCATCTAGTTCATGAATGCCCTTCAGGGAAGGAAACCTGCTATTCTTGCCTGGTCTGGCCTACATGTGAGTCCAGATCCCAAAGCAATGTGGTTGACTCTTAAATGCCCTCTCAATAAGGGCAAGAAGAGATGGGCAATAAATGCAGGCCTAGCCAGCGATGCCCACATCCTGTGAATGAATAAATGATTTTATCTAATTCTGTTGATATTTTCTAAGTGTCCTGTTATCACAACTCTATTACTAATGTTAGGCTAATTGGTCTGTAATTTCCTGTAATTACCTCCCTCCTTTTTAAAAATAGTGTGGTTACATTTGCCATCTTCCAATCGGTCAGGACTGTTCCAGAATCTATAGAATTTTGGAAGATGACAATCAACGCATCAACTATTTCCACGGCCACCTCCTTAAGTACCCTGGGATGTAGATTATCAGACCCTGGGAATTTATTGGCTTTCAGTCCCACTAATTTCCCCAACACTATTTTTTTTAGTAATTCTAATTTCTTTCAATTCCTTTTTCCCATTAGACCCTGAATTCCCTAATATTTTTGGGAAGTTATTTGTGTCTTCCTCCGGGAAGACAAAACTAAAGTAGTTGTTTAATTGCTCTTCCATTTCCTTGTTCTCTATTCTCCCATTTCAGACTGTAAGGGATCTACATTTGTCTTGATCAATCTTTTTCTTTTTACATATTTATAGAAGCTTTTACAGTTCCTTGCAAGTTTACTCTCATATACTATTTTTCCCCTCTTAATCAATCTCTCGGTGCTCCTTTGCGGAATTTTAAATTGCTCCCAATTCTCAAGCTTGCTACATTTTCTAGCAACTTTACGTGATTCCTCTTTGGATCTAATACTATCCTTAATTTCTTTTGTTAGCCATGGTTGGGTTGCTTTTCCTGTCGTGTTTTTGTGCCAGAAAGGAAATTATAACTGTTAGCTATGCATACATTTGTTCTTTAAATATTAGCCACTGCCTGTCCACCTTTTAATGAAGTTCCCCAATCTATCTTAACCAACTCACAGCTCATACCTTCATTGTTTCCTTTGTTTAGATTTAGGACCCTAATTTCAGATTGGGACTTCTTCATTTTCTATCCTAATGAAGAATTCCATCATGTTATGGTCACTGTTCCCTAAAGGACCCTGCACAACAAAATTATTAACCCCTTCTCATTGCACAACACCAAATTATCCCAGGCCACTGTCATACAACTTCTAGAACTAGATGAGGACCTAGTTCAGGAAACAAATGTTCAAAGAAAGTCCATAGCCAATCAAAAAGTATACATGGTTTAGGAAAATGGAGACAATTTAAAAAAAAACACTGAAGCTTGTTCTTTTGTTTCCCCCTAACTTCCCAAAAGAGCAATTAAAAAAATTGCATGTTAGTTATTCATAACAACATAAGAAATAGCAGGAGGAGGTCATTCAGCTCCTCTAGCCTGCTCTACCATTCAAAGTATATCAGCAATTGTTTTGGCACCAGCATACATCACTAAAGTGAAACAGAGCAGATGAATCTTTTTCAATACTGAATGTCCCTTGGAAGTTGCATGTTCATTAGCTGCTAAAAATGATTTTGGATCATGGCTGATCCAACTGTGGTTCCAACTCCATTTTCTTGCCTGCCCCACCAACCCCCACCCGCCATAAACCTCAACTCCTTTCTAGATCAAAAATCTGCTTAACTCCAACCTTGAATATATTCACCATCCCAGCCTCCATAGCTATTTGGGGGGGGGAAAGAGGATTCCAGAAATTATTGAACTGCTGAGAGAAAAAATTCCTCCCCATCTCTGTCTTAAATGGGAGATTCCTTATTCTGAAATTGCATCCCCCCAGTTCTAGATTTCTCCACGAGGTGAAACATCCTCTCAGTATCTACCATGTCAAGCTCCCTTGGAATCTTGTGGGTTGGTATTTTGTTCCAAAAAAGTCAGGAATGGGGGCAGGAATGATCAAACTGAGACCGCTGGACCAGAAATTTGATCTCCCCCTCAAAAAGAGCCCCTCATAGACTTCCCATAGCTGGGAAGCGGTTAGGTTAGGTCCAACAAGGTTAGTTCTACCAAAGTTCATCCTGTGGCATCGGGGGGGGTGGGGTCACCATTGACAGGCCGAAGGGAAATTTGTATTTTATGTCTCAGAGTTTTTTCACCGGGTTGGGTGGGTTTTGGAAACTTTTGGAAAACCAGCTAGGTAAGAGAGTTCGGAACCTTGGGGGAAGCTTGCTGAAGAGTCAGGAACATTCTGGCAGCTAAGTGTTAAATGTCTTGACAACTTCAAATGTCACTACTGGATGTTGTCTTATAAGTCAGATGTGTTTTTACTGCAGTGATTGATCATAGGGCTCTGTTCTGAAAAAGTAAGATAAGACCTTGCTGGTCAATGTTACGGTTAAGTGTTGAAATACATTAGACTACTGTTCTATTGGAAAAAGTGCTATTTGCATTCAAAACTGAAGAAGAGTGCTTCGGAAATCTCATGTCATGATCTGATGTGATTTAAATGTCCACTGTGCTTTAACTTTGAAAAGAATTGACCTCCTGCTTTAACTTAAAAAAAAAACAGCCACATTGCTCCTGGAATTCTTTGAATGGCAGCCTTTGAGTGTAGCTCAGTAAAAAAATCTAGCATCTATTCTTTCAGTTTCAAAGGGCTCCATTATCTGGAGTTGTAATGGTTTGCTTTGACAGCTGAATCCATTATGAATGCTTGGCCAAGATCCAAAATCCAGTGAAACACTTAGCTCAGCAGATGGTTGCGTATACTGTTTAAAACAAAAACAGAATTACCTGGAAAAACTCAGCAGGTCTGGCAGCATCGGCGGAGAAGAAAAGAGTTGACGTTTCGAGTCCTCATGACCCTTCGACAGAACTCTAGTTCTGTCGAAGGGTCATGAGGACTCGAAATGTCAACTCTTTTCTTCTCCGCCGATGCTGCCAGACCTGCTGAGTTTTTCCAGGTAATTCTGTTTTTGTTTTGGATTTCCAGCATCCGCAGTTTTTTTGTTTTTATCTCTGTGTATACTGTTTGCCTGTTTAAAAAAATTAAAGGATTATCTGTCTTTGATGTGGTTTCTAAGCAGACGTTTGCTTTTATAACTCAATGCCCACTTGAGGGGATTTAACATTTTCTTTCAATGGGTCTGGAGTTTTTTTCTATGCAGTACGAATGGCAATGTGTTTGATATCTCAAGGAGATGAAACTATGGCGAATATGGGGGGTGGTGGCAGGTTCAGGCTGGCGAGATAAGGAACTGCCCTGACTAGCTTTTCCTGAGTCGGAGACAAAAATCCAGCCCTATATGTTTCAATAAGATCACCTTTCATTCTTCTAAACTCCAACCAGTAGAAGCCCAACCTGCTCAATCTTTCCTCAGAAGTCATAAGGCAACCTATTCATCCCAGGAATCAATTTAATGAACCTTGTCCAAAGTGCCTCCAATGCAAGTATATCTCTCCTTAAATAAGGAGACCAAAGTTGTATGCAGTACTCCAAGTATGGTCTTGCCAAGATCTCTTACCTGTTATACCAATCCCAACCAAGACCACTAGAAGATAGGTAAGGTCTTTTCCAGCTTCCTTTACTGTGGAACACAAGAATTTGAAACAAAATTATATAACAGCAAATCTTGCAATTTAAAATGGTATAAATTACCAGTATCAAAATGATTTGATTAGATGATCATCACTCATACATACTTAAAACCTTCCATCAATTATTAAAATACTCGAGGATAAAAGAATTTACAACTTATCCTTAGGTTATTGTAAGAAAAATATGAAATTTCTTTAATGAAACTTTGTACCAAAGAAATAACTTGCATATCCTCAAGATGATCCAAAATGTTTTATAGCCAATAAAGAAAACAGATGCTGTTTTTCCTTAATGAATTTTAAAATGGAGACCTAAGTGGAAATAGGCCAGATTGATTAATCTAATAACCATGTTTGGGAGGGCCAAAATGTACCGTGTTTAAATCCAAGGCAGGGGTGAGAAACAGACATGTTTTTTAAAATTCATTCACAGGATTTGGGCTTCGCTGGCTGGGCCAGCATTTATTGCCCATCCCTAGTTGCCCTTGAGAAGGTGATGGTGAGCTGCCTGTTATGTAGGTATATAGATCTGCTTATTAATATATAATTTAATATTACCTCTGACCTTAGGTGATGGGATTTGGCTTTAGTGAGCCAGAAACTGCATAATGATCCCAGGAATGAAAGGCTTAACATATGAGGAACGTTTGAGGACTCTGGGTCTATACTTGATGGAGTTTAGAAGGATGAGGGGGATCTGATTGAAGCTTACAGAATACTGTAAGGCCTGGATAGAGTGGACATGGGGAAGATGTTTCCATTAGTAGGAGAGACTAGGACCCGAGGGCACAGCCTCAGAGTAAAGGGAAGACTTTTTAGAACAGAGATGAGGAGAAACTTCTTTAGCCAGAGAGTGGTGAATCTATGGAATTCATTGCCACAGAAGGTGGTGGAGGCCAGGTCATTGAGTGTATTTAAGACCAAGATAGATAGGTTCTTGATTGGTAAGGGGATCAAAAGGTTACGGGGAGAAGGCGGGAGAATGGGGTCGAGAAACTTATCAGACATGATTGAATGGCAGAGGAAACTCGATGGGCCGAATGGCTTAATTTCTGCTCCTATGTCTTATGGTCCAACTGTGAACTTTTCTGCAATCTTTAGTTTGCTTCAGATCCTAAAAGTGACAATTGAACTCCATGGATTTCTATAACATCTACAACCGTTTCATTGACAAATCTCATTGTGTAATGAGTCATACAAGAAATACGTTCTAGAAAATGACATTTTCACCACTCCTAGACAGATTTGATCTATAAATATCTTACTAGTGGCTTCACTTGGATATTACTTTTGAGTAATATTTCACTTGTAAATAAATTCATTACCCTTAGCCCGAATACAAATGACTGCCAATGTAGCAGTTCTAATTTGTCAGATTAGGTAGGAGAGCATGATGGGCATCCCATGAAATTATCAGTGCAGTACACCATAACTGAAGGGTAATTGCAGCACACTCTCACTCGTGGTGGTACAGGTTTCAGTTCACTGTAAGTTCAGTCTGCTTCTGCAAACTACCTTTTTACTAGGAAAACAAAATACACTTTGGGAGAAAGCACAAACTATAGCAATCGATACTTGAAAATATTTACAAATATTTATTTGTTTAAAAATTAAGACAGGGATGAAGATGATTACCCTGGATCTATGGATAATTGCATCCCTTAGTGGTGCACTGAGCTACACAGACCTGAGACCAGAGACCCAGGGTTTGATCCCAGGTCTGTGCTGGGTTTAATCATCTTCACTAGATGCATCCCAATCAGCCTTAGTGTCTTATCAATCTTGGAGAATAGGCAGAAAGTACCAAAGGGTGTTTTCACTCTTGATCACAAGGAAAAATATTATTTTTTTCATCCATTCAGCCTATTTTAGTTTGTACAGCTGGTGAAACCCTCAGTCCGCTATCTCTTAATTGACTCCAATTCATTTTCTTTCATTACTTGAAAACCAATTGCAGTTGCAGATTACTGTGTGAGAAGAACTACTTGGCATCATTCTAAATTAGGCTCCTTCACTTGTCCTATCAGCATTTATTTTGACATTGTGCTCTGAATTTACATTTCAAATGTGATCACTATATTCAGTTTCCACTTACATACCAGTTGCTACACAAGTATAAAAATGAATGCAACAGAATAAGTACATGACAATGATCTCAATAATTGGGTTCCTTGGCAGCTAGAAGATGCAGATTCTTATTCTGTCTTCCTGTCTTTCCTAGGCAACATTCGCCTCAAACTACAACCACCAGAAGCAGAATAAGTGGCTAATCAGCACTTGCTGTCTGCAGCACCTTGGTGCTGACAAATTGGCTCTCACATTGAAGTACAGTTCATGCTGCTATGGATCAAAGTAATTCATGTACATTTTTTAAAAATTAATTCATGGGACGTGGGCATCACTGACAAGGCCAGTATTTATTGCCAATCCCTAATCACCCTTGGTGTTGGAGTTTCCTTCCTGAGCTGCAGGTCATTTGGCATAGTTACGTTCACAGTGCTGTTAGGTAGGGAGTTCAATGATTTTGACCCAGTGACAATGAAGGAATGGTGACATGTTTCCAAGTCAAGAGGATGTGTGCCGTGAAGGGTGAACTTGCAGTCAGTGGTGGTGCTCCCATGTGCCAGCTGCCTTTGTCCTTCTAGGTGGTACAGGTTGTAGGTTTGGGAGGTGCTGTCAAAGGAGACTTGGCGAGTTTCTGAAGTCCATCTTGTACACGGTACTTACTGCAGCCACATTGGTAGTAGTGAACGTTTAAGGTGGTGGATGGGATGTCGATCTATCAGACTCCTTTATCCTGGATGGTTTTGAGCCTTGGCAGTAGTTGGAATTGAACCAAGTGGGAAGATCAGATTCCTGACTTGCATTATGTAGATGCTGGACAGGCTTTAAGGAGTTAATTACTGCAGAATACCCAATCTATGACCTGCTCTTGTAACCACAATATTTATGTGGCTGGGCTAATTAAGTCTTTAGTCAACGGTAACTCTTCCACCCCATGATGTTGATGATGGGGGAATCTGATGATGGCATTGCCTGGCACTTCTGTAGCACAAATATTGTCTGCCACTTTTCAGCCTAAGCCTAGATGTTGTCTGGCACAGATGGCTTCATTATCTGAATAATTACAAGTGGAATTGAACACTGTATCGTCAATGAACATTCCCAATTCTGACCTTACAACGGATAGATGATCATTGAAGGAGCAGATGAAGATGGTTGGGCTTAAGTCACTGCCCTGAGGAGCTCCTGTAGGGATGTCATGGAGCTGAGATGATTGGCCTCCAATAACCACCTTCTTTTGTGCCAAGTAGATCTCCAGCCAGTGAAGAGTTTTCTCCCTGATCACCAGTAACATCAATTTTACTAGAGCTCTTCAGTGTCACATTCTCAGTTACCTTGATGTTAAAGGCAGTCACAACCACCTCACCTCTATAATTCAGCTCTTTCGTCCATGTCTGAGCTAAAGCTGTGAGAGATTTGAGTCGAGTGGCCCTGGCGGAATCCATAGGTTATTGGTGTCTAAGTGCCATTTGATAACACAGTTGAGAAGGTCTTGCATCACTATGCTGATGTTTGAGAGTAGCCTAATGGGGTGGTAATTGGTCTGATTAGATGCCATTTTTTTGTGTGGACAGGGTATACTTGAGAGTAAGGAGACAGATGGAGAGGTGACTACACAGAGTAAGACGTGGACAGAGTGTGCAGTTTGGAATTTGGTTCATGGGTAAGTTCTCGTAAGTTTTTTATCAAGCTTAAAATTAGATTAAGAATCAGGCTTTGTCACAGAACTTTCAACCTTCAAGTGAGTTAAATAGTCTTGTTAAACAGGGAGATGCCTGACAGTAGCAGTTATCTGTCAATCAACTGAAAGTAGTTGGTGAGTTTTCTTCCTTTGTCACCAAGATAGGAGAGTGCAACTTTCTATCACTTTCGATGTGAAAATTATTAACTAATTGGCTAACTAAATAATTAAGTTTGGACAGAAATGGCAGAGCTGGTGGTGTACCACGACTGCAGCACATGGCAATCTGTGGAATGCACTGCAACCCCAGACAACCATATCTGCAATAAGTGGCTGCAGCATGCACAACTTCAGCTTACAGCTGCTGAGCTGCAGACATTGTGAGGCACCAGGGTGGGGTAGAGTTACCTGGACACACTGTTCCCAGAGGCAGGTAGGGGGAACCAGCATATAGTGATAGAGGAGCCTCAGCACCTGATTTTGGCAAACAGGTACGAGGTGCATGCTACCTTTGTGGATGAGGAGAAGGACTATAATGAGAAGGACTATAATGTGGATGAGCGGACTGGCCATGGCACGATCGTGAAGGATGCCATTTGAGTAAGGGCAGCGGTGAGGAATGTGATAAGGGGACAGGATAGCCAGGGGGATAGATACTGTTCTCTGCAGCTGTGACTGTGAGCTCCAAAGGTTGTGCTGTTTGCCCGGTGCCAGGGTTAAGGACATCTCCACGTGGCTGGAGAGGGAGGATCAAGTTGTTGTGGTCCATGTGGGAATCAACAACATAGGTTGAACCAGGAAAGATGTTCTGCTAAAAGAATTTGAGGAGTTAGAGTCAAACACAGAACATCAAAGGTAATCATCTCTGGATTGGTACCTGAGCCACATACCAATTGGCATAGGGTCAAGCAGATTTGAGAATTAAGTGCATGGCTCAAAAAGCAGTGTGGAAAAAAGGCATTTTGATTCACGGGGCACTGACATCAGTACTCAGGGAAGAGGGAGCTATTCCATTTGGATGGCCTTCACTTGAACCGGGCTGGGACCAGTGTCCTGGCCAATTTTTTAACTAAGGCTTTGAACAGGACTTTAAACTAACAGAGTTTGGGTGAAGGGAGATTGAGAAAGGGTGAAGCATCAGAACAATATAGCGATGTGGGTAAAGACAAGCAAAATGAGGCAGGAAGGAACAGAGGTTGGGGACGGGGGGGGTGTCTACAAAAATTGTTCATCAACAAATAAGGTAATTGCAGGGCAGAGAAGTAAAAAAATGAAATTAAAGGTTTTTTTTATCTGAATGTATGAAGCATCTGTAATAAGATAAGTGAACTAGTGGCACAAATAGAGGTAAACGATTTAGATCTAATCGCCATTAGGGAGACATGGTTGCAAGGTGATCAAGGCTGGGAAATAAATATTGCAGGGTACATAATATTTCAGGAAGACAGACAGAATGGAAAAAGGAGTAGCCCTGATAGTAAAGGATGACATAAGGACATTAATGAGACAGGATCTGCCCTCAGGAGATCATGAAGTTGAATCAGTATGGGTTGAAATTAGGAATAGTAAGAGTCAGAAAACACTGGTGGGAGTTTATAGGCCCCCTAACAGTAGTTATACCATTGGACAGAGCATTAAATAATTATTGGAGCTTGTAACAAAGGCAATGCAATAATTGTTGGAGACTTTAATCTTCTTATAGACAGGACCAATCAAATTGGCAAGAGTGATAGAGAAGAGGAGTTTGTAGAATATATTTGAGAGTTTTTTTGGAACAATATCTTGTGAAATCGACTAGGGATAAAACTATCTAGTATTGTGCAATGAAGCAGGGTTAATTAGTAATGTCACTGCAAAAGAACCACTGGGAAAATGATCATAATACCATTGAATTTCAGATTAAATTTGAAAGTGACATTCCCCAATCACCAACAAGAATCCCAAAATTAAACAAAGCCAATTACACATGTATGAAGGAAGAACTGGCATGGGTTAATTGGGTAAATAGATTAAAATGTATATGGTAAATGAACATTGGAAACATTTAAAGAAACAATTTGAAATGTTCAGCAAAAATACATTCCATTGAAAAATGAAAAGTCAGCAATAAAGACCCATGTGTGGCTCAGGAAGTTAAGGATAGTATTAGATTAAAAGAAGAGGCTTAGAATGTTGCAAACCAAGTTCAAGGATTGGGGATGTTTTCAAAATGGGCTAAGGCCCCAAAAAGTTGATAAAAAAGGAAAAAAACAGAATATTAGGGTTAACTAGCCAGAAATATAAAAAAATTAAGAGCTTTTATAAATATATAAAAAGACAGTAGCTAAAGTAAATGTTGGTCCCTTAGAAGCAAAGGTGAAATTATCACGGGGAATGAGGAAATGGCAGAGACATTGAACAAATATTTTGTGTCTGTCTTCATAGTAGAAGACCCAAGTTTCATACCAGCAATAGACGGTAACCTAAGGGCTAAAAATAGTGAGGAAACCAACATCAGAGAAAAGTATTGGAGAAACTTGAAGAACTAAAATCCGGCAAATTCTCGTGACCTGATGGCCTAACCCCTAGGGTTCTAAATGAGGTAGCTGCAGAGATAGTGGATGTACTATGATTTTTCAAAATTCCTTAGGTTCGGGAACGGGTCCCATCAGATTGGAAGTTGGCAAGAAAAAGAGGGAGAGAGAAAACAGGAAGCTACAGGCCAGTTAGCCTAACGTCATTTGTTAGGAACCTATTAGTAAGGAAGTCTTAACAATGTACTTAGAAAAGCAAGGTATGATTAGACTAAGTCAACATGGTTCTACAGAAAGAAAATCCCATTTGACAATATTATCAGAGTTTTTTGAGGATGTAACAGGTAGGGTAGATCAAAGGGTTGATGTAGTATACCTGGATTTCCAAATGGCATTCATTGGCAAGATAAGGGCTCATGGAGTTGGGAATATATATTAGCATGAATAGAAGATAGGTTAACAGGTAAAATACAAAGAGTGGGCCTAAAGGGGGCTTTTTTAAGTTGGCAGGCAGTGAATCATAGTATCATATAGACTGGAAAAGTCAGATGGGCAAAGGTAGACTAGATGAAGAGTTCACAGAATGTTTCCAGGATAGTTTCTTAGAACAGCCTGTTCTGGAGCTAACTATGGAGCAGACTATACCAGCCTTGGTATTGTGCAATGAGATGGGATTAATTAAAGTTCTCATAGTGAAGCCCCTAGGCAGCAGCGACCATAATATGATTGATTCTTACCCCTTTCTCCCTCAAACCGAATGTAAGGCTGAGACTATGGGCAGAATTTTCCCCCTGTCGGGGTAGAAGGTGATGGGCTGGCGCGTGTGGGTGCGCTTCCAATCGGCGCCCCCGATCGGAGGCGCGACACCATTTTATGTGGGCGGGCCAATTAAGGCCCACCCAGCATGATGTCCGCAGGGAAGTGCTATGCCCTCCCTGTGTGGGCGGGGGGAGTGCCTAAAAATCGAGAGTGCGCTCTTTTGCGCATGCGCACGAAAGAGTGCACTCATCTCCCTAAGGCTAAGTGCTGCCTCAGGGAGATCGCCTCTACTTTCAACAATATTAAAAATAGAAAAAAAAAAATCCCTTACATATCCCCTCATGTGACAATGTCACATGAGTTGGGACATGTTCATAATTTCTATAACAACTTTATTAAAATTCTTAAAACCCTACATGAAACCTCATCCCGCCACTGGATGAGGTTTCATGTTTTTTCTAGTTGCCGCTGGGGCTCCTGGCCAGCCCGCCAACCTTAAGGTTGGAGGGGCAGGTCCTTTAATTGCTTAACTGATCCTCTCAATGGCCTCAAGTGGCCTTCGGCAGGTCGGCAGGCCCGCAGCTGATTTTGCTGCGCCCCCGCCTTCCTGAAAATTTAAATAGGACGGGGTGATGTCGGGACCTCCGCCCGACGTCATCACACGTCAGCGAGCGGGCCCCGCCCCCATTCGCCGACGGTAAAATCCTGCCCTATGTTTTTAAACTTATATAAGGGCAATCATGTGGGCGTGAAAGCAGAGTTGGCTAAAGTGAATTGGCAAATTAGGTTAATGGATAGGTCAACAGAGATGCAGTGGCAAACATTGAAGGGGATATTTCAGAATACACCGAGTAGATACATTCCAATGAGTAAGAAAAAGTCCAAGTGATGGATACACCATCCGTGGTTAACTCGAAAAGTTAGCAATGGTATTAAACTTAAAGAAAAAGTATTTAACTGTGTAAAGATAGGTGGAAGGCCAGAAGATTGGACAGAATATAAGGAACAGTAAAGGATGACTAAAAGATTAAGGAGGGAAAAATTAGAGTATGAGAGAAAGCTAGCCAGAAATATAAAAACAGATAGTAAGAGTTTCCATAAGTATTTAATAAAGAAGTGAATTAACAAAGTGAGTGTTGGTCCTATAGATAGTGAGTCTGGAGAATTGACAATGAAAAAAAAGGGCCAGAATTTTCCCGTTGGTGATTTGGGGACGGGGCCCGCTTGCTGACGGGAAAATGATGCAGGATGACATCGGGAGGAACCCCCAACGTCATCCCGGTCCACTTAAATTTTTAGGGCGGACAGCGAAATCAGCTTTTCGCCCACCGACTTGTCAATGGCCAATTAAGGCCATTGGCAGAGTAATTAAGATAATTAAATACCTGCCCGTCCAACCTTAAGGCTGGCGGGCAGGCCAGGAGCCCCAGCGAGCTTCTGATAATACATAAAACCTCATCCACTGGCGGGATGAGGTTTCATGTCCATTTTTAAAAAGTTTAATAAATTTTATGTGATATTTATTAACATGTCCCAACTTGTATGACATTGTCACAGGGGGACATGTTAATAATTTTTAAATTTTTCTATTTTTGAATTTTTTTAGACTATCACTAATCTCCCTGAGACAGCACTTAGTCTCAGGGAGCAGTGCGCTCTTTCGTGCGCATGTGCGAAACAGTGCACTTTGACAAATGGGGGATCCATCCACCCCCCCGCCATGCACAGGAAGTGCATAGCCCTTCCTGTCGGGCAGGCCACTGGGCGGACCCTAATTGGCCCGCCCATTCAAAATGGCGGCAGGTCCCGTTTTGGAGGCGGAGTTTGGCTGCCCGCCCGCCAACTGAGGGCGAAATTCTGCCCAAGGAAATGGTAGATGGATTGAACTGGTATTTTGCATCATCCCAGAAACAAGTATAAGTCAGAAAATAGAAGGGATGGAAGAATTCAGGAAAATTACAATCACCAGAGAAATGGTACTGAGCAAAATGTTGCAGCTGCAGGTTGACAAGTGTCCAGGTCCTAATGGACCTCATCCTAGGGTCTTAAAAGAAGTGGCTAGTGAGATAGTTGATGCATTGGTTTTAATTTTACGAAACTCCCTAGATTAGGGGAAGGTCCCATTAGATTGGAAGATAGCAAATGTAACTCCATTATTCAAATAGGGAGGGAGACAGAAAGTGGAAAACTACAGGCCTGTTAGATTAACATCTGTCATAGGGAAATTGTTAGAAGCTATAGCAAGGCACTTGGATACATTCAAGGAAATCAGGCAGAGTCAACATGGTTTTGTGAAAGGGAAATCGTGTTTAACCAACTTATTGGAGTTCTTTGAGGAAGTAACATGTTCTGTGGCTAAAGGTGAACCGGTAGATGTTCTGTACTTAGGTTTCCAGAAGGCATAAAGTACCACATCAAAGATTATTGTGGAAAATAAAAGCTCACGGGAAAAGGGGTTAGATATTGGCATGGATAGAGGATTGGCTGACTACAGGAAGCAAAAAGTAGACATAAATCAGTCTTTTTCAGGTTGGCAAGATGTAATGAACAGTGTGCCACAGGGATCAGTGCTGGGGTCTCAACTGTTTACAATTTATATAAATGACTTGGATGAAGAGATGGATGAGATGGTTGCCAAATTTGCTGATGACACAAAGATAGGTTGTGAGTGGGCAAAGATCTGGCAAATGGAATATAATGTAGGAAAATGTGAAATTGCCCAGTTTGGCAGGAAGAACAAAATAGAAGCATATTATCTAAATGGTGAGAGATTGCAGAGGGATCTGGGTGTCTTAGTGCATATTGCAAAAGGCTAGTATGCAGGAACAGCAAATAATTAGGAAAGCTAATATAATGTTATAATTCATTGCAAGGGGAATTGAATACAAAAATAGGAAGGTTATACTTCAGTTATACAGAGCACTGATGAGACCACATCTGGAGCACTGTGTACAGTACTGGTCACCTCATTTAAAAAAGGATGTAAATATGTTGGAAGCAGTTCAGAGAAGGTTGACCAGATTAATACCTAGAATGGGCAGGTTGTCTTATGAGGAAAGGTTGGACAGACTAGGCTTGTATCAGCTGGACTTGAGAAGAGTAAGAGGTGACCTGATTGAAACATATAAGATCCTGAGGGGTCTTGACAGGGTGGATGTGAAGAGGATGTTTCCTCTTGTGGGAGAATCTAGAACTAAGAGTCACTGTTTAAAAATAAGGGGTTGCTCATTTAAGACAGAGATGAGGGTTTTTCTCTCAGAGGGATGTGAAGCTTTTGAATTCTCTTCCTCAAAAGGCAGTGGAAGCAGAGTCTTTGAATATTTTTAAGGCAGAGGTGGATAAATTCTTGGTAAGCAAAGGGGTGATAGATTATTGGGGGTAGGTGGGATGCAGATTTGAGGTTACTATCAGATCAGCCATGATCTTATTAAAAGGGGGAGCAGGTTTGAGGGATCAAATGCTTCTTGTTTGTATGAATAGTGGAGTGCTGCAAGGATCAGTTCTGGGCTATATACAATCTATATAATGACTTAGATGAAGAGGCATGGAGTAATGTATTTAAGTTTGCTGATGATATCAAGCTAGATGGGAAGGTAAGCTGTGTGGAGGACACAAGAGAGGCTTCAAAGACATACAAACAGGTTATGTGAGTTGAAAACAAGGTGGTGGATGGAGTATTACGTAAGGAAGTGTGAAGTTATTCACTTTGGTCATAAGAATAGAAAAGCTGAATATTTTTGAAAAGGTGTGGAACTTTTAAGTGTTGCTGTTCAAACAGATTTGGTTGTGTCCATACAATGAATGTAGAAAGTTTCTGTTTCTTCCCCCTTCCTTTTGTTTTTTCCAATAATTTATGTAGCTTTTTCTTTTCCCACCTATTTCCATTATTTTTAAATCTTATATGCCCTGCTAGCCTTGCCACCCCACTAGAGCTGTACCTTGAGTGCCCTATCATCCATTCTTAATTAGCACATTCGTTTAGATAATATCACTACCTTCAACGCCTGTGTTCTTTTATCTGTGACATCTTTTGATTATCTGTTCCTATCACTGCTTGCTTGTCCCTACAACCACACCTCCCCCTCCACTTCTCTCCCCCCCCAACCGCCACCACCCACCCACCCCCCCCCGCATACACACACGCGCACACACACACGCACACACACCTTAAACCAGCTTATATTTCACCCCTTCCTTGGATTCACTTAGTTCTGTTGAAGGGTCATGAGGACTCGAAACGTCAACTCTTTTCTTCTCCGCCGATGCTGCCAGACCTGCTGAGTTTTTCCAGGTAATTCTGTTTTTGTTTCTAATTGTGGACCTGGTTCAAGCATGCAGTTTCTAAACGAGCTTGTTTTGACAAGGTGTTTACTAAAACCCGCTTTCACAGCCATATCTCCTTTCTCAGTGACTTAATTAGCACATTCGATTAGATAATATCACCAACTTCAACACCTCTGTGTTCTTTTGTCTGTGACATCTTTTGATTATCTGCTCCTATCACTGCTTGCTTGTCCCTACAACCACACCACCCCCCTCCACTTCTCTCCCCCCACCCAACCCACCCACTGCCCCCTCCCCAACCTTAAAGCAGCTTATATTTCACCCCTTTCCTTGGATTCAACCAGTTCTGTTGAAGGGTCATGAGGACTCGAAACGTCAACTCTTTTCTTCTCCACCGATGCTGCCAGACCTGCTGAGTTTTTCCAGGTAATTCTGTAATAAAGTTATCCATTTCAAGTAAGAAACCTGTCCGGTATGTGAAGTTCATTACAGATAGATTAACTTTTGGTCTCTCAGGGAATCAAGGCATATGGGAGCGGGCAGGAAAGTACACGATCAGCTGTGATCGTATTGAAGGACAGAGTTGGCTCCGCAGGCCAAATGGGTCTACTCCTCCTATTTCTTGTGTGGGTAGCTTTCTACTTTTTTGGGTAAGTTCCAGCCGAACATGTGGGACACGTTGGGATATGTCCAGCAATGTGATAAGGTGCTGCCCAAATGCAAGTTCTTCTGAGTTTTTATCTATGTTAGCCTTCTTTCCTGGGATCACTCACCAATGATCATATCCTCTTCTATTTTTCTTTAACTTACAACTTTAGATTCTGGGCTAATGTGAAGGCTGAGGGAATGAAGTGGAATAGCTGATAGTTTTGGACCCACCTTGTTCACGATGAGCAGCAGCAGTGTTAGAAAGATTGCAATTGTTAGTTCGGAGGGATCCCTTTGCAACAATTACCTTTCTGAGTTGTTGATGCGGGTGGCGCACTCCTTTTTAAAGATACTTTGTTGTCTTGCTTCCTCTCTGGAACTCGATTTCTCAGTCTGGACTCGATAAAAATACACCGACTGGGAGCTGAGCCAACACAATAAAATGCATTCAGTTTTTGCAGCAGACTAGCTCTGACTGCTGCATTTCCGGGCCTTCCGAAATGCGACTTACAGATTTCGGACACTGCAGAGTACTGCAGCCGGAGTTGCGTTCTATACTGCTGGGACGCCAGCCCTACTCTGTGTACGTACATCGCTCGCAAAAAAGAAACGTTGGCCATTTATTCCCCGAATATGTTGCTACCTCACTTCAACTGAATCGAAGTTTGAAAAGATCAGTGGGACATGTAGTTCAGTCTGCTTGTTGGTTGCAAGAATGCAATTAGACAGAAAACTACAAAACCCATGTTACATTTCTGCCTTCCCTTTGAATTGGTAGCAGCTGCAGTGGGGAATGTGACGTGTCCGCTGCTAAAAGGGTAGGAGTACATCTAGTTCAAGTCCTCAACTGTCCCAAGTCACAGAGCTAGTGCCAGTTCTTAAGCACGTAATCCTAGCTCATATAAAAGGCCAATTAGGCATTAGAGGTCATTAGTAAAAATCAAATTAACAAAAGTGCCTCCTTTTTAGGAACACAAACAATAAACTCCAAATCATACGTGAAGCACAAAACATCAATGTAATTCCCGGTGTTGACACACTCCAGTCCCTCCAGTGTTTATGGAAGACCTAAAATATACTAGCAGATACAGCGTGAACCTTCTGCAGAGATACCAGGGTGCGGAATTGGCTGCAGAAGAAAGAATATAAGAGATAGAAACAGGAGTAGACCATATGATCCCTTGAGCTTGTTCCACAATTCAGTATGATTATGGCTGATCATTTGCCTCAAAAGAGGCAGGCATTTGAGTCTAATGACCCTCTTGAGTCACGGTCTGTTGTCTGGACCTCTGGTGACCACCTGGACTGGGCCCAGGAGCAGTTCCATGAGATAGTCCTCTGACACGTTCTTCCCCCTCCATGTAAGGTGGCCAAAGATCCGGAATATGGACCAGAAGCGCGGCCAGAAATTGGGGTGCAGCTCCTTTAAATAGTAGGAGAGGGACTTCAACCGCTCATACTCAAGACATACATGAAACGTGGACTCATCCAGCCTGCAAAATTACAGGCAGCCTAGGACTCATGTCCTTCAGAAGAGGAAATCTGCCTTCCTTACCTGGCCTGGCCTACATGTAACTTCAGACCCTTAACAATATGGTTGACTCCTAACTGTCCTCCGATACAACTCTGTGACTTGCAAAGCCATTTCAAACTGCTACAGAAAGGTGGAAGGAGAATAAGACCTGGCATTGACTTAGACACCAAACATGGAAAAGCACACCATGCCCAATCAACCCTGGAAAGTATTCCTCACTATCATCTGGGGGCTTGTGCCAAAACAGCCTGACAAGTCACATTCACTGGATCATACCTTACGGCCAATGTCCCAAACTCCTCCATCAACATCCCTGAGTACAGCAGGACAGAAGTGGTATACTGTAAGGGGTGGGGGGGAGGGGGGTGCGGAGGAGTGTCCCTGGCAGTCCTCAACATTGACTCATGAAATCTCATTGCATTAGATCAAACACAGGCAAGGAAACCCTGCTGATCACTACCTACCACAACTCTCAGCTGATGAATCGGTGCTTTTCCAAGTCGAACACCACTTGGAAGAAGGACCGAGAGTAGCAAGGATGCAGAATGTCCTCTGATTGGGGGACTGCAATATCCATCACTAGGAGTGTCTTGGTACTACCACTGCTGACTGAGCTGGCTGAGTTCTGAAGGACATATCTGCCAGACTGGGCCTGTAGCAGGTGGTGAGGCAACCAGCAAGAGGGAAAAACCTACTTGATCCCTCACCCTTACCAGTCTACCTGTTGCAGGTGCATGTGTCTGTGCAGTATTAGTAGGAATGATCACTACACTGTCCCTTTGGAGACCAAGTCCCTAATTCACATTGAGGACACACTCCATTGTGACCATCATGCTAAATGGGATAGACTCAGAGCAGATCTTGCAGCTCAAAACTGGGTATCCATAATGCACTAGGTGTCATCAGCAGCAGAACTGTATTTAACCACAATCTGTAACCTCATGGCCTGACATATCTCTCCTTCTACCATTACCATTGAGGCAGGGGACTAACCCTGGTTCAATGAGGAGTGCAGGAGAGCATGTTAGAAGCAGCACCATGCATACCTAAAAATGAGGTGCCAACCTGGTGAAGCTATAAAATAGGACTTCATGCATGCTAATAGCAGAAGCAGCATCCTGTAGACAGAGCTAAGTGATCCCACAGCCAATGGATCAGACCAAAGCTCTGTAGTCCTGCTACATCCAGTTGTGAATGTAAGTGGACAATTAAATGACTTACTGGAGGGGGAGGCTACAAAAACCAGCACGTCAATGAAAGAGACTAGGCTGTAGCATTTGCACTTCAGCCAGAAGTGCTGAGTGGATGATCCATCTTGGTCTCCTCCTGGGACCCCAGCATCACAGATGCCAGTCTTCAGGAAATTTGATTCAGTGGTATTAAGAAACTGTTGAATGCACTGAATACAGCAAAAGCTATGGTCCCTGACAATTTCCTGGCTGTAGTACTGAAGACTTGTGCTCCAAAGCTAGCTGTACCTTTAGCCAAGCTGTTCATGTACAGTTATAACACTGGTATCTACCCAGTAATGTAGAAAATTGCCCAGCTATGTCCTGTCCACAAAGAAAAGGGGAAATCTAATTCAGCCAATTACCACCTTATCAGTCTACTCTCTTGATCATCAGCAAAGTGATGGAAAATGTCGTCAACAGTGATATCAAGCAGCACTTACCAATAACCTGCTCACTGATGCTCAGTTGGGTTCCGGAAGAGCCATTCACCTCCAGATCTCATTACAGCCTTGGTCCAAACGTGGACAAAAGAGCTGAATTCCACACGAGAGTGATTGCTTTTGATATCAAGGCAGCATTTGACTGCATGTGGCATCAAAGATCCATCAAAATTGAAATCAAAGAGAATCAGGAGGAAAACATTCCACTGGTTCTACTCACACTAAGCACAAAGGAAGATGGTTGTAGTTGTAGGAGGCAGTCATAGACCTAAGAAATTGCTACAGGATGTCCTCGGGGTAATGTCCTAGGTTGGACCAGGTTCAGTTGCTTCATCAAAGACTTTCTCTCCAACATAAGGTCAGAAGTGGCGATGTTCACCAACGATTGCACAATGTTCAGTACTATTTGTAGCTTTTCAGATACCGAAACGGTTTGCACCTGCTGTCATAACTCACTGGGGATAGTGTGCTGTAATATCAAGCCCCACTGTTCCCTGAGCGGCGACAAATGTGAAAAGTTTGACCAAACCACCAGATTTCCCCAGTTCTACCTAACTGTTTAATTTAGGTTAACAGAATACGAGCACCAGGTTTGTGAACTTGATAAGTAAATGACTGTTTATTGAACAAATTGTCTTTAACTAGTGACAAAAGAAATAAATATGAACTGCTAACTTATAACACTATAACTTAAACTCCACCTCCTTAAAGCCCTACACACACACATACGACATATAAGACACACAAAACATGGATTTTAAGGGTGGGATAAAACAGTTCAATAGTGCCAATTCTGGAGTACAGGATTCAAAGGATTGATTTTGATCGATGTCTTCCAAATTCCTTTAAGTTATTGTTGATGACATGAGGTGGTCTTCCAGAAATTTCAGCATTTAGTTCACTAATTGAGAACTTGCTTTTCAATGTCTCGAACAGCAGTTTTCTCCTTTTCTTTTTTACAGGTGTTTCCTCAGAGAGAAAGCAGGTTATAGAGATATGAGGAAAAGAGATTTTAGATGTTTTCTCTTTGCAGGCCAGGAGATTTCCGCTGCATTGCTACCACACAAAACCCTAGTCACCTGGTCAGGAGCCAATTAAAATGCTGTTGTCAGGCAGCTCCCTTGGTCCAGGACTCCTTTCCGGCACCATCCTGTCTGTCGTGGCACACTCTGTTCTAGGATTGCAATATTGTATATATCTCTCATCCTGTTCCAGTGGATATGTCTTGTAAACTGCAGCCATTGTAATTTTAATCCACAGTCCAACAGAAAATAAAAAGATATGTTCTTTACAACAGTCCAACAGAAATAAAAATGTATGTTCCTGACACTGCATGAAGCAAGATGTGGACATCATTCAGGCTTGGGCCGATAGGCGGCAAGTAACAGTAACAGCACACAAATGAAAATCTCCAACAAGAGAGAATTTAGGCATTTCCCCATGACATTCAACAGCATTACCATTTTTGACCCCCCACCATCAACATCCTGGGATTACCATTGACTAGAAACTGAACTAGGCCAGTCATATAAAAATTCTGTGGCTACAAGAGCAGGTCAGAGGTGGCAAGTAACTCATCTCCTGCCATCCCAAAGCCTGTCCATCATCTACACAGCACAAGTCAGGAGTGTGATGGAATAGTCTCCACTTGTATGGACAAGTGAAACTGCAACACCACCCAAGAAGCTCAATGCCATCCAAGACAAAACAACCCACTTGATTGGCACTCCATCCACCACTTTAAACATTCATACCGCCACCACTGGAGCTTAGGTAGCAGTGTGTACTATATACACTGCAGCAACTTGGTAAGGTCCTTCAACAGAACCTTCCTACCTGGAAGAAGAGTAGATCCTGGGAATACTAGCATCTGCAAGTTCCCCTCCAAGCCATTCACCCCACCTGTTTCAGTCTTGACTTGGAACTATATCATTGTTCCTTCACTACTACTGGGTCAAAAACTTGCAACTCTTTTCTAACAATACTGTGGGTGCACCTACACCACATGGATTGCAGTGATTCAAGAAGGCATCTCACACCCGCCCCATCATGGGCAATTTTGGATGGGCAATAAAAGCTGACCCTGCCAGCAGCCTTGACATCCCAAGAATGAATAAAAGCAGAGTCCATGAATAGGCTTAAAACTGATTGGATAGGACTGCTCCATGCAACACTCTCCATGCCAGATCTCTGATGAAACAGGCAAGGACTCCACACTCTCATCCCTCAACTGGGGGCCCCAACCTTAGCTGACCAGCAATATGCAACATGGTGTAAGTCTAGCTGTGGATATTTCCCAGCAGGCAAAACTGGAAATGAAGGATGACTTTAATGAAGGAATAGAGAGGTGGCATAGTAAATAGTGTAGATGGGTGCAGAAAGTTGTGAAGATTCATTGATTTAGTGAGTGTGCAAAATTGGCAAATGGAGTTCAACACGAGAAAGTGTGAGGTCATCCCCTTTGAGTCTGAGAAAGATAATTTTTTTTAAAAATTGTATGAAGTTAGGAATTGTGCGTGAGCAGAGATATTTAAGATTCCAAGTCCAGAAATCACAAAAAGTCCAATTTAAAAGTCCAGTGGAATGTTGGTCTTTATCTTAAGAGGGCTAGAATACAAAGGAGTGGAAGATATGTTACACCTGTGGAAAGCTCTGGTTGGACGCCAACTGGTTTACTGCATTCAGTTCTGGCTACTGCATCACAGAAAGAATATATTGGCCTTGGAGGGGATGCAGCATAGATTAATCAGAATAATACCAGAGCTAAAATAATTCAATTATGAGCACATCTGGCATTGACTCGGCTAGTTGAATGTTGATGAACAAACATGGTGTGCTTATGGATATTATGGATATGGACTTCCAGAAGGCCCTTGGTAAGGCTCCACATAAGAGATCTAATGAAAATGAGAGCACATTGAATCCATAGCCATGCGATAGAGGGTAGGGATACTGGCTATGTACTCAAATTAGCCGAATGATGAGTGGTGCCCCTTAGTGAAAATCGGAACTTCTTTTCCTCCAGAAGATTGTTGAGCATAGGTAAATTGAAAATATCAAACCTGAAATTGATAAATCTTTGTTAGGAAAGGATATCAAGGGTTACAGAGCCAAGATGGGTAAATGGATTTAGATACAAATCAGCCATAATCTAATTGAATGGTGGAACAGGTTCAAGGAACTGAATGATCTACCTCTGTTCCTATGATGCTGCCCATAAAAAGTTCAAGGCAATTGTGTTTTTGCTAGAGTCATATGGGAATAGAGTGCATCATTTTGATTTTTAAAAAAATCAAGAAGGCTCCAAAATGAAATTTCACACTAAATAGGAGTCCAGACCAGAGACCAGGAAGATAAGGAGTGAAAATTTTGACAAAAAAACCAGTCACCTTAAATGTTAACTTTCCTTCCTTCACACTCCACAGATGCTGCTTGACCTGCTGACTATTTCTATCATTTTATGTCTTAATTTCATATTTAAAACATTGACAATATTTTAGTTTTTGTGTTGTGCGAGAGAGATGGGGCGTTTTAAAAGTGGCCGATAGAGGGCGATGCACCCGGCACAAAGCATCGGGACCAAGGCTTGGTCTTGTAAATGGAGGTCCTCATCGTCCACACCGTGCAACCAAAGCTTCAGACCTGAAAGACCGGCTTTAAAAAGTAAAAAATCGGGACTGTCAGGCATGACAGTTCCAATTTTTTTTTTAAGGCTAGTCTTTCAGGTCAGTTTCACTGAGTTGCTGAGCTGCTGCTTCTGAACTTTGGGCATTTTTACAGTTGCGATTTTTTTTTAAGCTATATAGCTGCCTGAAGGTCAAACTGAAAACAGAGCAGTAGTTGGAGTAGCATCTGGCATGGGAAAGACAGAGCTGCTTCTCCAATGACAGATCTTGCTTCTCCCATTGGCCTCCAAGACTCTTCGGATAACTTTCAGTGAATATAGATTTTTTTTCTAATTCAATTACTCTGGGATTTATACATACAACTCATGGAAAAAAAAAGACTGATTAGAGAAGGAGGATGTGCCTTTAGAGATGGTAAGACCAGTGGAGAGGGGGGTTTGGGTGGAGAGAGAGAGAGGGAGAGAGAGACAGAGAGAGAATGAAGCTTGGGAATAAAGCCTATGTCTATAATTACATTGGCCATGGTGAGCTAGACGTAGATGAAGGTTAATATGGAAATGTCTACAGGGATGAGGGGCAAAGCAGCCCCTTAGGCTCTCAGATTGTGCAGGTATCCTTTGGGGGAGAGTGGTTAAAACAGCTGGAATTGAAACTTGTCTGTTTAATGTTTCAACGGAAACAGGGAATTGGATATTAATTGAATTTTTGTGCTTAAAAATACATTAAACTAAATCTGATGCTCATGAGGGCCCAGTGCCAGGGGAGATCCATAGAACCTATTATAAATCATTAGGGTTTTCAGCAGCATCAAATTCACAGGTTTAAATGGTTAGATTTCATTTTGCTCTTTTTAGCTAAGATTTATGTAACAAAACAGAGGCACTGTTGACCTGCACACAACACATATACTAAATTTAACAACTCTGTCATTTCTAATGGCCTCCTTTTTAAGTTGTAGAATTTTAATCTGGCCATTTTTGCAGCTCCTATCATTTACAAAAGTTTCTGCTCTATGATATTAGAATGTTAATTTCTTTTGGTAAGTTAAAATAATGCACGCTGCAACAGCAAACAGAATGTTGCTGTATTAATAATGGTATTCATTAGAAAGCACCAATGCTTTTAATTGTTGTATTTTTAATCCTTTTGCATTTTCTGACAAGTCATTTCTAGCAGTCTTGAACAAAGGATATGCTTGTTTCTTAGAACCTTTGCATCTATAGGAAACCCAGACATACTGCCATAAAACAGAAAATGTTGGAAAAACTCGCAGTTCCGAGGAAGAGTCATTTTGGACTCAAACCATTAACTGTTTCTCTCTCCACATATGCTGTCAGACCTGCTGATTTTTTTCCAGTACTTTGTTTTTATTTCACCTCTGCTGCTTCGTGGCCTTCTCTCCCCTGCTTCCAAGCAGAAGATGCTTGCTTTAAAGGAGGGATGATTCGAGCACCAGTTTAAAAAGCTGTGGGTGTAAACAAGTTATAATGTATGACCAGATCTGCAGGTGTGATTGTACTGCTGAGGGCTTTCTTTCGAAGCTCTCATATTATCTTCCCTTGAAGTTGCGGAGACCTGTTGAATGCAATCTATTGGGGAACCCGATGAGACAAGACAAGAATGTGCAGTGCGCAAGTTAGTCATTGCTCCAGCTTCTCCAATCACACGTTCCCTCTCTCCCAATCTTGCTGCTGTTCCAGAAACAGAATCTATGATTGGAGGAGCAGCAAGGGTGGGAGAGAGGGAACCTCTGATTGGAGGAGCTGGAGAAGTTATTCTGACCATTCCTGCTGGCTACCATGCAGAAGTCTTTTAGATGCATTGAACGATTTGTGACAACTTCTTCTGGAGGTCAAGGAGAAGAAGCAGAACACGAAAGAACAGGAGGGAGTATCTGCCGGTAACGAGGCCATAGCAGGCTAGGGAGAACTGTCACTCAGCTTCATGCCAGCCCGGACCCTGCACGAGATACTCCCAGGGAACTGGGACTTTGCTTCTAGTGAAACTGAGTTATCTTGAACCAGGTCACTGAGTGCTGCATCAGTGTGTCCGAGGAAGGGGGAGGGAGCTTAGGCAGCAGCAAGTGAATGGGACAGTCCCCTCTCCTCTTCATCCCCTCACTTCCTCCTTTTTCAACTCTTGAACAATGAAACAATGTGTGATGCAGCAAGGAAATTGTCTTTCCTTTCTATACAGAGCAAGTAATCGAAATATATAAAACAAAACCTGAACGGTTTTCTTGCAATCTGGGTTGCAGGTATTGAATCTTTCTACTAAATTTGAATTCACTGTCACCATGTGCATATGGTGCAATGTGCAGAACATGTTAATGAGACAGTCACCGAAATCAGGTTTATCGTCTGCAGTGTTATAAATAACTATTGGATAATTACCTGTCAAATTAACAATATTGCATGATGCTGTTAAACCAGAGAGTACAAATTTTAGTTTAATGGTCACATCGGGATCACCTATAGGGTGCATACAAACTAACACTGCATTATACCTTTGCTGCTCTTTAATATTAATGATCCATGCTACATATATATATTAGACGATATTTGTAATCAGATGCCAACAATGGGATTTATCATTTTATTAGGACATTTCTGTGATTATTTAGTGAATTGTTTGGTGAATCTTGAAAGGGGAAAAAATAGCATGCATGATTGAGGGTAAAGCTTAAAAGGCGGGGAGGGGATAAGGGGCCCAGGAACAGGGGAAGCACCACGGCCCATGATTTCTCTCCTTGGCCTTGGGAGCCAAACTACAGCTTGTGTAGTGCACAGAATTTCTGAATATATTTTCAGGTTGAATATCAATGGACTATAGGATTACTACCCAGGACGTCACACCTATTACGATTATCAATGAGTTATTATATTATTCATTTGGTAGCACAGAACTTGAGTATTGCTGAAAAAAGAGACGTCATCAGGACACTTATCAAGAATACCAATATAAGGAGAGAACAACAATTTATACCATATGAGAAGAGAGTGCCAATTGGTTGGCAAGTGGATTCTGATCGGTAGAGGTATTGCCATGGAAAATGCACCAATTGAAGTGACTGACAGTTAACTGCCAAGCATTGTTTGAAATTTAAACCAGGCAGCCTGACCCTGATTGGTGAAGGCATTGGCCTGAGGAATGAGCCAGCAAATGGCCGTCACTTATTTTGTTTAGCTAAGTTACTGGAGGAATCACAGTTCGTCCTACCTCTGGTTTTCTCTTGGCAACCATTTCCACTCCCCCGTGCACCCCTGGTTTCCCCTTTTCCACTCCCCCTGCACCTTTGGTTTCCCCTTTTCTACTCTCACCCTGCACCCTCGGTTTCCCCTTTTCTACACCTGCCTCTGAGTGGCCTCCTAACAACAGCTTCTTACAACAACAATAATTTGCATCTCTATGGTGCCTTCAACATAGCAAACTGCCCCAGGCACTTCACAGGAGCATTATCAAACAAAATTTGACATTGAGTCACATGAGGAGACATTAGGGCAGATGACTAAAGCTTCAACAAAGAGGTAGGTTAAAGGAACATCTTAAAGGAAGAAAGTGAGATGGAGAGGTTTAGGGATGGAATTACTGAGCTTCAGTCCTAGGTAGCTGAAGGCACAGCCACTAATGATGAAGTGTTTAAAATTGGGGATGTGAAAGGAATTGTAAGATCGCAGAGGGGGGAGAGGGGGGGGCAGAGGGGGGAGGGGGGGCAGAGGGGGGAGGCGGGGAGGGGTGGGGTGCCAAGAGCACTGAGGAATTTGAAAAATGGATGTGAATTATAAAGTCATCACGTTGCTTAACCAGAAGTCAAAGTAGGTGAATGAGCACAGGGTGATGGGTGAACGGGCTTTTGTGCGAGTTAGGGCATGGGTCGCAGAATTTTGGATGAGCTCATGTTTATGGAGGGTGGAAGATGGGAGCCAGCCAGGAGAGCATTGGAGGTAACACAGGCATGAATGAGGGTTTCAACAGCTGATGAGCTGATGCAGGGATGGAGTATGGAGGTGGAGGTCAGCAATCCTTGTGTTGAAGTGTATATGTAGGCTGGAACTCACCTTAGGGTCAAAGATCCGCACCAAGTTTTTGAATGGCCTAGTTTAGTCACAGATGGATATCAGTGAATGAGATGGAGTTAGTGGATAGGGAATGGAATTTATGGCAGGGATCAAAGACAATGGCTTTGGTCTTGCCAATATTGAGTTGGAGAACAACTTTCTGCTCTTCAATACCGGATGTCAGACAATCAATGTGATAAATTAGAGACAGCGGAGGGATCAAGAGAGGTGGTACTAAAGGACAACAGAACATCATGTGAAGTCTGACATGTTTTTGGATCATAAGAAAATAGGAGCAATGTAGGTCAAATGGCCTTGAGTTTGCTCTGCCATTTAATAAGATTATGGCTGACACTCGACCTTAACTCCACTTTCCTGATTGATCCCCATTTTCTTTAATTCCCTTAGAGTCCAACCGAAGAGCAACATATAGATGAGAAATAGGATAGGGCTATGGATACATCCTTGGGGGTTCTAGAGGTAATGGTCCAGGAGTCAGAAAAGAAACCAATGCAAGTGATTCTCTGTCTATGACTGGATAAATCAGTACAATCCTACCAAACTGGACTAGGGAGTAGAGTATTGGTGTGGTCAACTGTAACCAAAGCTGCAGACAGGTAGAAAAGGACAAGGAAGGTAGTTTACTTTTGTCACAATCACCTAGTTGACTTTGATCAAGGATATTTTGATACCATGGCAGGGCCAAAAACCTAATTGGAGGGATTCAAACATGGAGTTCTGGGAAAGATGTGCATGGATTTGGGGAGCAACAACATGTTCAAGCGAGAAGAAAACAAGGTTGGATGGGACGATAGTTTGCAAGGGTAGAGGGGTCAAGGGTGCAAAGTTTGAGTGGGGCGATGGTGGCAGGTTTGAAGGGAACAGCACCTGAGGAGAGGGAACCATTAACGATATTGGATTAGGAAGGGAAGTTCAGTGATGAGCAGTTTGGTGGGGAAGTTAAGGATCAGGAGGTGAGACAACATGAGCTTGGAGAGGGCGTGGGGGAGATATGAGAGAAATCAGAAAAATGCAAGTGTGATGCAATCCTTTGAGGAAATTTGGTCTGATAGGACACAGGAATGGACAAAAGTGGTAGGCACAGATGAACAGGTGGTCTCAATCTTAGTGATGAATAAGCCCAAGAGCTCCTTGTATTTAGATGAAAGCAAAATACTGCAGATGCTGGAAATCTGAAGACTCGAAAAATTAACTCTATTTCTCTCTCACCAGATGTTGCCAGATCTGATTTTATTCCCCAGCATTTTCTGTATTTAGTTGCACCTTGCACTTCTCAGTGATACAGTTACTGACCTGAAACCAGGAACAGAGGTACCCAATTGCAAGGGAACCCAAGGTAAAAGTCAGGTGCTCAGGAGCCACGTGGTTGCAGATGCCAGAGCATTATGTGAATTGCCTCCAATCAAAGTCGGCGCAGATTTGGGGGCATGAGGTTTCAAGTAGGCAGTGCCCCAAATAAGTGAGTTTAAAAAGTCTCATTATCCAAACATGGCCCTCCATAAATTCACTGATAACATGTTTGGCCTCCCTGGAGCAAACTTTTACTTTCAAGTTATGAATGAAGGTATTAAACAAGCGCCCTGGCCCCGCCTCACAAACGTCACAGACTAAAATCCCGTCCCTTCGTTCTGATTTGTTTCCGCGTTGATGTTGAATTCCCATTGGTGGATCCGAAACGTCAGTCCAGTTTGACCCCGCCCCCCTTTATTGGGGTTGGTAGTGGCGGTGACGGTTGTGAAGTAGGTTCCCTCCCCATCCACCCCTCCTCTGTAAAGTGCGGGCGGGTGGGCACTCCTCCTCCTCCTCCTCCTCCTCCTCCTCCACTAGTTCAAGCCCACAATCGACTGGAAGTAACTGCCGGGCCGTTTGCGATTTAAATTCGCCCCTCCCCTTCCGGCTCCGCGCGTCTGCCGGTTTCGATGGCAACAGGTGGTGGTTGGGTGGTACCGGGTAAGAGGGCGGCGGCGCCAGGTGGCTGGCCCGGGCAGCTGGATGCCGCCAGGTAAGGGGCAGGGGTGGGTTCGTGTGTGTGGCAGGTGTCACTCAACAGGTGGGCGCCAACCCTGCCCAGCACAGGCTACACAGCCAGGGACTCAGATGGTGCAGCCTAGCCCAGCACAGGCTACACAGCCAGGGACTCAGGTGGTGCTGCCCAGCCCAGCACAGGCTACACAGCCAGGGACTCAGGTGGTGCTGCCCAGCCCAGCACAGGCTACACAGCCAGGGACTCAGGTGGTGCAGCCTAGCCCAGCACAGGCTACACAGCCAGGGACTCAGGTGGTGCAGCCTAGCCCAGCACAGGCTACACAGCCAGGGACTTAGGTGGTGCAGCCTAGCCCAGCACAGGCTACACAGCCAGGGACTCAGGTGGTGCTGCCCAGCCCAGCACAGGCTACACAGCCAGGGACTCAGGTGGTGCTGCCCAGCCCAGCACAGGCTACACAGCCAGGGACTCAGGTGGTGCTTCCCAGCCCAGCACAGGCTACACAGCCAGGGACTCAGGTGGTGCTTCCCAGCCCAGCACAGGCTGCACAGTCAGGGGCTCAGATGGTGCTGCCCAGCCCAGCACAGGCTGCACAGTCAGGGGCTCAGATGGTACTGCCCAGCCCAGCACAGGCTGCAGAGTCAGGGGCTCAGATGGTACTGCCCAGCCCAGCACAGGCTGCACAGTCAGGGGCTCAGATGGTGCTGCCCAGCCCAGCACAGGCTGCACAGTCAGGGCCTCAGATGGTACTGCCCAGCCCTGCCTCACATGCACCAATTGGTGAGTTTTGCACTGTGTTGGCTCTGATATTACCCATCCAATATCATCCACGATTTTCGCATAGGAGGAAAAATTAGTGTTAAAATCCCCCATCAAAGGCGTTAACCTACCTTTCCACTTTTCAGAGGCCACTGTGCATTTCCAACGTTTGCTGTTGATTTCCCAGAAGGAAAAAAAAAACAGTAAAAACTGGGAAATAATACTGGTCGGAACTTTTTCCTCCTGGATTGCATTGGTAGTGGTTCCTTCTCATCATCTCACCTTGGGTTTTCAGGCTGTGATCACTTGCAAATGCTCAATGTTATTTAGTTTCTCAGCTATTCACTGAAGTGTTTTTGAAAGCAATAACTAGTTGTGATGCAAAGATACTAAACCCATTTTTGATTTATTTTAATAACACTAGAAACTTCAAAAATTATGGAAAGTGGGCTAAATAGCATGCATATTCTTTGATTGCATTTGCTTGACATAAGAGGTACTGTATGCTCAAACTATAATGAAGGTTTTTTTCAATAAGGAAACAATAGTACTTCAAGTTTTGTTCAGTTACTAAATGCTGTAATGTTTTAGCTTCAGACAAAAATGGAATCCGAGTATGCCTTTGAGGTCCTTCCAGTCAGGTGGAACAAAAGGTGGTAAATTGAGATCTGCAAGTCTGATCACCATTGAGAGGTTGGTAAAAGGGATGAAGACTAGTTAGTCATATTGATATATTCTCTTTTCCCTCCAGTGTGTTAAGAGTTCCAATATGCATTGATTTTGCTCACTGTCAGCCCCTTAGCTGAAATTAGCTGCACTGCTGTATAGAGAAGTGCTGAGTAGAAGCTGTGCAACGGGTCACTTATTCAGTTTGATACAATTGTTTGTGGTCTAGCATAATATTTTTGGGGATCAACCATGCAAAGTAATTGCATTTGGTACAATAAAACTATCACAGCAATTGGTCTATTTAAAGTGCATATTTCTAAGCACCTTTAAAAACTTTTAAGAAGCACACATCACCTTAGCTAAACACTTATGAGTTAGAATAATGTGAAGGGGGTTGTTTCACATCCCCATAGTTCCATTTATAATTATTATAAGGAGATCTGAAGTATCTCCCTTGTTAACATTTTCTATTGTAATACTGCTGGCGAGAAGGAGACTGGGAATTTTCCGTCAAGCTCTTTCATGTAGAACGTTTTATACAATAAAAATTGTAGATTGCACTCCTTATCCATCGTTATCCATGGTATCAAGAGTTTTACAGAACTTATCTGTTTAAGATTATAAATGCATCAGTAGTTTACACAACACTTTTAAAAATTACCATTTTTAAAAAAAGGTGTACAAAACAATAATTACAAATTTAAGGCGGAAATATTCCAGGGTTCCCATTCCAACAGTCCAATGGTTGTCTTCCATTCTTTTGTTGTTTTGATAGGCTTGCTTTGTCAATTTTGCGTATTGGGAACTATTACTTAAAAGTTGAGATCCATTTATATAATAACACCTTGTATTTCTTTCCTGCCACCAAGTATAGACGGGATAAGAACATGAGAAATAGGAGCAGGAGTAAGCCATTTGTTTCCTGAGCCTATGCAACTGTTCAGTAATATGATGGCTGATATACCTCAGTTACACCTGTCCTCGTATCCCCATATCCTTTAATTCACTTTGTATTCCAAAAATGTATCACTCACATGACTCGAACATACTCAACGACTGGGCATCAACAGATTGCGGCAGTAGAGTATTCCAAAGCTTCACAACCCTCTGAGTGAAGAAATTTCTCCTCATCTTGATCCTAAACAACTGACTCCTTATTCTGAGGCCACTAGTTCTAGACTTGCCAGTCAGGGGAAACATCCTCCCAGCATTTACCCTGTCAAACCCATTCAGAATTTTATGTGTTCCAATGAGATCCCCCCTCATTCTTTTAAATTGTAGGGAATATATGTCTTGTTCACTCAGATGATTATCCACTCATTCTAAGACCCAGTCTAATGAGCCTTTGTAGCACTCTTACTAAGGCAAGGATATCCTTCCTTCGGCAAGGAGACCAAACTGTAAACAGTACTTGGGTATGATTTCCCCAAGGCCTTATATGATTGCAATAAAACTATTAACTCTTACAATCAAATCCTTTTGTAAAGGCTAACATATCATTTCCTTCCCTAATTGCTTATTGTTTGTGATTTGCATACAAGGACACCCAATTCTCCCTGAATACCAACATTTCCCAGTGTTCCATTATTTAAAAAATATTCTGCTTTTCCACTCTGGTGGGAAAAGTAGAAAACATTATACTTCTTCACATTATATTCCATCCATCACATTCTTGGCCATGGATTTAACCTGCCTAAATACTTTTCTTCTATAGGTATATAAATAGTAGAAGGATTATAAGAGGAGAGGATGAGTCTGATTCGGGACGAAAATGGAGACCCTCACGGGAAAGCAGTAGGCTTGGCTGAGGTACTAAGTGAGCACTGTAGGTGATTTTACCTCTGAGTTCAGAAACCAAGAAATACTACTGACACAATCTCATATTAAATCCAACACCATTTATTGAGAATTTTAAACAAAACAGTTTCAATTAAATCATACAGTCACCTCTTGGGTGGTCAATCTTGAGATGACTTAGGAGTTAGGACTGAGACCTTCCTGCTTGGTTTGCTGGGACTCTTCTTGTCGATAGTGAAAGAGAAATTAGTTGAGATAATAGATGGATGAAAAGTGGAAATACTAGAAAATCTGGCTACATGTAAAAGTTGATAAATCACTAGGACTGAATGGGGCGCACCTGAGGATGCTGAGGGACATCAAGGTGGAAATTGCGAAGGTACTGGCCACAATCTTCCATTCCTCATTAGATATGGGAGTGGTGCCAATGGACAGGACAATTGAACATGATGTTACATTCTTTTGTTCAGAGAAGGGTGTAAAAGATAAACCTAACAACTACAGGCCTGTCAATTTAACCTTGGTGGTGGGAAAGATTTATAAATAATAATCAGGGACAAAATTAACAGTCACTTGGACAAGTGTGTATTAATTAAAGAAAGCCAGCACAGATTTGTTAAAGGCGAATTGTGTTTAACTAACTTGATGGAGATTTTTGATGAGGGTAACGTGGCTGATTTGATCCATATAGACTTCCAAAAGACATTCAATAAATTGCCACATAATGGGCTTATCAGCAAAATTGAAAGCTACGGAATAAAAGGGACATTAAAGTATCGATACAAAGTTTGCTGAGTGACAGGAAACAGAGTAATGCTGAGTTTATTTTTGGACTACAGGAGGTATATGATGGTATTCTCCAGGGGCTGATACTAGGGCCCCAATTTCTTGATATGTTAATGACCTAGACTTGGGTATACAGGCCACAATTTCAAAATTTGCAGATGATACAAAACTTAGCAATATTGTGAACTGTGAGCAGGATAGTGATAGACTTGAAGAAGGTATAAGACACACTGATAGAATGGGTGGGTATGTGGCAGCTGCAATTTAGCGCAGAGAAGTGTTGCATTTTGTTAGGAAGAATGAGGAGAGGCAACATAAGATAAAAGATTAAAATTTTAAAGCGGGTGCAAGAGCAGAGAGATCTGGGGTATATGTTGTGGCACAAATCGTTATAGTGGAAAGGCAGGTTGATAAAATGGTTAAATAGGCCCTTGTGGCCCTGGATTTTATAGCTATAGAAATAGAGTACAAAAGCAAGGAAGTTATAATGAACCTTTATAAAATACTGGTTCGGCCTCAACTGAAGTATTGTGTCCAATAATGGCTAATTCATTTAGGAAGAATGTGAAGGATTTACGAGAACAGGCCCAGGGGAAAAGGGACTTCTATCCACATAACTATTTGGAGAAGCTGGGGTTGTTCTCTTTTGGAGAAGAGAAGGTTGAGAAGAGCTTTGATAAAGCTGTTCAAAACCATGAAGGGTGTAGACGGGGTAGATATAGAACAACTGTTCCCATTGGCAGAAGTATTGAGAACCAGAGAACATAGACTTAAAATAGTTGCCAAAAATACCAAAGGCAATGTGAGAAAGAACATTTTTTTTAACGCAGCAAATGGTTACAATCTGGAATGGGTGGTGATGGCAGATTCAATTGTGGTTTTCAAAGGAAGTTGGATAGGCAACTCAAGGGGAAAAAAAATTGCAGGGCCTCAGGGAAACGGCCAGGGAATGGGACTAGCTAAATTGCGCTCTCTCACATGGACTCAAGGGGCTGAATAGTCTTCCATGATGAAACCATTTTATGATTTTGTAGCCTCTTTGCTTTCTCACCAAGCCCAATTTCCCACTTTGTATTGTCAGCAAGTTTGGATACACATTAACCTGCGTCCCTTCATCGAAATCATTGTTTGTAAATAGCTCAGGCCCAAGCACAGATCCATGCAGTAGCCAACTATTTACAGCCTGTCAATCAGAAAATGTCTATCCTTACTCTGTTTTCTGTATGTTATCCAATCCTCCATCCATGCTAAAAATACCTCCATATCATAAACCCTAATTTTATGCAGTAACCTCTTGCTGTGACATCTTATCAAATGCTTTTTGAAAATTTAAATGCACTACATCCACTGGTTTTCACTTTATCCGCTCTACTTGTTACACCCTCTAAATTAAACTAACAGATTTGTTAATCATGACTTCCCTTTCGTAACTCCTTGTTGACTCTGCCCAATTAAGTTATGATTTTCCTTCCATAATAACACATTATAGTATTTTCCTTATGAATTTCAAGTTAATCAGCCTAAGTTTCTGTGTTTTCGCTCTCTAACCTTTCTTGAATAATAGGATCGCATTTGCTAATTTCCCTTCAACGAGAACCTATTCTCATTGGAGTTTAGGAAGATGAGAGGTGATCTTATTGAAACACACAAGATTCTGATGGGGCTTGACAAGGTAGATGCCAAGAGGATATTTCCCCTCGTAGGGAACTGAGAACCAGGTGGGGTAGAGTTTCAGAATAAGGGGTCTCCCATTCAACACAGAGTTTCTTAAGAGGAGTATGGGACTAGTCACCTTAAACGAAGCAAACGAGGAGGCTATCGCTTGGCTTCGGGGATTTACATTCACTAAATAAATAAATAATTTAAGATAAGGAGAATTTCATCCTTGAGGGTTGTTAATCTTTCGAATTCTCTACCCTAGAGAGCACTGGGTTATTGAATATACTCAAGGCTGAATTGGACATGTTTTTAATCTATAAAGGAGTCAAGGGCTGGGGGGACTGGCAGCAAGGGGTGTTAAGAACACAGTCAGATCAGTCATGATCTTATTGAATGGTGGAGCAAGCTCGAGGGTCCAAATGGCCTACTCCAATTTCATATGTTCACATAACTGTTCTAGAATCTAAGGAATTCTGGAAGATCAAAATCAATGCACCCACAATCTATGTAGCCACCTCTTTTAAAACTCTAGTGTGTAGTGTTAAGAGCTCTGTAGATAACAGTTAAAAGAGAAATTCAAACTTCTAGTTATTGGCTGAAAGGATGGCATGTGAAGATTTCACATTTTAAAATAACTTTTACTGTATAAGTGACTATAGACAGGACACTATTAATTGAACATTATTTTCTTTTCAAGGTGAGCTTTTACTTTAAATAACCAAACAGAATTTGCTCCTTTCCACTTTCATTGACAACTGAAAACCCTAATTTTATTACGTTACTTGGTCTCTTAAGTAGACAATCACTTCTCCTGGAACCAATCCAAAGTGTTTGTCAGCTTCCAAGGGTTTACTTCGTTTTTTTGCCTTTCTAACTACTATCTTCCACTATGAGAGTTTCCCCTGGGGATTCTCTTAGCTTCAGCTAGACAAACCCTCCAGCCATGTTTTAACTCCTCACGAACTCGGTTTTTAAACTGGACACAAGTTCCCACTTGCATTCACGGGGTGAACAACAGAGTCAGCATTTTCTCTACTTAGAGATTGGCCCAGCCTGCTCCCTATCTCCTTGCACTCCTCCCCCCCTTACTCAGCTGCAGATCCCCCAAGACTGATACTGCAACTGCCATTCTGTCTGTGATATCTCTGGGTTTATAGGGAAGCCTGTAACCTTAACTCAAAATTGTTTCCTCTCCTCTCCATGGCAATGGGAAACACACCAGCCCTGTATCCAAGTAGAAATGTTAATGAGCTATCTCTAATTGCCACTGCATTTCAGCTTGGAATCAAAGGGACAGGTTCTAGCACAAATATTTCTGACTTGAAACCAATAACACCTTTCTGGGTTTTAGGAGACTCGAGTTCTCTTGATTGTGGACTTAGAAACTGTCATTTCTCCCAAGGTGTTAAAATTTGGGGCCTCCCTTTCAATAACACAAAATGACTCTCCTTTTGACCTAACAACTAAACCATCCACGTTTACTGTCAGGCAGACTCCAGCTCAGGTCACATGACTCTTCATTTAACCTATACTTAAAGCTACAGTTCAAAACCCTGATAACCTTATAAACCAAAACATATAAGCATACAACCTCACTTGTAACAGCAGCCCGTGAGTCCAGTGGATTTGTCTGCTTCCAAACCTATCAATCTCTCCAGTACAATTTCTACTTTGATCTTTTTAGGTCTTTGGCTAATTTATTCTCTTATCCTGCTTCTAGTTTCTTTGCCATCCTTTGCTGAATTTTAAAATACTCTTAATCCAGGAGCTTATTGAGAACATTATAAGCTTTTTGCTTTAATCTAATAATATTCTTAACTTCTCTTGTCAGCTATGGTGGGACCAGTTTTCCTGTTTGTGGGTTTAATTCCTTAATGGAATATATGATTGTTGCAAATTAGCAATTATTTAAAGAAATAATTTGTATTGCTTGTTTACCATCATCTCTTTTATCCTATTTTCCTATCTACCATAGCCAGCTCACCTCTCATTGCTCTGTGATTGTGGTAATGTCATTGGACTTTGAGAAAGTGCCACATCAGAGGTTATTGTGGAAAATAAAAGCTCATGGTATGGAAGTAACATATTGGCATAGATAGAAGATTTGCTGGCTAACAGGAAGCAGAGAGTAGGCATATATAGGTCTTTTTCAGGTTTGCGAGATGTAACAAATGGTGTACCACAGGGATCAATGCTGGGACCTGAACTGTTTACAGTTTCCATAAATGACTTGGATGAAGGGATAGATGCGATGGTTGCCAAATTTGCTGATGACACAAATATAGATAGGAAAGTAATTTGTGAAGAGGATATAAGGAGGCTACAAAAAGATATAGATAGGTTAAGTGAGTGGGCAAAGATCTGACAAATGGAGTTTAGTGTGGGAAAATATGAAATTGTTCATTTTGGCATGAAGAATAAAAGGCATATTATCTAAATGGTGGAAGATTGCAGAGCTCTGAGGTGTAGAGGGATCTGGTGTCTTAGTGCATGAATTGCAAAAGGCTAGTATGCAGGTACAACAAGTAATTAGGAAAGCTAATAGAATGTTAACATTTATTGCAAGGGGAATTGAATACAAAAGTAGGGAGGTTATGCTTCAGTTACACAGCACAGCGAGACCACATCTGTAGTACTGTGTACAGTATTGGTCACCTTATTTAAGGAAGGATATAAATGCATTGGAAGCAGTTCAGAGAAGGTTTACCAGCCTAATACATGGAACGGACGGGTTGTCTTATGAGGCAAGTTTGGACAGGTTAGGCTTGTATCCGCTGGAGTTCAGAAGAGTAAGAGGTGACTTGATTGAAATATCTAAGATCCTGAGGGGTCTTGACAGGATGGATGTGGAGAGGATGTTTCCTCTTGTGGGAGAATCTAGAAGAAGGGGTCATGGTTAAAAATAAGAGGTCAGCCATTTAAAATGGAGGTGAGGCGAAATTTTTTTCTGAGGGTTGTGAGTCTTTGGAGCTCCCTTCATGAAAAGGCGGTGCAATCTTTGTATGCTCTTAAGGCAGTGATGGATGGATTCTTGTTAAGCAAAGGGGTGATATATTATCGGGGGTAGATTCGAGTTTACTATCAGATCAGTCATGATCTTATTAAATGGCAAGCGGGCTCAAGGGCCGAATGGCCTACTCCTCCTTGTTCTTATGATAATTCATATGACTAGTAATTCAGAGACCCAGGCTAATGCTTTGGGGACAGTGGTTCATATCCCACCATGGCAGCCAGTGGAATTTAAATTCAATTAATAAAATCTGGAATTGAAAGCAAGTCTGAGTCATGGTGACCATGAAACTATCATCGATTGATTGTCGTAAAACTCATCTGGTTCACTAATGCCCTCTAGGGAAGAAAACCTATCATCCTTACCTGTTCTAACCTTCATGTGACTCCAGAGCTCAATAATGTGGTCAACTCCTAACTGCCCTCTGAAATGCCCTGTAAGACACTCAGTTCAAGGGCAATTAGGGGTGGTCAGCAAATGCTGGCTTTGCCAGCAACAACCACATTCCATGAAAGAATAAATTAAAATGTAGTTTTTGTTTAGATTTAAGACCTTTAGTTTCAGGCTTTACTAAATCACAGTCAAACTCAATGGAAAATCATATCATTACTGTTACTCTTCACCAGAAGCTCCTATATTACAAGGCTATTAATTAACCTTGTCTCTTGACATAAAGCTAGATCTAAAATAGCCTGCTTCCTGTTTGGCTCTTTGACATACTGATCTAGAAAACTATCTCGAGTGTATTCCATGAACTTGTCCCACACTGCAAATTTGGTTTGCACAGTCTATGAAAAATGAAGACCCAAATGATTACCGTATTACCCTTGTTGCATGCACCACTAATTTCCTGATTTATACCCTACCTGACTCTACAACTACTATTCAGGGCCTATTAACTACTTCCACTATTATTTTCTGCTCTTGTTTCCTGGCTCTACCTAACTGATTCTATATCTTGATTTTCCAAGCTAGCTCCTTCCTGCCTATTATCCTAGCCTTTATTATTGGTGCAACTCCTCCTCAATTTCCACTTTGCTGATTTCTTGTAAAGCTACAGTATCCTAAAATATTTAATTCCCAACCTTGGTCACACTGCAGCCACATGTCCGTAATGGTTATTAGATCAAGCCCATTAATTTATATCTGTGCTATTAATTCACTCATTTTGAAACAAAAGTAGTGGGTATATGACTCTTGTTGGTGAATTCTTCATGTAAGTCAGGTCAAATACAATAAGATTGAGAGGGGAAGTGAAGAGGAAAATAAGACCGGCAGAGAGAATATGACAACAGAATGGCAATCAACATAAAAGGAAACCCAAAAATCTTCTACTTGCATCTTATTTAAAGCTGGTAGTTGGAGTTGCAATTGGTCCTATTAAGGACAAAGAGGTGATATATGTTTAGAGACGCAGGGCAAAAGGAATCTGGCAAAATATCGGTAGAAGTGAAGATGATGGAGGTAATGAATGTTGTGAAACTTGAGAGGAAGGATGTACTGGAAAGGCTGTGCCTACTTTGTACAATTCACATGTTCCAGATGGCTTGCTTCCTAGGTTGCTAAAGGAAGTGGGGTTGGAGATAGTGGAAGGGGTTACCATAATCTTTCAAAAATACAGGGGAGGTGCCAGAGGATTGTAGAGTGGCAAATGTGACACCCTTATTTGAGGAAGAGTGTAAGGATAGTCCTGGCAACTACAGGCTGGTTAGTTTAACATCATTGGTGAGTAAAGAAACATTAATCAAGGAAAAAAAATCAACAGGCATTTAGAGGTTTGAGTTAATTAAGGATAGCTCGCATGGATTTGTAAAATTGCTTGAAATGCAGAAGATTGATGAAAGGAATGCAATGTATAATGTCCAAATGGATTTTAAAGTGTTTGACAAAGTATTGTAAGTTTTAAGGTCGTGAGCCACAGCTTACTCAAAATAGGTGGCTGAGAACTCCAGACCTTTTAAGGTAGTTTATTAAGAAGCCACAGTTCAGGAATGATGCATCAACTAAATAGATAGGAAAAACATAGGACCTGTGATAGGTGAGAGTAGTTTACTGATCCCAGAGGATGAATGAATGGATGGATGGCATGGAGTATGTTGATCTCTAGCTTGTGACAATAGCATTCTGCTCAGTAGCCAAAATGTTAGGAAGCTCTTCCCCTGGGTCTTCCTGAGGAAGGCAACAGCCTGATGAGGACTGTCCCCTGCTTCTGAGCACCTGTTAATGTACTTAATTCTCAGGGTGAACAACCAGCCCAATGTCAAACACTTGTTTGAATAGCTCTTGACCACAGGGCAGGTGTGGGGCGGGGGTGGGTGGGGGGGGGTCGTGTCACCTCCCCCTTGTCCACCACTTCAACTTGAGATCAACTTTTAGTTTCGCTCATGCTCAGAGCCATTCAGTTAGCTTACCTCATGCCCGAAGCCATTTGTTAGTCTTTACTAGACACTTATACACTCATATAGGTAAGAGGGTATAAGACACTGTCCTGTTGACTTAGGATGTTAACACGGAAGCCTGAACTGGGAGACCTTGACATTTCTTGGGAGTGTTTGTCTTTTTTCCAGAGAGAGAAAAGAAATGGTCTTCTGCCAGATGGCCTTGTACTGTGTCTGCTAACTTCATAAATTATACTTTTTGGAATATTATAGAATTCTTACAGTACCACATAAAATGTTGCTTAAAAAAATGTGGCTCGTAGAATAGGACGGTCAAGTTGGATAAAAAAAATTGGCTTAAGGACAGAAAACAGTGGGGTGTGGAAAATGGTTATTTTTCAGACTAGAGGTTGGTTGACTGTAGTGTTCCCCAAGGATCAAAGTTAGGACCACTGCCTTATTTTCATATATAAATGATTTGGATATTGTAATTACAGAGTAAAATTTCAACATTTGCCCATGATAACAAACCTGGAGGTGTGGCAAACAGGATAATACTAATCGACTACGACAGGCCATAAGCTAGCACAAATGGACAGATGAGATGAAATTTAACACCGAGAAGCATTTGGCAGAAGGGATAGGGTGAAACAACATAGATTTCTTGGCACCATTCTACAGAGTGTGCAGGAACAGAGACCTGGGGGTGCATAGATCTTGAAGGTGGTAGAGCATGCTGAGAGTGATTAGCAAAGCTTATGTGATCTTGGCCTTCATAAACAGAGGTACTGAGTACAAAAACAGAAGTTATGCTGAATTTGTATATAGCCCTGGTTAGGCCACAGCTAGAGTATTGCGCACATTCCTGGTCACTACAATTTTAGGAAGGAAGTGAGGGCCCTTGAGAGGGTGCAGAGGAGATTTACTGGAAAAACTCCAGGGATGGGGGATTTTAGCTACAAGGTTAGGTTGGAGAAACTGAGTTATTCTCTTTGGAGTGAAGGGGAGATTTGATAGAGGTGACAAGACTATGGCAGGTTTGAATAAGGTAGATGAGGAATAACTGTTCCCATTAGCTGATGGTAAGAGGACTAGGAGATACAGATTTAAGGTTTTGGGCAAGAGGTGCAGGGGAAATGTGAGGAAGAACTTTCCTACGTGGCAATTGCTATGACCTGAAACCTGCGGCCCATGAATGTAGTGAAAGTATAGACGATGAATGATATCAAAAGAAAACTGGATGGTTACAAAAGAAATAAACTTGCAGGGCTACAGGGATAGAATGAGGGAATGGGGCTGTCTGGATTCTCCGCGGAGAGCTGGCATAGACTCGATAGGCTGAATGACCTCCTTCTGTGCCACAAATGACTCGAATACTCTATTTTATTGCGAATGCTTCACACATTCAAGTATAGTGCATTTTGCTTTAATTCTTTTCCATTCTTCGTTTATGTCACCCTAGTCTCCAATGACCTAAGTTCTGTGCTTTCCTGACCCATTCTGCTTATTTTTGCCCAAATTGATACTCTTCTCTACAGCTTAGATATTTCTCTTACTTTTTTGAGGTTAGCCTTACTTGAATCCTTTCACCTCACCAGCATCCTTTGCTGTCTTCCCTTCATTATCTTAGAACTGTATCTACTTCTTGAGTGATTTGATCCACGAGGACAGCCGTGCTGGTTTAAGTGGAGCACACTCCAAGGGAATGGAACAGCTCCCTTTTTTGAGTAGTGGTGCCCGAGTCCCATGAATTACAAGTCCTGTCCCCCGCACTATACTTTAAGATACACATTCTAATGTATATGTTCCTATGCCAATTTGTATGTAGATCTGGTAACAATCGAAAGATTATTACCAGTGAGGTTCTCCATTTTAATTTGGACCTGAACTCCTCAAACTCTCTCAGCAGAGCATCATTCCTAGTTATGTAATTCGAGCAGATTTTATCAGGAAGAGGCAGAGAGTTTAACAATGTTGCAACATTACTGACTAATGTCACATCATGGAAAAATGTTGAAAAATTAAAATTAAAGGTGCGATAGATATGGGTGCATAAAGCGTTTGTGACAAAGCAGATGAATTATTGACAAAAATAGAGGTAAATGGCTTTGATCCAATAATGATTGTAAGGTGACCAAAGTTGGGAATTAATTATTTCAGGCTTCTGGACTTTTAGAAAGAAAAGGCAAAATGGAAAAGGAGATAGGATAACCCTGCTGATAAAGGAAGAAAAACAGTTGTGAAAGAGGATCTTAGCCCAGAAAATCAGTATGCGTGGAGCTAAGAAGTGATGAAAGGCAGAAAACACTGGTGGGAGTAGTATATAGGTGCCCTAATTGCTTGTTGGACCTGATGGTATTGGACAGAGGATACAGTAGCAAATTAGAAGAGTTTATGTCACAAGGGTAATGCAATAATCATGGGAGACTGGGCTGGGCAAACCAAATTTGGCAAAAGTACCTAGGAGGATAAGTTCATCGAATGCCGTCTTCTAGAAGGCTATGGTCAGGAACTAACTACGGAAGAGGCTATTTTAGATCTGGTATTATGTAATGTGATGGAGTTAATTAATCTTATAGCAAAGGATCCTCTGGGGAGTAGTAATCATAATATGATAGAATTTCATTAAGTTTGAAAGTGACACGATTAAGTTTAAAACTAGGGTCTTAAATTTAAACAAATCCAAATATGAGGTGAGTTGGCTGAGTTAGAATGTGAAATTAGATGAAAAGACATGATGGTGGATAAGAAATGTGAAAACATTTTAAAGAAAAATTTATAATTCTCACTGAATTTACATTACTTTCAAGGATTAAAAAGTCCACTAGAAAATGTACAATTGACTAGCTAGAAAAGCTAAGGAATATTAAATTAAAAGAAGAAGCTTGTAATGTTGCCAGAAAATGTAATAAGCTTGAGGATTTGGAGGGGTTTAAAAATTGGGAAAGTTACCAAAGGAGATTTTTTTTAAAAATAAGAGTAAACTAGTAATAAATATGAAAATAGATTGTGCGAGCTTTCACATGTAAGTAAAAAGGAAAAGAGTGACATAAATGTGGATCCTTTGGAGGCAGAGACAGGAGAAATTATAATGGGGAATAAGAAAATGGTAGAGGTGTTAAACAAATATTTTGTCTGTCTTCATTGTAGAAAAGGCAAAATATATTGGAAAGTGAGGAACCAAGGGTTGCGTGAGAGCGAGGGCCTTCAAGTAATTCATATTAGTGAAGAAAAAGAACTGGAGAAATTTAAGAGGACTGAAAGCTAACATCCCTGGAACTGATGGCCCATATCCTCTGGTTTTAAGAGGCGGTTGTACAGATAGTGGAGGCATTTGTTTTGATCTTCCAGAATTTTCAAATTTCTAGAACAGTCTCTGTGGATTGGGAGCTGGCAAATGTCCTCTGTTCAAGTACAGCCAGCAATTAAGAAGGTAAATGGTATATCCATCCTTATTCCAAGGGGTTTGGTGTTAGAGTAAGGAAACCTTGCTCCATTTATATCGGGATTTGGTGAGACCACCTGGAGCGCTGTGCACCATTTTGGTCTCCTTAACTAAGGAAGAATATACTTGCCTTAGAGGGACTGCAATAAAGTTTCAACTGGATTGATTCCTGGGTTGCGATGGCTGTGATATAAGGACTGATTAAATAGAATGGCCCTTTATTCTCTGGAGTTCAGAAGAATGAGTGGTGATCTCATTGAAATGTATAAAGTTCTTAGGGTGTTTAATAAGGGAGATGCTGAGAGCCTTTTTCCCTGGCTGAAGTGACTAGAACTGAGTCTTAATTCAAGGATAAGGGGTCAGCTATTTGAGAACATACGAAGTGGAAGCAGGAGTAGGCCATCTGGCCTCTCACACCTGCTTTGTTATTTAGTCTGATCATGCTGATTTTTTTTTAATAACCTCAACTCCTTTCCTGCCTGATCCCTTTTTGGGGATGAGAAATTTTATTGAGAGGACTGTGAACCTTTGGATTTCTCTACCCCAGAAAGCTGAAGGTGCTTACATATGAAGTAAATGCATGACTGAGATTGATAGATTTTTGGGCAATAAGGTTATTATGGGATATGGGGATTGGTTGAGAAAGTGGGAATTGATGCAAAAGTTCAGCCATTATCTTATTGTATGCTAGGGTGTGGGTTGCAGGAGCCTTATCTATTTTTAGCTATGAAACAATCTTTTCTGGGAGCGTCTTACAGATATGAAAATACAGTGAATATCTTTTGTTTAAAGAAAACTAAAACATTTTAAAGGCTGTCCCCAGAGTGCTAATAAAGTAATTTTGTGAATATCTGTCATTTTTGTCCATCTCCCCCAAATTTCACTTTAGAAATGTGACATGTGCCTCTTTACTATTAAAAGTAATTGAGTGCTTTTGTTTTACTTTGCCTTTATGACTGAGTATATTTTCAGGTCACCTAAATGAATATGTTGGTTGGTGCTAAATCTTAGATTTCATGCTACAACATAACCTTCTGAAAATTATTTCTAGCTTACCATGGGAAGTTCTACAGCAAATCTTTTCCTACTTAGATATATCATCCTTGTTGTGTGCAGGCTGTGTCAGCAAGTCCTTCTACCTGGTGTCTAATGACAAGTAAGTGAACTAAGTGGACAGATTTGCTGCTGATTAAGGTTCTATGGGTACCATTTAAGCTGATTGCCTCACATGCAAAGGTTGCTTCAATCATCCTGTACCATAAATCCCAAATTATACATGGCAAATTTTAACAAATCTGTGAAGTACTGAAGTTCTGGATTTTGCTTTAAGCCTTGAAATGAGTAACCATTTATTTTGATTAGCATAGTTATTTCTGTTAAGTTGTTCAAGGGGAAATCAAGAGCCATACTTGCACCTTGATCCCTTCTGACATTGTAAACAGAGAGTCAAGATGAGGGTGCTGTCTTTACACCAAGCAAGGTTAGTGGGTGGAGGGACAACTGGAATTGGGGCCAGAGAATATAATAGAAAGGGAAGGAGGCTAGAGTAAGGGTGAGGGGAAACTACCTCAGGCATTGGGAAAAGTACCTCTGAGTATTATGATATTTTTAAAAACTACATGGGTCAAAAAAGTCTTAACTTTTCAAACATTTAAGATGTTCTGATTTTTTTTTAAAAGAATATGCCTGTTTATTAAGATTTCTTGATTTCTGATCAGGCAGAGATTTCTCAAGGTTGATTCTTATAAATTAGCATTGTGGTATTGCAAATATTAAGTCTAACAATATTGCTATCATAGTGCTGCCTATGTCGCAGCAGGTATTGCATGTAATGTTGCAATCTTCCTTCTGTTTTAATTTCTGATACATGTTTATATTATAAAATGAGCTGTGCTCTTGCTTTCTTTTGCTATTGCATTTAAATGTGTGGCATATTTTTGTTTTGTATCATTTTAGATTGTACCCATTATTATAGTCACTTGAGGCTTGAAGTTATGCCATTAGGTACTCAACTTAATGTTTTCATCAGAAATTCTTTTTGCTACTTAATTGAACTAATGTCTTTGACGTGGCAGAGAAAAGAATTTCTGCAAAACCTTTCAAACTTTTGTGTGTGAGTATCTCTGCCATAGCCTCAAAATGACATCTCATTTTGCCATATTTATTTTCAAATATTAGTGAAATTAAATTAACATTTATGATATTGGTGTACAACAACCTGCCTGTAAAATGTTAAAAATTTTACATATGTATTGCTGAAAAAAAAATATTTTTGCGAAGCTTTTCATCTTGCACTCATCAGGCCAGTTGCAAGAATACCAATGTTGGGGGAAGCAACAACTTTATATGAGAAGATGAGAAGAGCGACATTGGTATTCTTGCAATTATCCTGATGAGCGCAAGACAAAAAGTTTCGACAGAATGTCTGTCTTTTTTCAGCATTACTCAAGTTCTGTACTACAAAACGACTATTTTATGTTGTCTATATCTTTTTTTCTAGTTTAATTTGGCACAGAATCTATTGCAAGTATTTTGCATGCAAAAGAAAGGCCTGGAAGCCCAAGGCTGTAGACATAGCTACTGAGAAGCTGAGTAAAGTTTCAATACAGGACAGTCCAGCAGGATTTTGGAAAAGAGAGTACATACGCAAATGTGCAGGCTTGGGCACAAGAGGAGTGGGACAGTTGTTGAAACCCATTAACCGTTACACAGGATTGCCATCAAAGTTCAAAGAAGCTGTGAAGTAAGAATGAATTTTCAGTGCAATTTGGTGCTAGAATTAAAGTAGATGCAATGAGGAAAATTGTAATACAAATAATTCAAGAACATTTGACATTGGAAATGTGGAGCTTATTGATTATCATTTCCTCAAATGATTTTTTGCAGATTATTTTGAACAAAAAGTAGTTGTGGCAAAAATGTAATGTCAGTTAGGTCTGTATTAATATTCTAAGTATAACAGTCATTAAAGAAACGTCTCTCAATACGTGGACCTCCCAGACAGACATTGCTGCTTTACTGTATTTTGAATAGAGTTTGAATTCACTAATGCCATTCTTACTGCAGAAACTCTCCAAACAAGAACCATATTGTGACATCTTATTTCACTAGATTTGCTGCTACCAGAATGCAGCTGGAGTTTATTTCTGTCACCGTGTAACTTTAGATGGTTGATATGCTATTTTCTCTTTTTTGTTCTCTTTTCAACCACTTCCCTTCTCCCTCTCCTGTCCCCATGGCTAGCAGCATAGCACCTACATAAAATGGAATTTGTACTATGAAATCATTTTATTTTTATAAAGCAAAGTGCCAGGAGTGTTCTCTTGGTGTCCTGAGAAATATTTATCTTTCAACCAGCATTACTAAAAATAATATGGCTTGTCATCTCAGTGCTGTTTGTGGCTCCTTGCTGTGCACCAACTGACTGCTACTTTGCCTACATTACATAAGTACCTAACACAAAAATACAGGGGGCACATTCCATCATGTTGGACAAGTGCCTGGTGACTTTTTAATGGCAGACAATACCAGGGTGTTAATGTTCCAATGTGGAGAGTTATGGTACTTAATTACCATATTTAACTGGTGCTTCTACACTGCAATCGAGTGCATGGCCTAAATAGCCAAGTGGTTATGGTACTGGGTTTGTAACCCCAAGATCAAGAGTTCAAATCTCACAATGGCTAAAAGAAATGAAGTTGCTGTGCTGCCTGCATCACAGTCCACAGGCATGGCTTAATTACACATCCCTATCCCCATGCTCTTTAGGGCTTGGCCTAAATAGCCAAGTGGTTATGGTACTGGGTTTGTAACCCCAAGATCAAGAGTTCAAATCTCACAATGGCAAACTATGAAACAATGTAACTTCATCTGAAACAGATGGAAACGTGTTTGTACTCGAAAGAGTTACATTTTGCTTGGCCTAAATAGCCAAGTGGTTATGGTACTGGGTTTGTAACCCTAAGATCAAGAGTTCAAATCTCACAATGGCAAAACTATCAAGAGTTCAAATCTCACAATGGCAAACTATGAAACAATGTAACTTCATCTGAAACAGATGGAAACAGGTTTACTCAAAAGAGTATCAAGAGTTCAAATCTCACAATGGCAAACTATGAAACAATGTAACTTCATCTGAAACAGATGGAAACAGGTTTACTCAAAAGAGTATCAAGAGTTCAAATCTCACAATGGGAAACAATGTAACTTCATCTGAAACAGATGGGAACGGGTTTGTACTCGAAAAAGTTACGAAATCAAGAGTTCAAATCTCACAATGGCAAATTATGAAACAATGTAACTTCCTCTGAAACAGATGGAAACAGGTTTGTACTCAAAAGAGTTACAGTTGAGGCCTATATATAAAAAAAAAATCAAGAGTTCAAATCTCACAATGGTAAACTATGAAACAATGTAACTTCATCTGAATAGGAACAGATGGAAACATGTTTGTACTCGAAAGAGTTACACTGCAATCGAGATCCTAATTTAAACTCCACTGCTGCTACATGAGTTTCTCGGGGGCCGGGAAAACTTTCAGTAGAAGTTGCCAGAAGTACGCGTTACTAGCTTCACTAACCAAGTTTCTTTATCAGCATTCCTTGTGGGCCAGGAGGATTATGGATCCTGGTCCCCCACCTCCAACTGCACATTATAGCTATAATCCTCTCCATCACCTCCACATCGCAGTCTCTTCCACGCCTGATTGTCCCTAAAGGACCCTCAATGTGACACTCGGGCCAGTTGCTTGGCGGCAAACAGAAGACAAAAATTATTTTGGTCCTGCCATTAATTTCAATAGGATGCCTATATCCCTGGCCTTCTCATGTTTTTCATCCATTTGTTTCGGCCTCCGTTGTGCTCTTCCCATAAACTGTGGGCCAAAGAATTTGAAAAATATTTATCAGCTTGCCAACAGGCAAACCACCAATATTTCCACTGCTTGACTTCACACTGCAGCTATCCTCATTCAGCAAATAATAGCTGACTGCTGCATTTAAACTTTTATACGTAACTTTGTAACGGATAGTATGGATGGTGATACTACACAGGTAGAAGAACCAATGTATTGAACTTGTTTGTAATTTGAATAGCTCACAAATGTTTACTGCAGATTCAACAGTTCTTGTGTAACACAACACAAATGAGCAGTGGCTCCAGTTCTGTTTTATGGCCAATTAAGCAACCTGACATTTTCTTTACTATTGACTGTCAACACATTCTCATTCACTAAGCAACAGTAATACATAGCACAGAGCTTTCTTGATAGTTCTCACTTTTTATTAAAACCTTTCATTCGTTTCTTTTGCCCTAGTGGATCAGCTATGATTATCAACCCAGTAAATAAATCTTTATAACTGATGACTTTGCTACTGCATAGGATGGTGGATAATATCATGGGTCCATCTTTCTGCAACATAAAATTGTTGATGGTCTTCACACATTGTGCAGCTAATGGGCTAATTAGCCCAGCTAATCAGCCAATTTCTCTGATCCCAGAAAGCTATAACTTGCTGATGGCTCTGGAAGAATTGAGGGCTACAGCTTTACCTTCATAAATATAAACAGAAAGTTCTGGAAATACTCCAGTTCGGCAGCATCTGTGGCCTGCTGACTATTTCCAGCATTTTTGTTTATACTTCAGCATCTGCTGTATTTTACCTTTTTGCTCTAGATTCCTGCCGGGTGTTGAGAAAATAGGTTTATTTTTGACCCACAAAATAGGGTGCATGAAGGCAACCAACTTTGCTCTGGTGGCAAAGACGCAAGCGTTAACAACAAACAGTGTTAGTGGATAATTACAGCAGCTACTTGTTGATCTGGGTTCCTTCCCAGCAGCATAAAATAAAACTTCATATTTATCAAATTCAATTTTGATGCCCTCTTGTGAACTGTTGTGATATGTGTCTGGCATCCAAGTAGCTCGACACATACAAGAACACTAACTCATAGAAACCTAAATTATACTGTCTAGTTACCACCTCGACTAAACCAAGTCTCTAATTCATGATCAAATGTCTACCTCTTTCTGCAGATGTTGAGACAATTGCACTCATCCTGTGGCTTGGAAACTTAGCATATCTTCAGTTTGACTGTGTCATTTTACATAACATAATGATTACAGATGATTGTACCAGATTTCTGTTTCTCTCAGGATTTTAAAACTTCGTTCACGAGATGTGAACGTCGCTGGATAAGCCAGCATTTATTGCCCATCCCTAAACGTCCTTGAGAACCTGTTTAAAGGGAGTGAAGTGTTACTGGATGGACAGCACAAGTTGATGAGGACAATTGAAATACATATGTCATGTCATTCTCTCATCAAAGAGCATGTTCTGAGAATCACTGTGCATCTTCTGAAGTTGGGTCAGTAGTTTCTCTTGGATCTAATGTAACCATAGCTGATTGTTAATAGCTATTACAACTCAGAGGGATGTTTCTTTAAAAGTATCCCCTCTAACCCAGGCTAAGAGCAGGTGCAGAGCATTACATTATTCTCTTCTTAATTGAACACAGATCAGTGATTTCTCTGGTTTGTATGGCTCATTTCCTCATGGCCAAGTTTGCAGAGTCATTGGGGACATTTAAACATTAATACCAGATTATAAACCAGCTGGTGCCTCTCAATGGGCAACCTTTTAGATTTTCTTTTCAAAATGTGATTTGGAGCTGTAGCAATGATTACTGGACTAGATCTACAGTCTCTAAAATTCTTGTAGCACTTTTGGCCACTGCAGGTTTCCTGATGCTGGAGATTTCGATTTGTGGAAGTTTTTTGTGTTTTATTTATAAAAATGGTAGAATTCCAGAGTAACTTTAGATATTTTTCTTAACTGGTACTATGGAAGACATCACATTTTTGTGAGACTTGTTTGAAATCATTTAATTTTGAAAAACTTTTCTTTCATTTGGGGAAGGGGAGAAGCTCTAATGCTGCTCATTGCTGTGCCTATCTATTCAATATGTTTTCCACATCCTGAGAACATAATGGATAAAGGTTAAGATTTCTTTCAATGGTTCTTAACATTTGACGATTTTCAACCGTTGATGTCTGTTTTTTGTGTTTTTTGTTTTGGTTTTTTTCTGCCATCCAGGACATGATTTTTAAGTACCACTGATTCTGCCACATGTGTACTATAACCTTGCTGGCTGCACTAATGACCAAAAATGAAAGCTTAAGTGGCTGTATTTCTTATCTGCATGCTTTCCCCTCTTTAGCAACTGAGCAAGGTAAAATAATTGGTAAAAGAAGCAAAAGCGGCATGAGGAAAAAACTTTTCCATGCAGCAAGTGGTTAAGATCTGGAATGCATTGCCTGAGTGTGGTGGAGGCAGTTTCAATTGAAGAGTTTAAAAGGGAATCGGACTGTTACCTGAAAAGGAAGAATGTGCAGGGGACAGGGAGAAGGGGAATGGCACTAATTGAATTGCTCATTTGGAGAGCCAATACAGACACGATGGGCCAAATGGCCTCCTATCATATAAATACAAAATGCTGCAGATTCTGGAAACCTGAAATGAAAATTGAAAATACTCAGCATCTGTGGAGAGAGAAACAGTGTTAACAAAAACAAAATTACCTGGAAAAACTCAGCAGGTCTGACAGCATCTGCGGAGAGGAATACAGTTAACGTTTCAAGTCCGTATGACTCTTCATCAGAACTGTTCTAATGAAGAGTCATGTGGACTCGAAACATTAACTGTATTCCTCTCCGCAGATGCTGTCAGACCTGCTGAGTTTTTCCAGGTAATTTTGTTTTTGTTCTAGATTTCCAGCATCCGCAGTATTTTGCTTTTAGCTTGAAACAGTGTTAACGTTTCATGTCATTGACCTTTCATGAGGTTCTCTTTCCAATCAGATACTCAGCTGACCTGGCACTATTTCCAGCATTTTCTGTTTTTACTCAATCTGAAGACTTAACGTCAGGTTCCACATATATGCTGATACCCAGCTCTCTCAACACTGCCACTGACTCTATTGTCTGACTTTCAACCGTGGATTAGCTGAAATTTCCTACAATTAAGCATTAGGAAGCCAAAGCTGTTGCTTCAGCCCTTGCCACAAGCTCTATTTTCTAGCAACTTATTGCATTTCCTTCCCTGGCCGTTGTCACAAAATTTAGCTGTAACGCTAACTGCTGTAGCAAGAAGAAGGAATAATTGTCTGGGCTTGTTTTTATTCCCTGTGGTGGGAATGAAACAGTAATACAAGTAAAATAACAATGTTATATTTCCTCTCTGATTTTTCAGGTTACTGGTATTTTGGTTGAGACCTTGAAATAGGCCGTCCAGATGCCCAATAAGAGGCAATGCCTTCTAACTGCCTGCAAATCAGAGCCCCACATATCTTGCAATTGGGCGGGCAGACTTTCCTTGAGGGGATGTCTTCAGACAAATCAGTGAAAGGAAATAAAAATTTGTTGGGATGAACCTACCCAAACCCTCTCCAGCTTCACTGGACAGAGTGGGCTCAGAAGTATAGCTTCTAGATTTACAGCTGCCTATGACTGGTGACCTGCTTCATTGTGTGGCGGCTGATCACTTCCCATTATGTGGGCTGCAAGTTCAGCTTGCAATTACACACACATCTATCCCCTTTTGTCTCAAAACATATTACATAGAATGGTTCCTCTTTTGGGTTTTTTTCCATGTTCTATGGGGTCACCACAAAGCTGGTTGCTTACCTTTATATCAACCTAATTTTTGGATTTGGCAGCTGTTCTTTTTTACAGCTGGATTGTTCTTCCTCCAGCTAACCCTCCCCATTTAGCTGGGTAGGGGAGGAACCCTGATACATGCTGCCTGGCATCCACCAGTGGCTAGGTTCTTTCATAGCAAGCTAGTCCAGGAGTGGGACTTGAACCTGGACATTTCCTTTTATTTGGGACTTGATTCCACAGCCTTTGACTCGAGTGAACAAAAACAAAGGAACCAAGTCAACATGTGAGTTTTTTTTAAAACTTTTTTGGACATATGGCTAAATTAACATTTTATCTCTGATGTTTGATGGCTCAATAAAAGTTCTGTTCAGTTCTCCAAAGACATCCTTTTTTCCATGGATTTTTAAATTGTAATCAAAAGATTTTGCTTATTGATGCCTCCAATTTTGTTAACATTCTTGGCCTCACTATTTTAGTTTTGATGCAGCTTTTTTTTTCATGGCAATCGCTTTTACCCCTCGCTTAATCTCTTGGCTTTCTACACAGCCTACACCTCTAATACTTAGTATACTGCTCCTAATTCTGATTAGGCTCTCCAGCATGTTTTTTGCTATTGGAGAAGATATGAGGAGAAAGCTGGTTCCCTGTGAGGTAATTCCCCTTATCTTGGGTTGTAATCTCTCTTGTTCACTCTTGATGATCTTCTGAGCTTTAAATTTGTGTTTCTTAAGCTGCATTCTACCTCCCCTTCATGTTAAAACCAAGTGTAATTGCAAGGCCAAAAGCAAAATATTGCAGATGCTGGAAATCTGAAATAATTTTCAGCATTTTCTGCTTTAATGAGCAGGTCTGGTAGCATCTGTGGGGAGAGGCAGATTTAATGTTTCAAGGAAAGATCACAGATACTACCAGACCTGAATATTTTCATTCTTAAGTCATTGCCAGTCCCCTATGTAATGCATTGTTTTGTAGGACTAACCGTTATACACGTCCCTTTCACTTCCATTGTCAGTCCTGTCAGGAGGCTATTTTTGAAAATATGACTTCCAACTTCAAACTGACTGGAACAAACTACTTAAAAATGCAGGCCACCTTCCAAGGTGGAGGTGAAAGAGCAAACAAGACACCCTCGGGGTTGTTAAGATAGGAACATTTGCTACAATTTAAAGATCCATCAAAATGCGTTACTGTCTAAGGAACAGACATTAAAATGCAAAACGCTGGATATTGAAACATTGGCTGCCACAGACAGACCAACCCAAAACCCCATGGAAATACACAATGGGTGAAGTATGACAGCCAGAATGCCAACCACTGAAGAAAGATTGCAAGTGACATAGTGAGAGGAAAGTTTCCAGCAGAGGATAAAGTGCACATCAAAAGTTATTGCAAAAAATAAAAGCTCATGGTATAGGGGATAACATATTGGCATGGCTAGATGATTGACTAGCTAACAGGAAGCAGAGAGAAGGCATAAATGGGCCTTTTTCAGGTTGGTGGGATGTAACAAATGTGTGCAACAGGGATCAGTGCTGGGACCTCAACTGTTTACAATTTCTATAAATGACTTGGATGAAGGGATAGATGGGAAGGTTGCCAAGTTTGCTGATGACACAAAGACAGGTAGGAAAGTAACTTGTGAAGAGGATAAAAGGAGGTGACAAAAAGATATGGATAGGTTATGTGAGTGGGCAAAGATCTGAAATGGAGTATAATGTGAGAAAATCTGAAATTGTCTGTTTTTGCACGAAGAATAAAAGAGGGGCATATTCTCTAAATGGTGGGCGATTGCAGAGCTCTGATGTGCAGAGGGATCTGGTGCCTTCAGTTATGCTTCAGTTATACAGGGCACTAATGAAACTACATCTGGAGTACTGTGTACAGTATTGGGCACCTTCTTTAAGGAAGAATGTAAATGCTTTGGAAACAGTTCAGGGAAGGTTTACCCAACTAGCACCTGGAATGGGCAGGTTGTCTTATGAGGAAAGGTTGGACAGACTTGGTTTGTATCCGCTGGATTTTAGAAGAGTAAGAGGTGACCTGATTGAAACTTACAAGATCCTGAGGGGACTTGACAGGGTGGATGTGGAGGGGATGTTTCCTCTTTTGGGAGGATCTGGAACTAGGGCTCACTGTTTAAAAATAAGGGGTCGCCCATTTAAAACAGAGATGAGGAGAAATCTTTAAGGGTCGTGAATCTTTGGAACTCTCTTCATGAAAAGGTGGTGGAAGCAGAGTCTTTGAATGTTTTGAAGGCAGAGCTGGATAGATTCTTGGTAAGGAAGGGAGTAAGCAATGGGGTGATAGGTTATCGGGGGTAGGTGGGTTGCAGATTTGAGGTTACATTCAGATCAGTCACGATCTTATTAAATGGCGGAGCAAGCTCGAGGGACAGAATGGCCTACTGCTCCTTGTTCATATGGGACAGGCTGAAAAGTTGTGCTCTCTCCCTCTCTATCTTGTAATAATTGTAACATCTTCTACATCTGACCTCACCAAGAAGCCAGCTAACCTAAACCGGCCACAATATTTAAAATCTGTGTCTCCAGGAAAATCAAAGGACGCTTAACTGTATATCCTTTTAACATTTTTTTATTGGACTCTAACTTCCCCTATTTCTGATGCGTGTGTGTGAGACGTTGCATTTTTATTATCTTTTTCTTGGGTTTCATGGTTAATAAATTTGCTCTTCCTTTAACTCAAGAACCTTGCTTGATTGGTCCCTTATCACCCACTGCATAAATAGTTAATGGAATCTGATTTTAAAAAGGCATATCCCATGGCAAGAAACTTTAAGCCTTTGTTGTGACCAGCCAAGGAAGCCGAATAGATCGAAGCCAGTTCACTCCTCCTCACCTGGTCATAACAGCCCTTTAACGAATTGTTTAGTTTGGATTTTAATTTTTCAATCATTCCAATGTTTTGAACTGTGGTTTATCATCTTGCTTTCTCAATTTAAAAAAAAATATATAACTCTTCCTTTGTTCTTCACATTATACTCCATCTGGACAGATGGGAAACTGAAGATTTTCAAGATATTTTAACATTTTGTTTTCAGTGATCTGACTTAAAATAATCATTTACTGTTGCAGCCATTTCCCCATCATTTAAAGGAGAGATGAAGAACTAGTGGTGCTAAAATAAATAAGTTAATTGGTGCAGTATTCTATAACAGTGCACTGAAAAAGTTTGATTTTAAACTTAATCAAACTTTCTGGGTTTGCCTGATTCTAAGGATTGTAATCAAGTTGACCACAGTGATAAGTTATAATTAACTGCCTTAAAAATTTCTCCTGTATACAGAGCTCTTGGGGTTACTTGGATGGTTGTTCTTCAAGAAAGAAATGGGAAAGAACATGTCAAGGAGCAAAGTAAGGCTTACTTCAGTGACACATCTGCAACTTTGTGTTGGAATAGTGCAGTTTGGCCTCCTCTTTCTAGCCTGAAAGCACTCTGTGTGTATGGAGTCACGCCATTGTTCCGTCCAAGTAAAACTCCTGCAGCGAATGGGTGAGATTCCAAGAGAACATACAGTAGAATATAACCATGTTAATAGCTTGTAATGTTTATTTGTACTTTATTGTTAAATGAGTGCGGATGTTAAAGCTGATTTTTTTTTTTTTGTTTTTTGGGCCTCTTTCCTGCTTCCAAACCGTGTTACAAAGCTCTTTTTAATGCAGAGGAAAAATGGGTTTTGATCCTTTTGCTCCCATTTTGATTCTAAATAACATTGTGATTACTCTGGCTTTTCTAGTGTGGGTACCTGAAGTGGTGTGCCAAAGTAAATTTCGTGCAAATGAATTTATGATCTCTGCGCTCCTATTTCTTTTAATAAGACATCTTGTGGCACTGGGCACCAAGAACATTTGGAAGTCCTCCATAGTGAGACAACCAGCAATATCCATTAATTTGCATTTTTTAAAAATGGAGAGAACCGTAGAATGTTTACACATGAATAATAAAGCTAATTTTATCATGCTACAGTACATTTAAGTGAAACTGATCCAGCTATTGTATACAGTTGTTCTGATTTATATTAAGTTTCAACCAGCCCGCCTATTTGCCTGAGCTTCCTGGGCACAGGCTCTGTGGAACCCTTCTTTAAACTGCACCTGTGTCACATAGCACCAGGTGTAGTTAAGAACAAACTGCTTGCAGAAAGAGATGGTGTTACAGATCCCATTTCCCCAGTATTGCTGCTAAATATCTTGAGGGTTTGGATATTACTCCCAAAAAGAATCATAATTGTTTTTTAAACCACAAAAAAAAAAATTGCTGCTTCTAACCTCGTTGCAGAATGCTGTTGATGATGGTGGCAGTGTTTGATACTGTGTGACCCCTAATATTCTTTTGCAATTGTGATATATTTGGAATAGACGAGGAGGAAACCACCAGAAGCCTTCCAGGCAGTTGCTGAAATTGTTTACTTTGGTCTCTTAGTCACTACCAACCGGTTCCTTACTACAGAATAGGAGTACTTCTCTCTCCCCTCCTGACCAGAGACCTGTATAATGCCACCTGCAATAAAGAGAAACATCTCCATGCTTAATCAGACTCTGCATTGACTTAAACCCTTAGGTATTATGAACTAATGTTGCAGTTCTTGTGCCAAATTGTGCAATCACTTGCTTATCTGTCACTCTGGAAAATTGAAAACCATGGTTATATATGCTTTCTCTTTGTAATATCCAGTCACTTTAGCTTGGATAAGAACATAAAGTTCATGAGAATGCATTACTTTGGTCCAGAAAACCACCTGTTTGTTTTCTGTATTTTATCAAATTGATTGGGTTGAGGAGAGGGGCTGGTTGTATGTTAGCACCAATGTTTTGCCCTTTTTAGGTAGCTAATAATATCATTGATTTTATTTAAATTAGCAGTGTCATATTAAACAGTTTTGACTGAAAGGAAAATAAAATCATTTTAAATGATTGTTTTAAATATCCTTCCTCCTTCCCTATCCAACCACTAAATAAACACGCATGCTCATCCCTCTTTTTTTTTTCTGCTTTTGATCTAGTGCATAACAATGACTTGAGATTTGTGTAATTAATATCCAAATTGCTTCCTCCCAGAAGGATGCCAGGTGTATTAATCTGTCCCAGCATTCTGTATTGCAGCGTGTTGGATGTTCTCCATCCAGTATGAGGTGAACCCAATTGGTAAATGGCTTAAAATTGACAAATCAATCTGTTCCCACTGGAAGTTTGCTGAACAGATTTTTTGAATTCTGTTTGACTGGTGGAAAGGCTCCTGCCAAAAAGAAGCAGTTGTCTCAGGAATAACTTCAAATATTGTCAACAGAATGCTGGCATGATTTTATTTGGGCAAGTTAGAAGTCATCCAATGACTAGACTGACGAATAAAACCTTAGTAGCATTGTTTCCACAAACTGACCTGACTTTTAAATGCAGCTTCAATTCACTTATAGGCACTTGGGTCATTATGATCTTGGTGTCATTGCCTTGGAAATGCTTTTGAGTGTTGTCTTGATTTTTGCCTAGCTTCATTAAACACTCAATGTTTATTATGAGTGTTTTTGCTTCACTCCTTTTGATTGAGTTTGAGGAAGAGGAGCAATAACATTAGCATGAAGAAGCAGGAGAGTTAGTTATCTGAGCCGGTTAGAAGGCTGAAATGGCGGGAATAGGATTGTGCTTCTAAAAGGACTTACCAAGCCCACAGGTTTTTTTTGTATTCGTTCATGGGATGTGGGCGTCACTGGCTAGGCTAGGCATTTATTTCCTATCCCTAATTGCCCTTGTTCAGGGGGTATTTAAAAATCAACCACACCTGGAGTCACATGTAGGCCAGACCAGGTAAGGATGACAGGTTTCCTTCCCTAAAGGACATTAGTGAACTAGATGGGTCTTTATGACAATCGACAATGGCTTCATGGTCATCATTAAACTTATTGGCCAGAATTTTACGGCCTCGTTTCGGCGGGGACAGGGCCCGGGGCCGTAAAATGCGGCGAGCCGTTATATATCCCATTGTCTTCAGCAGGAACGTAAAATCCTGCTATCGTAAAATTATGCCCATTGAATTCAAATTCCACCATCTGCTGTGGTGGGATTCAAATCTGGGTCCCCAGAGCATTACCCTGGATCTCTGGATTACCATTCCAGTGCCAATACCACTACACCACTGCCTCCCCTCTTGGGTGAGTTATTTTCTTGGATATTTCTGAAGAGCAATGCAGAAGGTTTCCATGTTTTGCTATGCAGGCTATTGCTGACTTATGCAGCCTATTTTAATAGGCCCTCTTGTCTGCTGAAGCAGGGATCCACCCATTGCCAGTGGGTGTCAAGCTCAGCAAACCCCAATCTTTTGGGCATAGATTCCTTCCAAGCTGGGGACATCTCTGAGTCAAATAATCACCAATGCCTTCCCTGCCTGACATTAGCCTATTATTAATGACTAATACATTACCTTCACAATAAGAGAACTCTAGGATTTACAAATATGGCTTACTTTCCCTATATCCAGGTCACAATGGACTGCACTTATGTAGGTAAAGGGGCACAGAAAGATGAGCCAGAAACTTATCTGAACAGGAAGGGCTTCCACTCCATCAATATTGAACTGGTGTGTGATTGCCACAGAAGGATAATATAAATCTGTACCTGCCCAGTACTTTTTTTCTGTATCACTCTTCCATCCTCCCAATTTGTGCCCATTTAGGAATGTCAGAGGATGGCTGCTAGAAGATGAGGGATATTGTGGGAATCTGTCTTTAAATTTTGAAACAGACCCTAACTAAAACAGGAACAGAGCAGGTAAACATAGAAAGGAAGATGACCCTCCCAGTTTCTAAGGAAACAAAAACAAACTGAAGTATGGAAACCAAAACTTCTGGCATACTGAGCCTGTTTAAAAGATATAAAAGGATTCTGATCAGTCCAAGCTGGGAAGTAGCATTTCATACTACAGTACAAGCATGCTGAAGAGGACAGTCCAGATCCAGAAGGTGAGGATAAGTTGCTGCAGCTGTTTCTGTTACTTGAAGATAATATTGGTGGGTCTACCCCATTAGGACAAGTTGAGCAGGTTGTGAAGGCCTGTACTGTTTTTGGTGAAAACTGTCTGTGGAACTCTGGTTGTGTGCTGCTGCTGTCTAACTCCTAGAAGTCGAAGAGCTGAAATTCCTCGTGAGGAAGATGGAGTTTGAAGGACTTTGAGTACGATTACTAAAATCTAAGTGGACTACTAAGCCAATTTGTGAGATCTGTCTTAGTTGTATCTACCATTTAAGGTGCAATTTATAGTTTACATTCGACCATAATTTGCCTGTTGATTCATGTTTCACTTGTTAATTCTGGCTGTTTGAGTATAGGATAGATAGTATTTAGCCTTTGCTTTGTTGACTCTTGGATAATAAGTATTCTTCTGTTCTAACCTGTGGAATCTTGTGGCTTTATTCTTTTGATGAATAACTCGGGTTTTAAATTTCATCGACTTTTTTAGAAAAAAATTACTGATCTCTACCGAGATCATAACATCATCACCAATGTACGTGCCTGATGACACTGCGCTGCAACCTTACAACACCTGAGCAAGTGGGTACATTGAGAGCCATGGGGCCAAAGGGACATCATAGAGTATGCCAATAGCATTTTGACACAGATCTGAGTGCCTTGGACTAAAATTTGAACAAAGTGAGGTGCATCATTATAGCTTGCTGTATTCTACACATCCTAGTAATACAAAGCGGATTGGAGTTGAACGAGGCACAGCAATAAGAAGAGGCATCACCTGATGAGAGAGAACTGAATGATGGTGATGGCAATCCATCAGAGGGAGAGTTTACAGAACATGTAGCTATAGAGGCCAGGGAGCAGTCGATAGAGCAGAATCTTAAGCGATACATGAGAAATCAAAGTAATTTCCTCAACATTAATGGTTATTGTTACTCTTTCACCACTGTATTGAAGCACATTAAAACCATTTAGTCAATTTCTATGCAAATGCAGACTAAGAAGCTCTAATAAACTATAAACCAACATTGCAAACCAGGGACTGTCACCCCCATTTATTAGCTCTATTGACAGTTTGTTTTATTTAAAAGAGATTATAGGACCTAATCGAAAAGCAGGATACTGCACATGTTGGAATTCTCGAAATAAAAACAGAAAATGCTGACCTGGTGAGTATTTCCAGCATTTACTGTTTTTATTGCAATTTTGGTGTTTATTTTAATTCCACGTATTTTATTGTAATGAATTCTTTGTCACTCAATTAATCAGCCCATGGGCTTTTCTTGCAAGGCTTACCAACTTTATTTTGTGCACCTCCAGTGAAGTTAACAGAGCTGGTGGAAAGCTGCTATTCCTCTTAAAGACACTTTTTATGGCTGATGAATTTTGAGCATTCAAACTTCAGGGACTGGCTGTAGATTCCTGAGAGAGCTGCTCCTGCTGCAATACTGTCACTTTCATGGAGTGGGAGCTCATTGCTTTTACTTATCTGGAAGAGAATAGACTACAGAAAACGAGTGTCACCTTGAACCTATTTTCTTCAGTCAGTCCAAGGTGGTCATCTGATTCAAGCATGAGCACAGATTTGAGCCCAGAGTCTGCATGGCAGCTGTTTGAAATTCCATTAAACTGGCAACCCCCGTGAACATTGATTCTAATTCTGAGTTCATAATCTTCAGTTCTGCAACTGTCTGAGATATATGCACTCCTCTAATTCTGGCCTTTTGAGCATCCCCACTGTTGGTGGCTCTGCCTTCAGCTGCCTAGGCCCCTAAGCTCTGGAATTCCCTCATAAATCTCTGTTTCTCTACTTCACTTTCCTCCTAGAGACATTCTTTAAAACCTACATCTGTGATCAAACTTTTGGTCGCCTGCCTCAAAATTAGCTTATGTGGCTCTGCCATATTTTGTTTTATAATGCCTCTGTGAAATGCCTTGGGATGTTTTATGTTAAAGGTGATATATAAATATTTGTTGTTGTAGTGGATTTGGTTTTTGAGGACCTTCCTGGCAGTGACTATGAAGAGAACATCCCTCTTCACCCTGACTTGCTCCAATGCAACCATTAGGAAGACCTCTGAAATTCTGAGCACTAGGTAGCCTGTGCTTCATGCTGCCACATTTTCCTGCTGTACTGTTCCAACAACAAAATCTTGCAAAAAGGAATGCGGCTTTGCTTTTAAGAGGAATTTCCCCATTTAAATGTCCCTTTGGATAATTTGCTGAAAATTGCGCTCTGGAAGAGGACAGACTAGGACACCCACTGCTGAGAAAATAAAGGTTAGGAGTTAATCCACTCTGGCCTGTCTTGGGCTCAGCCAGAATTCACCCACTGACCACTTCTTATCCTGGTCACTGTAAGGTTTATTTTGGTGGTGGGGTGCGGGGGGGGTGGCGGGAGGGGGGGGGGGGGTCAGTTAATTCATGAGATGTAGGTAGTATTTATCACTTGTTACTGTTGAGAAGGTGGTGGCCTTCTTGAACAGTTGGTAGTGGTTTGTTACAATTGACTGGGTTGCTAGGCCAACTCAGAGGGCAATTAAGAATCAACCATTCTGTTGCAGGAGTCACATGGGTTTCCTTTTTTCCTCTAAAGTACTTCAGAACACCACTGGGGTTTTTACAACAGCTGACAGCTTCATGGGCTCATTTGCTGGTACTTTTTTTTTAAATTGCCAAAATTTTGATTTTTTTTTTAAAAAAAATTCAAATTCTTGCAATGCTTTAGTGGACTAAATGGGCCTCAATGAGGAGGGTGGAGTGATAGCAGGCAACGCACGCACAACATCATGGGATGCGCAGGAACATCTGATTTCATTGGGATCATTTTAAAAAAAAAAAATTCATTTATGGGATGTGGGCTTCGCTGGCTAGGCCAGCATTTATTGCCCATCCATAATTGCCCTTGAGAAGGTGGAGGTGACTGTTTTCTTAAACACGACAGTCCCTGTGTTTTAGGTACCACAGTGATGTTAGGGAGGGAGTTCCAGAACTTTGAGCCAGTGACAGTGAAGGAACGATGATATATTTCCAAGTCAGGATGGTGAGTGACTTGGAAGGGAAGTTACAGGTGGTGGTGTTCCCATTTATCTGCAGCCCTTGCCCTTCTAGATGGTAGTGGTCATGGGCTTGGAAGGTGCTGCCTAAATAGCCTTCGTGAGTTTCTGCAGTGCATCTTGTAGATGGCAGCAGTTTGTACCATTGTTCATCGGTGTTGGAGGGAGTGAATGTTTGTGGAAGTGGTGCCAATCAAGTGGCCAGCTTCTTGAGTGATGTTGGAGCTGCACTAATCCAGACAAGTGGAGAGTATTCTACCACACTCCTGACCTGTGCCTTGTTGATGGTGGATAAGCTTTGGAGATTCAGGAGGTGGGTTACTCGCCACAGGATTCCTAGCCCCTGGCCTGCTCTTATAGCCACAATATTTATATGGCTAGTCCAGTTCAGTTTCTGGTCAATCGTAATCCCCAGGGTGTTGATAGTGGTGGATTCAGAGACAGTAATGCCATTGAATGCTTTGTTTTCGTTATATTCCTGAGTTTTATATCTCCACTACAGTGAACAGGTGTGACATGGGCCCACAGACACCATTTCACCTCACTAAGGGCCAGTTAAGAAATAAATGGAAGAGAAAGCTGGGAGTGTCTGATTTGAAAATTCATAAGAATTCGCTTATAACTGATGAAGAAAAACTGTGACAAGGTTCTCAGTCATTTGAATGTGCTGCTGGAGAGCTGGTAAGGAATAGGGAGAGGTGCTCCACGTGAGTGATTTTTCAGGAAAAAAACTTGTCACCACCAAGAGTGTCTGTCTGGAGGAGGCCAATGAATGGCACCCTAGGTCACGGATTCAATGCAGTTCTGGCATCTCCCTCGTGGCCAGAGAGGAATTAAAAATTTGGGTCAGAGCCCATGATCTCCTCTCTTGCCTCCCTCGGCAGTTTGGGACACAAATCATCCGGACCTGGAGATTTGTCCACTTTTAAGCCTGCCAATACCTCCAATACCTTGTCACTCCCTATATCAATTTGCTTAAGAACCTCGCAGTCTTGCTCCCTGAGTTTGATACCTTCATCCTCATTCTCTTGGGTGAAGACAGATGTGAAGTGTACATTCAACATTCTATCGATGTCCTCTGGCTCCACCCATAGATTTCCTCCTTGGTCCTTAATGGGCCCTACTCTTTCCATGGTTATCCTCTTCCTATTGAAATACTTGTAGAATATCTTGGGATTTTCCCTACTTTTACCAGCTAGAGCTTTGTCCTATCCCCTCTTTGCTCATCCTCATTCGCACAATACTCAAAGGCACGCCCAATACACTCACTCCTTATGCATGTGCCTGATTCTTTACCACTTGCAGTGCACCCATTAAATGCACATATTCTGGCAGTGAGCTTGTCGACTGGTTTTGATAAGCATATAAAGAGACTATGTTGGGACTTCTAAGGTATCACTGATCTCCATTCTGCTCTTCTGCAGAAGGACTGATGCTGCCCCAGAGAAGGAGGATTGTGGAATGGATATGGGAATTGATGTTTCTCAGCAGGTCTCTATCCATTTGCCTCCCCTCAACCAGGACATAACATGATGCCTCCATTCCAGCTGGCCCACGCTGTCCCTACACTGCAGCAGGGCCTTCATGGGCCCCAACATCCAAAACAACTTGAGGCAATGAGAAATGTGTGTAGCAGCATTCCATCATCTCTGAATCTACAGGGGCAGTGTTATACAGAACTTGGGCATAGGAAGGGAGAGAATATATAGAGGATTAACACAGGGATGTCACATTTTTTTTGTTAACCAATTAATTTGACCACTGTTGAAGGAACTTATCACACATCATTCCACTGTCTCTCATTACTGAATGCAGAATTCACAGTAGGGAAGTGATTTTAAATCCCACATTGTGGATATGTTGTATGTGCCTGAGGATTACAAGACTCTGCAAGGTATGTATAGTTTGTTGGTCAATAATGACCTAGTTGCTATTGAAGCATTACTTGCATCACAGGCAGAAGTATGTCCTGGTGGCCGAGCATCTGAGTTCCTGTCTTTATCATTCTCCTCATCTGAGTCATTCAAGACTTCTTTATAAGGTGCTATGTTGTGTAAAATGCAACATCAGTGATCCATAACACACTGGCTGGCAAATACTGCAGCGAATCTCCAGATCTGTCAAAATACCTGAACCTTTATCATTGCATTGAATGGTGATGTGTTTGGTGTTGAACCTCTCCTTTGGTTGAATGGAGGGATTCCTCAAAGGTATTATGTGCCATAGCTGAAGGGAATATCTTGTCCTTAAGCAGCCACCTTGTCAGGTTGGTTCAGGTAGAAAGTCTGTAGGCACAATCCTCATATTGGCTGTAGTAGTTCATGGAATGCTGCCTCTTTGCCTTGTCCCACGCTAATGGATTGGTGCCCGTCAAACTATAGATAACCAATTGTCTCTCCCTAATGGAGACAGATGTCTTTGGTCCTTTGTGGACTATGGCTAAATACCTTTCTCTAATCCCAGCTGTGCCACTGGGAGCAGTGGCCACTCCTGGGACTGCAGCAGTCCCCAACGAAGATCATCACTGGTGTCAAATTAGAAGGCAAATGGGGGTTTTGCTGGGGCCATTTGAAGGTGTGCATGGGTAGCGCATGGAGGGGGGGCCCCCTGTTAGGCACAAGATGCTTGAATAGGAGGGAACCAACCACCCATCACTGAAACAATACTTAAGGGCATCAGTTGGCCCAAGGGCAGGCTTATCGCCTCCCTACTGTTGATAAAATTACAGTGTATGTGGGTATGTGGTCCCACCCCTGTCACTGTGGTGTAAAATTCCACTCGTAATTACTACACTACTGCATCCATACTTTAAACAATTGTACTTGGGAGCTAGGGGAAGATTAGGAGCAAACTTTTTATTGTTTTCTCTCTTCTTTTCTGACTACCTTGCATCAGTGTTCAACTTTAAACATGTAAAATTCTCCCACGTTTTCCTCCCTACCCTGCATCATTTTAACTTGAAATTGGAGTTTTCTGTAGTACCGTGAGAATCTGCTGCTTAAACTTTGGTTCCTTCAGAAAATTGAAAGTAACCTTTATTTTCTATAAGAAATTACTTAGAGCAATCACTCAAACTGGTGCATGTCTTGTGACTAATTTCAGATTTTCTTTTAGGCCTCGCTGGCGATCTCTACTTGCAGAGTATAATCTAACAAATTTGGAAGAATCAAGTACGTATATTGGTGGTGATAAGCTCGTCAGGCTACAGTGCTTATACCCTGGCGTGTTGCTGGGCTGCTGGCAAGTGAGTTAACAAGTAGGTTTTAACTTACTTTGCATCCTCATCTCTAACAAAGGGAAAAAAAACAGGCATTTATTTAAGTGCCTTTCACAGCCTTGCAACTTCCCAAAATGTTGAAGTATAGTTACTGTTGTAATATAGGAAACACAACAGCTGATTGACACAGGAAGATCCCACAAACAGAAATTAAGTAAATGACCAGATAAACTCTTTCACAACTTCCCATGATGGGATTTAATCCTAACACCGTTCCTAGTCCAATTCCATAAGCTCTAGGCTACTGTACATAGTTATACATTAAGTCCTAGAATGGGTAAGCTACACACAAGCAACTTTTATGAAATTGAGAGGCAAAGTTAGCTTGTGTGGTCTGAAACTAAGACCCCAATACTAGTGGGAAGTGTGGTAGATAGGGGAAACTCTTGCATGGCCAGGGATGTGGACGCCCTTTAAATGTTCACAGCATGACTTCATTTTAAAAAAAACAGCTGTAAACCCCTGCCTTGCACAACATGCCAAATTGACTGCCAGGTTGGTGGGAGGGAGCTTGAGCAAACATATGACAGAAGGCCACTGGTGGGAATCTGTGGGATGGTACCTGGCAGTCAGCACATGGTGGAGGTTTCAGATCAACATGGGAGAGTGGAATGAAGAGAACAACGGGCCGCAGCTTGGTCATTAGGGCTTGGTGGGTTATGGTAGGGCCAGTGAGAACACTGGGGCCATGATCAGGGTTGGGATGGCTGAAGGCTTCCTTGATGCCCGGGGAAGCACTCCTGCTTCTCTTGGCCCACAAGGATTGCTGAAAGGAGCAGATCTTTAGCATTTAATACTCCAAATCTGCTGTCGGGAGTCCCACAACGTGGGCCTACTTGCTACTGAGTTGCGCCACCAACGATGTCATCAGTGTGTGACTTTTAAATATTAATTAAGCCATTTCCTGCCTTATGTGGGAACCTTGCTGATGGCCTTATTTTTGTTAAATTTCAAATGAGTGGGAATGTTTTTTGAGTTGGGATTGCCCATCTGCTGCCTATTGGAGGAGGTGAGTGGGGTGGGTTTAAAATCGAAGCTTGTGTGTCTGTATTAATTAACCAAAATGTTAAAAAATAGAGAAATACTCGATCAATGAGAGATTCTCCTCTTAAGCAGTCCCTCAGGACTGATGATGACTTGTTTCCACTCCGAATGGATGGGTTGTGAGATGGCTGATAAGTCCAATGCATCATCTGCAGATCCTGCCACGTGTGAGGCAGGTGGTACTTGAACGGTTGTATCAATGGGTTGTTTAGAGGTTTCTGTGTTCCCGAGGCCGGAACTTCGCCTCTGGACGTTTCTGATGACGTGTCTCAATGTGCCTTCTCAAATGAGTCTTCTCCATTTTGTTTGGTCACAAGCCAGGGTCTCCCATGAGTTGGCAGATATGTTTGATCCCTTCAAGGATGCTTTGAGGATATCCCTAAAGCATTTCTGTTTTCTCCCTGGGAGTTTCATGCCATGCCCGTGTTCCGAGTAGAGCAGCTGCTTAGGGAGTACGGTGTCAGACATACGAATGACGTGCTCTGCCCAGCAGAGCTGGTTTTAGGTGATTAGCATCTGAATGCTAGTAAGTTGGCTTGGAATAAGAGTTTCCTAGTACTTGTGTAATTCTGGACATGTTGCACTATTTTAAATTATATAAGGGATAATTTATTTTCAGAACATTCACTTAAATCAATAAATAAAACTTTAATTGTATTGATTTATTATTCATTGATTTACCTTTTCATCCTGAGTCATTTTAAAAACAGTAATCAAATCACTTCACACAATTATTTTAAAAATAATCCAATTTTTTAAAATGTCTAGCTCGTTTGTACCTAATTGCATTTTGCCATTGAGTTGTACTTTGTACAAATAAACATAAAGTAATCCTATGAAATTGTTTTAATCTTAATTAATTGAGACATATATCAGACCACTATTGAAAATTTTCATGCGTGTTAACATTTTCTGTACTCAAGATGAATGGACTATTTAAATGAATGTACAGCATCTTAAAACTAAGACAAAAGTCAATGTTATAAAAAAGGAACAGATTCTTGTATTAATAGAAATATAAGTACATAATAGCAATTATTGATTACTGTTACAATCCCCATTGAGAACAATAACTTTTTAGAAAAAGAAATTCAAGCTTCCAGTTAATAGCTGAACAGATGACATGACAAAATTTCACATTTTAAGACTTTCACTATAACAGACTAAAAGTAATTGTGACTGAACAATATTTTTGTTGACAGCTTATACTTTAAACTATAGAACATAACTGTTAATGCAACTGAAAAAAATCATTATCAGGTTAACATTACAATTGTCCTTTAAGTAGACACTCAGTTCTCCCAGAACCAATCCAAAATGGTTCTTGGCTCCTGAGGGTTTACCTCCGATCTTTTCTTTTCCAAGCCTAACTTTTAACTCCAGAACTGTCTTTTATAGTGCGCGTTTTCCCAGAGACTTCTCCCTCTAGCTAAAGCTAGGCAAATCTTTCAGACTTGTTTCAACTCTTCGCTAATTTGGTCTTTCTAATCCTAGCATTAGCTCCCAACCATAGTCTTGCACGATGAGCTAAATCGTCTAGCTACCTTCAGCTGCTCTCCCTCTCCTGGATCCTGGCAGACTTCCCGTGTCTGAGAGTTTTCAGACTCCCTTCAAAGCCAGTCTCCATAGCAACCTGAATCACATGGGCCTGGTATCCAGGTAGAAATGCTGATTAGCTATCTTTGAGAACAAACTCTCTTGTATCTTGGAAGTAAACACACAATTTAAAACACAACTGTTTACAACTCTGCATTCTCAACATTTTTCTTGGACTTCAGAGACTCTCAGTCTATGTCCAGTGTTAACATAGGGGCTGCTGCCATTGCCTCTGTGTAAATACCTTGCGCCTTCTTCCCAATAAAACAACCTGTCTCTTTTAATCGATAACAATCAAATTAGTCAGGCTTGCTATCAGGCAGATCTCAGCGAAGGTCACATGATCTTTTTATTTTGCCTTAAAGTCACAGTCTCATTGTGGTAACCTTATAAACCTCATAATTGTAACAATTACCTGGCGAAGAATCAGTTACATGGATGTTGCCACACCTACATTTAGTATAAAGTAGCAAAAAGATTGCCTACAAATAAATAAAATGGGCTGAATATATTGGTATATGTGAATATGGGAAGAAATGCTTTTCATTATCGATATCAATTGCAAGTAGTATAGAACATGTACAATGCAGAAGGAAGCCACTTGAAAAACATTAGGAAATTATTTGAGATACCAAATTATTGAAGTGGGGCTGTGTGTGGGTAGGTCATGTGGTGTCTCAATTATTACTATATCACTAGTTGTGACACCTGCTGATATAAGAGTCCAGACAAAGAAATTTGTGAACTAAAAAGAATGGTGAGCAGTATTAGATTTAAGAAAATATTATCTAAAAATAACACAAAATGTTTGAAGATGAATTTGGAGAATGATTCAGTTTTCAGATTGTTAGAATTTGAGTATAATGGGATTCAGGTTGTTTTTAAATTGATTATTTTCTGTACATTAAAAGGGACAGCAAGTGTTTCTCTTAATTCAATTAAGAGTAAATTAAATTGTAATATGAAAAATTAGAAGGGTGTCTCTCTTTTTAAACACGTAACCTTTTTGCTGATTGCTTTCATAAGAACACCTTTTTAATAAGTTCAGTTCACTTGTATTTACATCACTGGGGTGAAAGAAATACTTGCATAATGGCTGCATTTCCACAAATAAACCTTGACTTTCTGTGGTCTAAAGTATCTCAAAGATGCTCAGTACGGGAGTTTATCCGCATTCCTCAAAGTTTTAATATTGAAACTATGATTAAAGCATTATATCAACAGGAAATAGATCTGCAGATCCTTGTCTGTTATGACCGCTAGCATAAAAATGATAACCAGATGCTTTATCTTCATAGTAATTGTCAAGCAGCAAAGTGGTTGTGTTTTTTTTTGCTTTACACTTATCCAATGACAGTGGCACCAGAATTATTTTCCCTATGCATGTCTAAAGATGAAGCATTGTGTTCTCCCTCATTACCAACACTTCTCATTATACTATTTAGGAAGATGGAGAATTGGCTGTTATCATTGCAAACCTTCATTTCCATCAGCTCATTGAGAAGAGCACTTTAGGATCAGTCACCTGGTAAGCAGAATTGCACTCTCTCAATATATAAAATTAGTTATAATTTAAATGTTTAAACATTTGGGCCTGAATTTTCGCAAAGCTGGAAGGGCTCTTAGCCAAAATGGCACCAGAGCCCTGAATCTGGAAGTGCTGCCCCCGCACTTACCATTTTCTTAAGGGGTGGCACGGAGGCGGGTTGTACTTTGCACATTCATGGTTCACAAAGGCAGCTGCACATGTAAAAGTGCAGCTGCTTTCAAACAGATCCAACTTTTGTTACTCAGATGTGCAAAACACGACTTGTGGGCTTTAGACATTTGAGGAAAAGGTCCAAAGCTGCTGGACTTATTTGGAGAGGTAGGGCACACTTTTGGGAGAGATCAGATACCCTTTGGGATTGTTAAGAGTCAACATGAGTGTGCATAAAAAGTAGATAAGCTCAGTGGAACTCTCAAATCATTTAAATCATCTGCCTTTTAAATTATTAAATTTTAAAAATAAACAGCCTAAAATGACTCTGCTTGCAATTTCAATCTGTTAACATAAGGGGAGGCACTTGACTAGTAACCCGGAGGTCCAGGCTAATGCTGTAGGGACACTGGTTCAAATCCCACCACGGCAATTGGAATTAGAAGCTATCCTCCGTAATGGTGACCATGAAACCATTGTTGATTGTTGCTTTTAAAAAAAAACATCAGGTTCATTAATATCCTTTAGGAAAGGAAATCTGCTGCCCTTACCTGGTCTGGTCTATGTGCCCACAGCATTGTGGTTGACTCTTAAATGCCCCCTGAAATGGCCCAGCAAGCCATTCGGTTGTATCAAACCGCTATAAAGCCTAAAAAAAAGGATGAAACTGGACAACCCAAACAGCATGTGGACTGCAGTGGTTTAAGAAGTTAGTTTACCACCATCTTCTCAAGGGCAATTAGGGATGGGCAATAAATGCTGGCCTAGCCAGCGATGCCCACATCCCATGAATGAATAAAAAAGGGTTATCATAGCGGTAGTGCAGCATGACTGACTCCACAACCTATCATCACACTGTAGCAGTGGGTTGGGGGTGGAGAAGGAGGGGGTGGTGATGGTTGTAGGTTCACAGTTTGATAGCTCTAAGTGGTTATAAGTCTTTAATGTGGGACTATGAATACAAATGTTTGCCTTCATAAGGGATTAAGTACTTGAATTATTTTAAACGTATTGAATGATTTTTTTAAAAAGTGAAGTCTGTAATAGACACTTTGAAGAGAATTCCCCCCCCCCCCCCCACCATTGCGGGGAGGTTGTGCGGGGGCAGGCACGGGTGGATGTGGACCCAATCAGTGCCCTTAATCGGGTCAGTTCCGCCATTTTACGCGGGTGGGCCAATTAAGTCTAATTCCACTATACTGCCCCAGTCCATAACCATGTAGTTTCCTGCACCTCAAGTGCATATTTAAATGTTTAAAATCTGATTAAGGTTTCTGCCACTGAAACCCTTTCAGGCAGTGAATTCAAGACTCCCATCACCCTCTGGGTGAAAAATTTCCACAGTTCCCGGAAGCGCTGTGTGCTCCCTGTTCGGGCTGGGTGGGGTTGTTCCCTGAGTCAGGTGTGTGTTCTTTCGTGCGCGTGCACAATAAGTTTTAAAAATTTTGATAAATTTTTAATAATTTTAATAAAGTAAAAAAACATTTAAGACATGTCCCCTCATGTGACAGTGTCACATGAGCTGGAACATGTCAATGAACTTAAATCAAATACATTTTTTCATTAATAAACCCTTCATGAAACCTCATCCCGTCTGTGGATGAGGTTCTATGAAAAATGCGAAGGCCGCCTGGGCTCTTCGTCTGCCTTAAGTTTGGACGGGCAGTTTTCTCAATCGCCTTAATTAGCTGAGAGCATGAGCCTTGGCCTTGGTGTCCAGATTACTGGTCCAGTGACAATACCACTACGCCACCATTTGCCCATGGTTTATACTGGGTGAGCTGGCATGGAGGATGAAAGGGTGGTGGGTAGGGGGGGCCATGAGTTGGCATTAAGTTGGCATAAGGACTGTGAGTGGTCATGGGAGTTGATTAGAGGGGCATAAGTTGACATGGAGGGTTTGAGGAAGCATGGGGGGTAGCATGAGTTGGCATGGATGGGCAGGGAGAGTGTGTGAGAGATGAAAGGTAGACGGTTTTTCTTTGTTTATATTGTAACTGGAATAAAGTCCCAGGGCACTGAGGCAGGGTTTTCAAGCAGCCCACCTCAGCACCTGCTAGCCCCTGTGGCTGTTTCCGCACTATTTCCGGGGTGGAGGGCCCAACTTCTGTGGGTGTTACCATACCGCGCCCCCCCACACCCAAATGACCCAGGAAATTTTCTCCCGAGTTGGGTTTGTGGAGTTGTGAATTTTCTTGACTCCATGCTCTCAACTTGGTGTGAAAATTCAGTCCTTGGTAACTGAAACTAAATTGCATTGGGTTTACAGAAAATTAAGATTTTTTAAATTAAACAATTATATTTGTTTATAACCTGGTCAGGTGGGCAGAAAAATAGCAAATGGATTTCAGTTTAGAGAAGTGTGAGGTAATGCATTTGCGGAGCTGAGACAAGGCAAGGAAATATACAACAAATAGTAGGCTTCTGAGAATTGTGGAAAGACAGAGGGACCTTGGAGTGTATGTTTACCCTGAACGTAGCAGGATAAGTAGATAATGTGGTCAAGAAGGCATACGAGATACCTTTCTTTCTTGGCCAGGGCCAGGAGTGGGGAGGTTATGCTGGAACTGTATGGCAACACTGGTTATACTGCAACCAGAGCACTGCATACAGTTGTGGTCACCATATTACATGAAGGATGTGATTGCATGAGAGGGTACAGAAGAGATTTATGAAGATGCTGCCAGGAATGGAAAATGTTAGCTATATGGAAAGATTGGATAGGCTGGACTTGTTTTCTGTGGCAGTGTCATGTGTCAGCCCTGGCTCAGTTGGTAGCTTACTCGCCTCTGTGTCACGAGGTTCTGAGTTCAAGTCCCACTCCAGGATTTAAATACAGAAACCAAAGCAATCTCCATAGCCATATTGAGGGAATGTTGCACTGTCAGTGGTGCTGTTTTTTAGATAAAATGTTGAATTGAGGACCTGTCTGCACCCTTGGGTGCTTGCAAAAGATCCTTCAACATATTTTGAAGAAGAGCAGGGGAATTATCTCCAATATCCTGGCCAATATTTATCCCTCAATCAACATGACAAAAGCAGATTATCTGGATATTATCAGATTGCTGTTTGTGGAAGTTTGCTTTGTGCCGTGTTTTCTACATTACAAGTGATTAAACTTCAAAAGCACTTCATTGGCTGTGAAGCACTTTGAGACATCCTGTGGTTGTAAAAAGCACTATGTAAATGCAAGACTTCCTATCGCCTTCTGTAGAACAGTGGAGGCTAAGGGGAGATTTAATTGGGGCGTATAAAATTGAGGGGTCCAAATAGAGTGGAGAGGAAAGACCTGTTTCCATTTGTAGAGAAGTCAATAACCAGAGGGAATAGATTTTAATAATTGGTGGAAGGATTAGAGGGGAATTGTGGAATTTTTTCACCCAGAGGGTGATGGGAATCTTGAATTCACTGCCTGAAAAGGTTTCAGTGGCAGGAACCTTAATCAGATTTTAAACATTTAAATATGCACTTGAGGTGCAGGAAACTACACGGTTGTGGACTGGGGCAGTATAGTGGAATTAGACCGGTCAACTCTTTTTTGGCTAGCATGGATAAGATGGACCAAATAGCTTCCTTTTGTGCTTAAATCTTTCTACATTTCTATATCAAAGATGATAATTCAGCACATGAGTTGGACATTTTTAATGCCCACCCTTTTCTGTCTATTAGGGCTTTCTTCATTAATATGTTGTTATTGTGTTACATAGTATGTATTAGAAGTTCTGTGACCTTCAGACATCATGATTTGTGTAATTTATTTGCCTTCTCTCTGTTTTATGGTTTGAAAATAAAAGTCAATATTCACCAGCGCCTCATGAGCCAGTATTGGATGACATTGACCCAGAATATGGGCTGCATGGCTACCATTGCCATATTACCTTACATAATGGAAAAAGCTCCTACATGTCTGGTAGTTTTCATAATCTGTTCTGTAAAAAAGGTAAGAAGGCTTCTATTTTAATTTGTAATGCTGTTTTATTGGTATGGAAGATATTTGCAGTTCTAGTGGTTGCACCTTGCTTACTTTTCCCTGACACACAGCAGGCAAGATTTCCCTGGTCTTCCCTTTTTGCTCTGACCCATCGAACCCACAGCTGTGATTGACACAGTTGATCTTTATTATTGAAATCATAATTATTATGGACTTGAAATGTTAACTCTGTCTTTCTCTCCACAGATGCTATCAGACCTGCTGAGTTTTTCCAGCAATTTTTGTTTTTGTTTCAGATTTCCAGCATCTGCAGTGTTTTGCTTTTACCTTAATTATTGCCACGCAAACTGGAGGAGTGGAACATAAAATGTACATCTTTGCATTCACTGCCCGTTTTAGTTGTAAATCTCAACATGTTTGTCCCCAAAATCTGCCAGTCCTCTTGCTCTAAGTTGAAGGCACAATTCTTGCCCTTTGTCAGTTAGAAGGTTGAGGGAATTTGAGGGTGATGGGCACCTGGAACTCACTGCTTGAAAGGGTGGTAGTGACAGAAACCCTCAAAGATCAGAGAAGTTCTTGGTATGCACTTGCTAGTGCCATAATCTAAAATGCTGTGGACCAAGAATTGGAAAGTGTGAATAAGCTGGGTGGCTACTTGTCAGTTGGCATGAGCACGATGGCCTGAATGACCTACTTCTGTAAATTTCTATCAAACTACCCCTATGGTTACTGTGTCACCCTTGTGCTATGTATCTCTAATTTTGTCCTTTATACTTTGCCTAACTATACAACTACCATTGGGGAGGCCTGTAAACCACTCCCACCAGTGTTTTCTGCCCTTTGTTGTTTTAGTTCCATCCAAACTGATTCTACATCTTGATTAACCAGGCTAAGATCCTTTTTCTGTACTGCCATAATATCATCCTTTTATTATCAGGGCTACTACCACCCCCTTTACATTCGTTCCTCCCGCCCCCACCCCCTTGCCTCCTTCTCCATTTTCCCTATCTCTTCTAAAAGTTAAGTATCCTGGCATATTTGGTTCCCGACCTTGTTACTCTGCAACCACATCTCTGTAATGGCTGTTAGATCAAGTTCACCTGTACTATTCATTTAAGTTTTCACGAGAATACTTCCATGCATTCAGATGTAGTGCCTTTTGCTTTAACTTTATTTTTGCGATGTCACCTTAGTCAATAGTGCTTTATTTCCTTTGTTAAGCTCTTTGTTCCTTCCTGACCCACTTTGCCTATTTTTACCCAAATCGCTACTTTGCCCTACAGCCTTGACATTTCTCTGCCCATTCCTGAATGCTCCCACCCTCCTCCATTAGTTTGAAAAACCTGTCTTCTCTGCTAGTTTTTCAATTTGCCTAGACACTGGTCTCAGGTCAGTTTAAGTGGAGCTTGTCTCAATGGTATAGCTCCCTCTTTCCCCAGTACTAAGTGCCAGTGGCCCATGAAATGAATCCTCTGCCTCCCACAATTGTCCTTCAGCCACACATTCAATCTTCTAATCTGTTTATCCCTATTCCAGTTCGAGTATGGATCAGGTAACAGTCCAGAGGTTGTTACCTGTGAGGTTTTGCGTTGTATTTTAGACCCTAGCTCCTCAAACTCTCTCCCAGTGGAAAATCGTTCCTAGCTCTGTCTATGCCATTGGTTCCTACGTGGACCACGACAATTGGTTCCTCCCTTTCTCACTCCAAATTCGTATCTAGCTGCGAGATGTCCTTGACCCTAGCATTGGGCAGGCAGTGCAAACTTCAGAACTCCTGGTTGTGGCTCCAGGGAACAGTATCCATCTCCCTGACCATACCTATCACTACCACATCTTCACTCCCCTGCTTGAATGGCCTCCTGTACCACAATGTTGTGATCAGTTTGCTCATGCATACTGCAGGCTTTGCCCTCATCCGCACTGGCAGCAAGGACTTGGATAAGGGCAGAGGCTGAGGCTCCTCCAGCACTGAGTGGCAGCCAAACTCTCCTGACCCTAACTGTTAACCAGACCTATACCCTACCTAACCTGAAGGGTGTAACTGTCTCCTTGATCGGGTACCTCTTCCCCCTCCCTAATGCCCTGCAATGCCTGCACCCTGGACATCAATTTAACAACCCTGAGTTGATCAAGTTCATCAAGGTGCAGGCGCTTAACTGCAGGTGTGGTTGGCCAGGATTCTGATATATCCTGCAAACTCCCACATGTGGCAGTTGTGGCATACCACTTTTGGTGGGATTCCTATGCAATCTTGTTTTACTTATTAAATTATTAAATTAATATTAAATTAGAATTTGGGGGATCTTGTTTAAGCTGCTCTGGTTCTTACTGTTTTACACTACTCTTTATTTTTGTTTGTTGGCTCCTTCATTTTATTTATTTATGTCAGATGAAGCACTTTAATGTTTATATTCTGTTTAGTTAATTTTTGTATTCCCCTAGATTTGATTGATTAATTAAACAATAAATTGTACAGTAGTTAGTTATAAAGTAGCTGTAGTTCCTTGGGATCTACCCGTTCTCTGACATCACATTTTCAGATTTATAATTTTTCTGATTTTTCCCTGCTTTAGAGAGACAACTCCCCCTGCCCTTTATGACCTCTCCTCGTGGCCACTTCCCCCATATTAGATTTTGCATTTTCTAGTTTGGGAAGAAGTTGAAACTATGGTGAGTTTAAGAGCAGAGAGTAGAGAAACTTGGGTTGTTTAGATTAGTGCAGGGAAAGTTAAGAGAATTTTGAAATGAGGTATTTGAAATTATGAATGAATTGGGAGTGGGGGGTGGGGAGGAAAAATATTTGCATTGAGCTGTAAATCGGTATCTGGAGGATATAAATGTTAAATAACTAAGAAGAGGTTAGGAGATTTTTAATGTAGGCTGTCAGCAAAAGCATTCCCCTTTCAGAAATGGTGATGAATCCATAATGACTTTGACTTTAAAGTGAATTTGAACTATATAAACCCAGTGCTTGTTGGTAAAAGAAAGCACTGCCTGTACCAATCGCCTTCCTTGTGCTGGTCATTTGCATGTTAATGAAGTGCAATCAGAGAGGCAGACTGGAGCTGGGGAGCCAAACTGCTTTCAAACTAAGTTTGTGCAGCACCTGGTTCAGCAGGAGACCTATTGGAAGGTCTGGGAATAGCAGCAGGAGATTTGCTGGAGGGTCTGGGAGCAACACCTGGAGCAGCAGGAGATCTGGAAGCAGGTGAGTAAAGCTGAGTGAAGTCAGTCAGTCATTTATCAAAATCAACCCCAAAATAACAAAATAAAATTCAATACAATTTTATTCGAGGGAGTTGGGTCAGGCCATCATTGTTGAGGCCAAACTAACTTTTTTTTCTGAACAAAAAACTTGCTCATATCAAAAGTCTGGTTTCCTTAGAGGGCATGATGTTTGTGTCACTATTTTCTACGTACTCTAATGAGCATTTTAGTTCTAACTACTTGATCACTGGGTTCTGGTGTTGCGAACTTAATGTTCTTTCCCAATTTCAGAAAACATCCTGGATGGCTTCTTGCAAATAACGGTCATAAGTTCAAAGAAAGAATCACAACACAGCACCATCAGTGGAAATCTCTACTTCCCTTGGAATACAGAATTCCTTAAAGGAAATATTCAGGTGTGAGAATTAGTGTTTTTGTCCTGAAAATGGCTTTTTTTTCTGGTTGTTTATAAATCCTTTGATTTCAATATCTTTTCCCATACTATACCCATCATTGGACCACACATCATCTGTGATCTAAATGGGAGGAGACCTACTTCCATCCATGTAGCTTCTTTGTAGCAACTTCATATCATGAAACAGTAGTCTGGAACTTCTTTTTATCTTCTTACCATACCATGGAAGAGTGTTTGGCTTCCACTTAATATCTTTCGAATGAGCTTGGCTGAGGCAGAAAAATCAGGAAAGTCTTGAATTGTATTCTTCCACTCCATGGTACTTCCACTCCATGATGGTTTAGAGGCACCTGGACATAACATAAACAAGGTCTCAATTCTTTTGTCAATATTTTCCCTTACTAGGGCCACTGTAGCACACATAGATGTTATAAGATTAATTGCTAATGCAAGTTGGAAATGTTACATGATTACGATTCATCTCAACTTTGTTCAAAATAAACTAATGCCCTGTTTATCGTGCCATAATTGGTTTGCTGCTCAACTTTAGGATAATTTGCCTTAAGGTAGCTGCAAAAATATCCCTCACTTTTAAAGTGATGGGCAGTTGTCTGAGACCCTACTATTGACTGCTATTCAGTGATTTCTTTGTAGATTTTGGATGGAGACAGTAAAAGGAAAGTAAAGAACTTGCATTCATATAGATTCTTTCATTACTTCAGGATCTCCTGACATGCTTTGCAGCCAGTGGAATAATTAATAAAGTGCAGTTACTGTTGTATTTTAGGGAAACATAGCAAATTAGAACACAGCAAGATACATGCTCAGATATTCTATCTTGGTGAGGTTGGTTGAGGGAGAAGTATTAGCCAGACCCTAGGACAATTCCCTTGATCATCTTTGAATAATGTCATGCAATTCACTCGAGAGAGCAGGCAAGGCCTCAGTTTAATGCCTCATCCAAAAGACACCACTTTTGACAGTGTTGTGTTGTCTCAATACTGCACTGCAATGTCTATGGTGTAGATTATGTGCTTGACTCTCTGAATGGGAACTTGAGTTCATGAGCTTCTGACTCAGGTGACAGGACTACTTGCTGAGCTAAGGCTGACAGCTAATCAGGCTTTGTTATCATTGAATAGTCCGTTGATCCTCAACCTGAGGAATGGCACTTGGATGATTACCAGAGGGCTGAAACTATACACCAACATTGACTATCGCTTCATGGAGCAGAGAAGGGAAAATGGAGTGGGGTGTTATTTACAGATTTCAGACTAGCATCTTTACTTGGAGCCATGAATTATGCTGAACTGTAAAATTTATTGTCATGCAGCTTTCCCATAGTACTACAAAATGCAAGCTGGTACAGTACATTTTCACTACAGTTTTGGAAAAGTATTACTAAATTGTTCTTAGCAATTGGATTTAAGTTGGCGTACTTTTTAACATTATTTTCAAAACATTGTCTTGAATTTAAATTTCATTTCAGCACTGTTGCTTAATGGACGTGACTGTTCTGGATGAAGCAGAAAAACCGTTTTGGTGTGTAAGTTCACCAGTAGCTATGCATTCAGTCTGTACACCTGACATAAGATATAGCTACCTGGGCAAGAGGCAGGCAGTTGATTATAAGGATCCTGAAGGAAAAGTTCATATGGAGCTAATGTGGTTGGAAGAAGAAAAGCAATATTATATTGTCAACCTTGTCCTTTATTTCAATATTAAAAAAATAAATGCCTGGTTTGCAACAAATTACTAATTGTTTATATTAACCCCTATATGGCTGACTTTAGCAAATAGCTGTTCCATTTACATAAACTGAGGTAGCAACCTGAGTTGAGTCATGAGGCTGGATTCTCTGAGGACTTCCAATATTCAAAATTGATTGTTTCTTTTGAAAAAAAAATCTGACCTGGTCATGATCCTAGAGATTGGATTACAGCCTCAAACACCTTCCTTTCTGATAATGGTTTCTTCCATCTTAAAATGTTTGTTTCGAGTTTGCTAAGGTTATTTGCCTGCTTGCACTAGGCAACAATCATGTTTTCAAACAGTCTTAAGTGTCAGGGATTGCTGTCTATCCTGTTAACATTTGTTGTATTCACAATAAATTGGTTCTCATTTGAAAGACCTGTAGTAACGTCTTGTCTTAACACTGGGCTGCTATATTTTCTTGCACCTTTGGTTAATTCCATTACCTTTTTAAGAAGTCTGACTCTGTGAATGTGGGGTTTGGAGATTCTGAAGATCTCTCACAAAAAGCAACAGATTTGGAGAAAGAGAAATGAAAGGAAAGATGCCTTGGAGGAATGAGTGAGTGACTTGTAAACTGGCATCAGATGCCCAAAAATAGAAGTGCAGCGAATCTGAAGCATTAAATCTGTATCTAACATTTATTTTCTGGCTTGTGTAGTAGGGTGTAATCCTTACTGCATTTCCTTGAGTTGGACCTGTGTTACCAATGGTTGTGTTCTTTCAGCAGCTGAAATGTGTATGCATGTAATTTGATAGAAATGTGGAGCACTTTCTTCTGCTTTCTTTCAAGAGACCTCAAGCAGCTCCAGCAGTTGAAAAGCTAGGTAATGGCATTGTTTCTAATTAAGCCTAAGGTGGCTGTTGGGGAATGTTAAAGTAGCTGATGTGAGGTTTTTGGATCCCAGTAATACAGCTGATTTTTAAATGGTGTAGGAACATTTTTGACAGCTATTTTATGTAGTGTTTTAAAAAAGTAATTATAACCAATTAATTAACTGTGTAGTAGTACCTTTGAATTATCATACTGTTTGTTAAATTGAAGTAGGTTTTTTCAATGTACTTTGGCAATATAAAGCTAGAAGGTTTTAAGTGGAAAAAGTGCAGTAATATTTCAGAGACCATTGCACAGTCATCTAATTAACTGGCTATGATTGCCATTTTAAATACCATTCATTTTAGCTGTCTAAAGTGGTTCAATATTTAAAAACCAGCTTCAATCCAGTCCCTTGTAAATGTTTGTATGCATGGATGCTTGAAAGAAGAGGACAATTGAGAAAAAGTTGAAGTTCATGTTAAATCCTTTTTGGAATTACAATTTATTTTTCATGTCCTATTGTGTTCTGTCTTTTTTTATAGCGAAGTTGCTGCCCTGTCTGTTTTAACTGCAGAATTTGGGCAGAGATGGCAAAAGTTATTTAGAAGGTTAGGATCTGCAAAATTATTTTGCGCATTTGTCAATGTAGTTAATGTCAGAAAATGTGGGCAGCCCACTTTGCTTTTCTGAAACCAGGCTGATGGTTATGATCTTGCAATCACTTATGCTGAAAAAAGTCTTGTAAAGTTTCACCAAAGGAAAATGAATGGAACAGTGAGAATGCATTTAAAAGTATATTCTATCCACTAATGAGGCCTGAGTCAGCCATGTCCTAATGTAATTACACTTTTGTTTAATGGCAAACATTTGGTGTTGATTAACAAGAAATCAACTTGTTTATGTGACAAAGTTTTAATATTGAATCTTCCCAATTTCAGAATCTACTAAACTTGCTTTACTTATAGTGACTCGTTATAGGATACTTCTCTTGGCTAAAAAGAATTATGAAAAGCTGAGAGTTACTTTAGGCCTCTTGGCTATCATAGAAGTTTGAATCCAAGTCATATCCCAGGTTTGCAGATTATATTAAAATCTGCGTGAAGCATGCTGGATTTTTGCGCTATTTCACGTATCTCAAAAACACATTCCATTATGCACAATAAGGCATGAAAGATGTCCTAAGAAAAACTATATTCTTGTCTGTTGTGTAATATTGTCTCACCTTATTCTTTTCAAAATTTAAAAGAAACAGCTGTGGTGAACTATGGGCAGTTTTCTAACCGCAACCATTTAGTTTATTACTGGAGTTTAATCAAACAAACCGAAAACAATATTAGGAAGAAGTGGAGAGTCCGTAATTATGTTGATATGAGGAGAAAGAAGTTAGTTTTTAATAAAAGTATGTTTCTTCCTCAGAAAATCTTCAAATGGTAACTGTTCATCATTGGTAAGAAAGATTCCACTGTAGCACAATTGTTATCCTGACATAACAAACGTTTGCCTGTCGTAAAACTCAGGCACTGACCACTTGGGCAATTTCTGGATTCGAGGAGAGTTTCTGTCCTCTAATGCTGATGGTGGGAATCAACCCACCAAAATAAATCACCAACAACAGTAAAGTGGTTTGAGTGTGTGCTGGATCATTTCTTTCCCTTTCCACCCAGCCATTTATGATAAGTGCTCGTGAGGGCTCCTTTGTAAAGAGGAAAAAAGTCAAAAATTCTGGCTACTCTTTTTCAAATCCAGAGTTGAGTTGTAGCCTGGGACCACAGGTAGACCACACTTTGGCCACTTGCTGGACTGGCCTCTTGGTTTGAGTTGTTGCTGATCCTCCTGGCTGGGAATTTGGGAGCTCCAACCAGGAGGAGTCCCTGTCCCAGCTCCTTCCTGTGTCATTGGGCTTGAAGCATGAGGCGGCTCCACCATTTTAAATGCTCCACAGAATCCTTGACCTAAGGCACATACCTACTTTAAAGTCCTTTGGTGAACTGCTGTAGAGTTGTCTGGAAAAACTGGATTTTCAATCTAGTCTGCTTAGTTCACAACAGTAATATTCAAGGTAATTACATGGAATGATTACTTTGTTATGCAATCTGAACACTAGTTATGTTTGTATTTTTATAGTTATTGGGATAATTAATTATTAATCTTCAATATCATTCTGTTATAATCCTGTTTGTGTTGAATCATGCAAGAAATCTTGCATTTTGTTTACACTTGGACATATGCAGGGAAAGGCATTTGAGGTTTATATGTGAATGTAACTTGAAGATTTCAGACTTTGTTCCTTTGCATATAAAACAAATAAAAATGATTGGAACTTAAAATTAAAACTGGAGTTCAGGTTTATTTTAACATCATTATGGTATAGCTGTATATCAGACCAATTTCTCCTACAGTCTAAGTATTGATGTCAGTTGAACATAGGAAATAGGAGCAGGAGTAGGCCATTTGGTCCCTTGAGTCTGATCCACCATTCAAGTAGATCATGGTTGATCTTCTACCTCAGTGCCATTTTCGCACACTACCCCAATATCCCTTGATATCATTGATACCTAGAAATCTATCGATCTCTGTGTCAACGACTGAGCCATGCATAGCCCTTTAGGTCAGAGAATTCCAAAGATTTACCACCCCCTGAGTGAAGAACTTCCTCCTCATTTCGGTTCTAAATGGACTACCTCTTTTTCTGAGATAGTGCCCTGATTCTTGACCCTCTAGCCAGGGGAAATATCCTTCCTCCATCTATCCTGTCGAGCCCTTTAAGAATTTTTTATACTACAATGAGATCACGTCTCATTCCTCTAAGTTCTAGAGAATATAGGCCCACTCTCAATCTCTTCTCATAGGACAGTTCTGCCATCCGAGAGATCAGTCTGGTGAACCTTTGCTGCACCTCCTCTATGGTACACACATCCTTCCTTGGGTAAGGAAATCAAAACTGTACACAATACTCCAAGTTGTGTTCACCAAGGCCCTATACAATTTCAGCAAGACTTCTTTACTCCTGTATTCAAATCATCTTGCAATAAAGGCTGACATACCAATTCATCTTCCTAATTGCTTGCTGCACTTGCATATTAAATTTCAGTGACTTATGAACAAAGACACCCAGGTCCCTTTGGACATCAACACTTCCCAATCTCTCCCCTTTTAAGAAATACTCAGCATTTCAGTTTTTCCTACCAAAGTGGATAATTTTATAATTTTCCACATTATATTCCATCTGTCATTTTCTTGCCCCCTCATAAGACCATAAGGCTTAGGAGCAGAAATTAGGCCATTCGGCCCATCGAGTCTGCTCCACCATTCAATCATGGCTGATAAGTTTCTCAACCCCATTCTCCCACCTTCTCCCCATAACCTTTGATCCCCTTACCAATCAAGAACGTGTCTCTCTCCGTCTTAAAAACACTCAATGACCTGGCCTCCACAGCCTTCTGGGGCAATGAATTCCATAGATTCACCACTTTCTGGCTAAAGAAGTTTCTCCTCATCTCTGTTCTAAAAGGTCTTCCCTTTACTCTGAGGCTGTGCCCTCAGGTCCTAGTCTCTCCTACTAATGGAAACATCTTCCCCACATCCATTCTATCCAGGCCTTTCAGTATTCTGTAAGTTTCATCCTTCTAAACTCCATTGAGTATAGACCCAGAGTCCTCAAATATTTCTCATATGTTAAGCCTTTCATTCCTGGGATCATTCTCGTGAACCTCCTCTGGACCCTCTCCAGGGCCAGCATATCCTTCCTGAGATACGGGGCCTAAAATTGCTCATAATATTCTAACTGTGGTCTGACCAGAGCCTTATAAAGCCTCAGCAGCACATCCCTGCTTTTATATTCTAGGCCTCTCGAAATAAATGCCAACAGTGCATTCGTCTTCCTAACTACCGCGTCAACCTGCAAGTTAACCTTAAGAGAATCCTGGACTAGGACTCCCAAGTCCCTTTGCACTCCAGACTTCTGAATTCTCTCCCCATTTAGAAAATAGTCTATGCCTCTATTCTTCCTACCAAAGTGCATGACCTCACACTTAGCGACATTGTATTCCATCTGCCACTTCTTTGCCCATTCTCCTAACCTGTCCAAATCCTTCTGCAGCCTCCCCACCTCCTCAATACTACCTGTCCCTCCACCTATCTTTGTATCATCTGCAAACTTAGCCAGAATGCCCTCAGTTCCTTCATCTAGATCATTAATGTATAAAGTGAAAAGTTGTGGTCCAACACTGACCCCTGCGGAACTCCACTAGTCACCGGCTGCCATCCTGAGAAGGACCCCCTTATCCCCACTCTCTGCCTCCTGCCAGACAGCCAATCTTCTATCCATGCTAGTACCTTGCCTCTAACACCATGGGCTCTTATCTTACTGAGCAGCCTCCTGTGCGGCACCTTTTCAAAGGCCTTCTGGAAGTCCAAGTAGATCACATCCATTGGCTCTCCTTTGTCTAACCTACTCGTTACCCTCCTCAAAGAATTCTAACAGATTTGTTATGCTTGACCTCCCCTTGATGAAACCATGCTGACTTTACCCTGATTTACCATGTACTTCCAAGTATTCTGAAATCTCATCCTTAATAATGGACTCTAAAATCTTACCAACGACCGAGGTCAGGCTAATTGGCCTGTAATTTCCCGTCTTTTGTCTCACTCCCTTCTTAAACAGGGCGTTTTCCAGTCCTCTGGGACCCTCCCTGACTCCAGTGATTCCTGAAAGATCATCACTAACGCCTCCACTATCTCTTCAGCTATCTCTTTCAGAACTCTAGGGTGTAATCCATCTGGTCCAGGTGATTTATCCACCTTCAGACCGTTCAGTTTGCCTAGCACCTTCTCCTTGGTAATGGCTACCATACTTACCTCTGCCCCCCATCTCTCTTGAACTTTGTTGATGTCACTCGTGTCTTCCACTGTGAAGACTGACTAAAGTACTTATTCAGTTCCTCTGCCATTTCTTTGTTCCCCACTACTACTTCTCCAGCGTCATTTTCCAGCAGCCCAATGTCCACTTTTGCATCTCTCTTACCCTTTATATATCTAAAAAAACTCTTGCAATATTCTTTTATATTACTGGCTAGTTTACCCTCATATTTAATCTTCTCCCTCCTTATTTCTTTTTTAGTCATCCTCTGTTGGTCTTTGGCTTCCCAATCCCTTGTTAGCCTATCTAAATCCCCTTGAAGCCTCTTTGCATCCTCCTTGCAGCATACGTTCCCATCTACTTCTGTGTCATCAGCAAACATGGAAATATTAAATTTGGTCCCTACATACAAATCATTGATATAGATTGTGAATAGCTGGCGCCCAAGCGCTGATCCCTGTGGTAACCCACTGGTCACATGCTGCTGACCTGACAATGACCCATTTAGTTCTACTCTGCTTTCTGTCTGTTAACCAATTCTTAATCTATGCCAGTACATTACACCCAATCCCATGTGCTCTCATTTTGCTTACTTACCCGTGTGGATCTTATTGAAAACCTTCTGAAAATCCAAATGCACCACATCTATTGGTTCTCCCTTATCTATTCTGCTAGTTAGCTCCTCAAAAAACACTAAAAAGTTTGTCAAGCCTGATTTCCCTTTTCATAAATCCATATTGACTCTGCCCAATCCTGCCATTATTTTCTAAATATCCAGTTATCACATCCTTTATAATAGATTTTAGCATTTTCCCTACTACTGATGTCAGGCTAACAGGTCAGTAGTTCCCCATTTTCTCCCTTCCCTCCTTTCTTCAATAGTGGGTTTACATTTACTACCTTCCAATCTGCAGGCACCATTCCAGAATCCATAGGATTTTGGAAGAGCCCACCAACACATCCAGTATCTTTACAGCCACTTGTTTCAACATTCTTCAGCTGTAAATCATCAGGTCCAGGGGATTTGTCAACTTTCACTCTCATTACTTTCACTAGTACTTTTTTAAAAAACTAATAGCAATTTCTTTCAGTTCCTCATTCTTGCAAATCACTTAATTCTCTGGTGTTCCTGAGAGGGTTTTGTATCTTCCCCTATGAAGACAGACCCAAAGTATTTGTTTAGTTTCTCTGCTATTTCCTTACTCCCCATTATAAATTCTCCTGTTTCTGCTCATAGTGGGCCCACATTTGTCTTTGTTAATCTTTTCACACCTATAGAAGCTTTTGCAGTCTATTTTTATATTTCCCGCTAGTTTACTTTCATATTCTATTTTCTCTTTCTTTATCAGTTTCTTGGCCCTCTGCTGAATTCTAAAATGCTCCCAATCCTCAGGCTTACTACTTTTTGACAACTGTATAAGCCTATTCCTTTGATCTATTTCAATCCTAATTTCGCTTGTTAGCCTCGGTTGGCTCATCTTTCTTGCTGGGTTTTTGTGCCTCAAAGCAACATAAATTTGTTGTAAACCATGTATTAATTCTACCGCCATAACTTTTAGCATAGCTTCCCAAACCACAACAGTCAATTTTCACCTCATACCTTCATAGGTTCCTTTGTTTAAATTAAAGACCCTTGTTTTGGATTGAACTACACTACTTTTAGTGGGAAATTCTATCATATTATGGTCACTCTTCCCTAGAGGCTCATTTACAATGAGATTATAAATTAGCCCTTCATTATTGCAATACTAGATCTAAAATAGTCCATTTTCTAGTTGGTTTCTCAACATACTTTTCTATAAAAACACCTGGTGTACATTCTAGGAATTCATCTTCAATATTAGTGCTAATTAGGTTTACCCAGTCTATATGTAGCTTGAAGCCTCCATGATGATTGTATTACCCTTGTTACATGCACCTCTAATTTCCTGACTTATACCATGTCCTACATTACCACTACTTTTGGTGGCCTACGAATTGCTACTACCAATGTTCGTTGCCCCTGGTTTCTTGGCACCACCCAAACTGATTCTATATCTTGATCTTCTGATCTAAGACCCTTTCTCACTAATGTACTGATCTCATCCTTTATTAACAGTGATATCCTGGCCCCAACTGCTTCTTCTTCACCATGGACATCCAATCCCTCTACACCTCCATCCCCCACCAGGCTGGTCTGGTGGCTCTCCGCTTCTTCCTCGAACAGAGGCCAGAACAATCCCCATCCACCACTACTCTCCTCTGTCTGGCTGAACTTGTTCTCACACTAAACAATTTCTCCTTTAACTCCTCTCACTTCCTCCAAATAAAAGGTGTGGCTATGGGTACCCGCATGGGCCCTAGCTTTGCCTGTCTCTTTATGGGGCATGTGGAACATTCCTTGTTCCAGTCCTACTCCGGACCCCTCCCACAACTCTTTCTCCGGTACATCAATGATTACTTCTGTGCTGCTTCATGCTTCCAATTTCCACCCCTCCATCATTTTCACATGGTCCATCTCTGACACTTCCCTTCCCTTCCTTGACCTCTCTGTCTCAATTTCTGGCGATAGACTGTCCACCAATATCCATTACAAGCCTACCGACTCCCACAGCTACCTCGACTACAGCTCCACACACCCTGCTTCCTGTAAGGCCTCCATCCCATTCTCTCATTTCCTTCACCTCCATCGCATCTGTTTTGATGATGCCACTTTCAAAAACAGTTCCTCTGACATGTCCTCCTTCTTCCTTAACCGAGGTTTTCCATCCACGGTTGTTGACAGGGCTTTCAAACGTGTCCGGCCCATCTCCCGTGCATCCACCCTCACACCTTCTCCTCCCACCCAGAAACATGATAGGGTCCCCCTTGTCCTCACTTATCACCCCACCAGCCTCCGCATTCAAAGGATCATTCTCCGCCATTTCCGCCAACTCCAGCATGATGCCACCAACAAACACATCTTCCCTTCACCCCCCCAGTGGCATTCCGTAGGGATCATTCCCTCTGTGACACCCTGGTCCACTCCTCCATCACCCCCTACTCCTCAACCCCCTCCAACGGCACCTTCCCATGCAACCGCAAAAGATGCTACACCTGCCCCTTCACTTCCCAACTCCTCACTGTCCAAGGGCCCAAACACTCCTTTCAAGTGAAGCAGCATTTCACTTGCACTTCCCTCAACTTAGTCTACTGTATTCGTTGCTCCCGATGCGGTTTCCTCTACATTGGAGAGACCAAACGCAGACTGGGCGACCGCTTTGCAGAACACCTTCGGTCTGTCCACAAGCATGACCCAGACCTCCCTGTCGCTTGCCATTTCAACACTCGACCCTGCTCTCATGCCCACATGTCCGTCCTTGGCTTGTTGCATTGTTCCAGTGAAGCTCAACGCAAACTGGAGGAACAGCACCTCATCTTCCGACTAGGCACTTTCCAGCCGTCCGGGCTGAATATTGAATTCAACAATTTTAGATCATGAGCTCTCTCCTCCATCCCCACCCCCTTTCTGTTTTCCCCCTCTTTGTTTTTTTCCAATAATTTATATAGATTTTTCTTTTCCCACCTATTTCCATTATTTTTAAATGTATTTCCACCCATTGTTTTATCTCTACCTTTCAGCCTTTTTAGTATTCCTTCACCTCACCCTACCCACACTAGAGCTATATGTACCTTGTTTGTCCTGCTTTCTACCCTTAATTAGCACATTCCTTTAGAAAATATCACCACCTTCAACATCTCTTTGTCCTTTTGGCTGTGACACCTTTCGGTTATCTCCACCTATCACTGGCCCTTTACCTAACTCTTCTTGTCCCAACACCCCCCATCCCCCTTAAACCAGCTTATATTTCACCCCTTTCCTATTTTTACTTAGTTCTGTTGAAGGGTCATGAGGACTCAAAACATCAATTGTGCTCTTCTGCACTGATGCTGCCTGACCTGCTGAGTTTTTCCAGGTATTTCTGTTTTTGTTTTTTGTTTTGGATTTCCAGCATCCGCAGTTCTTTTGCTTTTATCACTCACAGACACGTTCTCCTGTCCATGATCATGGAACAAATCAGATGACTCTAACCTGTGGCACATGATTTCCTCCTAGAACAAAGCGTCAGGCAACGCTTCCTCTCCCTGATGTGTCACAGCGTCTGCAGCTCGGCCTCTAGCTCAATTACTCTGAGCTAGAATTCCTTCAGTTGCAGACACTTACTGCAGATGTGTTTGCCATGGATATTCTGGTGCCCATGAGCTCCCACATTCTGTAGCTGCCACACTCACCCGCCCTGCCATCTTTATAGCGTTTACTTAAAACTTAATCAGTAAAATAATTAAGTAGTTAGTGTCTCTTGTCCTGTCTGTGTTTATATTCTTATTATTTCAATGAATGGTCTACTTAACACAATTGAAATTCCCTGGTTAAGATAAATAGGAAATACTCACCAGCCAATCTAATAAGCTTTACTACTGTTAATAAACCTTATTGCTAATAGTAAAACCTTACAATTACTAAAATTACCTGAGCTTTGAAAGATAAACAAGAAAAATACTCATTATGTTGATATTTGCAATTTGTTTTCAGATCTTTTTTCTTATTTTTGAGATTTTTATTGCAAAGATTTGCATTTATGTAGCATCTTATCACATCCCAAATGCTTCATACAATGAATTACTTTCCAGTTCAGTAACAGTTGTTTTGATACAAATAAGACAAATAAACAGTTTTTTTTATGCTTGAGAAGTAATTTTTGCCTTGGAGGGCTCTTTGGTGCAAGTAGATCTTTAAACATTCACCTAAACAAGTAGATGGGGCCTCAATCATAAGTCTCCTGGGGGATAGCACTGTGGAAGAACCAACGAATGCACATGCGTGATAAATTCACACTACATTCAAACTTCCTAACCGAGATTTTGCACTGTCCAGCTGTGAATGATATTTTAAAGGGCATCAATTTAGATATGTCAGTGCAAACATCGACTGGATGCCCTTAAATTACAAAAGTATTTACATGGTGTTCTGTACACCTTTTCACTCTTGGTCCAACAGCAGTGAAAGGAGGTGGTAGACATTTTGGAGGATATTCGACTCCTCAACTGAGAAGTTTTGACTTCTTTTCTTCACCACAATCTCCCTTGTTGCCATCTTCTACATGCAAAAATATGAGTACTTTTCAGCATGCCACACTTAGTCATTTAATGACATTACAGATTTGAAATACGTAAAAACTAAATTCACTTTGATTAACAATTCTTTAAAAATTCTATCATGTGAGCATTGCTGCCTAGGCCAGCATTTATTGCCCATCCCTAATTAGCCTTGAGAAGGTGGTGGTGAGCTGCCTTCTTGAACCGCTGCAGTACATGTGGCGTAGGCACCCACATGGGCAGCCACAGGCCCATTTATGTCATGTGTTGGGGAGGGGCTGCAGTGGCATAGCTTTGACAACCTTACACCTCGCTGGGGCCTGCGTGGATTCCTTCAATGCAGGCCCAGGGACTTCCTGGGATTGGAAGGATAAGGGCAAATTTCTGGTGCAGGTAGGTGTGCATTTATTTCTTTCAATTCTGTCAATCAAACTTGTTCTGACAGTGGTGGGAAGTTACAGCCCAACGTAGCACTCCGTTAGGGCTGCACTAAAGTGTCAGATTACATCCTCAAATCCCACAATCTTCTGACTGAAATCAAGAGTGACCGGCTGAACCAAGCTGACCCTAATGGCAGAATGAGTTGGCAGGGCAATGAAATTATTTCTCCAGCTCTTCGCCTTCTCTGCCAATCAAAGACGGCTGTTTACCTGGCAATAGACATTTTATTCTATTAAGGTATAGTTGAAATCTAGTTTCTCATTTTCGAGCCTTTTGCATTATTATTATAGATTTGATCATTTTCCTCGGTGAAACTTGTGTTTGGTATTTGTGATGGCATAGTCTGTAAAAAGACACATGATTTTTACTGAAGCTAAATATTGCTTATGCAGGAAATCTGACATAAAAGAAGAAAATGCTAGAACTGCTCAGCAAGTCAGGTAGCATCTGTGTAGGGGGAAACAGAGTTAACATTCAGGGCAAAGGCTTTTCATCAGAGCTTAGAAGTTAGAAATGAAATAGGTTTTAAACAAGTACAGAGACGAAGAGAACTTCCCTTTTCTTTCCTCCTCTCTTCATCTCCCTGTTTCCCCACCCAACTCTGTCAATCCACTCACCTCACCATTAGATCATAAGAAATAGGAGTAGGAGTATGCCATTAGGCCTGTTGAACCTGCTCCGCCATTCAATAAGATCATGGCCAAACTGATTGTGGCCTTAACTTCACTTTCCTGCCCTCCTAATCCTTGACTCCCTTGTAGGTCAAGAATCTGTCTAACTCAGCCTCAAATATATTCAATGACTCCATTGCTCTCTGTGAAAGAGAATTCCAAACACTAATGACCCTCCTGAGAGAAGATATTCCCCCACGTTTCCATATTCAATGAGAGACTCCTTATTACTTCCACCACTGAAGGAATGCGAAGGTAATGCTTTGGCCCCTGTTATTCTGTTTATAAACAATATAGGTAGCATTTTCTGCTCCAGGAGACTAAGTGCGGTGGCGGGTGGCAAAAGCATTGTTTCCCGTCGGCTGGAATGGCAGCTTTCCAGGCCGGATTGTCCGATTTTCAGCTTACTAAATATACGTGTGCTAGAAGCATATCTGATCTCGTGGCGGGTCGGCAGGGATTCGTCCCACCCTGTTGTGACCTCATTGGAACATCTTTCCAGGTGCCATGTTTAAACCATACCCGCACACATCATTCACTGTCTGTAGCCCAGGACTGGTTAAAGAGAGTGACGGGCCCAAAGGGAAGAAGCAGAGTGGTTCCAAGTTCAGTGACAATGCGCTGATGCAACTGCTGGATGTGGTGGAGGCACACTCCAGCGATAGAAGAAGGCAGCCCACCAGCCTCACTACCCTGACTTGGGAGGAGGTGGCCAGCATGGTCAGTGCCAACTTAGCTCATAAGATGTCCACCATCCATTGTAGAAGGATGGATGACTTCATTTGCCAGCCAGGATAAATCAACCTTCTCCTCACTCAACTTTCACTCACAAGCCCATCAGACATTCACAGGCTCACATTCCACAGGGATTTTGCACACTTCCAGCACAAGGGACCTCACCACTGACTCTCTCTCACACTTTGACATCATCTCTTCCCACATCCTGTGCAGCTTGCGTCCTCAGCTCTTACACAGGTCCGTTCTGCACACACAGAAGGCAGGTATCCTTATCATCTGTCTTGGCATCTGTCCTGCTCACAGCCTGTCCATCTGTCTTCATGCAGGAGAATCTCGCCCACAACAAAGGAAGAGATCCCGGACTGGAGTGGGGGTTGCCTGAGGTCAGGCCCCTCACTCAGTTTGAAGAGCTTGTGGTAGGTCTGGCCGTCGAGGACCAGGACCAAGCCTGTGCTGAGGGTGAGACTGGTGTCTCCAAAGCAAGTAAGGACCCATCATCAGTTCATTGTTCACCCAATGAAACCGTGAGTGCTTTGTAATGTTGGTTACTCAGCAGGAAATCACTAATGATCTCTTCTCTCTGATGGGCAACAATGGGAAACAGATGAAGCCCACTGGCAGCCAGCCCCTCAGCTCCAATCCCCAGATCGCTTCAGATGAGGATCCCAAGGACCCACTAGATGTGGAGCTATCGCAGTGTTCACTCATACTCTCAACCAGCACAGAGAGACACACGTTGGTGAGACCTAGTTCTAGAGCAGGCTTGGGGTCACAATCTGGTGAGCACAGCACAGATTCTAGTACACAGCAGGTGGAAGCAGAGACATCCAAAATCACTGGCATTCAGAGGACTGCTGGATGCCAAGATTCTGCTGAGTCCTAGTCAGATGACCAACCCCTGGGCTATAACACAGATGTTGGAGCAGCAATTACAGACACAGGACTATCAGGCAGGGTTGTCAGATGCGGTCAACAGATTGCAACGGATGATGGAGAAGTCCATCTGCATTCAGTCTGAGGTCATAACACTGACATGCCAGTGCACAAAGGTCAACATTGGTAGGATGGCAACTGCCATGGAAACCTTGGTCCAGGACATAGGGCCTGATGTGCACCAGCCATGTGTACCATCTACTAGATGCACTGCAGGAATTCAGCAAGGTTCCTACGACAGCACCTTCCAGACCCACGACTACTACATCTAGAAGGACAAGGGCAGCAGATAGATGGGAAAACCACCACCTATAGGTTCCCCTCCAAGTCACTCACCATCCTGACTAGGAAATATATTGCCATTCCTTCACTGTCACTGGGTGAAAATCCTGGAACTCCCTTCCTAATAGCACTGTGGGTGTACCTGTACCACATGTAATGCAGTGGTTCTAGAAGGCAGCTCACCACCACCTTCTCAAGGGCAACGAGGGATGGGCAATAAATGCTGGCCCAGCCAGTGAAGCCCACATCCCGTGAATGAATAAAAAAAAAGAAAATGCATTCTGGCTGTAGGCAGAGGCGGGATCCATCAGTGGTCAAAAAAGAGGGGCAACAGGGCACCTTGATCTCTCTCCACATGCACCTTCTCCTCAAGGAGTCAGCCTGGGACCCTTGGTCACCCATAGTGATGAGGACCAGCAGCTGGACACCCCAGGGCCATCCACCCAGGTGACCCCAGAAGTGTCCAGCTGATCTCAATCCCCTATGCCTATGACACCATCAGCAGCATCTCCACAGGCCGAGGAGGGTGCAGTTGCTCCACAGGAGGAGGCCCAAAGCAAGCTGGGGCCATCCAGGTCTCGGCCTTTCAGAGGACACCTACCAAAGTCATCACAAACAACAGGGCATAGCCATTCGCAGGTTGCCTCCACCTCTGCTGTGGATGTTGGGCATACACCAAGATGTAGCGGTGGGGTTAGAAAAATTAAGAAATACTAGGAGCACAAAGGTTGCATGGGTGTTCACAATCTGTATGGATTTTGCACAAAGATAAATAGATTTCTACTCATTCCACTTCTTATGTAATGTATGCATCTTCTATCTGACGATATTCCTTATAGTCATTTGTGTCACAGATTTTTACCCCCGTACCCCTCGCAGTTGTCCCAACTCTATGCCATGTAGAACCATCTCACGACAGTCTCTGTCCATTCTGTGCTCAGTACTGACATGGGTGAAACATCAGCCTCAAAGAGCTTTGTGGTTGGCCAAGGCATCTCTGAGCAATCAGAGCTTCATCTGATGTTGTGTCATGAGTGTGGAACCTGGAGGCTGCTTTAGTCGCCCAGTGCTTTTGCATTGTAGAGTGCTCAATGTGTGTCCGCGATGATGAAATGTGGAAGCATTTGGAGATGGGGCATCTTTCATTGTCCTGCATGCATTTTTCATCAGCCTTGAGTGTGTTTTACCCTTGATCCCAAACTTTGAGTTCTTATGCACTTGCTGTCTACCAGCAGTGTTCTCTCATATCTGTATGTACATTATTCCGAGATTAGTGCCCACCTCCATGTTTTCAAGCTTTTGAGCTCACTGACACATGTTGGTCCTTGCATTTCCTGCTAGATGGTTAAAAATGTACAACCTAGGAGTTGTGTGCAGAGGCCCTATTTGGTTGACTTGGACATGGGAGGATGTTGCGCTGGGCCACAAGGTCTGGCTAGCATCTCCTGACATTAACCCTCTGCCAGCTCTCAGATGGTCACTTGAAATGGTTCTGTGCAACTAACAATGGCATTGGTATTCCTGGTTTCTGTTTGCATACGTCAGATTTTTGGGATGAAAAGCTTTAGTCCTGAAATGGGACCAAGGCGAGGCTGCAATATGTCTGAAGTTTGCTCTTTATTATTAATGATTTGGGTCCTTAAGGGCTAGATGGAGAGTCAGTACTTTTGGAAGCACAAATTCCACGGCTAGGCATCAGGGGAAATTGGGAGACTCCAAACGGAGGCAAGTTCATGAGTGGCAGGCAGATTTCAGAATATACTGCTCGTGAAGTTTTCAGGGCCCGTTGAAAGGTAAGCTGAACTGCAGCCTCGCAACCTTCACTGAGAATTACAGGCCACTGTGTCCTGAGGATGTATGTGATGCTGAGGACTGAGTATTGTGAAGAGACATCCACACTTGTCTTGCATGAATGATTGTGTGGAAAAAAAAATGCGGTATCAGAATCTACCTCACACATGACAGCGAAATCCAGTGGATGAAGATTGACCTCCGTAAGATGCCTTGTCACAATGCAAGCATACTGCCATGAGTGCACTGGGGTTTGTGGTGCTGCTCCAGCCTCTTGTAGGCTGCCATAGGCAGTGGAGTGTTGGCGAGATGCTTGAAGAGGCTACATCATCTCACCTGTGGTCACAAAACACCACATCCCAGTTATTATCACATTACAGAAAGGCCAAATTCCCCCAAGGCTACCTTACTTTCCAAGGGTGAGGGCATCATGATGCTAGAGTGTGACCACTCATTCAGAGATTGAAGTGGTGCATTGAGATGAGGAGGATAGCAAAATAGGTGGTAAGGTGGATCCAGCCTGGCGGGCACTGGTGAAAGAGGATCGCCATAGCAAGGCATCATCTTCCTTCTGGAACTTGGTGGCTATTAGCTTCTCACATGCACACCTGCCTCATCTGACCTGTGCTGTGGCCTCCTCCTGTGAACCCTCAGCTTCCTCACCCTCGTTGTCCTCATCATCGGAGGATACACATATGTCTTCCATCTTGGCATCTGACAAGACATCCCCCCTCTGGACCGTCAGGTTGTGTAGGGTACAACAAGCTATGATGATGCGTGAGACCTTCTGGGAAGTGTTCTGAAGAGCACTGCCTGACCTGTTCAGACATCTAAAATGCATATTCAAGATGCCAGTGGTCTGCTCTATCAATGAGCATGTTGTGGCATAAACAGCATTATACCTCTCCCCTGAGGCACTTTCTTGCCACCGAATGGGTGTCATCAGCCATGTCTTTTATGGGTAGCTTTTGTCACTGAGGAGCCAACCCTGCATGAGCTGAGGACCCTCGAAGATCTGTGGCACCCGCAAGTGACTCAAGATGTGCGAGTCGCAGGACCTTCCAGGGTATCTTGCACATATCTGCATTATCTGCTTCTGGTGATTGCAGACTAGCTGCAGATTGAGAGAGTGAAACTCTTTCCTGTTGATGAATTGAAGTGGCTGTTGCAGGGAGCTCTTAAAGCCATGTGAGTGCAATCGATGGCACCCTGCACTGTGGGAATCCGGACATAGCAGCAAAGCCCAGTGCTCTGGCAGCCTGGCTGGCCTCATCTAAAGAAAACTACAGGTAATCGTGAGCCTTGCTAAAGAGGGTATCTGTGACCTTCCGTATGCATTTGTGAGTAAATCCCACAGAGGTCTCTAGTGGAGCCCTGGGACGAGCCACTCGTGAAAATGTTCAGAGTGGTGGTGACTTTGAGAGCCATTGGCAATGGATGGCCTCCCGGTCCCTGCAACTTCAACTCTTGGAGAACATGGCAGGTGTGAGCCACCACATCCCTAGACATGCAAAGACATCAACGGCACTGTCTCTTGCTCATCTGGAGGTATGAGAGTTTTCTTCCGTACACCCTTGGTTTTGCCAGATGCCCCCACTCAATTGCTCTGTCAGCCTTAGGTTCTGGGATTTGAGGGGGCCCACAGCCCCTTGTTCATCAGGGTGAGGCTCTTCCCTTTGCCCAACCTTGTGGCAATGGGCCCTTCTCCTTTTTAGTTGCCTGATTGCCAGGATGAATGCAATGTTGGCTGCTTCATCCACGTTTCCCTTATGCTCATCTCTGCAGGAACATTGAACAGAAACATGATTGAGATAAACCTGCAAAGGTCATCTTCCTGTCGCTTACTCAGAAGTGACTGTAGAGCCGCTGGGTTACTTTCATCCCAGCCACTATATCCCCACTTGGTCCCTTTGCAGCTATACCAAACTTCAGGATCACCTGAAGTGCAACTACCACACCAAACCGCCCCCCAACTCCCAGCAATCGCAACTCCGATGATAGTGCTTTGACACAGGGACTTGGATCTGAAAGAGTTCTTCCAGGCACTAGAAGCCTCAGGCAGGACATTTTCAGACAGTACCCTTTAGTTTACACAGCAGCTCCAATTGCAGTGATGTAATGAGAGTTTGCTGGAGGGGGGAGGATGGGAGTTCCCATATGTGAACATGCAACTTCAGGGCTTGGGGATCTTATGGCAAATAGGCATTTGCATTTTGACCTGTGGGTCTTTTTCTATTGGCTCCTTCTGATACTTGGATTTCCCATGTGTGGGATAAAGGGTCTTTGCAAGGCAATCGTACCAATGGCCCCAATTGGTATTATGCTCTTGCATGAATGAGCTATAAGAGTTAAGGTGCCAAATTCCCTAATTTGGCATTTGACTGCTCCTCACGTCTCAGCTTTGCCTCCCTCTCTATTACGAAAATCAGAATTCATCAGGGTGCCCCTTCAGCTGGCCCATAAGTGCAGTGGTGGACTCCTCCCACAAGCCCTAAGAGCCCTCCCCTGGCAACTGCATCATTGATTCAGCTTGGAAAATGGTGATGCTGAGGTTCTACTACCAGACCAGCTTCAACCCTTCCCCTGTGACTATGGAAACCCCTCCCATCGTGCTGGAGGAGTATCATGTTCAGGTTTCCCTCACTCCAATCGTGCTCCTTCCTCCTTCTCTAATCCTTGATCCAATTGTGATAGTCGTGGATAGCCCTATCTTACCTGCTGAATGCTTTGATGTTGGTCCCGATGCCCCATGTAGTCCTGGCCCCTCCCCATCTGAGGCCTATTGCCCTATGACCTGCAGAGAGCCCCCCACCCCCTGCCATGAGACCATCGAATGCCTGCTCCTACACTACCTCTTTCCCATCTACAGGCTGCAGACTGTGCGACCTGTGGCCCAGTATGAAGCTGGAAACCATCAGGATCAATGTGTGTGAATGACTGAGCATGCCCTGCATGCACCATGCTGGGCAGGACTGATATAGGCTGACAAGCTCCCCCCCCCGTCCCTGGTCTGGGACAAGGACAGTCATTCCGAGCACAGCTTCTAAATTGTGGTGCTGATCCATAGCACTTTTTATGCATTGTGGCCCCAGCTACCTCTTGTGCTCTGACCCAGGACTGTCTCTGGTTAATGAACCCCAAATAATTCCATTGCCCCCCACCCCATTCATGTGCTTGTGGCACCCTTCCCAAGTCTCTGCCCCTTCTTCCCCAGTCAAGCCTTTACCCACCAGCTCCTTCCCTTGCCTCTGTTTTGTGTCACATTCCCTCCCCAGTGAGGCCTTTGCCTTCCAGCCCCTTCATGTGCCTCTGTCTTTGTCACACCCCTGCCCCAGTGAAGCATTTGCCCTCCAGCAACTCCCCTTAAGACCATATGACATAGGAGCAGAAATAGGCCATTCGGCCCATCGAGTCTGCTCTGCCATTCAACAAGATCATGGCTGATCTGATAATCCTCAACTTCACTTTCCTGCCTTTTCCCCATAACCCTTGATCTCCATACTGATTAAAAATCTGTCTATCTCAGCCTTGAGTATACTTAATGACCCAGCCTCTACAACCCTCAGCGGTAAAGAATTCCACAGATTGACGACCCTCTGAGAGAAGAAATTTCTCCTCATCTCCATCTTAAATGGGCACCCCCTTACTCTGAGATTATGCCCTCTGGTCCTAGACTCTCCCACAAGGGGAAACAACCTCTCAACACCTACCCTGTCAAGCCCACTAAGAATTTTATATCTTTCAATAAGGTCACCTCTCATTCATCTGAACTTCTAAACAGGCCCAACCTACTCAACCTCTCCTCATAAGAAAATCCCTCCATCCCCGGGATCAACCTAGTGAACCTTCTCTGGACTGCCTCCAATGCCAGTATATCATTCCTTAGATAAGGGGACCAAAACTCTTCATATTATTCTAGGTGTGGTCTAACTACTGCCTTGTATAGTTTTAGCAAGACTTACAAATTTTTATACTTCATTCCCTTTGAAGTAAAGGCCAACATTCTATTTGCTTTACCTATTACCTGCGGAACTTGTATGCTAGCTTTTTGGGATTCATGCACGAGGACCCCCAAATCCCTCTGTGTTGCAGCTTTCGTTAGTTTTTCTCCATTTAAATAATATTCAGCGCCTCTATTCTTCCAGCCAAAATGCATAAGTTCACACTTTCCCACATTATATTCCATCTGCCACATTTTGGCCCACTCACTTAACTTGCCTATATCCCTCTGTAGACTCTTTGTGTTATCCTCACCACTTGCCTTCCCACCTATTTTTGTGTCATCTGCAAACTTGGTGATAGTACATTCATTTCCCTCATCCAAGTCAATATATATTGCAAATAATTGTGGCCCCTGCACTGATCCCTGTGGCACTACACTAGCTATAGGTTGCCATCTTGAAAATGCCTCCCAGCATCCCAACTTTCTTTCGTCTATTGGTTAGCCAATCCTCTATTCATGTTAATATACTACCCTCAACACCATGGACTCTTATCTTATTAAGTAGCCTTGTGTGTGGTACCTTACTTGAAGGCCTTTTGGAAATCCAAATATATTACATCTACTGGTTCCCCTTTATCAATCCTGCTTGTTACCCCCTCAAAGAATTCTAATAAATTTGTCAGGCATGATTTCCCCTTCATGCTGACTCAGGTTAATTATATTATGTATTTCTAAATACTCTGCGATTACATCCTTTATAATTGACGCCAACATTTTCCCAATGTCAGATGTTAAACTAACTGGCCTATAGTTACCTATTTTCTTTTTGTCTCCATCCCTTTTTGAATAAGTGTGTTACATTGGCAGTTTTCCAATCCTCTGGGACTTTTCCAGAATTTAAGGACTCTTAGAAGATTACTACCAATGCATCCATTATCTCTGCAGCTATTCCCTTTAGTATCTTAGGATGCAACCCATCAGGTCCAGGTGACTTATTGGCCTTTAGCTCCATTAGTTTCCCTAGTACTTTTTCTCTAGTGATAGTTATTGTACTTATTTCCTCCCCCCTTTTTGCCCCGTGATTATTTAGTTTTATTGGAATGCTGTTAGTGTTTTCTACCATGAAGACTGATGCAAAGTATTTATTCAACTCCTCTGCCATTTCCCATTGCCTCTCTCCTGTCTCACTCAACATCCCCCAAGTGAAGCCTTTGCCTTTCAGCCCCTACCCTGCCACCTTATGGCTGGACTAGAATGGAGAGTCTTGGCTCTGAATTCCCCTTAAGCTCCCACTGGACGTGCCTGCGCAACCTGGCACGGGGCTGGTGCAAGAGCAACACTTAGAAAGGTGAGCGAACGTACCCTGAAGTCATGAGTGAAGTGCAGGTCGCCAGGTGTACGTCACTTATATCTGGTTGTGAATCATGCAGTCTAATTAGACGCCAGTGTGGCCTTTTGATCTGCAGTGGGGGCATGATTCTGGCAAGCTGGCTTTTTAATGACATGTTAACACATGTAAATTCAATCCCAATATGGCGCAGTGGCCCACTCGACCTGCCATGAAAGTTGGAAGTGGACAATTGTGATCTATTTTTATGCCGGCAGGAAATTAATTTTTGGGTGACCGCCAAATTTTCCTATACCATCCCTCATGACGCCTGCTGCTGGCAGGACCAAAAAATCCCGCTCTACATCTCAAAAACTAATTGACAGATTTCAACGAAACTTGGTACACAGATAGGGTATGGTTCAAGGAGGACTGATCAGTTTTTGGTGAAGATTTAGATCCAGATATTGGAATTTTTTTAAGGATCCATTTGTCAACATTGGGAGATAGGGTGAATTGACATTTTTCTTTTAAGAATGTTTTGGGTAGTTTGATTTAGAATGTTGTTGATTGTCTCAGCTGTTGTGGTGGACTTTTTGCAGTTGTCAAAATGTGAGCAGAGATTTCACAACAGGTTGTTGGATTAGGCTGAAGCCTCCTCAGTGAGATGAAGCTCATAATTTTCTTCCTGCTTTATAGTTACAGAGCATCAACTAGACTGGGAAAAGCCTCAAGGAAGAGCTGTGTAATTGTAATAATGTTGAATTAACACAGTGTGGCGGAGCTCTATGGAATGCCGTCTTCACTTGTTTTTACACTGTACCCTCAAGTTCTAGATTCCTCCACGAGGGAAATCATTTTTTCGGCATCTACCCTGTCAAGCTCCCTCCAGAATCCTACATTTCAATAAGATTACCTCTCATGAGCAGTACGGTCTTCTGTTACTTGGATCCTATAACTTCGAATTCCTCCCTGAGCTCTTTTGCTTCTCCATTTGCCCCTCCAATTAAACATATCAAAACCCATGTCTTTGACCAAATTATGGTCACCCATCCTAACCCCTCATTTTCCCCCCACCCACCCCCTCCAGACCTCTGACCCCTCCCACCCCCTGGAACTCCGACCCTCCCCACCCCCCGGAACTTCGATACCCCCACCTTTCCTACCACTCAAACCCCCCCGTCCTCTGATTCCAAACCCCCCCAGTCCTCAAATCCTATCGACTTACCTTAGACACACCTTCTCCCTGGCCTGTCAGTTTCACTGGCCCTTTCAACTTACCTGCTTTACAGCAGCTAGTGCCATACAAAGGGGGTTGGGGGGCCTCCTTGAATCTGCTGGAGCTGCAGTTCACTGGGGCGTGCGAGGAGCCTTTCAATGCAGGCCCCAAGCAGCTCCTGCTAAGAGAAGGGTGAGCATAATTTCCAAGGGCAGGTAAGTAGGTATTCATTTCTTCTAATTCCTGCAGGCCATCTCTTTCTGATGCTAGTTGGAAGTTAAGGCCCAATGAAAAGACCTGAGCCCAGGGACAGATTATAGAAACAAGCATTCTGCTCAGGAGAATTTAGTATAATCACCCTTTCCATCACCAAATTGTGAAGGGAAATATTAATTTATACAGAATGGACAGTTATATATAACATTTTGGGTTAAAGACCAAATAATGGATGAAAAACATTGGCTTTTATTACTGCAACTTTGAAATTAGGCCATTAATATGTTTTTCTGCTACAGTGGTATTCCATTTAAGGAAAATAAATGAGCTAATTGTTCTACTAAAATAACAGGAAAAAGATTTTGAGTAAATGATGCTGTCTAGTAAAGAAAACATAACCATTGTTACAGTTTATGCTTTTTACCACTTTCTCTTTTATTGGCTATAGAAGACAATTCTTGAGAGCAAGGATAGGGAATATTCCCAACAGGATGTTTGACTAGGACTTGGGAAGTTGGGTATGGACATTATCTTCATTCAAAATTATTTTATAGAATAGCCTACGATATCCTTCCACAAAATGTGCATATGAATGCTAAAATCAATAGAAACCAAATGTTAATGCGTAATAGTGTGAAGTGTCCACCTGATATTCTTAAAGCGTTCAACTACAACTTTTATGCCCTGCTAGTCTTTCCACCCCACCCCCACTAGAGCTGTACCTTGTGTGTCCTGCCATCCATTCTTAATTAGCACATTCGTTTAGATAATATCACCAACTTCAACACCTCTTTGTTCTTTTGTCTGTGACATCTTTTGATTATCTGCTCCTATCACTGCTTGCTTGTCCCTACAATGACCCCCCCCCCACCTCTCTCCCCTCACCACCCCCCACCTTAAACCAGCTTATATTTCACCCCTCTCCTAATATTCACCCAGTTCTGTGGAAGGGTCATGAGGACTTGAAACGTCAACTTTTTTCTTCTCCGCCAATGCTGCCAGACCTGCTGAGCTTTTCCAGGTAATTCTGTTTTTGTTTTGGATTTCCAGTGTCTGCAGTTTTTTGTTTTTATCTCTGTGTTTAATTGACTGCCACTTCTCTTCAAGAAATGCCTAACTAGAAGAAGTACTGCTCCTCTCTCCGACAGAATTTCCGTATCTCTCTTTTGCCTTGTTCATCTTCATTGCTTTCCATTTCTCTCCTGGTGTCTGACAAGGTGTTTACTAAAACTCGCTTTCACAGCCATATCTCCTTTCTCAGTGACTGTCTCCGTCTCCAACTTACCCCACGTGGATTTCAACTGAAATTCCATCCCTCATGTTTCGAACCCACCCAGGATTACAGATATCTCCGGGACATAAAATGTTTCTCGGACTGCTGTTCCCGTCGCATTCTGAGATCCACACTCAGTGCCATGCGTCGCCATATGAACACACTCGACCTCTCCCTCCAGCAGCACTGCCGCACCCTTTTTCAAAGCTGCGCGTGCCCCCAGTTTCACTTTATTCTTCGTCTCATCCGTCGCCTCAACAAGAAACTTTTTCTCTTTCTCTCAAGTGCTAAGGAACACAAGCTCCAACAACTCATCGACACCAACACCCATCTAGGACCCTCTACCCCTGCCTGTCCCTCCGTCCCCACCCTATCTTCCAATCCCAGCCCCGGCCGTGTATTCACTATACCCCCTGACCTTCCCCTCTCAGATGCTGAATGTTCAGTGCTCAGCAAAGAACTTAGTTTCAAACCTTATGCCCTCACCTTAATGAATTTCAGGCTTGGCACGATGCTGAACTCTTCTTCCGCCGCCTTCGTCTCCGTGCTCACTTCTTTGGGCAGGAGTCCTCTCCCTGTACAATGGATCCTTTTACCCACCTCCAATATTCTCCCTCCACTTGGACCCCTCCCTCTGGATTCTTACCTTCTCTTGATATTTTCATTGAGAACTGTCGGCGTGACATTAGTGGTCTCAATTTCTCTGCTCCTCTCACCCATTCTAATCTGTCTCTCTCTGAACTTACTGCACTCCATTCTCTCAGGTCCAACCCCAACATTGTCATCAAACCCAATGACAAGGGTGGTGCTGTTGTTGTCTGGTGCACTGACCTCTACCTTGCTGAGGCTGAGCATCAACTCACAGACACTTCCTCCTACCTCTCCCTGGACCATGACCCCACCACTGAACATCAAGCCATTGTTTCCAGGACTGTCACTGACTTCATCTCCTCTGGAGATCTTCCTTCCACAGCTTCCAGCCTGATAGTCGCCCAACCTCGGATGGTCTGCTTCTACCTCCTACCCAAAATCCACAAACAGCACTCTCCCGGTAGACCGATCGTGTCAGCCTGCTCCTGCCCCACGGAACTCATTTCTCATTATCTTGACTCCCTTCTCTCTCCCTTTGTCCAGTCCCTTCCTACCTATATCCATGATTCCTCTGACACCTTACGTCACATCAACAGTTTCTAGTTCCACTGCCCCAACCGCTTCCTCTTCACCATGGATGTCCAATCCCTCTATACCTCCAATCCCACCAGGATGGTCTGAGGGCCCTTAGCTTCTTCCTCGAACAGAGGCCCGAACAATCCCCATCCACTACTACTCTCCTCCGTCTGGCTGAACTTGTTCTCAAACTGAACAATTTCTCCTTTAACTCCTCTCACTTCCTCCAAATAAAAGGTGTGGCTATGGGTACCTGCATGGGCCCCAGCTATGCCTATCTCTTTATGTGGATGTGGAACATTCCTTGTTCCAGTCCTACTCCGGCCCCCTCCCACAACTCTATCTCCAGTACATCGATGATTACTTCGGTGCTGCTTCATGCTCTCGTCGGGACCTGGAAAAATTTATTAATTTTGCTTCCAATCTCCACCATTTTCACATGGTCCATCTCTGACACTTCCCTTCCCTTCCTTGATCTCTCTGTCTCAACTTCTGGTGATAGACTGTCCACCAATATCTATTACAAGCCTACTGCCTCCCACAGCTACCTCGACTACAGCTCTTCACACCCCGCTTCCTGTAAGGACTCCATCCCATTCTCTCAGTTCCTTCAACTCCGTCGCATCTGTTCTGATGACGCTACCTTCAAAAACAGTTCCTCTGACATGTCCTCCTTCTTCCTTAATCGAGGTTTTCCACCCGCGATCGTTGACAGGGCCCTCAACCGTGTCCGGACCATCTCCCGCGCATCGGCCCTCATGCCTTCTCCTCCCTCCCAAAAACATGAAAGGGTCCCCCTTGTCCTCACTTATCACCCCACCAGCCTCCGCATTCAAAGGATCATCCTCCGCCATTTCCGCCAACTCCAGCATGATGCCACCACCAAACACATCTTCCCCTCACCCCCCCTGTCAGCATTCCGTAGGGATCGTTCCCTCCGGGACACCCTGGTCCACTCCTCCATCACCCCGCTACTCCTCAACCCCCACTTACGGCACCTCCACATGCATACGCAAAAGATGCAACACCTGCCCCTTTACTTCCTCTCTCCTCACCGTCCAAGGACCCAAACACTCCTTTCAAGTGAAGCAGCATTTCACTTGCATTTCCCCCAACTTAGTCTACTGCATTCATTGCTCCCAATGCAGTCTCCTCTACATTGGAGAGACCAAACGCAAACTGGGCGATCACTTTGCAGAACACCTGCGATCTGTCCGCAAGAATGACCCAAACTTCCCTGTCGCTTGCCATTTTAACACTCCACTCTGCACTCTTGCCCACATGTCTGTCCTTGGCTTACTGCATTGTTCCAGTGAAGCTCAACGCAAACTGGAGGAACAGCACCTCCTCTTCCGACTAGGCACTTTACAGCCTTCCGACCTGAATATTGAATTCAACAACTTTAGATCTTGAACTCCCTCCTCCATCCCCACCATTTCCATTTCTTCCCCCTCCTTTTTGTTTTTTCCAATAATTTATATAGATTTTTCTTTTCCCACCTATTTCCATTATTTTTAAATCTATACCTTTTATGCACTGTTAGTCTTATTCCACCCCACCTCCACTAGAGCTGTACCTTGTGTGTCCTGCCATCCATTCTTAATTAGCACATTCGTTTAGATAACATCACCACGTTCAACACCTCTTTGTTCTTTTGTCTGTGACATCTTTTGATTATCTGTTCCTATCACTGCTTGCTTGTCCCTACAACCACACCCCCCCCCACTTCTCTTCCCCCCACCCACCGCCCCCCCCCACCCCCCCCCCCACCTTAAACCAGCTTATATTTCACCCCTCTCCTAATATTCACCCAGTTCTGTGGAAGGGTCATGAAGATTCGAAACGTCAACTCTTTTCTTCTCTGCCGATGATGCCAGACCTGCTGAGTTTTTCCAGGTAATTCTGTTTTTGTTTTGGATTTCCAGCATCCACAATTTTTTGTTTTTACCACTACAACTAATGTTGGCTTTTATCATGTCTTCTTAAAGTGAGGTCTGCTGTTTATATAGTGTAATTTCAACTTTTTTGTGAGGTTATTTTTCTTTTTGTTGCTGCTGTTCTATTTAAATTTGTTATCTTTTGTAGCAAGTTTGGATTTAAGAATCTGGAGAGGGGAACTTATTTGAGCATTCCACTTTTTTTGGAGGAGGATGAAAGGACACTTGCAAAGCGGATGCATTTTAAGACCCAAAGTACACTGCCTTTATCCTTGTAGTGTTGTATACCTATCTGGGAATGTCAGAGGAAAACTGTTTCCTCACCATCTGCTTTAGCAGGGAGGTGGGGATAGAGCTAAGTGTGCTGCAGGCAGCATTTACCCAGCGGTAGCCAAGGTCACCTCTGCCCTCAAAGTCTTATACCCCGAGAGTTGTTGACAACATCAGTGTACACAAGCATCAAGTAATTCAGTCAGGGAAATGCCTTCGTAATTTCCCCCACAGAGAACCAACACCAGAATGTGAGAGTTCTATAAGTTTTCCTAATTGAAGTATGTTGCTGATGGTCCACACATGGCCTTCCAAGGAGCTCACAAAACTACCATGTTTTTGTCATATCAAATATAGCTTGGCAATGATGAACGGCAACAGTGAATGTTATTATTCCTTCAATTTGAGACTAGCCTCTGTGTCAACGCTATTGAAAGAAAGCAGAGGGGAAAGGTGGCTCCAAGGAGATGCCCTCTAAAACCCAGACTCGTGATGCGATTGTGATAACTGCCATAAGCAACTGAGTGAAAGTACAAGTCATTTATTGGGCACAGAATCATTATTGAGCATCTCAAAGAAACACTTCAAATGCTTAGACTAAGTGGTTTGTTGCACTGCAACTCTGTAGAGTCTTCCAAGTTTATCATTGTCTTTTGCATGCTGATAAACATAACAAATGACTTAACACACTGAATGCCACAAAGGCTATGGCCCTCTCAACATTCTGGCAGTAGCACTGAAGACTCATGCTCCAGAACTAGCCATGCCCCTAGCCAAGCTATTCCAGTACAGCTACAACACCCGGGGCGAAATTTTATGGCTCTGGGATTTTACATTCCCGTCGAAGTCAATGGAGTTTAGAATGCCATGCCGCATTTTACAGTCCCATCCCTACCACCACAGGGCCGTAAAATTCAGGCCCTGGTAACTGGTTTACTAATGTCCTTTAGGGAAGGAAATCTGCCATTCTTATCTGGTCTGGCCTACATGTGACTCCAGATCAAATGTGGTTGACTTTTAATTGTGCTCTGAGTAGCCTAACAAGCCATTCAGTTCAAGGACAATTAGGGATGGGCAACAAATGCTGGCTTTGGTAACGACACCTACACCCTACAAAAGAATTAATAGAAATCTACCTGACAATATGGAAAATTGCCCAGGTACATCCTGTCCACAAATCTAACCCGGCCAGTTACCGCCCCATCTGTCTACTTTTGATCATCAGTAAAGTGATGGAAAGTGTCATTGACAGTGCTATCCAGCGTCACTTACTCATCAATAATCTGCTCATTGATGCTCAGTTTGGGTTCTACCAGGGCCACTCAGCCCCTGACCTCATCACAGCCTTGGTCCAAAATATAGACAAAAGAGCTGAACACAAGAGGTGAAGTGAGAGTGATTGCCCTTGACATCAAGGCAGCATTTGACCAAGTGTGGCATCAAGGAGCCCTAACAAAACTGAAGTTCAATAGGAATCGGGGGAAAATTCTTCACTGATTGGAGTCATACCCAGCACAAAGGAAGATGTTTGTGGTTGTTGGAGATCAATCATCTCTCTCCCAGGACATTGCAGGATTTCCTCAGGATAGAGTCCTAGGCCCAACTATCTTCAGTTGCTTCATCAATAACCTTCCCTCCATCATAAGGTCAGAAGTGGGGATGTTCACTGCGCGGTCATCAATATTCAGTACCATTCGCGGCGCCTTCAGTCCATGTCCATATGCAGCAAGACCTGGACAACATTTAGGTTTGAGCTGATAAGTGGCAAGTAACATTCAGGCTAACATTCAGCCCTGAAGAAGAGTCATACGGACTCAAAACATTAACTCTGCCTTCTCTCCTGTTAGACCTGCTGAGTTTTACCAGCATTTTCTGTTTTTGTTTCAGGCTACACAAGTTGCAGAAGGTCTTTTCCTGACATGAGAGAATCTAACCATCTCCACTTTATGTCGAATGACATTAACATTGCTAAATACCTCAATATCAATAGCTTGGGGTGGGACGTGGGGGTTACTATTTTCCACAAACAGAACTGGGCCAACAGTATAAATACTGTGGCTACAAGAGTTGGTCTGACACTGGGAATTCTGCAGTGAGTAACTCACAGGTACAAATCATCCCATCCACCACCTTAAACATTCACTCCCTCCACCACTGTGCATAGTAGCAGCAGCCTGTACCATCTACAAGATACACTGCAGTAACCTGCCAAACCTCCTTCGACAACACCTTCCAAACTTGCGACCTCTACCACTTAGAAGGACAAGGGCAGCAGGTGCATGGGAACACCACCACCTGCAAGTTCCCCTCCAAGTCACATAGCACCCTGACTTTGAAATATATCGCCATTCCTTCACTGTTGCTAGGTCAAAATCCTGGAACTCCCTTCCTAACAGCACTGTGGGTGTACCTACACCACATGGACTGCAGCAGTTCAAGAAGGCAGCTCACCCCCACCTTCTCAAGGGCATTTAGGGATGGACAACAAATGCTGGCTTAGCCAGTGATGCTCACATCCCACAAAAGAATGAAAAAAACCTGAAATCTGTGGAGAAGAGGTAACCCCCACCTGCAGTCAGAAGCCTTACTGATCCTGAAGATATTTCTATGACATTAACTTTGCAGTCAACAAGGATCATGTAGCAGGTTTGTTGAGACAAGCACTACACTTTGAGTTACTGAGTCACCTGCTTCACAGTGTTGTTCACATTGGCCAAATATATTTTCACCAATATTGTGCTCTAACATTATTTGCACTGTCTTGCATACTCACTCTTTGATCAAAGTTCTTGTGCTGCAGTATCAGAAGAAAACACTGATCTTTGTTCCGACAAAGCAGACACAAATTTAATAACCTGCAAGTAATGAGTGTATAAGCAGTAATTCCCCTTGGTTGATAGTGCATGAGATGTGTGCTCTAGAACCTAATCTTAATGTTCCTTCTGGGTCCTGCAGGAAGAGAAGTGACTTCTGCTGAGTATTACTGGGAGTTCTAACAGCTCAGTTTGTGCTCTGTTGGAATACCGCTATGCATGGTAAGCAGTGAAAAGGTTTGTGAAAGCTTGTCATATTGCAGCAATAAAAGTAGAATTAGCTGACTTTCTTGTGCACACAACTCCATCTATCAGGTTGCCCTGGAACATTGAATTCAGGCAATTGGAAAGGTTGTGTGGTTCTGGTCATACTGTGTCAGCACTGGAAAACTGTTATTTTATGCTGTCCATCTTCAACGATTATGCTATTTTGCAGCAACATTGTAAACTACTTTCACTACATCTGGTATCAATTCAAATATGGAAACAACAGATCAGAACGTGACCTTCACAGGATAAAATAGCTGCATTATATATTTAGACCTAAGTTAAATGCATTGAATTTTTAAGTAGGCAATGCTGTAAGCACAAGAAAATGTTATTATTCATACAATATACAGGCTCCATTAAAGCATTTGTCTGCTTAAACAGCTTTCCTTCCTCACAGAATTTGCTATACTACCTAACACAAACAATGCAATTAAGTGCAGTGCCACTTTTTGTGAAAATGTATGGAATATAGCCTTATTTAAAGAGTTGCTCCTTATGAATGAGAAAAGTAATTGCTGAACTGGTGAGCTTTTGAATGTGAAAATGCCTGTCAGGTCCAATAAATTGAATAGCAAAATGAACAACCCTTTTTTGCTCTATGAAAAAAATGCAGGCACATGCAATGAAATTGAGATATAAGGACCAATTACTCTGGGTGTTTGAAGAAAACCTTTCGATCTAATTTACGGTAGACTTTTCGATTGTGCAACATTTGCTTTTCGGGTGGTATATGGGCACTGCTGGACGGTTAGGATACTCTGTAGTCATTCAGGGCGCTTGCCTGATACAGGGTCATGCAGCTTGGCAGCCTAACACGTGATTCAAACCCTTTCTTGAAACTCATTTGCGATTGGTAGCAGCCCATATTTTGGTTTGTTTTCTTGTGGTGCAGAGAAAACAAACCAGTGGTCCTTGCAGCAACATTGGGTGCTGCCATTCAAAAGGTAGGCATATTGTTTTTTTAACTTGATTGAATGTGGAGCCAGGCGACACAGGAGTGCGCCTGCTGCTCCAAGTTGGAAACACCAGGCCACTGGTCGGCAGTTTCAGGTTGCCGCTCTCGAAATCAACTTAGGATCTGCACTGACATTCCAGCCAATAGAATTTACTGTTACAAAAGACTGAGCTGGCTCTAGGGTCCTAACTAGTGCCTGCAGCCGGCCAGTAATATTCATGGTGGAATGATTTTATCCAGCTCCAGCATTGCGTGAGCCCATTTCCAGGCCAGTGTCTGCTCAGCTGCTGATGCCTTAATCCACAAATGTGCATTTATACATAACTTTTCTCATCATTCTGGATCAAACAAAGATTATATCTTAACTAATTCTTGATCAGAAGAATCTACATATTCATGCAGCCTATCTCGAGTCCTCCATTGTGTGCTTAGAAAAATAAATACCTCCATTTCAGAGTTACCATCATTTGAATCTGAATATTATTAAAAATGACATTTCCTTTCATCTTTCCATTTAAGTCCGACTTCACAAACCCCTGTGGCCTTTTCCTTGTAAATTATCTCCACACCTACAACTGCCAACCCAATCAAGTTTGTAATAGGATTTTCCCATTAATGTGACTGTAATGTTACAAATTTAAAAAAAAAATCTCCTATAGTTGCAAGCTGCAGCCACTGGGTGGCAGTATGGAGCAAATCTTTCAGAGGCAGGAAAGCAGTTTTAGTAAATGGAGTTTGTATATCGAGTAATTTCTTAAATATTAATTTTAAAAACCTTAAAAATTAACTTCATTGTGTTGCAGTCATTGCTGTGGCTACCTGATTTTCAAGCTCCTTTTCACTGTCACAAATCCCTCTCTTTCTCCCCACCTCCCACCACTCGACCACTCTGCCAAGTCACTCCCAGACCCAATCTGTTAATACGTCCCCTCACCTGTCCTGTACTGATGCTGCTCCCTCTTCTTATCTGGCATCACTGACCCTGTGCCCTCACTGGTCTGCTGCTACATAGCTGTTTGCAGTCACCCTGCCCTCACTTTGAATTTTTTGCTCTTTGGACTCTTGCTCATCAATCAATGCTCTAGTTATCAGTTCTGGATGTTCAGGACCCCATCTCTCCAGCCCCTCCTCCTTTAAGACTATCCTTGAAACCCATCTTTGTGACCAAACCTTTGGTCTCCCTCCTAACCTCTCCCTCTTTGGCATTTTGTTTCATGCTTGTGTGAAATTCCTCAGGATGTTTCCCTGTGTTAAAATTGCCATATAAATGCAAGTTGCTATTGATGAATGACCTGTCAAGAACTTACTAATAAAATGAAGGGAGAAAGTGAATGAACTAAATATCCAAATGGAAAAAATGTCATCCATCAATTTTGTCAGTTCAAGATGGGGTTTTGAGCACAATAAAAACATTTCAAATGTACACATTTTAGGCATCTTCATTAATACTTTTACTTGAAGGCCTCAATGATTCTCAAAATCCCACCTGTTGAGAATATTTTTGCCTAGAGTCTTGACACAGGCCGAGTCTGAAGTCTGAGTATGTGCAGTGTGTGCTTTTCCTCTGGATGTTTCAGGAACATTTTGCCAGTTCGAGGGGAACAATGCCTTTCTCTACTTCTAACAGTATCTGGTTGTTGCGGAGAAAACCTGTGGAAAAAATCTGCACAGAACATTTTAAAAGATTTGTTTCAAGTAAACTTTATATCACAATTTAAATTTTAAAAAGCCTGTATGTCAGAGAGAGAGAGAGAAGGGGAAAAAAATCAAATACCCACTTCAAAAGTGAAAAGGATATTACTGATTATACTCTTCTGGCAGGTCTTATTTTTGTGTTTATTTTATCCTCTGAGATAGGTCAATTGTGTAATAATATTTGCATTCTTTCCAAATGACTTGGATACAATGAATTTCAATAGGTTTTCAAAAAAAACCTAAATAACAGCCATACATTTTTGTTTACTTCAGAAAGCATTTCAAACTGAGACACGGACAAAGAGAAACATGTGTGGAGCATTTATGATAGCTATTGGAGAAGCGTAGCGTAGACTTAATTATAATAATATATGTTTATCATTACAATAGCTTATTTCTGAGGGGATACTTTCTTGAGTGAGAGACCATTGATTTTAAAAGATTTTCTATTAGCCAGAGAAGGTTGACTATATCAGTGGTGAGTGTTTATATTTAATCTGGTGGTAGGCCGCTATGACCTAGAAGGGTGAATATGATTGGTTGGAGAGAGAAGTGTATTGTGCATTGTTGTAGATGCAGCAGCTTGCCCCAGTACTCTACAAAAGTGCGCTAAACAATCAATATTAATATACAGAAAAAGTGTTTTCTACGGAAGAAACTAATGTAGGGAGTTAAATGAAAATGTCAAGACTGACTCTCTGATTCAGTAATTGCAGCGAGAAATGTCGTCCAAAAATACACACATTTTGAATGAACTTTTGAGAATGTGTGTTCAGCTTAATATCTAATCAAAAAATGCTCCCTAACCTAAGGAAATTTGTATGAGGTCACGAATTTTGAAGTTTATGGTAAACCTCAAAGGACTCAGTTTGCATATTTCCTTATAGACCTTGAGAATATGCTTCCAAAAAATTGAATATGGCAGCAGGTATATAACCTGGGAGACATTAGGGACATGCTCAACCTTGTTTGAAAAAGTCTTAAAAGAAATGGCACCATTCATATTTTCCTGGCTTCTTGTGCTGCATTACTGAAGTTATGTGGAATGTAATATTTTTTAAAGAATCACCGATTACCACAGTATTTTGGACTAATGGTCATCTCTCTTTGTATTGACACATTTTTCACAGTATAATTCTCAGCTGTTTTCTTTCTATTATCGTTATTTATCAAACTTTATTCTCAGATGCCTGGTTGGCCAGTGTGCTTTTCCTAGACAATGAAGATAATTTATTGGAGTATAAAAAAATTACCTCACTTCTGATTTAACATTGCTGATATTTTTTCATAAACCACCCTTCCTCAGTTTGACCAGAGAATGGCTGCTTTGCAGGCTGCCCCAACCTAAAGTCTTATACTGCTGCTTGGATTTATCCTCCTCACTTGTAATCTTTGTTGATTGTGGCATCTCCCACTTGGTCCTCGAACAATCTCTTTACTCCCCAATCCCTCCACCACCCCCCATAGCCCCTGCAATTTCCTTATCCACTAATGGGCAGTCACACAACTGTCAAGGGCACGGTAGTTTCATTAAGAGTGCAGAAGCTATCTGTTGGCATTAGGAAAGGGTAAGTGGTATGCTGCAGTGCTGAACACTGAATATTCCCATATTCCTAGAGTGATATGATTTTATGTGATAATAGGCTGAGAGATTTGATACAGTATTTTTATTCTGCAAAAGGGCAATTAAAAATTGTTTTTGAGAAAAAATAATTGGTTCCAAAACCTGATGCATCATTCTTGTTTTAAATCACTGGTTTGGTTGCCTTGGTTTTCTCTTCAGTCAGATCTATGTTTATTCCAACTGATATTGTGCAGTTGCCATTAGAGACAGCAGGAGATCAACGGGTACCTTGATCATAATTAGCCTTAGCTTTTCAAAATTGAAATTCCTTCGGTCCATGCAGCTAGGCAAATATTCATATTGAATATTGCTTCACTTTCATTAAATTTGCCTTTACGCCTATCTTTTATCGAACAGTTTGTTCCTCTTGAAGATTATGTTGAAAAGCTAGTCTAAGCTGCAAGGAATCTTATCTGAAAGGTCATTCTGAAAAATATATGTTATGAATATGTGACTTTATAAAATGGTTATGTTTCAAACTGTCTCTTTTAAGGTAAAACAATGTCCTGGAATGGGGCATGGTGGTCATCTTGCCTCTGGCCAGAGACAGGCCTAAATGATTTGGTTGTCATGGGGGCAGAGACCCAGGTGAAACTCATAGAAACTCAAATGCCAGGTTTTACGGCTTGACACAAAAGACAGGCTGCTGATCTTACTGGACTTAGGCTCTCAGACCCAGACATAGAGAGAGAGAGAGAGAGAGACCTGGAGAAGATTAAAACCGCTGCTGCACCAAGCAGAGGGAAAGACCGTTTTTGTGTTAACCACCAAGCTGCTGAGAATGGATTCCCGGCTTGAAAAGATGAGACCTGTAGAGATTTAAAGGCCAAGGAGTTGCCAGAGGGTGTCGTGCTGTTGGAAGTCTGTTCAATGGTACTCAAGGGATTGAGTGAAGGGACTTTTAAAGGGATACTGAGAAGATTCACCCTGGTGTGGCAGAGGGAAGGGATTCTGTTAAAATGCTGGTAGGAGTTTGGGACTTTACATATCCACTGAGAGTGCCATAACAAATAAATGTGGCATTAGGTTTTTGGGTGTGTTAATTAATTAATGGTGAAAGTACTATTTCTGTAGTTTAGTGTATTATTTGCCTATTAAGTAATGGGCTGTAACTTTTTAGGTCCCCAGCATCGGATTGGGGGGATACCCCAAAAATGCGCTGGGGATTCCCCTTTGGAGGTTCACAGGTGAGGTTTGCACATCAATTGCTCAGAAGTACAAACTTGCTCTGGGCAATTGCCCTGCACTGGGAACCATCTGAAAATGCGATTTAAATTGCAAACTTCAGATGGTTCTGGCAGGGTTACACCAATAGTTACCCAGAAAAAGAAGAATTAAAACTTCTTCTAACTTCTGGGTAACTATTGTAAAGATCCAGACCGACCTTCCCATGGGATTACCCCCCTCCACCTCTACCCACCGCCCCCCCCCACCACCACCCACCACCACCCACCACCACCACCACCACTCCACCCTGGGCCTGATTCTCACCCTCACACTTGCCTGAGGCCCAAACCACCCACCCCCTGAGCTCCGATACCTCTATCTCCACTCCCACCCCACCCGCGGCCTCACCCCCACCCAAGCTCTGATCCCTGAACTCCCCACCTCTGTTTCCCCCCATTCCCCCAAATCCTATTCACTTACCTCAGACACTTAGGAGGGCATGTCCTCCTTCACTTCAGCGGAGTTGACCTTTGACACTGTGCCTTGGGAACAAGCTGCACGGCTTGGATCTTGCCTGGCCTGAGCCGGAAGGTCAGGCGAGTGTGGATCAGAAGAAAAATCACACAAGTTATTGGGCACGGACTGGCACTCCGATGCTGATTGCCTCTCCGAAGAAGTTACAGCCCAATGATTAGTTGAGGTTGATTTTAACTTGTTTGTTACAGTAAAAGTCTGGTTCTTACTTGCTTAGTCTGTGGGTATTTTCCGTCGGCCAATGGGAATTTTATATCTTTTTTTAAAAGTTATCAGTCTCTAGGCCATCGTAACAACAGCAACAATGCATTGCCTTCAGTAGGTAATATACTAATTAGCCATGAATGTTATTTGAACTAGTTTAGAAATTCAAAGTGCACCAATATCTTTATATCAAACATTTTTTATATCAAGGGGGCTATATTGTCGTGATAATGTTGCTGGACTGATACGCTAGGGATAAGAGTTCAGGTCCCATCACAGCCACTGATGGAATTTAAATTCAATTAATTAAAAAATCTGGAATTAAGAAAGAATCTCAGTAATGTTGACAATTAAATTATCGGATAGTCATTAAAAACCCATCTGGTTCACTAATGTTCTTCATGGAATGAAACCTACCATCCTCATCTGGTCTCCAGACCCTCAGAAATATGGTTGATTCCTAACTGCCCTCTAAAATGGCCGAGCAAGTCATTCAGTTGCACCAAACTGCTTCATAAAGATCAAAAAGAAACATAACCAGATGGACAACCCATCATTAACTAGGCAGAACAAAGACACATCTGCCCAGTCGACCCCACAAAGTTCTCCTCGCTAACATATAGGGAGTTGTGCCGAAATTGGGAGAGGTGTCCCACAGACTAAGCAAGTAAGATCCTGACATAGTCACACTTGCCAAATCATAACTTATAGCCAATGTCCCAGACTCATCCATCACCATCCCTGGCTTTGTCCTGTCCCACCAGAAGGACAGACCCTCTAGAGGTAGTGGCACAATGGTACACAGTCAGGAGGGAGATGGCAGGCATTGTCAAACACAGGCAAGGAAATTTACTGATTACCAGCTACCACCCTCCCTCAGCTGATGAAGCAATGATCCTCCATTTTGAACACCACTTGGAAGAAGCACTGAGGGCAGCAAGGGTGCAGAATGTTCTCTGGGTGGGGGACTTCAATGTCCATCATCAGGAGTGGCTCAGTAGCACCACTACTGACCAAGCTGGTGGAGTCCTAAAGGACATAGCTGCTAGACTGGGCCTGCAGCAGGTGGTGAGGGAACCAACAAGAGGGAAAAACATACTTGATCTCATCCTCACAAATCTACCTGTCGCAGTTGCACCTGTTTGTGACTGTATTGGTAGGAGTGACCATTGTACAGTCCTCAGATTGAGGATAACCCTCCTTTGTGTTGTGTGGCACTACCACAGTGCTAAATGGGATAGACTTTGAACAGATCTAACAACTTAAAACTGGGCATCCATTTTGTGGGCCATCAGCAGCAGCAGAATTGTGTACAACCACAATCTTTGACCTCATGGCCTGGCGTATCCCCCACTCTACCTTTACCATCAAACTGGGGGATCAACCCTGATTCAATGAAGAGTGCAGGAGGACATGCCAGCAGCAACACCAGGCATACCTAAAAATGAGGTGCCAACCCGGTGAAGCTACAACACAGGGCTACTTGCATGTTAAACAACGAAGGTAGCAAGAAATAGACAAAGCTAAGCAATCCACAACAAATGGATCAGATCAAAGCTCTGCAATCCTACCACACCCATTCATGAATGGTGGTGGAAAATTAAACAACTAACCAGAGGAGGAGGCTCCAGAAATATCCCCACACTTGATGATGAGGCAGCCCAGCACATCAGTACAAAAGAAAAGGCTGAAGCATTTGTTATAATCTTCAGGTGGAAGTGCTGAGTGGATGAGGTCCCCAGCATCACAGATGTCAGTCTTCAGCCAATCTGATTTGCTCCACTTGAAATCAAGAAACGACTGAAGGTACTGGATGCTACAAAGGCTGTGGACACTAACCAATAACAATAACCCGCTAGTAGTAGTGAAGACTTGTGTTCCAGAACTAGCCATGCCCCCTAGCCAAGCTGTTTCAGTACAGCTACAACACTGGCAGCTACCCAACAACGTGAATAATTGCTCACATATGTCCCATTCCCAAAAGCAGGACAAGTCCAATTCGGCCAACTACTGCCCATCAATCTACTTTTGATCAGCAAAATGATGGAAGGTGTTGTCAACAGTGCTATCAAGCTTACATAGCAATAGCTTGCTCACTGTCATTCAGTTTGGGTTCCTTAAGGGGCACTCAGCTCCAGACCCCATTATAGCCTTGGTCAAAACATGGACAAAAGAGCTGAATTCAAAGGTGAGGTGAAAGTGCCCTTGACAGCCTGGCAGCATTTGACTGTGGCATCAAGAATCCCTACCTAAATTTAAGTCAATGGGAATCAGGAGGAAAACTCACCACTGGTTGGAGTCATACCTAGTACAAAGGAAGATGGTTGTGGTAACAAAAACAGAAAATTCTGGAAAAACTCAGCAGGTCTAACAGGATCTGTGGAGAGAAAAACAGAGTTAATATTTCGAATCCGTATGGCTCTTCAAAACTGAAGAAGAGTCATACAGACTCAAAACGTTAACTCTGGGGAGAATTTTTCCTATGGCGGGCAGGCTGGGCGGGAGTGAGGCTGATTGATGCCTGCGATCAGCTGCCATTTTATGCGGGTGGGCCAATTAAGGCCTGCCCAACGTGATGCGTGGCCCGTGGTGCTCAGCGCTACCTGTGTGGGCAAGGGGAGGAGGGAGAGTCGGGGCCTGCGCGCTATTGCGCATGTGCGCAGAAGAGCATGCCTCAGAGAGATTGAGTGGATTATAAAACCTTTTGATAAATAAAGTAAAAATTTATTTAATCATCTCCCCTCATCTTACAGTGTCACATGGGCTGGGACATGTTTGTGAACCTTGAAAAATTTATTTATTTATTTTATAAAAGCTCAGGAAACCTCATCCCGCCCATGGATGAGGTTCCCTGAAGACTGTGAAGGCCGCTTGGCCTCTTCGCCTGCCCGCCAACCTTAAGGTTGGACGGGCAGAGTTCGTAACTATTTTAATTACTTTTTTAATGGCCTTAATAGGCTGTTGACATTTCAGTGGGCGTGCAGCCGCTTCTGGCACGTGCCCGCCGAACAAAATATCGAGATGACGTCGGGACACATGCCTGATGTCATCGTGTGTCATTTTACACATGGTTGTGTTGGACCCGCCCCTGCATGCCGACCGGAAGATTCAGCCCTCTGTTTCTCTCTCCACAGATGCTGTTCGACCTGCTGAGGTTTTCCAGCATTTCCCATTTTTGTTTCAGATTTCCAGCATCCGCAGTATTTTGCTTTTATATTAGGATGGCTGTGGTTGTTGGAGATTAAGCATCTCAGCCCCAGGACATTATTCCCCCAGGTGTTCCTTGCAGTGGTGTCCTCGGCCCAACCATCTTCAGCTGCTTCATCAATGATCTTCCTTCCATCATAAAGTCAGAAGAGGGGATGTTCGCTGACGTTTGCACTGTGTTCAGTACTATTTGCAACTCCTCACGTACTGAAGCAGTTTGTGCTTGGCTGCAGCAAAACCTGGATGAAATTCAGGCTTGGACTGATAAGGGGCAAATAATATTTATGCCATACAAGTGTCAGACAATGACCACCTCCGACAAGAGAGAATCCGACCATCTCCCCATGACAATCAAAGGCATTGCTATTGCAGAATCTCTCACCATTAACATCTTGGCGGTTCCCATTTTCCAGAAAGTTAAAGGGATCAGCCATATAATTACTGTTGATGCAAGAGCAGGACAGAGGCTGGGAATTCTGCGGCGCGTAACTCGCCTCCTGACTCCCCAAAGCGTGTTCACCATTTGCACGTCAGGAATGTGATGGAATACTGGACAATTCTGGACAAAGCAGTCTGCTTGATCACCTCATCCACCAACTTAAACATTCAATCCATCTGCCACCAATACACAATGGCAGCAGTGTATACTATATACAAGATGCATTGCAGCAACTTGCAAAGGCTCCTTCGACAGCACCTTCGAATGTTATGTTTGTGATAAGGTCCAAAAATTAATCTGCATTTGTTTTCGGATGTGGGGCTCATGGTGCACGTTCTACCTGCACCCCAGTCCCATTGAGTCAGGCAGCACATAACCTTTGTGCTGCCTTCTCGTTTGCCTGATTGTAGCATTCAGCCAAGTGTTGCTGACTGAAAGCTCAACAGGGGGCCTAACAACGTGCAAGGCTAGCATATGTTGTAGCAAGCCTCAAGCTTTTAAAGGCATCATACCCCTCTTAAATGGGAGCTGCACAGGCTGGAAGGAAGCTACAGCTGACTGCTGGAATGGAAATGTGGAAATGGCCCCATTGGGCAGAAATAAGGCAATATTATCCTGAAAATGGTAAGGAGTGACTAACCCATTCCTGCTGATAATGTAGCCACTGTGGTCTTCTGAAGGGCCTACAAATGGGAAGCCGGAGCACCTCCTAAGTTATATGCCAGAAATACCTAGCAAGCCTGACAACAGATGATGCAAAGTACTTGACCTGGAAAATTAACTCTATTTCTCTGCCCATAAATGTGACCTAACCTGCTGAGTATTACAAGCACTTCTGTTTTTTTTTATTTCTGATACTGAGCATCTGCAATATTTTGCTTTTGTACCTGTCCAAATTAGGATGTTGGCTATTTAAATGTGGAAGTATGATGTACAGAGGACCACAACTGAGATTTATGACTTATTTGGGCAACGTGTGTGAAGGGGAGCTCAAAAGTTATGTTTTAATTTATGTTTAAGGGGCCTAAAGCAACTGAAATGTTCCTCTGGACTTCATAACTTCATCCTGGGCAGCAACTCCCTAAGTTGATTCTGAGTGTTATGTATTTGCCAGTTTGCTGTATATCTTATCTATCTGACTTATCCCAGAGCAATGCAGAAATTACACTAGTTCTAAGTCTACAACAGGTTTATTTACAGTACTTTTAAAATATTTGTACAATTACAAGATTTCTACACACATGGTCTCAGCCCTGAGCCTAGTTCTTTCTGCAAGTTTCTGTGTGACGTCAGTTGATAAACTCTCAAAGCTCAGTGAAAATAGATCAGTGAACAGACTAACATAATCAAACACAGATCTATTAAACCATCAAAAACTACACCGAGAACAGACCGTTCTTCCTCTCCAGATCTGCCTCCCAAAAGTGCACTATCCTTACACTCTGGAACTGGATCCTGAGAAGTTCCTCTGGGACTAGCTTCCAAGAATGGACCACCCTTCCATCCTGGAATCATGTGTTCCGAGAATAGACATATTTTCCCCTCTCAAACTGGTCTTGAGGATTGATTACACTTCCCCCTCCAGAACTGTGTTCCAAGAATGGACTGTCCTTCCCCTCCTGGCCTGAGTTCTGAGAATGGACTGGGTCTTGAGAAAGGACTGCCCTTCCACTCTGGGATTATCTTTTCCAAACTCACAGGCTGACCAGACCATCTGTCATTATGATGGCTGTTCACCCTAGATCACCCTTTTCCTGTCTGCAACCAGCCAGCCCTATCTCAATGAGGCCTGGTCTCCAAGTGGACTGGAAATCACATGGAGGGAAAATTTGTTCACCGGTGTGCTCGCATATGTTCAAATCTGCACCTGGAAGTGTAAGTAATTATGAAGATAGCTCACTGTTTACAAAAGTATTAAATTCACATTAATTTTCTCTCATATCAGTTTATCTTTACAACCTCCTCCAACTGTATTTGCACAACACTTTTCCAACTCTAGATGCCTCCATTCAGCTGTTTTAGACCCAGCCTAAATTTCCACCCCTTGCCGTGACTCTCTTATCATGCTCTGCCAATTCTCAAACTATTCCCTTACAATCTCTCTCCCTTTATAACTGCTAAAAATGTGTTCAAACACAAAATTAATTCCCTCCTTAATGTTTCTCACCTCACTTGCTCTGAGTGTTCTAATGTGAGGGGTGCCAGAAAAGAGTGGAATATTACCTATTTTGTTATGTCATCAAAAAGATATTCTGTTCTCAAATAAATAAGTTGGTTATTGTCTGCCTTTCACAAACCTGTTGGTTATTAAATGCTGTCAAAAGTGATGCTAATATTGTTGCTAATATCAAAGTACAGAATGCTTAACAACTGATCTAAAATTCAAACAGTGACTGACTAATTACTACAGATAGTCAGCATGTGATACTATCTATTCTTCTTGTTGCAGATAGTGACTGTCATATGGTTTGATCAAGCTCAGGGTGTCACACTTTCTTCAGTAGCACATCTGGGTTAGACCGTCTTCATCCATTTTCTTTCTTGGTTTGCTAATCTCACCAGCTATAAAGATAACAAGAAAAGTTGATATAAGTGTCAGGCTTCTTAAGGAAGGTGGCATTGTTTTCTACAGTTTCAATGTTGCGCAAAGAATAAGTCTGCCCAGTGATGGAGTTTTGAAGGATTGTTTCAATGTCTGCAGAAAAATTTCTCGTCTTGTTGCTGGATTCCGTTCAGTAAGATAGCCTTATCCATGTATCCTGCCCTTCATTCCATCAGAAAATATATTACAATAATGATGCAAGCCAATAATGCCAATATCGCTGCAGACCTGTTAGTGGTGCTTGACGGTAAGTAATATACAGTACTTAGAGATCATTTCCATGTCAGGGGAATTCTATAAAAATAAAATTCACATCATAACTTATACTAATATAAAGACAACATCATAATATATACTGAATCATCATGCCTCGCTATCTAAGCTGTTAGTTGAGTCACCAACAATAAGTAAACAATGGTTCCCATTAAGAGCTTAACAAAGGATAAGTGATTTCAAAAGTAAGTCACTTTTCACTGGGTGAGCCAATCCAATTTTAAAAGTGCAAAGCGTTGTTGGGCAGAATTTCACATTTGCCCTTTGGATGGCTCTCCCTCCTGCTCATCTGTAAAATTGGGCGTCATAACATCAGGTCCAGCCCCTGGCGTCATTACCTGACTGCAGTAATACAGAAGGCAAGCGAGGCACAGTCGGTAACCGAAACAAAAATAAAAATAGCTGGAAAAACAGCAGGTCTGACAGCATCTGCGGAGAGGAATACAGTTAACATTTCGAGTCTGTATGGCTCTTCATCAGAACTGAGGGAATATAGAAATGAGGTGGAATATAAGCTGGTTGAGGGGGGGTGGTACAGGTAGTGCTGGGTAGAGGGCCAGTGAAAGGTGGAGGCAAAGGAGAGATTGCCAAAGATGTCATAGACAAAAGGACAAAGGGGTGTTGACAGTGGTGATATTAGCCAAGGAATGTGCTAATGGTGACATTAAGGGTAGAAAGCAGGATTTTTTTTTTATATTTTATATTTTTCTTTTCCCACCTATTTCCATTATTTTTAAATGTATTTCCATCCATTGTTTTATCTCTACCTTTTAGCCTATTTCGATCCCTTCCCCCCACCCCACCCCCACTAGGGCTATCTGATACTTGCTCGTCCTGGTTTCCACCCTTAATGTCACCTATTAGCACATTTCTTAGCTAATATCACCACCTTTAACACTCCTTTGTCCTTTTGTCTATGACATCTTTGGCAATCTTTCCTTTGCCTCCACCTATCACTGGCCCTCTACCCAGCGCTACCTGTACGACCCCCCCTCCACCAGCTTATATTCCACCTCATTTCTATATTCCCTCAGTTCTGATGAAGAGTCATACAGACTCGAAACATTAACTGTATTCCTTTCCGCAGATGCTGTCAGACCTGCTGAGTTTTTCCAGCTATTTTTTATTTTTTTTTCAGATTTCCAGCATCCGCACTATTTTGCTTTTATCGACAGTCAGAAACTGACCTGTCTTCCTGTAAAGATCAATTAAGAGATATTTGAGGCAATTAAGTTGCCACTTGTCTTTGATTTTTCACAACCTGTGCTATTTTACACTGGTCACATGGGCTGCATGGTGGGGGTAGGGAATCACAGCAGGATCAACCCTGAGGAATGTGCTGGGCCTGATGTCTTGTGAAGAGGAACTGTAGCCAGACTTGGGTATTTACTTAAGATTAGTGCATTTACACTTTGTACAATCTGCACAATATGGATTACTGAGAAGGCACACCTCATCTAAGAGTTGCCCATCCGCTGTACAGAGTCTCTTGCACATGGCTGCTGATGTCACAGGTGCATCATAGTCTATTCACTTATTAGCATATCTACTCCATTAACTCTTTACAGTAGAAACTCAGCAGCACAAAGGCACGATATAAGGGCCGATGAGAAGAGGACAGTGAATAGTTGGGGGCTGTGGATAAAACCTCATGAGAGGTGAGGGAATTTTTCTCAGGTCACTTTGTGTATACTTTTGAAGGAGAGCCACTGAAGGTTTCATCTGGAAAGGAGTAAGCTTGAAGAGGAGCTGCAGCAATGGAGGGATCCTTACAGAGAAGGAGAACTGTAGTAATTATGGTTTTATTTAGAATGTAATGTATCTTTAAGAATAATACTTGTTAAGGAAGATCACATGATCTGTAGTAAGCAATAGGAGTGTAGAATGAGCTACCTCATCAGGCAGTGTAGAGTTACAGTTGGCGTTGAAAGCACACCTGTGGTTACTACTGAGTACATTGTAAATAAACATAATATTTCCACCCACGAAGTGTCTGTAGATCAATTCTATCATTAACAGTATAACTCAGCCACCCTACAACAAGAGCACAAAGTAATCACAGGTAATAGTGGGCATGGGAATAGTTCACTTCAGTGAAGGCTCCTCAAGCGACGAGAAGCAGGGAGATGAAGGCAGCTGGCCAGAGGCAGTAGCAACCTGCTGGCCAGCCACTTGCAGGGAATGGTTATGCAGAAAGAGGCAGAGAGGACCATGGGCAGCTCCGCACAAAATACAGAGCTTACCCTGAAGGAAGAATGTACAGGCAGTGCACAGATTACCTCCACAAGTCTGAGAGCCAGTACCTTAGGGGGCTGTGTCTCTCCAGGGAGGTCGTCACATCTGTGTGTAACTTGTTTGCTGGGGAAATAAACTCCAATTGTGGGGATGGCCGCCCGATGCCTGGGGCACTGAAGATGACGGTTGCATTCAATTTCTATCCAATGGATCCTTTCAAGGATCAGCAGGAGATCTCTGTAGCATATCACAATCCACAGCGCATCATTGCATCGGGCTTGTTACTGGTGCATTGCTCAAGAGGGTGGATAACTTCGTCAAGTTCATCACTGCTGAGGACAGGCAGGCCGAGGGAGCAAGAGGCTTTTGGGGCAATTATAGGATTCCCTAAAGTGCAAATGGGCAATCGATTGCATGCATGTGGCCATTCAGGCACCCGCAGGACAACCAGAGGCATTTGTCAACCAAAACGGATTCCACTCCCTTAATAAGCAGTTTCTATGAGACCACTGCCTGAGGATCCTGTCAAGGCGCCTGCTAGCAGACATGAAGCTTACATCCTCAGGCACTCCCAGGTCCCACATCTCTTTATGCCACCTGTGCAACTGGACGGCTGGATACTCGGAAACCAGGGCTACCCATTAAAAAGGTGGCTCATGAGGCTGTTCAGACGTCTACATTCTGAAGTAGAGGACTGATACAATGTGAGCCATGCTTCCACCAGGGTGACGATTGAGAGGACCACTGACCTTCTAAAGTGAGATTCCAATGCCTGGATCGATCTGCTGGTGCCTGCATTATGTTCCAGCTTGGGTCTTTCTTGTAATTCTTGTTTGCTGCACACTGCACAACTTGGCTCTACAGCCCTGCAGAGGGTGGCGGGTGGGAGAAGAACTGGCAGATGAGGACATTGTAGATTGGCCAGTATCCTCAGATGAGGAATCAAATAATAACACAGATGAGGAATATCAGGATCCAAACCAGTATGCCACACCATGAGAGTCAGCAGAGGATCAGTGCCAGGGAGATGTTGAGAACCTGATAATGATGAGATTCACTTAAAGATCTGCAAGTCTATCCCCACCAGCAATGATGAATCACTATCTTCCATCTGTCAACTGCAATTGACAAGATACTCAAAACATATCAAAGACTGGTATCATCATATCCCTCTTTGAGTGAGTCTCCGAGGTCCATTGGAATTGGTCATGGGCTTGCTGCCTTTATCACTATCATGCAGCCTTGAGACCCCACAAAAAGATGACAGAATCATTTAATAAAGTGTATCACAATAACATTACACCCAGCTGAACACATTGGACAAACACCCTTGATGACCCATGTACACCTAAACTGATTTCTTTATTTGTTTGCGTGTGCTATGCCATGGTGCTCCCCCTTCACTGGCAGCTGTGCTGGAGGTATGTTGCTAACCTCCATGCCCCACTGGTTTGAATGACATTGGTTTGTGTCCTTTAGTCACCTGAGGCCATGAAGGTCCCAGCAGAGAGTCCTGTCTTGTTGCAGAACTCGCCTTTGTCAGCGTGACACTCTTTAACACTGGTGTAACTGGCAGAGGGGCAGAAGAGCAGCTTTCACCATCAGAAGCAAACTAAGAGTGGTCCCCAGATGCAGACAGCTGTTGCTTATCTGCCATTGTGAGATCTAATTGGTCCTCTCTGCTTACTTGAGAGGGGCAAGGATTCCTAGTATCTCATCCCTCCTCTCTCTCATTGGCACCATCTCCTTGAGCTCAGTGCCAATGCGATGGCTTGCAGATCTACACATATACCCATATATCCTGAATGTGCTGCCAATGCTGGCTCTCTTTGAGAGTTGCCAACCTCTCAATGAAGGAAGTCCCACATGTAGGCAAGAGGGAGACTGCAGAACTCATGCCTTGGATGGAGTCCTCCATTGTCCTTGCTAGGGCATGCATTCCCTCTACAATCTCTGCTAGATCTTCAACCACCTCCTGCTGCACATCCAACATCTGCCATCTCAAACCCCAGAGGTTTGTCATTTGCCCAGGCCTCCACATCTTCCTGGTCTTTCACATTCCTCCAAGAGTCAGAGGCCTGGACCATCACCATCTCCAGCAGCTGGTCTGGCACTTGTGCGGTGCTCAAACCCATTGGTGCCACCTTTCAGCCAACAGGTTCATACCCACCGAGGTGCAAGTATCTGAGCTGGTGGAAGGAACAGAGCGAGGATGTGATGGTGCACCCTTGGAGTTCCCCTCCTCTTGTTACTCACAATAAGTGTTTGTGGTGGAAGAATGGATCCAAAACTGTTCTATTTTGCATCAAGCTGGTTTATTCTCGATACAGCTCCTCAGTGCTACAGACGTCTGAGTAGCTTCCATCCAGAGTGTTCCAGCTGTATCTATTTATACTGTGTAGATGGGAGAACCAATACCCATCACCTCTTTTAGCTAGCAATTGTTTTTAACAAAATACTTGCTACTCAGTGTGATTACTGATACATTGACAGATTCACCTCATCTTTTTTAATTAAAGCTTTTGAAAAATTAAAGATCCTTCTTTCGAAACAAACAGAAGGAAATAAAGTCACATATTTTCACATTTATAGATCCCACATTTCCTATACCAAATTTATATATAAGCAATTATAAAGCAAAAAAAATATTTTTTTTCATTTCATCATTGTAACATAAGACTCTTCCAATACCTTTAATAATTTCTTAGAGTAGGCACTTCTTTTAGTAAGACAGTCTGATAGTTGGTGACTTGTGTCAACCCATTGTACCCTAGAGATCTCTCTTCTCTCTAACATTTCTTTCATGCTGGCTAGGTCTATTCTTATCTTTTTTCAGTAACACTTTTCGTCGAATCAACATTATCCCAAAGAGACTGGTTGTCAACATAACATTCTAAGAGCGAACTTTTCTCACATCGTCCCTTATATAATATTTCTGTCAATATATTGGATAGGTGCACCCACATATCTATTGCTTATACTAATGCTAGCGTTTAAGCTGTTAAGGTGCTTTTCACTCCCTTTTTTATTTTCTTGGCCTCCCAAGCCAGTGGGCAACATTTATCATTCTTCCCTACCAAGAATATGATAAACCCTGCAGTGCTAGTACCCATCTGGAAGATTAGCATGTTAAGCATCACAAAAAATGGCCAACCTCATGTTTTCTGGTCCACCCAAGACTGGAAACTTGAGTGTGCATCTTTCTGAATTTAATTTCTTTAATGTTTTATTTGCTCTCAATTCTTCCTCGACTGTAGCATGTTTCATCATAGTAATCAGCTCCAACACATCTTAACTAGCATAGGTTTAGTCTAAGTGCACAACCAGTTCAACTGCCCAATCAAACATCACAATTGTTCTGTTTCTTCCTTGGAAGCAGAATTCTCTTTTTGTGAGGTTCTAACCTGACTTATTAGGATATGATTAACATTTTCTAGATAATATTGTTGATTCAGTGTCACTCCTGACTTGCTCTGCTTAATGTCTAAACTTACGCTTTCAAAGCCTGACTTCCGATCTGGAATTCCTTCGTTATTTTCTCGATTACCCATTGCTGAAATTCTACAGAGCCTCCCCACAGGACATCATCAATATGCATGATAAAGATTCCAGCTAGTTTCTCCTTATGATACCGGTAGAACATTGCAAGGGCTACCTTTAACTAGCTGCAACCTGTTTTCAACAGGACAGGCCTCACAACAAAGTACCATACTCTTGACGCATCATCAATCCATAAACACACTTGTTCAATTTCCACAGTTTCCCTTCTACATCACCAGCTTCTTTGGGCAGTTTCAAAAAAGCTTCCCTTTGAAACTCCTCCCCCTGTAAAAACACAGCCTTTCTGCCAATCAATTTACACTCCCAGGAATAGGATGCCAAAATAGGTAAAAAAAAAAATCTTCAAACTCACTTTCCCTGCAGTAGGTGAGTCCACTCTGACATCCTGATCTCCTAGTCTCTCTTCAAAGCCTCAGATTACTAATCTCACTTTAGCCTTATACGTGCCGTCTGGGAGCACCTTTTCTGTACAGATCCATCTGTGAGGTAAAGCTGGCTGTCCCCATCAGGCGTTTCAGTATATACCCCAAATTCCTTCCAACTTTCCAACTCTTTCTGTTTGGCTTCCTTTATTAGCCTATTTTCCAATTTATTAGCAGCTACTAAAATCTCTCAGTCATAAGGATTTCCACTTCTATAGACATTCTTAGCTTGCTCTCTAGACCTCATTCTTGTTAAGCTATGGCGTCTACTCACATTCCTCTCCATTTCTGGACTACTTCTATATGATCTTTCCCCCATGCGAGTAGAACCCCATTCGTAAGTCTATGATTTTTTTCTGGAGTCACGACCACTTTCTGAACTCATACTGCACTTTCTGGGTTTCCACATCTTTACCTCGGTTTGCTAATCCACAGGTCTTGTTTCCTGTCCGTCATCTTGCACATTTAGCCAATGTTTGTATTTACTAGTGGCCTTTCCTGCTCTCCCTATGATGGTGGCACCCCTCCACACACTGGCCTCTTCAGGCATGTATGTTACTTTTGTTCTTACTTTGGGTAGTTGCCCTTTCAGACGAATAGCCTTACCTTGTAACTCAGCGTTATTTTGTTCATCGTCAGTCAACCCTGTGTCTGCCATAGTCTGCTCCTCATTACTGCCCAATGTGTGTATATGAAGTGCATGGTGCATCATTACTTTCTATGTCCTGTTCAGAACCTGTAAAAGATAGTCAGTACCAATTAACCACAAAGAATTTACCCTAACAGTTTGATTGCTGTGTTGCACATTTACTACTTTTCATCACTCCCTATTAACTTGCCAAGTCCCCTCCACTCTTCTAGGGCAGGGGGAGCACCTGATAACACTGAAGGCAACTTTGGATTTCTTCTGTAGATCAACTGGTATGGAATGTACCCCTCCCTCCCCACCCCCGCCCCCACAATGATTTGCAAAGAGTTCTTTGCATACACTGCCCATGCTTGTGCCATTTGCAATTTGCAATCTGGTTGATCACCCAATATTTTATGTAACATGTCATCCATTACCACGTGGTTTCTTTCACAAAGACCATCGCTAAATGGGCTCTCAGCTGCAGTGTGCGTAAGCATGATGTTCAAATTTTCGCATGTCTCGAAATTCCTCATCAGCGAATTCCCCACCATTATCTGTCAGGAACTTCAATGATGTTCTTAATCCTGTTCCCACTCATTTCTCCATAACCTTATCGACAATGGTCCTTGTGCCTTCACTATATATTAAAGTAGATAGGCTAAATCTGGTTGCTGTATCTATGAAATGTCGTGAAAAAAATACCCCTATCCTTGTCCCAAACATTTGAGTCCATTGCTACTGTATTGTTAAACTCCCTGGCTAGTTGCAAGTTCACAGCAGGATGCGGAGGTATTTTGCTTTATATTTAAGGCAAATTTCACACTGAGCAGTGATTTGCTCAGTAAGGTCATCATATCCTTTATTGACCACTCCCATATCTTGAAGTAGAGTCTTCAGTTTCTGTGGCACCGGATGTGCAAACTGTTTGTGTAATTTCTAAATGATCTTCTTTTTGTCCACCAAAATCTTATTCCCAGCAGCTAACAAAACGTCATGAACTTTTTGATGAAAAATCTCTGGCTTCCTTGGTGGCGGGCAGTAATGACCTGACCGAGTAAAATGGAGACCCACATTTTTTCTGAACACGACCGCTGTATCATTCTTCATGTCTAGCGTCATCTGAGCCTTTTTCATTGCAGATTAATTTAATGATAGTGGTATCTTGCTGGAAAGCACATCAATGACTGATGAACAGGCTGATCCCTGTCACCTTACAAAGGAAAACCACCCTTTTGGAGGATGTTAATGTATTGTCATCTCCGAACCTGAAACAGGTAGAGCTTTCATACTCTTTGACCTTCCACACTGGTCTACCTCTTCAAGAGACCTCAGATAGCAGTTAAGCCAGTCCATGCCACACACAGTAGAATTGCGACCACTGTCCAGAACAGCACAGTTGAAGGAATCGACCACATGATCCTCATCACTGAATTCAAACTTTAAATGACCAATATAATTCCATCATGGCAGTCACCATCATCATTTTCAGTCTCAGAAAAATCCGTCTCATGTGTAATTTCAAAATGCGATTCTTTTGCTGTGGGCAGTTCATCACATAATGATACTGGGAATCACACCGAAAACACCGATTAACCATTCCCCATGCATTTTTTGGATTCAAACGCTTAAGGTCACTATCCCAGATGTGTATTTTGTCCAGACTCTCAAATTGGCTAAGGTTACGCACGTTTTCAGGCTTCTTGTCATTAAGCCCGTCTTTGTATTGAAATCTTTGTCTATTATTTCGCCGACCTCGAAATTCGGCCACTATAGGATCCTCCATCCTTTGTTTCACGGTGTAATTGTTCATATTTGCTATGAAAGTGGCAGGGAATGACTGTTTCCCCAGAATTTTTTTTAGGGCAGCAGCCATTTGCTCTAGGAGAGATTTTTCCACTGGAATTGAACCCCGTTAGTACTAAAAGACTATCAATGTGGGAAATGCGAGCACAGTCCAATAACTTAAATGCCAATACCGATTCCAGAATTTCAAGTTCAAACCTCTGCAGTCTCCTGTACCATTTATCAAAATCTATTTGATATTCTTTCATGGGCTGATCATCTGATTTCCTAAATCTATCAAAGATCGTCCAAGCTTCATATGCTTCCAATAACTTATCCTTTTTGTAAAACTAATCCAAAAATTGTAGGCACTCCCTTACTTGTCCTTTTCCTCTCCGTTGCATTTTGGGCCCTCTTCTCCTGAGGAGACCATAGGGTAATGATGAGTTCCATATTTGGAAGGATTAAGCCTTCAGGGTGGTTCCCACATACTTTAGTGCTTCTCTCCTCCATGCTATGGCACTCCTTCCATGCCATTTAACCTTTCTCACCCTTACATCTTAGCCCCTGAAAGCCTGGCAAGGCGGTGAGGCTCCTTGAGTTGGCATTCTGGGCACGTGGAGTTCATTCATTCATACTCCTGGTTAACACCTCCCTACACAACACATTTTACCCTCCATGGATGTTTGCCTGCATCGAGAGTTCGGATCCTCGGTCAACCCCTGCAGCTCGGAGAAGGTCATTTACTCTTTTGCCAAGCTGTAGCCAGGTCCTATGGACCATATTCTAGCTACTGATATCCTCTGCCAGCTCCAGCCAGGCTTGCTTGGTCAGGCAGGGATGTCACCTCTTCCCCTCCCATAGGAGGAGAGCCTCTCACTGTTCTGTCCTCGCCTGGAGGAGGGCACAAAGCATGTAAGCATCAAACCATGGGGACACCCGAGATCCTACTGTTGCCATTGCGCAAGGTAGGCGGTCATATTGCTTTTTCTCAAACAGTATGGGGGAGGGTGCTGGTTTAGGCAGTTGGCTAGAATATGATGTAGAATGATGCCAACAACACGGGTTCAATCCCCATACAGCGGTGGTAGCTCATGGAGGGCCTACGCCTCACCTTGCTTGTTCAGTGGTGTTGTCTCCCTCGAGGGAGATGCCTAATGTCTTTGTGGACTATGGCTAATTACAAATTATTACCAGTGGGTGAAGATCTGGAAACAGTCAACGTTCATGGTGAGTGCCTCAGAAGGACTGGGGCTGTCAAGGATGGCTGTAGACTCTCTGCCTGCAGCAGGTTTTTACTGACTTCCCCTGCACTGCACTACACACTGTCTTCCTGATACAATCCCTCTGTTGCCCTGATGTACACTGCCCTTGGCCCTTTAACCTGCCTGACGGAGCTGCTCCATACTACCTATCCCCATGGCTGCCTGACTACCCACCCTGGGCCATTGATCTGCCAACAGTCCCGCTAGTTGACCACTAATTGGCTGGCTAGTGCTTCCTTGCGGCAGGACCAATGAATTGGGTGAGCGCACTGAGCATTCTGCTTCTACCGATGTCAACCCTCTGCCTTGCATAAAACTCTAGCCATTAAGAAGAACTACTAAAGAAAATGACCATCCAAGGTTCTGGTCCTCAAGCATTTCCTATTTCAGTTTATGATATTGCTACAAATGAATTGGAATAAGTTAATATGAGTGTTTTAATAAAGATCATCCAAGTGCTCTCCAATCTTAATAGAATGATGAACAATGCTCATTGTTGCCTTTACCTGACCAAAGTGGCATCAGTATCAATTTCAGAAAAGTTGAAAACAAAAATAAGAGATACTGGTATTGCACACCACATCAGTGAGCACTTGAAAGAGAAAGACAGGTTACTATTATGGATGGGCCACTTCATTCGAACTCAGCAGAACAGTTTCAATTACTTTGGCTTTAAAAATGCAAGGATACCATGTTTGCTTCTGAAAGTGATTGAAGGTTATAGGGATAAACATAGGTGATCAAATAGTTTGTGGAACATTATGATTGCAGGCCTATTGAGACTGTGGAAATGTCAGCATTGACTAATACATAATAGAATATTTGGTTGATACCACGGAGATTTTACTTGATTGCCTTAAGGTGGGTGTCAAAGAAAATGCTCAGAGTTTACTCTTCTGGAAAGGTTTACTTATGGTTATTTGCTTCCCTCAGGAGATTAAATGTCTTAGTGAGAAGCCTGGAGAATGCAAATTCCACATGATTCATTAGAAAAAGCTGATCCAGTGGGCTGAATAATCTTTCTCTATTCCACATTCCTGATGTTGCTGAAACAAGTCGCCAGAAGAATAAATTGTTTCTTACAAGGTATCATTGAATCATAGAACACAGATGGAGGCCATTCGGCCTTCTTTGCCTGTGTCAGCACTTTGAAAGAGCTCATCCAGTTAGCTACTCAGCTTTTTACCCATAGCCCTGCAAATTTCTCCTATCAAGTATGCATCCATTAAGACACTAGTTAGGCCTCAGCAACATCCAATTCTGAGCACCATGCCTGAGGAAGGATGTGAAGGCATTGGAGAGAGTACAGAGGAGATTCACAAGAATGATTCCACTGATAAAGAACTGTTGCTATCGGGGTAGATTGGAGAGCTTAAGACTCTATTCGCTGGAGAAAAGAGGGCTAAGAGGAGGATTGATAGAGGTATTCAAGATCCTGAGAGGTATGGAGAGGGCAAATAATAAGAAACTGCTCCCACTCAAGAGAATATCAAGAATTAGAGGACACAGATTCGAAATAATTGACAAAAGGAGTAAATGTGATGTGAGGAATTTTTTTTCAGCCAGATGTTTGGAGTCTGAAACAAATTTTCTGAAAGAGTGGTGGAGGTAGGTTCAATCAAGGTATTCAAAAAGAAATTGGATTGCTACCTGAAAAGAGAGAATGTGCAACAATACATGGATAAGACAGGGGAGTGGGACGAGGTGGAATGCTCTTTCAGAGAGCCAGTGCAGACTCCATGGGCCAGATGGACTCATTCTGCATTGTAAAGATACTGTGATATTGTGACCTGTCAGTCACCTGAATGCAGTTGGTTCAATTGGTGTTAATTACTGCAGCAAGAAGCTAAACTAGCTAGTGACTCATCAGAGAGTCTATAAAAGAGACAGGCTGTTCAAACTGCACAGTCTGTAAGGGGCACACAAGGAGACAGGAGGCTATGTCGGGATGAGATGGAAATGGAGACTGAGTGAATAGCAAATTAGGCTCGTGGTAAAATCTGGTAAATCATTTTTAGGTTTAACTATTAGATTAACTATAGATTAAGAATCAAGATCTGACATGAGTTATTTAGGTTAGCTTGCTAATTAGAGATTCACCTGGAGTGGCAGTTATCTGTCAATCACCTGAGAGCAATTGGTTCAAGTGGTGTTAATTACCGTAGCAGGAAGCTAAACTAATTAGTGACTCATCAGAGGGTCTAGAGAAGAGACAGGCTTTTCAAACCGTACAGTCAGTAAAGGGCTTACGAGCAGACAGGCAACTATGCTGGAGTGAGACGGAGACTGAGTGAATAGCGAATTAGCTCACCTAGGAATTTGGTGCACAGGGGAAAGAGGTGTGGTATACAGAGGGAAAAGCTTAGACATTTGTCTTTTTTCAGCAGTACTCAAGCTCTGTACTACCAAATTACTATTTACATAGGAATTATTCTAAGTCATGAATGGGAGCAGCAGGGCAGGAATGGACCTGGGTGTAAACCTTAACTTTGGAGCTGATTTTGAAAAAAATTAAACAGAGATACCACAGTAAAACAATAAGTTCATTGGTTGGTAAGAAATTGCTGTCAGGGAGTATCTTTAAATAGCTGTAAATTAGAAAAGTGTATTATTTTTAGAGAAGCAGCTACTTGGATTTGAGTAAGAAACACCAGGAATAAGGGGAGGCCGGGCCACTGACATTAAGTAATATAACTAAACCAAAATAAAATAAAGTTAATGTAAGGAAAGTGAAGTTATGACATGGCAGGGCAGCTCATTTGAGTGGAATTTGTGTCCTGTAATATGTGAGAAGTCGGGGACACTACTGGTGACCTAGTCATCTAGGGATTACGAGAAAAGACTAGCAGCCAACATAAAGAGGAATCCCAAAGTCTTCTATAGACATATAAATAGTAAAAGGGTGGCAAAAGAAGGAGTAAGGCTGATGAGGAACCAAAAAGGGGATTTACCCATAGAGGCAAGAGGCATGGCTGAGGTGCTAAATGAATACTTTGCACCTGTCTTTCCTAAGGAAGCAGATGCTACCTAAGCTACGGTGACAGAGAAGAAACTCTGTCATTAGAAGGGTTCAAAACTGATAAGGAGGAAGTGTTGGATAAACTGTTGGCACTTAAAGTTGACAAGCCACTGGGACTGTTTGAGATGCATTGAAGGATATTGAAGGAGGTGAAAGTGGAAATTGCAGGGGCACTGGCCATAATCTTTCAGTCTTCCCTAGACTCAGGGGAGATGCTAGAGGACTGGAGAATTGCAACCATTACTCCCTTGTTCAAAAAATGTTGTAAGGATAAACCCAGCAATTATAGACCAGTCAGTTTAACTTTAGCGGTGGGGAAGCTTCCAGAAACAATTACTCAGGATGGAATTAATAGTAACATGGGAAAATGTGGATTGATTAAGAAGAGCCATCATGGATTTCTTAACAAAAAATTGTGATTAACTAACTTGGTGGAGTTTTTTGAAAAGATAACAGAGAGGGTTTATGAGGGTAATACTATTGATGAGGTGCCGTATAACAGACGTTCAAAAAATATATAGGTCATGGAATAAAAGGGACAGTAGCAACGTGAATACAAAATTGGCTGAGTAATAGGAAATAGTGAGTAATAGTGAATGGATATATTTCAGGCTGGTGGAATGTTAGTAGTGGAGTTCTCCAGGGGTCAATATTTGGGCCCTTGCTTATTAATAATCTAGATCCTGGTGTGCAGGGGACAATTTCAAAGTTTGCAGATGATACAAAACTTGGAAGCATTGTAAACTCTGAGGAGGACAGTGTTGGTCTTCAAAAGAACACAGACAAGTTGGAGGAGTGGGCAGATATGTGGAAGATGAAGTTCAATATAGGGAAGTGTGAGATAATTCATTTTGGTAGGAAGAACATGGAGAGATAATATAAAATAAGGGGGACAACTCTAAAGGGTGTGCAGGAGCAGAGAGATCTGGGTGTAAATGTGCATAAGTCATTAAAGGTGGCAGGATGGGTGGAGAGAGCAGTTAGTAAAGCATACAGTATCCTAGGATTTATTAATAGGGACACAGAGTACAAAAGCAAGGCAGAACAAGAGCTGAACTTGTATAGGACACTAGTTAGACCTCAGCTGGAGTATTGTGTACAGTTCTGGGTGCCACACTTAAGAAGTGAACGCATTAGAGAGAATGCAGAAGAACTTTACAAAAATGGTTCCAGGGAGGGGAAACTTCAGTTATGAAAATAGATTGGAGAGGTTGGGACTCTTCTCCTTGGAGAGGAGAAGGCTAAGAGGAGATTTGATAGAGATGTTCAAAATCATGAGGGGGCTGGAGAGAGTGGATAGGGAGAAACCATTCCCACTTGTAAAATGATCGAGGATCAGAGGGCACAGATTTAAAGTGATTTGCAAAAGGAACAAATGTGATGTGAGAAAAAAACATTTTCACACAGCGAGTGGTTCAGGACTGGAATACACTGCCTGGGAGTGTGGTGGAGGCAGGTTCAATCAAGGCATTCAAGAGGACGTTAGATGATTACTTAAATAGAAACAATGTGCAGATTATGAGAGAAAGGCAGGATAATGGCACTAGGTCATAATGCTCATTCGGAGAGCCAGTGCAGACATGATGGGCTGAATGGCCTCCTTCTGCACCGTAACAATTCTGTGATTGTGTGATTCACACCTACTGATGTCAGGAACTACTTAAAAAGATGAATTGAAACTGTACAGCATCTCACCTTTTGTATTTCTGTAAAGCTACCTTTCAAGCGGAGACACAATCTACCAGGACAATGGATATATAGAATATGCTCTTCCTATTATATCAAAATGGAGGATGGATCATTCAGGAGTTAATGGCTGGGACATTAAATAAACTAATCACCTAAGCCATAACGATAACCAAGGTCCGTCCAGATGTAACCGAATCAATTACCTTCTGAATCCACTATGGGGAGAGAGGTCATGTGACCAAAATAATTTTTGAAATGTCTTTTAGTACAACATCCAAACTACTAAAACGTGACCCTGGAAGATATCTGCCAAGGAAGCCATAACATCAGCTTTCACTCTCCCTTCTCTTAAGCTCATGACCCTAAGTTTGAAGTCTATTACAGAGATTGGGAATTTTCAAATGAAAGGAACATCAGGTGCAAAAAGCATTGACTTTTGGAAATTATGGATTATGTTTAAAAAAAAGAGACTGTCTTCAGAAATTGCAGTTTATATCGGCTTCAACTCCACTGGAATTTCAAGACTACATGGAAAAATTCTGCCTCCACCACAAATACTAGCGAAGGATTCATAAACAGTGAAATCTGTATTTTTTTAAATCAATTTGGCTAAAAAGTAATCTCCTACTGTATGACTTGTTATTTTGCATGCTGTATGTGTATGTGTGTGTGTGTGTATGTATGTATGTGTGTGCCTTGTGAATGTTGGAACCTTTTAAATATTTTTACCTGGGTTTTTTTAGCTCAATAAAAACTAACCCCTTTGTGTTTTAATTTCAAGAAAGCCTGTCAGACTTTGCAACATTATGTAAATGATTAAGCACAGATATTGAATTAAGACCTAAATTACATCAAACCCTGTTATGATCAATCAAGGAGAGGGAAAGAAGGGGCAAGTCCTCAGCAGTTGTAACATGGTCTTTATTTATTTATAACACCAGTCTTAGATCCACATTTCTCACCCTCAAACACAATGCGAAATTTGGTCATGTTACATTCAATACTACCTTGATGGTCCTTTATTGTGAGGTCATTTCATTAATCCTTGCACATTATCAGGTCTAGAATAGCTTGCTCTCTGGTTTCCCTGAGAAATTGTTCTGATTGTACTTAATGAACTCTTCTTCCAAGCTACCTTTGCCAATCTGATTTGTCCAATCTAAATGTAGATTATAATCATCCATTATTATTGCAGTACCTTTCTCACAAGCCCCCATTATTTCTTCCTGCATACTCTGTCCTACAGTGTAGCTCCTGTTAGGGGAGCTATAAACTAGTCCCACAAGTGACTCCTTACCATTGCTATTTCTTACCTCTACCTAAACTAATTCTACATCTTGATCCTTAGAACTAAAGTCATCTCTCACTATTATACTAATGTCATCCTTAATCAACAGAACTACCCCACCACCTTTTCCTAGCTTCCTGTCCTTCAAAAATGTCAAGTACCCTTGAATATCGTTACAACCAGGTGAGGAGGACTGAACTGGCTCTCCTCCATTCAGCCTTCATGGTTGGTTGCAACAAAGGTTTTTAAATTTATTTTCCCCATGGATGCCTTTTCTAAATCCCAAGTGTATTTTTTACAATGTATGCAGCGAATAAGGAACCAATCACAAGGAGTCTAAGAAAGAACAAATTTGTTAGCTACTAAACGCAAGGGGAAAAAAAATAATTACACACACACAGGAATCAGAATTAAGAAAAGTTAGAGTCCAAATAAAAGTTTAAAGAATGTACGATTGGAAGCCCTTTGCTTATCTTTGAGGTGTAGATTGTTGAACATTGTGGCCGTTTCAAGTTAGGCACTCCTTTAAAATCCCAATGTTGAATTGAAGTCCATGTAATTGCATTTGCTGGAGAAAATTTCCTTTTTCTTTAGTAATCCATCTTCCAGAAATAGATGAGTTTCTTCTGAGGTTTTTTCTAATGGACATTCACTCTTTCTTGTGCTATATTTTTAAACTGTGGGGATATGGATTTACTTAAGAAAGAGAGAGAGAGATTCATTACTGCTCTGTTAGCAGCTTCTCCAGATTCCTCTGCCTCTGCTTGACAAATTGAATTCTTAAAGTCCTGCTCGCTGTATATTGCAAAGGAATTCGATTACTGTGTCTGCTATAGTCATTATTATAGAACCAAGTAATCAGATTTCAATATTTCATTTCAGAAACCTTTGACACATTTCAAGACAGTGGAAACCAACAGGAGACAGGGTTCTTTTGTCTTCCATAGAAGTGTTTGAGTGTCTATTGGTTGGAACCTCTGGTTGGCTGTCCATTCCCCATTGTCTTGGTGGACTCTCAGTCTCTGCTGGAGTGGTAAGGTCACAAAGATGCAAATGACATGTCCATTCCTTTCAATAGCCCTTTTTGAAGTAGACCTTGACACCTCCAGATGTGAAATTCCATAAGCAACACGTCTTGTCATGTTTGCTGTACAATCCATATAGCAACCTTCCAGAAAAAGCCAACTTGCAATTCCAAAAGTCAGGTGATTTGTGGCAGCCATCTTTACTCAGTGCTTTTTTTCCCTTGCCTTTAAAAAAATTGTATCTTTTAAACAGTTCGGTATGTTTTTGGTTAGCTGGTGAAATTGTTGGTTGAGAACTCAGTCACAATTTTCCGTCGGCATGACAATGTTCAGATCCCAGCCTTGGTAACCTTGCAGCCACTTCTTTGTAATGGCTATCATGTCATACATGCTTATTTCTATTTGTGCTGATGATTGACCTATTTTGTTATGAATGTTACATACATTCAGGTACAGAGCCTTTAGTTCTGTATTTTTACTATTTTTGCAAACTCTAGCCTCATCTGCTGACACACTCTTAACTTTGTCCCTTCTTGTCATGCTCTTATTATCATTACTCTCTTGTTATCTTGCTCTATTGCCTTGTCCTTTCCCTTTAATTAATCAAATCTTTCCTTGCCTGATCCCTCACCACCATTGTTTAGTTTAAAGCTCTCTCTACAGCCCAAGTTATGCAACTTGTCAGAACACTGGTCCCAGCATAGTTCAGGTGAAGACCATCCCAACGGTATAGCTCCTACTGTCCCCAGTACTGGTGTCAAGTGCCCCAAGAATCAAAACCAGTTCTGCCCACATCAATGCACTCTCTAATCTTATTTACCCTTTGCCTTTTTCATTGTGGTTTGTATACAGAGAGCTGCTGTGCTGTTAGATGGTGTGTTAAAGCTGTACAGTGGGGCCACTCAGTTGCCAAAGGCTCGAATCTGTTGATCAGTGGGTGGAACACCTGAAACTACTTAATTCCCAATTTCACAACTCTGCCAGGAAGCCATGCCTTGGATGTCACCAATGGGCAGAAATTGTGTGATGTCTGTTAAGCCTCTTGAGTTGTCATGGTGAGAGCTACTTATCATTCCATTCTTTTTCTCACCCTCCATTAACAGTACGGAAGTTGACAACCGAAGACTCAGCCAGCTCAAGCCATTGCTTCCCATGCCTGTTGTTTCTTGCTTTATCTGGCTCCTCTGCAACACTGGTGACAACTCCAGCAATCTTGCTTTCAGTCATTTTTTCTCACAGTATCACTGCCAGATTGCCCTGGCAGTTCAGCTATTTGAGATTTTTTTTCATCCTTTCTTCAAGTTCCAGCTCATGAATTTTTTTGTTTCCCCAGCACCAGATTTCCCCGAGCACTGTCTTGTATTTCCATCCAGTAGTACTGTGTGATGACATGTTACAGTTCACTCAGGGAGTCTGAGTTGTTGTGTCAACATGCACTTTTACATGCATATTGTAATTGGAGCTATAGATAGTGATGGTGGAGGCTCCAAAGTTCCCTCTATCACATGCCTGAGCAGGAACCTTGCCTGCTCTTTCACCTGCTATTGGCATGTGTTGGAAGGATTTCATCTGGGTACTCAACTGGGTGGAGATAAACCATTAGACATAACCACTTGGACAATTGGAATCTGACTGAGGGAGGGGTTCCCAGACATGGGGCAGACGTTTTCGCTGACTGGGCGGAGATCATCCCGGGCTTGTGCAATATTTCAGTCGGTGGGTGCACATGGGTGTCTGAGCCGTGCCTGCCATCAATTAAGGGGCTAGTTAAGGCAATTAAAAAGGCAATCAACCAAGATTTCACGTTGCCCGTGCAATTTTGCACTCATCGCACAGGCAAAACAGGCAGGCGAGTAGCCGACAATTTGAAAAACCTCATCCAAGGGTGGGATTAAAAAGGATCAGCAACTTTGCCAGTGTGAGTAGTGAGGAGTTTTGGAGATAGTTTGCTGCTGGTTGCTTATTGGTACTTGGCAGCTTCATCTCTGTTAGGGGCTTCATTGCAGGACTAATTGGTGTCTCCAAGGGGCCCGGAGGATTCAGACCATGTGGACCCTTCGAGGTATCAGGCAGCCTTCTGTGACCTTAGTGGCCCTTCCTCTGAGGAGGAAAAGAGGGGCAGAAGGGAGAGGAGGCCAGGTGTCCCAATGCAGATTCCAGAGGAGCAACCTGTGGGAGGAGAGGTGCAGGTACATAGAGCACGGGGCTAGTAGATAGTCCAAGGCATTAGGGGCCACAGAAGATGTCACTATCCTGCTGCCAGGGTTTACAAGAGGTGATGCTGTTACCTCAATATGTCCAAGGTGCAATGCTGAAGAAGGCTTTGCCTCTCAAGGGAGATAGTGACCTCCATTTGTCAGATGATTGGGCCTGAGATTATTTCCGACTGTGTGGGTGGACACCCCTTGCCAGTGGCTCTGAAAGTCACAGTGGCCCTCAACCTCTATGTCTCTGGCTCTTTGCAGGGGTCAGTGGGGGACCTGTGTGGAGTTTTATGGAAATTTAAGGAATATTCTTTTAATTAAAAACAAACAAAAAGTATGGCAAGGGAGCTCAGTCCCGTGTGTTGTACGGCCTACAGCATGTGGGAATTCTTAGACACTCCTTGCAGTCTGGATGACCACATGTGCAGGAAGTGCCACTGGCTTGACCAGTTTGAGCAACATGTTCCAGAGCTTGAGCTTTAGTTGGAGACACAGAGGTGCATCTGCAAGGCTGAGGGTTACATGGATAGCATGTTTTTGGATGTGGTCACTCTGCAGCTTAAGGAAGTGCAGCCAAAGAGGGATTGGGTGACCACCAATCAGAAGGAAGGCAGGCAGGTAGTCAGGAAAGCTCCAGAGTGCATCTCACTCAAGAACCATTTTTCTGTTTTAGAAAACAGTGAGGGTGAAGGTTCCTCTGGAGACTGCAGCCAGACCCAAGTTCACGGCACTGTGGGTGGCTCAGCTGCACAAGTTGGAAGAGTAAGAGTGCAGAGCAATAGTGGTAGGAGACAGAATAGTGAGGGGTGTAGACAGGCGCTCCTGCAGCCATAGATGTGACTCCAGGATGGTGTGTTGCCTCCCTGGTGCCAGGGTCAAGGATGCCATAGAATGGCTGCAGAGCATTCTGAAGGGGAAGGGTGAACAGTCAGAGGTCATGGTTCACATTGATACCAACGACATAAGAGGGATGAGGTCCTGCAACAAGAATTTAGGGAGCTAATTAGCAGATTAAAAAGCAGGACCTCAAAGTTTGTAATCTCTGGGTTACTCCCTGTGCCACGTGCTTGTACATACAGGAATAGGGGGATAGAGAGGATGAATGTCTGGCTGAAGAGATGGTGCAGGAGGGAGACTTTAGTTTCCTGGGTCACTGGGTCTGCTTCTGGTGAAGGTGAGGCCTATACAAGTCGGGCGGGTTGCACCTGAACCAGAATGGGACCAACGTTCTTGTGGAGAGGTTTGCTAGGAGTCTTACAAGTGAGGCAGATGAATTGAGGCCATTGATAAACACATGGGAATATGATATTGTTGCTATCACAGAGACAAGGTTGAGGGAAGGGCAGGACTAGCAGCTCAATATTCTAGGACGTAGAATCTTCAAGTGTGACGGAGGGGTTTGTGTAAAAGAGGAGGTGGCATTGCACTATTGATCAAGGAGTCAATTACTGCAGTAAGGAGTGATGGTATCTTAGCAGGTTCCTCAAATGAGGCAATATGGGTAGTACTTAAAAACAATAAAGGGGGCAATCACTTTGCTCGGTGTACTATAGGCCTCCAACCAGTCAGGGGGAGATAGAAGAGCAGACATGTTGGCAAATCTCAGAGAAGTTTAAAAATAATAGGGTAATAATAGAAGGCGATTTCCCCAATATGAACTGGGTTAGTCTTATTGTGAAAGGTTTAGAGGCGGTGGAATTCTTAAAGAGCATCCAGGAGAGTTTTTGAGCCAGCATGTAGAAAGTTCTACAAGAGAAGAGGTGGTACTGGACCTAATCTTAGGGAATGAAGCCAGGCACGTGATAGAAGTGTCAGTGGGGGAGCATTTCAGGGATAGTGACCATGACTCTGTAAGATTTAAGTTAGTTATGAAAAAGGACAGATGGACCGGAAGTAAAGGTCCCGAATTGGGGGAAGGCTGATTTCAATATGACAAGACAGAATCTGGCCAAAGTGGACTGGGAGCAGTGACTTGTAGGAAAGTCTTCATCAAACCAGTGGGAGTCATTCACAGAATCACAGAGTGCAGAAGAGGCCCTTCGGCCTATCGAGTCTGCACCTACACATGAGAAACACCTGTCCCACCAAATCCCATTTACCAGCACTTGGCCCATAGGCTTGAATTTTATGATGTGCTCATCCAGGTACTTTTTAAAGGATGTGAGGCAACCTGCCTCCACCACCCTCCCAGGCAGTGCATTCCAGACCATCACCACACTCTGGGTAGAAAAAGGTGTTTCCTCACAAAACCCCTAAACCTCCTGCACCTCACCTTGAACTTATGTTCCCCTCGTGACTGATCCTTCAAATAAGGGGAACAGCTGCTCCCTATCCACCCTGTCCATGCCCCTCATAATCTTGTACACCTCAATCAGTTTGCCCCTCAGTCTTCGCTGCTCCAACGAAAACAACCCAATTCTATCCAACCTCTCTTCATGACTTAAATGTTTCATCCCAGGCTATATCCTGGTGACTCTCCTCTGCACCCCCTCCAGTGCAATCACATCCTTCCTATAATGTGTCGATCAGAACTGCACACAGTACTCTAGTTGTGGCCTTACCAAGGTTCTATACAACTCCAACATGATCTCCCTACTTTTGTAATCTATGCCTCGATTGATAAAGGCAAGTGTCCCATATACCTTTTTCACCATCCCACTAACATGCCCCTCCGCCTTCAGAGATCTATGGGCACACACGCCAAGACTCTTTGTTCTTCAGAACTTCCTACTGTCATGCCGTTCATTGAATACTTCCTTGTCAAATTACTCCTTCCAAAGTGTATCACCTCACACTTTTCAGCATTAAATTCCATCTGTCACTTATCTGTCCATTTGACCATCCCGTTTATATCTTCCTGTAGCCCAAGAGACTCAATCTCACTGTTAACCACCCGGCCAAACTTTGCGTCATCCACAAACTTACTAATCATACTCCCCACATAGTCATTTATGTCGTTTATATAAACGACGAATAATAGGGGACCCAGCACAGATCCTTGTGGTACGCCACTGTACACTGGCTTCCAGACGCTAAAGCATCCTTCTGTCATCAGCCTCTGTCTCCTACAACTAAGCCAATTTTGAATCCACCTTATTAAATTGCCATGTAGCCCATGTGCATTTGCCTTCTTTATAAGTCTCCCATGTGGGACCATGTCAAAGGCTTTGCTGAAATCCATATAAACTACATCAACTACACTACCCTCATCTACACACCTGGTCACCTCCTCAAAAAATTCAATCAAATTTGTTAGGCATGACCTCCCTCTGACAAAGCCATGCTGACTATCCCTGATCAAACCTTGCCTCTCCAAGTGGAGAAAGATTCTCTCCTTCAGAATTTTCTCCAATGGTTTCCCTACCACTGACGTGAGACTCACTAGTTCCCTGGTTTATTTCTACAACCCTTCTTAAATAGCGGAACCGCATTAGCTGTTCTCCAGTCCTCTGGCACCTCCCCCATGGCCAGAGAGGAATTAAAAATTTGGGTCAGAGTCCCTGCGATCTCCTTCCTTGCCTCCCTCAGCAGTTTGGGACACAAATCATCTGGACCTGGAGATTTGTCCACTTTTAAGCCTGCCAACACCTCCAATACCTTGTCACTCCCTATATCAATTTGCTTAAGAACCTCGCAGTCTCTCTCCCCGAGTTCAATACCTTCATCCTCATTCTCTTGGGTGAAGACGGATGCAAAGTATTCATTCAACACTCTGGCGATGTTCTCTGACTCCACCCATAGATTACCCCCTTGGTCCCTTATGGGCCCTACTCCTTCCCTGGTTATCCTCTTCCCATTGATACTCTTATAGAATATTTTGGGATTTTCCCTACTTTTACCAGCCAGAGCTTTCTCATATCTCCTCTTTGCTCTCCTAATTGCTTTCTTAAGTTCCACCCTGAACTTTCTGTACTCCACTAATGCCTCTGCTGATTTGCTCCCCTTGTATCTGCTAAAAGCCTCTCTTTTCCTTCTCATCGTATCCTGAATATCTCTAGTCATCCATGGTTCTCTGGGCTTGTTACTCCTTCCTATCACCCTAGAGGGAACATGTTGAGCCTTTACCCTCCCCATTTTCTTTTTTCCTCCCCATTGCTCCTCTGAAGATTTCCCCACAAGTAGCTGTTCCCAATCTACCTTGTCCAGATCCTGCCTTATTTTACTAAAATCCACTCTCCCCAATCCAAAACAATTCAAAAAGGAAATAGTGAGACTTCAGGGCTAACATGTTCCCGTAAAGGTAGGACCAACAAATCCTGGGAACCCTGGATGTCAAGGGATATAGAGGATTGGATAAGGAAAATAAAGGAGGCTTATGGCAGACACAGAGGGCTGAAAACAGCAGGAGTCCCAGCGGAGTATAGAAGGTGTAGGGGAGCACTTAAAAAAGTAATGAGGAGAGCAAAGAGAGGGCATGAAAACACACTGGCAGGCAAGATAAAGGAAAACCCCAAGGCATTTTATAAATATATTAAGGCCAAGAGGATAACCAGGAAAAGAGTCGGGCCCATTAGGGACCAAAGTGGCAATCTGTGCGTGGAGCCGGAGGATATGGATGGGGTTTTAAATGATTACTTTGCAGCTGTATTCACTATGGAGAAGGATGATGTAGGTGCAGAAATCAGGGACGGGAACTCTGATATACTTGAACAAATTAGCATTGAAAGGGAGGAGGTATTACTGTTTTTAGCAGGCTTAAAAGTGGATTAATCTCCAGGCCCAGATGAGATGTATCCCAGGCTGCTGTGTGAGGCAATAGAGGTGATTGCAGGGGCTCTGACACTAATTTTCAAATCCTCTCTGGTCACAGGAGAAGTGCCAGAGGACTGGAGGACAGAGAATGTGGTACCATTATTCAAGAAAAGTAGTAGGGATAACCAGAAAATTACAGGCCAGTGAGTCTAACATCAGTGGTAGGGAAACTAGTGGAAAAGATTCTGAACAATAGGATTAATTTCCACTTGCAGAGGCAGGGATTAATCAGGGATGGTCAGCATGGCTTTGTCAGGTGGAGATAATGTCTAACAAATTTGACTGCATTTTTTGAGGAGGTCACTAGTTGTGTAGATGAGGGTAGTGCAGTTGATATAGTCTACATGGACTTCAATGAGGCTTTTGACAAGGTCCCGCATGAGAGAATGGTCAAGAAGGTAAGAGCCATTGGGATCCCGGGCGATTTGGCAAATTGGATTCAAAATTGGCTTAGTGGCAGGAGGCAGAGGGAGATGGTCAAAGATTGTTTTTGCGATTGGAAGCCTGTGACGAATGGTGTACCGCAGGGCTCAGTGCTGGGACCCTTGCTGTTTGTGGTACACATTAATGATTTAAATGTGTATATAGGTGGTATGATCAGTAAGTTTTCAGATGACATGAAAATTGGTGGTACCGTAAATAATGAGGAGGAAAGCATTAGATTACAGGACGTTATAGATGGGCTGGTAAGATGGGCAGAGCAATGGCAAATGGTATTTAATCCTGAGAAGTGTGAGGTGATGCATTTTGGAAGGACTAACATGGCAAGGGAATACACAATGAATGGTAGGACCCTAGGAAGTACAGAGGATTAGAGGGACCTTGATGTACATGTCCATGGATCCCTGAAGGCAGCAGCACAGGTAGATAAGGTGATTAAGAAGGCATATGGGATACTTGCCTTTATTAGCCAAGGTGCAGGATATAAGAGCAGGGAAGTTAGGTTGGAGCTGTATAAAATGCTGGTTAGGCCACAGCTGGAGAACTGTGTGCAGTTCTGGTTGCCACCCCATAGGAAGGATGGGATTGAACGGGAGAGGGTGCAGAGGAGGTTCACCAGGGTGTTGCCTGGGCTGGAGTATTTCAGTTATGAAGAGAGAGACTAGGTAGGCTAGGGTTGTTTTCCTTGGAGCAGAGAAGGCTGAGGGGGGACCTGATAGATGTATACAAAAATTATGAGGGGCATAGATAGGGTAGATAGGAAGAAACTTTTCCCCTTAGCGGAGGTGTCAATAACCAGGGGGCATAGATTTAAGGTAAGGAGCAGGAAGGTTAGAGGGGATTTGAGGGAAATCTTTTAACACAGAAAGTGGTTGAAATCTGGTGGTAGAGGCAGGAACCCTCACAACATTTAAGAAGCATTTAGATGAGCATTTGAAACGCCATAGCATACAGGGCTACAGGCCAAGTGCTGGAAAATGGAGTTAGAATGGATAGGTGCTTGATGGCCAACATGCACACAATGGGCCGAAGGGCCTGTTTCTGTGTTATATAACTCTATGACTCTATGAGTCTCCCAATCAGCTGTCCATAGTTGCATCAAGCTGGTGACAGAAGTTCTGTTCAGGTGGGTAATGACATTTATTAATTTCCGTACCGACGAGGCCAGGCTGGTTGAGTGAACCAGAGGCTTTGCTGCAATTGCTGGGTTCACCCGCATCTAGGGTGCCATCAAGGTACCAGCGGGTCAGCACACATGTGGCCATCAAGGTACCAGCGGGTCAGCTGGGTGCCTTCGTAAACAGAAAGGGATTCGCTGGCAATGGCATTGGAGGCAGCCTGCTGAGTCTGCTGTGCAAGGTATCCTGGCTGTTCGCATGACACTTACGTTCTGAGACACTCCCAGGCGCTGAGGCTCTTCAGCATTCCAGCCCGACTGGATGGATGGCTGCTGGGTGACGAGGGCTATCCCTTGAAGAGGTTGCTTATGTTGCCTCTCTACCACCCAAGAAAAGAGGCAGAGCAGCATTACATTGCGAGTCATGCTTCCAGAAAGGTAGTGGTAGAGAGAACAATAGGTCTCCTGAAGATGAGCTTCTGATGCCTGGACTGTTCAGGGGCAGCAGTACAATACCCCACCAAGAGTGTTGCATGTTGCACTCTCCACAATCTGGCACTGGCAAGGGGGCACTCACTGCAGGAAGAGGATCTTGACACAGCTCCACAGGCCACAGAGGATGAATCCAGTAGTGTGTCAGAAGAGGAGCATGGTGAGGAGAATGCTGAGGGTGTAGTGGCAGACTTCTGTATCCTTCAGGGAGGCAGGGACACCAGGGACACCTTGATCCAATGCTCCTGTAGCTAGGCTGCCAAATAACCACTCCCACCTCATGACAGGGCTGCCATCTCCATCCACGATATCAGATGCTCCTGTCATGTGAACCTAAAGTCCACTCAGTGCCTGTGCAATGAAGTTTAGAGCTATTCATTACATACTGGCATACCATGCACCAAAAATAAAAGGTGAATTATAATCAGGCCATCAAAACAAAGCAAATTTAATGTTATTGTCACATTGAAATCACATTGACATGAACATCACTGGTGTTGATGCCCACATCATCAGAAATATAAATCAAACATAATTGAACAGAAGATCACCTGTGAACAGCCCCTCTAGCGTTCATGATGCATTAAACTTACGTTTGAGAGTGCTACATCTTGGTGTTCCTCTCTTGCTGGCATTGAGCGCAGCCTGCTGAGTCTGCTGTCTTGTTGGCCTTGATGACCTTAGCAGTTGTCCTCTGACTAATGAAACCTGTGCTGGTCCTGCTTGGGAGGGAGTGGCCAGTACCACGGCTGGCATCGTCCCAGTCACCGCAGCCTCATCAGATGCTGCGGAAACTGGCGGAAGGGCAGAGGAGCTGCTGCTGCCATCCGGAACACCCTGAGAGGAGCTCGTAGAGATGGCAAGCAGTTCGTGTGCCAATGTGAGGTCACTCTGGACCTCCCTGCTCGCCATTGATGGATGGGCACCTAGCTGGGATACTGGGTGCCTCATCCATCTCCCACACAGACACTGACCACCTGATCTCAGTGCCTGTGTGAGGGCTTGCAGGTTCGAGCCCAACCCAGGGAACCCCTGATTCTGTCCCTGGAGCTGCCTCTCCATGAGAGTCACCATTCTCACAATGGGGGAGGCAATGCGCTCAGCCATGAGGGTCAATTCAGTACTCATGCTCCACATGGACTCCTCCACAACGGAGACCATGGCACACAGGCGCTCATGGATCTCCACCAGATTGTCCCACACATCCCGCTGGATATCTTGCATTTGCTGCCTAATTGATGACTCCAGTGGCTCATCATCTCTCTTAAACCCAGCATAGCCCTGGTCCCCAGCAGTTTTCCAACTGCTGGTGACCTGGGCACTCCCTGCCTCTGCCTGCACTTCAAGTGAGTATGAAGTGCCCTCACCAATGTGCACCAAAAATGTAGCTGACAATCCAATGCCCACCGAGGTACTGGCATCTGTGTTGGTGCCTGGTTCAGAATGCAGGTGTGACGCAGGTGCAGGTGAAGCCTGGTGATCCTCCGTCGCCAGGGGTGGCCCTTCTGGGTCCAGGGAATGCATGCGTGCTGGCGAATCTAAGGGAGAACAACGACATGTCATTAGTTTAAGTCTTCACACTGTCACTGTGCATGCCAGGTACTCTGGTGAGACAATGGAGATCTGCATCACGGTGCTATCGTCTTTCAATGATTAATGAGGATTCCAAGTTTGACGCTCTCATCAATTAAGAGACGACACTGGAATGGTTGTACAATCTTAGACTCTCACCTCTGTGCACTGAGCTCTTACCTTCGCCTGACACCCCAGCCTTCCACGACCGGTTGCATGGGGAGTGTGCCGGCTTTCCAGCTCAAGGGCGTCCTGCTCAAACCTGGTCAATGGCAGCAAGCTGGGCGGGTCTCTGCTTATCTACAACCTCTTCAATTGATTTTGCCTCATCTTCTCCTGAAAAGACAGAGGGGCATAGATTAGTCCACTCTCTGCCTGCAGCACCATTGCAGCCTGGCCAACAGTAACCTGAGGAGCACGTTGCAGGGTACATCCGAGTTGCGGGCCTCAAGCTGCAAGGCACTCAGTCCAAGCAGCCAGAGCTCACCCCCTTGGCTAGCTCCAACATCATTGACAGCCAGCACCCAGACTCTAACACTCCACATGGGGACAAGCAGCCCTTAGCACCTCTGCAAACTGATCCATGTCAACACGGTACTCACTCTTCCTCAACGCAGCATGTCATTGAACCACTTGTGGCACTGCACACATGTTCACTGCACCACGTCATGGCTGCTGATCTGCGCTGTCACCTCCTCTCATGCTTTCTTTGTGATGTGTGGTGGATTCCACCTCCCATCTCTGGGGTCAAGCGTGTCGTTCTTCTTGGCAGACACCCCCTCCAGGAGCACGGTGAGGCACTCATTGAAAAGTGGGGGCCCGAGTGCCCACTTGACCGGACCATCCGCCTGGTGTCTCCAGCCACACTTGATTCTATAACGTTACTGTTGAAGATGCAGAAGTTACGTTCTTCCATGGCAGCCTTCAAGGGGCTGCCTATGTCATTTTTAATCCGGCCGCCGAGTCACCACTGGACCCAACAGCCAACAGGCCCCCACCCCCGCCTGCCCCTTCCTGACATTGGGAAGCCACGTTTCATGCTGGGTGGGCCTTGGTTGGTCTGCCAGCGTGAAATCGTGGTCGTGGACAGATTGCATGTGGCGGCCCATTTCCCAGCCGACCCTGAGTCCGCCGATCATGCCCATCCTCTGACCTGTAAATTCTGCCCATCTAATCAAGCTACAATTGGTATATACTAGCCATGAGCTTATGTGGATCCGTGGACAGTTGGAGAGAGAATGTCATGTGACAACCCAATCTTTTGTGTGTTTTAAGCACCTGATTTCTTTGCAAGACAGGTCAAGTACCCAAGACATCGAAGGAACAAAACCCAAAGTGGGTACCTTCTCTCGCTCTCTCCACCCAACTTGCAAGTTTCTGAACCCTGTCTGCTGATGTGACTGCTGCAGACAGAGCTTTCTGAAAGAAGTCAAACCAGCACTGCTGTCTCCAGAAGAACAGATAAATCTTCCATTTGCATCTTTAAGTCGCCTCAAAGCTGGAAACATCAGGACCAATGAGTGAAAGCAGCAGGAACGCCAAATTCAGCCTAAAGCCTGTCAAGTCACCAACCTTCACGGACTGAATACCCCTTTAATTTTACTGGACTCTAACTTGCTTAATCTATCCTTCCTCACACTGTAATCTATTAATGTGAACTTTGAGTGAGTGTGTCTATGTGTGTCTGTGTGTCTATGCGTGCATGTGTGTGCGTGAAAATCAGAACATGCTTTATTATTTTACTTAGACCTGGTTAAGTACAATAAAACCTATTCTTTTATCTGTGTTAAAACTCTTTTATGATCACAGCCTGTGAACAGTTAATTGGCAAGCAGATCCATTTCAACAAAAAACCTGTTGTGGTCAAATGAGGAGATGGTCAAGGGAGGAGCCAAATAACCCCTAATCATCTGATTATAACACACATTATCAATGCACCTTCCTTTGCCATCAAGTCCTAGGATGGGACTTGAAGCTAAAGCTTCTGGCTCAGAGGCAGGGCTAATTACTGTGCCATGAGACCTCCCCCGGCAGCAGATGCATGGGAACTGCACTACATAAAAATTCCCCTCCAAGACGCATGCTATCTTCAATTGGAGCTATATCGCCGTTCCTTTACTGTTGCTAGGTCAAAATCTTGGAACTCTCTTCCTAACAGCACTGTGGGTGGATCTACACCACATGGAGTGCAGCAGTTCAAGAAAGTGTCTTGTCACCGTTTTCTCAATGACAATAAGGGATGGGCAACAAATGCTGGATATGCTAAAAATGCTCACATCCCATGAACAAATTAAAAAGCAAATCTGAAATGGAAAAGTTGGGTTAATATTTGAGCTGGCATCTTTGTTCATACCTGACTTCTGATCCACCGAAGCGTTAACATATCTTTCTTTGTCTAGTTACTGAGTTATCTGTTGTGTAGTCTCTGTCTTGTCTGTTTTTTTATTTTAGATTTCCAATACTAACATTTCTTTTTTAATCTCATATAAAAGGTAAAAAAACTGTTTTTGCACAGCAATTTGTCTTCATCAGAAAAAAAATCCACTCTATTTGCAATATGTTTGAGAGATCAGATCACCTGCTTCATGTAGGTTTATGCTTGATAAACTTTGCACCTTTTCTGGTGCTAAAAATGCAGTTGTTTGAGATGCTTTCACTTTTATCTTTATTGCAAATGTAATAGAGTGACTCCAGAACATGAAAATATAATGATCAATGCCTCCTGGGTCTGAGTTCTACAGTACTTGCTATAAAAAAATGACGCACTTGTGCACTGTATCATGTCCTGTTATTTAGTGACAGCTGGTGTGAAGGTCACCATGCTTGAATTGCATTCATTCAAACCCCTGCTGACAGCATGTAAACTGCTGCCTCTTATGCATCTTATCCTTTGGAGACTTAATGATTAACTATATGGTCATGAAATAAGAATAATGTACTTCAGGAACACAGCTAGCATAATATATTATTCCAGTAGCGCTAAATGAAGAGATCACTTAACCTTCTCTGTTCTTCTGTGATGCAGGTACCACAATTAAATTAATTTTATTGAAACCAGTTTAACCTAAAAAATGCTGAACCTTAAAATTCTTCATAAGGTCAAGCAAAATTATTGACCAGATTTTCATGTCCCAGGAACAAACTGCATCTTGAAAATGCTTCAGTGTTTCCTTGCGCTGGTGAATCAGATAGTCATAATATTAAAGGTTAATACTTTGATCACTCTAATTTTAATGAGAAGCAGAGTGACACAATAACTAAGGTTTGCTGAAAAGGTAGAAACTGTAAGAAGAATAATGGCTCTGGCTTGATAATTGGTCCTCATGCTATTTATCATGCTGCAACAGGGAAGCTCATCAGCAAAGAATAATTCGAAACCTAGATGAGTATACTGCTTCATCAGCATGTCTTTATTGGTCCCTTTTGCTACATACCCTCCTACACCTCAAAATATCATCTTTTATTCCATCAGCAGCTAAATCAAGCACTTATGCTTATTTGCATAAATTAACACTGCACTTTCAGGAGTCATTACTGAGGATCCTGAGGGGACTTGACAGGATAGATACCGGGAGGATGTTTCCACTAGTGGGGGAGACTAGAACTAGGGGACACAGTTTAAGAATAAGAGGTCTCCCTTTTAAGATGGAGATTAGGAGAATTTTTTTCTTTCAGGCAGTCATTAGTATATGGAATTCTCTTCCCCAGAAAGCAATGGGGCTGTGTCATTGACTTTATTCAAGGTAGAGTTAGACAGATTTTGATTGACAAGGTAGTTCAGGGTTATGGGGGGAGACAGGCAGGAAAGTGGAGTTGAGACCACACCTAGATCAGCCATGATTTTGTCGAATGGTGGAGAAAGCTTGAAGAGCCAAATGACCTACTCCTAAGTCCTATGTTCTTATTACATTTCAGAACAAAGAACAAAGAAAAGTACAGCACAGGAACAGGCCTTTAGGCCCTCCAAGCCTGCGCCGATCATATGCCTGTCAACTAAAACATTTTGCACTTCCGGGGTCCATATCCCTCTATTCCCATCCTATTCATGTATTTGTCAAGCTGCCTCTTAAACATCACTATCGTACCTGCTTCCACCATCTCTTCTGGCAGCGAATTCCAGACATTCACTACCCTCTGCGTAAAAAACTTGCTCTGCACATCTCTTCTATAATTTTCTCCTCTCACTTTAAATTTATGTCTCCTAGTGATTGACTCTTCCACCCTGGGAAAAATCTTCTTATTATCTACTCTGTCCATGCCACTCATAATTTTGTAAACTTCTATCAAGTTGCCCCTCAATCTCCGTCGCTCTAGTGAGAACAATCCAAGTTTCTCCAACCTCTCCTCATAGCTAATAACCTCCAGACCAGGCAGCATCCTGGTAAACCTCCTCTGCACCCTGTCCAATGCCTCCATATCCTTCTGGTAATGTGGCGACCAGAATTGCACACAATATTCCAAGTGTGGCCTAACCAAGGTTCTATACAGCTGCAGCATGACTTTCCAGCTTTTATACTCAATACCCCGCCAATGAAAGCAAGCATACCATATGTCTTCCTGACTACCTTATCCACCTGTGTTGCCACTTTCAGTGACCTGTGGACCTGTACAACCAGATCCCTCTGCCCATCAATGCACTTAAGAACCTCCCCTGCACTAACTGTTAATTCTGACTTTTCCACTATTTTGCACCCAAAGTTGATCTATCCATTTCATAGAATCAGTGATCTTTACAGCATAGAAAGTAGCCAATTGTGTGTGTAGCTTCTTAATGAAAGAGCTATCTGCTTAAACCTATTCTCTTGATCTTCATATCCTTTTACACTTTTTGTGTCAGAATATTTATCTACTTCTCCATTAAAAGCTATTATAGATTCTGCTTCTACCATTATTTCTGGTAAGGGTCTCTATCCAAAAAAGGCTCTGCATTAAAACAAATTCCTAAACTATCCCTTTGTTTGTTATTTTGATTAACTTAAATTTATCCTCTCCAGTTACTGACTCATTAACTGATGGAAATGGTTTTTCTTGACTTGCCTTATGAAAACTCCTAATTCTAAGTATATAGAAATATTAAGAATGGAAATAAGTGATTCAGCTCTTCAAGCCTGCTGCACCTTTCAATTAGATCATGGTTGATCTGCACTTCAACTCCATTTTCCTGCTTTTGCTCCATATAGCTTGATAGCTAAGAACTCTTTGCTTTGTTACCTGTCTACCTGTTAATGATTTGTGTATTTAGACTCCCAAAATGCTGCTCCTCCACAGACCCTAGTTTCTCACCATAAAAAAACCCTGATTTATCTTTCTTGAGTCCAAAATGGATGACTTCATGCTTCCACACATTATGGCCTGAATTTCACTCTTGGTGTGTGTGTGAAGTCAGCAGGCCTGGAAGTGGATGTAGAATCCACTCCTGGACAAGATCATGTTTTCAACGTGATTTCACGCTGCCTGGTCAATTATGCACTGCCCAGCATGAAATGCGTCATCTGGTTAGCCTGACAGTGCAGCCGGGTCCAATGGTAACCCCGTGACTTTGGTAACTTCAATTAAACTTGCAATGGAAAAACAGAGATGTCCTACAACATGGAAACAAGTTTGGTGTTAATACCGAGGCTTTTTGGGTATGAACTGGTCCTGACTAAAATTTTCACTGAATCAATGGGCAGAATTTTTCAGGCGAGTGCCCGACATGTTCGAGCGTGAAATAGCGCGTGATGACGTCGGGCAAGTGTCCTGATGTCATCACGCTCTTGCGCGATATTCTGGTTGGCAGGCGCATGCTAAACTCAGAGGTGCGCTCGCCGACAATTAAAAGGGAAATTAAGCCCATTAACGATGCAATTAACAGAGAATTTTCATCACCCGTCCAACGTTACGGTTGGCGGGCAGACGAATCGGCCGGGCAGCCTTTGCATTTGTCAGGAAATCTCATCCATGGGCGGGATGAGGTTCCAGTAATAAATTAAACTAAAAATTAATTTCTGTGGACAGCATTTTCATTAACTACATTTTCAGGTGACTGATTATGAAGCTTGGACACTTTTTTCTGGTTTCTGTGACCTTTATTTTAGGTTGCTCAGGTCTTCAGCTCCCTGAGGCAGCTCTCTGCCTCCAGGGAGCTTTCAGTGAGCGCTCGCCCATGCCCGCGTTGACTTCAGCACTCGCCCTCCTCCCGTCCCCACCTGGCAGTGCTGACCCTTTCAGCCATGCTTCACGCTGACTGGCCGTTAATTGGCCAGCCAGTGTGAATTTGCGGTTGGGCGTCGACTGCAGTTGGCAGTCTGTTCCCTGGTTGATCCCAGACCCAACGACTACGCCGCCTGCAGCACTGAAAATCCTGCCCAATGTATTTATATATAGTCGCTCGGAAAGATGTCTTGAAAATCCACAGGTCCTGCCCAGCATCTGCCACTGATCCAACTAAACTTTGTGGAAGCAGTGAGGAAGCTGTGGGTGGGCTGGGGTGGAGGGTGGGGTGGTGGGGGAGCGGGGAAAGTGTTGGGGAGGGGTTTCCCTTCATCTACTTACATCAGTTACACGTACATTAGTTACATCAGAAAATAATGAATAAGCATTTCTCCAGCACTTTTCATGACTTCAGGGCGTTCCAGAAGGCTGCTTTTTGAAGTGTGGTCACTGCTATAATGTGGAGAATGTGCTGGCCAACCAAGTTGCACAGAGCAGGCTCTCATAGACAGTAATGTTGGCTCTTTTACATCCATCTGAGAGGGTGGACGTGGATTCAGATTAACATCTCACCTGGTATCACAAACAGTGCAGCACTCTCTCAGGACTGCGCTGGGACTGAAAGCCCACATGCTCAACTCTCTAGAGTGGGATTTGAACCCATAACCTACTCCAGAAAGCAGAATGCTCCAATGTGGTAGACACCCATGCCATTAAGGGTTTGATCTACCTGCTATTCCAGCAGCTCTGGACTGCCTGGCTGAGGCGACGCAGCTAGGTCTAATGGCTGTGGTGGGGGGAAAAGTGAGGGAGGGGCTGCTGAGGGCTGCAAACAAAGTGTGGCCATTCCCTTTGTAGGGGAACCCTTTTTTAAAAACTGTTTTTAATTATGCAGGGCCCTGGCCATATTCCACATCAACTGCTTAGGTCAGTTGGGACACTCCCGATGACCAACCTGTAGTATCTGTATACTGGGTCATAATCAAGGCCTGGGTCATGGGGAGTCTGATGTTCAGAGAGCCCCTACCCTCAATTTAGGGACGCCCTGCCCCATAAAATTACAATGGTAATATGCCAAATAGTCATGAATTTTCAAGGTCAATATCTTTTTTAAACTTCAATGTTCTCCATGGTTTGTACTGACTGACCTGTTTTGTTAGAGCTTTGGCACAGATTTGAAGGTGAACCAGCTTAGAAAACAAGCGCAATCAAAAGGAAACCTCGCAACATTCAGAGACATGACAGCACCAAAATCACTAATAAAATGAAGGTGCTTGTTCTCAGGGGGCCTTTTATCTCACCCTTGGATGACAAACTGATAAAAATGTATTGCCCACCTGTCCGTCACAAAATTGCATGGGTAACGTAAAATCGCTGTCTATCAGGGTCATAATTGGTTTAATTGGCCCTTCAATTGTCGGCAGGCGCCACTCTGATTCTTGCGCATGCCCATCGACCGTAATATTGAATGGGTGCACAATGCCTGACGTCTTCTCACACTATTTTGCATGCATTCGGGTCAGGCAAGTGCCCACTTTCAGCACGTAAAATTCAGGCCTATATTTTATTTGCCACAGTTCATCCCACTCATTTAATCTACTGTATGTCCCTTTGTAACTTCCTGTTCTCATTTGCACCACTTATTGTCCCTCTTAACTTACTGTCATTTTGAACATTTCTATCAGAGATCTCTATCTCCTCTTAATCTTCTTCGCTCTGATGAAAAGCAATGTCACATTTGAGTATTGCTGAAAAAAGAGACATCTTTGTTGGGTTCCATGAGAAACATATGTTCGATAGAATGATACCTAACCTCCTACCCCTCGCATATTTCCAATATGTGGATGATACATTTGTTACATTTAAATCCACAGTTGCATGTAACAATTTTCTTGCATGTCTTAATGGGCTCCATCCTGCACTCAAATTCACCTTTGAAATGGAGCAGTCAAATGAACTCCCTCTCCTTGATGTACTAGTTGAGAAATCAGCTAGGTGGTTCTCTACCTCAGTCTATCGCAAGCCTACGTTCACTGGTCAATATATGCGTTGGGTTTCTTACGAATAACATGAAAGATTGGCCTGATCAGCAAGCTTGCAAATAGGTCCTGAGCCATTTGCAAGCTTGAAGCTGAAATAGGGAGTATCAAAGACATCCTGTGGGATAATGGTTAGATCAGATCATTTTGTGCTGTATATCACGCAAACTCATGAAAGAGCCCAAGGCTGTCACTTTCGGCCCTGAAAAATGCCCAGTCTACCTCAGATTACCCTGGAAGGACAAGGTATCTCAAAAATTTGAGCAACAGGTGAAGCTAGCTGTTTCACGCTGCTACTATGCAGTAGCAACACGAGTGATATTTGCCAAGAACAGGATGGTGCCATCCAGCCAAAAAGGCATTCTGCCTATCACAAAAATGAGTAATCTGGTTTATGAATTTCAGTGCCAGTGTGATGCTAGGTATGTAGGCCGTACCTCCCAAAGAATGGCGGATTGTATCAAACAGTATGTCCCTTCCACTGTTCGCAATGTGCAAGGTACAGACTGTACCCAACCAGCTTATACTTGCAAAACTCAAAACACAGTGTCCAACATTAGATGCAATTGACAACATTTGCTAAATAATCCTCAGTGTGCTAAGAATTACACTGACAGCCAACTTAAGATTGTCAGTCGGGATCTCAGTGTGGCACATTTGTGTGTACTGGAAGCTAAATCCAACTGTGCATTCACCAATCTTCAAACCTGCTCCTTTTCCACTTCACCAACAGTTAATGAACCTTGAAATATCGTGATCCCTGAGCTCCCTAATTTCTTGAAACAATCATTCAATTGTTCTTGCCTCATTTCAAGGACCACCTTAAAAACTTGAGTTCATGGGATTGGGGATAATATATTAACATAAACTGAGGAAGATTTAATGGACAGAAAACAGAGAGTGGGAACAAATGAATCAGTTTTAGGACAAAGCAGCTTGCTTGATCAGTAAAGGGCACGTGAGGAGACAGGCGACTGCACTGGAATGAGACAGAGACCGAGTAAGTAGTGAATTAGGCTCACATGGGATTTCGGTCATGCACGGAGTAAAGAGGGATGGTTTACATAGGAATTATTCTAAGTTGGGAACAGGAGCAGCTAAGCAGAAATGGACCTGGGTGTGAACCTCACCTTCGGAGCTGAGTTTGAAAAAAATGAACAGTGACATCACAGGAAAGCCATAAGTTGGTTGCTAAGTAGCTGCTGTTAGGGAGTGTCCTTAAATAACTGAAAATTAGAAAAGTGTATTATTTTTAAAGAAGAAGCTACTTGGATTTGAGTAAGAATCACTAGGAATAAGGGGAATTCAGGACCAGCAATACAAAGTAAGAAAACAAACCAACTTAAAATAAAGTTATGTAAGGGAAGTAAAGTTAAGATACGGCAGAGCAGCTCGGAGGTGTGGAATGCGTGTCCTATAATATGAAGTCATAGACACTATCAGTAACCTAGACAGCCACATGTGCAGGAAGTGCTGCCAGCTGCAGAAACTTGAGCTCCGAGTTTCGGAGCTCAAGCGGTTATTTAAGTGACTATGGTACATCCACGAGGCTGAGAGCTACGTGGATAGCACGTTCAGAGAGGTGGTCACACAATAGATTAGGAGCCTGGGGGCAGAAAGGGAATGGGTGACTGCCAGACAGTCTAGATGAGCCAGGCAGGTAGTGCAGGAGTCGCCTGGGGTCCCGCTTGATAATCAGTTTTCTGTTTTCGATACTGGTGAAGGTGCTGGTTCCTAAGAGGAGTGCAATCAGAGCCAGGTTTGTGGCACTAGGAGTACTCAGCTGTACAGGGGGAGAGGAAGAAGAAAGGAAGACCAATAGTAATAGGGGATTTGTTAGTTAGGGGAACAGACAGACATTTCTGCAGGCCATAATCATTCAGTCTTCCCTAGACCTAGGAGAGGTGCCAGAGGACTGGGGAATTACAAACTTTATACCCTTGCTCAAAAAAGGGTTGTAAGGATAAAAACAAAAAACTGCGGATGCTGGAAATCCAAAACAAAAACAGAATTACCTGGAAAAACTCAGCAGGTCTGGCAGCATTGGCAGAGAAGAAAAGAGTTGATGTTTTGAGAGCTCATGACCCTTCAACAGAACTGATCTTTCTTTACAAGGCGAGGGAAATATAAGCTGGTTTAAGGTTGGGGGTGGGGGGAGAAGTGGATGGGGGGATGTTAGGATAGGAGCAGATCATCAAAAGATGTCACAGACAAAAGAACAAAAGAACACAGAGGTGTTGAAGTTGGTGATATTATCTAAATGAATGTGCTAATTAAGAATGGATGCTAGGGCACTCAAGGTATAGCTCTAGTGGGGGTGGGGGAGCATAAAAGATTTAAAAATAATGGAAATAGGTGGGAAAATAAAAATCTATATAAATTATTGGAAAAGAAAAAAAAACAAAAGGAAGGGGGAAGAAACAGAAAGGGGGTAGGGATGGAGGAGGGAGGTCAAGACCTAAAGTTGTTGAATTCAATATTCAGTCCGGAAGGCTGTAAAGTGCCTAGTCGGAAGATGAGGTGCTGTTCCTCCAGTTTGCGTTGGGCTTCACTGGAACAATGCAGCAGGCCAAGGACAGACATGTGGGCAAGAGAGCAGGGTGGAGTGTTAAAATGGCAAGTGACAGGGAGGTTTGGGTCATTCTTGCGGACAGACCGCAGGTGTTCTGCAAAGCGGTCGCCCAGTTTACGTTTGGTCTCTCCAATGTAGAGGAGACCACATTGGGAGCAACGAATACAGTAGACTAAGTTGGGGGAAATGCAAGTGAAATGCTGCTTCACTTGAAAGGAGTGTGTGGGCCCTTGGACGGTGAGAAGAGAGGAAGTGAAGGGGCAGGTGTTACAGCTTTTGCGTGGGCATGGGGAGGTGCCATAGGTGGGAGTTGAGGAGTAGGGGGTGCTGGAGGAGTGGACCAGGGTGTCCCGGAGGGAATGATCCCTACAGAATGCCAACAGGGGGGGTGAAGGGAAGATGTGTTTGGTGGTGGCATCATGCTGGTGTTGGCGGAAATGGCGGAGGGTTGTCAAACACCAGGAGAGAAATGGAAAGCAATGAAGGTGAACAAGGCAAAAGAGAGATACGGAAATCTTGTCGCAAGTTGTAAGGATAAGCCCAGCAATTACAGACCAGTCAGTTTAACTCTGGTGATGGAGAAGCTTCTAGAACCAATTATTCAGGATAGAATTAATAGTAACATGGAAAAATGTGGGTTGATTAGGAAGGGCCAGCATGGATTTTTCAAAGGAAAATTGTGTTTAACTAACTTGCTGTAGTTTTTTAAAGAGGTAACGGAGAGTGTTGATGAGGGTAATGCTGTTGATGTGGTGTACATAGACTTCCAAAACGCATTCAATACCGTGCCGCACAACAGACTTGTGAAAAGAGTTACAGGTTATGGAATAAAAGGGACAGCAGCAAAATGGATACAAAATTGGCTGAGTAATAGCAACAGCGAATAATGGTGAATGGATATTTTTTGGGCTGGAGGAGGGTTTGTAGCGGAGTTCTCCAGAAGGTATTGGAACCCTTGCTTTTCCTGATATATATTAATGATCAAAATCTTGGTGTGTAGGAGACAATTTCAAAGTTTGCAGATGATACCAAGCTTGGAAGTGTTATAAACTGTGAGGAGGACAGTGTAGAACTTCAAAAGGAGGTAGACAAGTTGGTGGAGTGGGCAGATAGGTGGCAGATGAAGTTCAATACAGAGAAGCATGAGGTAATTCATTTTGATAGGAAGAACATGGAGAGATAATATAAAATAAGAAGTACAACTCTAAAGAGTGTGCAGGAGCCGATGGACCTGGGGTATATATGTGCATAAGTCATTGAAGGTGGCAGGACAGTTGGAGAGCAGTTAATAAAGCATGTAGTATCCTAGGATTTATTAATAGGGGCATAGAGTACAAGAGCAAGATGGTTATGCTGAACTTGTATAGGACACTTGTTAGACCTCAACTGGAGTATTGTGTACAGTGTACATGCTTTAGGAGGGACCTTTAGGAGGAACACATTGGAGAGAGTGCAGAAGAGGTTTACAAAAATGGTTCCAGGGATGAGAAACTTCATTTATGAAGATAGATTGGAGAAATTGGGACTGTTCTCCAGGGAGAGGAGAAGGCTAAGAGGAGATTTAATAGAGGTCAAAATCATGAGGGGGGTGGACAGAGTAGATAGGGAGAAACTGTTCCTGTTCGTAACAGGATTAAGTACAAGAGAGCGCAGATTTAAAGTGATTTGCAAAAGAAGCAAATGCGATGCGAGGAAAACGTTTTCACACAGCGAGTGATTGGGGTCTGGAATGCACTGCCCAAAAGTTTGGTGGAGGCAGGTTCAATTGAGACATTCAAGGGAACATTACATGATTGTTTAAATAGAAGCAATGTGTCGGGTTATGAGGAAAAGACAGGAGGATGGCACTGCATCATAATGCCCATTTGGAGATACAGTGCAGATGCGATGGGCTGAATGGCTTCCTTCTACACCATAACAATTCTGTGATTGGCATCCCATCCACAAGCACTTGCTCCCTCCACCACTGATACACAGTAAAAGCAGTGTGTACTATCTACAAGATGCACTGCAACAACTCACCAAGCCTCCGTGGATAGCACCTTCCAAATCCGCAACCACTACCATCTAGAAGGATAAGAGCAGCAGACGGATGGGAATATCACCATCTGGAAGTTGCCCTCCAAGCCAATCACAATCCTGGCTTGGAAATATATTGCCATTCCTTTACTGTCACTGGGTCAAAATCCTGGAACTCTCCTTAACAGCACTGTGGGTGTGCCTACACCACATGGACTGCAGCGGTTCAAGAAGGCAGTTCATCACCACCTTCTCAAAGGCAATTAGGCATGGGTAATAAATGTTGGTCTAGCCTGCGATACTCACATCCCATGAACAAATGAAAAAAGCATTTTTAGTTTTGACAGGCTGTAAAATGCCATGTACTGCAAAGATCAGTGCTTGGGCCTCAAGCTATTTACAATCTATTCAATGACTTTGATGAAATTACTAAATGTAATGTACCCAAGTTTGCTGCTGATAGAATGTTAGGTTGGGAGTTCAGCTCTGAGGAGCATGCAATGAGGCTGGAATAGGACTTTGATATCTAACTAAGTGGGCAAGAATGTGGCAGATGGGACGTAATGTGGGGAAGTGAGAAGTTACCCATTTTGGTAGGAAAAATAGAAAAGCAAGATATTTTTAAGTGGTGAGAAACTGGGTAATGTTGACGTTCAGAGGAATCTGAGCATCCTTGTACACAAATCACGGCAAGTTAACATGCAGGTACAGAAATGGCATGTTTGACTCTATTGCAAAGGAATTAGAGTAAACAAGTATAGAAGCCTTGCTGCAATTGTATCGGGCCTTGGTGAGAGCACACTGTGTACATTTTTGATCTCATTTAAGAAAAGATATACTTGCCTTAAAGCTTCACTGGACCAATTCCCTGGAATTGGGGGATTGTCCAGTGAGAAACGATTGAAAAGGTTAGGCCTATGTTCTCAAGAGTTTAGAAGAATGAGAGCTGAACTATTTGAAATACACACAATTCTTAAAGGCTTCTTAAAGGGCTTGACAGGGCAGATGCCAGTGGATGCTTTCCCTGGCTGGGGAATCTAGAACTAGGTCACAGTCTCAGAAATTAGGAGCCAACTATTTAGGACTGATATGAGGAGAAATTTCTTTAATCAAAGAGTTGAGAATTTTTGGAATTCTCTACCACAGAGAACAGTGGATGTTCAAATCATTGAATATATTCAAGACAGGAGTCAACAGATTTTTGGATACAAAGGGAAATAGGGGGATAATGTGGGAGGGTATGTAATGGCATAATTTGACAAGGGTCCCTGCCTCCCAACCCGGTCTCCAGGATCATGTGCTGCATAATCTATAATTTTGTCCTACAAAGAGGACTAACCTAGCAGAAGAACATAAGAATCAAGAGCTGTGACATTGTAGAGTGAGGAATTAACTCCAGAAATGTTAGTGCAGCCTAAAACCCTGGTCGGTCAAGACTTGTACAAGGTTCATTTAGCTAAGTACATGAACTGCCCCTTCAGCGAGTCTTTATGTCCACATGCACCAAACAAATTGGTCAAAAATGCCTTAAGCAAACTGTTTACTATTTTCATTTCCTATTTTTCATGGTGGTGTTTCTGTACAAACGCAATGAATTGCTCAGCACGGTCCAATAAGTTGATTGATTTTGTAAATGGCATCAGTGTGTTTTGACATGCTGTTTCCTCTTTGAGCTGTTGGAATGTGTGGGTGTCTAACACCATCCTTTCCTCAGTGATTTCCCTAGTGAGCAAGGAGCATATCTGGAGGCTGCCTCGGGGTTTCACATATGACTTGCTGGTTTTCTAACTTTATTCCTTTCAACTCATGTACATATATATAGACACCAACTATCCTTGTAGACTACCCCCTCATCTTCAACCTCCTTTTCCTCTCCAGAGCCCTTGAACATGTGGTTACCTCCCAGTTTCATGTCCCTCTTTCCCATAACTCTAAGTTTGAATCTCTGCAATCAGGTTCCTACCACTGTCACATTATTGAAATGTCATCATAAATGACATCTCATGAGACATTCACAAAGGTAAATTATCCCTCATCTTTCTCAATCTGCCTGCAACATTTGAGATGGTTGAACACACTGTCCTCCTCCAATGCTTCTCTACTATTATCTAGTTTAGTAGGACTGCACTCGCCTAGTTCCATTCTTATCTATGTAATCATTGCCAGAGTATCAATTTCAATGGCTTCTCATCCATTCCTGAACCATTACCACTGGTGTTACTCAAGAATCTTTCCTTGGTTCCCTTGTATTCCTCATGTAATTGCTGGCCCTCAGTGACATGATCCGAAAACACAGTGTTGGTTTTCAGGTACATGTTGACCACACTCAGCTCTACCTTTCTATCACCTCTCTTGACTCCTCCGCTGCTGCTAACTTATCAGGTTACTTGTCTGACATCCATTACTGGATGTCCAGTTAAATATTGGGATGATTGAAGCCAATATCTTTGGTCCCTGCTACAATATCCATTCCTGAGCCACTGACTCTATCCATCACCCAGGTAACTGTCTGAGACTGACTCAGGTTGTTCACAACCTTGGAATAATATTTGAACTGAAGATGATCTTCTGATCACATATCCACACTATCACTAAACAGCCTATTTCCACCTCTGTAATATGCCTGTCTCTACCCTTGCCTCACTGCATCTTGTGCTGAAACCCTCATCCATACTTTTGTTACCTTTAGACTTGACTATACGAATTCATTCCTGACTGGCCTCCCACATTCTACTTTATATAAACTTGAGGTCATCCAAACTTCTGCTCCCATATGCTTACTTGCAGCAAGCCCCATTCATCATCAACTCTGTGCTCACTGACCTACTGGCTTCTGGTTAAGCAACAACTCAATTTTAAAATTCTCTTCCTTGTTTTCAATTCCCTTCATGCCTCATCCCTCCCGATCTCTGTAATCTTCTCTATCCCCACAACCTTGCCCCTTGAGCAACATAGATTTTGATTCTCCATCAATGGTGGCCACATCTTTAGTTGCCTAGGCTCTAAGCTCTGGAAATTCTTCCCTGAACCTCTTTGTCTCTCTACGTCTCTTTCTTCATTTAAGATGCTCCTTAAAACCTACCGCTTTGACAAAGCCCTAATAGCAAATTTTGCTTTATAACGCTCCCGTGAAGCGCTTATATTAAAAGCAATATACAAATACAACTTGTATTAGGTAGGGTTAGATAAAGTAGGGTGAGAGAAGGCTCATATGGAGCCTAAACACCAATTGAGCTGAATGACCTATTTCTGTGCTGTGTACATTCTGTACAATTTTTAAAATAATTACATGAACTCTTGCTCTAGAATTTGCAGCACCTTGAGGATATTTTTGGGTTTGGATTATAGTGTAAATCAGGAGAAACATACAACAGGCAGCTGATCCAATCTCAGTGGTTTTACATTATTGTCCAAATCTGAAAATACTCAAGTGGTCTGTAAAACTATCATTCCACACTCAGTAATAGCCAATCTTACAGGAAGTTTGCTGAATGAACAGCTGGGATTGCCTTACTTCTCTTCCATGTGTTTAACAGACTCTTACTTGCAGTTCACATGCTGATTAAGAGAATTACTGCAGCTCCTTTATTCATTGGTGGCCCACCATCGAGATACAAAATAATTCACAACTAAAAACAATATCACCAGCAAATTCTCCCACAAACTTCTAGTAATCCACAGTAAGTCCCAAATAATGCACCAAAAACAATTTCTAGGTCTCATTGGTGAAAAGGAATTGTTATGTCCTCTTGTTCCCAGAAATTTGAAATAATCACACTTTTAGGCTTAAAATGCTGGAGATTCATTGATTGTATGTATTTCTTGCAGGTCTCCATGAGGCTGGTGGACTGATACATTGTTGCTTGGCATGTGGATGCAGTAAGACAATGTATGTGGCACCCTGGATTTAGATCCACATAACAACTAGTTCCTTTACTTTCACAAATAATATCACAATATAATAACACTCTTTATTTAAATAAATATAATGCCTCTATATCAATATAACTGTGCCAATCATTAATTTATTTTAAATAAAGAACATTAGCAATCGATTTTTATGATTGAACTGAACACCTGAAGAGTCTGTTATAGCTTGTTTTCTTTTCCCAAAAACACTATTCAAGATATCACTTAGGTGGTAGGATGTTGTGTAAGAGAGTGGGGTCTTGGATAAACAGATATTTTCTGCAAAATATAGCACTCCCTGTTCTGAAAAGGCAACAAATTTTAAACAGTCCATGGAAACTGGCAAGGTCACTTAGTTCATGTTGTCATTCCTAAGTTAAGATGGCGTCCTATGTACTCCCTTATCTGTGCAATTGTTTAGAAAGAACTAGGATATGACCCCAGCAGGATGTAAACTAAAAAGCTGACCTCGATTAGGGTGATGCGCAAGAGGGTTGTTACCAACCTGACGTTTGGAGTACCTGTCCTGTAACCATTGGTCAGAGTAGTTAGGTAGACAATTGACACTGGGGTAAGCTACTAGCCCCCGAAAAAAGGTTTATAGATTGGTGTCATACTGGTAGTAGGGGACTGAGGTGCTGCTGAGGTGAGGGGCTGAAGGGCTGCTGAAGTGCTGGTGAGGTGGCACCTTCCTCAGATGGAAAATGGACCAGAGGAGGAGGAAGGTTGAGAGATCGAGGGAAGTGTTTCCTAACACTTCAACTAGAGAGCGGAATGCTGTTATCACAAGCTGTTATGGGTTGTATAACTTTTTTCTGTCTAATTAGTTAATGTATCTAAACTGTTATTTCTTAATAAGCTGAATAAACTTTCTTAAAATTACATACAAATAGTTGACTGCCTTTTTCACTATCTGTGGACCCAAATCCAGAAATCTTACAGTTGTGCCTTCATGTTGTAGATTTGGAATATATCGCTGTCAGTGATCAGTTGACACAATGCATAGGCAATGGTTTGTGTGTTGCTCCTGATGTTGTAGGGGTCGTGCTTGATGTTGCTAATGTTATGTCACTTCCTGGTGACGTTGCTTGTTAGTGATGGTACTGATGTTGTCTCACTGGTGAGAGATGTTGCTGGTGTTGTTGATGATCTTTTTTGCTTTTTCCAGCTCAGGTGTGGGTCGAATATGGACTCTGTTCCTTTTTTTAGTTTGTTGAAACTCCTCTCGTGAGGTTCTGACTGCTGCTATTTAACATCTTCTTTCATCAGTTCTCATAGGCTTGCTGTGTGTTCTGACATGTGAGCTATTAAATTACTCATGCACTGGATCAAGCCAAGCAAACTTGTCAACTCTTTCTCGTCTCTCAGAGCTTCCATCTCAGAGATGGCTGTGACTTTTCAGGACTTGGCTTGACTCTTTCAGGTGTGTACACCATTCTGAAAAACTGGCATCCTGTCAACTTCCCAATGCATTTGTCTGCGTTCCAGTTTTTCTGGTTCTCTCCATGGTTTCATGCTGGTCATGATCTTTTCCATCTACACTATAGATGTGGATATCATCAGCTATGCTGACAGCTTTTTTATAGCCTCGGTGTGTCTCATCCACTTTTTGTTGGAACATAACCTGGCTCGGTTTAAGGCCAAAAGTAGGTGCAAGAATTTGTATCAGCCAAAGGATATGTTGAATGCTGTCAACAGTGAAGATTTCTTAGTCAAGCTTCATGTTCCAATAGCCATTTCAGGCATCAAGCTTGCTGAAAACTTTTGTCCCTGCTAGAGTTGCTGTGATCTCTTCCAGCATTAGAATAGGGTAGAGATTCCCCTTTATCTTTTAATGTAGTAGTTGGGGTGGTAATCAAGCAGGCTGCTCAGTACTGTATAGTGTTGTGCTTACTGAGTGTTGCTGAAACTGCACTCATCCAGGAATGTGGAGATTATTCCATCACACTCCTGACTTGTGCTTTGTAGATGATGGAAAAGCTTGGGGATTCAGGAAGTGAGTTAGTTGCCACAGAATTCCTAACCTTTAACCTGCTCTTATAGCCACACTAGGTGGCAAGTCCAATTAATTTCTGCTTAACTATGATTCTCCAGGATGTTGATGGTGGGGAACTTTACAAGGGCAAGTAGGTTTATTCCTCCTATTGACTCTCTCACCACTAGGTTGAGTTCAGCAGCTCTGTCTTTCAGGCTTCGTCCAACTCTGCCAGTTGTGGTGCCAAAGACAGTGTTGGTGATGCACATTGAAGTTCCCCACCCAGAGTGCATTTTTCCAAGTAATGTCGAACATAGAGGAGCACTGATTCATCAGCTGAGGGAGGGGGATAGGTTGCAATGAGGAGGAGGGTTCCTCACTTATATTTGACCTGATGCCACATCATGAGGTCTGGAGTCAATATTGAGGATTGCGATAGCATCACTCTTTCCCAACAGTATACCACTGTGCCACAACATCTATTGGGTCTACCCTGTTGTGGGACAGGACCTATCCAGGGATGGTGCTGTTGGGGGCTGGGATGCTGGTTAAAGGTATCATTCTGTGAGTATGACTATGTTAGGCTGCTGATGAACTAGTCTGTGGAACAGCTCTCCCAATTTTGACATAAGTACCCAGTGAGGAGAAATTTGCAGGGCCAGCTGGCCTGGGTGTGCGCCTTTGTTTTATCCAAACCTGATGCCTAGGTCAATGCCAGGTTGTCCATTTGGTTTTATGCTTATTATAGACTTTTGTTGCAGTTTGGATACGGCTGAATGGCTTACATCATTACAGCATGAAGCCATGGAGAGAACCAGAAAAACTGGAAGGCAGAGAAATGCATTGGGAAGTTGACAGGATGCCAGTTCTTCAGAATGGTGTACACACCTGAAAGAATGGGTCTGGAGCCACATGTACACCAGGCTAGGCGTGGAGAATAGATTTCCTTCCCTAAAGGACATTCGTGAGCTCAGTGGGTTTCTATAACAATCCAGTAATTTCATGGTCACATGTACTTTCATTTTTATTCCACATTATTTAATTAATTGAATTTAAATTCCACATCTGCTATGGTGGGATATGAACTCATGTCTCTGGTTCATTATCAGGGCTTCTGGTTTACTAGTCCACCAACATAACTATATATGATCATAGCCTTTATTGGTCTCAACTAAATACAGTAAAGAATATTTCTTGTTAATAAAGTTCCTTGGAACATTTTCAGATTCCATTTTACAATAACCAAATGACTGTGGTCACATCGGATAAAGCTAGCAATAGCTCAGGCATGAAAGGGAAATAGCTTCTATGTTGACATTTCTGCGATTCCATGAGCCTGACAGAATTTGGTGGTAGCATTACGGATCCCGCTGGCAGGGCCGGAAGCCAGCGGGAATCCAGATCCAGGGGCCAGCTGACTGCAACAGGTGGTTGCTAGCCAGTTAACAGAAGTGACGCGTGGGGCCCGTCCAATTAGCTGACGGGACATGATTCAGTGAGGGAATCCAGGCATCATGTAATACCCATGTAGGAGCTGGTGCCATTTTAAAGGGCAGCCTTCAAAGCTCATGGAGTGCATCTATGAATGCTATGGAGTCTGGGAGAGCAGCAGCTAAAAATTGAAGACTCCAGCACCCACTTGGAGTGAATTGTCATTGGTGTAAAGGGCATACCAGAGCTGGAATCTCAGTTCTGCACCCACAGAGGGACAGTTAAAGGTCCAGCCAGAAGTAGAACACAAAAAAACTCAAGGAATGTTGCGGGTTAGTCAGAGGATAGCCCCGCAGTTCAGCATAGCCTTGCTGCTTGACCTCTAGCTATCCATGTATGGCGAGATGTGTTCCTGGCTGATGGTTGCTAAAGATCCTCCCAGCTAACTAAGGAGGCCTTGTCAGAGGCCACAACAGCTGTGGGGACCAAGAATAAGACTGAGTCCAATGTAGCAAGAGGGTGAATGACCTACTCCATATTGCATGAGTGAGTCTGAGTGTACAACGTGCAAACTATGGATATAAGGTGGGCTGGGACAGAGGGGTGACTTAATTTGTAACAGATTGGATGGGCGGTGATACATAACACTGCACGCTTCACCAGCTGCCTGAGGAGTAGTGGATGCACGTGGGTCGGAGGCACCTGCATTTCATTCTCCACATCATACATCTCCCATGAGAGTGTAAGCTTGGGAGGGACATTTAGACATGGCTACCCTTCATGGGACCAGGGGGCATTCTGGTGATAAGGGGCTTCTCCTCAACATCTCTGGGGCCTAACTCACAGTCCCCTTGTGTTTGCAGGAGAAAAGTGCCCATGACAGACGGGAAAGGGAGAAAACTGCTGGAGGAGCGCCAGATATTCATGCGCTAATCCCCACCAAGATGGAGGCATTGGAGGTGGCCAGGGAGCACGGGTGTCACTCCATCTCAGATGCAAAGATTGGAGTGATTGGTTTGCAACGTGAGGAGGATTAGCACTTTGTCATAAACTCTGGCTGGTTGGGAGTAGAACATTCAGATTAAAAGAGATAATTGTGTTAATGTGGCAATCATCTTGTTAAAACCAATTGGTAGTTAAACAGGTGATGGGCATTAATTATCCCAAGTGAATAGAATAAAAAGGTACAGCTGGAACACTTTCTGTGGAAGCTACTATGAAGTTAGTAGCACTGAGGAGTTGTCTTGGCAATAAACCAGCTTTAACCAAGAGACAAGCCTGGATTAATTCTTCCACTGCAACCTCTTATTGTGAATAACAAATTGTGTGTGCTTTTCCCTTTGCAGATGTGGCTGCAGCAGAGGCATGAGATGAACCTGCTAATGGAGCTCCTCATACCTTCTCTAAGGATGAGAATATTAACGTCTCAGAGGGTGCAGCATCACATATTTTGTCTGCTCCAAGCATCATTGCAAATACAATCACTTGGTAGCTTGGCCTAAATAGCCAAGTGGTTATGGTACTGGGTTTGTAACCCTAAGATCAAGAGTTCAAATCTCACAATGGCAAACTATGAAACAATGTAACTTCATCTGAAACAGATGGAAACAGGTTTACTCAAAAGAGTATCAAGAGTTCAAATCTCACAATGGCAAACTATGAAACAATGTAACTTCATCTGAATAGGAACAGATGGAAATGTGTTTGTACTCGAAAGAGTTACAATCACTTGGTGGGTAGATGTTCAAAATTGAGCTCTGAGTCATGTTCTGCTGAACATCTCACAGGAATATAATTGCAGCTGACAGAGGCTGTGACAGTCGAGGCCACTGACAGTCAGAGGCCAGCTCCATGCTGTGGGCCAGGCTAATGAAGGGCCTCTGATGAGACCTACACTAAACCTGCAGGAGTTGCAGGGTCGAACAGGGGAGAACCTGACAGAGCTGCCTGAGGCATTGAGTAGAAACATAAGAACTAGGAACAGGAGAAGACCATTTGGCCCCTCAAGCCTGCTCCACCATTCAATAAGATCATGACTGATCTGCTTGTGTTTCGAATTCTACTTTCCCAACTAACCTTTGATTCCCTTGCCAAATGAGAATCCATCGACCTCTGCCTTAAAAATGTTTAATGATCCCGCCTCCACCGCCTTCTGAGGCAGACAGTTCCAGAGTCTCTCAACCTTCGGAGAGAAAAAAATTTCTCATCTCTGTCCTAAAAGGGCGACCCCTAATTTTAAGCCAGCTAGTTTTGGACTCGCCCTCAAGAGGAAACATCATTTCTACGTCGACCGTTCAGGATCTTGTATATTTCAATCAAATCATCCTTCACTCTTCTAAACTCCAGTGGAAACAAGCCCAGCATGTCCAACCTTTCCTTATAAGACAACTCTTATTCCAGGCAGCAATCTAGTAAACCTCCTCTGAACCGCCTCCAATGCGTTTACATCTTTCCTTAAATAAGGAGACCAAGCTGCACGCAATATTCAAGATGCGGTCTCACCAATGCCCTGTATAACTGAAGCATAACATCCTTACTTTTATGTTTGATTCCTCTCGTAATAAAGGATAGCACCCCATTAGCCTTCTTAATTACTTGGTGTATCTGCATACTAACTTTTTGTGACTCGTACTAGAACACCTGGGGCAGGATTTTGAGTTTAGCGGGTGCCCGCAATCGGTGGGTCTGGGAGTGCAAGCAGCCCCCGACCGTGATTTCACGCTGGCTGGTCAATTAACGGCAAGCCAGTGTGAAACGAGCACTGAGAAGCTCAGCGTTGCCGGGGTGGGGCTGGGAAGAGGGCGAGCGCTGAAGTCAGTGCGGGCGCAGGGAAGTGCGCACAGAAAGCTCCCTGAAGGGAGCTGCCTCAGGGAGTTGAAGAATTTAAATGTCAAAAATAAAATCTTAAAATGCTGAAAAAAATGGCACACTCAGAATGAGTCACCTAAACAAACATATGAATGCTGAAAATTCAGTCCAAACATTTTTATCTTTTCTTTAATTAATCTCAGAAACCTCATCCCACCCTTGGATGAGGTTTCCTCAAAAAGGCGAAGGCCATTTGGCCGATTCACCCACCCGCAACCATAACATTGGGCGACCAACGAAAAATCCCTGGTCATTGCAATTGTAATTAATAGGCTTCTTTATTGTTGGCGGGCATGCTGCTGACTCTTGTGTGCACCCTCCGACCAAAATATTGCACGAATGCGCGATGATGTCTGGATGCTCGTCCGAAGTCATCATGCGCTATTTCATGCCCGAGCGTGTCAGGCACCCGCCCGCATGCTGAGCGAAAAATTCGGCCCCTAGGTCCCTCTGCATCTCAGAATTATGCAGCCCTTCTCCATTTAAGTAATACTCTGCTTTTTTTATTCTTCCTGCCAAAGTGAACAACTTCACAGTTTCCCACATTAAATTCCAGTTGCCAGATCTTTGTCCATTCATTCAACCCATCCATATCCTTCTGCAACCTCCTCATGTCCTCTTCACAACGTACTTCCCTACCTTTCTTTGTGTCATCTGCAAATTTAGCTACCATGTCTTCACTCTCCTCATTAAAGTGATTGATACAAATTGTAAAAAATCGAGGCTGCAGCTCAGACCCCTGCGGGATATCTCTTGTCACATCCTGCCAATCAAAATACGACCCATTTAGGCATAATCTCTGTTTTCTGCCTGCCAGCCAATCTTCGATCCAGGCTAATATGTTATCCCCCACACCATGAGCTTTTATTTTCCGCAATAACCTTTGATGTGGCACCTTATCAAATGCCTTCTGGAAATCCAAGTAGAGCAAATCTATAGGCTCTCCTTTACCCACAGCACATGTTACTCCTTCAAAAAAATCCAGTAAATTAGTTAATCATGATTTCCCTTTCATAAAACCATGTTGACTCTTCCCAATTACCTTGAGCTTTTCTAAGGGCCCAGCTATAACCTCCTTAATGATCGATTCTAACAACTTCCCCATGACAGATGTCAAGCTAACTGGCCTACAGTTTCCTGTTTTCTGTGTCCCTCCCTTCTTGAATAGAATTCACTACTTATATTCACTATAATATATTCACTACTTTCAAGTCTGATGGAACCTTTCCAGACATGCATGAGCAATGGAACAGTCCATCCAGGCCATGATCTCTGCATTGTCTTAGGTGGGTGAGCGCATGGCTTCCTCCACGGAGAAGCTGATGATTGTCATGGATAGGCAGATCCAGCTGACCGCTCAGTGGATGCCTGATGTGACTGCTAACTTGTAGACCACCAGGGTGGCCACGAGTTCACCGCAGCAGTGGGTCAGCAAGAGATGGATGGAATGCCTGGACACCCCAGGGAAGCAGGGAGATGCCATTGCATATAGAGGAGCCTAAGAAGCTGCAGCCTGACACATTTGAGGGCTGCTCTCAAGGCTCCCTAAGGGCTGCCAGGAGCTCCCCAGCCACTCTGCCAGCGACCTGAACCCCTCCAGCAGCTGCAGCCACAGATCAGGCTCCAGCACTGGTGCAAGAGATTCTTGGTTTTCCAGCCCTGTCCAGGTCCGGGGCTGTCAGGGGATGCCCACCAGTTATCGAAGGCCATGAGTCATGCAGCCTGCCTCCAAGTCATCTGCAGATACTGGGTGTTCATCTCACTGAAGCACAACAAAATGTTTCAGAAAGAGCCCTTGGGGAAAACCGATTGGCATTGGTGTTTATATAATTGTTTAACAATCATGTTGTTTGTGTTTCATGAAAATGTATTTGTGCTTTCAATATTATATGCTCTGTTCATTGAAGGCTTATTAATGCTGGGCATGCAAAGTTTGAACACCCATCAACATGTGTCTAAGGGGCATTGTGTGTTGGGTCTCAATATGATGTTTGGAGCACCTCATAAGCTTTGGAACCCCTATTGGAAGGATATGTGACTTCAATGGACAGAGAAGAAGTATTGTAAGCAGCTGCCTGTCGTTGGAGACCAGGGCAATGGCAGCTGGTAAGGAAGAGGTTTTCTCTGGCCTCTCTGATGTCCACCTCAGTCACTCTGGCATTGGCAGCAGGCAGATGCTCTGGTCTTTCTTCCTGCTGGAGCTCCTCAGCCCCATCATCCTCATCAGATGAGGCTTGGGCCTCCTCTTCTTCCACCGGGTTCAGATTCTCACCTCTTTGCATTGCTGGTTTGTGCACTGTGTAACATAACACGATGATACATGAGCTCCTCGGTGGATCATATTATAGAGCTCCCCGAGACCAGGAAAGGCAATGGAAGCACATCTTCAGAAGACCTATGGTTTGCTCTATTATGGCTCTTGTGGAGCTGTGACTGGCTTTCTATCTCTCCTCAGTTTCACTGCAAGGGTCCCTGACAGTGGTCATCAGCCAAGTCCAGAGAAAGTAGACCGTGTCACTGAGGATCCATCATTTAGTTGTGGACGTGGGATGAACAAGTGTGGCACCTGCAAGTTACAAAGAACATCGGAATTGTGGCTGCTACCTGGAAATCGCTCACACATTTGCATTATGCTTCCTGTGGCCACATACAATCTGCACGTTGAGTGAATAAAAACCCTTCCTATTTCTGAATGCTGTCAGCTGGGCTGATGGTACTTTGATGGCCACACTGGTGCAGTCAATGCCACCCTGCAGCTGCAGAAAATCAGCTATGGCAGCAAATCCTGTGAACCTCTCAGCCCGGCTGTCTCCATCCATTTTGTATCTGATGAAGTCACCTGCATGCAACGAGTAGGCTGGTGACCTCTTTTATGCAGCGATGAGTGGCTGCCTGGGAGATACCACACGTCACTGGGACATGTGTGTTGATCCCAAGGTGTAGAAATTGAGAGCTGTGGTGACTTTTAAGCACTGCTGGCATTGGGTGGTCACTGTTTACCCTTGGGCACAGATGATCCATCATTAGAAGTTGATGACAATCCCCCTGGAGAGGTGTAGTCTCCTCTAGCAATGCCTCTCTGCAGGTAATTCATCCTTGTCTGGGATGTGCTGGGAACCTCCTGACCTTGTGCTGCCTTCTGTTACTGCTGCTCAGGGGGTGGGGGAGTGGGGGGTGCAATGGAGGGGTCTGCAGTATGGCATCTGCCTCATCCCAGAGCTCGTGATGTGGCATGACTGGGTAGATGATTCCCATTCTGATTACAGGCAGACTTTGAGGTGTGCTGTCCTCTGCCCCACAGATGTGCCACTATAAGGTTCTGTCCCTCAGCTCCTCAGCTTTGCCTGAAAGAAGTTTGCAGAGACCGCACCTCTGCCCTGGATCTCACTCTCCTGGAAATCAGATTCACTCTTCACAGCTGACTCAGGAAAGGCTTTTGAAAATGGTGAGGTTTCACTGGGAATCCATGCGAAATTCAATAGCTACTATTAAATCCTGGTGAGCTCCATGCAAATTTGCTTCGCCCATGTAAGTCTCTTCCCATCTCACATAAATAGTGCTCCCACTGCCAGGGATCAGATGGGAGCCCTCCCATGCGATTCCCTGGGCCCGTTCGCCATTTTGTCTGCTCCAGCAGGCTCCACTAAGTTCCACCCTCTTAGTCTGTTCAAACGTTAATTATATCCCTTAGCCCATTTTGAAAACTGATTTCTAATTTATTAAAATAAATTATTTATATCTCAGCTAAATATAATTTAATGTGGTTTGGATTAACTGAAATATGCTTATAGGATAATGGTAGGGCCATGATAAACTTGCTGGGACTGGCTCACTCCTCATAACCAGCCCTATCATATCTGTTATGGTGCCAATTGTTAGGGTAGTGTATCACATTTCATTATTATGCAAATGGCTTCAAATACTTCTGCCCATGTCCAACAACTATTAGATGTGAAAAAGGCTGTAGTTTCAAAAGATGAACAGGGATGGGCTAAGCCTTCTGGTTCGGCAGTCAGTAATGAGGAGCCATCAATTTATATTGTCACTAAGAGAGTGCAGAAGGAAGTGAAGAGGAATTTCTCTATGCAAAGGATTGCTAGAGCATGGAATGTTTTGCCACAGGGAGTAGTTGATATGGGGATCATTGCATTTTTAAGTGAAAAATGAATAAACATTTGAAGCGGAAGAAGATAAAGGGCTGTGGAGAGAGGCTGAACAGTTGGTTCAATTTCACATTGCTGAGCATGGGCACCAGCACAGAAATGATGGAACAGATGGCCTGTTCCTGGAAGCTTTCATGACTCTAAAGTTCTTGATAAATAAGGCACAACAATATTTTTACTAACCCAGTTTTTAAATGCATCACTAATAGGCACATGTTGAATATCAATACATGTTTATACAAATAATGCATTTGAAATTGGGCTAAAATAGGTTGAATGTATTATGCATTGTTTGAAGTTATTGTCATATTGGCCCAGGTTTTGTGGTTGCAATGATGATGAAACTATCAATTTTCACCATTATTACTCTATGATACTAATAGGGATTTCTGGTATGCACATTTAAAGGTTGCTGTCAGCAATTCTCTGCTGCTTCACAGGGTGCAGTGAGAAAGTCCTCACAGATGAAAATCAACTAGAAACCACTACATTGATGTGAATCTCCACTTTTTACACTATTATTCTTGCTGTGAAAGCTCTTGAAAAAGTTACACCTTGTTGATTGAGGTGTAACTTGGTTTTTAATATTTTACTAAAATCACAATTATTATTGAACAACCTCTCTGGCCATGAAAAAACTTAATTTTATATTTGTAGAATGTTGAGTTTTTTTCCATTCCAAGATAAAAATTCCTAGATTCTTAAAATAATTAAAATTATTATATTTTGGAGTGTATGCTATTTCAGCTTCTACCTTAGTCTCATGGGTAGTCTCAACCTTTATTTAACTTTTTGTAAGCTTACAAAAAGTGAATGATAAAAGCTATTTGTTACTTCTTGATTTGTTGTCTGTGGGAATATTATTGGCTTAGCCTGCTTGATTACATCACTGTTGCTGGACACCAGAAATTCCTTGTAGTTGGTACCAGATTGAAATTTAATGCCATGAAACATGAAATTGATCCCATAGAGCTTGCTAGATCTTTGTTGGAAGTTTTCATCGATGTTAGAGGTGAGCACATCATTTCACTGCTAACCTCAAAATCCAAGCCATTATAATTTGATTAATCTTACATACTGATGGGAACAATTATTAACAATTCCATACATCCCTGTTACCATTGTTGTTGACATTGAGACCTTATATCCACTTTACTGTGATGAGACTGGTTTTAACAAAAAATATGATTTTAGCCATCCATTGAATGGGGCTCTTTAACAACTGTTAGCATTATGAACTGTTTTAGAATTCCACAGTGATCCAGAACAAGGTCAAATTAAACTAATAACTTTCTGAAGCATTAGAATTAATGAAAGGTTACAAATCGACCTGAGAAAATACATTGACCTTAATGGCTAAAATATTGTTATTAATTAGATCCCATGAATTCTCAATATACTGAAACAGCTCTACGAAATTGAACTGTTTACCTTACTACAGTAAGTTAGTGTGAGCAAAAACAGAATTACCTGGAAAAACTCAGCAGGTCTGGCAGCATCGGCGGACAAGAAAAGAGTTGATGTTTTGAGTCCTCATGACCCTTCAACAGAACTAGGTGAATCCAAGGAAGGGGTGAAATATAAGCTGGTTTAAGGTTGGGGGGGTGGGGGGGGGGGGCTGCGGTTGGGTGGGGGGAGAGAAGTGGAGGGGGGTGGTGTGGTTGTAGGGACAAGCAAGCAGTGATAGAAGCAGATCATCAAAAGATGTCACAGACAAAAGAACAAAAGAACACATAGATGTTGAAGTTGGTGATATTATCGAAATGAATGTGCTAATTAAGAATGGATGGTAGGGCACTCAAGGTATAGCTCTAGTGGGGGTGGGGGGAGCATAAAAGATTTAAAAATATTTAAAAATAATGGAAATAAGTGGGAAAAGAAAAATCTATATAATCTATTGGAAAAAACAAAAGGAAGGGGGGAGGAAACAGAAAGGGGGTGGGGATGGAGGAGGGAGTTCAAGACCTAAAGTTGTTGAATTCAATATTCAGTCCGGAAGGCTGTAAAGTGCCTAGTCGGAAGATGAGGTGTTGTTCCTCCAGTTTGCGTTGGGCTTCACTGGAAAAATGCAGCAGGCCAAGGACAGACATGTAGGCAAGAGAGCAGGGTGGAGTGTTAAAATGGCAAGCGACAGGGAGGTTTGGGTCATTCTTGCGGACAGACCGCAGGTGTTCTGCAAAGCGGTCGCCCAGTTTACGTTTGGTCTCTCCAATGTAGAGGAGACTGCATTGGGAGCAACGAATACAGTAGACTAAGTTGGGGGAAATGCAAGTGAAATGCTGCTTCACTTGAAAGGAGTGTTTGGGCCCTTGGACGGTGAGGAGAGAGGAAGTGAAGGGGCAGGTGTTACATCTTTTGCGTGGGCATTGGGAGGTGCCATAGGTGGGGGTTGAGGAGTAGGGGGTGATGGAGGAGTGGATTCCAGGAAACCATAGCCAAGGGCGGTGAGGAAGTCACCGCCGAGGGCAGTGAATCAGGTGGAAGCGGAGCTCTGGGTCGCCTGATCTTGATTTTCAGTACGTCAAATTTGGTAAGCGTGGATGTTCATCACTTAGGTATTGATGAAACTAGGTAGGCGGTCACATGGTTAGTGGTCCAAAGACCTACCCTGAATTACATCATCTGAATGTGTTACGTTATTAATTATTTATTTACATTAACCCAAGGAAAAAGCCATATTTAGTTAACATAGTTATAATTAACACTGTGTAACCACTCCCAAATAATTAAAAAAGGTAAAAACTAACCGTTATGCCAGACTATACAAGTTCATTTAACCATTATGTACAAATTATCCACCTTACCCACCCACCAGGGATCAGGCATTAGGCCTCCCACCCTGGAGATATACAATACCCATCTCGTGCAGCCTCTCCGTCCTTCGTCTTGGGTCTTGTGACATCTCTACGAGTGGTCTCTGTGAGACAATTCTCTGACTACTGGTCTCCGAAGATCTGTAAAAGTTCCAATGTCAGAGAGATCATCAGTCCCGAAGTAAGCTGGGCGAAGGATTTGTATTTATTGATCTTCAGGAAACTCATGAGGCTGTTATTCTTGTCAAACCACTTCCGGGACACCCTGGTCCACTCCTCCATCACCCCCTACTCCTCAACCCCCACCTATGGCACCTCCCCATGCCCACGCAAAATATGTAACACCTGCCCCTCCACTTCTCTCCCCCCACCCAACTGCCCCCGCCCACCTTAAACCAGCTTTTATTTCACCCCTTCCTTGGATTCATCTGGTTCTGTTGAAGGGTCATGAGGACTCGAAACATCAACTCTTTTCTTCTCCGCCGATGCTGCCAGACCTGCTGAGTTTTTCCAGGTAATTCTGTTTTTGTTTTGGATTTCCAGCATCTGCAGTTTTTTGTTTTTATCTTAAGTTAGTGTGCGCGTTCAGCAGAGAGGGGATTTCAGAATGGAGTGATCATACTTGTGCCCCATGAAATATCTGGGTGTTTTTTCCAAATTGTCCTGAGGATTTCCTCCCCTCTCTCTCTCCCCCCTCTCCTGGATAACATTGGTTACACTCCAATCACTGGACCAATAGTCAAAGTTCAGATCCATCAGTAAGTGTGAGCAAGCTACTCAAACATGAGAAGTATCACAGCACCAGCCAATTCAGCACAGACAGAAGATCACTTATGCTTATCTTTCAGTGGTATCGTGGTTCAGCAATGGTTAATCTACACCTCTTTCATTCTGTTGGATAACAAATCTGGAGGCTTTTTCATTTTATTTTCTTTGATCATAGTAAAGTTAAATTATCTTATCACATTGACCTTCTCAATTTCTCTCAAAATTGAAAACCTTTAGAACATCTTCCACTCAATCTCTTCCTCTGTGAATTTCTGAGGTCACTTTGTAGTTCACTGAATCCCCTCCGATGTTGAGTTGAAGGTTTGACATCCAAAGTTGAACACAAAAGAGTCTTGCCAATGAGTTTATGCATGGTTAAAGCAACCTGATATATACTATAAATTGACTGATATTGTGCTTCCAGCAGTGGGTGGGGCTGAGTTAGTTTGGGTTGCAGCTAAAACTACAATGCTACAGCATGATTCTCTGACCCAAAATCTCTTCTAGTCTGGAGCACAAAATAAGTGAACTTACTCTCTAGTTAAATGCCCTGAAGATACACTGCGGTCCTTATTAATAGCAGTTATACCCTGACTGGAAGCCGATTGTGAGTGTTCAATTTTTTAAAAACTTGATCCAGGGCTGAACGTGTTTTGGCAAAGCCGTATTGATTACCTATCACTAGTTGCCATGAAAAGGTGTTGATGGCACTCCCTTGAAGGTGTTGTTTAGGGAATTCTAGGACATTGACGAAGGGATAGCATATTTGTGCATATCAGTATAGTGAATCACCTAGAGCAGAACTTCAAGTTTCCATGGCATAACTGTGTTTGTCCTTCTCGGTGGTAGAGGTCAAAGAGGGGGAAGTAGTGTTGAAATAAATTTGGTGCATTGCTACAAAATATCCTGTAACTTGCACATAAAACAGCTACAGCGCAATGGTGGTGGAGGGGCTCAATATCACTCCCTATGGCAGTAAGGGCCAATCAAGAAAATCCCACAACATGTTGGGCCAGACTTCTGAGGAGTGACAATTGCAGTCGGATTGTCACTCCACTCCTTTTCACTCAAACTAGAACACAGCTGCACTTTTCTCGCCCGACCTTCTGACTCATGCCGAATGAGAATAGTGCAGTGGAGTGGACTCCCCAGGCCTTCAGTCAAGTGCAGCAGTGTTGGGGAAGGTGCAGCCAATCCCTCTTTTTTCAACGGCATTAGCTGCTGTAAAGCAGGTAAGTTTGAAGGTCCAGCCACTCTAAGATGTCAGAGAGCAGATAAGCTTGTAAGGCAAGTGGATAGGATGGGGGGTGGGGGAGGGTCGGGTGGTTAATGGGGGTTAGGATAGGTCAGAGGGTGTTGGGTGGTCATTGGGGGCATCAGGTAGTCAGTGGGTTGGATCAGGTGGTCAGTGGGGGGGTGTCAGGTGGTCAGTAGGGGAGGGAGTTGGGTGGGAAGTCAGAACCTGGGGGTAGTTTGGCATTGGGAGAGAAGTTGGGTGTTTTAGGGTATAGTCAGGGTGTCAGAAGGGTAGTTGGGGGTGCATAGTTGGGGGGTTTGGCAGTCCATTGGGAGTAGGGGTAGTCAGAGTGTTGGGAGGTTAGCTGGAGGTGTGGGTAGTTGGGGCCGGAGAGTCAAGAGGTCAGAGGAGCAGTCGGGGGTGTTGGGAATGTAGTAAGGGGTGGGAGCATAGTTGTTGGTGTGGGGGGTTAGTCAGGGGCAGGGGGGGGCCAGCCTTTGGTGTGGGAAGGGTAGTGAAGGGGTGAGGGCAGTTGGAGGTGGTGGGGGAGTAGTCAACAGGTTGGGGACAGTCAGGGATTGTGGTTTAGTTGTAGGTTTGGGGGATTAGCTGGAGGTTCGGGAGGGTAGTCGAGGGGTGGGGTAGTGTGAGGCGGTGGGGTTTAGTTGGGGGTTGAGGGTTAGTTGGGGAAGGAGAGATCCCCCCCCAGTTAGGCTGCAAGCATGCTTGCCAGGGTTTACCTGATAGCTTGCCCATGTGGTATTCTCCTGCCTGCTGTTGGTGTCAGTGGTTTGTGGCCACTTAAGGGCCTCAGTTGGTCTCTTGGAGTGAAAGCTGTTCTCGATCCTCCTCTTCCAGACTTAATTGCGGGGGGGGGTGGGGGGTGGAGGGAGGGGGGGAAAGGGAAACACGATGGCCTTTCCACTGCATTATATGGACACCCTGTTTTCCAGCCCACCTCCCAGGTAAGATATTAAATTCTGCCCATTATTTTCCTGTCTTGAATGTTCTTATCTACAATGAACATTGAATATAGTTTAGTTGCAGTTATCTTTCTTTTGACTCTGGCTTGTTGCTTTAATTTCCTTTTTAACCCTCTAAGTGCTTATTTGTTTGTACTATTTAGCACAGATGCTCCAGGATTTGTGAGAAGTTCTGACTTATGGATTTCCTCTGCTATCTGCTGTTCGGAAACATTGCTTCTGTGGGGCATTATTTCAGTTTTAACCTCTACCTAATGTCATGTAGACCAATGTTTGCAATGTATTCTGCAGCTTGGTTTAATTGGAGAGCTGGCTTGTGATGTATTTCACTTTTGTACTTAAACTCACAGCCTGCACATGGAGGTGGTATGAAATTCCTGAGCATTTATGTTGAGGGGGTGGGGGGCGGTGGGTGGGTAGTGGAATGTGAACTGCAATCCACATATGCTGTGCTTCTGCTCCATTTGGTTGGGTTCTTAAATTACGATTGAGGGATCATGGGTGTAACATCTGCCTGCCCCTCTCCCAGTCAAGGAGGCAAATGGGGTGGAGTTTCCAGGCTTCTGAGAATTTATTTTTTTTATGCCCTTTGAAAATCAGAATTCAGTCCAGCTGAGAATTGACACGAGTACTTCTGAGGATTTCTAAAGAGGATTTCTAAACCCAGAGTGGATTTACTAACTTCTGTAGTTGAAGTGGCACCAGAATGAGCCGGAGTTTAAAAGTGAAATTGTTGGACCATTTGGGCTCCTGCAGACCTCCACACATCTTCCAAGGGTGGATTAACTCAGGTCAGAATGGCTACTGCTGCTGCACCTTGCAGGTGTCAATCTGCCCTGGCTATGCAAATGGCTTTTGCCCCTGAGTTTGCCCCTGGCTTTGGGCAAAGCCGGGTAAGTATTGCGTCAGTGGAACGGAATCCTGAGAATTTCCAGGTTAGCATTTATATGCAGACACATTTAGAGACTCTTCAGTTTCATTTGATTTGTGTCTTTTGAATGACTGTTTATTTCATGGTTTGTGTGGTCCTTCTTGTTAGCTTTTATGGACTTAAAGACGTTTGGAGTATTGTGCGAGACTCTGGCTCTATAACATCAGATATCATATTTAATGGAGAAATTGGTTGACTGGTCTGTCATATTTGAAGGAAGTGGACTGATGTTTGTATAAATAAATATTCTTATACATAAATCCATTAAATCCGAAAGCTGAGCTGGCAAATTAGGTCTTGGAAGAAAATAAGGGGGACAACAAGAGTATTGTGGCCTCAGAGCTGTTGTGGAGGATACATTGAGATGGGGACCAGAGAACATGAACAGTTGGGCAGCAGGAGGCTGAGGCTGCCAAGCAGATAGTCACTGTTTTGGAGATGAGGAAATCCATGAACGTCTGCCACCTGGATGGAAGAGACAGGAGAAGTCAGTGAAACTGTGGAGTGCAGGACTCTCTTCTGCTGCAGAAAAATTAAACACCATCTTGGCTCGCCCTGGAGTCCCTTTTGATCTGATTGTAGGTGGTCAGAAAATATTTTAGTGCTGGCACAAACAAATTGTTTGCTGGTGAAAATTTCAGATCAAGACTATTTTATCTCCCAGGCCTTATTAACATGCTTCCAGTCTACTTCTACCTAGAATGTGGTGAAGTGGGTGGAAAACAGTTCCTGGGCTCTGGAAAATTGGGTGACTCTTGGCTTAAAGTTATGGGTGGAATTTTCTATTAATGAGACTAAGTGCAGTGGTGGGTGGTTTCGTCAGTGCCCACCACGCTGTCCGGAATGGTGGGAACTCGCACCCGATTCTGTGCTCGGAGCCTCGTTTAAGTATGTAAAAGTGCGTATCAGCCCAAGTCATCCGGCGGATCAGGAGTTGCATAGTGCAGCTGCCATCAGCTGGCAAGTTCGAAGGTCTGGGCGCCATTTTTGAAGGCCAGTCCAACACACAATCTCTTTCTCTCCAGCTCACTAGACATGTCTGGCAGCCAGAAGAGGAAGGCTGAGTGCCTGCAGAAGAAGGCAGCACCCCGCCTCATGTACCAGGCCCTCCAGGCCTTGATCAGAGGGGTGCAGGTGCAAAGGCACACGCTCTATCCCAGGAATGGCTGCAGGAAGTGCAGCAGCCTCATGTCTCTGGCCTGGGAGGCTGTCGTGGAGCAGGTCAGTGCGGCTGGCAACCGCGCCTGAAATGTCAGCCAGTGCAGGAACAGGATGAATGATCTTATCCAATCCATCAGGGTAAGTCATCCTTCAACTCCCTCCAATATCAAACTCTCATCATGGCACCATGCACTCAAACGGTTACTCTCTTTGGGGATCTCTCGCAGCCATTAGTAGGGGACACATATCAACGCACATTCTCTTACAGAGACTTTCACATCACCACCATCCCATCTGGCATGTTGCTCCCGCTCCATCCTCTGGCCTTTCTGGGGAGGGCTCACCACACACAGGGGACATGCATCTTACCCAACCTCTGCTCCATCCCTTCTCATCACATGCCTTTCTTTCTTCTTCATACTGGCAAAGCTGGTGCACAACAACCAAGAAACAGCGCAGACCGGGCGAGGGACGGCCAACATCATTGCCCTCACTGAGTTTGAAGAGGCTGCAGCTGAGCTGGCTGGGGGGGGACAGGGATTGCTCCTGTGGGGAAGGGGAGATTGGCCTTTCCCTCCAACCCAGTACAGATCACAGCTCCATTACTTTATCAAATCCTGACAATCTCAAGGAGTCACATGCAGCCTTATCTAGCTCATGCTCATTAACTGAAACTCTATTTTCTTGGCACCAGCAGATCGAGGCCCCCAAGCCAGCCCAGCACAAGTGCAAGCCTCAAGACTTCAATGAGGAGGAAGTTCCAGAAGAGCCATTACGGCTCTCACATGCACCATCTACCAGCTCAGAGACACACACGTTGGTGGGTACAGCTGTAGATTAGGCTCGGGCTCACTTTCTGGGGAACACCTCACTAACACGTCCCCGCAGCAGTTGGAGGCAAGGAGAGCCCAGGTCTCCGGCACTCACAGGGCTGCTGGAGACCAGACACCCTCTCAGTCCAAGTCGGATGATGAGCCTCTGGAAGCAGCCGCCAAATTTATGCTGGAGATGTAATGACAGGTGGCAGAACATCAGGCAGAGATCTGGCAGTCAGTCAGCAGACTAGAGTGAATGATGGAGGAGCCTTTCTGCATTCTGTATGATGTCATGGCTCTGACATACGAATGCCAGTTACCATAAGAAGGCTGGCAACTACCACGGAGACCTTGGTCCAGCTGGTCTTGCTAGATTTGTGCTTGGCTCTGCGCTCCATGATGGTGAGCACCATCAGGATGTAGGCAATCCTAGGTCTGGCAAGTCATCCCCATTGTTTGGGTCTCTCCTCCTGGCCCTCCTGTTCATGGTCTGGTTACCCTTGACCATGTCCCTCAACTGGAGCTGTGTGCGGAGTCGCCCCTCCCTCCTCCATTTCATTAGCACCATGACAAAGGCATCCATGAGCCCTGGATCCATATCTGCTTTTGCCTTCTCCCTGACAGGAAACATTGAAGACATTAATGATTCAATGGGCAAGAAAGCAAAGCTCAAAAGATGACATGTTTGGAGACTTAAGGGCCCATAGTCTTTCTTGCCCTACTTGCACGGTGGTTCATTCCGTATTGTCCCTGAGACACTAGCACACACATTGAGGTTACCAAGATGGCATTCGCAGATATGTAACATCTTGAGCCCTGTGTGAGAAGCTGAAGTTTCAGTGAGATGAGTGACCCAAGCTAGCTCTGTGCTCCAGTCTCTCATGTGGCATATTAATGACCAATCAGTTGCTCATTGTCAATGGCCCATGAGGAGTATCACATCTGGTGAATGCATGACAGACCTTCATTGATGGAATGACATATCTGATGCAGATATGCCTCCTTCATGATTGCCTGCATTCCCAAATTCTACATTCCTATGTGTTACTCTTGAGATGCAGCGAGTGTGATGTGAAGCCACTGAGTTCTGAGTAGCCCTTTAACAGTGTTAATGAAGCCACTGGCTTTCATCACAAGGAGGTATTCTTCCTTTCTTTCTAAGCAGACTCCTGTAGCAACAAGAGGTTAAAGGGTGACCCCAGAAAAACCGCCATCATGTTCGTCCTTCCCTCTCACTGCCATTCCACAGCCTTTCCTCCCTGTTGCCCCCATTGCATTCGTCAACCCGACTCTCGCCTCACAACCCACCTCAGTTGAAGTGCTAGTCTCTGAAAGTGGAGGCCTGCATGAGTACCACAGCACAGTGGTGTCCTTCAGGGCAATGAAAGCAAAGAGAAGGAGCAGTCCAACCCTACAGCCCTGGCGCAGCGCTATGGCAGATATGTTCCACTCACCTCGAAGTTAGCGGTGAACTGAGGTCCAACTTGTGCACCTCACCCTTTTTCAAACGGGTTTGAGGCCAGCGTAATTTCCACTGGCGGAAGATTGGAAGGCCTGGCAGCTGTTTTAATGAACATTCATGACATGCTAATGAATGCATTTGGCGTTTATGCCATTAGTTGGTGGGATAGCCAGCCCGCCATGAGCACACCATCGGGAGAATTGCTGCTTACATTTTACTTCGTTGGGTTTGGCGACTTTTTGCCTGCCGCTGGCTTCTCTACTCCCACCCGCCATGAAACCTGCCACGGGTGAGATAGGAGAATTCTGGCCTATGTGTGAGAAGGAGCTTCCACTAGAGTGTCATGGCGAGATCTTGGGGGGTGGCAAGAGGTGACATTCAGAGCAGAGAAGGCTGCAACTTTCCTCGTGGGGTTTGAGGGGGCATTTATGCTGCCCCTAACTGCACAAAAGAAAGTGAAAAACATATGTGTCTGAACCTCTTTGTGACCAGTTGTGATTCGTTTCAGCCTGTAACAGTGGATTTCCCGACCCAGGCTTGAGTTAAAATTGCAGATGGGGCCCACTTCATTGGATCCCTATCTGCATATTTAACGATGGGCCCTGCTGGCCTTGGGCAGAAGCCTGAATAAAAAAAAATCAGTGTCAGCAGGTTTCTTTCCAGTGGGTTAGAAATGCAAGGAATCTTAATTGCATGCCCACTTGATATCCAGCAACTAAAATCACCCCAGTACCTGTGTTTGAATTCAGGGATGTAGGACTGAAGGGGGAATGGATTGGTTGATGAGCGTGCCAACTTCACAGAGCTAGTTACATCCTGTACTTGGTTAAGTAGTGAGTGAATTATGGGAACATCTAAACAGTGCTCTCAGGTGTCCATCACATTCTTTAATGTAATTACAAACTTGCTGGGGGAATTGGAAAATGTCACTTAGATTGATAGCAATCGCACTGGCATCATTTTGTTTAAACTCTATGACCATTTTTTGGCCCCAAGGACCTCATTATGGTCCCTAGCTTTATTTGAAAGTGAAAAATATCCATTGTACAGCCAGTAATGATGTGCGTCTAAAATACTGCTATTGCTGTGTTATGGTCAAAATACTTTTTCTGCCTCAGTGAGACAATATTTTAGCTGGCTTCTTAAGGCAAATGAATATTTTTCAGTAAAGGTCAGCACTTCAAGGTGAACTTTGCATGAAATATTTTAAAAGGAAACATTATTTATCAACAAATTACTGTGGAATTTTACGTGAAAAACTCCTGTAGCCTCTGTGACACCCTAACAAATGCTGATAACTGAAATTGTTGGGAAAAATGAATATATCGTAAGTTGTTGGGAAAAATGAATAAATCATTAATTGCTGGGTGGCAATCGCCTCTGCACTTCAATAAATAGCCAATAAACTTACCACCTCTGATTTTCTTTTTCCTACTTTTCTTCCTTTACTTTTCTTTCCTTTACTTTTTTATTTTATTTCAATTTCTTAAACAAAGTAAAGCTACTCTCCATTCCTTCATGCAACATTGTCCTTGGGAGTCTGCCATTAACTATACATATTATACAGGATAAGGGAGCATTGTTTCCTGATTGCATTTACTACTTTCTGTACCACTTCAAGTCTTCTGGAATATATCCACAACCCCCCTGCCCCCCACCTCTCCCCCCGCCCCCCACCCCCCCAATTATTTTAATGCCTTTGCTCCTTCACATTTGTTTGCCTGTTGGAATTTTTTTGGGGATCGTTGGAGTCCCAGCTGAGTGGTATCAGATCCTGTGTATGTGTTGGAGATGTGATGTACTGGGAGGATGCTGAAGTTGGAGTGTCGGATTTTGATAATCAGCTGCTCTTAAAGTACAATTGAATTAAATGGCCCATTCTTTTTTGGCAGAAAATTGGCTGAGGACAGAATGGCACCATTCAACTGAGACTCTGGAGATCCTGCTTCAGGAAATCTTCCAGTCAACGATGGCTCTGTTTTGAGAGCAGGCCTTAGACCTGCATGGATGGAGGTGATAGAGTGATGTATGGCTCAGATCTGGGAGCAACGGAGTGGTTTTTTTAATGACCTATGTGAAGTTGCTAATATAAGTATGTCAACATGTAGGAATGTTTTATGAAAGCAAAATACTGTGAATGCTGGACTGCTCAGCAAATCAGGCATAAAAGCAAATGCTTTCATAACCTAATCACATCAGGAAAAGTGAGTACAGTTGCACATTCACGTACACCCTTTGTGCCATCACTCACCCCTTCATTCTGCTTTGTGAAGCCTACTCCATCACACCACCCCCATTCATCCTTATCCTTCTGCAACTTTATGCCTCTATCTAATACCCTCACTAAATTCACTATATCATTTGGCTGGACAGATGCCATTACATTCACACATGGGCCTCTTCTTTCTCTCATTGCAGGAGAAGAGAGTAGAGAACATCTGAAAGAGGGAGAGAACCAGAAGTGATCCTTCAGTCATCTCTCAGTTGACAACAGGAGAGGAAGAGAAAAAGGATACCTGCAAGTTTCAGTGTGCCTGATCATTGGAGATCGGGAACTTCGAACTACCTGTTGAGGTAATTAAATAACAGCAACTCAAATGTCATACAGCACTCAGTCATGTTGACTTGAGGAAGTAACAAGCAAGGTGGATAAAAGTAAATCTGTAGATGTGGTGTATTTTGTTTTTCAAAAGGCATTTGATAAGGTGCTACGTCAAAGGTTACTACACAAAATAAGAGGTCATGGTGTATGGGTTAACATTAGAGGATTGGTTAGCTAACAGAAAACAGAGATTAGGGATAAATGGGTAATTTTCGGGTTGGCAAGCTGTAACAGTGGAATGTCACAGGGATCAGTGCTAGGGCCTCAACTATTTACAATCTCTATCAATGAATTAGATGAAGGGACCAAACGTATGGTAGCTATATTTGCTGATAACACAAAGATTGGTAGGAAAGGAAGTTGTCAAGAGGCCACAAATAATTTACAAAAAGATTTAGATAGGTTAAGTGAGTGGGCAAAATTTCTAGCAGATGGAGTATAATGTGGGAAAATGTGAACTTGTCCATTTTGACAAGAAAAATAGAAAAGCAGTAAATTATTTGAATAGAGAGAGTATAGAACTCTAAGATACAGAGGGATCTGGGTATCCTCGTACATGAATCACAAAAAGTTGGTGTGCACGTGCAGGCAGTGATTAGGAGGCCAAATAGAATGTTGGTGATTATCACTCAGAGAATTGAGTATAAAAGTAGGGAAGTGATGCTGTAGTTGTACAGGGGGGTACAGAGCAGCCTGCCTCTACCTCTGCTGAAACCAGGGGTTTTAGGAAAAGGAAGAGTAAAGCTTTGTAATTGCACAAGGGTATGCAGGTGGGCATCTGAGACAATGCTATGTTGAATACATTCTCAGACAACTAACAGACAATTTAAATATTAAACTAAAGATTAAAAATATTGCTCAAAGAAATCAATTTTTAAAATTTATTCATGGGATGTGGGTGTCGCTGGCTAGGCCAGTATTTATTGCCCATCTGTAATTGTCCTTGAGAAGGGTGGTGAGCTGCCTTCTTGAACCGCTGCAGCCCATGTGGTGTTGGTATACCCACAGTGCTGTTAGGGAGGGAGTTCCAGGATTTTGACTCAGTGACAGTGAAGGAACAGTGATATATTTCCCAGTCAGGATGGTGAGTGACTTGGAGGGGAACTTCCAGGTGGTGGTATTCCCATGTGTCTGCTACCCTTGTCCTTCTAGATGGAAGTGGTCGTAGGTTTGGAAGGTATTGTCTAAGGAGCCTTGGTGAGTTTCTGCAGTGCATCTTGAAGATGGTATACACTGCTGCCATGGTATGTCGGTGGTGGAAGGCATGAATGTTTGTGGATGTGGTGCCAATCAAATGGTCAGATTTGGCCTGGATGGTGTTAAGCTTCTTGAGTGTTGTTGGAGCTGCATTCATCCAGACAAGTGGGGAGTAATCCATCACATTCCAGACTTGTGCCTTGTGGATGGCGGACAGGCTTTGGGGAGTCAGGAGGTGAGTTATTCACTACAGAATTCCTAGCCTCTGACCTGCTCTTGTAGCTGCAGTATTTATATGGCTATTCCAGTTCAATTTCTGGTCAATGGTAACACCCAGGATATTGATAGAGGGGATTCAGTGATGGTAATGCCATTGAATGTCAAGGGGTGATGGTTAGATTCTCTCTTGTTGAAGATTGTCATTGCCTGGCACTTGTGTGGTGTGAATGTCACTTGCCACTTGTCATCCCAAGGCTGGATATTGTCCGGGTCTTGTTGCATTTGGACATGGACTACTTCAGTAACTGAGGAATCATGAATGCTGCTTAACATTGTGCAATCATCAGCAAACATCCCCATTTCTGACCTTATGATAGAAGGAAGGTCATTGATGATGCAACTGAAAATGGTTGGGCTGAGGACAGTCCTCTGAGGAATTCCTGCAGTGATGTCCTGGAGCTGAGATGACTGACTTCCAACAACCACAACTTTTGTGCTAGGTATGATTCGAGCCAGTGGAGAGTTTTCCCCCTGATTCCCATTGACTCCAGTTTTGCTAGGGCTCCTTGATGCCATACTCTGTCAAATGCAGCCTTGATGTCAAGGGCAGTCACTCTCACTTCACCTCGGGAGTTCAGCTCTTTTGTCCATGTTTGAACCAAGGCTGTAATGAGGTCAGGAGCTGAGTGGCCCTAACGGAACCCAAACTGAGTGTCAGTGAGCAGGTTATCACTAAGCAAGTGCAGCTTGATAGCACTGATGTCTCTGTCCATCACTTTACTGATGATCGAGGATAGACTGATGGGGTGTTAATTGGCTGGGTTGAATTTGTCCTGCTTTTTGTGTACAGGACATACCTGTGCAATTTTCCACATAGCCGGGTAGGTTCTGTAGGGAGGGGCCTGACAGGGGTCCTTTCTCCCGTCTCACTTAAGTTCATAGCCATATTCTAGACGTAACAGGAATGAATGACTATGACAAGTAATATGTAAAAACAATTTTATTGAATAATGATAATATTATTATATTATTATTATTACAAGGGAAGCTAGGGATGGGCAATAAATCCTGGCCTTTCCAGCGAAGCCCGCATCCCATAAATGAATTTAAAAAATGGTATGACAGTTATAATTGATATATTAATATATAGAAAAAAGAGAAAAATAAATAAGAAGAAAGATAACTTCATTGAAAGGAGAAAACACTTTATATATATCAGAAGAAAAGAGGAAAGACATTTTTCTAAAGCACAAATAATGACTCCAACTTGGTCTGTTCCATTAAAGCTCCCCAAAGTGGGTATCTCCTCCTTAGCCTGTTCCATGAAGGCACCCTAAATTGCTACTCATGGGAGGCACGACAGTCAGTCACTCCCTTCCTCGCCCCTCCCCTCATCTTCAGTGGTGACTATTTCACTATGGCTGCAGGAGCGAGTCCTCAAAGCAGTGTCCTTTTAGCCAAATTTCTGGCCCCATTCCAGCCTTCCAAGGCCTGGTACAGCCCTTTCCCAAAACAATTCTCAGTTCTTATCAATTCTTCTCACAGGCACTGCAAAGCCATGCAGACTTTGCAATATCCAATTCGCTTATGCATCTTTTGATGGTATCTTCCTATCCGTCATCCTTCAACTGTTATGCCCATCAATCAAACTTCATCTTCTGATGACCATACTAAGTGACCACCATAAGGTTACTCGTCACCCTGGCCTGTAGTACAAGGATCACTGAATGCAGTAAGAAAAAGGATAAATAAAAGACAACATATTTTAGTATTCTAGCTTGAAAAATGGAAAACAAAGGTGTAATCAAAATACCAACTGTTCATGGCCTGGGAAAACAAATCACTACTGATCATTATTGATTAATTAAACAAAGCACAATCATTGCTAGGTTAAGGCCAACGTCTACCAAGTAAGATTTAATACAAAATAACTTTAAGTATTTACTATAGGCTTAAAATCAAGAGTAAAGCAGAAATAAACTGCAAAAGTTATTGCCTGCAGGCTTCAAGCCGACATTGCCAGTGTTGTAGCTGTACTGGAACAACTTGGCTGGGGGCAAGTCTTCAATACTGTTGCTAAAATATTGTCAGTGCCCATAGCCTTTGCAGTATCCAGTGCCTTCAGGTGTTTCTTGATATCACGTGGAGTGAATTGAATTGGCTGACGACTGGCATCTGTGATGTTGGGTACCTCCGGGGGAGGCCGAGATGGATCATCCACTTGGCACTTCTGGTTGAAGATTGATGCAAATGCTTCAGCCTTCATCAGTACTGATGTGCTGGGATCTCCCATCATTGAGGTTGGGAATTTTTGTGGAACTTCCTCCTCCAGTGAGTTGTTTAATTGTCCATCACCATTCACAACTGGAGGTAGCCGGACTGCAGAGCTTAGATCTGACCTGTTAGTTGTGGAGATGCTTAAATAAATTTAATTTTAATTCTAAAACAACTGTGCACCATTTCCACCTGTGATAATGTGGAATAAAGTCCTTCTTTATCAGTATTAAAGTACTTTCGATACAAGGAATGAAAATGCTTGATTAAGTTCTTGATCCTTCAGGGAATATCACTACCATCTGAGTTGCTGTAGTTAGTGCTCCTCACATCAATGGCATTTCTGAGTTAAATGACCTTGACTGACCTGAGACTGCAATAGATTGCTTCCTCACCATTTCAGCTTCATATCTCTATTCCAGAGATAACAGATCAAGCCTTCAAAATAGCACTGTAACGTGATTTGCCATCTGTTGCAGTTATTTGAACCCTTGGTGTGCACCACTGTCATTACTTCCTAATTTTTCCCTTGTTTTCACTTTGAAGATATGCATTGCGTGAAAGACAACAATGAATATTTGTACAGCATTAACTGGGCTGCAAATTTTACCAACACATGTAAACACCAATAGCTGTTAATTTGCTTCCTAAAGTATGACAGATATGGGAATAAAAATCAAAACTATGCAAATTTCAAAGGGTGGGGAGTGCTGGGGGGTGGGGGGTGGTGGGGTTGGTGGAAAGTGATAGAAGAAGTGACTATAAATGTAAGAATTTCTCTTTTGTCAGTATTACATATATACTCCAGATGTAAACCATAGCAGTTAAACTCACTCTGTTTCATTCTCTTGGTATTATGATTAGATGTCATTTGGATTTGTTCTGCTAGTGATACAAGAATTTGAATAACCTTTGGTTAATCTTGTTAAAACAGTTAAGGTGAGGATATAAACCCTGAATTTTTGGGAACCTATTTACACCAACATAATGGCATAATTTTGCCCAAATTTCCTGCAGAGTTTATTAGAGCATAAAAACCTGTATGAAGCAAAGACAAATGCTATATCATCAATAGGATTCTGAGGAAACAATGGATGTCTTCGTGACAGGATTTACTACCATTTGGAAGCAAATGGGCATATTAGTGAGAGGCAGCATGGTTTTGTGAAGGAGAGGTCGTGTCTTACTAACTTGATCGAGTTTTTTGAGGAAGTGACAAAGATGATCGACGATGGAAGGGCAGTGACGGTTATATACATGGATTTCAGTAAGGCCTTTGACAAGGTCCCTCATGGCAGACTGGTACAGAAGGTAAAGTCACACGGGTTCAGAGGTGAGCTGGCAAGATGGATACAGAATTGGCTTGGTCATAGAAGACAGAGGGTAGTAGTGGAAGGGTGCTTTTCTGAATGGAGAGCTGTGACTAGTGGTGTTCTACAGGGATCAGTGCTGGGACCTTTGCTGTTTGTAGTATACGTAAATGATTTGGAGGAAAATATAACTGGGCTAATTAGTAAGTTTGCAGATGACACTAAGGTTGGAGGATTGCAGATAGTGAAGAGGATTGTCAAAGGATACAATGGGATATAGATCGGTTGGAGACTTGGGTGGAGAAATGGCAGATGGAGTTTAATCTGGACAAATGTGAGGTAATGCATTTTGGAAGGTCTAATACAGGCAGGAATTATACAGTAAATGGCAGAACCCTTAAGTGCATCGACGGGCTGAGGGATCTGGTTGTACAGGTCCACAGGTCACTAAAAGTGGCAACGCATGTGGATAAGGTAGTCAGGAAGGCATATGGCATGCTTGCCTTCATTGCAGGGGTATTGAGTATAAAAGCTGGGAAGTCATGCTGCAGCTGTATAGAACCTTGGTTAGGCCACACTTGGAATATTGCGTGCAATTCTGGTCGCCACATTACCAGAAGGATATGGAGGTGTTGGAGAGGGTGCAGAGGAGGTTTACCAGGATGCTGCGTGGTCTGGAGGTTATTAGCTATGAGGAGAGGTTGGAGAAACCCGGATTGTTCTCACTAGAGCGATGGAGATTGAGGGGCGACTTGATAGAAGTTTACAAAATTATGAGTGGCATGGACAGAGTAGATAGTCAGAAGCTTTTTCTCAGGGTGGAACAGTCAATTACTAGGGGATATAGATTTAAGGTGAGAGGAGAAAACTATAGAGGAGATGTGCGGGGCAAGTTTTTTACGCAGAGGGTAGTGAGTGTCTGGAATTCGCTGCCAGAGGAGGTGGTGGAAGCAGGTACGATAGTCGTGTTTAAGAGGCAGCTTGACAAATACATGAATAGGATGGGAATAGAGGGATACGGACCCTGGAAGTGCAAAATGTTTTAGTTGACGGGCAATATGATTGGCGCAGGCTTGGAGGGCCGAAGGGCCTGTTCCTGTGCTGTACTTTTCTTTGTTCTTTGTTCTTTCTTTGAAACATGAGCTGAATAAAAGTGTGGAACATATGCTATTCCTCTATTTACATTTTTTAAATAATTCAGTGTATTTCCAGTGTTGGAATAGCATTTCCATTTTCATTGAGCTGTTGTTCCAGGAGAACATGGGCTCCTTAGATGAATTTTCGATTATGCAGCAAGCTTTAACTATTCTTGCCTCTGCCCCCACCCCTCCCATCTTTGGCCTGTACTGCAGGACATCCTCTGAGCTGTTCAAGATCCAGATGATCCTCTCCATCAGCTGCTTGGTGGCTGCACAAGCACCATCATAATTTGCCAATGTTCCATTGTGGCTCACATGGAACAATGACATTATCCATTAGGAGACAGGACTACTCCCACCACTCCCCCCACCCCCATCCTTATCCCAGCCCCTTCAGACCCATTCATTCATTCATTCACCTCACCTCATGAAATAACTGCATGTTGGCTAAAAAATGTAGGATGAATGCATCGTGACAAATTCCTGCATGCTGTGTATTGATGTACCCTGTCTGTTTCTGGGTATCACACATAATCTGGGCACTCAGTGAGTGGAACTCCTTCCTGTTCATGTATGGGACAATATCCACATTGGCAACTTTTGCACCATGTGGGTTTGACCAATGCCGCCTGCACTCGAGGCAAATTTGCTAGCCTCTGGAAGTGAACAGCTCTGTCTGTTTGTTTACCTTGTAACATGTTGTCATTGCTGAAGTCTGGTGGCCTCCAGGTAAGGATATCTGGCATGTGATAAATTCAAGCCCTTACAGCTCCCTGTCTTATATTGCACAGGTGAACCCTTGGTTTACTGGAAGAATTGGAATCATAAAAATTCAGGGCCATGATAGCTTTTGTCATGACTGACCATGCTTTGCATGAAGGACAATGTGTCTTGAGGTCTTCCTGCAGAATGTCATCCAGATGACTGATGGTATCCTTCATGAGGTGCATATAACAAGGGTATTATAACAATCATGGGGGACTTTAATAGAATTGCAGCCTCATGCCAAACAACACCTCTAAAGGTTCTTGGAATGATCTATATTATTTGCACACTATTGGGGTTGAGTATGGTGATAGGATAATAATGAGTGGACTTGCTGCCCTCTGTTGTGATACCTCATTCTCAGAGCCTCTTAGCTCTTTTGCTCCTCTTCTTCTTCAGTTAGAATGTAAAACAGTGATACGTCTGTTGGGTAGATCATTCTAGTTGCTTAACCCTTTTGAATGCACAGGCTGAAGATGGGAGGAGTCTGAATATTGGGACGGAAGGCTGACATCTTTATGTCGCAAATTGGATATTTTGAAGGTTGACCGGCATGGTGGGAGGATCTCACGCTGATACACGGCGGGAATATAATTAAGCCTATTAGACAAGCAGTTAACTTCAATTTTGCCAGGGTTTTCAGATTTCTTCAATAGTGCACAGGAACTATGAGACTTCAGTGCTGGTGCTAACGTCAGCTATTAATGTGGCTTGTCAAGGGGGCTGGAAAAATGTAGGCATTGGCAGTCATTCAGGAGAAAATGAAAAGTTGGCAGCACTGCAGGGGCATAACACCACAGTGCCATCTTGGACCCGATGCTTGTATATGTAAAGCAGGATGGCGGAGTGGGGGTGGGTGTGGGGGCAGTGGGGTTGGGCTGATAGGTCCAGGAGACTGAGGGCATCTATCTGCCTTGGGCTTCATTAACTCAGATTTCAGTTCCTCCAGCGAGAAGGAGCATCAGAGGGGGAGGGAGATGCAATTACATGCAGCATAGCAGTAGAAACCACAGGGGCAACAGAGGTGCCTGCCTATAGGGAATGGAGGAAAAGTGTGCAGAAGGACACACAACAAGCCTCGTGTGAAATGAAGAGGTTACCCACCACACAGGGCCTAGTGAATGAGTCTCAGCAACTTTCAACTATCACAGCAGCAGTGTTGCTGAAGACTGTGCTTCGCCAGGGAGACTGTTAGCTGTGTGCCATGGTAGAGGATGAGATGAGCCCCTGGGAAGTGGTGGCCAGCTAATGCTCGTGGTGCTGCAGGTCACCGCCAAATTTCTACAACTCTGGATCATTCCAAGCACCACTGGAGATATGCATGGGATCTCCCAGTTTGTGACTCATTGCTGCATCAAGATTGTCATCAATGCCATCTTCAATAGGGCCAGCCAATATGTGAGCTCTGGTAATGATCCGGACAGTCAGGTTGCAAGGGCTGTTGGTTTCAGCTGAGGGTAGAGGCAGACTGCTGGTCTTAATAATCTATGGCTTTAGAAGACATTGCTGTTTGCCCTCTGGCTGCCTGAGGCCTTCTGTGTAAACTGCACATGTTTCTCTAACCTCTTCCCCCTATGTTTATATCATCCTGGTATCACCCTGGAGAATCTATACTGGATGCGCATTATGGGGTGGAATCCTCCCAGATTTGCACTAAATGCGGTAGCAGGAAAGAAAAAGAATGTTTTACCCTCCAGCTACAATGATGGCTTTTCATGATGTATCATCCCAATCCTGCCTCATTAATCATTCATTCCTGGGAAACACGCCATTTTGCTGGTGGGCAGCCTCCAATTCGCCTGCCATGCTGTCACCTCACCACTTCCTCATACTGGGCGTCATATGTAAAGTGCAGCCATGCGCACACCCTCAGTGCTTCCAGCCCAGGACTGATGCAGAAGACCTGACCCCGAAAGGCAAGAAGACTGCAGCCCCCTATTCAGTGACATATCCCTGGGACGCCTTCTGGAAACCGTTGGAGCCCACCGTGATGTCCTCTACCTTCACTCTGGCCGCAGGAGGCTGACTAGCCTCACCACTCCGGCTTGAGAGGTGGTGGCAGTGGTGGTCAGTGCCAATGCTGCAACGAAGAGGTTGGCCTTCCAATGCAGAAAGAGGATGAATTAACTCATTTATGCTGCTAGGGTAAGGCATCCGGCTCATCACTCTAAACTCACACACTCTCAAGCCCATCAAACATTCACTGACATCTCACTCGCTGCCAGCTCAAGGGACATCACCATCCACTCTTTCACACACACCCTCACATCCCCACCTGGCCTCATCTCCTCTGAAGACTGCCTCCTCAGCCCTCATCTTCTTGAGGCCACTTGCATAGATCAAAATGTGTCCCTATATACATCCTGAGATACCCCCTTTGCCAGTACAGCCCTCGCCCTGCAGCATCTTCCCTTCCATGAGTCCACTTCTCCCCCTTCCCCAAGTGTGTCCCAGCCCTGCAGCCATCGAAAAGCAGCATACGGCTGGTCTGATTGGTAGAGACCTGCCCGTGAGTCCCCTTAAAAGCAATGTGGTGCTGACTGCACTGCCTGTGATGGTGACCCGAGTGAGTGATGCCCGAGGCAAGGTAGACAAACAAGCCTCAAAGTCCCAAGCGAAGTGCAGCTTATCAAGCATACCTTGCTTATGTTAAGCTGTGAAACACGTCGGCATGCAATCACGTTGACATGCTCGGATGATTCAGCATGGGGGGATGTTTCCAGCGAGCTGGGCTTATAATGATGTGCAGATGTATTACAACGAAATTCCCAATATGTGGCGGTGGTGAACGCGGCCCGCCATTGGTGGGCAGATTGGATGATTGCAAACTGGTTTCACGATGGCGTGAAACTGAATTTTGACCTTCCGGCCATTTGACTGCTCATGGCCGACATGATGCCCGATGCCAGTGGGCACAGAAAATTCCACCCATGATTTTTAATATCCCCGCTATTAGGGTCTTTACATGTCAATGTGCTGTGTGTGATGGATTTGTGCAATGTTACACTAACAAAATATATTTTACAAAAAAAAGCAACACACAAAATAAGGCACTGACTGCAGATGGCAGAAGTTAGTCAGCAGATCGCATGCATCCTCTTTGAAGTAGCCAATGGATGGAAGGCACAAAAGTTGGTGTTTTGACAGGAACATTCTACTGGTTTGTTCACTTGATGCATTTATGTTTCAATTGGTGTGAAGCAATAAATAAACAGCACAATGAAATTTGTTGAGTATCTTGCTGAGTGTCCATTAACCAATGTGACCAGTTATGAACTTATTGTGTGACTTTTCTTTCCTGTTATTGGAACAGAAATCTGATCCCTCTCAGGAATGAGTGTTGCCATAAGACTCAGTGCCATCTTCACTTAAAGCAGGCATAAGGTGGCAGATTTTAACTCTCTGTCTGGCAGGGACCATACAGATGGGGAAAGTTGAGGTGATGGGAGGGTCTTCAGGATCCACTATCTTAACTTACCTGAGAACAGACATGGGAGGGGTGTTTGCCTTCAGCAAGCAGAGGCCAAGTTTACATTGGAAAATTGCAACCTGATGAGATGCTGTTACATAATTTTCACTTCCAGATTCAAGAGACCTGCACATGCAAGACCAACTCTTTCCTGAATCACAGAGTGGCTGGGAGAGGCCACGGTATGTTTGAAAATGTTATTTTTCCTTGTAAACCAGGGGAGCTGGAGTGATTCTCTAGGCCACACAAGATGCACTTATCTTTCCCCTGTCCCAATGCTTGTAAGAGCTTCTAACTCTTCTCCCCAGCACCAACTTTATGCCTGTGTCTATTCCATTGAGTCCCCAGTCCCCAGCACCCAACTCAATTTCTGCTCCTGCTCGTTGGTTTTGGCCAGGAGACTGTCTTACTTCGTACAAATGAGACCCAAAACTTAAAAATGCACAGGCTTCCAGAGCTCTGCACAAGTTACCCACTGCCTGTACCAAAGTGAAATGACTGAATTTATTGACACCACAACACCAGGGGGAGCATTTTCCCCATGTGCAATGCAGTCTGACATCATAGTTAGTGACTTCCTTGGCAGCTGCCTGCATTAAAAATGGCCTTCATTTTCACAGAGTCCACCAAGCCAGAATACACAATTGCATCGTCTTTGGCAGGTGGACACTGCCTCTTGTTTTCCCCCCACTCGTCACCTCATTTGCTACTTCACTTGCCATGCAGCTTCTGACACCTCGCTGGCCTCTTGCTGGCATTATCTTGCTACCCTGATCCTGAGCCCTTGCTGCTTTGCTCACGGTGAATAAGATAACGAGAAGGGTCTGGAGTGTGGTGTGAGAGAGGGAGGAGAGCAGGGCACAGTGATGGGTCAGGATCTCTAGGCAAGGCAACAAGAGGGGTGGCGAGCAGGAGGCAGTAAGGTGGGGCAATGTGGCGGCAAGGGGGTGGTGAGGGACCATAAAGGGGGCAGCAAGCGAGGTGGTGGGGGTTCAGGAATGGGGCAGCAAGCAGGTTGGCGATCCGGGAGGCAATAAGGGGGCACCCTTATTGGGGTTTGGGAATGGCGCAATGAGCGGCAGCAGAGGAGGGTCGGGAGCAGGGCGGTGATTGGGAGACACCAAGGGTGTGGTGAGGGATCAATGGATAACATCCGCTTAACGATGACAACAATGATGGGAGGAATTGTGAATGCTCCGGTGGGTGGCCTGGGCACCAAGTTCTCATTCCCATTCGGTGTCAGGAATTACAGTGAAGTTGTTAAAATTGACTCCAAGGCAGCTGAAATTCAATGGTAGTTCAATCTAACCTCTTGCTGTAGTTCAAGTAGTAGGTTGGCTCAACCATATGGAACTTCAGTCCTGAGCTCTGGAGGGTTTTGCAGATATGAAGGAAGAATCACTTCACTTAGGTTGTTAAGGGGCAAGATGGGGACTGAAGAAGGACTCACTGCTGCTAAGTTAAGACTTAACATATTGCCATGATTACTATTGAGTAGCTTTGTGATTAAGGTCATATGGATCTAGATGTGAAATGGCAATTAATTCAGTAGCAGAAATAAATGAAGTGGCCATTCGCCTGCCAACAGGGCACGATACAAACTATAGGTTGACAGTATTTGCCTGTCAGTTGAGTAGCATTGCACAGAAAAGCTTTTATACTCTACAAACAAGAAGTATTGGTAGCATTTGCAGGGGAAATATCAAGTACACAGTTGAATTTTCTCTGAGGAATGCCGTCATTCATACAGTTGAGCAATCGGAGTCCAAAATCTAAGCCATAATAGCAATCAGGTTCAACATGCTCAGATACCAACTCCAGGGAATCATAAGTGGAGAGTTTCAATGCAGTGGGTCTGCATTTGGTGAGATCAGTACCAACAGAAAGATTCAGCTCCCAAAAGGGACATATTGACACACAGATGAGTGGTTGTTTGAGGGATCTTGCTGTGCACAAATTAGCTGTCAAACTTCCTACATTGCAACAGTTAATACAATTCAACGATATTCCATTGGCTGTTAAGTGCCTTGGAAAGTTCTGAGGTTGTGAAAGGTGCTATATCAATGCAAGTCCTTTCATACTTTTCAATGTCAGTCCCTTGTCTGTATATTTTTGAACATCTAACAGGAGCAAGCAGGGTTTTGAAATGCAATGACTCATTTGTGACATTCACAAAAACAATCACCGTCTGCACCAGGTAGAAGTATTGGCCAGCTGAATCAAAAACACATCATTAACAGAGCTCTCAGGAAGATTCTACTCCTTTTCTTTCCAACAATACATTATATAGCAATAGAACATCAGAATTAATTCAAGCACAAACTGCATATTCAACTATTATTTTCAATAAAGGCACAACACAATAACTTTAAATTTGGAAATCCATATTTTCTAGACCAACAATTGGAATAATGAATGGTTGCAAAGAACATCAAATGGGAGATAAAAGCAGTAGAACCACTTGCTGAGTGTTCAGGCACAATTTGAGGAGGCAACTGCCAAACTGTTATGACTTTGGAATAAATGGGGAACTCATTGTTCTCTTAGGATTTGTGCATCTGTGCACTGTAGGAACTATCTGTAAACTGTATGGTGATATCTTTGATGGTAGACAATCATAGACAGCTATCCTTTTTGGTTAATGAATGCCGAGGATATTGAACAGTTTTTTGGCAGCCACCTGGCTGGGGTACTTTGCACCATAAGATTGACACATATTATGGAAAAAGGCGTGTGTTTTTCTTGTTGCACCCTGTTGCTGAATTAAATATATTTGCCACCAAGGTTTTATAGAACATCTGTGATCTTGGTCCCGCAGTGATGAATTGCAAACTGGCTGATCATTGTTAAGTCTCCTTACAATTGGCCAATGCTTTGAAGTTGAGCACTTTTGTGACTTTTACTATCACTTTAGCCCAAGTATGTTGTTTTGTGTTTCTGGTTCGAGGACACAGCACAGTTTTTCATTAGCTTTGTCAGGAAGGCATGGCCTTCTTAAACATTGTTCTCCCATCAATTTGAGAAAAGTGGCGTTTGTATCTGTGTTGCCACGGGTGTTAGTATCTCCGGGTGGTCCATTCGAAGTGGCACAACCCTCTTACGCTGTTCTTTTTCCTCCCACATGTTTCACATTCTAAAGCTTGCTGATGCACTCCTGCACATTTGGATTGAAAAAGTTGAGTATAGCTTTTATTGTGTGCTTCTCTTCTCTATGAGAGATTGTTACTAACTCACTCTGCTACCTGACAACAACCTGGATTTATATAGTGTCTCTAATCAAGAAAAGCGAAAGGACAGAGTCAGAGAAAGGGAGATTGGGAAGGTTTGAAGGGCTGTAGCAGTTACAGAAATGTAGAGGGGTAATGCCACAAAGGAATTTAAACATGAGGGATGAGTATTGTTTTATCGAGAGTCTGTATAAGTCAGTAAGGGCAGAGGTGATGGATCTTATTCCTTCTTGCCAAAAGCCAAGCAGATGGAGTGGGCACAGGGATTGCCAGCTTCACCATGCTTCTGGGTTCCCTTGATGGCACACACATTGCCTTTCATGTGAACTCGGCCACCTGGGTATAGGGCTTCTCTATGCTCTTTGCCTTCCACCTCCACGTGGTAATTTAGAGCTCCAGTCACCGCACTTATTTCACCTGGCAGCCACTTTGGTCTTTCCCCGAAATTTTTCACATATAACAGCTCTCCAATGGTTAATTTCCTCCCACGATTATGCCAGTCGTGTCTAGTTTTCTGACTTCCCTGATTCTTTTCCACCTTCCCCTCTAAATTTGGCATTATTAAGCTCAATCTCGTCCTAAGACGGCATTTCAACAATAACTCGGCAGGTATGACACCTGTTGTTGTATGAGGGGTAGCCCTGTAATGAAAAAGAAAGTGTGCTAGCATGGTTGCCAAGAAATCGCCAGTTAGCTTCTTCATGCCTGCCTTGAACATTTGATCTGCCCTTTTGGCAGTTTGAGGAAGGGCGGTACGGTGCAGTTTTCACATGAGTGATTCCATTGAGGCTGATAAACTGTTGAAACTCAGCACTCGTAAATGCCGTGCTATTATTGGAAACTACTACTTCTGGTTGTCCGTGAATGATAAAACTCTGATGTAGTTTCTCAATTGTAGCAGCCGATTTGATGACTTCACCTCATATATGTCCAACCATTTTGAATGGGCATTGACATTGTTCCCAGGAAAGGTCCAAAGTGGTCAATGTGTAACCACATCCAGAATCTACTTGGCCACTCCCATGGTGTAATGGAGTTGTCACTGGCACCCTTTGCAGTTGCTGACATTGCACACAGTGCTTTACTAAACTCTCTATTTTGCCATCCATCCCAGGCCACCATAGATAGCTGTGTGCTATGGTCTTCATTAGGGAAATTCCTGAATGGGCACTGTGTAGTTCAATTAAAAGTGGTTCTCTTCCCCTTGGAGGAACTATCACTTGTGCTCCCCATAATAAGATGCCATCCTGACTGGTTATTTCATGTCTTCTGTTGAAGTACGGTTTCGTTTTTTCAGATACAGGCTCTTGTGACGAACCATGCAGCACTTGTTCTCGTACTTCTGATAGAACTGGGTCCTGACTTGTCTAGTCTCTGATCTGTTGAGCACATAGCAGCGAAGAATCTAAGAAATTTAGCAGTAAAACAAGTTCCTGTTTTCTTGTAAAGGCAAATGACTAAGGGCATCGGCGTTTTCAATTTGATTGCCAGGCCTATGTACGAAAGTGTATCAGTACGGTGCCAGAATTAAAGCCCATCATTGTACTCTTGCTGAGGCTATGGTGGTGTAGCCTTGTCCTCACTAAACAATCCTTGCAATGGTTTGTGGTCTGAAAAGATTGTAAAATGGTGGCCGTGTATGTACTGGTGAAATTTCTTGACACCAAAGATGATGGACAGGCCTTTTTTTATCTGCGAGTATCTCTTTTCCGCTGTGGTGAGTGTTCTTGAAACGTAACCTATTGGCCAGCATACACCGATGAAAGAGCACTGGTCCCACTCTGTAGGGAGATACATCACATGTGCACCAACTCTTTCGTCTGGTCATAATGCACTAATAGAATGGACGAGAGCAACAATTGTTTCGCCTTTATGAAAGCTTCTTTCTGGGGTGCCTTCCAAGACCAATGTTGGTTCTTTTTGAGTAGAGAATGCAGGAGGGCCAGTACTGTAGACAAATTGGGAAAGAACTGCCCATAATAGCTGATCATTCCTGAGAATAATTTGAGCTCTGAGATGTTCTTTGGCACAGGTGCTCCTCTTATGGCTCTCATTTTCTCCTTAACCGGGTGGAGGCTCTGTGAATCTACCCGGTGAACCAAATAGATTACCTTTTTCGCTTGGAATGTGCACTTCTCTTTTTTTAGGCACCCTCCAGCTTGCAAGATATGTTTTAAGACTCCTTCTAAGTTTGCCAAATGCTCTTTTTCCGTGAATGTTGTCACCAATACATTGTCTAAAAAGAGTACAACCTGGGTAGTCCCTGCAGTAAGCCTTCTATTGTTCTTTGAAAGATGGCACAAGCTGAGGAGACACCGAAAGGTAATCATGTATATTGGTAGAACCCTTTGTGGGTATTAATAGTGACAAATTCCCGGGAGGTATTATCCAACTCTAGTTGTTGATAATCATGTCAAGCTTTGTGTATGTTGTCCCTCCTCCCAGCTTGGCATATAGGTCTTCAACTTTTGGAATGGGTGCCTGTCCAGCTTGGCTACTTTGTTAACCATCAGTTTGTAGTCCTCACAAATTCGGATGCTTTGGTCGAGTTTAACGATGGGGACTATGGCTGCTGTGCATCCTGAGAACTGAACAGGTTGTACAATGCCCAGTTCCTCTAGCCTGTTCAGCTCAGTGTCAGCCTTGTCTCGCAGGGCACGTGGCACCGGTCTTGCCTTCATGACGTGAAAGGTTGCTTCTAGATCCACATAAATCTTGGCCTTTAGGCCCTGGATTTTCCCCAGTTCATCCTTGAAGATGGTGGTGTACTTTCTAAGTAGCTCTGGGTAGCCTATTGCTCTCAACTGGAAAATTTCAGACCACTCTGACTTAATCTCCTTTAACCAATTTTGCCCCAGGAGGCTTGGCCCTTCACCTACTACCACCATCAGGGGTAGCTTTGCTGATTGGCTTCCATAATGGACAGTCACTCTGCTTATGCCTTTTAATTGAATGTCTTCACCCATATATGTTTTTAGCTTGGTGCTGTTTCTTTTAAACTTAATTGATGTTCACCATTATTCAAAAATCTGAAGGTATGTTCCCCAATTACTGTAGTGGAAGATCCCATGCCACTTCCATTCTAACAGGTTTGCCATTTACTTTCACTGTGACAAATATTGGTTCTGTCTTTCCAACTTTCAGATTAAACAATGAGTAAATGCCTGAATTTGTTGTTTCAGGCTTTTCTGAATTGTGGATTTCATTGGGCTTCTTCTTTTGTTTACAAGCCTGCTTGAATCTTTCCTTCCATTGCCTCATTGTGAGTCCATTTTTACGACAATAGTAACATTCAATTTTTTTAAACTGCCAATCGCTAAAAGACTGCTTGTTTACACCTGTTTTAAAATTATTCTTCGATTTCACTGCTAAGTTATTTTTCTTTATTCTTCGGCTAGCTGTTTCCCGCTTCTCGGCAGAGTCTTGCTTTTCGCGTCACTTTCGCCTGAGGTTTCCCACCCAATGTGGAGGTCAGCGCCATATTGCGCACCCTGTATTGCTTTTGAATCTCTTACTGCGCTTTCCATGGCCAGCGCTATCTCTAGTGCCTTCTTGAAATCCAGATTCACTTCAGGCAATAATCTTTTCTGAATAGTGTCCTCTTTCACACCACACACTAAACGATTTCCGAGTATGTCATTCAAAGTAGTACCCAACTCACAATGTTCTGTTAGCTTGTTCAAATTTGCCACATAGCATGCAATTATCTCACCCAGGGCTCTATTTTGTGAAATAAAAAAGAACATCTGCATTGTGACTGAGCGCTTGGCTCGAAAGTGACCCTTCACGAGGTCCACCAATTCATCGGAACTCTTCAAATCTGAGACACTGGGTATCATCGAACTTCAAATCAAACTGTAGGTTTTGCTCCCACAAGTACTCAAAAGGAACACTTGCCTCTTTTCTTTCCCCGTAATCTCGTTCACTTGAAAAAAGAATGTGAAGCATTCTATGTATTGAGACCAATCATCTGTGGCAGGTTCAAAAGGATCAATTCTCCCAAATTGTGGCATTTTGAGAGGGGATAACTTCTTCAATTCTAACAGAATTTGCTACTTACAATCACTGGGTGAGATACAGTGCCGATTTCTTTTTAACTTGATTTCTGCTCAATCCTGTTTTATCCTCATCGGCAGTTTGTCATAGGGTGTCCGAGTTGTACTATTAGTGGTAGAGTTGATCTGCAGACACTTCTTGAGTGGAAACATTAAGTTTTTTTTACAATATACTCAGCAGCAACTACACATGTGCTTTCAACTCCAACTCTAACTCTACACTGACTGCGGAGGTAGCCCGCTCTACTTTCCTATTGGTTACTACAGATCATGTGATCTTCCCTAACAACTATTATTCTTAAAGGTACATTACACACTAAATAAAACCATAATTACTACACCCCAAAAGGCTAGAAGACTGCAGCCACCAGGTTCTATGATACATCCCTCCAGCACCTTTTGGATGCAGTGGAGGCTCGCCATGATGTCCTCTACCTCCGTTCTGGCCACAGGATGGGCAGCAACCTCCATAATCCAGCTTAGGAGTTGATGGCAGCAGTGGTCAGTGCCAACACCCTGCAAAAGACGACAGCCACCCAGTGCCACTGGGAGGACAAATGATCTCCTCCCTTCCGCCAGGGTAAGTCACTCTTCTCCCCACTCTCAACTCACACATTCACAAAACCCATCACACATCCACAGGGCTCTCACTCACTGCCAGTTCAAGGGACATCACCATTTGCTCTCTTACACACACCTTCATTGTCCTCATTTCATCCATGGGACCACTCACCACCCACACATGCCAGGCATACTTATCATCTGGCCTGGCAGGCATCCTGCTTACACTCTGTCCATCTCTATTTATGAAGGACAAGCTGGCACACAACAAGAAGGAGAGGTCGCAGACTGGTGGAGGAATGCCTGAAATCAAGAGCTCATGGACTTGGAAACAAAGCTACCCAGCTGGCAAGTGAGGATTTTGACTGTTCCTGTGCTGAGGGTGAGGTCGGCGGTGCTCTACCAAGTGAGGATCCAACAGTGCAAAATCCATCAGACAACCATGCCATGAGTGATGTGACCTGTTTCACAGGCCACTGCCATGCACTAATTATCTCCCCTTGCTTTTGCAGGCACATGTGGGAAACAGCCAACAGAGTCCACGGCCCAGGGCCTTCAATCAAGCCCCGAGGTAAGCTCAGAAGAGGAATCTGATGAAACCCTCTCTGAAGTCCCATCATAGCGCTCACCCACACCCTCCACCAGCACAGAGGCACACACCTCGGTGAGACCTAGCTTTACAATAGCCTCTGGTGAGCACATTGCACTTTCTGATCCACAGCAGGTGGCGTCAGGGACTTCCCAGGTCCCCAGCACTTGGAGGACTGCTGGAGGCCGGACATTTGCTGAGTCTGAGGTGGATGACGAGCCTCTGGATGCGATCATGTCACAGTTGCTGGAGCTGCAAAGCTTGGGAATATCAGGAAGGGATGTCCGCTGTACTCTTCAGATTGCAAGGCATGTTGGAGGAGTCCAGCCGCCTTCACTCTGAGGTGATAGCACTGACATGCCAATGGACCAAGGTCAACACTGGCAGGATGGTGGCCGCCATGGAGACGTTGGTCCATGACATCACTGCTGCGCGGGCTCAATTGCTCAACTGATGCCATAGTTGACCTCCAACAGTGGGTACATGAGAGGGGTGCAGGGTAACTTGACCTCATTCCAGCTACCCCTTCTCCTCAAGGTGTCAGCCAGGGGCCCTTGGACACCCATAGGGAGGAGGATGAGCATGTGTAACCCCAGGGCCATCCACCCAGGTGACTCCAGGAGTGTCCGGCCCATCCAAATTCCCTCTTCCCATGACCTCAGCAGCTCCAGCTCCACAGGCAGAGGAGAATGCCACTGCCACACAGCAGAACCCCAAAAGCAGGCTGGGGCCCTTCAAGTCTCAGTCTCCAGAGGCCGCTTGCCAAGGTCATCACAGATAGAGCGTAACAGTCAGCAGGCTGCCTCCACCTCCATTGTGGGTGTCCGTGGAGCACCAATATGTAGCGGCAGGGTTAAGAAGGTTCAGAAGATGTAGTTGCACAGCCTGGGCACTTGTGTTTATCACTTGTACATAATGTTCACGACTGTCAATAAACTCCCAAGAATTTCTCCCTGTCTATGGTTCCTTGTTCTGATGAGCAGTGTTCTTGTCACTCAGATGTGAAATCTTTCTGCACAAGATAAAAGGCAGGTGTCTCAGTCCAGGGCTTCTTCCCTGTGCTATATGCAGCCTTCAGACACAGTGATGGTTTGGCCTCTCACTCCCTGGACACATTAGTGATGTGTGCATATCAACGGTGCTTGTCATTGCTGCCAGAATGTTGTGGGCAGGGGTCACAGAGTTCCATCATTCTCTCTGTGTGCTCTCAGCACCTTTAAGGTGGGGCTGGCCCCCATCTCTTCAACATCTGTGACCAGTGATGCTGTGTTCCTGAAGGGGTCAGGTGCTGAAGGTAGACAAAGGATCAGGTGCTTTTAAAGTTTCATGTCTGCGTCTCTATGATATGACCCTGATCACAGAGCACAAGTGAGCTGCCCTCAGCCAGACAGGAGTCAGACATTCTCAGAGGCTATGTGAAGATCTATGGAGTGTCCTCACTGCATGTCGTCATCATCCTCCTTCAATCAACGACTGTTAGAGCCTCCACTGCATCTCAGTGACAGGAGATTTATCACAGATGTATGTGCCCTGCCATAAGCCAGACTGGAGTCAAACGTTCATAGATGCAATGTGAGAATCTATGCTGTCTCCTCACTGCATGTCATCATCATCCTCCACAAATCTAGCAGCTATGAGGGCCTCCCAAGCATGCCTGCCTCATCTGGCCAGTGCAATGGCCTCATCACTGTCACCCTTGTCTTTGAGGACCTCCTCACCCTCATCCCCATCAACATCCTCCTAATTAGAAGAGACCTCCAGCTCCTGCATCTCCTCCTCTGCCAGCTCCTATCCCCATTGCAGTGCCAGGTTGTAAAGTGTGCAGCAGGCGATGATGTGTGACACCCTCTGTGGACTGTATTGCAGAACTCCACTAGACCAGTCCAAGCACCGGAACCTCATTTTCAGCATCCTGATGGTTTGCTCCACCAAGTTGTGAGTTGCAGCTTGAGCTTCGTTAGGCCTTCGTTCTGCTGCAGTCTGAGGCCACCACACTGGTGTCATCAGCCATGTCCTCTGCGGGTAGCCCTTGTCCCTGAGGGGCCAACCCTGTAGCCTCTGTGGGCCCTGGAAGACATCAGGGATCTGTGGCTGACTGAGCATGTAGGAATCGTGGACACTCCCTGGAAACTATGCGCAGACCTGCAGGGTGCATTTGTGGTGGTTGTACACGCAGCTGCACATTCAACAAATGGAATCCCTTGTGGTTGACGTAGTTGACCCCTTGTTGCAATGGAGATCTGAGCATCCTGTGAATGCAATGAATGGCACCCTGGGCCTGTGGGAAACCTGAGATTTGGGGAAATCCAATCGCTCTTGCATTCTCACTCTCCTGGTCCTGGGTGAAATGCACAAAGTTCTGTACCCCTGTGAAGTTGGCATCCCATAACTTCATGGATGCATTTGTGGGTAGAGGCTTGTGATATCCCACAGAGGTCACCTGTGGAGCCCTGAAAGGAGCCACTTGTGTAAAAATGTGTGTCACGGTCAGTTGCACGGCCACTGGTAGTGGATGCTCTCCATGTTCCCATGGCCCCAAATCCTGCAGGAGCTGGCAGATGTGACAGACCAGTTCCCTAGACAGGCGCAGTCTTTGGCGACAATGGTTGTCGGTCATCTGAAGGAATGAAAGGCAGTGTCTATAGACCCTGGGTCTAGCGAGGCACCGATGAACAAGGCTCACTGCGGCTCTTTGGCGCCACGTGTGGGAGCCCCATCTGCCCCTTCTCCATGACAGTGCTGCCCCTCCCTCTGTATAGCCAGGTGGCTCCATCATTCTCTTCTCCATTATCTATGGTCTCTGTATGCCACAAGGCATACAGCTAGTGCTCCATGATACTGATGTACTCCTCCTGCAGGATGAAAGAGAGATACGTGTGGATTAGTTTGGGTATACTAACCTCTCTTGATTAAGTCTGAAGGCGCCTTAATGCATCCCAGACAGTGCGGGCCACCACCTGAATGGCCAGAATTTAGTGCGCTGCAAGGCTGTCCGAAACCCCACCCACCTCTGCCCCACTCCACCTGACCGACTGGCAGCAACTTTGCCCATTGAACTGCATGCTGTGCTCTCAGCTCAGGTGCAGACACTCTCCTAACCCACACTGCAAGGTTGCACTCTTAGCTTGAACCATGGGGGAAAATAGTCCAAACTAGGATGATGACATTGTAAGGGGCTGCAAGTGCCTCCACCAGTGATTGCTCCATGGCCACCTTTCTCAAGGAGATTGTCCATCATGCCCAGTCATCCAATTGTTCTGCAGTTCACTAAAACATTCATTAGTTTGCAGTTTGTGCCCAAGGGGTGAAAAGCTCTGGAGAACTCAGTGGCACTTGCATGCCTCTGCATTGCTTGAGTGGGCAGATAGGCTAGAGGCCCGATTCCACACATGTCAACGTGGGTGTGCCTGAACTGTCTCAGATGCAGAGGAATGGTCACTTTATCCAAGGTTTCCCTAATGTGTGGCCGCTTACCAGGCTCCCCCATCCCACATGTGCTTGTGCACTATGTTCAACAGCAGGGCTGCCCTTGCCCCCACCACCACCCACCCCCCCCCCCCCCCCCCCCCACCCCTGCCAACCAACGTGCCTCAACTGCAGGGCAGCCCTTGTCCCCATGCCTCCAATGTGCCACATGCAACTGGGGCGAGCGCTATACAACGTTACTGTGTACTCACCTCTGAGTTCCTCAAGTGCATGCCTTATATATGCTGTTGCAAAACACACTGATGTGGGCAAATGATCCAGCAGGTGTGGAGGATTCTGGTGGGCTGGCCTTATAATAATATGCCGATATATTACAATGAAGTCCTTGACATCCCATGGTGGGAAATGTGACCCGCCTTCGACAGGCTGAGTGGATGATCACAAACTGGTTTCACAACGTTGTGAGACTGATTTTTGGCTTTCTTGCTATATTGTCCATATTCTCATGCTGTCAAGCATGCCTGATGCCAGTGGGCAAGAAGATTTTGCCCCAAGTTAGCACTTCGTTCTATACTGTTTGGAGTATAGCAGATAATGTGCTGGCCAGACAGGAGGCGAATGAAGAGACAGCCTTCTTATGAGCTTGTCATCAAAGCCTTTGACTCATACTTTAGCCTTCATAAAAATATTGTCATAGCGAGGGCAAAATTTATTCAGTGCAGTCGAAAACAGGACAAAGGAATGTTTGAAGCCATTCACAGACAAGAGCAGAAAGAACCATTTCCTCCCCTCCTCCTTCCCATCAAGGCTTTGGGAATGCCTTGGCATAGATTTGTTTGACTATAAAGGGAACATGTTTATCATAGTCGTAGACTATTATTCCTGCTGTTCAGAACTGCAAAAGCTACATGGCCTTACCTCTGAAGCCGTTATTCTTTCCTTGAAGAAAATGTTCTCTAAAAATGGCATTCCAGGCACTGTCATCTCTGATAATGGATCACAATTTGCCAATGAGTGCTTCCAATCCTTCCCGGTATCGTATGGATTTGTAAATGCCACAATCTCCCCAAAATACCCCCAGTGTAAGAAAGAAGCTGAGGGAGGAGGACGAACTATAAAAGATCTACTGAAGAAGAATGGCAACTTTGAGTTCGCTTTCTTAGTTATTGCTCCACACCGTTACATAATGGATTTGTCCCATATGAGCTTCTGATTGGCCACAGGCTTAAGATCCAACTTCCTTTCCTACTCCACATCTTACTACCAAATGTCATGGTGGAAGACCACAGTCGATCTAGGAAGAAGGATGAAACCAATTGAGCGAGTCAAGCTTCTACGTTTAACCAGAGGCATAGGGCTCAAGTACTTCCGATTCTTGGAAGGGGAGAGAGGGTCTGGATGAGAGACCAGAACTGTGCTCGTATGCTACAGAAACCAAATTTGTATCTGGTCACGGCAGTCAGGTATCATTCGAAGGAACAGATCTGCCCTAATTTCAATGGACAGAAAAGTATTAACAGCATGGGTAGAGTACCCTGGCCCTCAAGAAAATGTCACACCTATGAAACCACAAATGAGGGAAACCAGGAGTGACAACCCCAAGTGCTAATCTCAGAGCAATAGGATTCCCATCTACCTTGGAAGGAACTCTGTACTTGTTCAGGAAGACTGGTGTAACTATTAAAGAGATTTTCCTTTTAAGAGAATGAGACTTTGCGGCGGAGCTGTCGAAGAATGTGTGTATAAAGTGTGGAGGTAAAGTCTTGGGGGGATGTGGAGTAAATGGTTCAGTCTAATGATAGCTATTGAGCATGTGCTTAAGGAGCTATGTTACAGTGATGTCACTCACTGAGAGGAGATAAGTGTGAAGCACCCCAGAGAGTAACTCTAGCTATGCCTTGGTCATATTTAACCCTTGTAAATGGTTAGCATGTAAATATATGTTTTTGATCAAAAAAATTGTCTCCAGCAACATCTCTTCTAGAGTAAGGAGCCATTGAATCCTGAGATAAACACACAATAACAGAGATTCCAGTTCTTGAATATCTAAAAAGTAGAAGGGACAAGGATTGTGTTACTGTGAGGGGAGAGGAAAAAATAAGAAATGAATGCTTCCCCTATCTACAGATACTCAGTTAGTAGAGGGGAAGATAATGGTGTAGTGGTAATAGCACTGAACTAGTAGCCAAGGCTAAAACAGAAACAAAATTACCTGGAAAAACTCAGCAGGTCTGGCAGCAACTGCGGAGAGGGACACAGTTAATTTTAACTGTATCCTTCTCCACAGATCCTGCCAGACCTGCTGAGTTTTTCCAGGTAATTTTGTTTTTGTTTTGGATTCCCAGCATCCACAGTTTTTTGCTTTTATAATAGTAGCCCAGGCTAATGTGCTGGGGATATGGATTTAAATCCCACCTGGGCTGCTGGTGGAATTTAAATTTAATAAATAAAATCTAGAATTGAAAGCCAGTCTTAGTAATAGTGATGTTAAAAAACCCTCTGAAATAGCCTAGGAAGCCACTCAGTTCAGCCAAATGCTGGCTTTGCCAGTGACACCCACATGAAAGAATTAAAAGAAATTGTGGAATGATCTTCAAATTGGGCTAGGGCCTCAGCAATGCTCCTTCCCACAATGTGCAGCATTGTCTCATCATGCCCATGCAGGTGTGTTTGTCCCCTTGACTTATTTCATGCTATTATGTATCATCTTCTCTAAAGAACTGGGAAATGTGCAATATGTTTGACTGATGTGGTCGCCATGCTTGAATAGCTGCCAATGAACTGTGAGATGTAGGTGTTAGACTGCAATGCTGCTAAGTGTGTGAGGGTGAGGTGAAACATTAGGGTTCAGTCCTGATAGAGATTTTTTATAGATGGGTGATATGGGTTTAGTAAACTGAGCAGTGGGTGGGCCTTGTAGTGTAGTTGGTAGGATATGCCATTTGAAGATGAACTCACTGACCTTGACAACTCATGTGATATCATTGAACTGTTTCTTTCATTGAAATTTGGGCAGCCCAGCAGGGTCTCCATAACTTTTTCCTAGGGTTGCACCCTGGACAGACCTTCCAACTGTACTGAGCGCAGAGTTGAGCACCAAGGCACAAACTGTCATTTCATGAGATGGAGTCAGGGGTTCTTGCACTGCATCCAGCTGTTTGAAGTAACATGCCTAGCATTGACCTCCAACGCTATTTTTTCTCACTCCTCCTGAACATGTGTCCGGAGGGCGTCACGTAGCCCATCCCATCCTGCTCCTGAGGATACAAGGACCGGGATTTTCCAGCCTTGTCGTAGGCTGGACGCGCTGCGGGTGAGTTGTTGCCCCAGCCAGAAGCCCATTGACTTGCGGTGGGACTGGAGGATCACGGTAGTGGGTGGGTATGGAAAATCCCACCGAAGTTGTCTTTCCTCCGTTTCACCTCTTTCACCAAGACCTCCATGCAGTGTCTGAAAACATCAGTGCATGCTCTCTACCATGGTCAGCCTAAAGTATCAGAGCACCGATTAAGTTTTTAAATGAATTCCGCCAATTCTTGCAGCCGCAATGCAACTAGGAGGTGCAGACTGTCTTTATATAGGGCTAGGCATTTGTGATATTGGGTCTGCTACTGACGTGAATACCAGTTGCATACAGCAATCATAAAAAACAAAGAGCAGCAGCAATTTGAGATGTTGCCTGCAATATAGCAGGGTTAGTCGTACATCATGGCCCCTGCACCCCTGGGTGGAATCATCTGGTCCCATTGGTGGCAGGGGTCATGGCAGGTGGGAGCGGACAATATGGTGGGAAGGCCAAAAATCGGTTTCACGCATTGTGAAACCAGTTTGTGATCATCCGCTGCGCCCGTCAATGGCAGCTGGGTTTCCCAATGTCCAAATTCGGGAACTTAACTTTCGTACATTTGCATCTCATTATTGTGCCCTCATGCAGGAATCATCTCCCCAAGCCAAATTTACCGCCCAGGTTGGCGTAACTTCAGGACAGCATGCTTCACTGCTGCCTTTAAAAGGGGTGCACCTGGTGAATTGAACTTTGAGGGAAACTCGGAGGTGAGTGCACACAAACTTGCGTAGCGGTCTCGAGCATCGCTCGTAGGACAACAAGGATGAGGCGCCATGCATTTGGGGGTGGCACAGGCTAGTCTTTTTTCCCGGCTGGCTTTCAGTGTGGTACCAGGGCATGGGGTCCAGTGTGGGTGAGGCCAAGCTGGGGATGCAAGACAGCACAGACTGAAGGAAGTACACAAACACATGCCAGGGATGAGGTGGGTGGGGAGGAGGTGTTGGTGAGGGGAAAGCTTGTCAAAGGAAAGCATTCCTCCGCAGCTGAGAGCGTTCAGCAGCAGATCCATTGACGTGCCTGGAGTCAAGCCTCTGAAGCCTTCCTGCCCACTCAAACAACGCAAAAGCATTAATGCGCCCCCAAATGCTCCAGAACCTTTCATCCCTTGGGCAAAGACAGCAAATTAATGTGTGTTTTAGGGGACAGCAGAATAGGCTAATTGTTGCGAAAGGTGGCCATGGCACAGTCACTGGTGGAGGCGCTCAGAGCCCCTTGCATTGTCTTTATTAAGGTTTGGATCAGTCTGCCTCATGGTTGAAGCTAACAGTGCAGCCTTGCAGTGTGGTTTAGGAGAATGCCTGCACCTGAGCTGAGAGCACAGCATGCAGTCCAATAGCCGAAGCTGCTGCCAATCAGTCAAGTGGAGTGAGGTGGAGGTGGGTGCGATTTCAAATAGCCATGAAGTGCACTACACATTGGTCATCCTAGTGGTGGCCAGCACTCTCTGGCATGCATGAAGGGGCCTTCAAACTTAACCAAGAGAGGTTTTCCACAGGTGCAGGGTGCCATTGACTGCACTCACGTGGCACTTAGATCTCCATGGCAACAAGCAGTCAACTACATCAACTGCAAGGGCTTCCACTTGCTGAATCATCAGCTGGTGTGTGACTACCACAAACGCATTGTACAGATCAGCGCATGATTCCCAGGGAGTTTCCATGACTCCTACATCCTTAGCAGGTCTCAGATCCCTGATAATCCAGGGTCCAGAGAGACTGCAGGATTGGCTCCTCAGGGACAAGGGTTACCCACAGAGGACGTGGCTGATTGTGACTGTGTGGCAGCCTCAGACATACGAACATACGTAGGAGCAGGAATAGGCCATTCGGCCCCATGAGTCTGCTCCACCATTCAATAAGATCATGGCTGATCTGAATGTAACCTCAACCCCACATTCCTACCTACCCCCAATGACCTTTCACCCCTTTGTTAATCAAGAACGTATCTAGCTCAGCCTTAAAGATATTTAAAGACTCTGCTTCCACCACCTTTTGGGGAAGAGAGCTCCAAAGATTCACAACCCTCTGAGAGAAGAAAATTTTCCTCATCTCAGTCTTAAATGAGCGATCCTGTATTTTTAAACGGTAACTTCTAGTTCTAGGTTCTCCCATTAGAGGAAGCATCCTCTCCAAATCCACCCTGTCAAGACCCCTCAAAATCTTAAAGGTTTCAATTAAGTCACCCCTTACTTTTCTAAATTCCAGTGGATAAAAGCCTAACCTGTCCAGGCTTTCCTCATAGGACAACCGGCCCATTCCTGGTATTAGTCTATTAAACCTTATCTGAACTGCTTCTGACACATTTACATCTTTCTTTAAATAAGGAGACTAGTAGAGTCATAGAGTCATAGAGGTCTATAGCACAGAAAAAGACCCTTTGTCCCACTGAGTCTGTGCTGGTCAAGCAAGTACCTAACTATTCTAATTCTATTTTCCAGCATTAGGCCCATAGCCTTGTATGCCATGGCACTGCAAGTGCAGATCCAAATACTTCTTAAATGTTATGAGGGTTTCTGCCTCCACCACCCTTTAAGGCAGTGAATTCCAGATTCTCACCACCCTCTGGGTGAAAAAATTCTTCCTCACATCCCCTCTAAACCTCCTGCCCCTTACCTTAAATCCATGCTCCCTGGTTATTGATGCCCCCACCAAGGGGAAAAGTTCTTTCCTGTCCACCCTATCTATGCCCCTCATAATTTTATACACCTCAATCATGTCCCCCCTCAATCTCCTCTGTTCCGGGGAAAATAACCCCAGTCTATCCAATCTCTCCTCATAACTAAAACTCTCCAGCCCAGGCAACATCCTAGCGAATCTCCTCTGCACTCTCTCTAGTGCAACCCATTCTTCCTATAATGTGGATTCCAGAACTGTACGCAATACTCTAGCTGTGACCTAACTAGCGTTTTATACAGTTCCAGCATAACCTCCCTGCTCTTATATTCTATGCCTCGGCTAATAAAGGCAAGTATCCCATATGCCTTCTTAACCAGTTTATCTACCTGTCCCACTACCTTAAGGGACCGGTGGACATGCACATCAAGGTCTCTTTGATCCTCAGGGTCCTACCATTCATCATGTATTCCTGTGCCTTGTTTGTTCTGCCCAACTGCAGCACCTCAAACTTATCCAGATTAAATTCCATTTTCCACTGATCACCCCATCTGACCAGCCTGTCTATATCCACCTGTAATCCAAGGCTATTCTCCTCACTACTTACCACCGCACCAATTTTCATGTCATCCGCGAACTTACTGATCAAGTCTCCTATATTCAAGTGTAAATCATTTATATATACCACAAACAGTAAGAGACCCAACACTGATCCCTGTGGAACCCCACTGGACACAGGTATCCAGTCACAAAAACACCCCTTGACCATCACCCTCTGCTTCCTGCCATTCAACCAATTCTGGATCCAATTTGCCAACTTGCCTTGGATCCCATGGGCTCTTAGCTTTGTTATCACTCTCCCATGTGGGACCTTATCAAAAGCCTAGCTGAAGTCCAAGTAAATTATGTCAAATGCATTGCCCTCATCTACACGCCTCTTCTAAAAATTCAGTCAAATTTGTCAGACAGGACCTCCCCTTAACAAAACCATGCTGACTGTCCTTGATTAATCCCTGCCTCTCCAAGTTTAGATTAATTCTGTCCCTCAGAATTGCTTCCAATAGTTTCTCCACCACTGAGGTTAGACTGTAGTTCCCTTGTTCAACCCTTCCTCCCTTCTTGAATAACAGTACCACATTGGCTGTCCTCAGTCCCCTGGCACCTCTCCTGTGGCCAGAGAGGTATTGAAAATTATTGCCAGCGCCCCTGCTATCTCATCCCTTGCCTGACTCAACAGTCTGGGATACATTTCATCCAGGCCTGGAGATTTATCTATTTTTAAGCCTGCCAAACCACATAGAACCTCCTCCCTTTCTATGTTAATTTCTTTAATTATATCACAAACCTTCAGCCTGATTTCCATACCTGTGTCGTCCCTCTCACTTGTGAACACCGACACAAAGTATTCATTTAGAGCCCTACCTACGTCTTCCGGCTCCACACACAAATTACCACTTAGGTCTTTTACCTTAGTTTAGACCCTAGTTATCCTCTTACTCTTAATGTACTTGTGAAATAACTTTGGATTTTCCTTTATTTTACCTGCCAATGTTTTTTCTTGCTCCTCTTTTGTTCTCCTAATTTCTTTTTTAAGTTCCCCCTACACATTCTATACTCCTCGAGGGCTTCTGCTGTTTTGAGCCCTCGGTATCTGCCATAAGCCTCCCATTTTTTTCTTTATTCGATCATGTATATCCCTCGAAATCCAGGGTTCCCTGGATTTGTTGGTCCCACCCTTTATCTTTACTGGAATATGTTGGCCCGTACTCTCCCTATTTCCTTCTTGAATGTGTCCCACTGCTCTGACGCAGATTTACCTAAAAGTAGCTGCTCCCAGCCCACTCTGGCCAAATCATATCTGAGTACTGAGTACTGTACACAATACTCCAGATGTGATTTCACCAATGCCTTGTACAACTGAAGCATAATCTCCCTACTTTTGTAATCAATTCCCCTCACAATAAGTGATAACATTCTATTATCTTTCCTAATTACCTGCTGTACCTGCATACTAACCTTTAGTGATTCATGTACTAGGATATCCAGATCCCTCTAAATCTCTCACCGTTTAGATAATATGCTTCTTTTTTATTCTTCCTGACAAAATGAATGATTTCACATTTGCCCATATTATTCTCCCTTTGCCAGATCTTTTCCCACTCACTTAACTTATTTTTGTCACTTTGTAGCCTCCTTACATCCTCTTCACAACTTACTTTCCTACTTATCTTTGTGTCATCAATAAATTTAGCAACCATTCCTTTGGTCACTTCGTCCAATTTATTTATACAAATTGTAAAAAAGTTGAGGGCCCAGCACTAATCCTTGTGGCACACCACTTGTCACATCCTGCCAACCAGAAAAAGACCCATTTATGCCAACTCTCTTCTTCCTGTTAGCCAGCCAATCTTCTATCCATGCCAATATGTTACCCCCTACACCATGAGTTTTTATTTTCTGCAATAACCTTTGATGTGGCACTTTATCAAATGCCTTCTGGAAATCTAAATACAGTATATCCAACGGTTCCCCTTTATCCACAGCACATGTGACTCCTTCAAAGAACTCCAATAAATTGGTTAAATATTATTTCCCTTTTACAAAACCATGTTGACTCTGCCTCAATTCTTTGAATTTTTCTAAGTGCCCTGCTATAACATCTTTAATAATAACTTCTAATATTTTCCCTATGACAGATGTTAGGCTAACTGGCCTATCGTTTCCTGCTTTCTGTCTCCCTCTCTTTTTGAATAAAGGAGTTATATTTGCTATTTTCCTATCTAATGGGAAAATCTAATTGGAAAATTAATATCAGTGCATTAATCATCTCACTAGCCACTTCTTTCAAGACCCTAGGGTGAAGTCCATCTAGACCTGGGGATTTGTCAGCCCACAGCCCCGACAATTTGCTCAATACCACTTCCCTGGTGATTGCAATTTTCCCGAGTTCCTCCCTCCCTTCCACTTCCTGACTTACAGTTACTTTCAGAATGTTACTTGTGTCCTCTGTAGTGAAGACCAAAGCAAAATTCCTGTTCAATTCATCCGCCATCTCCCTATTTCCATTGTTAATTCCCCAGAGGGAATCTCTGTAGGGCCAATGCTCACTTTGTTAACTCTTTTCTGATTTAAATATCTATAGAAACTCTTACTAGCTGTCTTTATGTTACTAGCTGGCCTTCTCTCATACTCTAATTTTTCCTTCCTTATTTATTTTTTTGTCATTCTTTCTATTCTTTATATTCTTTCCAATCTTCTGACCTACCACCTGTTTTTACATAATTATATGTTTTTTCTTTAAGTTTAATACTGTCTTTAACTTTTTTACTTAACCACGAATGGTGGACCCTCCCCTTGGAATTTTTCTTTCTCATTGGAATGTATATATTCTGTGTATTCTGAAATATTCCTTTAAATGTCTGCCACAATTGACATATCCCTTAACCTCATTTGCCAGTTCATTTTAGCGAGGTCTGCTTTCATGCCCTTATAATTGCCTGTAATTGCCCTTATAGACTGCAACAGACTGACGGTATAACGAAGCTCATACCATGACCCGGACTTTGGTGGACCAAATGATAGGCATCTTGAAAATGAGGTTCCAGTGCCACAACAGGTCCGGTGGAGCATTCCACACAGTCCCCAGAGGGTGTCGTGCATCATTGTAGCTTGCTGCACACCACATACTTGGCACTACAACAGTGGGGAGGACCTGGCTGAGGAGGAGATGGAAGAGCTGCCTGTCTCCTCCTACAAGGAAGATGTTGAAGGTGATGACAGTGATGAAGTCCTCCAGGGCAAGGATGCCAGTGATGAGGCCATTGCACTGGCCAAGCAAGGCTGGCGCACTCGGGAAGACCTGATAGCCACAAGATTCGTGGAGGATGATGATGAGATGCAGTGAGGACAGTCCTGTCATCCTCACCGTGCATCTGTGAACGTTTGACTCCTGTTTGGCTGATGGCAGCGCAATACCCTCAGTGCTCAGGCTCATTTCATGGAGACACATCGGAGGCCCTAATGGTTGCTAGATACCAGGAGGGTGTTGACAACATGCAGTGAGGACACTCCATAAATCTTCACATTGCCTCTGCGAATGTCTGACACCTGTCTGGCTAAAGGCAGTTCACTTGCGCTAAGTAATCAGGGTCATATCATAGAGACACAGACATGAAACTTTGAATGCACCTGATCTCTTGTCAGCCTTCAGTGGACACAAGTGCTGAAGAGATGGTGGGCCAGCCTCACCTCAAAGGTGCTGAGAGCACACAGAGAGATTGACGGGACCCTGTGATGCCTGCCCATGACATTCTGGCAGCAATGACAAGCACCATTGAGAAGGATGCATCACTAATATGTCCAGTGAGTGTGAAGCTGGACAATCATTTTGCTCTGAAGGTTACACACTGCACAGGGAAGAGGTCCTGGACTGAGCCACCTGCCTTTATCTTGTGCAGGAACCAAGGTTTCACACCTGGATGGCATGTACCCTGCTCATCAGAACAAGGAGCTATAGGCAAGGAAACATTCTTGCGAGTTTATTTACAATTGTGAACATTATGCACAAGTGATTGACACCCGTGCCCAGACTGTGCAATTACATCACCTTAGCCTTCCTTACCCTGCAGTTATGTCTTGTTGCTCCCCCAACATCTACAATGGAGGTGTTGGCAGCCTGTTGACTTTGACGCCCTACTTGTGATGATTTCGACTTATGTCTTCTGGTGGGCCGAGACCTGAAGGACCACGGCCTGCTTTGAGTGTCATGCCGAATGGTAGCTACAGCTCCTCAGCCTGTGGAGCTGGAGCTGTGGGGGTCACAGGAAGAGGGGATTTGGATTAGCCAGATGTTCCCAATGTCACTTGGGTGGATGGCCCTAGCGTGTCGAGCTGCTATTGCCCCTCCCTATGGGTGCCCGACAGCCCCTGGCTGACTCCTTGAGAAGGTGGAGTGAGATCAAGCTGCCCCGCACTCCTCTCGCGTTGACACTATTGGAGGCCAACTATGGCATCAGCGATGGAGTTCAGCCCGCGCAGCTGTACAGGACTGATGCCCTGAACCAAGGTTTCCATGGCAGCCACCATCCTGCCAATGTTGACCTCGGTGTATTGGCATGCTGGCGCTATCAGCTCAGACTGAAGGTGGACAAAGTCCTCCTTGCAATCTGAGGATTGTAGTGGACATCTCTTCCTGATGTTCCTGAGTTTGCTTTTGCTGAATCGAAACACTCCACATCTGACTCAGACTCAGTAGGTTCCTTGCCTTCAGTAGCACTCCAAGTGCTGATGACCAAGGATGTTGCTGTCTCCACCTGCTGTGGAACAGATTGTGTACTGTGCTCACCAGATTGTGATCCCAAGGCTGCTCTACATCTAGACAGATGGAGAGAGTGTGAGCAAGGTGCATGCCAGACCAAATGAGAAGGATGCCAGGCATGCTGCGTGCAGCTATGGACAGGATGAAGAGGCAGTCTCCAGAGGAGATGAGGCTAGATGCAGTTGTGAGGGTGTATGTGAGAGAGTGAGTGCTGATGTCCCTTGAGCTGGCAGTGAGTGAGATACCAGTGATTGTGAGTGCGAGTTGAGATTGATGAGATGGTGGCCTTACCCTGGTGGCACGGATGAGATCATTCATTTGTTTTCTGCAATGGATGGCCAACCTCTTCTGTGCAGAGTTGGTACTGACTACCTCTGCCACCACCTCCCAAGCCAGAGTGGTGAGACTGATGGATCTCCTGTGGCCAGAGCAGGGCTAGAGAATATCGTGGCAGGCCTCCATGGTGTCCAGAAGATGTCCCAGGGATGTGTCACTGAATTGGGGCCTTCTTTTTGGCTTCTGGGGCCATATCTTCACCGGCCCAGTCCTGGGCTGCAAGCATTGAGAACTGTGTGCATGGCTGCAGGTTAAATATAGCGCCCGGCGTGAGGAAGCAGCGAGGGAACCGTGTGGCAGACAAAGAGGCCGGCCACCAGTGACCTAATGTGTTTCCCGTAAATACATAATTTATGAGACAGGAAATGGATGATGCGGTGCGAAAACCCGCCATTGCGGCCAGCGGGTAAAACGTCTTTTTTCACGCCCACTACTGCACTTAGTGCAAATCTGGGACGGTTTGGACATTATTCAAATTAACTCCCAAGGACTTTGGAGAGTTATGGGATGGTAGTTTGCAAAGACAAAAGTGTCAAAGATGTTTCTTTTCGAGGAGGATTGTTATGCTGATTTTTGAAAGAGATGGGGACAATAACTGAAGAGCAATAACTACTTATGATGTCAGCCACCATGTGCCAGAAAGGGCAGTTAGATGGTCAGTCTTCTGGCTGTCACTGGATTGTGTGTACAGAAGGTGGGTCTGATGGATGAAACCAGCTTGGTTAGGGCATAGGGTGAGTTCTGAAAGAAGGTGAACAGAGATGTGTATTCAGGGCTATTGCAGTAGTGAGCCAGGTGGAGGTTTCACTTTCTGGATGTCATTAACACATGCTAACTGGAAGGTTGAGCAAATTTGTTTTCCACTCTTAATTGTTGCTTAACAACCAAAAACATTGTGTATCAACATGTTAGCCTGGATTACTAGGTAGAAGAATATTAGGACAAGAGGCATTAACATGCCATATTGCCATTGATTAATTAATTTTGCACTAGCTTCAGTGTTGAAAAGAATTTGATTCTCTTAGGAAAGTAATAGAATTGGCATCAATAATCATTTCAATGGTGTTAATGTCAAGGTTACATTGCCCATTTAAACTAAGCAACTGAACTAATTGTTAGGAGGAGATGAATTGAAGGTGAATTAATTGCGGCACTACCTTTGGACATTACTAAGTGTTTATTTCATTAACGGAAGACACTCAAGCCATGTTTTAGTACTATCAATTCAGTGGGGTTATTTTTGCTGGCCTTGTGCCTAGGCCTCTTGGATCTCCTAGGCTCTCTGCATAGAGGAAAAATTTGACGGGCTCTCTTAAAGGGACTTCCCCACTTGACTTTCCTTTATGAGCCGTGTCAAACAAGCTGGGGCAAAGACCAATTTACCCCATATATTCAACAAATCAATGTTAAATATTAGAATGAATATCTTAGCAAAATTTGCACTTATACTTTAGTTATGCATAATGTTGTATCATGGAGCAGAGCTAATAACTTTTAGCAGTATGTCTTGTTTAGGTTGTATGTCATGCCAGCTCTTTTGAATTGTATCATATTTCTACAATGTTCTCTGTGGACTTAAAATAACTTTCATTTGTGATATTTTTGCTATGAAATTAAATTTGTGTTTTGAAGTGGCAAAAGAAGCCAACCTCTGCATGAATACATATATGAAAGTAGGACCCGGAGGACCCATAGGATAAAAGGGGATAGTAGGTGGTAGAATATTTCAAAAAGTTCTGAGACTTATATCTGTAGGGTTTTGATCTTTATATTGTGACCCTTTGAAGCAGGGCTGGATTAGAGTTAGGTCTTAAAAACAAAGCACAGAGACAGTTGTGCAGGCAAAACAACAAACCATTTATTTATTTGCAGATAGTCATTTGATTCTTTTTCTTGAATGCTCCATCACATTGCATGTTCCTAATCTGATAGCCAGACTTACACAAGGCTAATCAGATGAGCTACAGAGCAAGAGGAAGCCCAAGTATGGAACAAGTGATCAAATCCAGCTTTCTGCTGGATGCTCTTCTCTTCTTCCTTTCATGTGGCTTGTTTTGACTGGACATAGCTTAGTACAGTAGTCTTCTCTCAGGTATGTACAGAGAAAGGGAGAAACACTTTGTGCCACTGACTTTGATGTTGCTCTGGTGTGGTTGAAAAAGTAGATTCTGTTCCTATGGTAACCTGTGTGAAGATAGAAGGTGCCCTATAGTTCTAGCTATGTTGGGGCACTGGATTCATTTAGAATGGCCATGTTGGCCAGTCCTTACCTTGCCCCAGAATTGCCCTTTGCTGACATGGATAAAAGGAAATGTCACATGCACATACGAACATACTTCATAAGAAGCTCACTCCAGGGTTTCTTTTACATTGTTACAACCGGGTTGAGAGGAGTGCACAGTTGATCTAGCCCCGATACTCCACAGGTTGTACCATTAGTTTAAAAGTTTGATTTCCTCACCAAAATGGCCAATTGTTTACCTTCACTACTGGTACCCAGAATAAAAGAGACTTTAACCAGGCTTCTTTCAATAAACAACAAGCATATTAATGTATTATAAAACTAGTCTTGTCAAATAGAAAGTCAAAGCTTATCAACATGCAATAAGGAATATGAAATTATAATAATTACTCTTTCAAGATACCCCAAGTCTCACACACACACACACATGCACCCATACACACACACACGCATGCAAAACAATGAAACATAAATAGAAATGGAGTAATTCTACCAAAGGTTAAAAGTCAATGGTTCAAAGGCAAAGGATAGACAGTGGAGTTCTTGGAATGGCGTCCGGGTTATACAGTTGGGGTCTGTAATGATTTGACAAACCAGACAGGTTTTAACTAGAAACAGATAACTTTATTACAGGGAGCTTTTCAGATGTTAAATGCATGAACCAGGTCCTCAACAAGAAAGCCCCACTGACCACCTGGATTGTCCAAGCTTAGAGACTCCAAGGACAATCATGTGACTCCTGATAGGCCTAGGATTACTACATTTCTCATTACTACATTTTCCTCCGTTTAGTTTTTTTTTAGTTTCTATTTACAGAGAACATATACATAAATACAACTCAGGTGAATAAAGATTAAGGGCAGAATTTTACACTTGGTGTGTGGGCACGCGCCGGACACACTCAAGCGTAAAATGATGCACCATGCCATCGGGCCTGCGTCCCGACATTATCGTGTTCTTGCACGATATTTTGTTCGGCAGGTGCATGCCGAAGTGAGCTGCGTGCCCGCCGGTAATTAAAAGGCCTATTAAGGCCATTAACAACCTCACTAACTTGAAATTTACGCTGCCTTTCCAGCCTTACGGTTGGCGGGCAGGCGAAAAGGCCAAGCGGCCTTACATTTTTTAGAAAACCTCATCCACGAGTGGGATGAAGTTTCTTAAAGCAAATAAACATTAAATACAGACTTTATTTTGGAATTAAAAACATGTCCCATCTCATGTGACAGAGTTACTTGAGGGGACAAGTTTTTAAAAAAAATTTTACTGTCTTTATTAATTTTTTAAAAAAGCGCCTCAATCTCTCTTAGGCAGCTCCGTGCCTCATGGAGATTGAAGCGTGCTTTCATGCACATGTGCGAACTGTGTGCTAGGCCCGGCTATCCCTCCTTCCGCCCGCCCGCACAGGCTGCTCAGCACTGCCGCTCGTGATCCACGCAGGGCAGGCCTTCATTGGCCTTCCCGTGTGAAATTGCGGAGCGGAGCCAATTGCGGGTGGCAGTCGCTGCCCAACCACCCCCACCCACCCCCCGCCGAGCACCCCTGCCAAGGGCAAAGTCCTGCACTAAGTCTCTGAGGTGGTTTCTTTATTCGGTTAGAGCTGCATTGCTCTACCGCTTGAAGTTTTTCCACTGGATCGACATGATCAGGAAGTGCAGCACCAGATACATCATTAGAAAGTGGCATTTCAGGGTTAGGAAACTCTACAGAGACAACAGGCATGACTATTCTAGGTCAATTGTCACCTCAGGGGTTAATGGTTTGACATTAATCACAGGCAGAATAGCTGGTTGTTGGAATGTCTCTCTATTCCTAAGATAATCCATATGTTTTTGAACAATTTGGTCTTCCATTTCCACCTTGAAGGACAAGGTACCATTTTCTGAGACAATTGTACCAGGACCCGACAAGGTCCACGCCCAAAATTCCACACGAAAACTGTATCTCCTACAGAGAATCTGCGAGCTTTCTGTGAATATCATGATTCAATTTTTGATTACTCTAATTTTTCTCTACCTTTCCCTCTAAGTTTGGAAACACCAGACTTAACCTTGTATGTAGATGGCATTTCATCAATAATTCAGACGGTGTTGAACCCGTGGTTTAATGAGGCATCGCACAATTATTGAGAAGAAAGCGGGAAAGTCGTGTTTCTAAAGTACCTTCAGATAACCTCTTCATTCCTGATTTGAAAGTTTGTGCTGCTCTTTCAGCTAAACCATTTGATGAGGGATGATAAAGTGCTATTTTAATATGTCTGATTCCATTTAAACTCATGAATCTCTGAAATTCTGTACTAGTGAATATAGTACCATTATCCAAAACGATGACTTCCGGTACATCATGTATACTAAAGCATTGGTGCAGCTTTTCGATAGTTGCACTCGATGTTGGCGAACTGAATTCATACACATCCATCCATTTAGAATGCGCATCTATGATCCATAAAAACATATTACCTAAGAATGGTCCTACATAATCAATATGTAGTCTAACCCAGGGTTGACTAGGCTACTCCCACGGATGCAGTGGAGCTGAAACAGGCAACTTCTGCTGTTGCTGACAATGGAAGCAGTGCTTGACCATGTTTTCAATGTGACTGTCAATGCCTGGCCACTAAACATAGCTTCGCACAAGCATTTTCATCTTCGATATGCATGGATGCACATTGTGAAGCTCCGTCAGGAGTGGTTCTCTTCCTTGTGAAGGGACTTCAGCTGTTGATCCCCATAACATGATTCCATTGAGGTAATTATGGTTTTATCTAATGTGTAATATACCTTTAAGAAGAATGTTATGAAGGAAGATCACATGATCTTAGCATCCAATAGAAGAGTAGCATGGGCTACCTCTAGTTAGTAGTCAGTAGTATGGAGGGATAGGATTTGAAGTGAAAGCACACATGAAGATGCTGCTGGGTACCTTTGTAAATAAACATAGGGCAGAATTTTTCATTTAGCATGCGGGATCGGCAGGGGTGGGCCCACCCAGCTTGATATGCAAGCAGCAGCACTGAGCGCCGCCTGCGCGGGCAGGGGGAGGAGGAGGAGCAGGCTGAGCACGAACTTCACGCATGCGTGCAAGAGAATGCTGAATAATCTCGCTGAGGCACGGATCTGCCTCGGAGATGAAGAGATATTTTTTAAAATAATAGAGCAGAAAAATGTAATGAAACATATCCCCTTTTGTGACTCTGTCACATGAACAGGGGTATGTTTTTGATTTTAAAATAATGTTTTTATTTTATTTGTATTTGCTTTTGGAAATCTCATCCCGCCCGTGGATGAGGTTTTCAAAAAAATGCAAAGGCCGCTTGACCTTTTCGCCTGCCCGCCAACTGTAAGGTTGAAGGGGCAGTGAAAAATTAAAGTCAATTTATAACTTAATGGCCTTAATAGGCCTTTTAATTGTCAGTGGGCATGCTGTTGGCTCTGGCGCATGCCCACTGACCAAACTAATGCGTGACTGCACGTTGACATCAGCACATTCGGCCGACATCATCATGTGTCACTTCGGGTGACAGTCGGGTCGGGCGCGCGCCTACCTACCAAACTAAAAATTCGGGCCATGATGTTTTCTACCTAAGAAGGGTCAGCTGATCAACTCCATCTACATTACCAACTTAGCCACCACTTACAACGAGCGTGCAATTAGATCTACAAGATCCAACAAACTGGCGATGAGGAGAAAGTGAGGATAAAGCGAGGATAAAACAAGTTAATGGAAGAAATCAAGAAAAACGAAATCTGGCTGTATCTTGCACAGTAATTGTAAGTAGAAGTTCCGTTCAAATCGACAAAGTAATTCCCTCACAGAATTCTGCAATTCAGAAAAATTAATCCTTTCGATCCAGCTATGGATGATTGGTCTCTTAACATTTTTCCAAGCAAACAAGATTACGGAGGAAGAGAAGAGGTGGGCAATCCTCTTAAGTATGTGTAAGAATAAAGCCTGCTGCTTGATTCAAAGTTTGACGGGACCCAGTGCCTCAGATTCAAAAAATTTTGATGAATTGGTGGACCTTGTGAAGGTCATTTTCAACCAAAGTGCTCAGTAATGATGCAACGGTTCAAGTTTAACTCGAGAAATAGGGCCCGGGGGAGACAATTGTTTGTTATGTGGCAAGTGTGAAACAGTTAACAGACATTGTGAATTTGGTACATCTCTTAACAACATGTTCAGAGATCATTTAGTGTGCAGTGTGAATGAGGACACGATTCAGAAAAGATTATTGCCCGAAACATATTTGACTTTTAAGAAGGTGCTAGAGATAACACTGGCCATGGAAAGCGCAATAAGAGATTCAAATGCCATACAGGGAGCGCAAAATGGTGCTGTCAAACACATTGGACAGGAAGCCCCAGCCAAAAAGGGCGCGAAAATGCAAGATTCTGCTGAGAAGTGGGAAACACTAGCCGGAAAAAAATAGTGACTCGGCAGTGAAAACAATGAGTAATTTAATAGAGTTGGAAACAGGCAGTCTTTTAATGATTGACAATTTAAAAAATGTCATAGAAATGGACATATGATGAGACAATGGAAGGAAAGGGTCAGGCAGACTTTCAAACAAAAGGAAAAACCTAGTGAGATTTACAATGTAGAAGAGCCTGAAGCAACAAATTCAGATATTTATTCATTGAATAATTTGAAGGTTGGAAAGACAAAACTAATATATGTAACAGTGAAAGTAAATGGCAGACCTGTTAAAATGGAAATGGACACAGGAGCTTCCTCTATAGTAATTGGGGAACATACTTTCAGATATCTGAATATTGGTGAACATCAATTAAATTTAGAAAAAACTGTTATCAAATTAAAAACATACACTGGTGAAGACATTCAAGTCAAAGGCATAAGTAGAGTTACTGTCTGTTACGGAAGCCAATCGGTAAAGCTACCCTTGATGGTGGTAGCAGGCAAGGGGCCAAGCCTCCTGGGGTGAAACTGACTAAAGGAGATTAAGTTAGAATGGGCTTAAATTTTCCAACTGAAAGCAAGTGGGTTACCAGAACTACCACAAAAGTACGCCACAGTCTTCAAGGATGAACTTGGGAAGATCCAGGGGCTGTAAGTGAAAATTCATGTGGATCCAGAGGCAACCCCCCCGATTCATGAAGGCAAGACCAATACCTTATGCGCTGCGAGAAAAGGTTAACACCGAACTGGACAGACTGGAAAAACAGGGTGTTATACAATCTGTGCAGTTCTCAGAATGGGCTGTGCCCATAGTCCCCATCCTTAAACCCAACCAAAGCGTCTGAGTTTGTGGATACTACGAATTGACAGTTAATAAAGTGGCTAAGCAAGACAGACACACCATACCAAAAATCAAAGACCTGTATGCCAAACTAGCAGGTGGAACCAACAACATGAAGCTTGACTTGAGTCATGTTTATCAACAGCTAGAATTAGAGAATGCCTCCTGGGAATTTGTCACAATTAAAACCCACTAAGGGTTGTACCAATATACACGATTGCCTTTCGGTGTCTCCTCAGCTTGCGCCATCTTCCAGAGAACAATGGAAATTTTACTGCAGGGACTGCCCCACATTATAATCTATTTAGGCGATGTTTTGGTGACGGGATTCACTGAGAAAGAGCATTTAGCGAACTTAGAAGAAGTCTTAAAATATTTATTGCAGGCTGGATTGCATTTAAAAAAGAAGCGCAAGTTCCAAGTGATACAGGGTAGATTCACAGAGCGACCACCCAGCTGAGGAGAATATGATAGCCATAAGAGAGGCACCTGCTCCACAGAATACCTCCGAGCTCAATTAATCATTCCTAGGAATGATCAATTATTATGGACAGTTCTTACCCAATTTGTTTATAGAACTGGCACCCCTACATTATCTACTCACAAAAAAACCAACGTTAGTCTTGGGGGCAGCCCAGAAAGAAGCTTTCATAAAGGTGAAACAATTGTTGCACTTGTCCAACCTATTAGTAAATTATGACCAGAGGTCATAGTAAATCTGCAGACAGGTTAGGGTGGGCAGGAAACCATTGACAGTTGAGGTGTTGCATGGAGGACTTTCTGCTTCCTGGGAGGGAACAGGAGCTCCCTCCTCCTATCCACTGCCTGGATCAGGACTTCCAGGCATTGGAGAACCTTAAGGCACACTCTACACATCTTGCAGCCTTTGCTGTGTCCACAAGCAATCTCCCCTGTCTGCAGCCATAATTTATTACTGCTTGAAGAGGTTCTTGCTGCTCTTTAAGTGACAACAGAGTTGTCCAATTTCCTGCCCTGCTCACCTCCAAAGAAGCATGTGGCCAATAGTGGCGGGGGCACTAATGCCTGAGAGGTAATAGTTTCGTCCCAGCATGACATGAAGAAGCAAGTGAAATGTGTGCCCCCACTCCCTTTCATTATTTATTATTAAAGACTCCATTTTCAGGAGTGATCAATTTATTGGGTGAACTAGCAATCAGCTCACAAGTGTGGCCCTGAGCATCTGGTCATCTGTCAGCTTAATTCTTTACTCCACTCCCACTGACTTTCCTGTCCACAGCCTCCTACTGTTCCAGTGAAGCACAACAAAAGCTTGAGGCACAACACCTCAGGTGCTTTACAATTTCCCGGATTCAACATCAAGTTCAACAATTTCAGATCATAACCACTGCCCCCATTTTTTTATTTTTGTGTTTTACTTTGAGTTTTACAGATTTTGGACAGCAGTTGTTGGTAATGAATCTGTTTTCACATTCACAGCTCTTCTTAACACATCTTTTGTTTCTTTACTTTCTCGTTACTATCTCTTTGTACTATCACACTGTTTTTTATCATTTAATCTCCCCTGCCTTCCACCCTATTACAGACTGTTTTTTCTTGAGTTTGGGTCTTGGATAGGTTTATTGAGGGATTGTCAGTTACCCTAAGAATACTACTGCATACCATTATTCGTAAAAAAACATTTCTCTTTATTTACGATATGTATGTACATCTCAGTGCCATACACAAGGCTCTACTTCTGCTTGTCACCAGTTTTCAGCTACTTAACCATGTAACATTGCAGCACAGCTACATCAGGGGCATAAAGATCCCCCCCCCCTGTTGTGGGGGTTGTGTGGGGTGGGCGGGGGTGGGCATGAACCAATTAAGACCTGCCCAGCATGACAGGTGCCCGGAAGCGCTGAGCCTTCCCTGAGCGGGCAGGGGTGGGGGGAGGGGAATTCCCTGAGTCGGGCCCTGTGCTCTTTTGCTCATGCATGGAGCTGCCTCAGGGAGATTAAGTTCGGAATGAAAGCTTTTATTAAAGACAGAGAAAAATTATTTAGATGTCGCCTCATGTGACAGCATCACATGAGTTGGGACATGTTTATCAAATGTTCGAAATTTTTAAATTTAATTAATAAACGCTTCATGAAACCTCATCCCATCCATGGATGAGGTTTCATGATAAATGTGAAGGCTGTCTGCGCTTTTCGCCTGCCCGCCAACCTTAAGGTTGGATGGGCAGCATTCTTAACTACTTTAATTGCTTTCTTAATGGCCTTAACAGGCCAGTTCAGCGAGCGTGCAGCCGACTTGGCTGTGCACCCACCAAACTGAAAATCTAAATGATGCATGGTGATGTCGGGATGCCTGCCATCACCGTGCGTCATTTTTTGCGTTGGCGAGTCTCTGCTCGCTGACCCAAAAATTCTTCCCCAGTAGATACATCAATATCAGATGCTCCTGATGTTGACCCTTTACATTTCACGGACCTTCCCTTTTGTTCTTTCCTCATCTCCCCCCTTAACCTGCCTTGCTTAAAAATTTTTACATCTCTAAGTACTCCCAGCTCTGACAATGAGACATTGACCTAAAATGTTCACTCTGTTTCTCTCTCGTTGGATGCTGCCAGGCCTGCTGAGTATTTTCTATTTTTATTTCGAACTATGTAGCTCTTGGGTTCAAGGGATAAGTAGGACAGAGGTGACTATCCCGTGCACATTTACCCTATTTAGAGGAGTCAGTCAGAAAATCTCCATTGTATGAATCTCTGGATCAGGAGTACATCAAGCAGAGAGAGGAATTGAAGGTTGGCCATATATTCAGCAAAGCTGCCCTAACTTCAGTAATCATCAGCAGAGTTCAGACCTTCCCCCCTCTTACATACAATTCTCAACAGTGTAAAATACTTCATACACATCTTAAAAATTCGCAAGACTGCTTGAAACCAACTTGCAATAGCAAACTCTTTCACAGCATTGCTTCAGACAGCAAACTGTTTGAGCATATGAGAAACAACGATTTCATATAAAATATTGGACAGCTGTCATCAGTTAAAATGAATGTGGCTCTTTATTTTCAACAGACATGAAGAATTGTCAATTAATCAGAGCCATCAGTCAACAGGTAAGGAAGGCTGAAACCATACCCAAAGGCAGACATTTCTTGCACAAATCAGTCAAGTCTTCTGCGTACAACTAAGAAGCCTGGAATTCTGTCTTCTGTTGAAGCCAGTTGTATTTGGGTAAGTGACACAGATCATCACCTTCTTACAGTGACAGTTAGAATTAAATTAAGTCTGACTCAGTCTGTACAAGTATAACGTGCAAGCCATTGTGGGTGCTTCCTGCATTTGCTTTCAGCATGTACACCCTGCTTAAATATATTCTGCAGGTGATGTATTGCTAGTGGCAGAACTGACAGGAAAATGGTGTGATCCGTATGATTGGGTAGCTGACAGCAGATATTGCCTGTCTGTGTTACTGCCAAATATCTGTATGACTCACTGAATTTTGAATTATTCAACAGAAATTTGACAGAGGAATATTGTTTATGGGTTAAGATGAGTCCCGTCTGCACTGATATTGAACAAAGGCACAGAAAGCAGTAAATTCTCCAAACCATCTGCTTATGCATTGCCGACTTTACTGTTACTCAATCCATGGATAATTTGCACACACAAACAGAATACAGCAGATGCAGTCTTAATCCAGGCAGAACATTTCAAAATACCAAGTCACTTCAATTTTGTTTCCATTATTTAGAAATCCTAAACTAAGGATAATCCTGATCCAATTGTGAAAATCTTCCCTTTCGTTTAGAATTCAATTAATGTTGACCTGTTTTATGTATCATTTGGTGGGGATTGAACATTTTAACAGTAGAAACACATGGGCCCTGAAATAAATTCTTCCAGTGTCCTGCTGTAACTTCCTGGAAGATTGGGCAGAATCCCTGAGAAAAACATGCCAGCAACTGAAAAGGATCACTTACACCTTTTCTCAGGTGGTTGGTCTGTCGATGTTCGACTGGAAGACTGAGAGAACCCCTACGGAATTTAAGGACCCAGGTCTTCTGCTTTGCGGACAGCTGGAGAACGCAAGTACCCTAACAGATGTGTGGGAGACCCCTAGCAAGTCTTGATGTAAACACATCCCCAGTACTTAAGCGGGAAGTTTAAACCTTGATTGCTGGCTGACTGCCTGGTGATTGTCCAGAACTGTGCAGACTTAGGCTGCTTGCCCTATGCTTATCCTGCTTTTTACACGCATTTACTTAGAGTTTTTCATAGCAGGCATAAAACCAGTGAAACTCTAAGTAAGTCAGTTGGAGTATCAAAGCACTCCAAATCCCACAATAATAGTCACTCCCTCATGGATGCCTGTTTGCTGCCTGAAAAATGGTAGTCAGCAGTTGGAAATCAGAGAGCACCTTTGATGCCAAGGCCCAGTTGATACAATATTCAGGCAGCCTGCAAACGAGTGAACAGCCCACTCACTGAAACAGGAGTAAAGTTGCTTAAGTATGCAAATCATGGTTCCCTGCCAGTTATGTGACCCTGATTACAACACTTAGGCATAAATTAACAGTGCCTGTGCCGCAGATACCCTGCCTTGTTGAGCGTCCTAACCATACCTCCTTAAAGGCATTACTGGAGGCTACCCAAAATACGAGCCAAGAAAGTATTTTTATGGGCCCAGAGAAGTGCTCCTTCTAGTACCTCAGAAAAGCTCCAGCCAGCTGCTTGGATCTATTCAAGGACTCTCTCAGGCTCATTCCCAGAGCATCCCCAATTCCACCATGCCAACCAATTCAGTGGGTGACTTTGTGCCCATTGCTTACTGATGGCATTCAAATAAAGATCAACCTGTATTTGGTTTGGGCCTCATACCAGCACTATTCAGTCAGTGGAGCTGCCAACCTCACACCCAATTTGAACTGAGATTAAAACAAAGAACTGGATGCTGGATGGGAATTCCAATTTGAACTGATGTCAAACTTCTCAAGCAATGTTTTTGAAAGACATGAGACAGGTGCGTCTATGTGGTGCCGTAAATGACACTGCTAAGAAAATATATGGGGGGGGGGGTTAGTTAGCTCAGTCAGCTAGATGGCTGGTTTGTGATGCAGAGTGACACCAACAGTGTGGGTTCAATTCCTCTACTGGCTGAGGTCGACCATGAGGCCCTCTCAAACTCACCCCTCACTTGGGGTGTGGTGACTCCCAGGTTAAACTCACCACCAGTTATCTTTCTCTAACTAGAGAGCAGCCTATGGTCCTCTGGGACTACAGCAACTTTCATTTCATGGCATATGGATGTTTGGCTTCAATGAAGCAAAGAATATTTTGTGTTTTCTATAATCATTCTCTCTTTGCAGTATTTATAAACATGATATACATATATAGGCCATTTAAGTCTGGAAATTGTTGTTGACAATATTAGCTGACAACAGATGTGTATGATATTCTCTCTGTCATGCTCAGTACAAGCATGAGTATAGTGGATATAATGGGCTGTTTGATCATACTTTGTAAAGGTGGCCATAAATTCTGTTAAGATGGCTGCAACTTAACACGTTGTTTTGGAGTATTTTAAAGTAACACTCAACACAGGGTCTTTTGTTCAAACGTCAAGCAGCCTTTATTTTTACAATTGTCATTGACATCTTTTGATGATCTGCTTCTATCACTGCTTGTTTGTCCCTACAACCACACCCCCCACCCCCCCCCCACCACCTTTTTGTCTCTCTATCTCTCCGCCCCCCCACACACACACCTTAAACCAGCTTATATTTCAACTCTTTCTTGGACTCGAACGCAAGTTCGGTCGAAGGGTCATGAGGACTCGAAACGTCAACTCTTTTCTTCTCCGCCGATGCTGCCAGACCTGCTGAGTTTTTCCAGGTAATTCTGTTTTTGTTTTTTATTTTTACAATGGTGGGGAGACAATCTCTGTTGGTAAACCAGGAGACTTCTCCAAAAATACAGTTTCAAGCAGTTTATATTCTATTCTAATTGCGTTACAATCACAGTGCCAACTACAACAGAACTGATACCTTTAAGAAGGACTGGAATTTAGGACATCACAACAATGACACAGGATAACCACCATCATGTAATCTAATTAAGAAATGAAGGAGGCCATTGTCATAACCGAACGGCCCTAGGCAACATCCATTCACCCCTGTCACAGAAGGAGAGAAACCTTTTACATAAAGATCAACTCTTTGGAGCCAGGGACAGCTCACCTTGGTAGGATCCATTGTTTTCAGTTGTGGAAATAGCATCAGCACTGAGCAGTTCTGCCCAGAACAGACTTTCTGGATCAAAGTAGGGGGCTAAGCACCAATCATCCAGCGAGATGTCCTCAGGAGATATGTTTGTGATACTGTATAAGCTTAGCATCCGGGAACCATTTTAACCCCATAATTGCAGTAGAGCTTGAAAGCCTCACTTCAACATGGATATGAACATTTAAACTGTGGACAGCTTTCCATTCTGTGGGAAATATTTAGTTAAACATGGACCTGAATAAGGGTACTTTGCAGCCACCTGTGAAGTTCAAATATCTAATTGTGTAAGGATGAACCAGCGCTTGAGGAATATCAGATCTATAGACTGTTGGCCTCAGAGTGCCATATTGAACAACAAAGACTATTTGAGCTCAAGTTGGGACAAAAATAAGAGTGAGGGACCATTGTCAACTGCTATTGTATCATGGCCGCCTGGACTCCTGAAGTGTTAGTCCTCTAGTCATGTAATGGAAACTAACTTGCGGGGACTGCAGTATGATACAACCTGAACAAATGTGTGTGTGAGGAAAACATCTGAAGCACCGGGAAACATCTGAAACAGCTGAACCATCATAGCTGAAAGTCTTCTAATGCAGCCAAAGTACTGCACTTGTTCCAGATTCCAAGTTCACCTGGGAACCAACTTCAGCTATTCATCTACAAGAAGCTTCACAGTACCATGAGAACCCCTTGTTTCTAAAAGACCTTCATTCCAACTATAGCCTCAGCTGAACCAAGAAGGCAACATGCCTGCATCGACATAGAGATTGAGTTATAAATTCCATTTTTATAATTACGGCTTTAAGTTCACCTGTATTTAATTTTTGAGTGTGTGATAGTGTGAGGGAAACAGTTGATTGAGATGGTGTGGTCAAACATCCAGGGCAAATTTGTGATAATAAATAATAATCTTTAACACTCATCTGAAAGCCTGCTGCTGGAGTTTATTTTAAACTAGAAATAGTCACTCTGGGGGTAAGGAAATACACATACCTTACACAGAAATATCCTGATTATGGACTGGAAGGGAACACACAAATCCTGTCAGTTGATTGAGTTGATTGGTAATAGTCTCCCTATTTTTGGAAAGGCTTTAATCTATTATAAATAAATGGGGTAACCCATGTGTTAGAATGGTGGACAGATATATGGTGCGAAGTCTTCCTACAGTATTATCACCCATCAGTAATTTCCAGACTACAATAGGTCCAAATACAGCTTTGAGTAGAAACTTTATATGTGGCAGCCTTCCATCTTGTAAGACGATGTTTTGTGCTGCGGTGGTCAACTCCATGTTAATCATTGCCTGGTGTGGGTCTGAAGCCCCATTCTGTCATGGAAGTCCCTGCCACATTTGTTGCAGAGGAAGGCAGCAGGCTGAGAAAGTGCATAATTCACTGGCCTTTGTTTTTTCTGGGCGGCCTTCTTGGCCAGCGGAGCTTTTCATTTCTGATTGCCTCTTCCAATGCCTTTCCAAACAGTCAGCCTGCAGACGTCACGGCCAATAGCGACTGTCTCCCAGTTTTCAGTATCAATGTCCTTCATCTTCATATCTCACCTACAGGTGTCCTTGTAGTGGAGGTCATGACCCAGTGGTCAATTCACCATAAAGAAGGCCATTGTGTTTATGGCTGTCATCCTTCTGATGAATGTGGCTGAATCAGCACAGATGTTGTTTGCTTAGCAATGAGTGTATGCAGATGGATTTAGCATGCTCCAGGATCTTTGAGTTGGTGACCCTGTCCTCCCAAGAGATGCTGAGGATGCATCTGAGACAGCAAAGGTGGAAACAGTTCAGCCTTTTCTCCTGCCTAGCATATGTTGTCAAGGTCTCATCATTGTAGAGGGGTACACTGAGGACACAGGCTTGGTAGACTTACAGTTTGATGTTCTCAGTCAGGCCTCTGCTATTCCACAAACCCTTACTTAGCTTGGACATAACAGCTGCAGCTTTTGTGATGCGTGTGTTAATTTCAGCATCAAGAGACACATTGCTGGTGATTGTGGAGCCTAGACATGTGAAGCTATCGACAGCCTCCATTGTCACATCGTCAGTGCTGATAGCTGGCAGTATGGCAACATCCTGGACCATGATGTTGTCTTCCTGATGCTGATGGTCAAACCCAGGCATGAGAGAATCTATTCGCTTGTTGCTGAATGTGTTCCTTGGTATGGAATGTTAGTGCAGCATCATCAGTGTAGAGCAACTCTCTGAGGACTTGACACACCTTTGTCTTGGATCTCAGATGAGCAAGGCCAAATATTTTTCCATCAGTTTTTTTTATTCTTTCATGGGACATGGGTATCACTGGCTAGGCCTGCATTTATTACCCATGCCTAATTACCATTGAGAAGGTAGTGGTGAGCTGCCTTCTTGAATCACTGCAGTCCATGTTGTGTAGGTACACCCATAGTACTGTAAGGAGGGGAGTTCCAGGATTTTGACGCAGTGACAATAAAGGGACAGCGATGTAGTTCAAAGTCAGGATGACGTGTGGCTTGAAGGGGTCTTGCAGGTGGTGGTGTTCTCATGTGCCTGCTGCCCTTGTCCTTCTGGATGGTAGAGGTCATGGGTTTGAAAGGTGCTGTCGAAGGAGCCCTGGTGAATTGCTGCAATACATCTTGTAGATGCTGCCACTGTGTGTCAGTGGTGGAGGAGTGGATGTTGGAGGTGGTAGATGGGGTGCCAATCAAGCGGGCTGCTTTGTCCTGGATGGTGTTGAGCTTCTTGAGTGTTGATGGAGTTGCACTCATCCAGGCAAGTGGAGAGTATTCCATCACACTCCTGACTTGTGTCTTGTAGATGGTGGACAGGCTTTGGGGAGTCAGGAGGTGAGTCACTGCAAAATTCCCAGCCTCTGACCTGCTTTGTAGCCACATATTTATCTGGCTAGTCCAGTTCAGTTTCTGGTCAATGGTAACCCCCAGGATGTTGATATCGAGTTTTCAGTGATGGTAATACCATTGAATGTCAAGGGGAAATGGCTGGATTCTCTCTTGTTGAAGATGGTCATTGCCTGGCACTTGTGTGGTGTGAATGCTATTTGCCATTTATCAGCCCAGGCCTGAATGTTGCCCAGGTCTTGCTGTATATGGGCAGATTGTTTCAGTACCTGAGCAGTCATGAATGGTGCTGAATATTGTGCAATCATCAGCGAACCTCTCCATACAACCGTATGATGGAGGGAAGGTCATTGAAGAAGCAGCTGAAGATGGTTGGACCTAGGACACTACCCCGAAGAACCCCTGCAGTGATGTCCTGAGACTGAGATGATTGACCTCCAACAACCATAATCATCTTCCTTTGTGCTAGGTATGACTCAACTGGTGGACAGTTCTCGCCCTGATTCCCATTGACTTCTGGTTTGCTAGGGATCCCTAATGCCACACACTTAAATGTGGATGAAATCAAAGGCAGTCACTCTTACCTCATCTTTTAATGTCAGCTCTTTTGTCCATGTTTGGACCAAGGCTGTAATGAAGTCAGGAGCTGGGTAGCCCTGGCAGAGCCCAAACTGAATGTCAATGAATAGGTTGTTTCTATGTAAGTGCCTCTTGATAGCACTGTCAACGATCCCTTCCATCACTTTGCTGATGATCAAGAATAGACTGATGGGGCAGAAATTAGCTGGGTTGGATTTGTCCTTTTTGTGGACAAGACATAGCTGGGCAATTTTCCACATAGCTGGGCAGATGCCAGTGTTGTAGCTGTACTGGAACAGTTTGGCTAAGGGTGTGATTAATTCTGGAGCACAAGTCTTCAGTACTATTGCTGGAATATTGTCAGGGCCCGTAGCCTTTCCAGTATCCAGTATCTTCAGCTGTTTCTTGATGTCACGTGGAATGCATCAAATGGGCTGAAGACTGGCATCTGTTATGCTTGGGACCTTCAGAGGAGGCCGAGGTGGATCATCCATTCGGCAATTTTGGCTGAAGATTGTTCCAAATGCTTCATCCTTATCTTTTGCACTGATGTTCTGGGCTCCCCTATCATTGAGGATGGGGATATTTGTGGATCCTCCTCTTTCTGTGAGTTGTTTAATTGTCCACCACTATTCACGACTGGATGAGGCAGGATTGCGGAGCTTAGATCTGATCCTTTAGGTTGTGGGATCACTTAGCTCTCTCTAGCGCATGCTGCTTTTGTTGTTAGGCATGCAAATAGCCTTATGTTATAGTTTCACCAGGTTGACACCTCATTTTTAGGTATGCCTGGTGCCGCTCCTGGCATGCCCTCCTGCACCCTTCATTGAACCAATGTTGATCCCCTTGTTTGATAGTAATGGTAGAGTGGAAGGATATGCTGGGCCATGAGATTACAGATTGTGGTTGTGTCATGAAGCTATTCATGTATAAAATATTGGAAAATATTTTTCCTTTAAAATAGAGGTTTAGTCTGTTGGTGTGTATTAATTGGACTAAAGCTGGGTGCTTTGATGTGTACTAGTTTTGAGATATAAACAGAGAGGTAGAGTGCATTTGCATTTTTTGAATAGAACATTCAAGAAGTGGGCTGAGTTCTGGCACTCATCAAGCAGAGACCAAGCAATATGTTTATATTGCTAATAAAATTGGTACTGTGAAAGGGGTTTTATTGTTATAAGAGGCTGGTGATGCAATGAGAATTTGCATTCAATGAGCTGTGCTAGGTATAACTTCAGCAGTTTTTGTGTGTGTAGAGCAGAGGCAATGTGAGATCAGAAGTAGCTGTAAACCTCCAACTGTCTCCACAGGAACCAAACTGAAAAGAACCTCATTTTGAATTTGTAAGGTGAAAATACTTTGCCTGGTGTCTGGTTAAATCTATGAGCTGCTGATGCCTTAATGGATATTAGTTTGGGAATTTATTAAAACTTATGATTGTAGTAATTTGTAGCCATGTGTATATATTTAACTTGTGTAAATTGATAGAATGTTTCATTTAGCTTAATATAAAACCTCTCACGAGCTGGTGGTCTGATTCCTGAATTTTGAGCTGCATCTCAAACATACCACTTAAAATTATAGGTTATTACAGTTGTTTAAAGGTTCCCTCTGGGATTTTTTAAAATAACTCAGCTTTACCAACTGCTCAGTCATAACAGTTGTATACAATTCTGTTGCTGCTAATGTTTTGGTATGTAAGTAGATACCCTCTGTGGATGACCTAAAGGTATATGGCAGCAGCTAAGAAAAGAATATGCCAAAGGATGTCGATGCCAGAATGCAGCCCTGTTTGACCCCACTGCGGATCTTAAATGGTTCCGATGTTGTCCCATTATAGCTCACCTTACCCATCATGTTGTCATGGAAAGAGGAGATCACCTTGAGCAGCTTCGGTGGGTATCCAGTTTTCTTGAGCAGCTTAAATAGGCTGCCTCTGCTCACATGCCTTGGTGAGATTGATGAAGGCAATATATAGTGGTCTCCTTTGTTCACAACATTTCTCTTGCATCTGCTGGACTGAGATGATCATGTCCATTGTAGATATTCCAGTTTGGAAACCACATTGGGATTCGGGGTAGATGTGTTCAGCCAGGATCTGGAATCTGACAAGGGCAACATGACCATATACTTTTCCCTTGATGTTCAGCAGGGAGATACCTCGATTGTTGTTGCAATCACTATGGTCACCCTTGACCTTGTACAGGGTCACAATCTTTGCATCACCCTCCGCAGAGACAAAGAAGTTTGTGTAGATGCTGCAGGGGTGCTGGTTTTCTGTGATTTATGAGTCCAGATGGTAACCTGAAGCTTTGACTGTAGCAAGCGAGTCAATAGCTTTGCTGAGTTCCTCCACTGTGGGTTTGATATTCAGCTCTGCCATGACAGGCAGGCTTTCTATGGTATCTAGAGCTTCCTTGGAGATAGTGTTCTCCTGAAGATTACAACTCAAGGCAGTCTTCTATCCTTCTCTCCAGCTGTTTATTGCAGTTGGTGATGACTTTCCCTGCCTTTGTTTTGAGTGGAGCTGTTTTCTTTACTGATGGACCTGATGTCTTTTTGATCCCTTCATACATGCCCCTGGTGTTCCCCATGTGGAACAACATCTCAATATTCTGGCAGGGATGTAACCAACAGTTATTGGTGCACTCCCTAGCAGTCTGTTGGACTTCACTTCAAGCACTCTTAGTGCATTTAGAGTCTTTTTGCTTGGAGCTCTAATGTAACTAATGAGAGCAGACCGCTTGGCTTCAATGACAGGTTCCAGCACAGTGATAATAGCCTCAAACCAGTCAACACTTTTCCAATCTCGCTTCCCATATGTTGAGAGCGTAGTATTGTAGATGTTGGCTCAAAGTATACTCCATTTCATTTCTGCACTCTGTGTGGGAATACAGGAGAGTGCCTTTCAATCCAGTCATGGAACTGTTGGTTTTTATTTGGTTAGGCAGTACGGCTGATGTTGATACAAGGAGAGCATTTCTGCATTGAATGAGCAAACTTCAAGGTTTGCATCCTCGCCTTGGTGCATACCATGGAGTAATCTGTGTCAGTCAGCACTGCAGCAGTTGTGTGCATTGAGAATACTGTTCAGAGAGTCATGTCAGTTGATGTTCAGATCCAGCTGGTGCAATGCCCTGGCCTTGGATATCTCCAGGACACCTTGTGGCATGGTTTGTTCTGGACAAAGGTGTGAGCTTTGCAAATCTTGTGGTATGTCTATTCTCAATTATCCTTCCCAGCCCATGATGCCAAAGTCCTTTACTCATGGTCCACGCCCACTCTTGCGTTGAAATCCCCCAGTAGGTAAAGATGTTCTGACTTAGGGGTTCTGCTGATGGCATTGTCAAGCTCTTCACAGAACTGCGCTTTCGCCTCTGTAGTGGAACACAGCATTAGAGCATAGATACTCGTGAGGTTAACTGGCCCATTTGCAGGAGCTTCTATCATTGAGAGTAGTGAGTTCCTTACAGCGAAGTCTACACCTTGTTCACAAGTTCCCTCTGAACTCTTCCCCTACCAGATGAATGTGTATTGTTTTTCTTTCAGTGATCCACTCTCAGTGAGCCTTATCTATTATACCACCTACTTATTGAGTAGAAACTCTAAGCTCCAAACCCATTGAAGCAGATGGATCGTGGATGATCAGCACCTTATTAGTCGGGGGCATGTCCGACATGAGGTGGGTGGTGGCTAACCAGTGGGACACGATGGTCCCTCCCACCATTAGAGTCAGTCCATTACACCCATTCTCTACACCAATCGAGCTGGGCTTATTACTTGTAACTGCGGTCTCCTGTGTTTATTCACATTCTGCAACAAACCTGGATTGTCCTCTCTATGGCGCAAGCTGGGCAAAATTTATGGAGATCCTGGGCCGCCCAAATGATAGAGTCCCCCTCTCAACCTCTCTGGTTAAGTCCAAACGAATACAATACACTGAGTAGAGTCCAATGGAAATTAACTGAATGGGCCTCTTAAATGAATACACAGATTTGATGTTATAGCTAAAAGAGGTCGAGACAAAGCATGAACATTTCAAAAAATGGGGAAAGGATCATAGCATGATAAATATAGATAACATGATAAATAATGTCACCATTAGCACCTCCTTTAGTCAGCACCATCAACGCTCCTTTGACCTTTTGTTTATGACATCTTTTGCAATCTCTCTTTTGCATCCACCTATCGTTGGCGTTCTATCCAGCTTCACCTGTTCCACCCCCCTTTAAACAGTATATATTTCATCACATTCTTACTTCTCTTTAGCTTGGAAGAAGAGTCTTGAAACGTTAGCACTGTCTTTCTCTCCACAGATGCTGTTCGAACTGCTGAGTTTTTCCAGCATTTTCTGTTTTTGTTTCAAATTTCCAGCATCTGCAGTATTTTGCCTTTATATGTATGATAAATATTTTGTTCCATATGATTGTAGGAGTACTACGTTGTCAGGATATCATTATATCATGTAAGGGTTTATCAACACCATTTATAAATGCATATCACTTCAATTATGAATTCAGTACTATTTTATTCAAATGCTCAACACATGAATATATCTATATACATCTACAACTTACAGTATTTAAAAGCTTATGTAAAATGTGCAGTTCTTTGTCTGCACAACTTTGACGCCCTGACACACACTTTAGTTATACCTTTTTTGAGGGAAATCTTGAATAAGGCCCATAGGGAGGTCCTGGGGTTCAATGCATGACGAACCCACAGCCGTTCATAATGAAGTAGGTAGTTTGCAAACTTTGTAGAGCTTGCTTAGTAGAATAATTGTAGTTTTGTAGTAATTGTAAATAAAACCTTTCATTTTGTTTTGGGGATCATGTGACCCTAAGTGTGGGTAATCTTAGGAGTGGAGCTTTCTAGACTTGGTCTTTGTTCAAGCTTGTACATTCATCAGGAGCTCTGTAAATAACGTTTACTGTTTCTAACAAGAAATCTGTCCGGTACTCCAAGTTTATTACAATTGACGATGAGAATAAATAACTCTGACGCTGCACAGCACCACGCGATTGTGAGAATTTTGATTTTTAAGGGTAGAATGAAAAGTATACTCACCAGTCATGCCACTCCTCAGCAGAATTGACCCGTACGACTTGTCCATGGAAGACTGGAGTCACTACATAGAGCGCCTAGGTTTCTATTTAGTGGCCAACAAAATAACGGTGGAGGAGAAAGAGAAGGAAATCCTTCTAAGTGTCTGCTGGAGCAAGTCATATGACCTTATCCATAGCCTGACGTCCCTAAAAGCACCAAACTCCAGATCCTTTAATGCGCTAGTAGACCCCATGAAGGCACATTTTCAGCCTAAGCCATCGGTGATTATGCAAAGATTCAAGTTCACCTCTAGAGTAAGGGCCCTGTGTCAATCACAACGTACGTTGCGAGGTTAAAACAGTTAACAGAGCACTGCGACTTCAGAGGTATTCTCAATGATGTGTTATGAGATCATTTGGTTTGCGGTGTACATGGTGACGCCATTCAGCACTGTTTACTTACAGAAGTTAATATTGACCTGAAGTGCACCGTGGAGATAGCGCTAGCAATGGAGAGTGCTCAGAGGGACTCACAGGCTTTGCAGAGTGTGCAACATGGCGCCGTTCTTCAGTTGGGTTGGGAACCTACTGTCAAGCGTGGCATGAAAACCAGGGAGACAGCCACAAAGTGGGATACGGTTCCTACCGCTCAAAAACCAAAAAACAATACAGGAAGCATCTCACCAGCAATTCAGATATTAAAGTGTTACTGATGTCGGGGTAACCATTTACCGGAAACCTGCAGATTCAAAGAGGCAGGATGCCATTACTGTCACAAAAAAGGGCATTTTATCAAGCAACACAGGGTGAAATCAAGAGAGCCATTCACACAGCAGGCCAGGATGATTGAAGTGTACTATATAAATGAACCAGAAGCTGCTGATACCAATATCTATTCTTAAGGCAAGGAAAACTGAACCAATCACCTTCACCCTTCAAGTAAATGGAAAGCCTCTAGTAATGGAGGTTGACAAAGGAGCTTCAACCACAGTTCTCCACACATATTTAAATATCTAAGTGAAGTTATCCAGCCACTGAATCTGGAGCAAACCACAGCTCAGCTGTAAACATATACTGGAGAGGCAATACAGGTGAAAAGCATCACCTCTGTACCTGTAACCTACAGGCAACAGACAGCCCAGCTACCAGTGATTGTTGTAACAAGTGAAGGATCTAGCCTTCTGGGCCGTGATTGCTTGAAAGAAGTTAAACTCAACTGGTCAGAAATTTTTCAAGTTAGAACAGGAGGAATCCTTGAGTTGTTAAAAAAGTATGACAGGAAATTCAGAGATGAGTTGGGAAAGATAAAACGCCCACAAGCAAAAATATATGTAGATTCAGGGGCAACACCCCAGTTCTTTAAGGCTAGACCTGTGCCATACACCCTAAAGGAGAAGGTGGGTGCAGAATTGTGGCATTTAGAGAAGTTAGGAATAATTCAGCCACTCCAGTTTTTAGAATGGGCAGCACCCATAGTCCCTGAGGTGAAAGCAAATCAAATCATTTACATCTGCGGAGACTACAAATTAACTGTGAACAAGGCTGCTAAATTAGACAAATATCAAGCCCCAATGATTGAAGATCTGTACACTAAGCTTGCAGAAGGAAGATCCCACACCAAACTGGACATGAACCATGCATATCAGCAGCTAGAGCTGGACAGCACATCTAGAGGGTATGTAACCATCAACACGCACAAGGGCCTGTACCAATATACACACCTACCCTTTGGTGTGTCATCTGCCTGTGCGATTTTCCAAAGAACCATGGAAAGCCTAATGTAAGGACTTCCCCAAGTTGCAGTGTACCTGAATGATGTCCTGCTCACAGGATCAATGGAAGCTGAACATTTGGCCAACCTAGAAGAGGTTTTAAGGGCATTTTGGAAATTGATATACGATTGAAAAAAGAGAAGTGTACTTTCCAAGTGAGGGAAATCACTGACTTGGGTCATTGAGTGGATGCCCAAGGGTTGCATCCTGTAGAGGAGAAAGTCAGAGCAATCACTCTCCTCCCAGTGTCACTGAACTCAGTCATTTTTGGGCTTGATAAATTTATTATGGTCGCTTCTTGCCTGATTTGTCTACAGTGTTTGCTCTTTTAAAATTATTATTGAAGAAGAACCACAGATGGTCTTGGAAGGCACAACAGGAAGAAGCTTTCATGCAAGTCAAGAAGCTTTTACACTCATCATATCTGCTAGCGCAATATGACCCATCAAAGGAATTAATACTAACCTGTGATGCATCTCCCTACAGAGCGGGAGAGGTGTTGTCACACAGGATGGAAGGTGGTTCTGAAAGGCCAATAGGATGTGTCTCCAGAATGCTCTCTGCAGCCGAGAAGGGTTACTAACAACTTGAAAAAGAAGGCTTATCCGTAATATTTGGAGTAAGGAAATGCCATTAATATTTGCATGGTTGTCGTTTCACCATAGTGTCAGATCACAAGCCACTTATGGGTTTATTGAAGCTAAAGCAATTCTGCCAATAGCCTCTGCAAGAATTCAACGATTGACTTGGAATTTGTTGGCATATGAGTACACCTTTATGCACCGTCTGGGTTTGCATATTGCAAATGCAGATGCCCTCAGTCATCTTCATTTGCCAGATAGCATTACGCATGCTCTAGTGCCAGTAGGAGTTCTACTTGTGCTGAATTTCCTCGACTCCTCACCGGTCTGTGTGAAGCAAATAAAGAATTGGACAAAAACAAAAATTGCTGGAAAAACTCAGCAGGTCTGACAGCATCTGCGGAAAGGAAGACAGAGTTAACTTTTTGAGTCCGCCAGTCCACTAATGCAGTCAGACCTGCTGAGTTTTTCCAGCAATTTTTGTTTTTGTTTCAGATTTCTAGCATCCACAGTATTTTGCTTTAATCTTAAAGAATTGGACAAATCAGGATCCAATTTTATCAAGAGTCCGAGAACAGGTATTGCAAGAATGGTCAAATGTACAAGTCTGTGGAGAGTTAAAAACAGTCTATGCCCATTAATCTGAACTAAGTTGTCAAGATGGTATCTTGTTGTGGGGGGGCAAGAGTCATCATCCCTTTGCAAGGAAGAGAACCACTCTTGACAGAGCTTCATAGTGCACCTCTGGGTATTTTGAAAATGAAGATACTTGTACGAAGTTATATCTGATGGCCAGGTGTAGACAGTGATATAGAAAAATGGTTAAACGTTGTATCCAGTGTCAGCAACAGCAGAAGTTGCCTGTTTTAGCTCCACTGCATCAGTGGGAATGGCCTGGTCGACCCTGGGTTAGACTACATATTGACAATGTAGGTCCATTTTTAGTTACCATGTTTTAAGTGATCGTCGATGTGCATTCTAAGTGGATGGATGTGTATGAAGTGAGATCACCTACATGATGTGCAATTATTGAAAATCTGCGCCAATGTTTTGGTGTACATGGCCTACCAGAAGTCATTGTTTTGGATAGTGGTACTGCTTTCACTAGTACTGAATTCCAGAGATTCATGAACCTAAATGGGATTAAACATGTCAGAACAGCACAGTATCATCCCTCATCCAATGGGTTAACAGAAAGAGCAGTACAAACTTTTAAAACAGGCAAGAAGAAATTATCCAAAGGAACGCTAGAAACATGAATTTCAAGATTTCTTCTCAACTACCACATGACTCCTCATGTAACTATGGGTTCAGCACCGTCTGAATTACTAATGAAATGCCGCCTTCGTACAAGACTGAATCTGGTATTCCCTAACTTAGAAGGGAAAATGGAAAAGAATCAGTGTTGTCAGAAAGTGAATCATGATGTTCACAGTAAAGATCAAAAACTTGCTGTGGGAGAGACAGTTATCACATGTGATTTTGGAACTGGACCTAGATGGGTTCCTGGTATAATCATTTGTGAAACAGGACCTTCGTCATACCAAGTAGAAGTGGAAAACAGGATTGATAGGAAACACGTGACTCATCTAAGAAGTAGAGAGACACTCCAACAACCAGTTGCTCCACCTGAAATTGAAGTCAAACCTTTGATTCCTGAGGTGCCACATAGATATAAAATAGATATACCTGTTGTCTGTGTTGAAGTAAATAATTCTGAACTGCTATTGTTTAAGGATGTCACTGTTGCTGCAGTTCCTGGTCAAGTCGATCCAGTTGAAGAATCTCAAGTCGTAGAATGGCGTCACTTTACCCAAATCAGAAAACCACCTCGAAGACTTGATCTATAATTGCATGAACTGTATATATTTGCATATGTTATGAGTTAAAATATTCTTGTAAATAAGAGAGGTAAAACAAAATTAAAGGGGGGAGGGATGTAGTGATAGTAAGTAAAAACCTTTCATACTGTTTTGGGGATTATGTGACTGTACAGATGAATCAGCCCTAAGCATGGATAATCTTAGGGGAGGGGTTTCCTAGCCTTTGGTCTTGGTTTAAGCATGTAGCTTCATCAGGAGCTCTGTAAATAAACTTTACTGTTTCTAACAAGAGACCTGTCCAGTTCACCAAGTTTATTACAAGCTTGTAGCCCAGCTCTAAGTACACTGCTGAGAGGCTACACACCTCAGCAGGGGGCTTAGGTTTGCTTGAGGCAAGCACCACTTAAGCTTTCTTAAAGCCCGCCTGCAGCTCTTAAACATGAGGTGCATTCTGGCTGCAGCAGGTGCTGGAAGCATTTCAAAAAGAGCTTATGAGCAGAAAGAGGACTTAAAATGATGCAACATGGTGTGATCCCCACAGACAACGGATCAGATCTAAGATCTGCGGTCCTGTCACACCCTGTCAAGAATGGTGGTGGACAATTAAACAATTCATTGGAGGAGGAGGCTCCACAAATATCCCCATCCTTAATGATGGGGGAGCCCAGCACATCAGTGCAAAAGACAAGGCTGAAGCATTCGCAACAATCTTCAGTCTTAAGTGCTGAATGGATGATCCATCTTGGCTGCCTCCGGAGGTGCACAACATCACAGATGTCAGTGTTTAGCCAATTTGATTCACTCTACATGGTATCAAGAAATGGCTGAAGGCACTGGAAAGACTATGGGCCCTGACAACATTCTGGCAATAGTACTGACGTCTTGTGCTCCAGAACTAGCTGCACCCTTAGTCAAGCTGTTCTAGTACAGCTACAGCACTGGTATCTACCCGGCAATGTGGAAAATTTCACAGGTATGTCTTGTCCACAAAAAACAGGACAAATCCAACCTGGTCAATTACAGCCCCATCAGTCGACACTTGATCATCAGCAAAGTGATTGAAAGTGTTGTCGACAGTGCTATCAAATGGCACTTGCACAACAATAACCTGCTCACTGATGCTCAGTTTGGGTTCCGCCAGGGCCAATCAGCTCCTGACCTCAACAACCTTGTCCAAACATGGACAAAAGAGCTGAACTCCAGAGGTGAGGTAGAGTGACTGCCCTTGACATCAAGGCAGCATTTGACCGAGTGTGGCATCGGGGAATCCCAGCAAAACTGGAGTCACTGAAATCGGGGAAAGTTCTTCACTGGTTGAGTCATACCTAGCACAAAGGTAGATGGTTGTGGTTGTAGGAGGTCAATCATTTCAGTTCCAGGACATTGCTGCAGGGGTTCCTCAGAATAATGTCCTAGGCACAACCATCTTCAGCTGCTTCATCAATGTCCTTCCTTCCATCATAATGTCAGAAGTGGGGATATTTGCTGATGATTGCACAATATTCAGTGCTATTCTCAACTCCTCAGATACTGAAGCAATCTGTGTCCATGTGCTGCAAGACCTGGACAACATTCAGGCTTGAATTCATAAGTGGGCAAGTAACATTCATGCCATAGAGGTGCCAATCAATGAGAATATCCAACATGAGAGAATCTAACCATCGCCCCTTGACATTCAATGGCATTACCATCACTGGACCCCCCTCCGCCCCTGGCACTGCACCTCCCAGGGTGTTACCATTGACCGTAATCTGAACTGGACTAGCCATATAAATACTATGGCTACAAGAGCAGGTCAGAGGCTGAAATTCTGTGGTGAGTAACTCACCTCCTGACTCACTAGAGTTATCCACCATCTACAAGGCTCAAATCAGGACTGTTACAGAATATTCACCATTTGCCTGGATGAATGCAGCTCCAGCAGCACACAAGAAGATCAACATCATTCAGTCCAAAGCAGCCTGTGTGATTGGCACCTCATCCCCCAGCTTAAACATTCAATCTCTCCACCACCAACTCACAGTGGCTGCAGTGTGTACAATCTACGAGATGCACCACAGCAACTCAACAAGGCTCCTTCAACAGCACCTTTCAAAAACACAACCTTTACCATTTAGAAGGATAAGGGCACCAGATGTATGGGAACACCACCACCTAGAAGTTCCCCTCCATGCCACACACTGTCCTCACTTGGAACTACATCATCGCCCTTCACTGTCGCCAGTTCAAAACTCTGGAACTCCCTCCCTAACAGCACTGTTGGTGTACCTGACCACATGAACTGCTGCAGTTTAGGAAGGCAACTCACCATCACCTTCTCAAGGGAAATTAGGAATGGGCCATAAATGCTGGCTTAGCCAGTGACATGCTTGAATGAATAAATAAAACAAAAAATGCCACAGAGTGTGCCTAAAGGCTAAGAAGCCCTCTAGACGGTCATTACGAAGGTAGTGGGAGGGGATAGACATCATGGCCAATGCCACCATTTTAGCTCTGAAGACCTGGATGCTGTACCACAAAAAGCTCATTGCCCTCATAGGAATGGTCAAGGTCACTGAATGCAGCATCACATGCCATATCCCAACAACTGCATCACAAGCCTCACACACTGTTCACTTCATCACCCCTGCTTCACTCACGTACCAACAGCCTCTATCAAGCACAACTAATACCCAACATTCATAACCTCACCTCACACTCACATCTCACAGTTTGCACACACATTGTAGTTATTCAGCTGTGACAGGCAGATCGCCCAAGCAGATTGCACCATACTCACTGGCACATTTCCTTGTCTTTAGCAGGATGATATGAACATCATTGTTGTGGATGTCAGTTCTCAAAGGTACTTTGAGTGCCTCACAACAGGCCAGTAATCTGTGATTGAATAGGTTACTAGAAGGATAGCTGAGGCACAGCCCTGGATGAGTGCTAGCAGCTTCTTGAAACATCATACTCCCGCCACTGCAAGTCTATCAGTGCCAAGTCAGCCTGCTGTTACCTGCCAACCCAGACCGTTGCCACTGATGTCGAGGTGGTGCAGTCCACAGCTGAGCCTTGTGGGCCCAGAGCTTCTCAAGGGTATTCTGCAAAACCATCCAATGAAAGTCAGCAGTTTTTCGTCTGCAGTGCTGCAGCCACTGGAGTAGCGCTACTTAGGAGCACATGGCCAGGAATAGACACCTACAAGGTGGATACAAGGGAATGCACAACTGTGATTTGTTGACTTTTCTTTGGAATATTGAACAGTTTTTTGGGTAAAGTTGGTTTGGAATGGTTGATTTGTGGTAGATTTTGTTTCAGCATTGTGGTCAAGAAGACTCTGACAGAGGATGGTGATGTGTGTGGCTGTCATACAAATTAGGGATTTGGTGTTGTGTTCAGTAGAATCATAGCTGAATGAGGAGGTCATAGATAGTCCAACTGGAAAGGGAATGTACAGATTGCCTCCTCACTTCCTCCTCCTCCTGTTCTCCCACTTCCTCCTTCTCCAGTTCCTCTTCAGCTGCTCGCCATATCCCTGGTGACAAGAGCTGAGTCTTCATGATGACTAGGTTGTGGAGGATACAGAAGACCTCCAAAGATCTGGACACATGCTCTGTTGAGTACTGGAGGCCACGTCTAGAGCAGTCCAAGCAGTGGAATCAATGTTTCAGCAACCCAATGGTCTACTCTATGATGTTCCATATAGCAACATGGCTCTCATTATACATATGCTGATCATGTGTGGTTTGATTGCAGAACAGAGCTGTCAGCCAGGCGTAAACAGGATAGCCCTTGTTCATCAGTAGCCACCCCTTCCCTGGTGCCTCAAAGGCTGAGAGAACAGCAGAGTAGAGTAGAATGAAAGCATCATGATTACTGCCAGGATAACAGGTATGGCATGCTGAGCATAGTGACACATCAGTTGCGCATTCAGCGAATGGCAGCCTTAATATTTGTGTTCCAAATTTATTAATGTTCTTTGAGAATGTAACAAGCAGGGTGGATAAAGAGGAACCAGTAGGTGTAGTATATTTAGATTTCCAAAAGGCATTCAGTAAGGTGCTGCTTAAAAGGTTACTACACAAGATTAGAGCTCATGGTGTTGGGAATAATGTATTAGCATGGATAGAGGATTGGCAGAGAGTCAGGATAAATGGGTCATTTACAGGTTGGGAAACTAGTGGGGTGCTGGTGCCTCAACTACTTACAATCTATATTCGTTATTTTAATGAAGGAATAGAGTGTATTGGAGCCAAATTTGCTGATGATACAAAGATAGGTGGCAAAGCAAGTTGTGAGGAAAACCCAAAGGGTGGAATTTAATGCCCCCCTCCCCCAACACCTAGGGAGGTGAGAGATGTTTAATGGGGTGGAAAGTGCATGGTGGAGAGCCCGTTGCCTTCTCGAATCCCCCCAGTTAAGTCCAGGGTGGAAGGGTTGAGGTCGGTCTTCCCACTTGGAGGCTGATTGAAGCCCTTGTTGGCTTCAATTAAGGGCCACTTAAGGGATTCAGTCTACCACCACTGGTATTCTATCTGTGGCTGGGGGGGGGTGATGCGGGTGCCCACACTATGTGGACAGGCCGCCTGGTACACCATGTCAGGCCACCTGGGGATGTGGGGCCCCTCCTGCTGGGGCACCTTGTGCAAGCTGCAAATCCAATTCTAAGAGGCGGCAGAGTCCAGAGAGCATCTCCTTCATTAAGTACAGATGACACATACTTACACACTGTTCCCGGCTTAGGTAGAGGCGCAAGCAGTGCTCCCAGGCGATTCAAGGTGGATAAGGTCTCTTGTGAGAGCCCTCCTCCCCCTGCTTCTCCTCTCTCTGTGAGCAGATTGCCATCTTTTTTGCTGCCTCTTCTCCATCTCGCTCTCATGCTGCAAGCCCATGGCGGACGGATACTATCACCCCCAAGACTGGAGCAAGTGGCCTGACCAGATAGGTTGCAATCACAACCGAGGTCTTCTCCATGTGTAACACCACTCCCTGTCAATTTCACCAATTTTAACCTACTCTTCAAACCACCAAACATTTCCACAAACTCAAAAAGAGCCAATAGCAATTAATCAGCTCAGCTGCAAGTTATTGATGAAGCCTTTAAACAGTGCTGGTGGTGGGTTTTTCCTGTTGTTGAATGCATGTTCAGCTATGTGTGTTTAAGAGGGAGTGTTAGGTGGAGTGTTGAGGACAGAAATGGCAGTACTGTTGTCAAATCAGCATTTTGCACTGACTGACATCACGATCTGCCAGCTCTGCATGCTTCTGATGCACACTCCCAGTGCCCTCGCCAAGATGTCTATCAATGTGGGCAGCACAGATAGTGTGTATGTCGTGGATGCCATTTTGGTATCAACTCGACACCCATAGAGCTAGAACCTGGGGGCTATGAAGCCCAATTGTACAGCCTTCACATCTATGATTTTCTAGTATAATTTACTATGTCCACATGGATCTTCCTTTGTAAACAGGTCAAGCTATAATTACATAATTTGACCCATTGGTTAGCTGTGAACCAAATTTCTGATTTCTGCTTTCCCACTCTGCTGCCAGCTTGATTTTTATTTATCTTAAGAGAAGCAGAGGTAATTATATTGACCTCCAAATACTAAGTTCTATAAAAGGTATATAACAAACACAAAATAAGTTCTATCCTAATGTTAGTTTATTTTCACTGAGTCACCAATGTCCTCTCAGCCTTTATTCTGGATCTCCTCAGAGAGCTTGCATGTCCCTTGCTAATGTCTCTGTGGCCTGCTTCCAAAGTGCCTTTGGTCCTTGCCCGTGATGCCATTTTTGATTGCCACCACCGTCCTTGCACATCTGCAGTGGCTTAGGTTGCTTTCTAGCTTTTCTGTTCAAGTACGTTGCAGCACATTGTTTGAAAACATCTTCAGGTCAGTATTAGGCAAGTGGCAGGTTTTCCGCTTCTTTGCTACCATGAGGACTGTTCATGTTGGCATTGTTTTCAAGTGCTGCAGATTCTCCACTCTGTGACCACTTGCACTGGCATTACAAAAACAGGCCATTCAGCCCAACCAGTCTATGCTGCTGTTTATGCTCCTCTAAAGCCTTTTCCCGTCCTTCCTCATCTAACTCCATCATCATAATCTCTTATTTCTTTCTCTATGTGATACTAATTTAGCCTCTCATTAAACACACCTATACTCTTCCCCTCAACTATTCCCTGTGCTAGTGAGTTTCACTTTCTCCACTTACTGATAAAGAAGTTTCCTCTGACTTTCCTACTTGACTTCTTGGTGACTACATATTGATGGTCTCTAGTTTTGCTCTTCCTCGTAAAAGGAAATATACTTTCTCTGTGGCTACCAAAGCTTTTCATCTTTTTCAGGAGAAAGGTACCCCAGCCTGTTCATCTTTCTTCCTGATATGTATCACCTGCAGTTGCAGTGGTCTCTAGCTTTACTGTTTATGATCTACTTTGTGGCACATTCAAAACTTTTTCAAGGCAACAGTATTGTTCCCAAACCCTAACTATTTCTGATGATGCTGGCTATTGTAAAATATTATTGGGTTATGGATGGCAATTTGAGTGAGTGGACAAATACATGGCAGGTGAAGTATAATGTAGATAAGTATGAAGTTATCCATTTTGGTAGGAACAACAGAATGGCAAAGTACTACTTAAATGGTGATATATTGAGAAATGTTGATGTACAAAGGGAGCTGGGTGTCCTTGTACACCAGTCACTGAAAGCAAACATGCAAGCAGTTGAGGAGGCAAATGGTATTTTGGCCTTCATTGTAAGAGGACTTGAGTACAGGAGCGGGGATGTCTTACTGCATCTATACAGTGCCTTGGTGAGACCACACCTTGAGTATTGTTTGCAGTTTTGGTCTCTTTATTTAAGAAAGGATATATGTGCCATAGGGGGACTGCAGCGAAGGTTCACTAGACTGATTCCTGGGCAGGCAGGATTGTCGTATGAGGAGAGATTGGGCTAACTAGGCCTGTATTGACTGGAGTTTAGAAGAACGAGAGGAGATCTCATTGAAACATATAAAATTCTGACAGGATGGACAGGCTGGATACAAGGATGATATTTTCCCTGGCTGGGGGGTCTAGAACAAGGGTCACAATCGCAGGATATGGGGTAGACCATTTAGGACTGAGATGAGGAAAAACTTCTTCACTCAGAGGGTGGTGAACCTATGGAATCCTCTATCACAGAAGGCTGTGGAGACCAAGTAACTGGATATATTCAAGAAGGAAATAGATGGATTACTGGTCCAATTCAGTTTCTGGTCAATGGTAACGCACCAGGAGGGGATGTTTTGATGATGGTAATGCCATTGAATGTCAAGGGGTAATGGTTAAATTCTCTCTTGTTGGATGTGGTCATTGCTTGGGACTTGTGTGGTGCGAATGTTACTTGCTACTTATGAGCTCAAGCCTGGATATTGTCCAGGTTTTGCTGCATTTGGACATGGACTGCTTCAGTATCTGAGAAGTCACAACTGGTGCTGAACATCGTGCAATCATCAGCGACCAAACCCACTTCTGACCTTATGATGGAAGGAAGATGATTGATGAAGCAGCTGAAGATGGTTGTGCCTAGGACATTATCCTGAAGAACTCCCTGTCCTGGGACTGAGATGATTGACCTCCTACAACCACAACCATCTACCTTTGTGCTAGGTATGACTCAACCAGTGAAGAACTTACCCCTGATTCCATTGACTCCAGTTTTGCTGGGCTTTCCCGATGCCACACTGAGTCAAATGCTGCCTGTTGAGTTCAGGAGCTGAGTGGCCCTGGGGGAACCCAAACTGAGCGTCGGTGAGCAGGTTATTGCTGTGTAAGTGCCACTTGATAGCACTGTTGACAACACTCCAATCACTCTACTGATGATCTAGAGTAGACTGCTGGGGCTGCAATTGGATTTGTTCTGTTTTTTGTGTGCAGGACATACCTGGGCAATTTTCCACATTGCTGGGTGGACGCCAGTGTTGTAGCTGTACTGGAACAGCTTGACTAAGGGTGCAGCTGGTTCTGGAGCACAAGTCTTCAGTACTATTACCAGAATGTTGTCAGGGTCCAGAGTTTTTGCAGTATGCAGTGCCTTCAGCCATTTCTCGATATCACGTGGAGTGAATCAAATTGGCTGAAGACTGGCATCTATGATGCCGTGTACCTCCAGAGGAGGTCAAGATGGGTCATCCATTTGGCACTTCTGGCTGAAGATTGTAACAAACGTTTGAGCCATATCTTTTGCACTGTTGTGCTGGGGTCCCCCATCATTGAGGATGGGGATACTTGTGGAACCTCCTCCTCCAGTGAGTTGTTTAATTGTCCACCAGCATTCTTGACTGGTGGCAGGACTGCCGAACTTAGATCTGATCCATTAGTTGTGGGGATAATACCATGTGGCACTATTTTAACTCCTCCTTCCACTCATAAGCTCTTCAAGAAACAGCTCCAGCATCTGCTGCAGCCAGAATGCACCTCACGTTTAAGAGCTGCAGGCTGGCTTTAAGAAAGTATAAGTGTGCTTGCCTCACACAAACCGAGGCCCCCCTGATGAGGTGAGCAGCCACTCAGCAGTGTGCTTAGAGCTGGGCTACAAGCTAACACCACTCTACTTAGCAGAAGTTTGTGAAATATCTGCTTCACTATGAACGGGTCTGGGTTCATCATGCATTGAATCCCAGTACCTCCTTACTGGCCCTATTCAGCATTCCCCTCAAAAAAGGCATAACTAAAGTGTGACAACAGGGCATCAAGTTGCGCAGACAAAGAACTACATATATGCATAAGTTTTTGAGTACTGTATGTTGTAGACGTATATAGATTTATTTATGTTTTGAGCATCTGAATAAAATAGTACTGAATTCCTAACTGAAGTGATGTGCATTTATAAATGGTGTTGATAAACACTTACATGATATAGTTACATCCTGGCAGTGTAGTGCTCCTACAATCATATGGAACAAAATATTTATCATGCTGTCTATGATCCTTGCCCCAATTTTTTGAAATGTTCACACTTTGTCTCGACCTCTTTTAGCTATAACATCAAATCTGTGTATTCATTTAAGAGGCCCTTTCAGTTAATTTCCATCAGATTCTACTCATTGTATTGTATTACTTTGGACTCAACCAGGGAGGTTGAGAGGGGGACTCTGTCATCTGGGCAGCCCAGGATCTCCATAAATTTTGCCCAGATTATGCCATAGAGAGGACAATCCAGTTTTGTCGCAGAGTATGATGACAACACAGGAGACAGCAGTTACAAGTGATAAGCCCAACTCGATTGGTGTAGAAAATGGGTGTGATGGACGGTCTCCAATGGTGGGAGGGACCATTGTGTCCCACTGCTTAGTCACCACCCACATCATGTCAGGAAGCCCCCGACTAATAAGGTGCTGGTCATCCATGGTCCATCTGCTTCGATAATTTTGGAATTTAGAGTTTCTGCTCAACAAGTGGACAGAATCCATCACACCATGCAAACAAAATGAATGAAAAGAAATAAGATGCCAACTCTTCAACTGGCAAGCTGCAATGTCAGGTCTATGTGCACGGGGCAGACAGACGGCTTGCAGCTGGTTAATAAGGCTCAGATAAGACAGCTATGTTTGAGATGGAACTTGATAGGCCAGACATTGAAAAAGCATGTCTATAAGAGACAAGGCTCGCTGAGAGTGGATCGCTGAAAGAAAAGCATTACACATTCATCTGGCAGGGGAAGAGTTCAGAGGAAATGCATAAACAAGATGTAGGCTTCACTGTAAGAAACTCACTACTCTCAATGATAGACCCTCCTGCAAATGGTTCAGAACATGTTCTCTCTATCAGCCTCTCAACTCAAACAGGACCAGTTAACCTCATGAGTGTTTACATTCTAACACTGTGTTCCACTGTAGAGGTGAAAGCGCAGTTCTGTGAGGAGCTTGATGCTGCTATCAGCAGAATCCCTAAATCAGAACATATTTACCTACGTGGGGATTTCAACACAAGAGTGGGCATGGACCATGAGTAAAGGACCTTGGCATCATGGGCTGGAAAAGATAATTGAGAATAGACATAGAATATTGATCTTTGCTGCTAGCACAAGCTTCCTCCAAGTGGTGTTCAACATACCTGTCAAACTAAGGGCCTCAATCTGCCTCCAAATGAGAAGTGATAGACAGAGCTAAGCGATCCCACAATCAACGATCTAAGCTCTGCAGTCTTGCCACATTCATTCATGAATGACATTGGACAATTAAACAACTCACTGGGGGATGAGGCTCCACAAATATCCCCATCCTCAATGATGGAGGAGCCCAGCACATCAGTGCAAAAGATAAACCAGAGCATTTGCAACAATCCTCAGCCAGAAGTGGGAAGTGGATGATCCATCATGGCCTCCTCCGGAGGTTCCCAGCATCACAGTTGATATCAAGAAACAGCTGAAGGGACTGGATAATGCAAAGGCTTTTGGCATGCATGGAGGAACACTGATTCAGTAGCTGAGGGCTGGCGGTATGTAGTAATCAACAGGAGAATTCCTTGGCCATGTTTGACCTGACCCATGAAACTTCATGGGGTCCGGAGTTGATGTTGAGGACTCCCAGGGCAACTCCCTCCCGAGTGTATACCACTATGCCGCCAGCTCTGCTGCCAGTGGGAAAAGACAAAGCCAGGGATGGTGATAGTGGTGTCTGGGACATGATCTATAAGGTATGATTCCATGAGTATGTCAGGCTGTTGCTTCACTAGTCTGTGAGACAGCTCTCCCAAGTTTTGCACAAACACCCAGATGTTAGTAAGGGGGATTTTGCAGGGTTGACATAGCTGAGTTTGCTGTTGTTATTTCCTAGGTCATTTGTCTGGTTTCATTCCTTTTTATTGACTTTTTTCATTGTTTGATACAACTGAGTAGCTTACTTGGCCATTTAAGAGTCCACCACATTAATGCAGATCTGGAGTCACATGTAGGCCACACCAAGTGAGGATGGCAGATTTCCTTCCCTAAAGGGCATTGGTGAACCAGATGGGTTTTTAACAACAATTGACATTAGACATTTTTATTGCATTCAAATTCCACCATCTGCTATGGTGGGATTTGAACCTGGGTTCCCAGAGGATTACTCTAGGTTTCTGGATTACCAGTCTAGTGGCAATATCACTACACCATCACCTCCCCATAACAGCAGTGCCATAAGAAGTCAAATGACCTCACATGGGTGGTTAATGAATGTTATGACCATGGACCTCTTGCTTTCCATCTCACCCACTTAATTCCCTCAATTCAACCATGCCCTGATAATTTTCTGATTCAGTTGATGCCGAACCAGTATTTTATATAGGTTTAACATCCCTTCCTTGCTTTTGTATTCTATGCCCCGTTGATAAAGTCTAGGATGCCGTATGCTTTATTAACTACTCTCTCAACCTATCCTGCCACCTTCAATGATTTATGTACATATGCAGCTAAAGTCCCTCTGCTCATGCACATCCTTTAGTATTGTACCCTTTATTTAATATTGTCTAACCTCATTCTTCCTACCAACATGTATCATTTCACACTTCTCTGGATTAAATTCCATCGGCTACTTGTCCGTCCATCCCATCAACTTTTCCATATCCTTTTGGAGTTTTACACTGTCCTCCTCATGGTTTACAATACTTCCAAGCTTTGTATCATCTACAAATTTTGAAATTGTTCTCTGTACACTAAGGTCTAGGTCATTAATATACATCAGGGAGAGCAGGGGTTCCCAACACTGATCTCTGTAGAACTCCACTATAGACTTGCCTCCAGGGGCATGGCAATGAACTAGTGATGTCTTGAAAATATGATGTTCAATTTCTGAAGATTCAAAAGCTCTAAGGCCTCTTGTGCTCTTCCCTTTTTCACCTTATTGCAAATCATTGCTGTTTTCCTTGCTGCTGTTCTCCTTCCTAATTTGGAACCTCAAGGTTAAGCAGAGAAGCAAACTAATGCCTATCAATTCTGAATAAAGTAAATCCTAAGAAGGATTTAAGGACCTCTGAAGAGTCATTTTCCAAACATATTTCACTGCCAAACACTAGCCAAAATATCCTTGGCTGGAAAATGACTAACCTTACTTCAGTAAGGATGCCTCCCAATAACACTGTTTCACCAATGGGGGAGATATGGCATTGCCAGTTGTATTAAATAAAACTGGATGGATCATCCGGCACCGATCCAAGTAGGGGATTTGAACATGACAGAGAGAAATCCAGCCCAGCCAATGTTCTCCTCACCAACATATGGGGACTTGTACCAAAATTGGGAGCGATGTCCCATAGACTATTCAAGCAATATCTTCATACTCACAGAATGATACCTTTCAGCCAATGCCAGAGACTCCTCCATCACCATTCTTGTCCCATTGGTAATATAGACCCGCCTCTAAATGGAGTACAGTTGTATCAAGTCAGGAGGGAGTGGGTCTGGGAGTCCCCAACATTGACTCATCTGGATCCCATAAGGTATCATGGAATCAGATCAAATACCTAATGCCCTCCCTCAGCTGATGAATCAGTACTCCTCCATAGTGAATGTCGTTTGGAAGGTGACGGTGGTAAGGGCACAGAATATACTCTGGATGGGGTACTTCCATGCCCATCACCAAGAATGGTTTGGTAGCCCACTACTGACTGAGCTGGCTGGGTCCAGAAGGACATATCTGCTAGACTGGGCTTGTGGCAAGTGACGAGAGAAGCAACGAGAGGGAAAAATCTACCTGACCTCATCCTCACCAATCTACCTGTCTATTACAGTATTGGTGGGAGGGATGACCAAACAGTCCTATTGGAGATGAAGTCCCATTTTTACACCAAGGACATCCTCCATTGTTTGCTCAAAATTTGGCATTCATGAGCCATAAGTAACAGCAGAATTGTATTCAACCACAATCTGTAAAATCATGGCCTACCATATCCCTTACATTACCATTACCATCAAGCCAGGGGATCAGCCATGATATAATGAGGAGTGCAGAAGAGCGGCAACAGGTATAGCTAAAAATGCCAACCTGCTGAAGTTACAGTACAGGACTACTTGCATGCTAAACAGAAGCAAAATGCTACAGACAGAATTAAGCAATCCCACTACCAATGGGATCAGATCAAAGCTTTACTGTGCTGTCACACCTAGTTATCAATGATGGTGGATAATTAAAAAACTGAAGGGAGGAGAAGGTTCCATGAACACCCCCATCCTGTATGATGGGGGAGCCCAGCACACGATTGCAAAAGACAAGATTGGAATGTTTGTAAACATCGCAACCCAAAGTGAAGAGTGGAATTCCATCTTGACATCCTCTTGAGGTCTCCACCATCACAGATACCAGTCTTCACCCGTTCTGATTCATTCCATGTGATATCTAAAAACAGATGAATGTACTGAATACAGCAAAGGCAATGAGCCCTGACAACATCCTGGCTGTAGTCCTGATGATATGTGTGTCAGAACTAACCATGCCTCTAGCCATGTTGTTCCAGCACAGCTACAACACGGGCAATTTTCCACATTGTTGGGTAGATACCAAGGTATGTCCTATCCACAAGTGACAGAACAGATCCAATTCGATCAATTATTACCCCATCAGTCTATTCTCAATCATCAGCAAAAGCAATTGAATTTGCTGCCAACAGTACTATCAAGTGGCACTTAGCAGCAACACCCTGCTCACCAACGCTCAGTTTTAGTTTCATCAAGATTCCTTGGCTCAGATCTCATTACAACTTGTTCCAAACATGTAATAAAGAGCTGACTTCCAGATGTGAGGTGAGAGGTGCGGTGAGAGTGACTGCTTTTGACTTCAAGGCAGTATTTGACTGAATGCGGCATCAATGAGCCCTTGTAAAATTGAAATCAATGGGAATCAGAGGAACCTCTCCAATGGTTCGAGTCATACCTAACACAAAGAAAATTGGTTGTGGTTTTTGGAGGACAATCTCTCAGACCCAGGACATTGTTGCAGGAATTCCTCAGGGTAGTGTCCTAGGCCCAGCTGCTTCATCAATGACCTTCCCTCTATCTGATCAGAAGTACAGATGTTTACTGATGATTGTAATGTTCAGTCCTTTTTTCTTGTTTTCTTCTTTCAGGGGCATGAGCGTTGCTGACAAGGCCAGGGTTTATTGCCATCCCTAACTGCCTTTGAGATCTCTATCAATTGGAAGGACAAAGGCAGTAGACACATGGGAAAAGCACCATGCTTAAGCTCCTAGCAAACTGTGTTCATGGATTGCAGTGGTTCAAGAAGGCAGCTCACTGCTACCTTTTCAAGGGTGATTAGGGATGAGCAATAACTGCTAATTTCCCCAGTGATGTTCGTATCCTATGAATGAGTAAGAAAAATGCCCACTTCCATTAATTTTACATCTTATCAAAATTGACAGTTTGGTTCACTGTTAGAATTCCGTCTCTAGGTAATTAAACTGTTTAAGAATTTATAACATGGAACAAACCAATATCAGTGTTTGGATAAATACCTTTCTGCACTGTGGCTTGTCTTATTCATGTGACTTCTGATGTCATGATATGTAAATAAAGGCTGTTGGGCAGTAGCCATTTTACCACCACATGGAACATGGTGTCAGAAGTGTGTAGCTGAGTTGTAAGGGAGCTGTAGGAGAGCCAGCAAATGTATAAAACAGCAGAAAATAATTAAAACTTCATTCTGCAACCTTGTACAGTAAGTCAACAGTTGGGTAAGTCATTATGATTTTGAATATTCCATTATCTGGTCCAATGGACTTGAAGGGAGATTTGAGAGGGAATTGACAATTCTTTCAGTCCCAGTGGCAGAAACATGAGACTGCGACAGGGTTGAACAAGAAACCTAAACCAATAAGAGTGACAACTCTGTTATCAGTGATGGGGAAAGAGGACTACAAGCTATCTTGCACCTAGGCCTCTCTGAGCAGCAGAAAAACCAGATGTGTGAAAATTTGGAGTCCTTGAAGACCCACTTTGAAGCCTCTAGTAATGTTATTTATGAACACTATGTGTTCAATACTCAAACTCAAGAAGGGAGGGGAAAATTGATCAGTATGTCACTGTACTGAGACATCTAGCTGAATCTTGTAAGTTTAGGAAACTGAAGAATGATCTCACCAGAGACAGGATTGCCTTAGGTGCAAGAGATCCTGCTGTGAGAGCATGTCTGCTGAGAGAAGAGGAGCTTTCTCTCAAGAAAGCTATTAGCATGTGCAGAAGCTCTGAGGTGGTTCATCATCAGCTGAAGAGTATTGATGGGAGAACCAACAAGGCTTTGCATGAGGCTGAGAGGTAGTTCAAGCTTTCCAAGCACAAGCTACTGATGAAAATCAAGGACAACTTACAGAAGGTCCAGCAGAAAGATCAAGGTCACAGTACTGATGGTAAATATTGTGGAAGGTATCAGAAGAGGAAAAGGGAAGCATGTTCTTGAGGCGCCGAATGACCTGCACCTGTTCCTATGTTCCAGCATGGGAGAGCAATGCTCTAACTGCAGGGAGCTGAACCACTTTGCTCACAAGTGTTTTGCTAGAAATAAGAAAAGTAAGCTGGAGAGATGTCAGACTATGGTTCTGACGAACCACTCTACACACTAGAACAAAGCTGCATCGTCAAGTGTTGAGCTAGAAAGTGTGGAACGATGACTACTCAGGTCGGCGTGAAGTATCAGACAGACGCTCGCAGGCATGTGAAGTTGCTCAAGATAGTGACCTGAAAATGAAGGAGTCAAAGGTAAAATTGAAACACTCTGATGGAACAATGCTTACCCCAAAAACTGAGCTGAGAGTCCAATGCAATCGGAAGAAAGATGTGCAGTTCCAGATAGTGGACATTAAGCAAAATCCATTTATCCCAGCTGAAACTAGTCAAAAGCTTGGACTGGTTTTCCACTTACCAGAAGAGATTTGCAGTGTTTCGCATGACACCAAGGCATTGACTGCTGAAAAGATCCTGACAGACTACAAAAATGTTTTCATAGGTCTTGGATGTCATCTTGAAATAGATGAGTGTGTGAGAAAAATTCAACATCTTCTGAGGAGAATTCTGGCTGGGCTCGAGTCCAGCCTGAAAAATAAGACAGAGGAGCTTGAAAAGATGGCATAATCAAGAAAGTGACAACACCGACAGACTGGATTAGCAGTATGGTAGCAGTGAATAAAACCTGGAAAGCTGAGAGTGTGCAGAGATCCAAAGGACCTCAAGAACGCTTTGAAAAGATCTCAGTAACCTCTGTCAACCATTGAAGAGATTCTGTCTCAGTTTGCCAAGGTAAAGGTCTTTATTACCAAAGATGCGAAGGATGGATACTGGCAAGTGAAGTTGGATAAAAGTAGCAGTTTTCTGATTATGCCCTGGATGCCAGTTGGGAGGTACAGATGGTTGTGCACGCCTGTAGTTCTCCTGCTATGAAGGAGTACTAACGCAGACAGCATGAGATAGCCATTGACCTTCCCAGGAGTGGAAGTGACCGTGGATGATCCGCTAGTCTACAGAGGTGGAGGAAGAAGACCATAATCAGAATCTAGTGAGGCTACCAGAGCAAGCTCACCAGATGAACCTAAAGCTGAACAAGAATAAACTGCAACTGAAGGCAAGGCAGGTGAAATACATAGGTCATGTACTGACAGTGAAAAAGTGCCTGATAGAGGGACCCAGCATCAGGAAGGGGGGGCCTATTGAGAGCCACACTTGCCGCCCTTGTTGTTGACTCCCCCCTCACCCACCCCTTCCCATGACCCCACCTCCTGCCATCACTCACCTGGTGCCTCGGATTTAATGACGATACTAGGCTTTGGATGGGCGCTGGACTGGCAGCAGCCACTTTTCCCTGTGGCACTGCCCTTCAACAGGGCCGCCGATTTCTGATATGGACTTCTGCCCCCTGTGTACTTGATCGCAGGGAAGGCCCGCTGCTGTCCAGTTAAGTGCCTGAGTGGCAGGACTTCCCTAAAAGAGGTGACGTGGAGCTCTTCAGTCAACGGGCAAGACCCCTGTTGCCTCTATTAAATACTGCCCTCTCTGTGTTATATAGTTATATACTGTGTGTATAGGGACAGGCAAAATTGAAACAGACCAGAAAGAACAAATGTTTTTTCTTTGTGTGATAATTTTCTTTATGGACTATGCATGTGAAGTAACTTGCAAATGATGGTGCATGCATTTTTTTTTCTTTTTTCATGACAAGGGGGCTGTTTAGATAAATTCCTTTGCATTGCTTAAAAAAGAGCCATGTCTAAGTGTGTGTCTTGCGCTCATCAGAACACTCACAAGAATACCAGTATAAGGGGGAAAACAACAATTTATCCTGTATATAAAGAGAGTGCTGATTGTTTGGCAAGTGGTGTTGCCATGGAGAATGCATCACTGATGGTAACTGACAGTTAACTGCCAAGCATTTGTACCTTTGTACCTGTTTGTACCTTTGTACACTGTGGCTTGCCATATTCCTGTAACCCCTAATGTCATAATATGTACCCCAGTAAATCAAATGCTTTAGGCAGCAGCCATTTCACATACCACATAGAGCAGCCAAAATTGTCAATACCACTGAAGCTACTCCATGATTTAGGTCAATGCCTGGAAAGTAAAATTTCCCTGCTTGACTGATATCTCTGTACTCCCGAATGAAAATGAGTCCTCATTAATTTTCTCATTTCTAGTACACAAGGAAATAGTTACATTAATGAAAGAGATATTAAATTGTCACACTCCTATTCATCAAACTGGCTATTTTCTGTATCCTCTTCAATCACTGTGCAATTAATGACAGATTTTATTTTGTGAACAACCATGAGTGCAGCATAAAATCAATATGGCATGTGAAAAGAATTGTTCTATGTATTTACTATGGTAACCAAAGAATGCAAGGTTTCAGCGGTGTAAACTTGTGGCATCCATAGATTGCACTTCTGCAAAGTAAGGACGAATTTTAACTGGGTCTGGGATTTGAATAGGCTTGAGGTTGGGTGCCCGCCAGTAGACAACATGAGGTTCCATCTGCATGTTGCCCACCCAGGGTGGAACGCTGCTACCTCCTAGAGTTGGGGGAATGTGGGCATTCAACGGACCATCGAAGAGGTGGTGGAGAGGAAGAGCTAGATATTCAGCTGGTAGCCAGAGGGATGGGGGAGGGAAGAGGGTTCGCACAGCTTGTTGTTGGAGACTTGGGGAGGGAGAGAGGGTATGCTCAGCTGTTTGATGGAGAGGTCAGGGAGGGGAGAGGGTACACTCAGCTGGTTGATGGAGGGGTGGGGGAGGGGGAGTAGGTACGCTCAGCTGGTTGATGGAGGGGTGGGGGAGGGGGGAGGGGAGAGGGTACGCTCAGCTGTTTGATGGAGAGGTCAGGGAGGGGAGAGGGTACACTCAGCTGGTTGATGGAGGGGTGGGGCAGGGGAGTGGGTAGGCTCAGCTGGTTGATGGAGGGGTGGGGGAGGGGGAGTAGGTATGCTCAGCTGGTTGATGGAGGGGTGGGGAGGGGAGAGGGAACGCTCAGCTGGTTGATGGAGAGGTCAGGGAGGGGAGAGGGTACACTCAGCTGGTTGATGGAGGGGTGGGGCAGGGGAGTGGGTAGGCTCAGCTGGTTGATGGAGGGGTGGGGGAGGGGGAGTAGGTATGCTCAGCTGGTTGATGGAGGGGTGGGGAGGGGAGAGGGAACGCTCAGCTGGTTGATGGAGGGGTGGGGGAGTGGAGAGGGTACACTCAGCTGGTTGATGGAATGGTAGGGGAGGGGAGTGGGTACGCTCAGCTGGTTGATGGAGGGGTGGAGGAGGGGAGTGGTAGGCTCAGCTGGTTGTGGAGGGGTGGGGCAGGGGAGAGGGTACGCTCAGCTGGTTGTTGGAAGACGTGGGGGAGGGGGAGAGGGTACACTCAGTTGGTTCATGGATGGGTGGAGAGGGGAGAGGGTACGCTCAGCTGGTTGTTGGAAGACGTGGGGGAGGGGGAGAGGGTACACTCAGTTGGTTCATGGATGGGTGGAGAGGGGAGAGGGTACGCTCAGCTGGTTGTTGGAATGGTGGGGGAAGGGGAGAGGATACGCTCAGCTGGTTGTTGGAAGACGTGGGGGAGGGGGAGAGGGTATGCTCAGCTGGTTGATGAAGGGGTGGGGGAGGGGAGAGGATACGCTCAGCTGGTTGATGGAATGGTAGGGGAGGGGAGAGGGTACACTCTGCTGGTTGATGGAATGGTAGGGGAGGGGAGAGGGTACACTCTGCTGGTTGATGGAATGGTAGGGGAGGGGAGAGGGTACACTCTGCTGGTTGATGGAATGGTAGGGGAGGGGAGAGGGTACACTCTGCTGGTTGATGGATGGGTTGGAGGGGAGAGGATACGCTTAGCTGGTTGATGGAAGGGTGGGGCAGGGGATAGCAGATGTTCAGATGGCTGTTGGAGGGATGGGGAGGGTAGAGGGGATTTTCAGCCTCCTCTTGGTTTTCCATGTGAGGCTGCAGGGGATGATTAGCTGGTAGTTCTTGACTATCTGAAAACACAAAATCATAGGGGGACGGGAGGGGTGATGGAGATGGAGTAGTGGTCCATGGTCTCTCCACCTGCAGTCTCCATTTTAAGGCACCATTCAGGGTGGGGTGATGATGGAGTAGAAAATGTGCATAAGGCAGCAATGTACCGTCAATCAGGGTGGCCTCAGCAGCACTGGGTTCTGTGGCACGAGTTCCCATGATCCTGGGGGCAGTTTGCCCGAGACAGCTGAGGGGGTGGATTCTTGGTGGTCCTGCCACCACTCACCAGCCTCTTCCCCCTGTTGTGGGCCACCTTCACCTGCAGGAGAGAGGACAGAGTATCACTGACTGTGTGGCATTGTGATTGGGTGATGCGCCTGCCACAGTTGAATAGCTTTAGGCTTGCAGAAGTGTGTGTGTGTGTGTGTGTGTGTGTGCATGTGTGGCTGGCATGATTAGAAAGCGTGCGTGTGTGAGGTGTAGTGTTAGAGTGTTAGGGGTGAGTCCCGAGTGTCAGGGAATAGTGTTGGGTGAGTGATGGGGGTGTGGTGTATTGATTAGCATGATATGTGGGTGGGAGGATGGAATGTGAAAATGCATTCACTTACTATGACCATCCAAGTAAGGCCATTAAACTATCTTGAGCGCTGGTTCCAAGTTCTCTGGACATTCATTGACCTGAGCCATCTGCTCTGTCTCGCTTTGGAGGGCTTCAGGCCACCCTACCCCCCACCCAAACCGGAAACATGACCTCCTGCTTGGCCTGTATCTCTCTACAAAGTGAGTCAAAGGCAGAATCACCCAATCTTCTCTTCCCTTGGTGTTCCATAGCTTCCCCCTGAATGGCAATAAGTGATTATCCAGCAGCCGGCTGCATATTGCTGCAACTTCCCCTTTTATAGGGACAGTGTGTTTGGGAAGAAAGGCAGTCTGGAATGCCTGATTTCTGAGCAGCATTTCCTGGCTGCCTGTGGTGTGCAGAGGACATCTGCACCAGGATGGAGACCAGGGCTGTGTTGGAGCTCCTCGGGGCTACATTATAATCATGCAAATGATATGGATAGATGAATTTTGTGTCTTATCTGCTTCATTTCCAACAAACGTGGATATGCCAAGAATTGTGCCCTTCATGCCCAAAAATTTGCAAATGGATTTTGCACCCTCTAAATCTAATTATAAGCTTTTAATTATTATAGTTTAATTATATATCAAATTTAGAAAAGAATAACTTCACTGACGTGTGCTCTGTCTGAAGACAGGCTTATTGGCTGCTGAGCTATTGTCCTGAGCCATTTTCCTTCATACTTTTTGGCAGTAATTGTTTGCCATTGCCTTCCACTCTCAGGGGCAGGAGAGGAGACAGGTTCCAAGTCCAACTTAGCCAGGACAGGAACTGAACCCATGCTGTTGGCATTACTCTGAAGTACCCGCCAGCCATCTCACCATCTAGGCTTACTGGCTCCATATTAATTAAATGAAGAAAGAAATTATAGCAACCTAATTTCATGGTACACTGTTGAGTTCCGTTTAGAAATGAATAAATACACTGCGGGTAGAATCATCCCAGATTTGCACAAAGTGTGGTAGTGGTTGGGAAAGAAGAACGTTTTACCCGCGGGTTTTTGTGCTGTATTATCCCATTCCCGTCTCATTAATTATGCATTTCCGGGAAACGCATTGGGTCGCTAGTGGGTTGTCCTCTGATTTGCCTGTCCCACCATCACCTCAAGCCTATAGTAAACTGGGCACCATATTTAAAGGCCGTCCCTGCACAGAGCTAGCACTCTTCAAGGGATAGGAAGCTGCTGGGAACAGATGACTGCCAAAGGGAGGAAAAATCCCCAGATTTAGCGATGCCTCCTTTAAGTGTCTATTGGTCGCAGTTGAGCCCACCATGAAGTCCTCTATCCCTGGTCTGGGCGAAGATCAGCAAACAAGGTCACTAATCCAGTATGGGAGGTGGTGGCTGCGCAGGTCAGTGCCAATTCCCTGCAAAAGAGGACAGCCAACCAGTGCTGAAAGAGGATGAATAATCTCTTCCCTTTCGCCAAGATAAGCCACTCTTTTCATCACTCTCAACCCACACACACACAAACCCATTCCACATCTACAGGGATCTCATTCACTGCCAGTTTAAGGGACATCACTGTTCACTCTCTCACACACACCTTCATTTGCCCTGTGAATAGTGTCCTCATCCCATCCATGGCATTACTCACCATCCACACATGCCAGGCATCCTTATCATCTGGCCTGGAAGGCATCCTGCTTATACTCTCTCCATGCAGGACAAGCTGGTACACACCAAAAGGGAGAGGTCGAAGACTGGTGGAGGAAAGCCTGAAATCAAGACCTTTACCGACTTTGAAAATAGAGTTATACAGCTGTCTGGCGATGATCTGGACCATTTCTGTGCTGATGGTAAGGCCACCGGTGCTCAACCAAGTGAGGTTCCAGCAGTGCAACATCCATCAGACATCCATGCTGTGAGTCACTTCTCCTGTTCCGCAATCCTCTGACATGCATTAATTATCTCTTCTTGCTTTCGCAGGCACATCTGGGAAGCAGCCGAGGGGGTCCATGATCCAGGTCCTCAACTCAAGACCCGAAGAAACCTCAGAAGAAGAATATGATGTCACCCTCATTGAAGACCCATCGCAGCGCTCACCCACACCATCCACCAGCAAAGGTACTCACGCCTTGGTGGGACCCAGTTCCAGAGTAGCCTCGGAGTCACAACCGAGTGAACACATCACACTGTCTGATCTGCAGCAAGCAGAGACAGGACCTTCCCGGGTTTGTGGCATTCAAAGGACTGCTAGAGACCAGAATCTGCTGAGTCCAAGTCAGAGAGGAGCATCTGGATTCAGTCATGTCACAGTTGCTGGAGCTGCAAAGGTAAGCTCAGGAGCATCAGGTAGGGATGTCCGCTGCACACCTCAGATTGCAAGGCATGATGGAGGACCACGTCCACTTTCAGTCTGTGGTGATAGCATTGGCATGCCAATGCACCGAGGTCAACATTGGCAGGATAGCAACCACCATGGAGACCATGGTTCTGGATATCGTTCCTGCACTGCTGCGCGGGCTGAACTCTGTTACTGATGCCATAGTTGTCCTCCAACAGTGTCAACATGAGAGGGCTGTGGAGCAGCTCAATCTCACTCCAGCTTCCCCTTCTCCTCAAGGACTCAGCCAGGGGCCCTCAGGCACCCATAAGGAGGAGGATCAGCAGGTCCACATCCTGGGGCCATCCACACAGGTGACTCTGGGAGTGTCCACAGGCCGAGGAGGATGCCACTGTCACACAGAAGGACCCTGAAAGCAGGCTGGGGCCTTCCAGTTCCTCCAGAGGATGCCCACCAAGGCCAACACAGACAGAGCGTAGCAGTCAGCATACTGCCTCCACCTCCGCTGCAGATGTCGGGAGAGCACCAGAATAAAGCGGCAGGGTTAGGAAAGCTAAGAAGATGATGGAAACATCTTTTGGAGTCCACCAATTAAACTAAATTAACAAAATGAGGGATAAAATAAACACAGCCCCTAAATTAGGGTAACTGTAAAATCCAAAGACAAAATTTAAAGGAAACTTACAAACATCAAACCAAAATGTGATTAAGGGGTTTGAAAAAGCACCCCAGCCCCCGCAGTGCCCACAGGGCACCCAGCCGCGAATGTAGCAGTAGAGGAGGGGAAGACAGTCGGGTCAGACAATCCCTTCGATTGCCCGCTGCCTGGACCTTGGTTAACTTGGCCAGGCCCAGGAGCAGGTTCCTGAGGAGGTCCTCCTCCCTCCCGGCCCCCCTCCAGACCAGGTGCCCATAAATCAGGAGCGTGGGACTGAAATGCAAACAAAACATTAATAAAAGTTTCTTTAAATAACTGAAAAGGGAGTGCAATCTACAACACCCTAGGTAAACATGGTCCATGGACTCTAGAAGACCGCAAAAAGGGCAGGTATCTTGGGAGTCCGTGAACCAACACAACTTACGATTGTACGGGACTGCTGTGTGTAACACCCTCCACCCCAGGTCCCCGGTGGAAAGCGGGAAGACACCTCCATAGAGGGCCTCCCAACGGGGACCTCTGCCACTGGACGGCAACACGGTGCACCAGGGCATGTCTGGGCAGCAGGCAAGGGCAAGGAAGTGAAGGGTGTGCAGCAGCAGTCCGTACAGGAAACGCCTCCGCGCCTAACTAAAGGGCACAGAGGGCATTTCCGCGAGGTGGCTCAGGTTGTGGGGCACTGGCTCTCGACGGAGGGGCTTGGGGCCAATGTGGAATTCTGTCTGAAGAGGGGAATGCTCAGGCGGAAGACCATAGTGCATCTGCACCACCTTGAGGCCCAGTATGACATAGGGGCTGAGCACAACCATCCTAAGGTCTTGACTGGCATTGGCCATGAGCCAGATGTCCACGGACGCGTGACTCGCCAACTCCTGAGGAATCAGCCAACCCACTCCTCTGCTACCCAGCACGTTCCCGATCCTGGTCACCCCGGCAGCCACAACCCTCCTCTCCGCCAGCTACTGACACGGATGGAGGGGTGGATTCCTGAGCAGTGGCTCTCTGACGATAGCCGCCACTCTTGACAGGGGAGAGCTGCGTTGCGAGGCGACCATGTTCCAGCCTTTGATCAGGTCCTGGTAAAAGACGGGCAATGCCTGCAAGGAGCCACAAAGGCACCTCAGGTCTATAAACAGGAGCTGCACATCATAATTCAGGCCCTCCACCTGGCGAAAGATATATGTCACCAGGGCACACCATCTCGGAGGAGGCTCGACGTAAAGGTATCACTGCAGGGTCTGAAGGCGGAAGGTTGCCACCTGTGTGCATAGGCACACTAGCGCCTGACCGCCCTCCCTAAGTGGGAGACTCAGAACATCAGCAGCGACCCAGTGCAATCTTTTGTCCCAGAAGAAGTCGATGAGCTTTCTCTGGATTTTTGTGACAAAGTCCAGTGGAGGGGTCAAAGTGACCAGCTGGTACCACAACATGGCGGCGATCAGCTGGTTTATGACCAGAACTCGACCCCGGTAAGATAGCACTCGGAGCAGTCCTGTCCACTTCCACATGCGAGTGGTGACTTTGGTCTCCAGCTCCTGACAATTTGCCGGCCAGGATTCCTCAGCAGGGCAGAGATGGACCCCCAGGTAGAGGAGGCTGGTCCTGCTCCAGGTGAAAGACCTGAGCTCATCGGATAGGGGATTCATCTGCCACGGGCCGACCAGGAGTCCAGAACATTTACCCCAGTTGATCCTGGCAGAGGACGCGGCAGAGTAGACCTCCTGGCACTCGCGCATCCTCCACAGGTCAGCCGGGTCACTAAACATAAGGAGCACGTCATCGGCGGAAGCTGAAAGGACCACCCCGATGCCCGGCCCGTGCAGAACCAATCCCGACAACCTCCTCCGCAAGAGGCACAGGAAAGGCTCCACGCAAATAGAATACAACTGGCCAGACAGGGGGCAGCCCTGATGTACCCCTCTCCCAAAGCGAAGGGGCGCTGTCAGGGACCCGTTAACCTTCAGTAGACACTCCGCGACGGTGTACAGAAGTCGGATCCGGGCGACAAAATGCGTCCCGAACCCGAACGCTCGCAGAGTTCTGAGTAAGTATCCGTGATCCACCCTGTCGAACGCCTTCTCCTGATCAAGGGACAGGAAGGCGCTCGACAGACCAGCCCTCTGGGAATAATGGCAAGAAGACATGGCCCTGGGGAAAATGTTGTAATCCGTGGTGAGGAGGGAGACCCAGGCGCCAGTTTTTAAGGAGGCGGAGATCCCCCTTCTTCGGCAGCAGGGCAATCACGCTCAGCGCCACGAAAGGGGCATCTCTCTGGTTGCAATACTCTCCCCCAGGAGCCCCGTGAAATCGCTCCCCAGGACGTCCCAGAACCCCCTGAATAACTCCACGGTCAGCCCGTCTAGTCCTGGGGATTTGCCCCTTGAGAGACCGTCGAGTGCGCCGGTCAGCTCCCCCAGACTTATAGGGGAGTTGAGCTTTCCGGCATACTCCGGGCCGACCTGCGGCAGGTCCTCCCACAAAACTCTGCCAGCATCCTCGCTGGACGGATCCGGAGAGAACAGGGCAGTGTAATAGTTTCGGGTGATGGCCCTGATACCCTCTGCGTCTGAGACAAGGGATCCATAGTTGGCCAGCAGCGTAAGGAGCTGCTGACAGACCCCGTGCCTTTATTCCAGTGAGTAGAAGGAGGGGGAGCCATGGTCCAGGTCCATAAGAAACCGGATCCATGACCTCACGAACACGCCCCGAGACCCGACGAGTTGCAGGTCCACGCAGCGAACCCTTCTTCTCATTGTACACCAACCGCAGGGCCGGGTCTGCATCGGGCTGACGGAGACGTGCCTCCAGGTCGAGCACCTCATTCTCCAACTACTTGACCCTGGATTTCCGCCTTTTTGTCTAAAAATATATAGTTGCAGAGCCTGGGCACTATTGTAACTTAGCAAAGAGTATCTCTTTGCCTTGTTCTGATGAGCAGTGTTCATGTCTTTCAGATGTGCAACCTTTCTGCACAAGATAAAGGCAGGTGCTTCAGTCCAGGGCCTCTTCCCTGTGCTTTGTGCAACCTTCCCAGCACACTGCTTGTGCACCTTCACTGTCACTGGACACATTAGTCATGCTTGTACCTCGATGGGGCTTATTATTGCTGCCAGAACGTCCTGGGCAGGCGGCACAGAGTTCCATCATTCTCCCTGTGTACCCAAAGCACCTTTGAGGTGTGGCTGCCCCCCCATCTCATCAGCATCTGTGTCCGGTGACAGTGTGGTCCTCAAGGTTTCAGCTCGCGAAGGATGCCATAGGATCAGAAGAAGTTAAAGTTTCTCCATACGACCCTGTTCACAGAGCGCAAGTGTGTTGCCATCTGCCAGACAGGAGTCAGGCATTCACAGAAGCTGTGTGAGGATCTATGGAGTGTCCCCAATGCATGTCGTCATCATCCTCCTGGAATATAGGGACTATGGGCATTCGATGTGTCTGCATGACAGGAGCCTTATCACATCAAACAGACAGGAGTCAAATGTCCATAGATACAATGTGAGGATCTATGGTGTCTCCTCACTGCATGTCGCCAACGTCCTCAATGAATCTAGCAGCTATGAGGGCGTCCTGAGCATGCCTGCCTTGTCTGGCCAGTGTGATGGCCTCATTGCCAGCATCCCTGTCATTTTCACCCCATCGACGTCCTCCTCGTCGGAGAAGAAATCCAGCTCCTGCATCTCCTCCTCAGCCAGATCCTCTCACCATTGCAATGCCAGGTTGTGAGGGGCGCAGTAGGCAATGACAATGTGTGATACCCTCTGTGATCTATATCGTAGGGCTCCACCAGACCGGTCCAGGCACCGGAACCTCACTTTCAATATTCTGAAGGTTTGCTCCACCAGACTGCAAGTTGCAGCATGAGCCTCATTGTACCTTCTCTCTGCTGCACTCCCAGACCACCGCATGGGCGTCATCAGCCACATCGTTTGCGGGCAGCCCTTGTCCTTGAGGACCCTGCAGCCTCTGTGGACCCTGGAAGGTCAGGGATCTGAGACCTACTGCGAATGTAGGCGTCATGGACATTCCCTTGGAACCATGCGCAGACCTGCAGGATGTGTTTGTGGTGGCTGCACACCAGCTGCATATTCAGCGAGTGGAAGCCCTTGCAGTTGACGTGGTTAACTACTTGTTGCCATGGAAATCTGAGTGACATGCGAGTGACGTCGATGGCACCCTGCACCTATGGGAAACCTGAGATCTGCACAAATCCCAGTGCTCTTGCATCCTGGCTTTCCTGATCCCATGAGTAATGCACAAAGTTGTGTTCCTCCATGAATACAATGTCCATGACCACATGGATGCATTTTTTTGTGGAGGCTTGCAATATTCCACAGAGGTCACCTGTGGAACCCTGCAAGGACCCTCTAGCATAAAGATTTCCCGGCCACTCGCAGTGCATGCCCATGTCCTTGTGGCACCAAGTGCTGCAGAAGGTGGCAGATGTGACCAACCAGTTCTCTGGACATGCGCAGTCTTCAGCAACACCGGTTCTTGGTCATCTGCAGGAATGACAAGCGCCATTTAAAGATGTTGGGTCAAGCTAGGCGCCGGCCAGCGATGGCTCACTGTGGCTCTTTAGTGACATGTGTGGGCTCCTCAGCCGTCCCTTCTTCTTGAGGGTGCTGCACCTCCCCCTGTCCAGCCAGGCACCTCCATCACTCTCTTCTTCTTAATCTCCACTCTCTGTAAGCCATGAAGCATACAGCTAGGTCACTAGGCTCCATTCTCCTGATATATTGCTCCTGCAAGATGAAAGAGAGAGACATGTAGGTTAGTTAGGGTGCAGTAAGAACCTGTCTTGGTTAAGTCCGAAGGCCCCTTAACGCATGCCAGAGACTATGGGCCACCACTTGGATGGCCAGACTTTAGTGCGCTGCCTGGCTGCCCAAAATCTTGCCCACCTCTGCCCCACTCCACCTGACCAATTGGTGGCAGCTTTGCCCATGGGACTGCATGCTGTGCTCTCAGCTCAGGTGCAGGTATTCTCCTAACCCACACTGCAAGGCTGCACTGTTAGCTTGAACCATGGGGGAGACTGGTCCAAACCGGGATGTTGACATTGCAAGGGGCTGTGAATGCCTCCACCGGTGACTGCTCCATGGCCAGCTTTAGCGAGGTGATTGTACTACTTGTCCAGTCGTCCAACTGTTCTGCCGTCCACTAAAATGCTCATAACGTTCATGCCATACAAATGCCAGGCAATGACCATTTCCAGCTAGAGAGAATCTAACCATTACCCCTTGATGTTCAATGGCATTACCATCACAGAATCCTCCACTATCAACATCCTTGGGGTTACCATTGACCTGAAGCTAAACTGGACTAGCCATATAAATACTTTGACTACAAGAGCAGGTCAGGGGCTAGGAATCCTGCAACGAGTAACTCACCTCCTGACTCCCCACTCTGGAAGCTTGAGCACACAATCTAGCCTTTAGGATGAAAACATGGCCCCATCTGTTCCCTCAGATTAATGTAAAAGATCCCCAAGCACTGTTTGACGAAGAGGAAGGGAGTTCTCTTGGTGTATTGGCCAACATTTATTCCTCAACCAACTTTTAAAAAACAGATTATCTGGTCATTTTCATTGCTATTTATGGGTCCTTTCTGGGTGCAGTTTGGCTGGCTCTGTTTTCTACATTACAACAGTGACTACACTTAATAAGTACATCATTGGCTGTACATCATTGTCCTGAGATCATGAAAGCCACTGTTGGGTGAAAGGAATGTAGGCATAGTAATTAAGGGCCATGGTCACCTCAAAGTCCACGGTCAGTGCCAGTCCTACATAGGTCTTCTTGAAATAGACCTGTATAGGACAGTGCACTTCTTTATCTACCCTTGTTGAACATGAGACTCCACAGGCAGTGCTCTTCAGAGATTGCTCGCGTACTGTCAGTGATCTAATGGTGGATTTAATGAAAAGTATATTGTTGGAAATGGATATATATCCATGTACATCCTAGCAGCTCTTTTGCCTTTCTGCTCATCCTACTCCACTAAATTAAATGACAGGAGAGTACTGCAAGCTAATCCTCATTGTCATGAGCTTTTTGACTGCAAAAATCACATTAACACTGCTGTACCTACTTTCTGATTCCGGATGTGCGAGATCCTGCCTGACTGCTAATTTATTTCTTATTAGAAAGTTTCATGCCTTGTGCATAAATTGTGTGAAAACAGAAATTTGGTGAACAAGCTCATGAAAAACAATGGGCAGAAGCTGTGGGGAGCATGCCCATAATTTCCTAATGTGTGCTGCAGTTATGTCCGCAGAGTAAGCAATCGTAAAATTTGCAATGTGATTGTAACACATGTAGGATTCAAGTTATATAAAATATAGTAGAAGATTTTGAACTGTAACATAAATTAGTATATGGAGTTATGCTTTAGTTAAAATAGTGAACAGAGGGAATTCATAGAACTACTCTCACTTGCCATTAATATTGATGACATTCAGCTGCATGAATAGATGAGTGGAACAAAAAAAAGTTGAATTTTAAAAAGCGCAACTTTTAATCTAACTCTAATGACCTCCTCCTCACAGCAATTAACAAAAGATGAAGTCATTCTTTCTTTCAGTTTCTTTGAGGCATTTAAAAGCTTGATTGCCAGATCACCCTGATGGCTGCAGAGCATATGTTATTAAACAGTTAGCTACTTACAAATTAGCCAGCCCAGTGATTCAGAAAGCTGAACTTTTCAAACCATTAGCATTTGAAAAGGTTCCATGATTTTCATGTATCTAGTCCATAATGGTGACTTTCTTTTAAGACTGAGGGACATGCTTTAATCCTATGAATTCTGAGCTCTGTCTGGTGTCGAATATTTGTTTTCTAATCTTTGCTAATTTCTTTGAATGGAATAATTTCTTTTCATCTATAATGTAACTCAGTGATATTGTTGCAATTTTTCTGGCATGATATATGCTTGTTTGTGTCTCTTTGATAAATTGGGAATATTTATAAATACCTCTTGGTTATGCACACTATTTACATAATACTTTTTATTTGGCCCTCAGAGACAATGTTAGAATGCTGGATCAATTATGTAACAAAACTTAACAATCTAACCTCTAATTTCTGTAATCCATAATGTACTTGGGGTAAATTACGTGAGCTTGTGCTGCCAATTGGAGTCTAGTTCAATATTAAGGCTGATTAAATGATTGAGCATGGATATCAGCATTTATGATTAGTAACTGGTTATTTATTTTAATAACTGGAAAATCAGAAATGCAGTGAATTGGGACACTGACCTCCACACTCAAATCAAAACACTGAGCAAGGCATTTCACTTCACAAACTTTACCCTGTAGCATCTAATATATTAGTAATGTTGCTTTAACAATTGTTGTTCTACTTAACTAGAGAGAAGGTGATTACGCTAATTGCAAAATGGGTATAAGACAAACAGGTTTCATGGAGCTTTCATTTAAATCAGCAGCTGCCTTCACTCAAGGTAGTCTAGGAGTGTGAAACCCAAAGTGTGCAGACTAGACCTGGTAAGAGCAGGACTGAACTTTGTGCATTTCTTTGGATAGCCATTGTATCCCTTTGGAGAGGTAAGGTACACTTTTAGATAAGGTCCTGGGACACCTTTGGGGGAGATTAGGTGCTCTTTGGGAGAGGTAAGGTGCACCTTGAAATTGTTAAAAGTAGGCGTGAATGTGCATAAAAAGTGCATCAACCCATGAACTGTCAAGCAGCTGCTGATTTAAATGAAAGCTCCATGAAACACTAGTTCACAAAACACGAACTGACCCCATTCCCACCCCTACGAAAAAGGGAAGTGTTTGAGGGCAAGACTTGATTTTCAGGCACTTTTATCATTTTTGCTACTGTCAAGCTTATTGGAACTGTCAACAGACCCATCAAAAGCAACTGTCATATGTGTCAAAAACAACTGTCAAGAGGACCTGTCAAAAATGTTAGGAGGTACTGTCAAAAGCAATGGTCAAAGGAAGCTGTCAAGACATTCAAAAATCCTGCCCTTTAAAACTTTGAAAAAATATCTAGAGTGTTAAAAAAAATGCTTGCTATTTCACTCTGTTGACATAAGTCTGAGGGTTTCCATTACTGGATTAGTGCTGCATGATTGATTTCACAACCATCCCCCATTATCATGTAGGGTGTCTGCAATTTCACAGTTTGATTGACAGCTACAAGTGGGGCTATGGCTTCCAATACTTGTTGTTATAGAACATTATGTAGTTGAAGGAATGTAAATCTAGTAAATGGCTTTTTATGAATGAGTTTTTTTTCAATATAGTGAATTCTGCAATAGACACTTAGGGCAGAATATTCCCCCCATTGGGTGGGGGGGGCGGGGCAGTTTAGGAGCGGGCACATGGAGGCGCACCTCCGATTGGCGCCCCCAATTGGGGGTGTGCCGCCATCTTAAGTGGGTGTGCCAATTATGGCCCACCCAGCGTGACATGCACAAGAAAGCTCTATGCGCTCCCCGTGCGGGCAGGGGGGAGGGATTCCCTGAGCTGAGAGTGCACTCTTTTGCGCATGCACATGAAAGAGCGCACTCATCTCCCTGAGGCTAAGTGCTGCCCCAGGGAGATAGGCTCCCCAATAAAAAATCTTAAAAATGGGAAAAAAAAATTCCTGTCATGTCCCCTCATGTGACACTGCCACATGAGTTGGGACATGTCCATCACTTTCACATACACTTTTATTACATTTTTAAAAACCTACATGAAACCTCATCCTGCCCCTGGATGAGGTTTCATGCTTTTTCTAATGCCTGCCAGGGCTCCCGGCCTGTCTGCCAACCTTAAGGTGGACGGGCAGGTCTACTAATTACTTTAATGACTCTGTCAATGGCCTCAATTGGCCATTGACAAGTTGGCGGGTGCAGAGCTGATTCTGCTGAGTCCCCGCCTAGTTGAAAATTTAAATGGGGCGGGGTGACATCGGGAGTTCTGCCCGTTGTCATCCCGCACCGGCGAGTGGGCCCTGCTCCCAGCTTGCCGATCAGGAAATCCTGGCCTTAGATCTTAATTTTACAGAACTTTGTTTTATCTCATCTCTGCATGTGGTCTGCCCATGGCAGATAATGGGTGAGTTGGCATGTTAGGTATAAGTGCAAAGGGTGGTGGGTGGGGGAGCATTGTTGGCATGAGTTGGCACTAAGTTGTCTTTGAGGTTATAAAGGGCAATGTGGCATGGTTACAGGGGCATATGTTGGCATGGAGGCTATGAGAGATTATGGTGGTGGGTACAGGGACATCAGCTGGCATGGGTTGGCATGGATAGGGCATGCGGAGTATGTGGGGCTTGGGGGGTGTGCGTGGTGAGGGCCGGAGGGATGTTTCATGTTTTATTATTTTTCTTTTAATTTTAGACAGAGTGTTGGAGCCCTGAGGCAGTCTTCCACCCAGCCCGTCTCCACATCTGGCACCCTCTTTACCACTTCTGGGGTCACCCGCCCTGACGTCTAATATAACCCTGCAGACTGAAAATCTGACATCCAGGCAACTATTTTCTCTCGGCTCTGTGCGTCCAACTCACGGATGAAAATTCAGGCCTAAATTTCCACAACTTGCAGCCTATGCGTTGTTTCATATATTGACAAGGTATATACCTAGCACCCTAGGGATTACTGTTGTTGATATTAGCAGATTAATGCCTTAGTTATGGATATGATAGTCCTCTTTCTGTTTTAATCTGGGCTATTGCAATAACTCTACAATCATATGTTCATATGGACAGTGTCATGCAACTGTAAGAAAAGAGGAGATTTAAAGTCAAACAGCGGTGACAACTCTTCACCAGAGCTCAAATATGAAATGTCGCTGGGAATTCCTTAATCATATTTAGGTATTCCAATAATCTTTGACAGAGACTTGGCTCAAAGAAGGGCTGGACTGTATGTTAAATATGCCTGGATGCCAGTTGGAGGAAAGATGTGAAAGGAAAAAAAGGGGAATTCATTAAGGTCAGATTGCAATGCTAGGGAGGGAGGAGATCCCTGAGGGATCAAGGACAGAATCTATCTCGTGAGAGCAGGATTGTCCAACCTTTTTCTGCGAGGGAGCACACACCAATTTTTTCTCACTCATGGGTCCAATGAGTAAATTTAGAAAAGATAAGGCTTGGTGCATCGTTAAACATGAAACTCAGTAAAATGTTGAGGTATGAAGAAAAGAAACAACTTGCTGAGCAAAAATAAAACAATATCAAAGCAATAAATTAAGTTAAAATAATTAGTAAATAATAAAGATGACCATTATTGTGTGAGAGGGTCAAATTGTGTTTCCTGCCTTACTCTCAGTCTGAGGTTACTTATTCACTCACCCTCACATACACACACTGTGTGAGTTGGTGTGAGTGTGTTGATTGTGAGTTGGTGTGAGTGTGTTGGTGTGTGGGGGTGAGGGTGAGTGAGAGAACCCTGAGACTGGGAGTGAGCCAGACTTTCTCTCACTCGCTCTCTCTCTCACACACACACAGAGTCTCTGGCTCAGACAAACACACACACACACACATCCTCACTCACTCACAATCTCACTCACCTGCACAAACACACACACGCTCTCTCTCTCTCTCTCTCACTCACACACACACTATCGTTCATGCACATACGCATACATTCTCTCTCTTGCTCACTTACACACACAAACACACTCACTCTCACACACATCCCCTCCACCATCAGCCAGTCTCTTATCCCCCTCCACCAACAGCCTGTCTCTTCTTCCCCTCCACCAGCAGCGAGTCTCTTCTCTCCCCCACCAGCAGCCAGTCTCTTCTCCCCCTCCACCAGCAGCCTGTCTCTTCTCTCCCCCACCAGCAGCCTGTCTCTTCTCCCCCACCAGCAGCCTGTCTCTTCTCTCCCCACCAGCAGCCTGTCTCTTCTCCCCCACCAGCAGCCTGTCTCTTCTCCCCCACCAGCAGCCTGTCTCTTCTCTCCCCCACCAGCAGCCTGTCTCTTCTCCCCCACCAGCAGCCTGTCTCTTCTCTCCCCACCAGCAGCCTGTCTCTTCTCCCCCACCAGCAGCCTGTCTCTTCTCTCCCCACCAGCAGCCTGTCTCTTCTCCCCCACCAGCAGCCTGTCTCTTCTCCCCCACCAGCAGCGAGTCTCTTCTCTCCCCCACCAGCAGCCAGTCTCTTCACCCCCTCCACCAGCAGCCTGTCTCTTCACCCCCTCCACCAGCAGCCAGTCTCTTCTCTCCCCCACCAGCAGCCAGTCTCTTCTTCCCCTCCACCAGCAGCCTGTCTCTTCTCTCCCCCACCAGCAGCCTATCTCTTCTCCCCCACCAGCAGCCTGTCTCTTCTCTCCCCACCAGCAGCCTGTCTCTTCTCCCCCACCAGCAGCCTGTCTCTTCTCTCCCCCACCAGCAGCCTGTCTCTTCTCCCCCACCAGCAGCCTGTCTCTTCTCTCCCCACCAGCAGCCTGTCTCTTCTCCCCCACCAGCAGCCTGTCTCTTCTCTCCCCACCAGCAGCCTGTCTCTTCTCCCCCACCAGCAGCCTGTCTCTTCTCTCCCCACCAGCAGCCTGTCTCTTCTCCCCCACCAGCAGCGAGTCTCTTCTCTCCCCCACCAGCAGCCAGTCTCTTCACCCCCTCCACCAGCAGCCTGTCTCTTCACCCCCTCCACCAGCAGCCAGTCTCTTCTCTCCCCCACCAGCAGCCAGTCTCTTCTTCCCCTCCACCAGCAGCCTGTCTCTTCTCTCCCCCACCAGCAGCCTGTCTCTTCTCCCCCACCAGCAGCCTGTCTCTCCTCCCCCACCAGCAGCCTGTCTCTTCTCCCCCACCAGCAGCCTGTCTCTTCTCTCCCCCACCAACAGCCTGTCTCTTCTCCCCCTCCACCAGCAGCCTGTCTCTTCTCTCCCCCACCAGCAGCCAGTCTCTTCTCTCCCCACCAGCAGCCAGTCTCTTCTCCCCCTCCACCAGCAGCCTGTCTCTTCTCTCCCCCACCAGCAGCCAGTCTCTTCTCTCCCCAACAGCAGCCAGTCTCTTCTCTCCCCCACCAGCAGCCTGTCTCTTCTCTCCCCCACCATAGCAAGTCTCTTCTCTCCCCCACCAGCAGCCAGTCTCTTCTCCCCCTCCACCAGCAGCCAGTCTCTTCCCTCACCACTTTCCTCCCACCCAGCAGCCCCTTTCCCCCTGCCCAGCACCCCCTTTCCTCCCACCCAGCAGCTCCTTTCCTCCCACCCAGCAGCCTCTTTCCCGCCCGCCCAGCAGCCCCTTTCCCCCCACCCGGCAGCCCCTTTCTCCCTGCCTGGCAGCCTTTTGACTCTTCCCCCTCCCGGTAGACTCTACGCTGCCATATTTTCAGGCCTTGAGCCGAAGAAGCTGCTCCTCCAATCAGAGACTGGTACTCTCCCACACTTGCTGCTGATTGGCTCACTAGTATCCTAGCACCAGCAAACATTGGACAGAAGCAACCTGTGATTGGAGGAGCAGCTCTTTGAAGAATTTTCGAATTCACTTACTGATATTTTGAACACAGCAGGCTGGATAGACAGGCCTGGTGGACCAGATTGTGGCTCTTGGGCCATGTGTTGGACAAGCCAGCTGTAGAGGGAGTTTTACTCTGCATCTAACCCTGTGCTGTACCTGTCCTGGGGAGTGTTTGATTGGGACATTGTCGAGGGAGTTTTACTCTGTACCTAATCCCATGTTGTACCTGTCCTTGGAGTGTTTGTTGAGGACAATGTAAAGGGGCTTTTACTCTGCACCTAACCTTGTGTTGTACCTGCGCTGGGAGTGTCTGATGGGGACAGTGTAGAGGGAGCTTTACTCTGTATATAACCTCGTGTTGTGCCTGTCCTGGGAGTGTTTGTTGGGACAGTGTAGAAGGAACTTTGCTCTGTATCGAACCCACTCACACAGTGGGTGTGGGTGAGGGTGAGTGAATAAGTAACCTGAGAGTAAGGCAGGAAAACACAATTTGACCCTCTCACACACTATGGTCATCTTTATTAATTACTCATTATTTTAAATTATCAATTTATTGCTTTGATACTGTTTTAATTCTGCTCAGTGTGTGTCTCTTTTCTTCATACCTCAATATTTTATCGAGATTCATGTTAAATATTGCGCCAAACTTTATTTTTTCTAAGTTTGATCATTAGCACCTTAAGTGAGAAAAAATTGGAATGTGGCCCCTCGCAAAAAAAGGTTGGACAAGCCTGCTCTATACTGTTCCCATCAAACACTCCCAGGATAGGGACAACACGTGGTTAGATGCAGAGTGAACCTCCCTCTACACTGTCCCCATCAAACATTCCCAGGATAGGGACAACACGTGGTCAGATGCAGAGTAAACCTCCCTCTACACTGTCCCCATCAAACATTCCCAGGATAGGGACAACACGTGGTTAGATGCAGAGTAAACCTCCCTCTACACTGTCCCCATCAAACATTCCCAGGATAGGGACAACACGGTGTTAGATATAGAATAAACCTCCCTCTACACTGTCCTAACAAGCATTCCCAGAACAGGTACAGGAAGGGGTTAGATACAAAGTAAAACTCCCTCACTCTCTCACTGACACACATGCTTTCTCAGTGACACACACACCCATTGTCTCGCTCACACAGACACACACACACAAAAACACTTTCTCTCTTGATCGTACGCACACACACACACTCTCACTCACACACACACACATTCTTGCTCACACGCAAGCACACGCACGCACACACACACGCACACCTCACTCTTCTCTGCACCTGTGCCCCCCCACCCCCCAGCAACCAGTCTTTTCTCTCCCTTTCTCTCCCCCCACCAGCAGCCAGTTCCTCTCCTCCTAACTGCAGCCAGTCTTTTCACTTACCGACATTTTGGACATGGGGTCCAGGGGCCCGATAGCAAGGCCTGGTGGGCCGGATTGTGGTCTGCGTGTTGGACAAGCCTGGGTTAGAACTAAGGATAAAAAGATACAGTTACATAGTTCAGTGCAGTCTATAGCCCACCAACTAGTGGGAAGGATGGAGAAGAACAAATTTCCAAGACAATTAGAGAGGTGCAAAATTATAGAGTAGTTATAATTATCTGAATATAGACAGGGATAGTAGTAGTGTAAAGGGCAGAGAGGGGCAAGAGTTTCTAGAGTGCGTTCAGGAAAAATTTCTACAGCACTGTTTCCAGAGCAATGAGAGGAAAGGCAGTGCTAGAGCTGATTCTGGGGAATGAGTTGAGCCATGTGGATCAAATATCAGTAGGAGAACATCTAGGGTTCAGTGATCTATGTATCATAAGATTTAGCATGACAATGGAAAAGGACAATGAACAATCCAGGTTAAGATTAATTAACGGGGGGAACACCAACTTTAATGGAGCTGGGCTAAATAAACCAGAGTCAAAGGTTGGCAGGAAAAGTGGTAGCTGAACAAGGGCTACCTTCAAAGAAGAGATTGTTTGAGCATAGTCAAGGTATATTCCCTTGAAATGGAAAGCTAGGGTAAACAAATCCAGAGCCCCCTGGATGACAGAAGATATAGAGGTTAAGACGAAGAAGAAACTGTATGTTTATGACAGATGCCAGGTGGATAAGACAATGGAAAAACCTGCTGAATATAGAAGATTCAGAGGGGAAGTGAAAAAGCAAATAAGAGAAGCAAAGAGGAGGGATGAAAAGAGTTCTAACATGAAAGAGAATCTCAAAGCCTTCAATAAACATAAGATAAGCAAGAAGTGGTAAAAGGAGGAGTACCGCCAATCAGGGACCAAAACAGGGATTTATTCTTGGAGACAGGGAAAATAGTTGAAGTATTAAATAAATACTTTGCATCTATCGTTACCAAGGAAGAATATGCTACCCAGCCCATGGTGAAAGAGGAGGAAATTAATACACAAGATGAATTTAAAATTGATAAGGATATTAGATATCCTGTCTATCCTTAAAGTTGATAAAGCACCAGGACCAGATGAGATGCATCCAAGGATACTGAGGGAAGTGAGTGGAAATTGTGGATGCACTGGCCATAATTTCCAGTCATCCTTCAACATAATGGTAGTTCCAGAAGATTGGAGAATTTAAAATGTTACTTGTTCAAAAAGGGTGTAAAGGTAAGCCCAGCAACTACAGGTCAGTCAGTTTAACTTCATGGGTGGGGAAAATTCTGGAAACAATAATTCAGGACAATATTAATAGTCACATGGCCAAATATAGGTTGATTAAGAAAAGCTTACACAGATTTGTTAAGGGAAAAATGTTTTTAACTAACTTGCTCAAGTTTTTTGAAGAGGTAACAGGAAGGGTTGATGGGTGCAATGCTGTTGATGTGGTGTACATGGACTTCTAAAAGGCATTTGACACAGTGCTGCACAACAGACTTGTGAGAAAAGTTATAGCTCATGGATTAAAAGAGTCAGTAGCAACATGGATACAAAATTGGCTGAGTGACAGGAAACAAACAGCAGTGGTTAATGGATGTTTTTTGGATCAGAGGAAGATTTGTAGTGGGATTCCCAGGTGTCAGTGTTGGGATCCTTGATCTTCCTGATATATACTAATGATCTAGATCTTGGTGCACAGGGCACAATTTCAAAATTTGCGGATGGTACAAAAATGGAAAAATTGTGAACTGTGAGGACGATAATGTAGAACTTCAGAATGCCATTGACAAGTTGGTGGAATGGATGGACAAGTGGCAGATGAAGTTCATTGTGGAGAAATGTGGAAGGAAGAACATAGACAGATGATATAACAAAGAAATAAGTCTGAAGGGGATACAGAAACAGACTGACTTGGGTGTACATGTGCATAAGTCATTGAAGGTGGCAGCTCAGTTTGAGAGAACAGTTAATAAAGCATACAGTACTCTAGGCTTTATTAATAATGACACAGAGTAAGGAAGTTATGAGCACATAAGACACTAGTTTGGCTTCAGTTGGAGTATCACATCCATTCAGGGTGCTGGTCTTTAGGAAAGATGTGAAGGCATAGGAGAGATTGCAGAAAAGATTCATGAAAATGGTTCCGGGGATTAGGAACTCCAGTTATGGAGATAGATTGAAGAAGCTGGATCTGTTTTCCTTGAAGAAAAGGCTGAGATGAGATTTGATAGAGATATTCAAAATCATGAGGGGTCAGGGCATAGTAGATAGGGAGAAACTGTTCCCACTCATGAAAGGATTGAGAATAAGAGGGCACAGATTTAAAGTATTTGGCAAAAGAATCAAAAGTGATACGCTGAAAGACTTTTTCACTCAGCAAATGGTTGAGGTCTGGAAAGCACTGCCTGAGAGTGTGGTGGAGGCAGGTTCAATTCAGATATTCAAAAAGGAATTAGACAGTTATCTGAAAAAGAAGAATGTGCTGGGTTATGGGCAGGAGATGGGTATGGCACTAGATGAATTGCTCAAATGGAGAACTGGTACAGACATAATGGGAAGAATGGCTTCCTTCTGTGCTGTAATGATTCTTTGAATCTGTGACAGCATTGTCCCTCTCTAGCCTTTCCTATGAACCTATGTTCCTTTGGTTTAAGTAAGATAGTTCTCCTGTTGCAGCTGAGTAGTTTGATTGTAATCAATAATGATCCTTATCAAAACCTTGCACTCCGGACCAAACCAGCACTTCTCTGGGGTGGCTAGAGGCTGCTTTTGCACAGGTCTACTTCACACAGTCCACGTGGCCTAAATAGCCAAGTGGTTATGGTACTGGGCTTGTAACCCCAAGATCAAGAGTTCAAATCTCACAACGGCAAACTATGAAACAATGTAACTTCATCTGAATAGCAACTGATGGAAACGTGTTTGTACTCGAAAGAGCTACCCGCAACTGTCACTATAAAAAGTTTCACACAGTCCACCTCTCAAGGTCTCATAGGGCTACTCCTCATACAGCTTTCAATCTTTCCTTAAAGATATTTTCTCCATTTTGATTCTTTAAATCCATTGCTTCAAACTTTCTTTGAAACACAAACCCTCACAAATATAAGATCTTTCATGTTTCCAATTCCATCTTGTCTTTGCTTGTGGGTCAATAAAACATGATATCCCCACTACTTGTTTACCAATGAACGCCTGCAAGATGCAACCATTTCCTTGTCACCTTCTAATTCCCCTTTGAAATTCAAACAACTTCTCAATTTCTCTAAAACTGCAAATATTAGCTCATCCATTTGCATTTCAAAATGCCTGCTTAACCACTTTGATGAATTAAACCTTGCAGTCTGACTGTCTTCAGTTTAATTAAATTAGTCTTACACATACAAATATAACATAGCACCTGGAAGCCTGCTTTAAGTTATCCCACAGTAAAAAGGATATTTCCTTTAAACTGTTCCAATGGACAAAGGCTACCTCATCATCCTGGAAAGTGACTTGTATTGTACAAACATTTCAGCCAAGCCAACACAAAAGATTAATAGACAATGGGCAGAATTATCCCAGATTTGCACTATGTGCAGTAGCGAATGGGAAAAAAGATATTTTACCCACTGGCCGGATTGGCAGCTTTTTACGTCGTATCAGCCCAATCCTGCCTCATTAACTATGCAATCCCAGGAAACATGTTGGGTCACTGGCGGGGCAGCCTCTCATTTGCCTGCCCCACCGTCACATCAGACCTTCAGTGAACCGTGCACCATATTTAAAGGCTGCCCCTGCAAAGAGCTAGCACTCTTCAAAGGATAGGAAGCTGCTGCGAACTGATGGCTGTCAAAGGACTGATGGCTGTCAAAGGGAGGAAGCATGCTGCTCCTTCCTCCCTCGAGCACCTGCTAGATGCAGTGGAGGCCCGCTGTGAAGTCCTCAATCCCTGCTCTGGGCGAAGCAAGGTCACCAGTCCAGCATGGGAGGCGGTGGCAGGGGTGGTTGGCGCCAATACCCTGCAAAAGAGGAAAGCCATCCAATGCTGAAAGGGGGTGAATGGTCTCATCCAGGGTAAGTCACTCTTCTCATCACTCTCAGTTCACACATTCACAAACCCATCACACATCCACAGGGATCTCACTCCTCAAGGGACAACACCACTAACTCTCACACAGACCCTCACATCTCCATTAGGCTCATATCCTCTTGAGCTCACGTCCTTATCCGTCCATGGCACCGCTCACCACATAAACATTCCACGCAGTGCCATGCGTCCTGCTCACACTCTCTCCATCTGTTTTCATGCAGGAGAAGCTGCCTCACATCAGCAGGGAGAGGTCCCAGACCGGAGGTGGAGTGGCCCACATTAGGCTCCTCACTCACTTTGAGGAGCGTGCCATCGCACTGACTGGTGAGGACTTGGACCGTGCCTACGGTGAAGTCGGCGCCGAACACATCATCCCTCTCTCAAAGCAACTGTGAGTGCTCTCTCTCCTGCTTTTGACTCTGCTGCACTAATTATCTCTACTTAGCTTCACAGGGAGATCTGCGAAGCGACCGACACCCTCAGCCAGCCAATTCTTCACCTCCAGCTAAGAGGACTCCTCCTCCATTGAAGAGCTGGAAATAAGCAGCCTGGAAGACCCATCACAGCGCTTACCCACACCCTCCACAGTGCAGAGGCACACACCTCGGTGGGACCTAGACTTAGAGCAGGCTTGTGTTCACAATCTGGTGGTCACCGCATGGACACATGTCCACAGCACGAGGTGGCAGGTTCAGCTGCTGGGGAAGAGGCATCTGGGAGGCCCCAGTCAGATGATGAGCCTCTGGATTCGGCCTTCCAACTCATCGTGGAGCCAGCAGAAGGCAGGGGAACATCACACAGAGCTGTTAGAAGCCCTCAAAAGAGTGGCATGTGAGTTGGAGAAGTGTGTCCGCCTGCTCTCTAATGAAGTGGTGCCCACATGTGTGCACATGGAGGTCTCCATGAGAAGGTTGGTGAAGCACCATGGAGATCCTGGTCTAGTAGAATGCGAGATGTGCACAAACCTGCATTCCATCGCAGTAGCCATGTGTGAATTCCTGAAACGGGGCATCTTGACGTTCCTCCAAGTGCTCCTTTCACCCAAGGAATCAGGCTGGGGCCCATGGACACCTAAAGGGAGGCTGAGCAGCAGCTGGACACCCCTGGGTCATCCACTGAGGAATGTCAGAGGATGACTGCTCCCACCGAGCCCCTGATGCCTGTGAATCCCCACCAACCACCGTCACCGTCCCTTTTACTAATACTGTCGTATCCTCACCTCCCACCCTACCGGCTTGCTCTGCTGTCTCTCATTCTCACCATTCGTTCCTATCATGCCCACCCTCATTTCGCTTCCCCAGAGATAGCCATTGACTCCACAGACTCTACCCTTACACGTTCACCTGGACATTCACCAGCCCCCCTTACTCACTCCTCCACCCTTCCTCCTTTCTCCACCGTTACTCCTTCCTGCACCCTTACTCCTTCCTCCCTCTGGACTCCTTTCTTCCACTGGACTCCTTCCCCCCTCCAAACTCCTCCTGGGACTCCTACCCCCCACCACCTCCCACCCCCCCCACTCCACACTGAAGTCCTTCCCTCCTCTGAACTCCTTCCTCCTTTGAACTCCTTCCTTTACACCTTTCTCCCCCTCTTACAGCTACCTCTCCAGTTCCACATTCTCCCCTGTTACACCTCATTCCTGCCCCCCACCAATACACCTTCCTCTCCCACCACCCACTCCCCCACCGAACATCACCCTCTCCCAGTCAAACCTACAGCTTCCTCTCTACCCGCCGAAGATCATCCATAGCAGACCATGGCCAAGATGCCGATGCCCTGAAACTGACTCTCAGCATTGCCCTTCCACCTTCTTTGAGCTACTTCATGGCAGTGCCATGTCTGTGAGAGTCTACCCAACACGTGATGCACGCTCCGCCAGGCTCCGGTTACTGTCGGGCTCCAGCATCTTCTGGTCCTTGGATGGCCGCCAATGTGAGCAAGGTCCTGACTTCTGTATGTTACACTTGTCAAAATGTGTTCTGCACCGGCGTGTTTTCCGCTGAGGTGGGCAGTAAATTTAACCTGGGGGATGATTCCGATAAGCAGAGTTTATAATGATATTTAGATGCATGAAAATGAAGTTTCTGACATGCGGTGGCAGGAAACGTGGCTAACCATTGACAGGCACAGCAGATGATTGAAAACTGGATTCACATCAGTGTGAAACTGATTTTTGGCCTTCCTGCCATATTATCCACTCATGCCTGAGGCCCTACACCAAAGGGCACGGAAAACTCTGGCCAATAAATCTGCACCAGCCAGCTATGGAAAAAGGTAGAGCTAACACAATCTCCAGTGTTGTGCTGATGGCCCCACCGTTACCCGATGGGTTTCAACCAGGGCCCTCATTAGCTTAATTGCTTGACTCAAAACCCCCTGTCACATGACCAAGACTTGAGCTGTTTGAACTGCTTTATTTATACAGTTCTTGAATTTTACCTTCAGTCCCTGCCTGGCCTCAGAAGAGAAGAAGGACTCCAGGCAAGCAGCCTGCCTCTGCCATTTTACCATCTAACAGGTAGCAACAGAAAGAGCTCTGTCTGGGTCAATGGCTTGGCCCTCATCTACACTGTGAACTACTGGAACATTAGAACTTCTGTATTTGTCCCTTTAAGACTAATTCATCTCTGCACACTTTCTCCCATTGTGGAGGTCCTCACTTCTGGAAATTTGGATCATTCTGCAACAGTTCAGCCAACTAATCTCTGAAGGAACACGTCACTGAACTTTTGATTCTGGACTCATGTGAAATTATAACTCTTATTTTTATCATGGTCTTGCTCTGTACCCTTTTCTTTCCCTTACCCCTGTTTTATTGTGAGTGCAGAAAGGGGCGGACGTTGTAAAACCCCTTTCCCGTGCTTTGTGTGTGTGTAAATAAATCAACCCTCTTATTTTACCTTATCTCGAGTTTGCTCTGGGATTATTAATAGAGAATTGGATAACTCCAAAATTGAAGGGTTGGGGAAAATATGCCACTACTTATAAAGGGGAAATCAAAAGACTTATCTGTTTATGGACAAGTAGTTAGAGGAGAAGTCTGGGCTGTTTAAATTAATCCCCCTCTGGTCCATAACGAGTAGCAGCAGCAGAAAACCTTTTGAGGTCCTGTCAACCTTTCCAGCCATGTCACACTATTGGAGAGTGATTAGTGGAGTTTGTCTCCAACCTGAGATCTCATACCTTTGCGCTGATGTTTATATTGATAGAAAGAGTGGCCACTTGCATGCAGCATCAAACACAGCAGGCCACTGAGTGCATGCTGACCCTCATCACTGTCCTACAAACTCAGAATGCTCCCTTAAGCAGGAAAACCTAGCCTTGGCTGTTCAATACCTCACTGAAGTGCAACATGTTGCTCCCCAGCTCTTGGCTATCAGGGTAGTACAGGTGGGCCATGAGAGGGAAGATGGAGAGAGGAGGCATAGAAGTGAGAACTCTGCTCAAAGCACTCTCATTCTGGCTGATTGCCCTCTGCCCCTCCCCCCAGTCAGATACCACATTCTACCTTCAGGCCCCATGGCCAAGTCTGCCCCTGCATGTATGCAGGTGTTCCAGCCTTTGGCTGGGCCCCAAAACTCAGAGTCTGCGTGCCCATCCTGGACTCTAGCCTCAGTCAGTAGCCCACACACTACCTCATCACCTGATGACTGTTTACACCTGTAAAGTTGCAGGTGGGCCCATCTTTGTCAGGACCCTCAGGGTTTCCAAAATCCAGAGGACGTTAGACAAGAGCACCTGAGCAGTCAGAGTAAGGATATGAGCAGCTGCCTCTACCTGTGTGTGAAACTACAGGGGTCGCATCATGTAGGAGTAACAGAAAAAGGAAGGACAAGATAATGCACATGAGTGTTTAACCCAGGGTTAGATTGTTAATTTTTCTGCATCATAAAATTTATTTGTTGTCTTTATTTTTCTGTATTTCCCATTTTTACTGGCTGCCTGGCAAGTGGCCTTCTCCCTTGTGAAAAATAGTAAGTTAAGAGTTAAGGACAATCACTAAGGCCAAAGGACTCAATTAATGAGTGTCTGTGAGAAGGATGAATCATTGATTGTGGGATCACTTTGTGCTGGAATGCCTGGGAAGGCCTGTTCACACAAGTTTTAGAATCATAGAGTGATTTCATCACAGAAGGAGCCCATTTGTCCAATCAAGTCTGTTGATGTATTGTGCATGCTGAAGTGTACTTATTTAAATATATGATTATGTAAAAGTTATGTCACCACAGGAAGTGATGCAATGTCACATGATGCAGGAGCTTGGCCTTTCAAATCTCACAATGGCAAACTATGAAACAATGTAACTTCATCTGAATAGGAACAGATGGAAACGTGTTTGTACTCGAAAGAGTTACAGTGACTCACCAGCTAAATGTCCCTGAATGGCTGAGGCAGCTACCAGCCATAGAGTACTCTCTGCGATTGGCGCAGGCCTCTGTCAGTAATTGGGTCACATGATGCAGCAGCCATCTTAGTTAGTTAATCAACACAGTAAGTATCACATGCAGCAGCAGTAAGGAGAAGCTTCCATTAAATACCTGTGTTCAAAGTCTACTCCTGCCATCAGCTTTGTTTGTATTAATCCAGAAAAAGAGAATACAGCAGAGTCCATGCTGGCTCTCTGCAAGAGCAACTCAAGTGGTCTTCTCCCTGTAACCCTGCAGTTATTTTTTTGATCCTCAGGTGCATGCCTGATGCACTCAGATTGAGACAGTATAAAGATCTGGCAGAAACATTCTGAACTCACTTGCTGCCTCCAGCTCCAAAGCAATAAAAACACACTCTCAGAACAAGACCTGTGAGCAAATATATCTTTCATCTAGGCAAGGAAGCAGCGTCAAATCCCACTGTAGGTTCACATTGATTCCCTGGTGATTTCCACGAAGCCCATGTAACCTATACAGACAAAGATGTAGTATTAGGCTTGTAAGGGCTAATGTGCCAGACTGTGTAAATAGCACCCCCCATAATGATGATGTAAGAGATACATGACCAAGAGTTGAGAGAGAGAATGTTCCTCATTTCAGCAGAGTCTTGTATATCAGTCATACCTAATAAATCAGTTATTGTTCAGACCATACTAATGTCTCAGAAATCATTCCTCAACAAGTCCAAGCAACATACAACAACAAGCAAATTCAGAAATCCTGGTTAAACAGCAGATGACAAGCATTTTACATATTATGATTGCCAACCGATCTGTTCCAAGGGGGTTTCCCCATGCACTACAAATTGTGCTGAGGTTAAAGGCAGAAGTTGGCGGACTTCTGCCTGACATGCTGGAAATTTCAGCCCTTTTAACCACTCATAAACCCACCCACATGTCATGTTACAACTCCCCCCAGTTTGTACAAAAGCAAAGGCATTATGCTGAACCTCTGTGTATCATTGGTTAGTGCCCAGCCAGAGCATTGGGCTGAATTTTCAGCAAAGGCAGAGGCATGTTTGGATGCAGGTATATTGGCAATTTTATGCTATCAGCTGGTCTGTCAGTCTACCAGCATGTACCCGCCTCTGGCCCGTTTTCATGGACATTGGCTCTGGAGGGTGATGGTAACCAAAGGAAACAGGCTTAAGTTTTGATGAAGTCCACAGTTGGAAGGACCAGTGAGGAAACATGTGTGAGCTATTGTCTGCACAGATGGCTTGTTGAATATTCTGGTGGGTGTAATGGTTTTGGTTTCAAGGCTTGTATGTTTTTTTAGACAGTTCTTAATTGAAAGGGAAACTAAAACTTCAGGGGCAGGATTTTCCCCTCATCGGGCGGGCCCTGGAATGGCCGCGAGCTGGACCGCCACCCACAAATGGGCTCAGACCGCGATTTCATGTTGGCTGGCCAATTAATGGCCAACCAGTGTGAAACGCACGCTAAGAGCCTCAGCGCTGCTGGGGTGGGGGTCAGGCGGGCGTGCTGCCGCTCCCACAGGCACCCACCATCTGAGAGATCGTGAGGGTACCATTTCACTCCTGTTTGTGTCGGGCATGCACCCGCCCGTGGGATGAAAAACTCTGCCCTAGGTTTCTGGGGAAAGGGCTTGGTTTCTGGCTGTGACATCAGATTTCGGGAAAATCAGACCGTGACCTCAGGTTGCTAAGAAACAGTTGCTGATTGAAACCTAAAGTTAAATGCACAGAGCCCTCAGGTCAGATTTCAGCAGCTGAGCAGTATAGGCAAGCTATAAAATAGCCTGAAAATAAGGAAATCTGAAGCTTGGATTTAACAGCGGGGATAAGAAAAGGAAAGTTGCTGCCTCTGCTTTGGTTATTTTGAAGGGACCGATTAACCAGGGCTTGGCAATTTGGTGTTGGCCGTGTCTGTAGGACTTGGGTTGATTGGAAGTGGCAGCTAGAGGAAAACTGTGTGGTTAAAGCCTGTTTGGAGATAGGAGCTGGAACTCTACCCAAGGCCGACATAGTTTTGAAGAATTTTGTGGTTGAACATGGTGTCATATGTGCTAAGGTGACTACCAATAATTCTGTGAGATCAATCTTTGTTGTACTGGCTATTTGAAGTGTAATTGATAGTTCCTTTTGAATACAATTTGCATGTTAATTCATGTTTAATTTATATTGATTTTGGTTTAATTGTTAAAGAAAAAGTTATAAAAAGTGAAATCTTGTCCATCGGTTTTTCTTCTTTGGGGCTGTTTGGTAAGTTTAGTTCCTTTAGTTTCTTGGTTTCCATGGGGATCATAACAAAAATAATTGGCAAAAAAACCAAAGGGGAATTGAGGATTTTTTTTTATACAGCGAGTTGTTATGATCTGGAATACACTGCCTGAAGGGGTGGTGGAATTCAATAATAGCTTTCAAAATCAAATTGGGGAAATTCTTGAAGGGGAAACATGATAGGGCTATGGGCAAAGGGTCCTGGGAGTCACTGGCTGTCCCTCACTTTGATGATGACATCTACTCAATCTTGAGTTTCTGTCATGGGTCTTCATGTGACTGATCAGGTTGATTCTTGACCCACAGATCTTTGGGCACATCAGGCAGTGCATCCCACTAGGCCGTGGGATCTAGAGTACAGGAGTTGCTTCCTTTTCTTTCCTTCTCTGCTGCTGCTGTGTTAAGGCATTGTGATTCAAAATGTAATGCAGCTTGATGGACAAGTTATCGCACTCTGATTGATTGGTAGCAAACTCCTCCCAGTCATTAATGGAAATGTCACCACACTTGAAGGAGAGCTTCAGAGTGTCTTTAAAGTGTTTTCATGGTCCTCCCCTGGAACATTGGCCACTTCAGAGTTGTGAGAACAGGACCAGGTGGGGGATGGAACAGGCTGAGTTTCTTGAATGCAGGATTGAGGAGATTGAGAATGGTTTGCAAAACTGGTGCAGGCTGCAAAACACTGCAGTCTTCCACAAACTAGATCATGTATATTGATGGAAGACATTTATTTTTTGTTTATTTTTGGCAGAGAGATGACCAAGGTTAACGAGTTTTCCATCCACACTGTATTTAACACTGACACTAGAGGGTAGTTGGTCTTTAATGAGAATCTTCCTTAGACTCAGGGGTGGTTCCAGAGGACCGGAGAGTTGCAAATCTTACAGCCTTGTGCAAAAAAGTGTGTAAAGATAAGCCCTGTAACGACAGGCCAGTCAGTTTAACATCAGTGGTGGGGAAGATTCTAGAAATGATAATGTTGGACAAAATTAATAAGGAGAATGCAGGCTATTTAAGAAAAGCCAGCATGGATTTGTTAAGGGCAAATCATGTTTAACTAGCTTGCTGAAATTTTTTGAAGAGTAACAGAGAAGGTTGAAGAGGACAATGCTGCTGTTGTGGTGTACATGGATTCCAAAAGGCATTCGATAAAGAGCCACACAACAAACTTGTGAGCAACGTTATAACTCATGGATACAAAATTGGCTGAGCGACAGGAAACAGAGAGTAGTGGTTAATGGATATTTTCTGGGCTGAAGGAAGGCTTATAGTGGAGTTCCTGAGGGGATGGTGTTAGGGCCCTTGCTTTTCCTGCTAGATATTAATGGCTTAGACTTGGGTCTAAGCACAATTTCAAAATTTATGGATGATGTGAAACTTGGAAGTATTGTGAACTGTGAGAGGAAAGTGCCTCCACCGGCACTTTAAATTTTAATGAGAATCAATTGGAAGCTGGCTCCTGACAAGAGAGCCGAAGTTTCACCCACATCTGGTTCCACCGTGGGGAATGGCCTACCACTGGTAAAATACCGCTCAGTATCTGTAATAACACAGAGGAACTAAGGCTGTCATGCATTGTGAGGATGTGAGGAACCAATCATTACAGGAGTTATTGAGAGGTGGCTACAGAAAAATCAGGACTGGGAATTAAATATTGCAGGTTATCACATATTGAGAAAAGATACAGAGGGCAAAAAAAAGGAGGTGGGGTTGCTGACCTATTATTGATAACATAATGGCAGTAGGAAAAAAGAGGAACATCAAAAATAAAATCCATATGGATAGAGATAAAAGATCATAAAGGGACAAAAACACTCATTGATGTAGTCGACAGACCACAAAATAATGGAAGGGAGGTGAAAGAAGAAACATGCAGGCAAGTTAGGGAATTGAGAAAAAAACATTGGGCGCAATCATCCCAAATTTTCACTAAGTGCGGTAGTGGTCGTGAAAACAGATGTTATACCCGCCAGCAGCAATGGCAGATTTTCATACTGTATTGTCCGAATCCTGGTGCATCCCGCCTCATTAATAATGCATTCACGGGAAGCACGCTGGATTTCTGGTGGGCGGGTTCAGATTTACCCACCATGCTGTGACCTCAGCGCTTCCTCGCTCCGGGTGCCATATTTAAAGTGCACCACAGCACATGCCTACTTCATGTCTACAGACCAGGACTACTCCAGGTGACAGGTGGCCCTGAAAGCAAAGGTGACGTCAACCCCAAGTTTAGTGACACCTCTCTGGAGCGCCTGCTGGATGCAATGGAACGCCACCGCAATGACATCTACCCCCGCCCAGGCAACAGGAGGTCCACCAGAGGCACCATTCCAGCCTGGGAGGCAGTGGCAGAAGCAGTCAGTGCCAATGGAGCACCGAGGAGGTTAGCCATCCAGTACAGGAAGAGGGTGAATGCTCTCATCCATTTCACCAGGGTAAGTCAACCACCTCATCACTCTCAACTCATGCACTCACAAATCCATCACACATCCACAGGGATCTCACATTTCAACACCACTAACTTTCTCACACACCCTCACATCTCCATCAGACTCACATATCGTCTGGAGCTGGGGAAGAGGCATCGGTGAGGCCCAAGTCAGATGATGAGCCTCTGGATTTGGCCATCCATTTCATCATGGAGAGTTAGCAGAAGGCGGGGAAATATCACGCAAAGCAGTTGGAAGCCCTCAACAGAATGGCAGGCAAGTCAGAGGATTGCATCCTCCTGCTCTCTGATGAGGTGGTGTCCATATGTGCACGCATGGAGGTCTCCATGGGAAGGATGGTGAACGCCACGGAGACCCTGGTTCAGCAGAACGTAGAGATGTGCAGTAACCATGGGTGAGTTCCTGCAGTAGCAACATGGGAGTGAAATGGGGCAGCTCGACATCCCTCCAAGTGCTCCTTTCACTCAAGGAGTCAGGCTGGGGCCTATGGACACGCGAAGGGAGGAGGAGCAGCAGCTGGACACCCCTGGGTCATCCACTCAGGAATGTCAGAGGCTGTCTGCTCCCTCCAAGTCCTCTTTGCCTGTGACCACCTCAACTTTATCCTCTGTCACCTGTGAGAATGGATGCTATTTTTAAAAATATTTTGGGGAATATTGTATTATTCTGTAAAGAAGGCTGGCTATCTGTGTCTGTGTGTGTGTGATTTAGTTGATAGGAGTCCGGGTGACTGGATTTAGAAACATGAAAAGGTTAAAGGTGTTAAGCTTGAGGTACAAGTAAATAGGTTAGATCTAACATTTGAATTTTTAGATAAGTTGAGAGATTGCTTGAATTTCAAAGGGAAATCAGGGGTGCAAGGAAAATGTTTACATCTTGCAGGAGTCCATAGGGAAACCGTAATGGGGTATTATATTTTTATTGACCCAAAAGCAAAGACAAGATGGAAACATGAAAGATCTTCTATTTGGAAGGGTTTGAGTTTCGAGGGTGTGTGAGAACAATGGGACTGAGATGAAAGGGGAAAAGCTATATTAGAGTTACTGTGGATAGCTGGTTTTCGATTCTTAAGCTAGAGATAGCTGTCTCGCTATTGAGCTGGATAGCCATTGAACTATTAAGTTGGAGATAGCAGGAGCTGTTTGAGCTGTTGAGAAGTCTTGGGCTGCAGCAAGCACTTTTATTCTGAAGTGAATTCCATAGCAAAGTGGAAGATGGTACAGGCCATGTGGTATACCTTTATTGAAGCAACAGCAGTCTGCCTTGTGTGATATTTCTGGATCCCATATTTAAATATCTATAATGGAGTGTCACCTGAAAAGCGTTTACTTGGAGGATTGACCAAGTAGAGAGTTTTGCGGGAATGTTTTGTAAGACTAACCTTAATTATGTAACTGTAACCTTCTGTGCTTAAGTTTTCTTTTATTTTTGTTAATAAACTTTAAGATTTAATTTTTAAAAACCCAAAAGTGTTACTGGACCTCTTACTGCTCTTACTCATTATTAGAATACAAAAAAAAGTTTGCGGTCCATAAGCCAAGTTTCCCTCTGGGATTTGGTTTGCACAGCAATTAACAGCAGCTGTGGTCATAACACTCCGCAGAGGGAGCAGCAGGCCTACAGGAGGACAGCCAAAGCAATCTGGAGCCCTCAAGCCCTCAGCTCTCCAGAGGATGCATGCTGAAGTCATCAGAAGCAACAGGGCCAACCATTGCACAGGCTGTCTCCACCCCTGCTGTGGATCTCAGGGCAGCACCGAGAAGTGATAGGCATAGAAAAGTTAAGAAATTCTGATCACAAGTGGGTGTACACATGTTGTCACTTTATAATGTGAAAATGTATTCACTTTCACTGAATAATGTGTAACATTATCTTTCAGCTTCATTGACAGCTTCGCAAGTTCCCCGCCCCCACTGCGTCCCCCCTCCACTAGCAGGACCATGCACGATTCTGGAGGGAGAAGTGTGTGTGTGGCAGGGAATTTTGGAGCCTCATGCAAGCATTCTCCCGTGCATGCGGAGCCTTCATCCATCACAATCATCTTACTGTCCTGAGCATTTTCATTGCTGCCTGCTGGGGTTCTCTTTCAGTTGTCCATCTGAGCTGACCTGCATCTCCACCCACCCACTGCTTGCATTCCCATACAGCACTTGTGCCCGTCAAACTTGAGACTCCGCTCACTTTTGATTTGAAAAACATGGTCATAATCAAGTTTTGATTCCTTTCCCATCCCCCAGTCGCCCATGTCCTTTCTACCATCACAGTTGACCCCTAGGCATCACCTTCCACCTCCCCAACGTTACCTGAGAGCCCAAACTCTTGTCATTCCATGATGTCCAGGTGAATGTACGCGTTCCCTACCTCCCTGAAAATTCTACCCCCATCCACGTTGACCTCCCCTACCTCCTCCTTCCCACGCACAAGGTCCATGTTTGCCATTGTGTCCCCATAAATCACCTTGTCACCCCTTCTATCAGTACCAATGCACCCTCACCCTCCCATCCTATTGGCTCCCTCTGCCGCCTCTCACACTCACTATTCACTCCTTCCATGTCCACCCTGAGTTAGCTCACCAGGAGGCAGTCATTGACTCCACAGACCCCTCCATTGCACATTCACCTGATCCTTCCATCCCCTCTTACTCCCTCCTCGCCCAGGACACTTTCCCCCCCCCAACTCTGTCCTCCCCCGGACACCTTCCTCTCTCCAAACTCCCTCCCTTGCACCTTCTAGGATCCTTACACCTACCTCCCCACTTGCAGCATTCTCTCTCATTACACCCTCCTCTTCCCGTACTCCCTCCTTCTCTCATACTCCCTTCCCTCCTTGGATACCCTCCATGCCCCTACCAAGCCCACCCACTCTGACACCTTTGTACGCAACCTCCCCGAAACCTTTTCCTCCCCTCCCAACCTCACCTCCCCAACACCTTCATCCCCCCTTCCCAACCTCATCGCTTCCCCAGTAAACCTCCGTCTCACACCTAGACCTTCCTCCCCCCGCATTTCATCAATCATCCATGCCAGCCCACGGTGAAATGCGTGAATTTCCAAAGCAGACCCAAAGCATCAATGGAGACCATGGAAGATGGTGGGAGCCCTTGGCAAAGTCTGTGAAGGTCAAAAGCCTCAGCGAAGTCAAAGCTGCTGTGTGGAGAACTCCCACCTTCCAAGAGCTACATTGCAGCAAAGCCATATGCATGAACATCTGCCAAACATGTGATGCACATGTTCCTCCAGGGTCCTGTAGCTGTAGGGCTCCAGCATCATCTTCTCCTCGGATGTCTGCAATCTGAGCAAGACCCTAAAGGTAAGTCTCGACTTCTGCATGTCACGCTTGTCCAGATGTGTTCTGGGCTGGAGTGTTTTCCTGCTGGCGTAATCGTGAATTGGGTTTTGGGGGACAATTCCGGTCGGGCCTTACTTTGCATCCCATTAGCAGGATGCAAATTGGGTTCACGTTGGCCTGCCTCCAGTGGGATTCGCAATCCACCATGGCAGATCCCATTGTGATTTCACGCTGGCATGAAACCAATTTCTGTCCCTCCAGATGAATTCCCCCCCCCACCCCCCCCCACCCCCCCTGTGTAAGGATCCTAGAAGGTGCAAGGGAGGGAGTTTGGAGAGAGGAAGGTGTCCGGGGGAGGACAGAGTTGGGGGGGGGGGAAGTGTCCTGGGCGAGGAGGGAGTAAGAGGGGATGGAAGGATCAGGTGAATGTGCAATGGAGGGGTCTGTGGAGTCAATGACTGCCTCCTGGTGAGCTAACTCAGGGTGGACATGGAAGGAGTGAATAGTGAGTGTGAGAGGCGGCAGAGGGAGCCAATAGGATGGGAGGGTGAGGGTGCATTGGTACTGATAGAAGGGGTGACAAGGTGATTTATGGGGACACAATGGCAAACATGGACCTTGTGCGTGGGAAGGAGGAGGTAGGGGAGGTCAACGTGGATGTGACAGAGACACATGAGGGGACATGTTTTTTTAAAATATTTACTGTCTCCCTTTTTTCTTAAAAATAAGTGCTCAGTGCCTCAGGGAGATTGAAACGCACTGTCACACGCATACGTGGACTGCACGCCGGGCCCCCCTCCCCCCCCCGCCCGCACAGGTAGCACTGAGCCCTGCCACTCGCGATCCACGCAGGGTGTGCCTTAATTGGCCTGCCCGTGTGAAATCGCGGAGTGGAGCTGATCGCGGGCGGCAGACAGCCTTGCCGAGCCCACCCAACGAGGGAAAAATTCTGGCCTTAAAATTGTGTTCAACTGAGTGCAAGAGAAATATGTTTTTGTTAAAAGGAAAGAGCAAAGTAAATTCTAGTGCGACTCCATTGGTAAATAAAGACACAAGAGAACAACTGAGTGTTAGGAGAGAAGGACACATTCAATATACAGACAGTAGGGGAGTTCAATAATAATAGAGAATATAAAGAGATTAGGAGAGAAGTTAAAAAAAAATAGGAAGGCAAAGAGGAACTGTGAAATTAAATTATCAAAGAACATAAAACAAAATTGTAAAATATTTTACAGACACATCAATAAAAACGAAAGGACGCAATGTGAGTAGGGTAGACTGAATGTAAGGATAGAGAGTTGGCAGAAATATTAGATAATTATTTTGCTTAAGTATTTATCAGGGAGATAGAAAAGGTGGACGTAATACTGAATGATGAGATGAGTAATGCGATAAGTGCATTTAAAATAAAAAGACGTATTGAATAAACTATGCAAACTTAAAGAGGATAAAGCTTTTGGTCTGGATGGATTACATCCATGTATTTTAAGATAATCTAGGAAAGAGATAGCAGAGGCATCACTACTCTTATTTAATAATTTGTTAGAAAAATGTGTAGTGCCAGAGGACTGGCGGGTAGCTGATGTAGTTCCTATATTTAAGGAGGACGACAAAACATGTCCAGGGAATTATAGACTAGTTAGCATAACATCAATGGTAGCAAAAATAATGGAATCCTTACTAAAGGAGAGATTAGAAGAACACTTAGAAACAAGAAATATAATAATGAGTAGTCAGCACGAATTACAAGAGGGAAAATCTTGCCTGACCAAACTTATTGAATATTTTGAGGAAGCTACAGAGTAGACAATGGTAATGCAGTAGATCTAATTTGTCTCTGGATTTTCAAAAGGCCTTTGATAAGGTGCCCCATAATAGACTAATGAATAAGGTCAGAGAATATGGAGTCAGAAGACAAGTTACAGAATGGGTTGCCAGTTGGCTTCAAGACAGAAAGCAGAGAGTGAGAATAAAGGATACTTATTTAGAGTGGCAGAAGGTGGGAAGTGATGTTCCACAAGGATCAATGCTGGCCCCGCTGTTGTTCACAATTTATATCAATGATTTGGGGAATCCAAAGCACAACTGCTAAATTTTGTGGCTAACACCAATTTGGGGGTAATAGTCAATATTGAAGAGGACTGCAGCAGATTACAGGAGGACATTAATAAATTTCCATAATGTGCAAATAATTGGCAAATAAAGTTCAACACGGATAAATGTGAGATAGTAAATTTTGGTAGTAAGAATAGGGATATCACTTATTACTTAGAAGATGTAAGCCAAGGTGGGGTAGAGGAACCATGGGATCACAGGAGACAAATACACCAATTGCTAAAATTTAGCAAGACCATAAAAAAAAGCAAACCAAACACTAGAGGATTAGAATTGAAAAGTAGGGATGTTATGCTAAACCTGTATTAAAACTTGTTTAGTCCACACTTAGAGAACTGCTTGCAGTTCTGGTGGCCATATTACAAAAAGAATATAGAGGCACTGGAGAGGGTGCAGAGAAGATTTAAATGATGGCACCAGAAATGCACGGGTATACATATCAGGAAAGGATTGACAGGCTGTGCCTCTTTTCTCTTGAAAAAAGGGTGACTGGTGACCTTATCGAGGTCTTTAAAATTGTGAAAGGCTTTGTTAGGGTGGATAACAGAGCATAACTAGAGGCCTTCAATATAATAGTCACCACAAAATCCAATGCAGAATTCAAAAGAAAATTCTTTAACCAAAGAGTGGTGAGAATGTGGAACTTGGTACCACAGGGTGTGGTTGAAGCGAATGATATAGATTCACTTAAAGGGAAACCAGGTAAGCATATGAGGGAGAAAAGTGAATAGAGGGTTACGATGGTACATTTAGATCAGGAAAAATAGGAGGAGGCTCAACTAGAACATAAACTCCTGAATGATCTAGTTGGATCAGATAAACTGTTTCTGTGCCTATATCCTGCCTAATCCTATGCATATAATGAGAGGCTTAATGCATGCAGGAAAATGGAACAGATGGTATGCAGCAATGTGGGAAGAGGTAGATAGGGTGAGTGGAGACTTATGTCGACATAAACCAATTGAGTCAAACGGTCTGTTTCTGTGCTGTGGATCATATGGGGTTGATTTTAACTGTTCTCACAAGCCAGTAAGAGAAGCTAAAGGAAAGGTAAATTGTGTGGTGCCTAATCAGTGGTTGATCCACATCCATTCATTTCCAGCTGAGCAGAAGCAATTAAAATCAATCCTCTCTATATAATTCTATGTAAAAACTGTAAGCTAATAGAGCAGGATGATGAATGTATTATGATGGAATAATTTCTTAGCTAGTTCAGTTGAAGCATCTGATAATGAAAGCTCTCATTCTGGTTACTGTTGTCGCAGGACAGAAAACACCAGTGATTTTTCTTCAGTCATCTGACTCTAATGCTCTGTTGTTTTTGGCTAATTGTTATATCATTTGGTATAATTTTATTTAAGTGGGATAAATGTTTTCAGAGATTTTGGTCAGTTTTACTCTCTGGACATCTGCTCTGTTCAGTGCTGCACTATCAGGACAATAACAGGAACAAAACAACTTACAGGTACTTGTTCTGCTTATCGAAATGAGATGAGTTATTTTTGGCTGAACAAACAACAAGCACCATAACATACTGATGAATGAAGGAATAATTATGTGGCAATCAAATTATTCAACTCACATTAATCAAATGTGTTGATATTTTGTTTGAAACAGTATGTGTCAGATTTTCACAGTTAGTAGGCTGTGCGCTTTAAAGGAATTGGTTTATTTACCAACCAGTCCTCGCCTCATTTGTGCAGTTCAGTAATAGATGGAAGCCATTAAAATATTAAAGACTGGCATTCACTGAAGTGTGGATAATTAGCTAATTGCCATCATGGATTCATTTACAATTTTCAAGCCTATGTGTCAGCAAAAAAGAACAATTAGCTTGACTGCATTGGTTTTATTATGGCTGAGCTTTAGTGTTCCTTCTGCTGACAAACCATCGGCTAACTTAATGAATTATCCAGTGCAGCATGTTGTTTAAATTGTTTAAATGTGAGAAGAAGGGAGGGGGCAGTAGAGAACAATTATATTAGTCGAGTTGGCATTAGTTGGCATTGTGTAACGTTGCTCACTGGAAGACTAAATAGCCTTAAATAGGCACTGTTGCCAGAAGAGCATCAATTTATAATTGTAAATACTTTGCTAATTTAACCAACTTCAAAAATATTAGCAGAGTTGAGTTCCTAATGTGCAAAAGATTTTTTTAATGCAGCGAGTTGTTTGGAAATGGAATGTGTTGTTAGAAACCATGTTGAAACTCAAACCTGGAATAGGTTTTAAAAGAGATGTGCTTCAGTGTTTGGAAGAAAGAAATTTGAAAGGGTATGGGGACGCGACTGAGCAATCAACTGTTTCAGAGAGCCTGCACAAGCCTGAAGAGCCTTCACCCTGTGCAACAAATTGTGATTCATTGTTTCAATGTAACCTCCTGTAGAGAAATTGCATTGCCAAGGGGAAAGGAACAGAAACTCTGAATGATCTTTTCCCTTTCCCTAGTTTAGGGACTCTGATATCAATCTTAGCCTCGCTTCTAATCCAGCTGGGATTTCCCAACTCAACACTGACCACAGTTGAAATTGGGACCATTCTGGCCTGCATGACTAAATGCCGTGTTATATGATGCCCATTCAGCCAAGAGACAGAGTGCAAAAATTTGCTTTGATAGAGTTAACCTTTCTGTTTCAAGTTAAATTGTAACTTTGGGCCAAGGAACGTAATCACAAACTGGCAAAAGGCAAGTTCGGGACTGATGTCAGGAAGGAGTGATTAATACCTAGTATGATCTCCTAGGTAGGGTGTGTAGGAAAAAAAATTCTGGAATCCTTCAAGAAACAGTTTGATGCTGTGACAGGGATCTATAGGTTTTTACTGAAGGAGGAGTTAAATGGTCCAAAGGGCATCATTCAGTTGTACTTTGAAAAAGAATAAAAATTCGAATATAACAGGTGTTTGAAAATATTTAAATGTACTCATAAAATTTCCATTTCTCCTTGGAAATACATCCAATAAGGTTTACTTCCAAATGCTTCCTGTCTCAGACATTCAATGAAGTGTTGGCTTTTCCCAGCTGACATTTTTCAGGCCTCTGCACCTGCCCATTCTTCTATGCAGAGATGCCAGTGTGGCCTTTTCACAAGTTGGAGTGATTCTAAACCCAGTTTTCTCCATCTTGTTATTCCTGATTGGTGACAGCTCAGTTCTGTGCGCTTTTTGCTAATCTCTCCCTTATCTGAATCCTTAGTGATCCTGTCCAATCCAATTCTTCCTCGCCCAGCCCATATCAACCTCGCCCCATCTTGAACTATTTGGCTCTGCTCCCAAACAGGCAAATTTGCCTAACTGATGACCTTTATGTATACCTACTTCATTTTTCCCTCCCAACATAATTCCCATACATTTAATTCAAGTGTTCCAGCCAGTGCTTGTAATCCAACTCACAGTGAGCAATGGCCTTGAGAGATCTAAGAGGCCTATGTGCATTTGATGGAGCGATACATCCTTTAATGCTGATGATGATTAAAGTCAGTCTTGCTATAGAGGCTTGATGACTCTGTCATCCTTAGTCAGTGCAAAGATAAAGAGCTTCTAATAAACCAACACTTTATTTGCAACAATTACAGCAAAAGCAAAATAAAATGCTTGGACTCTTACTACCATTAATGCTTAAACTTAATCTAATATTCAAGACTTAAGCACTTGTGGTAGATATGCCTCCATTAATAACTTATTCCTGACTTGTTTAGAAAAACACTGTAGTCCTCTAAATATAATACATATTTTTTCTCTAATAAAATAGCTAGGAGTTAGGGTATACATGGTAACAAATCCATTCTTATTTTTGCAGCTGGTCCAGAACACCTTTTCCAGGTGCTTTGTGAATGATAATGCATGCTCACAAGAAATATCACTGCTTGGTTTGATAGGCGTTGCACATTAATGCGTCCACTCCAGAAAGAAACTTGTCATCACCAATTCCAAGTGTATTCAGATATGAGTCCTACAAATGTCTCACATTTGCACCTCACTGCCCCAAGTTAGCTTGTTTTAACAATTTGCCTGTGAGCAAACTACGGAGGCCTGTCAGATGATTCAATGCTACCCTGAGAAACTTGTCTGAAAATCACATGCTACGTTCGATTGATCGATAAACAATGTTGGCTGATTCGGTCTACTTGAGTATCATACATTTTGCATGGGCATGGGAGCAGGCCACTCAGAAAGCTAGGGTGGGAATGAACCCTTTCACTTATTCAGGCTTGCTCATTATTTTTGTCATTAAAGAGTTGCTTTGAGTGCAGTATTATATAAGTCTAGGTGCACATTATACATGGTGATAAGGCAAATTTGACTCTTTAGTCATGAAAGCTGAGGTGCGGATTATATTTGGATGTGTATTATATTCAGAAAATTATGGTAATGCTTATTTTGTTTATCAGGTTAAAACATGCCTTTGATTGCACTGATTAAAACATTTATCTTCTCCTGCTGTCTCTCACTCTCGCTGTCTTTCTGAAGAAGAAGAGCACAAGAAATAATGGGGTAGGTTTTAACCCACCCACTGTGGGAACAATGCAAATAGTGAGGGTAGAGATTTAATATGGTAGGGCTGGGGCATGTCATACAGTATTCCTAAGATTCATCATATTTAATAACCATAATTCAGGCATGGGAGTGCTGCCTGCCCTTGGCACACATCGAAAAATGATAATGTCGTCAAAGATCTGAGTGTATTTTAACTTATGGATTTAGGAGGCATGCACCTTGAACCATGACAGCGCAACCACATAGGAGTTGTGGATTGGCTAGGAAGGCCAAAATGTACTTACAAAAAAAAATCCACATTTTTCTGTATAATCCTTATGGGCCAGGAGGATCAAGAATACTTTCACGGGCTCACCAAGAGTTCTTGAGCCTTCCAGTCTGCAGCCTTGCCTCTCCCCTCTAGCGGCAGCAACAGCAGCTTGCGAAACCCCTGCTTGAAAGCAGGGAAATCTACAATAAGGTGTTCTTGCACAAAAACCAGAAGCATTAGAAATAAGATGCTAAAATGCTTGGGAGAACTGATGTAGGGGAACTGTCAGCATTGTGACGACAAACCGAGGATAGAAATGAATATAACATCCTAGGGTATAAAATCTTCAGAAAAAACAGAGGAGACGTAAAGCAGGTTGTATAACTAGTTGGCTTTAAATGAGTACCGTGGGGAAGGTCTCAGGTAGAAAAGTTAGTAAGAATAATATTCAAAAAACAAATGAAAGGGAAGAGATTAGAATAACTGTTGGTTACTTTCATGCTTTCATACTTCTTGTGCTTTCGGCAATACAAGTAAAGGGAAAACTAAAAGATTCAATTAAGGCAGAGAGAGAATAATAAGAAATGTGTGAATGAAATATTAGAGCAAGTGGACAGGTTAGGGTCCATGGCCAAAATAAATTTATGCAAATTTATCCTTATTTGCATGAGGAACAAATTGAATGAAATACGGGTGCAAATTCAACTTAGAGGGTATGGTAGCCCTTTCGGTGATATGGCTACAAGACGGTCAGGACTGGGAACTGAACATACCAGGTTATAATGTCTACAGGAAAGATAGAGGAAATGGTATTGGTGGAGGAGTAGCCTTAGTGATTAAGGATGATTACAGAATTCCCAGCCTCTGACCAGGTCTTGGTGCAGTTAAGTTTTTGGTCAATGATTACCCCCAGGATATTGTTAGCGGTGACTCAGAGATGGTAATGTCATTAAATGTAAAGGGGGGATAATTAGATTCTGTCTTGTTGGAGATGGTCATTGCCTGGCGCTTTTATGTCATGAAGTTACTTGCCACTTATCAGCCCAAGCCTGAATGTTGTCCAAGTCTTGCTGCATGCTGGCACAGACTACTTTAGTATCTGAGGAATTGTGAATGGTAGTGAATCCTGTGCATTCATCAGTGAACACCCCCACTTTTGACCTTATGATGGAGGGAAGGTCATTGAAGCACAAAATTAATGAATGGAGGAAAATATGACTTTTTGATTTTTATTTTGTAGCAAAGGTGATTCAGTCATTTTTTTTTCTTTCATGGGACGTGGACGTTGCTGGCAAGACCAACATTTGTTGCCCATCTCTAATTGCCCTTGAACTGAATGGCTTGCTAGGCCATTTCAGAGGGCAGTCAACCATATTGCAATTGGTCTGGAATCACATGTATGCAAGACCAGGTGAGGATGGCAGATTTCCTTCTCTAAAGGATGTTAGTGAACCAGATGGGTTAAACTCTAGGATACAGTATGTTTTATTAACAGTGCTCTCAACCTGTCTGCCACCTTCAATGACGTATGCACAGTTACACCCAGTTCCCTCTGCTCCTGCATCCCCTTCAAAATTGCAACCTTTATTTTATACTGTCTCTCCATGTTCTTCTTACCAAAATGAATCATTTCATATTTCTCACATTGAACTTCCCTGCCACTTGTCCACCCATTCCACCAATTTATCTATGAACTTTTGAAGTTCTACTCTATCCTCCTACCTTTCACAATCCTTCCGAGTTTAATATCATATGCAAATTTTGAATTTGTGTCCTGTATACCAAAGTCAATGCTATTAATATATATCAGGAAGAGCAAAGGTCCCAACACCGACTCCTGGCAAAATCCACTACAAACCTTTCTCCAGCCTGAAAAACATCCATTAACCACAACTCTCTGTTTTCTGTCACTCACCTAATTTTGTATCCATGTTGCCACTTGCCTTTTTATTCCATCAGGTATAACTTTGCTTACGAGTCTGTTGTGCGGTACCATGCCAAATGCTTTTCTGAGTCCATATACACCACACCAATAGCATTGCCCTCATCAGCCCTCTCTGTTACCTTTGCAAAAAAACTCCATCAACTTAGTTAAATGTGATTTTCCCTTAACAAATCTGTGCTGGTTTTCCTTGATTAAGCTGCATTTGTCCATGTAGCTATTAATCTTGACCTACATTATTTTTTTCTAGAATTTTCCGCACTGCTAAAGTTACACTGATTGGCCTGGAGTGGCTTATCTTTACACCCTTTTTTGAACAAGTGTGTAACATTTGTTTTTATTCATTTACAGGATGTAAATGCCAGCACTTATTGCCCATCCCCAACTGCCCTTGGAAAGGTGGTGATGAGCTGCCTTCTTGAACCGCTGCAGTCCATGTGGTGTAAGTACACCCTCAGTGCAGTTAGGGCAGGAATTCCAGGATTTTGACCCAGTGACAGTAAAGGAACAGCAATATATTTCCAAGTCAAGATAGTGAGTGACTTGGAGGGGAACTTCCAGGTGGTGATGTTCCCATGTATCCACTGCCCTTGTCCTTTTAGATGACAGTAGTCGTGGATTTGAAAGGTGCTGCCTAAGGAGCCTTGGTGAGTTTCTCCAGCACAACTTTTAGATGGTACACACTGCTGCCCCCATTTGCCGGTGGTGGAGGGAGTGAATATTTGTGGATATGGTGCCAATCAAGCAGGCTGCTTTGTCCTAAATGGTGTCAAGCTTCTTGAGTGTAGTTGGAGCTACACTCATCTAGGCAAGTGGAGAGTATTCCATCACACTCCTGACTTGTGCCTTGTAGATGGTGGGCAGGCTTTGGCGAGTCAGGAAGTGAGTTACTTGCCACAGGATTCCTAGCCTTTGATCTGCTCTTGTAGCCTAAGTATTTATATGGCTAGTCCAGTTCAGTTTCTGATCAATGGTAACCCCCCCACAGAACGTTGAAATTGGGGGATTCAGCAATGGTAATTCCATTGAATGTCAAGGGGTGATGGTTAGATTCTCTTTTGTTGGAGATGGTTATTGCCATCTTATGTGGCGTGAATGTTGCTCAGCATTTGTCAACCCAAGCCTGGATATTGTTCAGATCTTGCTGCATTGGGACATGGACTACTTCAGTATCTGAGGAGTCATGAATAATGCGAACCTGGCGCAATCATCAGTGAACATCCCAACTTCTGACCTTACAATGGAAGGAAGGTCGTTGATGAAGCAGCTGAAGATGGTTGGGCCTAGGACACTACCCTGAGGAACTCCTGCACTGATGTCCTGGAACTGAGATGATTGACATCCAACAACCACAGCTATATTCCTTTGTGCTAGGTGTGACTCCAACGAGCAGGGAATTTTCCCCTTGATTCCCATTAACTCCAGTTTTGCTAGGGCTCCTTGATGCCACACTCGGCCAAATGCTGCCTTGATATCAAGGGCAGTCACTCTCACCTCACCTCTTGAATTCAGCTCTCTTGTTCATGTTTGAACCAAGGCTGTAATGAGGTCAGGAGCTGAATGATCCTGCAGAACCCAAACTGAGCATCAGTGAGCAGGTTATTGCTAAGCAAATGCCGCTTGATAGCACTATTGATGACCCCTTCCATCACTTTACTGACCATCGAGAAGTGTGTGCTAGGGGCGGTAATTGACCGGGTTGGATTTGTCCTGCTTTTTGTGTATAGTTCATTCCTGTGCAATTTTCCACATTGCTAGGTAGATGCAATTCTCTAGTCCTCTGTCACCACCCCTGAGTCCAAGGAAGACTGGAAAATTATGGTTAGTGCCTCTGCTATTTGCACTCTCACTTCCCTCAGTATCCTTGAAAGCATCTCATCCAGACTTGGTGTCTTATCAACTTTAAATATAGGCAGCTTATTTATACCTCCTTATCATTTCTAAACCCTTCTAGTGTATTAATTACCTTCTCTTTCACTGTGGTCAGGCTAGCATCTTCTTCCTTTTTAAAGAGAGATGCAAAGTACTCATATAATATCTTAGCTATTCCATCTGCCTCCATCTGTAAATCCCCTTTTTGTCCCTAATTGTCCACACTCCTTTTACCACCATTTTACTATTTATAAGCCTCTGGAACACTTTGGGATTCCTTTTTATGTTATCTGCCAGTCTCTTTGCATACTTATTTCTCTTATTTGCTTTTGCACTTTCCCTCCAAACCTTCTATATTCAGCATGGTTCTCTATTGTATTATCCACCTGACATCTGACATAAGCATACTTTTTCTTCTTCATTCTAATCTCTATCCCTTCTTTGATCCAGGGTGCTCTGGATTTGTTTACCTTACCTTTCCTTTTCGAGGGAATATACCATCACTGTGCCTCAATTATCCCTTCTTTCAAGGTAGCCCAATGTTCAGTTACTGTTTTTCCTGCCATTCTTTGATTCCAATTTATTTGGCCCAGATCCATTCCTATTGTAAAAACAAAAAAACTGCGCATGCTGGAAATCCAAAACAAAAACATAATTACCTGGAAAAACTCAGCAGGTCTGGCAGCATCAGCGGAGAAGAAAAAAGTTGACGTTTCGAGTCCTCATGACTCTTCGACAGAACTTGAGTTCGAGTCCAAGACAGAGTTGAAATATAAGCTGGTTTAAGGTGTGTGTGTGTGTGTGTGTGTGTGTGGGGGGGGGGGGGGTGCGGGGGAGAGAGAGAGAGAGAGAGAAGTGGAGGGGGTTGGTGTGGTTGTAGGGACAAACAAGCAGTGATAGAAGCAGATCATCAAAAGATGTCAACAACAATAGAACAAAAGAACACATAGGTGTTAAAGTTGGTGATATTATCTAAATGAATGTGCTAATTAAGAATGGATGGTAGGGCACTCAAGGTATAGCTCTAGTGGGGGTGGGGAGAGCATAAAAGATTTAAAAATATTTAAAAATAATGGAAATAGGTGGGAAAAGAAAAATCTATATAATTTATTGGGAAAAAAAGGAAGGGGGAAACAGAAAGGGGGTGGGGATGGGGGAGGGGGGAGCTCACGACCTAAAGTTGTTGAATTCAATATTCAGTCCGGAAGGCTGTAAAGTGCCTAGTCGGAAGATGAGCTGTTGTTCCTCCAGTTTGCGTTGGGCTTCACTGGAACAATGCAGCAAGCCAAGGACAGACATGTGGGCAAGAGAGCAGGGTGGAGTGTTAAAATGGCAAGCGACAGGGAGGTTTGGGTCATTCTTGCGGACAGACCGCAGGTGTTCTGCAAAGCGGTCGCCCAGTTTACGTTTGGTCGCTCCAATGTAGAGGAGACCACATTGGGAGCAACGAATGCAGTAGACTAAGTAGGGGGTAATGCAAAAGATGTAACACCTGCCCCTTCACTTCCTCTCTCCTCACCGTCCAAGGGCCCAAACACTCCTTTCAAGTGAAGCAGCATTTCACTTGCATTTCCCCCAACTTAGCCTACTGCATTCGTTGCTCCCAATGTGGTCTCCTCTACATTGGAGAGACCAAAGGTAAACTGGGCGACCGCTTTGCAGAACACCTGCGGTCTGTCTGCAAGAATGACCCAAACCTCCCTGTCACTTGCCATTTTAACACTCCACCCTGCTCCCAGCTTATATTTCAACTCTTTCTTGGACTCGAACTTGGAGTTCCCCACTCGAACTCAAGTTCTGTCGAAGGGTCATGAGGACTCGAAACGTCAACTCTTTTCTTCTCCGCCGATGCTGCCAGACCTGCTGAGTTTTTCCAGGTAATTCTGTTTTTGTTTTGGATTTCCAGCATCCGCAGTTTTTTTGTTTTTACAGCACACAATAATGTCGAGCGGCTGCGGACTGGTGGAGGGCAGCCCCACCTTCTCATCAACACCAGATATGAGCAGGAGGGTCTCAAGCTGGAGAGGCTCCATGCGCCCAGATCAAGGGGCCGCAGTGAGGTTGGGGTGCCACTGGGAGGTAAGCGTGCAGTGCACTGACGTCACAATGTCTGTCAGTGCAAACCTTCCACTGTTGACTGTTTATTGATTTTAGCCTCCAACATGGGATCCCATTGATAATGGAAGGAGGAGCATATCCTGATCTGGGTGCCAGGCATGTACATTAACAGTGTAACGACTTCTACTAATCAAAAGTCCTTGTTCTTCCTTTCAGCCTCACCAGAGCAGGCCCGGACTCAGGAGGCTGAGGGAGCACCGCTGACCCCTGAGGGCACAGAAGACATTAACGCACCAGCATCACATCCTCTCAGCCAGGCAGAGCATCTGTTTCTACATGAGGACAGACCGAAACTGTTCCACAAAGCAGTCGCCCAGTCTGCGTTTGGTCTCTCCGATGTAGGGGAAACCACATTGGGAGCAGCGAATGCAGTAGACTAAATTGAGGGAATTACAAGTGAAATGCTGCTTCACTTGAAAGGAGTGTTTGGGCCCTTGGACGGTGAGGAGAGGGGAAGTAAAGGGGCAGGTGTTGCACCTTCTGCGGTTGCATGGGAAGGTGCCATGGGAGGGGGTTGAGTTGTAGAGGGTGATGGAGGAGTGGACCAGAGAGTCTCGGAGGGAACGATCCCTGTGGAATGCCACCGGGGGGGTGAAGGGAAGATGTGTTTGGTGGTGGCATCATGCTGGATTGGCGGAAATGGCGGAGGATGATCCTTTGAATGCGGAGGCTGATGGGGTGAAAAGTGAGGATAAGGGGGACCCTATCATGGTTCTTGGAGGGAGAGAAAGGTATGAGCGTTACCCAGACCTCCCTGTCGCTTGCCATTTCAACACTGCACCCTGCTCTCATGCCCACATGTCCATCCTTGGCCTGCTGCATTGTTCCAGTGAAGCTCAATGCAAACTGGAGGAACAGCACCTCATCTTCCGACTAGGCACTTTCCAGCCTTCCGGGCTGAATATTGAGTTCAACAATCTTAGATCATGAACTCTCTCCTCCATCCCCGCCCCCTTTCTGATCCCCCTTTTTTCTAATAATTTATATCAATTTTTCTTTTCCCACCTATTTCCATTATTTTTAAATGTATTTCCATCCATTGTTTTATCCCCACCTTTTAGCCCATTTCGATCCCTTCCCCCCACCCCATCCCCACTAGGGCTATCTGTACCTTGCTCGTCCTCCTTTCTACCCTTAATGTCACATATTAGCACATTCCTTAGATAATATCACCACCTTCAACACCGCTTTGTCCTTTTGTCTATGACATCTTTTGGTTATCTCCACCTATCACTGGTCCTCTATCCAGCTCTACCTATCTCACCCCCCCTTAAACCAGCTTATATTTCACTTCTTTTCTATTTTTCCTTAGTTCTGTTGAAGAGTCATACGGATTCGAAACATTAACTGTGTTCCTCTCCGCAGATGCTGTCAGACCTGCTGAGTTTTTCCAGGTATTTTTATTTTTGTTTTGGATTTACAGCATCCGCAGTTTTTTGCTTTTATCATTCCTGGTATTAGTCTAGTAAACCTTCTCTGAACTGTTTCTAACATATTTACATGTTTCCTTAAATAAGGAGATCAATACTGTACACACTACTCTTGATGTGGTCTCACTAGTGCCCTGTACAACTGAAGCATAACCTCCCTACTTTTTTATCTAATTCCCCTCCCAATAAATGATAACATTCTATTAGCTTTCCTAATTACTTGCTGTAGCTGCATACTAGCCTTTTGTGATTTACACACTCGGGCACCCAGATCCCTCTGAATCTCAGAGCTCTGCAATCTCTCACCATTTAGATAATAAGCTTTTTTTCTCTTCTTCCTGCCAAAATGGATAATTTCATATTTGCCCAAATTATACTCCATTTGCCAGGTCTTTGCCCACTCACTTAACCTACCTATATCACTTTGTGGGCTCTTTACTTCCTTTTTACAATTTACTTTCCTACCTATCTTTGTGTCATCAGCAAATTTACCAACTATACCACGTGTTCCTTCATCCAAATCATTTGTAAATAGTTGGGGCCCCTGTACTGATCCTTATGGCACACCACTTGTTGCATCCCGTCAACCAGAAAAAGACCCATTTATGACTCCCTCTGTTTCCTGTTAGGTCAGCAATCTTCTATCCATGCCCATATGTTATCCTCTACACCATGAGCTTTCATTTTCCGCAATAACCTTTGATGTGGCACCTTATCAAATGCCTTCTGGATATCTAATTACATTACATCCACTGTCTGTCTCCTGTCTCCAGTCTCTCCAAAGCCTGTCCAATGCCTACAAAGCACAAGTCAGGAGTTTGATGGAATACTCTCCACATTCCTGGATGGGTGCTGCTCCAACAATACTCAAGCATTTCCACACAATCCAGGACAAAGCAGCCCACTTGATCGGCACCTCATCCACCACCTTAAACATTAATTCCCTCACCATCAACACACAATGGCAGCAGCATGTACCATATACAAGATGCGCTGCAGCATCTCACCAAGTCTCCTTCAACAGCACCTACCAAACCACAAATTCTACCACCAAGAAAGACAAGGGCAGCAGATTCATGGGAATAACACTTCCTTCAAGTTGCCTCCAAGCCACACACAGAATCACAGAATCATACAGAAGAGGCCCTTCGGCCCATCAAGTCTGCACCAACATGTGAGAAACACCTGACCTACCTACCTAATCCCATTTACCAGCATTTGGCCCATAGCCTTGTATGTTATGAATTGCCAAGTGCTTATCCAGGTACTTTTTAAAGGATGTGAGGCAACCCACCTCCACCACCCTCCCAGGCAGCGCATTCCAGACGTTCACCACCCTCTGGGTAAAAAAAAATTTTTTCACATCTCCCCTAAACCTCCTGCCCCTCACCTTGAACTTATGTCCCATCATGATTGACCCTTCAACTAAGGGGAACAGCTGCTCCCTATCCACCCTAGCAATGCCCCTCATAATCTTGTACACCTCGATCAGGTCGCCCCTCAGTCTTCTCTGCTCCAACGAAAACAACCCAAGTCTATCCAACCTCTCTTCATAATTTAAATGTTTCATGCCAGGCAACATCCTGGTGAATCTCCTCTGCACCCCCTCCAGTGCAATCACATCCTTCCTATAATGTGGTGACCAGAACTGCACACAATCTTCCTCATCAAGGTTCTATACAACTCCAACATGACCTCCCTACTTTTGAAATCTATGCCTCGATTGATAAAGGCAAGTATCCCATTTGCCTTTTTCAACACCCCACTAACATGCCCCTCCGCCTTCAGAGATCTATGGACACACGCGCCAAGGTCCCTTTGTTCCTCGGAGCTTCCTAGTGTCATGCCATTAATTGAATACTTCCTTGTCAAATTACTCCTTCCAAAATGTATCACCTCACACTTTTCAGGGTTAAATTCCATCTGCCACTTATCTGCCCATTTGCCCATCCCGTCTATATCTTCCTGTAGCCCAAGACACTCAACCTCACTGTTAACAACCCGGCCAATCTTTGTGTCATCCGCAAACTTACTAATCCTACCTCCCACATAGTCATCTATGTCATTTATATAAATGACGAATAATAGGGGACCCAGCACAGATCCCTGTGGTATGCCACTGGACACTGGCTTCCAGACACTAAAGCATCCTTCGGTCATCACCCTCTGTCTCCTACAATTATGCCATCCTGACTTGGAATTATATCACTATCCCTTTACTGTCACTGGGTCAAAATTCTGGAACTCTGTCCCGAACAGCACTGTAGGTGTACTTTCGCCCCATGGATTGCAATATGGTACAAAAAGAAAGCTCATCACCTTCTCAAGTATAATTATGGATGAGTAATAAATACTGGCCTTGCCAATGATGCACATATCCCCAGAGTTCATCGATTAAAAAATATTCCCAGTGCAAATTAATTTTTATTATTTCTTTCACACAGTTAGCAAGTTTCATTACCATGGGTTATGTACTGATTCATACATCTTGTGAAATTATTTTTCACTGCATTTCCAGAGAGGTATTACCCTCTTTGCAAAATTTTTTTCTAATACTACACAAAGGGATTTCAGATGAAAGCATTAACCAATGTGCCAGCAGAGAAAATTAACCCCTGAAAACCATTGCCATTTACTAGATAATAGTCATGAATACCTTAGGGTGCGTTTATGCAGTGAGAGATAAATCAACATTAAAACTATGTCGTACGGTAAATCTGTGAGTAAAAGCAAAACACTGCTTCCTTCAAAAAATCTGAAACAAAAGCGAAATGATGCTGGAGTTCTTCAACAGGTCAGGCAGGATTTGTGCAAAGAGAGACAGATTTAACTCTTCAGGTTGATAAACCTGGAATTAGGACTAACCAGATACTGAAGTGAAGCAGAATAAGACTCCTTGGATGAGAGAGTTCAGAAATTGTGGGCCAGTATGTATGAAACATATTAGAAGCTTGCAACTTAATCTTTTGTAACTTTGTTCCAGAATCAAGATTGCCCTTGGCTCAGAATATTTTATTTGACTACTTAGCATTCACTTTACCATTATAACATGAGAGCATCCTTAAGGAAATTGTTTTCAGCCTCTTGTCAACAGATTTCAATCTCACCTAGCTGTAAAGTCATAAAGAAAATTCAAACTGTTAATTTAAGAGGTTATTTCATCTTGAGTACAGTTATCTCAGAGGCTTGTGTGGTCGGAGGAGGGGCAAGGCCATGGAGGGATTTGAAAACGAAGATAAGAATTTTAAAATCAAAGCATTGCTTAGCTGGAAACCAATGTAGGTCAGCATGCACAGGAACACAAGTTAATGGGATTTGGTGTGTTAGGACAGGGACAGTGGAGTTTTGGGTGATCTCAACTTTACAAAGTGTAGAATGTAGGAGGGGGTAGTTGGGTGGGGGGGTTGGGGGGGGCAGGGTGGGGGGGGTGGGGGAGCGGGGGGGGTGGTGTGGTGAGGCGGTAGTCAGTGTAGGTGGATATGATGCCCCAGAGCTCAGAAGTTATGGGCCAGCATGTTTGAAACATATTAGAAGCTTGCAACTTATGGAGTCATATTTTAAAATACTTTAAAGTTTGGTTATATGCAACTTATTTCTCCATCACAAACTGAACCTTTTTATTTTACCCTTGAAGATTGGAACTCCTGGTACTGTCTGATCATTAGTTCACTATAGGTTGGCATTGGCTTATCTTCTGTGAATGCAATGAGCTTAATCTGCATCTGAAGATCACAGCAGGTACAACGCTGTGCACTGCTGGATAATCCTCTCCACCAAATCATGAAGAAATGTGAATGTTCCTGTCCCAATTCATGGAATTCTCTATTGGATCATTTTGCATGATTGATGATTACTGCCCCTTTGTGATTGTGAAATAAACAACACAGTTAAAGGATGAATTCAAAGTATTTCTGCATCATAGCAGGTTTAATCCATTTTACTAGGTGTGATACTCTTAATAGGAACTTCTGTACTGGATATTGCTTTTGCCTTAAGCAACAATAACATAGTCATTGTAGTAAGATGTACCAAGGCACTTCATAGGAAGGTTCTGAAAAAAATTGAATTAGTGAAATTCTGGTCACTTAAAAATGCTGACAGCAGAAGGTGATAGCAAGGAATATTTTTTTTTAAATTAAGTACTGATTATTTTTGTATGAAATTGATTAGAAGTGAAAATATATCAATTTAGCAATCAATTGTCAGCTTTTATATTGACAAGCTGTACCAATTGACCAGAAGCAGCACTAAACCCATCAGCCATTTTAAACCAAAGCAGTCATGAAGAAGAAAATTATTTGTAGCAAGATGTAGTTCAGTAAAAAAATTTACTCTCGTTCATCAAACACTTCTGTACAACCATTCAATCGGGAAAGATGTGTTATCTGATAATCACATACGCACCTGCTTCAATCAGCACAATTTCCCATGTCCCCATCATTCTTTTTCACTTCCTTACACCAGTCCGTTGCTTTCTTTCTATTTACTGTTTCCTTCTACTTTCTCTATTTAATCACTATTCTATTTCAAGCCGTCTTCCTTATGTAGTCAACATTATTTTCTATTTTTTTTAACCTCTCTTTTCTCTCCTCTATTTCCTATTATTTAGTACAATTGACACGGTTTTCCCATTTCCCATGAAACATCGCATATGGGCCTCTTGGGAAGTTTCTTTCACTGAACACTTGAAGTAACTGGTGTAAAAAGATCATAAATCATAAAGCAATATCATTTCACTTACCAGCTGCTTAATGAGATTTGTTTGGCCTGTTAGACACTGTTAGACTGCAGTTGTAAACCTTTAAACTACCGTTAGAGGAGAAGTGGCTCCCGTTACCTATAAAATTAACCAAAGTATTACAGGTTACGAAAGATGCTACCAAATAAATAACAAACAAATGCAATCTACGAAATGGTCAATAGTTAGTAAAATTAACAAACATACGATGGAATGAAAATCATTTTAGCTGTTATACAGTGAATATAATGGGAAACCCAATGTAGTTTCTCCAATGTGTTGACGTGTTCCAAATGGGGGCACCAGTAATACCTCAATGGAAATTAAGCACAACTATCTGGCCATATTTGTTTCCGTCCTATGTTTCATAACTGAAAAAAATTTGGGTATGGTTTTCCATCCATAATAAAAGGAATACTGTGAGAAGTATGTACTGTACCCAAATTCCTGATATACAAGCAAAGCTGTGCATGCAAATTCATAGTATCTCCCATTCTGTGTTTTTTAAATTTACTGATCTATCTACCACATTCAAAAACAGCAAAAAAAAACAACTTGCATTCATATAGTATCTTTAATGCAATAAAATGTCCCATGTGCTTTACAGGAGTATTATCAAAAAAATTGACACTGAGCCACTTAAGGAGAAATTAGGATAGAAGACCAAAACTTGGTCAGAAAGATAGGTTTTCTGGTGTGTCTTAAAGGAGGAGAGAGAGAGGGAGGTAGGGGGCAATGATGTTCCAGGAAAGAATTTCCAAGTTTTGGGCCTTGGCAGCTGAAGGAACAACCGTCAATAACAAAGCAAAAAAAATCAGGAAAGTGCAAGAGGCCAGAATGGAGGAGTGGAGAAATCTTGGAGTTTTGTAGGGCTGAAGATGGTTACATGGGAGAGGTGATACCATGAGAGGATAAGAAAATAAAGATGAGAATTTTATAATAGAGGTGTTGCTGGACTGGGAGCTTATATAGGTCAGTGAGCAGAGAGAGTGATGAGTGAATGGGACTTGGTGAAAGTTAGGATATGGACAGCTGTGTTTAGATGCAGGTACATTTTCCTCTATTAATATTTATCCATTTTTCTTCATGATTATAACCCTCCCATCAAACAGGTCAGTGTGTCTAGACTTCCCATCAATTGGATTTATAATTTCAATAACCTCACGCAACAGAACCAGACAATCAACACATGGCTGCACTGACTTTCATTTTCACACTTCTTAAACAGTTGATAAGATGTTAGTCATCAGCACTTCCACATAAGCCAGAAATTCAGCTGTGTATTGAGGAATTCAGAGTGCTCAAGAAACTGTAGCCTGCATTTTTCACCAATCGCAATTTTCTATGATATCACTGTCACCCTTGAAAGGATCTATGAAAAGCAAGATCATCTTTTTGGGGCCAGGCAAAGTTGGCCAATGGTTGAATATTGAGTCTCGCAATGCTACGCCAGAAGCCAAACATCCAGGAAGGATGATCATTTGAGTCTACTTGAGTTTTTTAGTGATTCTCTCAGGGGAGAATTTTCCCCATATCAGGTGGGGTGTGCAGATGCAGGGAAAGGACACACCAGGCATATTAGTGTGAGTGCTAGCCACCAGCGGGGGAAGGATGCACTTATCATTTACCATTGCAATTTTTTCATTTGCAGGAGAAGAATTCTTATAATAGCGCCGGGTGGCTGAGGACTGGCAGTGGGCCAGCCCAGATATTGATGCTCAGCCGCTTTGAGCAGGACGCACAGGACCTGGAGAGGCAGCTCCAGGGACAGGATCAGGGGTTCTGGACCACTCATCTGGTCAGTGCTCGTGTGGGCGGTGGTTTGGCCACCAGGTATCCCACCTCGGTGCCCAGCCATCTACGGTGAGCAGTGAGGGCCAAATGGACCTCATGTCGGCGGAGCAGCTGCCTGCCATCTCTGCTGGTGCCTCTCAGGGCACTCCGGATGAGGGCAGCAGTTCCTCCACCCCTCTGCCAGTGACCGAGGCACCCAATGAGGCTGAGACGACTGGGGAGATGCCAGCTGCGGGGCTGGCAGCTCCCTCCTATGCGGGCCCATCACAGGCTCCACAGGCCAGAGGACGTCCGCCAAGATCATCGAGGTCAACAGGACATCAGAGGCAGCAGGCTGTCTCAGATGCCACTGCCAGCGGCTAGGCACCACAAAGGCGTAGCACCCGCAAACAAAAGACGAAGGCACCTTAGGCACACCCCGGATTCATCGCTGGTGGTTTTCTGTTGGCACCTCTCCACCGCCCCCCGCCCAAGAGTTGAGCAGAACTTTGTGTGAAGTCCAACACATTTTTATTTCTGTAATTTGACGAGACTTTGGTAACAATATTAAATTAATGTTGTCCCAAATCGTGGTGGGTGCCTCTTTATGTGCGTGGATTTCTGAGATTTGATGACTGATTTGTGTGTCTTTTAGATTTATTCACAGCGCCCAGCGCCTATCCTCCTATTCATACAGATGAGGTCTCCAGCCTGGAGGATATATGCCTGGCTTGTGTTGCAGATCCATATGTGCTGTGCTAGTTAAAGGCTCTTTGAATTAGAGCATCCCAGGTATCCCTGCCTCCCTGGAGCATGCCCGGGTCAGCCTGTGCCCCCTCAGCATTTCCCTGTGCGTGCTTATCGTTGAACTCACTGCTGGACTCATCGTGCTCATCCCCAGCCACTCTGTCTACATCTTCTCCTTCCAAAGCGTCCCCCCTTTGCAGAGCTAGATTATGCAGAACGCAGCGTACAACCACTATAAACGACACTCGATCTGGGTGGTACTGGAGTGCACCCCCCGAACGGTCCAGGCATCTGAAGTGCATTTTCAGAAGACCAATGGCTCTCTCCACCACGGCCCTTGTGGAGGCATGGGTCCTATTATACCGCTGCTCAGCTTCTGCTCTTGGATGGCAGAGAGGCAAAATGAGCCACCTTCTGAGGGGATAGCGCTTGTCACCCAGCAGCCAACCACCCAGCTGGGCTGGAGCACTGAAAAGCCTCAGCACCTGGGAGTGTCTGAGGATGTAGGCGTCGTGGGAGGTGCCTGGGTACCTTGCACAGACTTGCAGAATCTGCATCCTGTGATCACACACTATCTGCACGTTCATGGAGTGGAAGCCCTTCCTGTTGACGAAGGCACCGGGCTCACCTGCTGGCGCCTTGATAGCCACATGTGTACAGTCTATTGCACCCTGGACGCGGGGGATACCTCTCCCCCGCCCGCCCCCACACCCCTGTATCCCAGGGTACACCTTCCTCTCCCACTCTCAGCTGGACCTTCCTTTCCCTGCCCCCGCTGATCATCCATAACTGCCCATGTCCAAGATTGTGATGTTCCATAGCAGACCCCAGACATCAAAGGAGACCCCTGGTCTCTGGCTCGCTCTGTCTGGCTTGCCTTGTCCCAGCGACTGTGGATGAGGGTCAATGCATACCTGAACAGAGCGTTTGTCACCTGCTGTCACACAAAGTGTGGACAGCTGATTGGGAGACACTGCAGAGATCATCCACCAAGCCCTGGAAAGAGCCGGAGGCATGGAAGTTGAGGGCAGCTATGACCTTTAGCAAGACGGGCATGGGTTGTCCACCCACTCAGTTAGCTGATATCTCTGGACCAATCATCTGACAGGTAATGTTGACTGTCTCCCTTGACAGATGGAGCCTCCTTCGGCACTGCACCTCAGGCATATTGAGGTAGGTAGTTCGCACTCTGTATACCCTGGCAGCAGGATAGTGGCGTCTTCTGCGGCCCCTTGCGCCTTGGACTACCTCTTGGCCCTGTACCCCTTGTGCCTGTGCCTGTCCTCCTGAAGGTGGCTCCCCTGGAGGCTAAATGTGCACTCCTCACCTCTTCCCCATTCTAGCCCTCCCTTCCTCCTCAGATGAGGTGCCTCCAGTGGAGAGATCACCTCCCATTCCCAGGCTAAGGGAGGCTTCCAGAAACCTACAAGCCCCAAAACAAATCCTCACTGAAAAGTGCTGACCTGAAGGTAATGAGTGCAGTCCAAGCAGCTGGTACGCGTTTGAGACTTCTCCACCTCACACATGCAACTTCTAAGTGCTAACTGTTAAACGTCTGGATTCGCAAAAACAATGATCCCTCTTTCCTGCCCGTGGATGAGGATCATTAAAGTTTCAGATAGCCGCAAGCCCGTTGCACCTGTGCGATGAGCCGAGTATCGCACGGGCACCTTAAACCCAGGACAATTGAAGCCATAACTACCTTAATTGACCCGGTAATGAATGGCGGCCGTGCAACGGACATCATCACAGTCCCGCCCAGCGAAATATCGCGATGGCGCAGGGTGATGTCAGGACGCTCACCCGACTTCACCGCGCATCATTTTACACGTCCCGCCCCCTGTGCACACTGACGGAAAAATTCTGCCCTCAGTTTCTAAGCGATATGTAACTATGGCTAGAATTTTCTAGCCCCATTGGTTTCGGGCATAGTGGTAGGTGGGGCACGGGGCGGGGGCACAATATGGCAAGAAGGCTAAAAATTGGTTTCCCACAAGTGTGAAAGCACAGCTGGATCATCCAATGGTGCCTGCCATGGCAGAGCGCCAATCCTGCTGGAGGCCGCTTTGCATCCTGCTAATGGGATGCAAAGTAAGGCCCGACTGGAATCGTACCCCCACGCCAGATTTACTGTTATGCCGGTGGCAAAACACGCAGGCCCAGAACATGTCTGGACAAGTGTGACGTGCAGAGGTCGGGGCTTACCATTAGGGCGCTGCATAGAACACGGACATCCAAGGGGAAGAAGATGCTGGAGCCCTTAAGCTACCAGTCCCTGGAGGAACACACACATTGCATGCTGGGTGGATTCTTATGGACATGCCTCTGTGGGAGGTCTCCTTTGACGTCTGGGGCCTGCTATGGAACATCACAATCTTGGACATGGGCAGTTATGGATGATCAGCAGGGGCAGGGAGAGGAAGATCCAGCTGAGAGTGTGAGGGGAAGATGAACCAGCAAGGGGTGGGGGCTGTCATGGGAGAGGAAGGTCTAGGTTTGACTGGGAGAGGGAGGTGTATTTGGGGTGGAGTGGGTGTTGGGGTGTGAGGTTGGGAGGGGGGACAAAGGTGTTGTGGATGTGAGGTTGGGAGGAGGCAGTAGAGAATGCAGCAAGCGGGGAGGTAGGTGGAAGGAGGGAGGAAATTGTAAGGGAAGAAGTTCAGAAGGGCGAAGGAGCTTAGTGGGGGAAGGAGTCCAGAAGGAGGAAGGAGTCTGAGGTGGAGGTAAGGAGTCTGGGAAGGGGGGAAGGAGTTCAGAAGGAGGAATGAGTCTGAGGTGGAGGTAAGGAGTCTGGGAAGGGGGGAAGGAGTTCAGAAGGAGGAAGGAGTCTGAGGTGGAGGTAAGGAATCTGAGAAGGGGGGAAGGAGTTCAGAGGGAGGAAGAAGTAAAGGGGAGGAAGGAATAAGGGTGGAGGAGGGAGTAAGGATGAGGAGAGAGTAACGGGGGGGATGTCCAGGTGAATGTGCAAGGGAGGTGTCTGTGGAGTCAATGGCTGCCTCTTAGGGACCAAACTCTGGGTGGGCATGGTCGGAGGCAATGATGAGTATGAAAGGGGGCAGAGTGAGCCCATAGAGTGGGAGAGTGAGGGTGTGTCGGTAGCAGTAGAAGGCATGGCAAGGGTGTTTGATGGAGACTTGGAGGCAGACACAGACCCTGGGACTGGGAAGGAGGAGGTTGGGGAGGTTAATGTGGATGGGGTGTGATTCTGAGGAAGGTAGGGAACATGCACATTCACCTGGACATCCTGGAAAGTCAAGGGTTTGGGTTGGTAGGTGACAGTGGGCAGTTGGAAGGTGACGCCGGGGGTGTTAATGCTGGGGGGAAAGGACATGTGTGATTGAGGGAGGGGAAGGACAGGGAAGCTGATCAGAAACTTCACAATAACCTTTGGCTGTCGAAATCAAAAGTGAGCAGAGCTTCGTGTTGGACGGGCACAGCTGCTACATGGGAGTGTGATCTATGGGTGGGCGGAGATGCAGCTCAGCTCAGATAGACAACTGAAAGAGAACCCCAGCAGGTAGCATTGAAAATGCTCAGGACATTGAGATGAGTTTGATGGAGGAAGGCTCTGTGTGCGTGGGAGAGTGCTTGCACGAGGCTCTGAAGGGCCCTGCCACACACACACTTCTCCCTCCAGAATCACTCATGATTCAGCTGCGTGCAGCTGAACTGTTCATGGGGGGATGTAGTCAGAGGAGTTGCAAAGCCTGTAAATGAAGCTGAAAGACAACATTACACATTATTCAGTGAAAGTGAATATGTTTTTAGATTATAAAGTTACAAAGTATGTCCACCGGTGCAACCACTTTTGATCATAGTTTCTTAACTTTTCCAGGCCTACCACTTCTTCTAGGTGCTACCCTGACATCCACTGCAAGGGTGAGGACAGCCTGTTCAATGTTTTGACCTGTTGATTCTGATGACTCCAGTGTACATCCTCTGGAGAGCCGAGGCCTTGCTTTGGCTGTCCTCCTGTGGGCCAACTGTTCCCTCTGCAGTGACTGAGGACAAGGTAGAGGGGTCACAGGAAAAGGCGCTAGGAGGGAGAGGACAGCCTCTGAGATTCCTGGGTGGATAAGCCAAGGGTATCCAGCTGCTGCTCCTCCTCCATTCAGGTGCCTGGAGACCTTGAGGGGAAGGAGCACATGAAGGGACATTAGGGTGGCTAAATTCTCTCTCGTGTTGCCACTGCAGGAGCTCACCCATGGATACCGTGATAGAGTGCAGGTCTGCACACATCTCCGCCTTCTGCTGGACCAGGGTTCCATGGCATCCGCCATCCTTCCCACGGAGACATCCAAACATGCACATGTGGGCACCACTTCATCAGACAGCAGGCAGACGCATTCCTTCAACTCGTGTGCCACTCTGTTGAGGGCTTCCAACAGCTCTGCACGGTGCTCCCCCGCCTTCAGCTGAATCTCCAGGATGAGTTGGAAATCCAAATCCAGAGGTTCGTTATCTGACTCAGACCTCACAGATACCTCGTCCCTAGCAGTCCTCCACCTGCCGGGGAGCTTGCACAAACCTGCCTCCTCCTGCTGCGGACACGTGTCCATGCGGTAACCACCAGATTTTGAACCCGAGCCTGCTCAGGATCTAGGTTGCACCGAGGTGTGTGTCTTGTGTCTCTGCGCTGGTGAAGGGTGTGTGTTAACGCTGTATCAAGTCTTCCAGGCTGCTTATTTCCAGCTCTTCAATGGAGGAGAAGTTCTTTTGGCTGGACGTGAGGACCTGGATGGAGTTGAAGGACCGGCTGACTGAGGGTGTCGGTCCCTTTGCGGAGCTCCCTGTGAACCAAAGTAGAGATAATTAGTGAAAGGCAGCAGAGTTAAAAGCAGGAGAGAGAGCACTCACAGTTGCATTGAGAGGGATGATGTGGTGCACATCCTCTTGTGGGTGCTTGCTGCCAATCTCACTGTTGCTGCAGACACGGTCCACATCCTCACCAGCCAGTGTGATGGCACATTCCTCAAAGTGAGTGAGAGGCCTAATGTGGGCCAGTCCACCTCCAGTCTGGGAGATATCTCTGTTGTTGTGAGCCAGCTTCTCCTGCATGAAAACAGCTGGAGAGGGTGTGAGCCGGACACATGGCACTGCATGGAATGTTTGTTTGGTGAGCGGAGCCATGGACGGGATGAGGATGTGGGCTCCAGAGGAGATGAGTCTAATGGCGATGTGAGGGTGTGCGTGAGAGTTAGTGGTGTTGTCCCTCGAGGTGTGAGATCGCTATGGATGTGATGGGTTTTTGAGTATGAGAGTTGAGAGTGATGAGGTAGTTCACTTACCCTGGCAGAACAGATGAGAGCATCCATCCTCTTCCTGCACTGGATGGCTGACCTCCTCTTTGCTCTGGTGTCACCAACCACCACTGCCACCACCTCCCAGGCTGGATTGGTGACTCTGGTGGACCTCCTGCGCCCAGAGCGGTGGTAGAGGGCATTGCGGTAGCGTTCCATTGCGTCCAGCAGGTGCCCCAGAGAGGCATCACCAATTTTGGGGGCTGCCATCTTCTTTGTTTTTGGTGCCATCTGTCGCTTCAAGCAGTCCTGGTCTGAAGACATGAAGTAGGCTGCGCTCTAGTGCGCTTTAAATATGGTGCCTGGAGTGAGGAAGCGCTGAGGTCATGGCATGGCAGGCCAATCTGAGACCGCCTGCCAGCGATCTGGCATCTTTCCCATGAAGGAATTTTCATGAGGAGGGAGGCATTGGGAATGAGAGGATAGGGCATGAAAACCCGCCATTGTGACCAATGGGTAAAACGTCCTTTTTCCTGCCCGCTAGCTCACTTTGTGCAAATCTGGGACAACTCTGCCCTATGTGTTATGATCAAGGCTTAGCTGAAGGACCCAGCCTGCTGCTTTGATCCTGGCTGTCCTAATTACTATCCAAAAGGCATCTATGACTGTGAATGCCACACACTAACACATTTGATCGTGAATGTTAGCCTTTCCTCAGTGAAGGCTGCTTGCTATCATTTCATTGCTGTCACATTCAAAGTAGTTGAGTGCCCAAGTAAAATGTAACAAAAGAAATGGGGGCTGGCACAGGGCCAAACTCAGCTTAAATTGACTTCATTAAATGTCACCACGATATGCCAAGACCCCAGAAGCATGGCCAGAATAGTGCCGTCCAATGCCCCAGCTGTTTGTAGACTCCCAAATCCCCAAACTTAGGGCTGAATTTTCGATACTGAGGTGGGTAGCTCAAGACAGGAAATTTCACAATTCACTGGAGCTGCCTTGGTGGAAAGGCTGCCAAATGTCACAACCTTCACACCGGGGCAAGGCCGAGTGCGGGACAGCATCAGTCCTGCGGGCCCCACAAGCTGGGTCTTCAAAGAAGTGGCTGTAGAGACAGCATTGGTTATGGTCTTCCCAAATTGCCTAGATCCTGGAAAGGTCCCAGCAGATTGGAAAATCACAGATGTAACACCCCTATTCGAGAAAAGAGCGAGACAGAAAGCAGGAAACTAAAGGCCACTTAGCCCAATATCCATTATAGGGAAAATGCTTAAATCTATTATTAAGGAGGTAATAGCAGGACATTAGACAATTATTCTATAATTAGGCAGAGTCAGTATGATTTTGTGAAAGGGAAATCATGTTTAACTAATTTGTTAAAGTTCTTTGAGGAATTAGCAAGCAACATGGATAATGGGGAACAAGTATATGTGGTGGATTTGGATTTCCAAAAGGCATTCAATAAGGTGCCACATAAAAGAAGATGACACAAGAAAAGGGTTCATGGTGTTGAGGGTAACAGATTAGCATGAATAGAGGATTGGTTAGCTGACAGGAAGCAGAGAGTTGGGATAAATGGATCTTTTTCTGTTTGGCATGCCACAGGGATCGGTGCTGGGCCCTCAACTATTTATATTAATGACTTGGATGAAGGGACTGAGTGTATGGTTGCGAAATTTGCTGGTGACACAAAGCTAGAAAGGAGAGTAAGTTGTGAAGAGGATATAGGGAGTCTGTAAAGGGATATAGATAGATTAAGTGAATGGGCAAAAATTCAACAGATGGAGTATAATGTGGGAAAATATGAGGCTGCCCACTTTGGCAGGAAGAATAGAAAATCAGAATATTATGCCAAGGGCGAGAGACTGCAGAAATCTATGGCACAGAAGAATCTGAGTGTCCTGGTACATGAATCACAAAAAGCTAACATGCAAGTATAGCAAGTGATTGGGAAGGCAAGTGGAATGTTGATCTTCATTGCAAGGGAAATGGAGTATAAAAGTAGGGAAATGTTGCTACAGCTGTACAGGGCCTCAGTGAGACCAGAGCTAGAGTACTGTGTACAGTTTTGTTCCCTTAGTTTAATGAATGATCACAGAGTCACAGAATTTTAATAGCACAGATGGAGGCCATTCAGCCCATCGTGTCTGCACTGGCTCTCCAAATGAGCATTGTGACCTAGTGCCATTGCCCTGCCTTTGCATCACAGACAGTTCAGAGAAGGTTCAATAGGCTGATTCCTGGTTTGAAAGGGTTTTCTTATCAGAAAAGACTGAACAGGTTAGGCCTATAATCATTGGAGTTTAGAACAATGAGAGGTGATTTTATTGAAGCATATAGAGTTTTGAAAGTCTTGACAGGGTGGGTGCTAGGAGAATGTTTCCCATTGTGGGGGCCATTTAGAACTAGGGGGCACAGTTTCAACATAAGGGGTCTCCCATTTAAGACAGAGATGGGGAGGATTTTTTTCACTGAGGGAGGCTTGTTAGACTTTGGAATTCTCTTCCCCAGGTGGCAGTGGAGACTGGGTCATTGAATATAATCAAGGCTGAGTTAGATAGGTCTTTGACTGACAACAGCGTCAAAGGTTATGGGAACAGGCAAGAAAGCGTAATAGGGCCTGAATGGCGGAGCAGGCTTGAGGGGCCGAATGGCCTACTCCTGCTCCAATTTCTTATTGTCTTCTTACAATCAAGACTGTAAAGAAAGATTTAAAGACATAGGACGTTAAATTGATTAAAGCCAAAAATGGATGCAGGGATTGCGAGGTGCAATTAACCCCAGGCGTAGTGGGAATGTGTGCTGCCTGATTATTGTAACAATTTCAGTGTCCATCCTGTTAATTGGCTACACATATCAGAGGTGGCCACAATATGACTGCTAAGTTGCACTAATTAAAGCTAGTCTGCGCTATTTAAAGCTAGCTTGCACCCCTTAAAGGAGAGGTGCATTGTAGCAAGAGCAGATGCTGTGAGAGAGGTCAAGGCCAGTGAATGCATCTTTAAATGCCATATCCTTCCTACTGTGCTATAAGCCACAGCTACTGCTCAATTCACCACACTCCGATCACTCGCCAACCAAAAGTCTCTATCAATCAGGGCACAACCCTACAACTCATATGCTTTGCCCCACCCTCACAGACTTAGCACTGTTACAAGCCTCTTACAGAACCTCATAGCACTCAAAAAACAGGCATCACTGAGCCCAATTTTCTCCCCATAAATAGGTAAATGGAGACAGGAGGCAGAAGAGATTTAAGGAAAGAGTGTGAGAGAGGCAGAATAAGAGTTAGAAGCAAAGACAAAGGGCTGGATTTTACCATTAACAAGCGGGGGCGGGGCCCGCTTGCCGACGTGTAAAATGACACGCGGTGATGTCGGGCAGAACTCCTGACATCCCCATGTCCCATTTAAATTTTCAGGAAGGCTGGGGCACAGCAAAATCAGCGGCGGCCCCACCGACCTGTCAATGGCCAATTGAGGCCATTGACAGATCAATTAAAGTAATTAGTGGACCTGCCCGTCCAACCTTAAGGTGGGCGGGCAGGCCAGGAGCCCCGGCGGGAAGTAGAAAAAACATGAAACCTCACCCACAGGTGGGATGAGGTTTCATGTAGGGTTTTAAAAATTTTAATAAAGTTGTTTTGGAAATTATGAACATGTCCCAACTCATGTGACATTGTCACATGAGGGGACATGTAAGGGAATTTTTATTTTTCTATTTTTAATATTGTTGAAAGTAGAGGCGATCCCCCTGAGGCAGCACTTAGCCTCAGGGAGATGAGTGCACTCTTTCATGCGCATGCGCAAAAAAGTGCATTCTCGATTTTAGGCATTCCCCCCGCCCACACAGGGAGGGCACAGCATCTTGCAGATACAGGTTCGGCACTGTAAAGATACCATTATGGTGGAGAGTTTTCAAAAGGTTCATTCTTTCTCTGCCAACTTCCCCCTTAATCTCTTTCATTTCTTTTCTTTAGTAGAATGCACCATCCTAACCCAGAATGCTGACATTTTAAAGAAAAAGGCATTGATACAACAGGAAGAAAATAAAGAAATATTTTCCTCTGCTCTAAGTTGCTCCCATCCATTGACAAATAATGAAACTGAAACATGAGGACAGCCCATTCAACTCAATAAATCATTCACACTGCCTGCAAATCCCTTTAACCCCTTTCCTTCAGCTACCTATCAAGCTTATTCTTAAATGTTGACATAGTTCCTTCTTCAATCACTGCCTATATAAAAATATTTATTTTGCTCTCCATACAAAATCTCTTACTTTCAATCTTATATCTATGTCCTCTTGTTTTAGACTCCTTAGCCACTGGAAAAAGTTAGGCCTCAATTTTAACAACCATTCTGGAGAAAGTCATGGGGCGGGGGAGTGCGAGCATGTTTGGGTTGGGTGTGATGTTAAAATCAACCCAACTCCATTCCCACCTGTTCAAATTTTAAAAAAGCACAACTCTGGCAGCCAATCTGGCCTGCTCTCAGATGAAAGTTACCCCAGCATTATTTCAATGAGGGCCTCTACATCCTTGGCCTTGCATGGTTCTTTTTCTCCTACTGGGCTTTCCACAAACCTGTTAACAACAGGGCTTCTTTTTAAATCTATCTTGTCCTTTGTAATTGTAAGCACCTCTCTCAAATCACCCTACAGTATCCTTTGTTCTGATGAAAGTAGCCCCAATTTTTCAAGCCTTTCATCATATTTGCATTTTTTTCACCCAGATATCATCCTGATGATTCTACACTGTGCCTTTTTATTGCTTCCTATAAAGTGAAGCCCAAAATTGCACACACTACCCCAACTATGATCTCACTAAGTTTTTATATAGATTCACTGTTACATCCCAACTTTTATATTCTATACTCCATACTTCCTGCAAGAAAACACAGTATCTGCTAGCTTTTATGTTATGGTTGCACCCACTTGATGTGTTGCTCTTATTGTCTTAGGAATCTGAATCCCCAAATCTCCCTGCTTTTCCACATTACTCAAACTTTCCCCTTTACTGACACTGAATTCCAATTGCTACATTTTTTGTCGATTCCATCATTATATGAATAACTCTTCCCTGCTGTCCCCAGTCCTCAGGATTATTTACCATGTCTTCTATTTTAGTATCACCTAAAAATTTAGGCACCCCTCTGTCTGGCCCTGTAACCAAGGTGGGTGAAGAATGGCAGTCTCAGAACAGAGACCTGTAAGACATCATTACCGACTTTCAAACAGTCTGAGAAATTGGCCTTAATTTCTACTGTCAGTTTTGTCCTTACAAATCAGTTTTTAATCAACTTTTCTCCCCTTCTTCTAATTCCATAATCTTCCCCAATAATGGTGCCAAACTATGAAGTAGACAGTCATAGCATCCTTCAGGAGAGCTGCAGGGTCTTACACTAAACTCTGTTGCTAAATCATGCTCAATCTTTGGCATAGTTGCAAAAGTGTAGTTAAATTTCAGTCTGAGTTATTAATCAGTCATGTACAAATGCCAAATAGTTTCTTGCAAAATATTTGAAAATCATAGCAGATTATATTTTCCATCTGTGTATTGAATAAATGGGATCTGTACATCAAGCAGAACATGCAGATTTTGATGATTTGTGGATATTACTGAGAGATAAAGTAATAGCATTTCCAAGGGCAAAGTAGGTGAATGTGATCACTGCTAGAATGTGTTTAAGAGTAAATTATCACGTAGAGTATATTACTAACCCACACAGAACCAGGACAGATACTGTTGCAGGCACGAGTGTAGAAATTATATTTGCTTCATTTTAAATATTTGATATTTTAAAGATTTAAATGTGGATAAAAAATAAACAGGATAATTTGTCTGATGGGGAAGTTTATTCATGTTTGGCAATCTAGGAAATGGACTTTAAACTGAACTACATTTAGTGAAACAATACAACTAGTGGAGAAGAGATGTTGAATAATTAGTTTTGTGTCACAGCTGAAGTTGTTGACTTATCAGGCTTACAGAGTTTGTGTTAAAGCATAATGGCCCAGATCTTCTGATCAGGATCAGAAACCCTGGGTTGAATAATACTCTGGGTTGGGTGGCTGGTGGGGGGGGGGGTCGGTGGGGGGAGCAGATAGCTCACACCATCCCCCTACCATCCCCTGGAAGCAAAGGTGGGGTGGAGCTGAGGTGCTGGGGATGGGCTAAATGAGGGCCAAGTGAAACTTTCACCCCTCACTGGGGAGGATGTCCCGTTCTCTGGTACTGCCAGCTAATCCAATTAGGTGGCAGCTCCATCAGTCTCGGCAGTGCCAAGAGTGCATTAGTGGTGGTCTCCTGGACTACAGGAAAAGCAGGAATAAGGCTCATTGATCCCCAGAGCAGGTCAGTCCAGGGCAAGGAGGGTTTGGGTAGGTCAGTGAAAGGGCGAGGGGGTGGAGGGGATCGAGGGGATGGGTTTAAGGCTGTAGGCAGGTAGGAAAGAAGGGGAGGTTTCATCTTAGGGTCCGCCCCGTGATCGTTAAAAAGCCACCCCCAAATTGCGAAGCTCCAGTTCATTCCCGCCCTTTGAAGAACCTTTCAAAAATTGGGCTGTCCATTCCCACCCAACTGCCCATGCCAAATATTGTATGGTGCGGGCAGCGCATTATCAGGGTCAATTCACTTGGTAACAAGCCTAACTGGCCCTTGATTACTTTATTGAATATCTTGGGCAGGCTGTCGATTTTGGCGCCTGCCCATCCGACACATTGCTGGAGGGGTGGTGTGTGAGCTCGGAGGTGGGCGTCCAAAACAGACCCAGCAGAGGGACGTAAAATACACCCGCACCGCCCCCACCCCCCCCCCCACCACCACCTATTTCTGATCCCGATCAGACAAAAATTTTCCTCCCTCTGATTTTTCTGAGCAATCTTCCGATTGAGGATTCTCACATCTGACCCAGTGCTGCAAACATCATAGGGGGCAACAGAGGGAATCGACACAGGGGCCATGCCCCCTTTTTATGGTACTAGCTACTGTATTCCAGTATGTAAAGAGTTTAAAAACCCCAAAGCCACTTTAAAACAGCTACGAGGGCAAGGTAAGTATGTAAAGCGGTAGGGTGGTTAAGGGGGTAGCATGGGTAAGGTGGGTAGGTAATGTCATGATAAAAAACAAAAACAGAATTACCTGGAAAAACTCAGCAGGTCTGGCAGCATCGACGGAGAAGAAAAGAGTTGACGTTTTGAGTCCTCATGACCCTTCGACAGAACTTGAGTTCGAGTCCCCCACTCGAACTCAAGTTCTGTCGAAGGGTCATGAGGACTCGAAACGTCAACTCTTTTCTTCTTCGCCGATGCTGCCAGACCTGCTGAGTTTTTCCAGGTAATTCTGTTTTTGTTTTGGATTTCCAGCATCCGCAGTTTTTTTGTTTTTAATGTCATGATAATAGCTGTTTGTGGTTGTGGACTTCAGTATTGGATACTATACGGTACTCTGTACTATATACAGGGTCACCTGACTTGGGGGTTGAAGGTTAAATAACATGTTGGAGCCTGAGTTGATAGAGTTTAGATACTGCAGATATATGTTCATGTTAGGAAAATGTGTTATCAATAAAGTTATCTCAGCTACAATGTCAATGGCCTGTGTGCATTATTTAAAAAAGAAGCAAGAAATAAGACAGGTAAGAGGATCGGGTAACAGATGGGTAGGTTGGGAAGTGGTTAGGATGGCAAGTGGATAGGGCAGCAGTTGGGTAGGTTGGCAGCTTAGTAGGTGGGTGAAGTAGGTATGGTGGGTATGTGAGTGAGGTGGGTAGAGTGTGGACAGTTGGGTATGTGGGTGAGTGGGTAGGGAGTAAGGGGAGAATTGGGTCGTGGGCTAGTGAGGCTGGGGGCTAGTCTGGTCGGGTTGGGGAGAGTCGGGGGTGTCAGGGAGGTGTTGGGTAGTGGGGGATAGTTAGGTCAAATCAGGGGCAGAATCACGGGGTCAAGAGGCTAGTCAGGAAGCTAATTGGGGGGGGGTGTTAAGGGGCTACTGAGGGGGTCAGGGATAGTCCAGGGAGGTTAGTGTGAGTGACCAGGGGTCAATTCTATAGTCACTCAGGTATTAGACTGCGGGTAGAATTGTTTGGCCCTGCCAGTGGCGGGAGTCATGGCAGGCAGAGGCACAAAATCTGGAGTGATGGCAAAAAGTCCCTTTTCCGCTGGCGGTAAAATAAGTTGGAGCTTTCCCCTCTGGACTCTCATGACAAGTCAAGTTTCCTGCTGCTCCATGTCGGGAACTGCATTTGCATCCCTTTGAATCTCATGAATGCTCTTTAAAAACCTAGCTCACTGGAATCACGTTCACACCCCAAGGGGACAATTTTCTCCCAATCGGGCGGGCCGGTCAGGAGCGGGCGCAGAGCCAATCGCTGCCCGCTCCATGCCAGCTCTCCCCACAACCCCGCCCCCGCCAACCCCAGACAAGCATCTGCTTTCTGGTCTTGCCTGAGTAGCCTTGGCAGGGAGTCGGAGCAGCTGCGAGAGCAGTGCAGTGAAAGGTAGATGGGCAATGCATGTTCAAACCTTGAAGTCACAAGTGAAGTGCAAGTCGCCAGGTGCACGCTGCTTATATCCAGTTGTGAATCAGACGGGTCTAATTATCCACTAGCGGGGCAATTAGATTTGGGGCAGCATTTTCTGTCCCGACGTCACCACGCATCATTCCAATCCTCTGTTCGGCAGGCACATGCCAGAGGCGGCTGCGCGTCTGCCGAACTGTCAAAGGTCTGTTAAGGCCATTAATTAACCACTTAACCAATTTAAGGTTGGTGGGCAGGCAAAGAGCCCAGGCGGCCTTCACATTTTTCATGAAACTTCATCCACGGGCGGGATGAGATTTCATGAAGGGTTTATTAAAATAATAAATATTTTTTAAACATTTCATAAACATGTCCCAGCTCATGTGATGCTGTCACATGAGGGGACATGTGTAAATGATCTTTAACTTTGTTTATTTTAAATTTTGAAACTGAATTTAATCTCCCTGAGACATGGAGCTGCCTCAGGGAGATTGCTCTGCTCTTTCGAACACATGCACGGTACAGCACAGGCCCCTCCTCCCCCTCCTCCCCTCGCCCACACAGGTAGTGCTGAGCACTTCCAGGTGCACATCACACTTAATTGGCCTGCCTACGTAAAATGGCAGCGCGCAGTCGATCACGATCATCAGAGAGCAGCCCCCGAATTGCAAAACCCCCCTTCAGTCCCGTCCTTTGAAGAACCTTTCAAAAATTGGGCTGTCCGCTCCTGCATGGAAGGCAGATGTGTGACTGGTGTGGGGGTAACTGGACAGAGGAAAGGGAAGAGGTGGACAGGTGGACACATGACTGAGGTATTGGGTTTTAAAGGAAGGGGAGGGATTAGTGTTAATTGGTCCTGAAGAAGTGCGCAGCACAGTGTCGGGGTCAGAATTCAAAGGCAGTCCTGGGGCAGTGCAGACCATGCTACAGGGCTATGCCTGTCATGCACGTCTTTGTCCAGGGAGGGGAAGGGCCTGTCTGTACAGTGTCGGTCGTGCACAGCATGGTGTACAAGGTGTTGTCTGTCCCTCACGTGGTTGCATTCTGGTGATTGGTGGCTTGATACTGGGCAGCAGATGGCACAGTCGCAGTCAGGGGTGGCAACATCAGCCTGTAAATGGGGAACTGGTAAATAATGTGGGGGTAGTCGATGGTCTCGTTTGGGGGCCCCGGTAGGTCACTGTGTATAGAGGGCCTCAAGATGGTGAGGAGTGAGCTCGAGATGGGGTGTGAGGACATCGACAGAAAAGGGTTCAGGAGGGAGATGGGGAGCTTAGAAGAGGATAGTGGGGTCTTGGATGGTGACAGGGGGGCATTGAAAGCTGATCTCGAAATGGAATCGGAGCAGCACCATCCCTAAAGACAATGAAGCGACGCAGTTGAAAAATGACCTTGGGAAAAATTCGCCAGGGGAGAGCTCTGACGGCTTGTGGGAGGAGTTGAGGACTACTACACTTTTGGGCCAATTGAGGGGCACCGTAATAATTATCAGCCCAAGACATGCAGAGCAAGGCTTAGCTGAGACATGTTAGGAAGACTCAAATGTCAACTGAAGGATTCAGGCACTTTAACTCATGGTGCACATTCTTGCGAGCACTCAGTAGGGTTTAGGAAAAATGTAGATTTGCTATGATTGACATTTGTCCCCCACAGAAGAATATGAAAATGTCAAAAGGATCAAACTATTAAGTGGGCACAGCTACAGTAGATATGAAACATGCTCCAGACAACCCTACACATTGCAGTTGAGAGGTTTAGGGTTTACATGGCTCAACAATTGCTGTCATTAAATGAACTCAAGGCTGGGCTCTAGTCTACTCTAAAGGAAGCAGCCTGACAGAGCCCCAACTGATGTTGATAGCACGTGGCTGTACTCATCCAGATCCACCCCCTTTGTAAAGGTGCTGTCATGTGGGGGGTGCTCAGCTGCCTGCGATGCTTCAGGATGTGCTTCAGCCGCAAGGGAGGGCCAGGGGGTGGAACGTCTGGAACAAGGACAGCCTGAGGGCTTTACAATTACTCCTTAGCTTGGCGATGGAAGGGGATCATTGCAGGGTAAGGTACAATCATGTCTCTCATCTATTCTTCCACAGACACAAGGAGGAGTGCAGGATGCAAGCAACACTGCCCTCTTCATGGCTTTGATGCAACTGAAAAGGGGAAGAAGAGCCCATCGTCACCTGGCAGGGCTACAGGAAGAACCTCACCCTGAGGCACATGGAGCTCCATGATGACCCAGAAGCTAAGGAAGAGAGACCAATTCCACGGTGGTGTTTGGCGTGACCCAGGGTGAAACGAGTGAGAGACAATGTCATTGTCAAGGGGTGTTGCCACGTCCTTTGGGAGGATTTGATATCGCAGGGATCGGGAATACATGCATTGCCAATGGCTCTAAAGATGACAGCCGCACTCAACTTTTTTTTCAAGCGGCTCATTCCAGGACTGCACTGGGGATCTCTGCAGAATATCGCAATACTCCACTCATAAATGCATAAGGATTACACCGATGCACTTTTCAATATGACACACATTATATTCAGTTCTCCCTAGATGAAGCCAGCCAGGCTGCCAAAGCAGTGGGATTTGCAGTGATCTCCAGCTTTCTGCAGGTGCAGATTTCCATCAACTGCACACATGCAGCCTTAACAGCTCCCTAGAAGCAGCCACTAGGATTTATCAATACAAAAGGCTTCCACTCTCTCAACTTGCAGCTGATCTGTAATTACTAAAAGCAGATTACTCAAGTCTGTGCAAGATAACCTGGGAGGTCGCATGACTCTTACATCTTGAGTCAGTCACAGGTTCCACAGATCTTTGAGGACCCTGAGAGCTCTCAGGGTTGGCAAATCGGTGATAAAGACTACATGCAAAAGACATGGCTAATGACACCAATTTGGCAGTAACGGACTGCATCTGAGGAGAGGTATAACATGGCTCAATCTGCAACACGCTGCTTGATTGAGTAGACCACTGGCACCTTGATCATGCGTTTCAGATGCCTGGACCGATCAGGTGGTGCTCTTCAGTAGAGCGTATCCCACATCATCATGGTTAACTGCGCTCTACACAACCTGATGCTCCAAAAGGAGGAAAGAGTTGCCAAATGGAGAGATGAAGGAGTTATACATCTTCTCCAATGAGAAGGATGTCAAAAGGGATGACATCAAAGAGGGCAAGGATGATGATGATGCCCCACAGGAAGAGGCCATTACATGGGCCAGACTTGGCAGACATGCCCATGAAACCCTTATAGCGACAAGAAGACTGGCTCATACGAATCCTTTTCAACTGTCCCTTTGATGCAGGGTAGCTGTTGACACCTTTGTTATCCTCGATGTCTCAATGATGCATGTCAGTCTCTGAATGAGTAGTCATAACCTTGTGTAATAATGGCCTCGTCCTTAGAAGGCTAGGAACACAGCAACATAGGAACATAGGAACAGGAGTAGGCATTCAGCCCTTCAAGTCTGATCCACCATTTAATTAGATCATGGCTGACCATTTACCTCAAAGCCACTTTACGGTGCTATCTCCATATCACTTGACGTCATTAGCTTCCAGAAATCTAGAATTCCTCTTCTGAACATGCTCAATGATTCAGCTTCCACAATCTTCTGAAGGTAGAGAATTCCAAAGATTTGCCACCCCCTAAGTGAAAAAATTCCCCCTAATCTCAGTCTTAAATGGCCTACCCCTCATCCTGAGATTAGGTCCCCTGGTTTTAGATTCACTAGCCAGGGGAAACATCTTATCTACATCCACCCTGTCACACCCTGTAAGAACATTGTAAGTTTCAATGAGGTCACCCTCATTCTTTGAAACTCTAGGGACTCAGTCTCCTCAATCTCCCCTCATAAAATAATTCTGCCAACCCAGGGATTAATCTGGTGAACCTCCATTGCACTTCCTCTATGATAAGTATATCCTTCCTTAGATAAGAGGGCCAAAACTGTAAACAATACTCCAGGTGAGGTCTCACTAAGGCTCTATACAACTGCAACAAACCATCTTTACTCCTGTACTCAAAGCCCCTCACGATGAAGGCCAACATACCATTTGCCTTCCTAATTGCTTATTGCAGCTGTATGCTAACATTTAGTAACTCATGAACAAGGACACCCACTTTGGACACCTGCACTTCCCAACCAATCACCATTTAAGAAATCTTCTGCCTTTCTGTTTTTTCTACTAAAGTGAATAACTTCAGACTTATTCACATTATATTCCATCTGCCATGTTCTATCCCAGTCACTTAACCTGTCCAAGTCCTCTTGAAGCCTCCTTGCATCCTCGCAACTTACATTTCCACCCAGTTTGGTGTCATCAGCAAATTTGGAAATATTACAATTAGTCCCCACATCCAAATCATTTATATAGATAGTGATTAGCTGTGAACCTAGCACTGATCCTTGCAGTACTCCAATAGCATTCTCATCCTGAGAATAATCCATTTATTCTACTCTCTGCCTTTTGTCTATTAACCAATTCTCAATCCATACAATTATATTTTCCCCAATCCCATGCATTCTCATTTTATTTACTAACCTCCTATGTGGGACCTTATCAAAAGCCTTCTGAAAATCCAAATCCATCATATCCACTGGTTCTCCTTTATCAATATCCTCAAAAGGCTCCAACAATTTGTCAAACATAATTTCCCTTTCATAAATCCATGTTGATTCTGCCCAATTTTACCATTCTTTTCTAAATGTTCAGTTGTCACATCCTTTATAATAGATTTTAACATTTTCCTTGACATCAAACTAACAGGTTTGTAGTTCTCCATTATCCCGCTTCCTCCTTTCTTAAATAATGGGCTTACATTTGCCACTTCCCAGTCTGTAGGAACTTTTCCAAGACCTATAGAATTTTGAATGTATCCATCATCTCTCTAGCCATCTCTTTTAATACTTTGGGATGAAGCTCATCTGGTCCAGGGGATTTATCAACTTCAATCCAGTTAACATTTCAAGTACTAACTCTTTACTCGTACTAATTTCTTTTCTTTCCTCAGTTTCACTAGTCCCTTGGTCACCTAGGGGCAGAATTCTGCCCTCGTCGGCGGGCTTGGCGGGGGCAGTCGGGAAGCTGACCGCCACCCACAATCGAGGCCAGAAGGTGATCTCACGCTGGCAGGCCAATTAAGGCCTGCCCAGCATGAAAAATGAGTGGCAGCGCTCAGTGCTACCTGTGTGGGTGGGGAGAGGAGGACAAGTGGTGCGAGCACAATCTTCGCGCACATGTGCAAGTGCACGCTTAATAATCTCCCTGAGGCACAGAGCTGCCTCAGGGAGATGAAGAGTTTTTTAAAAAAATAAAGAAATGAAAAACGTTATAAAACATGTCCCCTCACGTGACTCCATCACATGAGCAGGAGCATGTTATTTATTCAGTTTTAAATTTTTTATTTTCTTTTTATTTGCTTTAGGAAACCTCATCCTGCCCGTGGATGAGGTTTCCTAAAAAGTGCAAAGGCAGCTTGGCCTTTTTGCCTGCCTGCCAATCGTAAGGTTGGGCAGATAGCAAAAAAATGTCTTTTAAATATCTTGCTAATGGCCTTAATAGGCCTTTTAATTGTCGGCAGGTGCACTACCGACTCTGGTGCACGGCCACCAACCAAAATACCGCGCAACTCCGTATTGATGTCCGGACGTTTGCCCAATGTCAATGAGTGTCATTTTACATCGAGCGGGTCAGGCACATGCCCGCCTGCCGAGGTAAAAATTCTGCATCTCGTATTTCTGGAGATTTTCCTTATCTTCTTCCATGAAGACAGACGGAAAGTAACTGTTTAGTTTCTCTGCCATTTCCCTGTTCTCCACTATAAATTCTCTTGTCCCCACCTGCAATGGGCTCACATTTGTCCTTGCTAATATTTGCCTTTTTACATATCTAAAGAAGCTTTTACAGTCTGCCTTTCTGTACCTTGCTAGTTTGAATTCATATTCTCTTTTCCCTTTTCTAAATTGCTCTCAATCCTCAGGCTTACCACTTTTTTTGGCATCCTTATAAGCCACTTCCTTTTACCTAATGCAATCTTTAATTTATTTCATTAGCCATGATTTCTCTTTGGATGTTTGTGCCTTAGAGACCATAAGACCATAAGACATAGGAGCAGAAATTAGGCCATTTGGCCCATCGAGTCTGCTCCGCCATTCAATCATGGCTGATAAGTTTCTCAACTCCATTCTCCTGCCTTCTCCCCGTAGCCTTTGATTCCCTTACCAATCAAGAACCTATCTATCTCGGTCTTAAATACACTCAATGACCTGGCATCCACAGCCTTCTGTGGCAATGAATTCCATAGATTCACCACTCTCTGGCTAAAGAAATTTTTCCTCATCTCTGTTCTAAAAGGTCTTCCCTTTACTCTGAAGCTGTGCCCTTGGGTCCTAGTCTCTCCTGCTGATGGAAACATTTTCCCCACGTCCACTCTATCCAGGCCTTTCAGTATTCTGTAAGGTTCAATCAGATCCCTCCTCATCCTTCTAAACTCCATCGAGTATCGACCCAGAGTCCTCAAATGTTCCTCATATGTTAAGCCTTTCAGTCCTGGGATCATTCTCGTGAACCTCCTCTGGACCCTCTCCAGGGCCAGCACATCCTTCCTGAGATATGGGGCCCAAAATTGCTCACGATATTCTAAATGTGGTCTGACCAGAGCCTTATAAAGCCTCAGTAGCACATCCCTGCTTTTATATTCTAGTCCTCCCGAAATAAATGCCAACATTGCATTTGCCTTCCTAACTACTGACTCAACTTGCAAGTTAACCTTAAGAGAATCCTGGACTAGGACTCCCAAGTCCCTTTGCACTCCAGACTTCTGAATTCTCTCTCCATTTAGAAAATAGTTCCCACTCTCCATCTGCATGATGTAGAGCAATGCTCACTTGATGACACCTGAAAAGTCTGCTCTACTATGTGATGTTCTAGTTGTATGTCTAGACTCATGATGCTGGCCTAATACACGTGAGGATGCTTGTTTCCACCGGAAGGTCTGGCTAGCGTGGCTTGACATAATCCCTCAGACAGAGGGCTTGTTTCTTTCTGGGGACTATCAATTGCCACACCAAATCCTGGGCTGCAGAGGGTGAATGTGTGTGTGGGTACCATTTAAATATGGCAACCGGATGTTCAACTCCATGAGTTGACAGCGGGGTGAACGAGTCCTGGCCCGCTCCGCCATGAGATTCAATGAGCTCCTCATCGATGCATAAATAATGAGCTGAAAAGCAGACCACTATCTGGCGCGAGAACCTGCCCCGGTGTCCAGCGGGAATCATACCGACTTTCCCGCCTGCCATCGCACATAGTCTCCAGGGTGGAAAATTCCAACTTAGGTCTTTTTCCTGTCTAACTTCCTGGGTAACTATTCAGAAAGTAAGTCAGGGTCGTTCAAAGTTTCCGACTTTCACTCAGAGTTGGAGACTTTTTCAGAGGGTAATGGGGAGCAGGGGAATTGTCCATTTGGAAAGTTGGAAGTTCAAACTTCTCACGCAATTCCCAGGGAGTCATTGTGTTGGGACCTCCGAGAGGTCCTATAATGCATCTTCCAGGGTATATCTGGTCTCCGACTATCCGAAGATTGGAAGATCTGGGCAAATATTATGTAAGTGAAGAGAGACAAAGTTCCTTGTTGTCTGCATTTAATATAGGGATTTTTAAAGGACGGGAGATATTAGCCAGTGGATTATATGCTTTGAGAAAAGCAATACTGGCCAAGGTAATAGGACAAATGAATTTAGATGCACTGATAATTTTGGATACTGTTTGAGATAGAGGATGTGGAGAGAACAGTGGATTTGATGCTTGTACAACAGTAGCGGGGTGATCATAGATTTGGATGGAGATCATAAAGCATTATTTTTGGACAACAAGAAAATAATGAAGCAAGAAGCAATACTCAGAAACGTATCTGACTGGAAGCAAATCTTATTCATGGGACCTTGTTAGGAGAGGAAGAAACATTAAGGAGAGTTGACAGGGTGATGTGGTGTTACTGATCAATTATATTCTTCCTAGACACAAAGTGGGTGTACATCACTTTAGAAGAACAGCATCTTGCATTGTGGGAGCAACTGATTATAAATAAAGGCCTTAAGGAATATCAGTGTTTTGGACAGAGTTTGATGTCATACCCAGAGTGACGTTATCAACAGCACCCGCACAAATGCTTCAAAGCACTCACCAAAAAAAACCTCAATTTCTTCAACAGGTAAAGCCACGTATACAAACTGAATATATTACTGTGCTGTATAACATGATTATTTCTGGTATTGTGTAATAAATGAATTGCATGCTCTTAAACATGCTCTCCAGACCTGAGTCCATCACTTCCATTTCCACTCTTCTTTCTCCCCGTTTTTGCTTCTTTTCTTTCTACCCCTTCTAAACCCTTCTCACTTGTCATCGTGCATCCTTCTTTCATTCCTCCCCTGTCAGGTGTTCGTCCCTCCCAAATTGCAACCCATTAGCCCTTCAATGTTCCTCAAATTTCCTATCCTCTCCTGCTGCCATTCCAGGCTTGACTCCCTCTTAGATAAGCCTTTCCTAGCATCCTCTGAAAGACTTATCAAAACATCCGTCAATGCCTCCTTCTGAACACCAGCCCCAACTGTCCCATCGTACTCATACTAACCTTGTCACCCAATGCACCAGCTAGGGGCTGATCTTATCAATCTCCTCTTGGTCTATCTCGATCTTCCCAGTGCTGATCCTTTGGATCTGCTGGCGGATCAGCAAACACTGCTTCTCTCTGCACCTCCCTCCAGAATGCTCGTTCACTTGTTAAAAACGCATCAACATTGTGGTGTTGATGGAAATCCGGCTAAGGTGTGTTGACATCTTCCCTCTAAGTGATGCCTTAATGCCCTGTTATATATTCCACCTCTTCCTCAACCTTTGTTATGGTGATGTGGCTCATCACCAAATTATTCCTTGGTTTGTCCCATTACTCCTCTAGCACTTTCTCTTCCTTTGAGTATTTCATTTTGTTCCATCTCTCTCACCTTTCATTTAAAATCCTTGTTGTCTGATGCCCAACTAAGTCTCGTGCCAATTTTCTCACCGATTTACTTTCACTGCTTTCCTCCCTCAGCATCTGCACTGAGTATCTTCTCATACGAGGTGATTTCAACCTCCGCCTCAAGTCACCATGATTATTCTCCTCTGAGTTCATTGCCTTCTTGTCCTCCCTTAACCTCAACCTCCATGTAAATCCCATATTCACGGCCACCCCATTGACCTCACCATCTCACGTAGCCTCGTTACTCCCATAGTATCAGTCACAAATAAAGCCATCTCGGATCACTTCTTTGTATCGCTCTCCACCCACATCCTGCTTTCCCCTCCAAATCCTACTTACTTCTGTTTCAGCGGGGTCGGTGCGGTGGTGGGGGGGTGGGGGTGGGGTGGGGGAGGCATGTATATATGTAGTGTAAACTCACATTATTTGCACACTGCCCCACTTCTTCCTTATATCCATTCTTCCAAGAGTTAACCGGGTAACATTGACACTGCCATTTTAGCTTGATGAACAGCTTTGAGCATTTGTCATCCTTGTTTTCCAAAATGCCATCTGTAGTTAACCGAAGTTACCAACACAATTGTTGGTGCTGAAACAGCACTATTATATAATACCATAAGACATAGGAGCAGAAATTAGGCCATTTGGCCCATTGAGTCTGCTCCGCCATTCAATTATGGCTGATAGGTTTCTCAACCTCATTCTCCCACCTTCCCCTAGTAATCTTTGATCCCCTTACCAATCAAGAACCTATCTATCTCACTCTTAAATACACTCAATGACCTGTCCTCCACAGCCTGCTTTGGCAATGAATTCCATAGATTCACCACTCTCTGGCTAAAGAAGTTTCTCCTCATCTCTGTTCTAAAAGGTCTTCCCTTTAATCTGAGGCTGTGCCTTCAGGTCCTAGTCTCTCCTACTAATGGAAACATCTTCCCCACATCCACTATTGTATTATCATTATTATTATTATTATTGTTAGTAGTATTATAAGAACTGGGTGTATCATTGTGTTCATTAAACCAAATCCATACAACAACTTCCGCCAGCTCACATGGGACACTTTCAATTTAACCATGCAATGGTTAATGTCCACAACAATCAACTGATTCAAAAACTGGAGCAGCTGGAACCTTGTACTCCATTTCCGCAACTCCTTCCTCCAAATAGTGACATAATTAAAATTGAAGTAGGATTGCTACAAATGCAGATTCTCAGGGTGCCATTTAAAGTATGTTGGTGTAATGACTTGAGGTACCAGACAGGTTTCAACAAGAAACTGATAAACTTTATTACAGAGAGCTTTTCAGATGCTACGTGCTTGAATGGGATCCTCAGCAGGAAGCCGCACCCTGCTTTACCTGCGCTTAGGGCTCATTGGTCAGAGCCTCTAAGAACAGCACATAACCCCTGATAGATAGTACGAGAGGCTATACCTTCAATTACTACATTTCCTCCCCCTTTCTTTTTTTACAGTTTCTATTCACAGAGAACATTTGAACATAAAACAACATATACATATATACAACTCATGTGATTAAAGATTAAGCCTCTGAGGTGGTTTCCTTATCCGGTTAGAGCGGCATAGCTCTACCACTTAAGTTTCTTCCAGTGGATCGACATGATCAGGAACTGCAGCACCAGATACAGCATTAGCAGTTCAGTATTTGGCAACCCTACAGAGACATCAAGCTATCTATTCTAGATTGATCTGTCACCTCAGAGATTAAAAGTTTGGCATTAATCATAGGCGGAATAGTAGGTTGTTGGAATGTCTCTCTATCCTGAAGACGTTTCACGTGTTTTTGAAAAATTCTGTCTTCCACTTTCACCTGGAAGGATAAGGGACCAGTCTCTGAGACAATGGTTCCAGGAACCCAACAAGGTCCACTTCCAAAATTCCGCATGAATACTTTGTCTTCTACTGTGAATCTCCGAGTTTTGCTATATCATGATTCAATTTTTGATTGCTCTGATTCCTTTCTAACTTCCCCTCTAAGTTTAGAAACACCAGACTTAACCTTGTGCATAGGTGGCATTTGATCAATAATTCACAGCATTGAACCCATAATTGAATGAGGCATTGTATAATAACTGAGAAGAAAACTGGAAAGTCAAGTTTCTAGAGCCCCTTCTGATAACGTCTTCATTCCTGATTTGAAAGTTTTGCACAGCTCTCTCGGCTAAAACATTTGATGACGGATGCTATGGTGTTGTTTTAATATACCTGTTTAATATGTCCATTTAAACTCATGAATCTCTGAAACTCTGTACTGGTAAGGACTGTACCGTTATCAGAAACGATTGATTTCTGGTAGGCCATGTATGCTAAAACAGTGATGCAGCTTTCCAATAGTTGCACTCCATGTCAGTGATCTGAATTCATACACATCCATCCGTTTAGAATGTGCATTGACGATCAATGAAAACATAGTACCTAAGAATGGTCCTACATAATCAATATGTAGTCTAACCCAGGGTTGACCAGGCCACTCCCACGGATGCAATGGAACTGAAACAGGCAACTTCTGTTGTTGCTGACAATGGAAGCAGTGCTTGACCACGCTTTCAATGTCACTGTCAATGCCTGGCCACTAGACATAGCTTCGTGCAAGCATTTTCATCTTTGATATGCCTGGATGCACACTATGAAGCTCTGTCAAGAGTGGTTCCCTTCCTTGCAAAGGAATGACAACTCTTGATCTCTACAACAAGATACCATCTTGACAACTTAACTCTGTTTTTTGGGCATGGAATGGTCTCATCTCTTCAGACACTGGTAAATTTGGCCACCCTTGCAATGCAAGTTCTCTGACTTTCGACAAAACTGGACCTCTGTTCATCCAATTTCTAATTTGCTTTGCACACAAAGAATCCAAGAAATTCAGTACAAACACAACTTCTTGTGGAACAGGAGCATGTACAATGTGACCCGGTAATGGGAGATGGTTGAGTGCATCTGCATTTGCAATATGCAAGCCAGATGGTGCATAAAGATATACTCATACGCAAATAATATCAAAGCCCAATGTTAAATTTTTGCTGATGCTATTGGCAGAATGGCCTTATCGCCACTGAATAAACCCATTAATGGATTATGATCGGATACAATGGTGAAATATCATCCATGCAGGTACTGGTGGAATTTCTTCACTCTGAATAACACCGATAAACCCTCATTTTCTAGTTGGGAATAATGCTTCTCGGCTACAGAGAGGTTCCTCAGGACATAACCAATGGTTTCCGATCCATCTTCCATTCTATGTGACAACACAGCTCCTGCACCATAAGGAGGAGCATCACATATAAATACCAATTGTTTCAATTGGTCGTAGTGTACCAATAGACATAATGAATGTAATAGTTTTGTTATTTTCACAAAGGCTTCTTCCTGTTGTGAATTCTATGAACAACAGTAATTCTTTTTTAAGAGCAAGTGTAATGGTGATAACACTGTTGATGAGGTTAGCAAGAAGTGGTTATAATAGTTGATCATACCCAGGAAAGGCTTAAGTTTGGTTACACTGGATGGAGAGGGTGCATCTTTGATTTTTTTTTAAATTCATGGGGTGTGAGCTTCGCTGGCTGGGCCAGCATTTATTGCCCATCCCTACTTGCCCATGAGAAGGTGGTCGTGAGCTGCCTTCTTGAACTGCTGCAGTTGATGTGGTGTACGTGCACCCACAGTGCTGTTAGGAAGGGAGTTCCCAGGATCTTGACCCAGTGACAGTGAAGGAACAGCGATATATTTTCAAGTCAGGATGGGGAGTAATTGCCCTAACTTTCTCTTCTATCGAATGCAAACCCAGGTAAGTAACTTCTGGTGCTTGGAATGAACATTTCTCTTTCTTTAATCATATACCGGCTTCCAAGAATCTTCTTTGCACCTCTTCCAGGTTGGCCAAGTCTTTGGTCTCAGGTAACCCTGTGATCATAACATCATCTAGGTATACAGCCACTCAGGGAAGTCCCTGCAAAAGACTCTCCATTGTCCTTTGGAAGATTGCACAAGCAGATGATACTCCAAAGGGTAGGCAAGTGTATTGATAAAGACCCTTGCTTGTGTTGATAGTCACATACCCTCTAGATGTGCTATCCAGCTCTAATTGTTGGTAAGCATTGCTCATATCCAGTTTTGTATAGGATTTGCCTTCAGCTAGTTTTGTATATAAGTCGTCTATTCTCAGAATAGAATACTTATCTAGTTTGGCTGCCTTGTTCACGGTTAATTTATCGTCTCTACAAATGCGCATAGCATAGCCAGGCTTAACCACTGGGACTATGGGCGCTGCCCATTCCGAAAATTGGACAGATTGGATGATGCCCAGCTTTTCTACCTTGCACAATTCTTCCTTAGGGCATAAGACACAGGTCTGGCCTTAAAGAAATGGGGTGTCGCCTAAGAATCCACATATATTTTTGCTTGCAAGCCTTTTAACTGCCCTAATTCATCACAAAATAAGCTGTCGTATTTCCTTAACAGTTCAGGAACTGCTCCTGTTCTCAAGTGAAATATTTCAGACCAGTCAAGCTTGCATTTTTGTAACCAGTCTCGGCCCAGAAGACTAGGTCCTTCCACTGTCACTATTATCACTGAAGGCAAGGCTGTCTGTTGCCTATGAGACACAGGTACTGTGGCGATGCACTTTACCTGTATGGATTCTCCAGTGTGTGTCTTCAATTTAACGGTTGTCTGCTCCAGATTCAGTGGCTGGGCACCTTCATTTAGGTGTTTAAATGTGTGCCCTCCCACCACTGTGATTGAGGCTCCCGTATCTACCTCCATGATTAGTGGCTTCCCATTCACTTGGATTGTGACAGTGATAGGTTCGGTTTTTACCGCTGTGACACTGTACAGGGACTAGATGTCGGTATCGGCAGCTTCAGGTTCTATTGTAACTTTCAGTTCAATCATGCTGATTTTCTACTTTATGGGCTGTTTCAACTTTGTCCTGCATTGCATTACTACGTGAGCTTTCTTATGGCAGTAATGGCATTCTGCCTCCTTGAATCTGCAGGTGCCCGGTCCATGGTCACCTCCTAACCTATAACAAATTAATCCTGGAGTTGCTGCTGAAGTGTTTCTACTAGGTCTTTTTATGTTTCTAACAGTGGACATTGCCTCTTGCTTTGCTGCTGTGTCTCTGGTTTTTGTGCCACACCTGGCAGTATGTTCCCGCCCCACATGAAGAACAGTGCCATGTTGTATGTGTTGTAGAGCCTGCGAGTCTCTCGCAGCACTCTCCATGGATAGTGCTATTTCTATGATGCACTTTAAATCAATGTCTAGCTCTGCGTGTAAATGGTGCTGAATGGCATTGTCATGAACTCCAAAAACTAATTGGTTCTGCAGCATATTATTTAATGTGTCTCTGAAGTCTCAGTGTTCAGTCAACTGTTTCAACTTCGCTACATAGGTTGTGATGTACTCTTCCGGAGCCCTCACTCTGGAATTAAACTTAAACCTCTGCATTATTATGGATGGCTTCAGCTGGAAATGCATTTTCACAAGGTCCACTAATTCATTAAAGGACTTCGAATTGGGCACGTTCGAGGCTGTCAGGTTGCAGGTGAGATTGCATGTCTTGCTACCAAACACACTCAAAAGGATTGCTTTCTGCTTCTCCTCTGCAGTAATTTCATTCCCTACAAAATAAAAGCCAGTTTTACCTTTTGCTGTGGGCCTTTACTTAACTCTTCTCCTCCTAATCCTTTTCTCCAACCCAGGCTTTATTGGGATTCTTTTACAAAATCTGAATGCTGTACATCAGGCTTGTCCAACCTCTAACCCACGGGCCACACACAGACGCATTCACTTGTACACACACAGACTCCCTCACTCGTACACACACAGACTCATTCACTCGTACACACTCAGATTCACTCACTCGTACACACACAGACTCATTCACTCGTACACACTCAGATTCACTCACTCGTACACACACAGACTCATTCACTCGTACACACTCAGATTCACTCACTCGTACACACACAGACTCATTCACTCGTACATACACAGACTCAATCACTCATACACACACAGACTCATTCACTCGTACACACTCAGATTCACTCACTCGTACACACACAGACTCATTCACTCGTACACACACAGCATAATGTGCGACTCCCAAGGATAGCCGGAGCATTGGGAGTGCACGGTCCAATGACGACCCGGCGGCCTGTTTATCTGAAGCGCTGGCAGCCTTTGCAAGGCTGCTCACAATGGCAAGTGGAAGGGCTCACCAGAGGGCTTCTGGTGAGCATGCCAGTTCGGAGGGTAGGCCAGAGGAGCAAGCCAGGCCGGCGGGGGACCAGTGTGCCCCTCATTTTTCGAATGACTGCCTTGCTGCCCTCCTCGAGGAGGTGGCATCACGGCGGGAGGTGCTGGTTCCCCAGGATGGGAGGAGGAGGCCCCCCCCACCACATGACGAAACCTGCATGGGAGGAGGTGGCGGAGGTGGTGAGCTCCCGCGACTTGGTGCGGCGCACCTGGATCCAGGGTCGCAAGTGCTTTAATGACCTGTTGCACTTTGGCAGGGTGAGGACAATATTGGCTTTGGTCACTGAACCCTGCAGGTCGGCTTTCCCCACTGCTGCCTCCCCCACTCCCCTGCAAAGTAGTGACTGTATCGAATCATCGTCGGCATGTGTCCTTTGCTGGGCGGGACAGCAGATATTGCCCATGCTGAGGTCAGCCTGAGAGGGTGGTGAAGAGATGTGATTTGCCCCCCGCAGCATGTGTTACACTGAGTCCCACATGACTGGTTTGGGAACAACCTGGAGGAGCTGCACCTAGGTGCAGTGCTGGAACTCCAGGACATGTCCAAGTCAGGGTGATGAGATGATGGGAGAGGAGCTTCAAGGTAGCGTGGCAGCGAACCATCTGCTGCCCTCTGTGCTCCATGTGCTTGTGCCTCCTTACAATGGAAGGATATACCGTGCGGTGCCTAATGTGATGTAGGCAGCATGTAGCTAATGGGGGGGGTGGGGGGGATGGAGATGGGGGACAGGCCTAGCATCTTTGTGTGAGTGTTCAGCAGGAACAGGGTGAGGAGGCACTGGAGCCCTGCAATGTCCCACTCTGGCTGGGGAGGGCCATCCGTAAAGAGAGTCCAGATGCAATTTGCACTAATTTTGCTCTTCTCTCATTTTCAGGAGAAGAATGCTCATCACGTGGCAGAGCGTGCGAGGGCTGGCAGTGGCCAGGTGCAGATCACCATTCTTAGCCACTTCGAGCAGAAGGCCCTGGATCTGGAGAGGCGCCATGTGCCCAGGTCTCCTGGTATCGGTGAGGGTGTAGTGCCACTGCCAAGTATTTATGCCCAACAGTGAGGTCAGCATTGTTCTCCCAACAGCTATAGCAGTGCTGAATCTTACTTGATTTAATTTTGCAACATGGCTTAACCATTGGTTATGGAAGGATAAGCGCATAATAATCCGGGGGACAAGGATGCACATTGACATTGTCTCTACGTTAACTAGTCCACTGTCTTTGTTCTTCCTTTCAGCATCAGTGGAGCAGGGCCAGGAGGAGCAGCAGAGGCCCCCTCTCACACCTGTGGGTCTGAAGTCTCACCAACACCACATAATTTCTGCGAGGCAGGCTCCAGTTCAGATACTAGCAACTCAGTGGAATTCGAACATCGCCTTGTGTCCCGGGGCACAGTGGTGAGGGCACTTCACATTTGCTAGAGGATCTGGCAGAGACAGAGAGTGCCCATGGTGCCAGCAGTCAGAGGACTGCATTGGGCCAGGCACATGCTCAGTTGGTGCTGATGATGTGCCTCTGGAATTGTCTGCGACGCAGCAAGCGCAGAAAATGCGGCCGAGTGTGCGGGAGCATCTGGGGGAGATACATGAGGCTATGCTCGGATTGGTCTCCATGGTAGAGGAGTCTACGCGGACTATCACTGAAGCAATGAGCCACATGTCCGAGCGCCATGCGTTCTCTATGGAGAGAGCGGTGGCTCTTGAGGACAGCCTACTCCAGAAGACCCGTCAGGGCTTCTTGGGGATGCGCTCTGACCAGCAAGCCCTCACATCGGCATTGACCTCAGCTGGTCATTGCCAGCGTGGGAGATGGTTTGGGCATCAACTTTCCCAGCTCGGTGCCCATCCATCCACGATAAGCAGGGATGTCTGAAGCGACCTCACGTTGGTGCAGCAGCTGCCTGTTGTCTCTGTGGGCACCTCTCAGGACGCTCTGGATTATGGCAGCAGCTCCTCTGCCCCTCTCCCAGCGACTGTAACATCCGTTGCGGCTGCGACAACTGAGGTAATGCCAGCTGTGGATCTGGCAGCTCCCTCCCAGGAGGAGCCAGAACTGGCTCCACGGGCCAGAGGACGACCACCAAGGTCATCGAGGCCAACAGGACAGCAGAGTCAGCAGGCTGTCTCAGATGCCACTCCCAGCGATGGGGCAGCACCAAGGCGTAGCACCCGGAAATGAAAGCAAAAGGTACCTTAGACACACAGTGAGTTTTTTATTGGTGCTTTTGTGTTGGTCCAAGATGAGGTCCTTATGATTTGTTTTGTTTCGTAACACTATTGTCTTTTTATTGGAATAAATTGGTTTGCTTGACATATTAAATTCAGACATGTCACCATGGCTGAGTATGCCTCTTTTCTTCTTACTGTGTCTGGTTTCCAAAAATGTTAGGAGTGCTTTGTGGGACATTCAGTTTTATTAGCAAGGCCCTTAGGTATCGAGTATGGAGCCTACAGCCCAGGCTTGTCCTGGTGGTCCATATGTGGTGTGCTAACTGAAGGTTCATTGGATTAAAGCATTCCAGGTGTCCCTGCCTCCCTGGAGTATGCCTAGGTCAGCATCTACTCCCTCAGCATTTCCCTGTGCATGCTCATCCTCGGACTCACTGCTGGACACATCGTGTACAGCCGCAGCCACTGCGTCGAATTCTTCATTGTCCACTGCATCCCCCGTTTCCAGCGCAAGATTGTGGAGAGTGCAGCATGCAACCACTATCACCGAGACACGATCTGGGGGGTACCGGAGTGCACCCCCTGAGCAGCCCAGGCATCGGAAGCACATCTTGAGAAGACCGATGGTTCTCGCCACCACAGCCCTTGTGGAAGCGTAGCTCCTATTTTACCATTCAGCTTCTGTTCTTGGATGGCAGAGAGACATCATGAGCCACTTTCAGAGGGAATAGCCCTTGTCACCCAGCAGCCATCCATCAAGCCAGGCTGGAGCTCTGAAGAGCCCCGGCACGTGGGAGTGTCTGAGGATGTAGGCATCGTGGGAGCTGCCTGGGTACCTTGCACAGACTTGTAGAATCAGCATCCTGTGATCACACACTATCTGCACGTTCATGGAGTGGAAGCCCTTCCTATTGACGAAGGCACCGGGCTCACCTGCTGGTGCCTTGATGGCTACATGTGTACAGTCTGTTGCACCCTGGACACGGGGGAAGCCAGCAATGGCCGCGAAGCCTCTGGCTCGCTGTGCCTGGCTTGCCTGGTCCCAATGGTAGTGGATGAAGGACAAAGCATGCCAGAACAGAGCGTCTGTAACCTGCTTGACGCAAGTGTGGACAGCTGATTAGGAGACACCACAAAAATCACCCACTGACCTCTGGGGTATGGAAGTTGAGGGCAGCTGTGACCTTCAGAGCGACTGGCATGGGGTGTCCATCCACACAGTTAGCAGAGATCTCAGGCCCTATCATCTGACTGATATAGTTGACTGTCTCCCTTGAGAAACGGAGCCTCCTGCGGCACTGCACCTCAGACCTATTGAGGTAGCTGCTTCGCCACCTGTATATCCTGGCAGCAGGATAGTGGCATATTCTGTGGCCGCTCCCGCATTGGGCTACCTCTTGGCCCTGCACCCCTTGTGCCTGCTCCTGTCCTCCCAAAGGTGGCTCCCCTGGAGGCTGAATATGCACTCCTGGCCTCCTCCGCCTTCTAGCCCTCCCTTTCCCCTCAGAGGAGCTGCCTCCAGTGGACAGTTCAGCTCCCATTCCCAGGCTAAGGGAAGGCTTCCTGAAACCTTTAGGCCCAGAAAAGATTGCTCACTGCAGAGTGCTGACCTGGAGGTTAATAGTCCAGAAAAAGCAGCTGTTTTGCGTTTTGAAGTATTACAGATCACACAGGCAAGTTTCAAAAACTTTCAAAAATAAATACTTGATTGTCCACACTCACAACCCCAGTGAGTCCTTTTATCCCACCCGTGGATGAGATTAATACAAGTGTGTCCTCCTTACTTGCCCGTTGCACCCGTTGCGCCCGTGTGCTGACCCGAAGATTGCACGGGCGCCATAGTATCAGCGTCAATTGGTGAGTAAGGGCCTTAAGTGGCCCATTAATTAATGGCGGGTGCGTGTCAGACATCATCGCGCTCCCGCCCAGCGAAATATCACGATACCGCACGTCATTTTATGTATGGACATGTGGGGCCTGCCCCCGCACAGCAGTGGGAAAATTCTGCCCAGTGTGTAAGTGAATCTGTGTGTGTGTGAGTGAGTGAATGTGTGTGTGTGTGTGAGTGAGTATATGTGTGTGTGTGTGTCAGTGAGTGAATGTGTGTGTGTGCTAGTGAGTGAGTCTGTGTGTGCAAGTGAGTGAATCTGTGTGTGTGAGTGCTAGTGAGTGAATCTGTGTGTGCGAATGAGTGAATCTGTGTGTGTGAGAGTGAGTGAATCTGTGTGTGTGTGAGTGAGTGAGTCTGTGTGTGCTAGTGAGTGAGTCTGTGTGTGCAAGTGAGTGAATCTGTGTGTGTGTGAGTGAGTGAATCTGTGTGTGTGTGAGTGAGTGAGTCTGTGTGTGCTAGTGAGTGAATCTGTGAGTGCGAGTGAGTGAATCTGTGTGTGCGAATGAGTGAATCAGTGTGTGTGTGAGTGAGTGAATCTGTGTGTGCAAGTGAGTGAACCTGTGTGTGCGAATGAGTGAATCTGTGTGTGTGTGAGTGAGTGAATCTGTGTGTGCAAGTGAGTGAATCTGTGTGTGAGTGCCAGTGAGTGAATCTGTGTGTGCGAATGAGTGAATCTGTGTGTGTGTGAGTGAGTGAATCTGTGTGTGCTAGTGAGTGAGTGAGTCTGTGTGTGCAAGTGAGTGAATCTGTGTGTGTGTGAGTGAGTGAGTCTGTGTGTGCTAGTGAGTGAATCTGTGAGTGCAAGTGAGTGAATCTGTGTGTGCGAATGAATGTGTGTGTGAGTGAGTGAATCTGTGTGTGCTAGTGAGTGAGTGAGTCTGTGTGTGCAAGTGAGTGAATCTGTGCGTGTGTGTGAGTGAATCTGTGTGTGTATGAGTGAGTGAGTCTGTGCTAGTGAGTGAATCTGTGAGTGAAAGTGAGTGAATCTGTGTGTGTGAATGAGTGAGTCTGTGTGTGTGTGAGTGAGTGAGTCTGTGTGTGTGTGAGTGAGTGAGTCTGTGTGTGCTAGTGAGCGAATCTGTGTGTGCAAGTGAGTGAATCTGTATGTGCAAGTGAGTGAATCTGTGTGTGTGTGAGTGAATCTGTGTGTGTGTGAATGAGTGAGTCTGTGTGTGTGTGAGTGAGTGAGTTTGTGTGTGCTAGTGAGCGAATCTGTGTGTGCAAGTGAGTGAATCTGTATGTGCAAGTGAGTGAATCTGTGTGTGTGTGAATGAGTGAGTCTGTGTGTGTGTGAGTGAGTGAGTCTGTGTGTGTGTATGAGTGAATCTGTGTGTGCAAGTGAGTGAATCTGTATGTGCAAGTGAGTGAATCTGTGTATGTGTGAGTGAGTGAATCTGTGTGTGTGTGAGTGAGTGAATCTGTGTGTGCAAGTGAGTGAATCTGTGTGTGTGTGAGTGAGTGAATCTGTGTGTGTGTGTGAGTCTGTGTGTGTGTGAGTGAGTGAATCTGTGTGTGTGTGTCTGTGTGTGTGTGTGAGTGAATCTGTGTGTGCAAGTGAGTGAATCTGTGTGTGCAAGTGAGTGAGTGAATCTGTGTGTGCAAGTGAGTGAATCTGTGTGTGCAAGTGAGTGAGTGAATCTGTGTGTGCAAGTGAGTGAATCTGTGTGTGCAAGTGAGTGAGTGAATCTGTGTGTGCAAGTGAGTGAATCTGTGTATGCAAGTGAGTGAATCTGTGTGTGCTAGTGAGTGAGTGAATCTGTGTGTGCTAGTGAGTGAGTGAATCTGTGTGTGTGAGTGAGTGAATCTGTGTGTGTGTGAGTGAGTGAGTCTGTGTGTGTGCATGAGTGAATCTGTGTGTGCAAGTGAGTGAATCTGTGTGTGTAAGTGAGTGAGTGAATCTGTGTGTGCAAGTGAGTGAATCTGTGTGTGCTAGTGAGTGAATCTGTGCGTGTGTGCTAGTGAGTGAATCTGTGTGTGTGTGAGTGAGTGAGTCTGTGTGTGCGAATGAGTGAATCTGTGTGTGCTAGTGAGTGAATCTGTGTGTGCAAGTGAGTGAATGAATCTGTGTGTGCAAGTGAGTGAATCTGTGTGTGCAAGTGAGTGAGTGAATCTGTGTGTGCAAGTGAGTGAATCTGTGTGTGCAAGTGAGTGAATGAATCTGTGTGTGCAAGTGAGTGAATCTGTGTGTGCAAGTGAGTGAGTGAATCTGTGTGTGCAAGTGAGTGAGTGAATCTGTTTGTGCAAGTGAGTGAATCTGTGTGTGCAAGTGAGTGAGTGAGTCTGTGTGTGCAAGTGAGTGAATCTGTGTGTGCAAGTGAGTGAGTGAATCTGTGTGTGTGAATGAGTGAATCTGTGTGTGCAAGTGAGTGATTGAGTCTGTGTGTGCAAGTGAGTGAGTGAATCTGTGTGTGCGAATGAGTGAAGGTGTGTGTGCAAGTGAGTGAGTGAATCTGTGTGTGTGTGCGAGTGAGTGAATCTGTGTGTGCGAATGAGTGAATGTGTGTATGCAAGTGAATGAGTGCGTCTGTGTGTCCGCGAGTGATGAGTGAGTGACTGAGATTTTGAGTGAGTGAACCTGAGTGAGTATGTGTGTGTATGAGTGAGTGAGTGAGTGTGTGTGAGTGAATGAGCCTGTACATGAGTGAGTGAGTCTGTTTGAGTGAGTGAGTTTGTGCATGTGAGTGAGTCTGTGTGTGTGTTAGTGAATAAGTTTGTATGTGAGTAAGTCTGTGTGTGAGTAAGTGGGTCTGTGTGTGTGAGTGAGTCTGTGTGTGCAAGTGAGTGAGTGAGCCTGTGTGTGTGTGTGTGTATGAAGAGTGAATGAGTCTGTGTGTGTGAGTGAATGAGTCTGTATGTGAGTGATTGAGTCTGTGTGTGAGTCTATATGTGAGTGAGTGAGCCTGTGTGTGTGAGTCTGTGTGAGAGTGAGTTCGTGCATGTGAGTCTGTGTGTGTGAATGAGTGAGTTTGTGCATGAGTGAGTCAGTTTGTGTGTGAGAGTGAGTTTGTGCGTGTGTGAGTCTGTGTGTGTGTGAGTCTGTGTGTGTGTGTGTCTGTGTGTGTGAGAGTCTGCGTGTGTGTGAGTATGTGTGTGTGAGTCTGTATGTGAATGAGTGAGTTTGCATGTGTGTGTGCCTGCATGTCTGTTTGTGTGTGTGTGTGTGTGTGTGTGTGTGTGTGTGTGTATGAGTGAATGAGTCTGTGTGTGAGTAAGTGAGTTTGGGTGTGTGAGTGAGTCTTTGTGAGTGTGAATCTGTGCAAGTGAGTGAGTGAGTCCAAGTAAGTGTGTCTGTGTAAAATATTGAGTGAGTCTGGGTAAGTGAGTGAGTTTGAGAGCCTGGTGAGTGAGTGAACCTGTATGAATGAGTGAATCTGAGGGAATGAGTGAGTGAGTCTGAGTGAGTGAATCTGAATGAGTGAGTCTGGGTGAGTGAGTCTGGGTGAGTCTGGGTGAGTGAGTGAGTCCAAGTGAGTGCATCAGTGTGAAATATTGAGTGAGTCTGGGTGAGTGAGTGAGTCTGGGTGAGTGAGTGAAGAAGACCATGATCCCTGAGATTGCAAGTGAGCTGGGGACACACACATTGTGCCCTCCTCCTCCTTCCTCTCCAAAAACCTGATTACAACCCAGGCCAGGAGAGGAGAAACCCTATGCTGAAAGGCGGCCCGCTTCCAATCTCTGCTTTCATATGAATTCCTCTGAGGCCAGCACGGAGTGGGTGCCACCAGAGGCATAGGCAAGGTCAGTGTTACTTAAGCCCAACACCTTAGCTAGGACCCGGCCCCCACCCCTCTCCTGGTGACCAGGACTCGGGGCCTAGTCTGTCTCTCTTTAGCTCTGCAATATAATAACACTCACAAATTTTTGAAACGCTCAGGAGATTAAAATAAACTCTCAAACATTCAAAATCTCCTTGAAAAACATCACCGATCCTACAAGCTCATAAAACAGTCAACCAAACACAGCCATCCATACTCCCATTGGGGGAAAAAACTTTAATCCACTTAACACCTCTTAATCTTGTCCAAATAAACAAACAGGCATTGAAAGACCACTTCGAAATTTATTACCAGCTCACAAAACTATTAATCAAGTAAAGCTAGCAGTCCCCTTTGCAGTTGTGTAGACATTGTCTACAGTGCTAAATCCATAAGTGAATCTTGGAGCTCAGTCAGGCATTCATAAGATTAGGCCATTTGGCAAAACAGATGCCTGCTCATATTTTTAGCCTGCTTTGTTGAAACAATTGTGGGATGGATTCTCAGCAATCTCATTCACACAGATAGCTAATATCTCATACCTGTTAATCAAAGTCAAGGGCCAACGCTCCTTCATCACTTCATCCTGGATCCTCATAACTCCCTAACTCACAGTCACAGCCTCCTGTCCCTGACCATTAACCAACTCTAAAGTTCTACTTCACCTAAATGTGACTGCCTCCTGGAACAAAGTACCTAGGTAACTCGCCCCCCTCCCTGATGCCCTGCAAGGTCTGCTGCTTAGACTTCAGCTCAACAATGAGCTAATGTCGCTAAAGCTGCAGACACTTCCCATAGATACATTTGTCTGAGAATGCAATACATTCCACAAATTCCCACACTGCACTTACAGCACACCACCTGCCCTGCCATTTCTCTCAAACCTTATTAATTTATTTGATTAGTTAATTAGTTACCAATTTAGTGAAGTTAAGACAAGTCACAGTTTCCTGGCTTGGAGACGAAGGTTTTAAAAAAAAAATAAAAAGCAACATCTCCTTCCACTTAGCACTCAGCTAAAGTACCCCGCTCCCCAGTCATTCTGTGCTCAGTTATATTAATCAAACTGCATCCTGTTACCACTCTTTAATATACCAAAGAACCTTATTTTAAAGCAAACAGTTTTATTTAAATCACTTTCTAAAATGTTGCCTGATTGCATAGGTTCATGGGAGGGTTTATATTTGGTGATGTGAAATTGAGTTTGAGTGGAAACCTAAGAAAAATAGTCACATTTCCACCGCAGTATGAAAATAGGTGGGCTAGTGAGCCATCGGTTACCTATGCGAATAAAAAGCTCAGAGAGGGATTCCTTTTTGTTTTCAAGTGAAATTTGAATAAGTCCATTCATAGTCACAATTTAGTTCATGTTTGTTGGTTTCCATGCCTTATAGCATGTTGAACAGTCAACTGTTGACAAAATAAAATTTGGGGGTGGTGTTATTATGTTAGAAGTGCTATACAAATTCAGGTTGTTACTTGTATTGCTGATGGGTGTAATGAAATCAAATTCATTGGGATTGGTGAAAATGAGTTCATGTTGTCCACCTAAACAGTGAATTCAAATAATTCCTTAACCGCGGTCCCAAATTGCAAAGAGAAGTGACTTCAGTATTTAGGGGAGAAGGGGAATGAAATTGAACTCTTGAATGGGCATCCGTCAATCCGAGCACTGCTGGTTAAAACAACGTCCAATCCTTTCCTTTGCTCTGTCCTGTACAGGGCATAAATATTAGGATGCATTGTGCCTGAGCCAGTGCCAAAGCCTACGACTGTTTGGCACTGTTAAATCACAGACTTAAATCCTTTTTGAAAATGCCTACTTACATCTGGAACTTCCATCAGTCTCCCACCAGAATTACAATGGGAGGCCAGTAGGGCTAGATTATTAGCAACTTTGTTCTTTTTCTCTCTGGGCGGGATTTTCCACACCCACCCTCCACCGCGATCTTCCGATCCCACCGCAAGTTAATGGGCTTCTGGCTGGGGCGCCGCCTCGCCCGCGACAGGGCTGGAAAATCCCGGCCGCTATCCTTTTCATCCTTTTCTAAGATTACTTTTATGTGTTTCTTTTTACATTTTTCTTTTTTCTTCCTTTCTTAGCATAGATGCACACAAGTGATGTTTATCTTGAAATAAGCGCAGTTAATCATCTGCAAAATCACCAATGCAGTAATCTTACTCGGAGCATTTGTAGGAAAGAGAACAGCAATCCCAGAAGATGATTTAAAGAATAGGGAGTTATGAAAATGGAATCCTACATCATAGGCTCTCATCACAGCTCAGGGAACAACAAAGCATCTAACTGCAGGCTACTCAGTAAGTAACCGGTTAGTCAGTCAATTTAAAATTAATAATTGAAGCTACTTTTAAAGTACCCATTTCACAGCATTTCATTATTATAATGGTACATGACTGAAATAGCACAAGATAAAAGAAGGCACGCTAAGGAGGGCAGCCAACACCAGAGCGGATTGCCTACCCCTGCCATGGTATCACTAAGCTGGCATATCTGCTTGGCAATGACTGAGAGGGACCTCCTCTTCATAGGATTCCAGTCCGCAGAGAGATAGTCAGCGGAGATGGGCCATCTGCTGCAAGAATACATTCAGCTGATCTTTTGTATAAGAAAGGCAATGCCAAGACAGTTACAAATTCTAACCTATTATTTCTGACAATATGCCAATCTTTACTATGTCTGTAACCTTTATCTTAAATTTGAGCCTATTTAAAGGCGTCATTATTCTTAAGTTCTGGTAAGATGTTTATTTGTGGAAAAGTGATGCATTCTTAAGCATGATTTGCAGGTGTACGAAATTGATTCTAGGGTGCTCATAGGCATAGAATATTCATAATTTAAAACCATTTCTGTTTTAATCCTTAAGGTAAGTTTATTTTTAAAGTGTTTAGAATGCAGGATGAAAAATTCAGCTCCTTAGTGCCTAATTTTTTGGCACTATGAGTGTTGTTTTGATTCCAAAATGGTGCTCCTGGTGCTAGCTGCATCAGACACCAATTTGATGAAGACATTAACATACAGGGAGCATCCACTGGAAGTATGCAGTCTAGGCAGATTAACTATCAGATTTTGTCCCCACAGTATTTGATAGCATGGGCAGTACAAGATGAAAGTAGAATAACGATGATCAGAAGATCCCAGGCCATTTTGCAGGCATTGCCTGAGCACAACTGAGGTCGTGAACATCTTGTTCAATTGTTCCTATAAATCGGCAAGAAGCCAGATGTAGAGTTTTGCCATTTCCCTACACAGCTGGTACATTTCAACTTTTATTCTTCTAACTCATTCGTGGTATGTCACTCCAATATTAGCTCATGTGTTACTCACAGATCAGACCAATGCATGATGCATCGATCAGCATGGCCTAAGCTCTCTCTCACTGATGAGCATGACGCATATAGGCAAAGTTAACATGTTGTTCCTTTGTCCCAAAATACACAAGGTCAAGGATAAATGGCTAATACCCAAATTGAAACTCACCCTGGGTATCAAGAGATGACTATGTTTGTGATGCTGTGGTTTGAGACATAAAAACTTTGAAATATGAGTGTGAAAGGCTTGTTGCAGGTTGCTGACATATGGGTGTGCATGAGATGCAATGAAAGGGATATGTTGTAGTATGTCTTTAAGTGGGTATATCTATAATCTGTATACATCATCAGATAGGATATGATGTCATCTGTCACATGAAACAGATTTGGACTATGTTGTTGAATATGTTGTTGACCAAAGAAGATGTGCTAGTAACTAGTCTCCAGCAAGGTGTATAGACTACTGTAAAAAAAACTCACTATACAGTTTACCAGTCCTACCTGATTGATTGGAGAGTTTGTGTTTGAAGGATAGAAGGAAACACAAAATCACAGAATTGTTACGATGTAGAAGGAGGCCATTCAGCACATCGTGTCTGCACCGGCTCTCTGAGCATTTTAACATAGTGCCAATCTTCTGACTTTCCCCCATAACCCTGCACATTGTTTCTATTTAAATAGTCATCTAATGCCCTCTAGGATGCTTCAATTGAACTAGCCTCCACCAAATTTCCAGGTAGTGCATTCCAAACCCTAACTACTTGCTGTGTGAAAAAGTTTTTTCTCACCTCCCATTTGTTCCTTTTGCAAAACACTTTAAAACTGTGCCCTCTGATTCTCGATCAATTTACGAGCGGGAACAGTTTCTCCCTATCTACTCTGTCCAGACCTCTCATGATTTTGAAAACTTCTATCAAGTTTCCTCTTAGCCTTCTTCTCTCCAAGGAAAGCAGTCTCAACTTCTCCAGTCTTTGATCATAACTGAAATATCTCATCCCTGGAATCCTTCTCATAAATCTCTTCATTCACATCCTCCCTATAGCGTAGCACCCAGAACTGTACACAACACTCCAGCTGAGGTCTAACAAGTCTTATACAAGTTCATCATAACCTCCCTGCTCTTGTACTCTATGCCCCTATTAAGGAAGCCTGGAATACTGTATGTTTTGAAACAGTTCTCTCTACCTGTCCTATCACCTTTAATGACTTATGTATTATATACACCCAGGTCCATCTGCTCCCACGCACCCTTTAGAATAGTATCCTTTATTTTACACTGTCTCTCCATGTTCTTTGCACCAAAGTGTATCAGCTCACACTTCTCCACATTGAACTTCATCTCCCACACATCTGCCAACTTCACCAATGTGCCAATGTCCTTTTGAAGTTCTACACTGACCTCCTCGCAGTTCACCATTCTCCCAAGTTTTGTGTCGTGCACAAACTTTTAAATTGTTCCCTTCACACCAAGATCTAGATCATTTATTTATATCAGGAAAAGCAAAGGTCCCAATACTGATGCCTGGGGAACTCCACTACAAATCTTCTTCCAGCCTGAGAAATACCCATTTAACCACTATTCCCTGTTTCCTATCCCTTGGCCAGTTTTGTATCCACGTTGCTTCTGTCCCTTTTATTCCATGACCTATAACTTTGTTCATAAGTCTGTTGTGTAGCACTGTATCGAACACCTTTTGGAAGTCCATACACATCACATCAATGGCCTTGCCTTCATCAACAATCTCTGTTACCTCTTCAAAAAATTCCAGCCGGCTGGTTAGACACGACTTCCCTTTAACAAATTCATGCTGACTCTTCTGAATGAATCCACATTTTTCCATGAGACTATTAATTCTAACCCAAATAATTGTTTCTAGAAGTTTCCCCACCACCAAAGTTAAACTGATTGGGTTGAAATTGCAGGGCAGATCGTTATGCCTTTTTTGAACAAGGGCATAATGTTTGCAATTCTCCAGTCCTCCGGCACCTCCTCTGAATCCAGGGAACATTGAAAGATTATTGCCAGTGCCGCTGCAATTTCTACTCTCACGTCCTTCAATATTCTTGGATGCATTATCAACTTTAAGTACCAACAGCTTATCCAATCCTTCCTCCTTATCAATTTTAAACCCTTCTAATGACTGAGTTTCCTCCTCTGTCACCACCGCCTGGGCAGCATTTGCCTTATAGGTGAAGACAGATGCAAATTATTCATTTAACGCCTCAGCCGTGCATCTTGCCTCTATGAATAAATCCCCTTTTTGGTCCCTAATCAGCCCTACTCCTCCTTTTACCACCCTTTTACTATTGATGTGCTCATAGAATATTTTGGGGTTTCGTCTTATGTTAGCTGCTAGTCTTTTTTCATAATCCCTATTTGCTTCTCATAGTTGCTTTCTCATGTCCCTCCTGAACCTTCTGTATCCAGTTTGGTTCTCAGTTGTATTTGCTACCTGACACTTATTGTAAGCACACTTTTTCTTCTTTAACTTAATTTCTATCTCCTTTGTTATCCAGGGAGCTCTGGATTTGTTTGCCCTACCCTTCGCTTTTGAGGGAATATATCTTGGACTGTGCCCAAACCATCTCCTCCTTGAAGGTAGCCCATTGTCCAGCTACTGTTTTTCCCGCCAACCTTTGGTTCTAGTCTATCCAGTGGCAGCTGATTGGATTTTGAAGATTTTGAGCTTTGAAGGCATACAATATTTGGCTGTAGCAACATTCAGGGATTTAAAATTTTGAAAAACTCAGGCTTCACAGACAAAGCATTTTTGTAGATTTAAGTCTCTACATGTTTGAAGATCACCACGTGCAGCACAATAACAGAGCATCGAGTTTAGAAAATCAGAAAGCATGCAGCTTTTCAAAGTTGGGAATGTGGAAGAAGTTGGTGGTGTACAGTTTCTTTGAGGTTTTTAAAAATTTTTCTTTGACCACTTTTGTTCATTACTTATAAAAATATTGCGGCTGTGAAAAGGCTATGTGACAGTGCAAGGCTGCTGGAAGTGGGAAGTCAGGTAATAAAACCTCAGGAATATGTCCAACCAACATTGCCTGCCCTAAATATATCATCCACCTTCACCTTTATGTGGCTAGCCACATGGAAGCATTGGCAGGGGCTAAAAACCAGGGCACCAACACATCTCTAGGATTGAAAAGATGGGAAAAAGTTAAATTCTGAGCTGGGAGAAGAAAACTGATTTGCTTTGTTTCTCCTGGAATCTCCTTGTTTCTGTTGCTGCTATTACACCTGGAACACTAAGATTGCAGATCCCGGTGTCATATTCAAGCAATGTTGCCTAATTAGCAGCAGTATGGATTTATACTTGTTTGCAGTCACAGTTCTTTCATTTCCTTCCCAAACTGGGAGGACTACTATTCATCATCATCATACTATTCACTATTTCATCAGGCCTTGCAGACCTAGCTGTACAAAATGACAGGATCAATTTGTCATTGCATTGCCAAATTGCTACATCTGGGAAGGCCTATTGCAAGTGCCTGAAATCAGCCTAGTAGGCTTGTACCAGTGAGTACATTTCAGTACATGTGGCCAGGTGATGTGCGCAGAAAAACAGCCCAAAAGTAGAAGTACAAACCAAAAACACAGGGGTTCCGTGAAACAGACAGGTACTATATTAATCGCCATTTGGTAGCATAGGACTTGAGTATTGCAAGATGAAAAGCTTCAGCACGTCTCTTTTTTCAGCAATACTCAGATACTATTTTCACTGACTGATACAACACACCACAGAAATATTTGGATCATGCCATCTCAGAGTTGGAAAAAAACATGTTTAATGCATTTTAATATTTTCCTTTCACTTTTCAGTTCTTTGATTGGTAAACTACAGAGTGCAAAAATAAAAGCTTTTATGTTCAATGTTTCTATTCGTTTTCACAAACTATTACCCTCACCCCAACCCACCCCCTTACTATTTTCCAGGTGCGCGGCATTCATTTTTTAAATTGGAAAATCCTATTTGTTTGCAATAGCGTACATCCACATTCCTGACAGTCCTCAAAATAGATTTAAAAGTAAAGATTGGAAGGCAGGCAAAATTAGGTTTGCAGTAAACGTAGTGGATTTCATTCTTAGAATGTCAATGGGCTATGCTCATGCTGAGCGTGCAACTGGTTTCATAATATAATCATTCAGCTAAATGGTCTGGGACCAATTTTTTGCATTCAGTTCCCAACACTCCCTCAGATAAAGCTGCAATAACGGCATATTTTAATAATTTACCTAAACGTTTGTCTACATTTCCATACCTGGGACTGATTGGTATTGGAATATACATGTACATCATAAATAGTCAGTGTAGTCGATAATTCAAGCATGAAGTTTTGGTTTCTGTTACTAGCAGATAGTGACCATGCTGTGTGCCAGCACTGATAAAATGCATTAATAAGCTAATATTTAGAGAGCCAAAAAGTAAAAGATTAGTCACTATAAATGTGTCGTACCATTTTTTGGGGCTCAGGATTCGCAATCTGCCCACATTGGATTCATTGGAGATGGACAGCATGCTAATTTGCTGCCCCCACCTCATTACTATGATTGCAATATAGGACTGAGCTGCTGGCTTCATCTGCATTCAGCAGGGTTGTGTGGGGTGTCAATAAGTGTTGTCCTGAGAATATGTGGTGTAGCTAGCCTACTCCTCTTAAAAGCAGTCTGTCCATCTTAAAGGGAAGGTGCATGGAATAAAGTTGCTGGAATTTACAACAGAACACCAGGACAGAGAGAATGTTTCCGGGTGATGAATGTGACACTAGAGGCATTAGTAACGGAGGTTGGCAATTGGAGAGACTCCATGGTTCTGCAGAGGTCAGGAGACCCTCAAGCTCCACCCTCAGAAGGGAGCGGTAGTAGTTGACCAGGGAAGTCAAGTCCCAGAGTCTGAACTCAAGGACTTGGCAGCAGTGCCTCAAAAAGACAAATTGCCTCATGCAGGCGATCAAGGTCAGTGAACACATCTTCACATGTAACATGAAACCACACACCAGCCTCTAATACTGCCTAATGCACCACACTCTCATCTTTCAACCAGAAAACCTCCCTGCCCCTCAAGACACACACTTAACACCCGGATATTCCACCACACCCTTGCACATTTACCAATGCTGCTAGCTTCACACATCTCACTGCCTCCACATACCTCCAGCTACTGATTTATGGCAGGAACATCAATCAAACGCAGCACTACACAATCACTGACACTTTTCCCTCTCTGATACAGGACAAGATGACACACAGTAGAAGGGAGCAGATCAGAATTGGTGGGAGGCAAGGACTTCTACATCTCCTGATCCCTGTGGAGGAGATGGCTCTTGGTATTATAAGGCTGGTTGTGATGGACCCTGTGTCATCCACCATCACTGAGAACATTGAGGGTTGATGGTTTGTTCCTGCCTCATGTCCTTCCTCAACTTCTAGCTCACCCTCCTCCTGATATCTGGCATGTGGAGCAAGCTGCAGATGGTGTGACCATGGACCTCTTACTCGCCACCTCAACCCCCTTCCCTCATCCTACACTTTCCCTTCTGAGTTCCCAGAAACTGCCACCTGCCCAGCCTTAACAACCCAGGGGGGAAGAAAAAGAAACAGCAATGGCACAGTACTAATGAGGAGGCCCTGCCATTTGGTTGGACACCGGCAACTGTCAGATCAGAAACTCACACTGCATGTACCTTGGAGGCTACTGTAGAGTGGGGATCAACATATGGTGAGTCACCAAGCATGAGGGCTACAGCCAGGGAGAAGGGATGGTTCATTTGCCAGCTCACTGGAGGGAGAGGTCCCAAACAGATTCTGCTGCAATAGACTTAAGTGAGAACATCAATTGGGTGGCATACATGGCGGATAATTATACACACAAAGATGCTGAATGTACTGGCCTTCCAGGCAGCCTGCTGTCACTGCCATGAAGCAGAGAGGAGCATGGCTCCAGGTAGCAGAGGGCGTTGCACAGAACTTCCTCTCTCTGCAGCCTCTGCTCTATCTTCCTATTGCATTGCAGACACAGAGTCACTGCCAAAACAAAAACAGAATTACCTGGAAAAACTCAGCAGGTCTGGCAGCATCGGCGGAGAAGCAAAGAATTGACATTTCGAGTCCTCATGACCCTTCGACAGAACTTGAGTGAGTCTGAGAAAGGGGTGAAATATAAGCTGGTTTAAGGTGTGTTGGGGCGGGGGGGTTTGGGTGGGGGGAGAGAGAGAGAAGTGGAGGGGGTTGGTGTGGCTGTGGGTACAAACAAGCAGTAATAGAAGCAGATCATCAAAAGATGTCACAAACAACAGAACAAAAGAACACATAGGTGTTAAAATTGGTGATATTATCTAAACGAATGTGCTAATTAAGAATGGATGGTAAGGCACTCAAGGTATAGCTCTAGTGGGGGTGGGGGGAGCATAAAAGATTTAAAAATATTTAAAAATAATGGAAATAGGTTGGAAAAGAAAAATCTATATAATTTATTGGGAAAAACAAAAGGAAGGGGGAAACAGAAAGGGGGTGGGGATGGGGGAGGGAGCTCAAGACCTAAAGTTGTTGAATTCAATATTCAGTCCCTCCTCAATATTTGAGCTCCCCCCTCCATCCCCACCCCCTTTCTGTTTCCCCCTTCCTTTTGTTTTTCCCAATAAATTATATAGATTTTTCTTTTCCAATCTATTTCCATTATTTTTAAATATTTTTAAATCTTTTATGCTCCCCCCACCCCCACTAGAGCTATACCTTGAGTGCCCTACCATCCATTCTTAATTAGCACATTCGTTTAGATAATATCACCAACTTTAACACCTATGTGTTCTTTTGTTCTGTTGTTTGTGACATCTTTTGATGATCTGCTTCTATTACTGCTTGTTTGTACCTACAACCGCACCAACCCCCTCCACTTCTCTCTCTCTCCCCCCACCCAAACTGCTCCCCAACTCCCCCCCCAACCCGGCCCACCACCACCACCCACCCCCCACCACCCACCCCCCACCCACCCCCCACCACCCCCCACCCCCTCCCCGCCCCAACACACCTTAAACCAGCTTATATTTCACCCCTTTCTCGGACTCGCTCAAGTTCTGTCGAAGGGTCATGAGGACTCGAAACGTCAACTCTTTTCTTCTCCGCCGATGCTGCCAGACCTGCTGAGTTTTTCCAGGTAATTCTGTTTTTGTTTTGGATTTCCAGCATCCGCAGTTTTTTTGTTTTTATCACAGAGTCACTGCCACTGCTTTCTCCCATCACTGTTGCTGCATGTGTGTTGGCAGGTCACCTACTCCTGGGCCCTGTGAGGATGCAGCAACACACCGTGATAAATACTGGAACTCGCCACAATGCCGCCAAAGACACTCCAGAGTACTTTCAGACCCTTTGCCATAGCAGGAATTCTTTAAAAAAAATCAACTTGCCTGCTATTTAGGTTCCTTGTCCTTTAAGAAACACAAGCATGGAACGTATTTTGCAGCTCAGCACGTGCTGTTTGAAGAATGCTGCACAAAGTCATTGCTTGGAACTTTGCGTTCCAAATCATTTTGTGAGCTCAGGATACCATGCCTTCACAGGCTTCTTCACACTGGGGACACCATGCTGATGCCCTTCATGCGGTCCGTGCTGGAACTGGCTGGCAGCTCTCCAGCAAAACAGCACTAGGCCTCCATGCTATAGAAATGAACGTCATGCTCTTAAAGTGTAAACTAACTCAATAACAGGTTGGCAAAGTATTTAGCTTTAGTAACTAATTTGCCACGATGTTTTACCTTAACCTCATTGGTAATGTTTTCAGGATCATCTACCGCGATATGCGAGCTACCTAGTGTGAAAAGAGGGAAGTTATTAAAAGAATCCTCTATCTGTACAATAGGCTGGATTGAAAGCCATGTTATAGTAATAAAGTAAACTTTCTCCTATTATTGTGAGCATTGAGTAACAGGGTTGGTGGAACAATGCACCATAGGTAAGGGGTTTGAATGCTGGCAGGGTTCATTCAGCCTTTTCAACACAAAGGATGGTAGTAGCCTCTCTAACAAAAGGCTGTCGATAACGGGACATTTGAGCTCCCAACACCATAGATTGATGGTATTCATTGGTGGAAGACGCATAAGCCAGAGGACATTGTTTTAAGGTAATTAGCAAAAGAACCAGAGAAAACATGAAGAAAAATGTATTTATACAGGGAATGGTTAGGATCTTGAATGCATTGCCTGAGAGTGCAGTGGATTCAGCTGTGACCTTTAAAAGGGAATTAGATAAACTAAGAGAAAAAAAATTGCAGTGCGACAGGGAAAAGTCAGGGGAGTCGGACTGACTGAGTAGCTCCTGGAGAGAGCCAGCATGGACAAGATGGTATGAATGGCCTCCTTCTGTGCTGTAATCAAACAATGATTCTATTTAAGGGATATAAAGCCACTCCAGGTGAATGGAGTTGAGACACAGATCCGTCTCGAAAATACTTCTTCATATTCGAAAAATGATTTTTTAACAATGTTCAAGTGACTGGAAATTAGGTACTTTAACAAATGAGACAGCAAACTGCTTTAAAATGCAAGGCCAGCTTCTAAGTTAAAGGTGAGAAAGGCAAATAAGAACCCCCCTCTAAAAGAAAGTATGAAGAGAGAGACATTTCAAAGTGTAGTAATTGAAGGTATAGCCTCTCCTACTGTCTATCAGGGATCACATGTCTGTTCTTGAAGGCTCTGACCAATGAGCCCTAAATGCAGGAAATCCGAGGAGGGGTGGGTGGGGGTGGGGCTTTTCTTGTTGAGGGCTTGGTTCAAGCATATAGCATCTGAAAAGCTCTCTGTAATAAAGTTATCAGTTCCTAGTTGAAACCTGTCCGTTACGTCAAGTCGTTACGTTTGGTGATGAGGGTAAAATAGCTCTGACGCTGCACCTCACCTTGTTAACGTGAATACACTAAAGTTTAAGTAAAAAGAAAAGACTACTCACCAGTCATGCTGCTCTTTTGCAGAATTAATCCTTATGATGCAACTATGGAAGTCTGGAGCCACTATGTAGACCACCTTGGTTTTTATTACAACGCATACAACATGGCATGGTTCTTCATGTGGGTTGGGAGCCTACCGCTGGGTGAGGCACAAAAGCCAGAGACACAGCAGTGAAACAAGAAGCTTCCGCTGTTAGAAAAATGAAAAGGCTGAGTAGAAACATTTCAGAAACAACTCCAAAGTGTGGGGGTGGCCAAGTACCGGGCACCTGAAGATTTAAGGCGGTAGGTTGCCATTACTACCATAAGAAAGGTCACATAATGAAGCAATGCAGAGTGAAATTGAAGCAGCCCAAAAGGCAGAAAGCCCCTGATTGAATTGCATAATACAGCAGAACCTGAAGCTGCCGATGCCAACATCTACTCCCTGTACAACGTCACAGCAGTAAAAACCGAACCTATCACTGTCACAATCCAAGTGAATGGGAAGCCACTAATAATGGAGCTAGATACGAGAGCCTCAATCACAGTGGTGGGAGGGCACACATTTAAATACCTAAATGAAGGTGCCCAGCCACTGAATCTGGAGCAAACAATGGCTCAATTGAAGTCATACACTGGAGAATCCATGCAGGTAAAGGGCATTGCCACAGCACCTGTGTCCTATAGGCAACAAACAACCCAGCTTCCAGTGATCATTGTGACAGGAGAAGGACCTAGTCTTCTGGGTCAAGACTGGTTACAAAAAGTCAAGCCCAACTGATCTGAAATATTTCACATGAGAAGAGGAGGAGTTCCTGAACTGCTAAGGAAATATGACAACGTATTTCGTGAAAAATTAGAGAAGTTAAAAGATTTGCAAGCAAAAAATATATGTGGATTCTCAGGCAACACTCTGTTTCTTTAAGGCCTAATCTGTGCCTTGGGCCCTAAAGGAGAGGGTGGATGCAGAATTGTCTCAGTTAGAACAGCTGGGCATCATCCAACCTGTCCAATTTTCAGAATGGGCAGCGCCCATAGTCCCAGTGGTGAAACCTGACCAAACTATACACATTTGTGGGGACTATAAATTGACCTTGAACAAGGCTTAAATCCAAAGCTAGCTGGAGGCAAATCCTATACAAAACTGGACATGAGACATGCTTACCTACAGTAAAAGCTTGATAGAATGTCTAGAGGGTATGTAAGAATCAACACCTTTGGAGTATTGTCTGCGTATGTAATCTTCCAAAGGACAACGGAGAGTTTTTAGCAAGGACTTTGTTGTGGTAGAATACCTAGATGAGGTTCTGATTACAGGGTCAACAGAAACTGAACATTTAGCCAACCTGGAAGAGGTGCGAAGAAGATTCTTGGAAGCCGGCATATGATTAAAGAAAGAGAAATGTACATTCCAAGCACCAGACGTTACTTACCTGGGTCACAGGGTAGATGCCATGGGTTTACATTCGGTAGAAGAGAAATTTAGGGCAATCACTCAGCATCCTGACTTGGAAATATATCGCTGCTCCTTCACTGTCACTGGGTTAAAATCGTGGAACTCCCTTCCTAACAGCACTTACCGAGATGTACCGAGACCACATTGACTGCAGTGGTTCAAGAAGGCTGCTCACTACCAACTTCTCAAGGTCAACTAGGGATGGGCAATAAATGCTGGCCCAGCCAGCTAAGCTCACATCCCATGAATGATTTTTTTAAAAAAACCAAAGATGCACCCTCTCCATCCAGTGTAACCAAACTGAAGACTTTCCTGGGTATGATCAGGTATTATAGCCACTTCTTGCTAAACTTATCAACAGTGTTAGCACCATTATACTTGTTAAAAAAGAATCATGAAATTCACAACAGGAAGAAACCTTTGTGAAAGTTAAAAAAAAACTATTACATTCATCATGTTTATTGGTATACTATGACCCCTCGAAATAATTGGTATTAACATGTGATGCATCTCCATATGGTGTGGGACTGTGTTATCACATGGGATGGGAGACAGATCAGAAAGGCCAACTGGCTATGTCTCAAGAACCCTCTCTGCACCGAGGAGGGTTATTTCCAACTAGAAAAGGAAGGTTTATTGGCGGTATTTGGAGTGAAGAAATTTCACCAATGCCTGCATGGATGACATTTCACCATTGTGTCAGACCATAAACCACTAATGGTTCAGTGAGGATAGAGCCATTCCACCAATAGCATCAGCAAGAATTCAGCATTGGGCTTTGATATTATTTGTGTATGAGTACATCTTTATGTACAGTTCTAGCTTGCATATTGCAAATGCAGACACACTCGGTCGCCTCCCATTCCAGATAGCTTTGTACATGCTCCAGTGGCCACAAGCAGTTGTGCTTTACTGAATTTCTTCGATCCTTCGCCTGTGTGTACAAAACAAATTAGAAATTGGATGAACAGAGATCCAATTTTGTCAAAGGCAGAGACCTTGTATTACAAGGATGGTCAAATTCACCAGTGTCTGAAGAGATGAGACCATTCCATGCTCAAAAAATAGTTATATTCTCAAGATGGTATCTTGTTTTAGGGATCAAGAGTTGTCGTCCCTTCGCAAGGAAGAGAGCCACTCTCGACGAAGCTTCACAGTGTGCATCCAGGCATATCGAAGATGAAAATGCTTGCACAAAGCTATGTCTTGTGGTCAGACATTGATAGTGACATTGAAAGCATGGTCAAGCACTGTCTCCAGTGTCAGCAACAACATAAGTTGCCTGTTTCAACTCCACTACATTCATGGGAGTAGCCTGGTCGATCCTGGGTTAGACTACATATTGATTATATAGGACCATCCTTAGGTACCATGTTTTTATTGATCATACATGGCTATTCTAAATGGATAGATATGTATGAAGTCAGATTACTGACATTGAGGGCAACCATCAAAAAGCTGCATTGATGTTTTAGGGTACATCGCCTACAGGAAATCATTGTTTTTGGAAACGGTACAGTCCTTAGCAGCAGAGAATTTCAGAGATTCATAAGTTTAAATGGAATCAGACATATTAAAACAGCACTTTATCATCCCTCATCGAATGGTTTAGCTGAAAGAGCTGTGCAAACTTTCAAATCAGGAACGAAGAGGTCATCAGAAGCTACTCTAGAAACTCGACTTTCCCACTTTCTTCTCAATTATTGCACAGTGCCTCATTCAACTAAGGGTTCAACACCGTCTGAATTATTGATGAAACGCTGCCTACATACAAGGTTAAGTCTGGTGTTTCCAAACTTAGAGGGGAAGGTAGAGAAAAATCAGAGTAATCAAAAATTGAATCATGATACTCGTAGCAAAGCTCACAGATTCACTGTAGGAGATAGTTTTGGTGTGGAATTTTGGAAGTGGATCTTGCTGGGTTCCTGGTACAATTGTCTCAGAAACTGGTCCCTTGACCTTCCAGGCGGAAGTGGAAAATCGAATTGTTCAAAAATATGTGGATCATCTTAGGAGTAGAGAGACATTCCAACAACCAGCTATTCCACCTGTGATTAATGTTGAACCATTACTCCCTAAAATGACAGATCAATCTAGAATAGGCATGCCCGATGTCTCTGTAGAGTTGCCAAACCCTAAACTGCCACTTTCTAATGATATAACTGGAACTGCAGTTCCTGATCATGTTGATCAAGTGGAAGAACCTCAAGTGGTAGAGCTATGCTGCTTTACCAAATAAGGAAACCACCTCAGAGACTTAAATCTTTAACCACCTGAGTTGTAGATATGTATATGTTGTTGGATATTCAAATGTGCTCTGTAAATAGAAGCTGTTAAAAGGGGAGGAAATGTAGCAATTGAAGCTATAGCCTCCCCTACTGTCTATCAGGGGTAATGTGGTTGTCCTTGAAGGTTCCGACCAATGAGCCCTAAACGCAGATAATCTGGGGGGCGGGGCTTTTCTTGTTGAAGACCTCGTTCAGACATGTAACATCTGAAAAGCTCTCCGTAATAAAGTTATCTGTTTCACATAGAAACCTGTCTGGTACATCACGTCATCATACAAAGGAAACGTACAAAACCCAACAGTCTAAGGAAGAGATTTAAAATGCAAAGCGCTGCATTTTAATCAACAGTAAAGACAATGGCTAGGGCAAAGAGCTATCTGGTGTAAGAATAGTGAAGTAGGGGAAAGTCAGTTTCAATACAATAGGAATGGAATTACCTGGAAAAACTCAGCAGGTCTGGCAGCATCGGCGGAGAAGAAAAGAGTTGACGTTTCGAGTCCTCATGACCCTTCGACAGAACTTGAGTTCGAGTCCAAGAAAGAGTTGAAATATAAGCTGGTTTAAGGTGTGTGGGGGGGGCGGAGAGAGAGAGAGAGAGAGAGAGAAGTGGAGGGGGTTGGTGGGGTTGTAGGGACAAACAAGCAGTGATAGAAGCAGATCATCAAAAGATGTCAACAACAATAGAACAAAAGAACACATAGGTGTTAAAGTTAAAGTTGGTGATATTATCTAAACGAATGTGCTAATTAAGAATGGATGGTAGGGCACTCAAGGTATAGCTCTAATGGGGGTGGGGAGAGCATAAAAGATTTTAAAATATTTAAAAATAATGGAAATAAGTGGGAAAAGAAAAATCTATATAATTTATTGGAAAAAAAAGGAAGGGGGAAACAGAAAGGGGGTGGGGATGGGGGAGGGGGGAGCTCACGACCTAAAGTTGTTGAATTCAATATTCAGTCCGGAAGGCTGTAAAGTGCCTAGTCGGAAGATGAGGTGTTGTTCCTCCAGTTTGCGTTGGGCTTCACTGGAACAATGCAGCAAGCCAAGGACAGACATGTGGGCAAGAGGGCAGGGTGGAGTGTTAAAATGGCAAGTGACAGGGAGGTTTGGGTCATTCTTGCGGACAGACCGTAGGTGTTCTGCAAAGCGGTCGCCCAGTTTACGTTTGGTCTCTCCAATGTAGAGGAGACCACATTGGGAGCAACGAATGCAGTAGACTAAGTTGGGGGAAATGCAAGTGAAATGCTGCTTCACTTGAAAGGAGTGTTTGGGCCCTTGGACGGTGAGGAGAGAGGAAGTGAAGGGGCAGGTGTTGCATCTTTTGCGTGGGCATGGGGTGGTGCCATAGGAGGGGGTTGAGGAGTAGGGGGTGATGGAGGAGTGGACCAGGGTGTCCCGGAGGGAGCGATCCCTACGGAATGCCGATAGGGGGGGGTGAAGGGAAGATGTGTTTGGTGGTGGCATCATGCTGGAGTTGGCGGAAATGGCGAAGGATGATCCTTTGAATGCAAAGGCTGGTGGGGTGATAAGTGAGGACAAGGGGGACCCTATCATGTTTCTGGGAGGGAGGAGAAGGTGTGAGGGCGGATGCGCGGGAGATGGGCTGGACACGGTTGAGGGCCCTGTCAACGACCGTGGGTGGAAAACCTCGGTTAAGGAAGAAGGAGGACATGTCAGAGGAACTGTTTTTGAAGGTAGCATCATCGGAACAGATGCGACGGAGGCAAAGGAACTGAGTGAATGGGATGGAGTCCTTACAGGAAGCGGGGTGTGAGGAGCTGTAGTCGAGGTAGCTGTGGGAGTCGGTGGGTTTGTAATGGATATTGGTGGACAGTCTACCACCAGAGATTCAGACAGAGAGGCCAAGGAAGGGAAGGGAAGTGTCAGAGATGGACCACGTGAAAATGATGGAGGGGTGGAGATTGGAAGCAAAATTAATAAATTTTTCCAAGTCCCGACGAGAGCATGAAGCAACACCGAAGTAATCATCGATGTACCGGAGAAAAAGTTGTGGAAGGGGACCGGAGTAGGACTGGAACAAGGAATGTTCCACATACCCCATAAAGAGACAGGCATAGCTGGGGCACATGAGGGTACCCATAGCCACACCTTTTATTTGGAGGAAGTGAGAGGAGTTGAAAGAGAAATTGTTCAGCGTGAGAACAAGTTCAGCCATGCTCTCCCCACCCCTACTAGAGCTATACCTTGAGTGCCCTACCATCCATTCTTAATTAGCACATTCGTTTAGATAATATCACCAACTTTAACTTTAACACCTATGTGTTCTTTTGTTCTATTGTTGTTGACATCTTTTGATGATCTGCTTCTATCACTGCTTGTTTGTCCCTACAACCCCACCAACCCCCTCCACTTCTCTCTCTCTCTCTCTCTCTCCGCCCCCCCCACACACCTTAAACCAGCTTATATTTCAACTCTTTCTTGGACTCGATCTCAAGTTCTGTCGAAGGGTCATGAGGACTCGAAACGTCAACTCTTTTCTTCTCCGCCGATGCTGCCAGACCTGCTGAGTTTTTCCAGGTAATTCTGATTTTGTTTTGTTTATTGTGTGCTGTCTTCTCCTGAAAGGAGAGAGGAGCATTGATTAGTCCACCCTCTATCTGCATTGCCATTGCAGCCTGGCCAACCCCACCTGAGTGAAACATTGCAAGACTCATCCAATTTGTGACGCTAGAGCTGCTATACACTCATTCCAAGCAGCCAGGGTTGACCCCTTGCCCAGATTCTATCTCCATCATATTTGCCACTCACACTCTAAGACCTTCCAAACCCATGAGCACCACCACCTAGAAGAACAAGGGCGCAGGTGGATGGCTGCCCTACAACCTGGAATTTCCCCTCCAAGTCACTCAGCATCCTGACTTTGAAATGTTTCGGCGCTCCATCACTGTCGCTGAGTCAAAATCCTGGAACTCGCCCCCCAAACACCACTGTGGTTGTAATTGCACCACATGTAGCAGATACAGCTCAGCACCACCCTCAGGGGCAACTGGGGATGGGCAATAAATGCTGGGGAAGGCCACATGCCGTGAATGACTGAATGCAAAAACAAAATTCTGAGTTGGGGATGGGGGCCAGGGAGGGGGCCAGTCTAACTGCTGTGCTAAGTGACCCACACCAACACAGTACTCACCTTTCCCGATCACAGGAGTTCAGTAAACCGCTTGCGGCACTGCACCCAGGTGTGTCTCACTACGTTATGGGAGCGGATCCTTTTTGCCGCCTCCTCCCAGGCACATTTTGTTAGGTGTGGGGGGGGCCTCCTCCTCCCGGCCCTTGGCACTGGGATGTCATGCCGTGCTGCCACCACCTCAAGGAGGGCAGCGAGACACTCATCCAAAAATCTCAAGGCACACTGCCCCTCCGACCTGCCCTCCTGCCTGGCCTGAGAGCGCTGTCTGACATCCTCCTGTGCAACATCGGTGACAGCCTTTGGAAGGCTTCCTGCGCCATTTTTGAATAGGCCGCCAGGTCGCCATTGGACCCAGCAGTCAATGGCCTCCTGCCGCTGCCCGCCTCTTCCCGCTGCTCTCAGGAGCTGTGATTCATGCTGGGCAAGCCTTCATTGGCCCCCCCGCATAAAATCGCAGGCGGCGATCGGCTCCGCGTCCGCCGGTGCCCGTTCTCGCCCAGCCCGCCGGCCATCAGTAAAATCCTGGCCACCGTATCCAGGTTATTCTCCCATTCCCTGATGTGTCGCAGTGGAATTTTGGCCTGTATTACTTGGGAGTTGGAGTATTAAAATAGGGAAGTCTTGTTACAACTGTACAGAGTGTTGGTGAGGCAGCACCTGAAGTACTGTGTGCAGATTTGGTCCCCGTATTTAAGAAAGGATATACTGGCATTGGAGGTGGTTCAAAAGAGATGGACAAGGCAGATTCCTGGGATGAAGGATGACTTATCAAGAACAGCTAAACAGGTTAGGCCTTTATTCATTAGAGTTTAGAAGAATGAGGGGTGATCATATTGAAACGTACAAGAGTCTGAAGGGGCTTGACAGGTTGGTGTTGAGAAGATGTTTTCACTAGTGAGGCGATCTCGAATGAGGGGACATAGTTACAGAATAAAGGGGCACTCATTTAAAACTGGGATGCGAAGGAATTTCTTCTCTCAGAGGGTAGTGAGTGTCTGGAATTCTCTACCCTAGATAGAGTTGTGGGGTCTAGATCTCTGAGAGTATTTAAAGAGGAGGTAGATAGATTTTTGAAATATTGGGGAGTTGAGAGCTATGGGGAGCTGACACGAAAGAGGAGTTGAGGTCTGGGGCAGATCAGCCATGATCCTATTGAAGGGCGGAGTAGATTTGAGGGGCTGAATGGCCTACCCCTGCTCCTATTTCTTATGTTCTAATAATCCTTGCAAAAAATGACTGGTCATATCCTGCCAATTAGTGTACTTGTCCATTTTCCTGATTCTCTGGACAGAATCTCCCAGCAGCAGCAGGGTTGTCAGTGGCAGGACTGGATGTGCACTGCACTTCCACTTGTAATTGGGAAGTCTGGCCACATGAAATTACTTGGCAGTCAGCCAATTACGTATTCATGTGTGAGGAGTGCAGTGAATTATGCGATGTGGCAGATAGGATGTTACTTCATGGGATTGAAGGTGCAGACGGCATACTTAAAGGCCGCCCAGACCGCGATTCATTCCCTTCAAGCCAGGAGTATTACTCTCCCTTCCTGAGAGGAGGTTTTGGGAATTGCAACTAGTGCCACCCCCTCATCAACAGCCACCTGGATCCCTAAAAACTGGAAGCCATCAATGTACACCTCCCTCAACCATCTTTGACCTTCTCTCCATTACCCTTGACCTTCACTCCATCACCCTTGCCTTGCTTCTGTGACCTTTGACCCACCACCCCATCACCCTTGACCAGCTATAATTGACCATCAAACTTCACCCCAGCACAATGGAACTGACCCCCATTACCCTTGGCCTATCATCTGTCATTCTCAACCCTCCAGCTATCATCCTTGACCTTCCCTCTGTTGTCCTTAACTCTCAGCATTTCACCATTGACTATCCCTGTGTAAAATTGATCTCCCTACAATCATGCTTGGCCTACTCGCTTTCGATATTGACCTTCCCTGTGTCATCCATCTTCCTCTCTCTGGCCCCTATGAAACTTCATAGGGCTGCCACCTCTCTCCCTCCCTTGGTCAGCCATGCCCGTTCCCCTTTGACTGCCGTCATCCGATCTCAATCATAAAAGCCTCCTCTCCCGTTGTTTAACAAAACTCCCCGTACAATAGAAAGCAGCCCCTACGCACTCCAAACCTACCAGGGAGACTGCTTCGCCTGCTGCACGCCATGCTTAAGCACTCATGAATCTGAAGGTATGTGTTAATTCTGGTGAGACTGCCTTTTAATGAGAATGCATGGTGTGAAAATTGATTTAAAAGAAGTTCCCAGTGCTTGCTGTCAGGAAGCTTGATCCATGCCTTCAATCTGCCACCAACTTAATACTGTTGGAAAGCTGACTTCTGGCCTTCCGGTCAATTAAGTGACCCGCTTGTCTCATTTCCCACCCCTGGGAACTTCACAAGATTCTGCCCTCTGTCTCCTGCTGCCAAGCCATTTTTCTAACCAGGTCAATAATTTGTCTTCACTTCCATTACCTGCAACTTTAGCTACCAGTCTAGATGCAATCTATCTTAATTTTCAAAAGGCCTTTGATAAGGTTCTCCATAATGGACTAATGAATAAGATCAGAGAATGTGGAGTCAGAGGATAAGTTGCAGAATGGATTGCTAGCTGATTTCAAGACAGAAAGCCGAGAGTGGGAATAAAGGGTGTAACTCAGAGTGGCAGAAGGTAGGAAGTGGTTTTCCACATGGATCAGTGCTGGGTCCTCTGTTGTTCACAATTTACATTAACAGTTTAGACATTAGAATCAAAAACATAATTTCTAAATTTGCAGTGACATTAAACTGCTGAGGATAGTCATACCAAGGAGCACTACAACAAATTTCAGGAGTACATTATGAAACTTGCAGTATGGGCAAATAATTGACAAATGAAGTTCAGCACAGATGTGAGGTGGTGCATTTTGGTAGGAAGAATAGAGCAGTCACCTATTAATTGGAAGGTGCAAGTCTAGGTGTGGTAGATGGACAAAGGGATCTTGGAGTACATATTAATTAATAAAAATTCCACCACAGATTAGCAAGGCCAAAAAAAATCAAACTAAGCACTAGGTTTTGTTTCTAAAGGGATGGAATTGAAAAGTAGGCAAGTTATTGCTAATCTTGGTTGGCTCACACTGAGAGGACTGTATTGAATTTTGGTTGCTATGTTATAAGAAGGGTATTAGAGGCACTGGAGAAGGTACAGAGAAGATACCACAAATGATGATACTAGAAATGCATGGAAATACTTGTCAGGAGAGGATTGACAAGGTGGGTTTCTTCTCTCTTGAAAAAACGCTTAAGGAGTAACTATTACAATTCCTGTAGAGGCTGACAACTTTTAAAAAATGATATGAATTCCCAGTGATTGATGGAAAGAATCACACAACATAATTTCACATTTTAAGACTTTTACTGTACCCAACAAACTGACTCTGCAAGACGGTTGTTTGTTATGGGGAATCAGTTATTCTTCCTCAAATTCCAAACACGAGTGTTAGAAGAACTGCACCTCAATCACATGGAAATCGTCCAAATGAAAGCATTAACTCGTCTACATGTATGGTGGCCACACCTGGATAAAGACATTGAAGGCATGATCAGTGATTGTCTTTCATGCCAAGAAATGAAGTCTTCTCCTGCACCTTTCCCATTACATCCATGGGCTTGGCCTGACCACCCATGACAGAGATTTCATGTGGACTTTGCTGGACCACTTCTCGGACATACATTCCTGATTTTGGTGGATGCCTGCACAGTGGCCATATGTTATTTCCATGAAGTTGACTACTTCAGAAAAGACCATTGATGCTCTCCAGAATGAATTCATTACTTTTGGATTGCTGGAGCAGATTGTGTCTGACAATGGCACACAGCTCATATCATGTGAATTTCAAATATTCCTGAAAATCAATGAGATCAATCCAGATTCTCATATTGCCTTACCATCCTTCCTCAAACGGTGAAGCGGAGCGCTTTCTCCAAACATTAAAAATGGCCGTATTGAAGGGCAGGATGCAAACGGATTGGAAGTTGAAGCTGAAGAATTTTTTGATGAATAGTAACACTCCATATTCAACCACAGGCGTATCTCCTGCTCAGCTGATGTGTGGAAGATGACTGCATACCAGAATGGATTTGCTGTGTCCAGATTTGAAAGGAAAGATTGACTCAAGGCAACTTGATCAGAAAAGGTCACATGACACAAGTAAACCAGCTTGAGTTTAATCAGGATCAGTCTGTTTGGGTCCGAAATTAATGTAGAACACCAAAAATGGCTCCTGGGAAAAATCATCAAGCATTGAGGACTACTGACTTATGATGTTGAATCTTCCTATGGAATTTGGAAGAGACACGCTGACCAGATTAGAGAAGCTAAATCCAAGGAACCAAATTTCCAGGGATTTCCAGTTACAGTAGAAGATTTCTGGGAAACATCTGCTCCAGTTGGTGAAACCTGACTTGATTCAACTGACAAACCTATAATACCTTTAACTGCAACAGTTGAACATGAACAGTATCAAGTGAAACAGCAGAACCTTTCATTTTTAAGCAAACAAACTCAGATACCTAAGCCAATACTCCTCTCTAGACCAAAGCAAAACTGCAAACTACCTGACCAATTTGTTCCTGGCTAAAGGGGAGGAGAAGTGATGTTTGCGTTTAGTGTTTATCTTTTTTTTGTAAAAGGACATTTTAGTTAAAGAGCTGTTACATAAAACTTGCCAGTAGGATGTGCTAAGTCCCGGATGTATTGTCCTCTGGTGGAGAATAAGGCATAAAATGTTTTTCTGTTTTTCATACAGGAAGTTGGAGTTCAGAAGCAGATAGCTGTGAGTATATTAATTGTTAAGAAGTGACAAAGCACTTTAAGACCAGTTTGATACAATTGTACCAGGAACCCAACAAGGTCCACTTCCCAAATTCTGCACAGAAACTATCTCTTACAGTAAATCTACGGGTGTTCAATTTTTGATCACTCTGATTCTTCTCTACCTTCCCCTCTAAGTTTGGAAAAACCAAATTTTATCTTATAGGTGGTGTTTCATCAATAAGTCAGATGGTATTGAACCCATAGTTGAATGAGGCATCATATGATAATTGAGAAGGAAGCAGGAAAGTTGAGTTTCCAGACTACCATCAGATAACCTCGTCATTCTTGATTTGAAAGTTTGTACAGCTCTTTCAGCTAACCCATGTGATGAGATGGTAAAGTGCTATTTTAATATGTCTGATTCCATTTAAACTCATGAATCTCTGAAATTTTGTACTGATAAAGACTGGACCGTTATCTGAAACAATGACTTCTGGTAGGCTATGTATACTAAAACATTGACAGGGCTTTTCAATAGTTGCAGTCGATGTCGTTGAATTAACTTCATACACATCCATCCAATTAATGTGCATCTATGATCAATAAAAATATGGTACCTAAGAATGGTCCTACATAATCAATATGTAGTCTAACCCGGGGTCCATTCCCACAGATGCAATGGAGCTAAAACAGGCAACACTTGTTGCTGATAATGGAAATAGTGCTTGACCATGCTTTCAATGTTGCTGTCAATGCCTGGCTACCAGGCATAGCTTCGCACAAGCATTTTCATCTTCGATATGCCTGGATGTGCATTGTGAAGCTCTGTCAGGAGTGATTCTCTTCTTTGCAAAGGGACAACAACTCTTGATCTCCACAACAAAAATCCATCTTGAAAACTTAATTCTGTTTTACAGGCATGGAATGGTCTAATCTCTTCAGACACTGGTGAATTCGACTGCTCTTGCAATACCAGGTCTCGGACTTCCGACAAAAATAGATCTTGGTTCACCAATTCTTTATTTGCTTCTTGCACAGATGAAGAGCCCAAGAAATTCAGTACAAGCCAAACTTCTTGTGGCACTGGAGCATATACAATGCTATCTGGTAATGGGAGACAACTGAGTGCACCCGCATTTGCAAATATGCAAGCCAGGATGATGATAAAGGTGTACTCATGCGCTGATAAAATCAAAGCCCAAAGTTGAATGTTTGCTGAGGTTACTGGCGGAAAGGCTTTATCACTGAATAAACCCATTAATGGTTTATAGTCTGACACAATGGTGAAATGTCATCCATGCAGGTACTGGTGGAATTTACACTCTTGTTCAGAAAGGACTGCAAGGATAAAGTCGGCAACTGCAGATCAGTTTGACCTCTGTGGTATGGAAGCTTCTGGAAACTATAGTTTGGGATAAAATCAATAGTCACTTAGATATATGCTGGATAATTAAGGTAAGCCAGCATGGATTCATTAAGGGAAAATCATGTTTACACTAATTCGCTGGAGTATTTTGAGCAGGTAACAAAGGTTGATAATGACATCACTTTTGATGTGGTGTATATGGATTTTCAAAAGGCATTTGCTACAGTGCCACACAGCAGACTTGTGAACAAAATTCTAGCTCATGGAATAAAAGGGAAAGAAGGCACTTGGATGAGAAATTGACTGACAGGCAACAAAGTAGTGGTTAATGAATGTTTTTCAGATTGGAGGAAGGTTTGTAGTGGAGTTCCCCAGAGGTTAATGTTGGGACCCTTGCTCTTCCTGATACATATTAATGACCTAGACTGTGGTATTCAGGGCATGATTTCAACATTTGCAGATGATACAAAGATTGGAAACATTGTCAACTGTGAGAATAGCCTTGAACTTCAAAAGGACATAAACAAGTTGGTGAATTGGGGAGACAAGTGGCAGATGAAATTCAATGCAGAGAAATGAGGTGATTCATTTTTGCAAGAAAAATGAGAGACAGTACAAAATAAAGGGAGAAATTCTAAAGGCAGTGCAGGAACAGGTGGACCTTGGTATATATGTACCATGTATATGGGCATGTTGAGAGCAGTTAATAAAGCATATAGTATCTTAAGCTTTATTAATTAGGGGCATTGAGTACAAGAGTAACCAGGTCATGTTGAACTTATATAAAATACTAGTTAGGCCTCATCTGGAGTACTGCACCCAGTTCTGGGCACCAAATTGAGGAAGGATGTGAAGGCACTGGAGAGAGTACAGAGGAGATTGATTAGAATAATTCCAGGGATGAATGAGGAGAGATTGGGACTGTTTTCCTTGGAGAAAATAAGGCCAAGGGGAGTCTTGATAGAGGAATTCAAGATCCTGGGGCGTATGGACAGGATTAATAGTGAGAAACTGTTCCCACTCAAGAGAGAATCAAGCACTAGAGGGCACAGATTCAACATAATTGGCAAAAGTAGGGAAAAATAATGTGAGGAAAATTTTTTTCACCTAGAAGTGGTTGGAGTCTGGAATGAACTTCCTGAGATGGTGATAGAGGCAGGTTCCATTAAGGTATTCAAAAGGGATTTGGATTGTTACCTGAAAATCTGCAAAGTTACAGGGATAAGGCAAGGGAGTGTGACTGGGTAGAATGCTCTTTCAGAGAGCCAGTGTAGACTTGATAGGCTGAATGGCCTCCTTCTGCACTGTAAAGACATGGTGGTTCAATGGGAGTAGACTCAAGTGGATCATAAACACCAGAATTGACTGGTTGGGCCAGATGGCCTGTTTCAGTGCCATATACCCTGTATAATCTTTATAAGGGACTTTATCAAATGTCTTCTGGAAGTTCACATAAATAACATCCACAGACATTCCCCTGTCCACGACTTCATCTCCTCAGAAAATTCAATTGGGTTTGTAGGGCATGATATACTTTTAACAAAACCATGTTGGTTCTCTCGATTTAACTGAAAACTTTCAAGGTGTTCAGCCACTTCATCCTTAATTATAGACTCTATCAATTTCCCAACAGCAGATTCTGGAAAAACTCAGCAGATCTGACAGCTTCTGTGGAGAGAAAGATAGAGTTAATCTTTTGAGTCTGTACGACTCTTTAGAGCTAAATGGAAGTAGAAATGTGGTGAAATATATAGACTGTTTAAGGGAGGTGGAACAGGTGAAGCTGGATAGAAGGCCAGCGATAGGTGGAGGCAAAGGAGAAATTGTGAAAGATGTCATGAACAAAAGGTCAAAGAGTTGTTAATAGTGGTGGTTCTGGCTAAAGGAGGTGCTAATGGTGGCATTAAGAGTGGAAAGCAGAATGGGCTAATGGCAGGACCAGGGTAAGCACGCTGGAAAGTGACAATTGGCCCTAGTGGGGGTGGGAGGGGGCGGAGGGGTGATGGTGGGGAAAAAAAGATCGAAATGGCTAAAAGCTGGGGATAAAACAATGAATAAAAATGGAAATAAATTTAATAAAAAATAATAATAATGAAAATAATTGGGGAAAAAGATTTATATTTAAAAGTTTATTTAATTTATTTTTCCCCACTTATTTTCATTATTATTATTTTTAAAAAAATTATTTCCATTTTTATTCATTGTTTTATCCCCAGCTTTTAGCCTTTGTGACCTTTTTTCTCCCCCCACCCTCACTCAGGCCATCTGTCACTTACCAGAGTGCTTACCCTGGTCCTGCCATTATCACATTCTGCTTTCCACTCTTAACATCACTATTAGCACCTCCTTTAGCCAGAATCACCACTATTAACAACCTTTTGACCATTTGTTCATGACATCTTTCACAATCTGTCCTTCACCTCCACTTATTGCTGGCCTTCTATCCAGCTTTGCCTGTTCCACCTCCCTTAAACAGTATATCTTTCACCACATTTCTACTTCTCTTTAGCTATGAAGAAGAGTCATACGGACTTGAAACGTTAACTCTGTCTTTCTCTCCACAGATGCTGTCAGACCTGCATTTTTCGAGCATTTTTTGTTTTGTTTCAGATTTCCAGCATCCACAGTATTTTGCCTTTATCCCAACAGCAAATGTTGGGCTAACTGGCTTATAATTCCTTGGTTTTCCTTTGTCACCTTTCTTAAATAGCAGAGTGATATGCATGATTTTCCAATATAAAGGAATGGTTTCAGAATCAAAAGACTTTTGGACAATCACATTTGGGGCATCTGCAGTGTTCTCACCTACCTCCTTTAAACTTGAGGATGGAAACCAGCTGGCAAACTCCTCAGTGTCATTATTTTCTTCATTGCTGTTATTTTGCTTATGTTAGATTTGTTGAGTCCCTGTTCCTGATTCAGTTAATAGTTACCCTGGGATTTCTGACATGTAGAACTCTTCTTCCACGGTAACTACCAGCCCCTCAATAAATCACTCTTGAGCCATCTTTCCATGAAAACTACAGCTCCAACACCAACCACCCTTTTCTTTAAAGTCCTCTCCAAATATTTTGTTTCCCCTCAGGTCTGTGCATCTCTTTACTGCAGCTTCATTTTTAAACCTGCCCAATTAAGGACAAGATTCTCACTCTCAAGGTGGGTAGCATGCATTGGGAAATTTCCCAGCCCACCACACCTGGCTTAGGGAAAAATACCCCAAAAGGTGTGATTTTTGGCTCCAGGAGTGTGGGTGTGGGATGGAGTCGGGTCTGCTACCCCAGATGCAGATTGGAGGCAGCCACAGCGGCTGCCAAGTGCTGAGGTGGGTTATTTAAAAGGCCTGCCCTGGTTCTTTGCCCCAGTTTTTATGTTAAATGGTAGGCCCTCTAGTTCTCATCCCTAACAACCCCATGAGCCTCCGACCCACTCCCATGCTCCACCCATGCCATCTCATGCCCCAACCCAAACATCCCTCATACCTTCCATATCGACTCATGCCCACCACACATTCCACACATGGCCACTCATACCCTCCATGCCAAATTAATACCAGCTCATGCCAAACCATAACCCCACCCACCATCCTTTGCGTTGACACCCTCAATGCCAACTCACTCAGTATCTATCATGGGCATACCTCAAGAGCCATATTGAAATGAAACCTCTATTATAGTCTTCAGTGTAAGAAATATGCTTCCGTTCATGAAAGCACACCCTAAGATTTAAAAACCCGCTAAATACCTAATTCTTACCAAAACAAGCAAATAAAACAAACAGCTCAGCAACGAGTTGAAATGGCCCTGCTAAGTTTGGGTTTCTTACCTGAGAGTCACACCTCGCCCGCTTTCCCGTACTGACAAAAATCAGATCTGTTGGAAAGGGGGCGGGATTTACGAATCTGGGTCCCTTCTCCTATTTGGGGAAAAAAAAAGTTCTAAATTTCCACCCCTGTCTCAACATTGAAACAGTCTTAATTAAGGTCACGAGTGGCATCTTCTGTGCCTGTAATCATGATGCATTTCCTCCTCGTACATCTTTTGGCCTATGAGCAGCTTTTGACATTGTTGACAACAGCACTCTCATCCAGTGCCTTTGAGCCATTGTTCAACTCAATAAGGACTTCTCTTGCTTGGTTCAATTCTTATCTATCAAATCATAGCTTAGAGCATCTTCAGCAATATCCTGTTGTCTACTCACATTGAGGGCAATAGGTTTTCCTCTCGTCCATGCATTGTTACCTCTGGTGTCCTAAAGATCTATACTGTGCCTCATATTAAGATCTTCATCAACATGCTGCTCCTTAGCAATTTGATCTGAAGAAGTTAGATAATGTTCCATTTGTACAATGCTAATATTCAACTCTACCTCTTCACTAACTGTCTTGACGCCTTCACTTCCTCTGTGTTGTCAAAATACTTGTCCAACATCCAGTCTTGCATGAGCTACAATTTCCTCCAGTTAAACAGCTTTGGCCTCCAGCCATAAATTTTATACCCTTACAACTAATTCCATCTCTTCAGTTACTGTCTCCTATTGATTGAGACATTTCACAACTTTTTGATCCTAAGCTGAGCTTCTGACTCTATCCTTTCTACCACAAGGATTACCTTAGTAAGTTCACCTGCCCTTATCCTTACTTAGCTAATCTACAGGTGAAACCCTCATCCATGCCTTTTTAGCTTTTGACATTTCCAACACTGTCTGGGCAGGCCTCCCACACATACCCTCCACAAACATCAGCTCATTCAAAACTCTGCTGCCCATTTCCTATCCTGCATAAAGCCCTACTAACCCATCATCCCTATGCTCATAAACCTACAATGACTGTTGGTACCCCAATGCATCCAATATACAATTTGCATCCTCACGTTTAAATTTCTTCAGAGCTTTGCTCCTCACTATTTCTGTAAGCTTTCTCCAGCCTCGTAACACTTGAGAAACCTACTTTCTTCCAACTCTGGTCTCTTGTGTACTCTTAGCCCCTCCCTTGATGACTGAGTATTCACCATGGAGGCCATATGCTCCAAATTCTTTTCCTAAATTTTCCTGCCTCTCCACTTCCCTCTCCTCTAAGAATTAAGAAATACGATCTATTTAATTTAACCAAGCTTTCAACTAGTCTTCCTAATATCTCCTAGCTCCTCTGGCTTGGTGTTTAATTTTACCTGACTGCACTTCTTTGAAGTACCTTTGGACATTTTTGTACATTAGAGGCACTACATAAATGCAGGTTGTATTTGCTGATTGTGAAAGGCCCATGAGATCCAGGTCACAAGCCTCAATTGCAAAAGGGCAACATCTCCTGGTTATAATCTTTAGGCATCAGTGTCCAACCCATTATGGCTGTGATGAAATATGAATTCACCAGGAGCAAGATTTTACAGCCTTGCTGCAGCATGTCCTTCTTCCCCCCACCCCGCCCCAGCTCCAGCGGATGCGGTGAACCATTTAAATCTCCATTCAGTTTGGTGGGACCGTACTATCCCGTCAGGCAGGAGGGGCCATAAAATCCTGGCCCATAAGATCTTATGTAGTTTCATTGAGTAGCAGCCAGTAGTGTCATGGAGTGGGTGGATGTTTGCTGGGATGGTGTATCGTAGTGGGAAATTTAAATTGCTGATATCCTAGACTGCAGTAGGCAGTGCTAGGATGAGGAATTGCCAGTTTCAGAGACCCTTGCCAAAAGTGGGAAGCTAGAAATACCTCAAGTCTCTGAATGTTTCAGATGTAACCCTAATCCAGAACTGATTAAGAATGGTACAAAATGCTAATCTGTCTTTCTGTTGCAGATGGTGATGAACCTGTTTGCAGTTCTAGTATTTAGTTTTTATTTCCGATTTCCAGCATTACCTTAACCAATACTTCAATTGTTCTTGACCAATCACTCCAAAACAGTCGAAAATCTATAAATTATCCACAATATTTAGTGTCTCAAATGATGATTCTCTAAATAAATAATTATTGATTTTAGACTGGTTTACCTAATTAGACCAAATAGCAACAGATTCTTGAAGCTGGGATCGATATGTACCTAGAAATGGAGAGAGGGATAAACTTGAACCAACTGGTCTCTTTGCTATTTTCACATGTAATTAATGAGCACATTAATCTACAACATTTCAGTCCACTGAATTCCAATGCACTGAATTCTATGCCTAGGGTAATTCTCAATCCCAGCTCACCCCCAGAAGGCTCAGAAATTACCCACTAATATTTGTCCTTTCCAAAATGCTAATACCAATTTTAGTCATATAACGTTTACAATCATAATTTTATGGTGCAATGGCTATGTCCTGTGCTTTCAAACTTCAATGAAATAATGCAATATCTTTAAGGCTGAAAATGATAGAGCAAAATTATTGCATAAATCCTGCATTTGTATCAAATCCACCTGTCATTTTATCAGGGAGGTTAACCAACTGCAAATAAATGAATTATGGAGCTAAATTTTGAGGCCTCACTGAGGTGGGAATGGAAATGGGTGGAGGGGTGAAAAAACCAATGGCAGCTGGCTCGTTTCCCATTGCCATTCTTGGCACGGGTGACTTGCACCAGGGCAGTGAGAAGGACGGCCATGATATTGATTAATGTAGTAAAGAGCTCATTTAGAGCTCGTTGAGGGACATGTTCAGATTTTGGCAAAAGTGCCTGTGCTGCACACACTGTCTGGGGCAGAGCAGGTGCATGGAGATAGCAACACAGTGGGGAACAATGGATGCCCCAACAAATCAGAGGGCGGAATCATCCCATATTTGAATAAAGTGTTGTAGCGGGCAGGAAAAAGGATGTTTTACCCATAGGCAGCAATGGCAGCTTTTCTTTTCTGCGAAACGCACCATCCACAATACATTCAGATTTGCCCACCACACCATGACCTCAGCACTTCCTCACTCCAGGCGCCATATTTAAAGTGCACAAGAGCGCATGCCTACTTGTATTCAGACCAGGACTACTCCAGGCAACAGGTGGCCCTGAAAACAAAGAAGATGGTAGCCCCCAAATTTAGTGAATCCCCCCTGGGGCGCCTGCTGGACACAGTGGAAGGCAGCCATGATGTCCTCTACCCTGATCTAGCCGCAGCAGTTCCACCAGAGTCATTAATCTGGCCTGGGAGGCAATAGCAGCAGTGGTCAGCACCATCAGAGCACAGAGGAGGTCAGCCATCCAGTGCAGGAAGTGGATGAATGCTCTCATCTGTTCCACTAGGATGAGTCAACCACCTCATCACTCTCAACTAAACTCTTCCATAGCCATCACACATCCACAGGGATCTCACACCTCAAGGGACAACACCACTAACACTCACATATCCTCACATCTCCATCAGGCTCATCTCCTCGAGTTCAATTCTTATCCCATCCACGGCTCCGCTCACCCCACAAAACATTCCATGCAGTGCCATGCATCCTGCTCACATTCTCTCCATCTGTTTTCACACAAGAGAAGCTGGCTAACATAGGTAGGGAGAGGTCCCGGGGCAGGGGGGAGTGGGGGTGGTCCACATTAGGCCCCTCACTCACTTTGAGGAGTGTGCCATCGCACTGACTGGTGAGGATGTGGATCGTGCCTGTGGCAGCGATGAGGTTGGTGGCGAATACCCACGTGAGAATTCTGCACCACATCTCTCTCAGCGCAACTGTGAATGCTCTCTCTCCTGTTTTTGACTCTGCTGCCATGCACTAATCATCTCTACTTTGGTTCAGAGGGAGCTGTGTCAAGCAACCGATACCCTCTGCCAGCCTGCCCTTCAGCTCCATCCATGTCCTCACCTCCAGCTAAGAGGACAGCTCCTCCATTGAAGAGCTGGAAATAAGCAGCTTGGAAGACCCATCGCAGCGCTTACCCACACCCTGCACCAGCGCAGAGACATACACCTCGGTGGGACCTAAATCTGGAGCAGGCTCAGGTTCACAATCGAGTAGTCACCGCACAGGCGCGTGTCCGTAGCAGGAGGAGGCAGGTTCAGCCCAGCTCCCTGGTGCTCGGAGGACTGCTGGGGAAGAGGCATCTGTGAGGTCCAAGTCAGATGATTAGCCTCTGGATTCGGCCTGCCAACTCATCTTGGAGAGTCAGCAGAAGGCGGGGGCACGTCACGCAGAGCTATTGGAAGCCCTCAACAGAGTGGTAGGTGAGTCGGATGATTGTGTCCACCTGCTCTCTGATGAAGTGGTGCCCACATGTGTGCAAATGGAGGTCTCCATGGGGAGGATGGCGGACACCATGGAGACCTTGGTCCAGCAGAACGTGGAGATGCACGCACACCTGCACTCCATTGTGGTAGCCATGGTGAGTTCCGACCGCGGCAACACGAGAGGAAAACGGAGCACTTTGATGTCCTTCCAGGTGCTCCTTCCCCTAAAGGAGTCAGGCCAGGGCACTCAAAGGGAGGAGGAGTGGCAGCTGGACACCCCTTGTTCATCCACCTGGGCATCTCAGAGGCCGGCCCCCCCCTCTGAGTCCCCCTGAAGCTTGTCCTCTGTCACTATAGAGGGAGCAGCTGGCCCACAGCAGGGCAGCTAAAGTAAGTTCGGGCCTTCAAGGCCTTGACTTTCGAGGGAGTGCACGCCAAGGACATCAGAGGCAACAGGGCAACCATTGCGGACTGTCACCACCCCTGCTGTGGATGTCAGTGCAGCACCTAGGAGTGATCAACCAAGAAAAGTTAAGAAATTCAGATCACAAGTGTTTGCACTGGTGAACACATTTTGTCAAATTATAATCTGAAAATATATTCACTTTCACTGAAAAATGTGTAATGGCATCTTTCAGCTTCATTTAGAGGCTTCACAAGTCCTCTCCCTGCACCCCACACTCCCCCCTCCCCCACTAGCAGTTCAGTTGCACAAAGCAAGACCATGAGTGATTCTGGTGGAAGAAGTGTGTGTCTGGCAGGGCCTTTTGGAGTGTCGTGCAAACACTCTCCGATGCACGCAGAGCCTTGGCTTTCTATGTGGTAGTACTTCCTTGATTTGGAAGGCGATACAGTGTGGGTGGCAAATGTGATGGAGGCAGCATTTGGGTAATTAGATCATCGGCTAATGTCTCGGTGCAAAGCGGTGAGGGCACTTCACACTCGCTTGAGGTGCAGGCGGAGACAGAGTCCCCATGGCGCCGGGAGTCGGAGGACTGCTGGGGACCAGGAACATGCCATTACACATTTTTCAGTGAAAGTGAATATATTTTCAGATTATAATGTGACAAAATGTGTTCACCGGTGCAAGCATTTGTGATCTGAATTTCTTAAGTTTTCTTGGTTGATGATGTGCCTTTGGAGTCGTCCCTGAGGCAGCAGACACTGGAAGTCCAGCAGGGTGTGCGGGAGGATCTGGCGGAGATACATGAAGCAATGTGTGCCATGGTCTCCCTGATGGAGACAATGCAGCAATGTAATGACCCTCATGGCCGAGCGCAATTCTTCCTCCATGGAGAGAGTGACTACTCTCAGGGAGAGGCTCCTCCAGGAGAACAACAGGGCTTCCAGGGGATGCACTCGGATCTGCAAGCCCTCACAGCGGCATTGACCTCAGCTGGTCAGTGTCAGTGTGGGAGATGGATTGGGCACCCATTATCCCAGTTCAGTGCCCATCCATCAATGGTGAGCAGGGAGGTCCAAAGTAACTTCACTTTGGCGCACAAGTTGAATGTCCTCTCTGCAGGCTCCTCTCAGGGTGCTCCAGATGAAGGTAGCAGCTTCTCTGCCCCTCTGCCAGTGACTGTGGGATCCAGTGAGGCTGCAGTGACTGGGGAGATGCCAGCTGTGCCACTGGCCGCTCCCTCCCAGGCGGGGCTGTCACAGACTCCACAGGTCAGAGGACGCCCGCCAAGGTCATCAGGACAGCAGAGTGAGCAGGCTGTCTCCAATGCCGGTGCCAGAAAGGGGGAGCACTTAGAGGTAGCACCCGAAAAGGTAAGTGTAAGGCACCTTAGGCACACCATGGGCTTCTCACTGGTGTTAGTTGATTATTAGTCGGTGTGCAGCTGAACACCTGTGAATGAAGTTTCTTTTCTATTTTGTTTTGTGAATTCATTAAATGCTTTACTTGTGAACAAGGCTCAGGGTGTTTCCTTCTGCCGGTGTATGGGAACCCATGATGTTATGAGTGACTTGTTTGTCATTGAACTTTATTGGCAAGGCACATAGTTAATGTTCCTAACCAGGCAGATGTTGCTCTCAAGTATCGAGTATGGAGCCTGCAGCCCTGGCATGTGTTGAAAGTCCATTTATGGTGGGCAAGCTGAAGGTTCATTGGATTATAGCCTCCCGGGTGTCCCTACCTCCCTGGAAGTTTCCCAGATTGGCACCTATCCTCTCAGCGTTCTCCTGAGCGTGCTCGTCCTCAGACTCACTGCTGGACTCATTGTGTGCAGCCAGAGCATCTGCATCTACATCATCTTCCACCCTTTCCAGCGCCAGATTGTGGAGAGCACAGCATGCAACCACTATCATTGACACACGATCTGGGGGGTATTGCAGTGAGTCCCCTGAATGGTCCAGGCATTGGAAGTGTATCTTGAGAAGACCGATAGTTCTCTCTACCACAGCACTTGTGGAGGCGTGGCTCCTATTGTACTGTTGCTCAGCCTCCGTTCTTGGATGGTGGAGAGGTGTCATAAGCCACCTTCTGAGGGGATAGTCCTTGTCTCCCTGCAGCCATCCATCTATCGAGCTGGAGCTCTGAAGAACCTCAGCACCTGGGAGTGTCTGAGGATGTAGACGTCGTGGGAGCTGCCTGGGTACCTTCCACAGAATTGCAGAATCTGCATCCTATGGGCACACACTATCTGTACGTTCATGGAGTGGAAGCCCTTCCTGTTGACGAAGCACCGGGCTCACCCACTGGCGCTTTGATGACCACGTGTGCAGTTGATTGCACCCTGGACGCGGGGGAAGCCAGCAATCGCTGCGAAGCCTCTGGCTTGCTCCGCCTGGCTGACCTCGTCCCAGCGGTAGTGAATGAAAGTCAATGCATCCTGAACTGAGCATCTGTCACCTTGCTTGACAGAAGTGTGGACAGCTGACTGGGAGACTCCACAAAGATCACCCACCGACCCCTGGAAAGATCCGGAGGCATAGAAGTTGAGGGCAGCCGTGACCTTCAACACCACTGGCATGGGGTGTCCACCCACAGGTTTCGCCACCTGTAAACATGGCAGCAGGATAGTGGCGTCTTCTGCGGCCCCTTTCACCTTGCATTTCCTGTTTGCCCTGCACTCCTTGTGACTGCGCCTGTTCTCCCAAAGATGGCTCCCCTGGAGAATGAGTATAGATTCCTGGCCTCCTCTCCCTTCTGCCCTCCCTTCCTCCTCAGAGGAGGTGCCTCCAGTGGAGAGCACCACTCCCATTCCCAAGGTAAGGGAAGGCTGCCTGAAACCAGCAAGGTCCCAAGAATGATGTTACTCAAGAGTCCTGACCTGAAGCCTGTTATTCCTGTGTAAAGAGATTTGAAGTTCTCCTGTTCACACAAGTGAGTGGGAGTAAGTTTAAACATTAAATGTCTACCAGACACCACTCGCAAGCCCACTCATCCCTCTTATCCTGCCCGTGGATAAGGTTTTTAAAAATGTGGCCTACCTGCCTGCCCGTTGCACCCAGGCGATGCTCTGAAGATCGCATGGGCTCCGAAAAATCGCCGAGTAGTAATGCCTCAAGGGCCTTAAGTGGCCCATTAACTAATGGTGGACGTGCATCGGATCTCATAGTGTGCCTGCCCAACAAAATATCACGATAGCGCGTGGTGATGTCGGGACGCTTGCCTCGACGTCGCCGCACATCATTTTATGCGTCAGTGTGTCAGGCCCACCCTCAGGCCTGCATGGCTGAAAAGTGTCCCCTCGCTGGGTCTTGCACTCTCAACTCTCAAATGGCAAAAGCTCAGGGGAAGAAGATAAAGAAAACACTTCAAAAACGCTCTGAAGCTCTCCTTGAAGTGTGGCAGCATTGCCCTTAATGGCTGGGAGGAGCTTCCTGCCAATTGCCCAGAATGGCGACAGCTTGTCCATCAAGTTGCATCACACTTTGAACTCAAATGCCTTAAATGAGACAAAGCAACTGTAGGGAAGGAAAGAAACAGAAGCACATCCAGATCCTGCTACCTTGTGGCATGTCCTGGCTCGTGTCCCCGAAGCTCTGTGTGTTGAGAATTGGCCTGTTCAGTTACATGAAGACCCAAGGCAGAAGTACACCACCTTTGGATCAAGGGACAGCCAACGACAATCACAGAGCAATTCAAAATGCACTAGAAAATCCAGATAATTCTCAAGATTTGTAAATGTTGCCTTGGATAGTTATCATTTTCAAAACAAATGCATTAGATCCTTCGCCAGAGCAATATAAACAGGCATGTATAGGCTCCAATTAAATTTGCTTTAGTTAGCATGAATCACATACTTTAATAAGGAGTAGATATAGAATCTAATCATCAGTTAGATACTTCAGCGCATTTGATAAATATTTTCGGAATAACAATAACCACCCCCATGCACTTCAGCTTTTGAATTGAATGGTCGATCACACTGCATCAGGAGTGTTGCTTGGCATTGATATAAACTGAAACCATTCACATATTATATGTACATTATGAAGTCTATAAACTCTTAGCACCTGTGTTCTGAGATAATTTGTAAGACAAGAAGATAAAACTGGTAGTTTTTCTCAATAAATTAAGGCTTAACATATTTTCTGAAGGGCACCTCCCAACAAGAGGTTTCATAAAAGGTTTCATCCCAAACATTAATCCAGCATTTTCCCTTTGTCCAATCTGCTGTTCATTTCTGACATTCATTTTATTTCAGTGCCTACCTCCATGCGTATTAAAATAAATTCGGGAACAGATAGCAGAGGCACTAATACATACATATTCGTTAGAAAAAGGGTTATTGACAGAAGACTGCAGAGAGTCAATGTGATTCCTATATTTTAAAAGGAAGACAGAACAAGTACAGAGAACTCTAGACCAATTAGCTTAATGTTGGTGGCAGGAAAGAGAATGAGATCCTTACTCAAGGACGTAATCGAAACACCTCTAGAAACGGAAACTATGGGCAGGATTTTCCCGTCGGTGAGCAGGGGGGCGGGGCCCACTCGCTGATGTGTAAAATGATGCGCGGTGATGGGCGGAACCCCTGATGTCACCACGCCCGATTTAAATTTTCCGGTAGGCGGGGGTGCAGCAAAATCAGCTGTGCACCCGCCAACCTGTCAATGGCCAATTGAGGCCATTGACAGAGTCATTTAGCTAATTAATGGACCTGCCCATCCAACCTGAAGGTTGGTGGGAAGGCCAGGAGCCCCGGCGGGAATTATAAAAAGCATGAAACCTCATCCAAGGGCGGGATGAGGTTTCACGTAGGTTTCAAAAAATTTGATTGAAGTTTGTATAAAAATTATGGATATGTCCCAACTCATGTGACAGTGTCACATGAGGGGACATGACAGGATTTTCTTTTTCTCTATTTTTTAATTTTTGTCACAGAACAGCCGATCTCCGCCGATCTCCCCGAGGCAGCACTTAGCCTCAGGGAGATGAGTGCACTCTTTCCTGCACATGCACGAAAGAGCACACTCTTGATTTAGGGAATTCCCCCCTGGCCACACAGGGAACACATAGTGCTTCTGCGTGGACTCGCGTTGGGTGAGTCATAATTGACCCGCTCATGTAAAATGGCGCTGTGCCCCCATTTGGGGCCGCCAATTGGAGGTGCACCTGCCATTCAACTTCACCCCCAATGGGGGGTAAATCCTGCCCTATAAATAAAGAGTAGTTCATACAGTTTTCAAAATGGAAGGTCAATAAGTGACAGAAAGGATAGATAAAGGTGATGGAATAGAAGGAATATATTTAAACTTTGTACATTAAGTTGAGACTTTTGACTGTCTCTCCAAATTTTCTATTCCCGTCTATGGCAGGAATCGCTGTGGGTGGGACCAGAAAATCTCAGCCCTTGTTTTGAAAGTATAGCCCAAACTGTCATTTTCTCTAAACTAATCTGTTAGACTCATTAAGAAAAGGGTTGTTCCGTTCACAGTGTTTTTCTTTTTCCAAATGGTCTGCAAAGGGATACAGATGGTTAAATGTGTAGGTGAAAATTTGGCAGATGGAGTATAATGCAGGAAAATGTGAGCTTGTCTACTTTAACAGGAAGAATAGAAAAGCAGCATATTATCTAAATGGAGAGAGATTGGAGATCTCTGAGGTATTGCTGAAAAAAGAGGATTTGTCAAAACTTTTCATCTTGCACTCATCAGGACATTCACAAGATTACCAACTGTAAAGGGACCAACAATTCATACTTGATAAGAAGAGAGTGCTGACTGGTTGGCAAGTGGAGAAATCTGCCAGAGGGTTCTCAACTACTGTCTACTGCAAGCCTACCTTCACTAGTCAAAATATGTGTTGGGATTTCAACAGTTCCACTTCCTACAAGATTGGCCTAATGAGCAACCTTTTAAATAAGGCCCAAGACATTTGCTCACCATGCAAGCTTGAGGTTGAAATAGAGTGCATCAAGCCACCCTGCGAAATAATGGCTACCCTGATCAGATCATTATTTGTTTTATATTGTTGAAACTCATAAATGAGCCTAAGGATGTCACTTTTGGTCCTGAAAAGTGCCCAGTCTACCTCAGGTTTCCCTGGCTGCGTAAGGTATCTCAAAAATTTGAGCAACAGGTGAAGCTAGCTGGTTCGCACTGCTACTATGCAGCAGCAACACGAATAGTGTTTGCCACTAACGGGATGCTGCTGTAAAGCCAAAGAGATGTTCTGCCTATCTCACAAATGAGCAATGTGGTATATGAATTTGAATGTCAGTGTGATGCTAGGTATGTAGCCCGTACCTCCCAAAGACTGGTGGATCGTATCAAACAGCATGTTTCTTCCATTGTTCGCACACAGGCAAGGTACTGTTCATACCCAACCAGCCCGTGCTTGGAAAACTCAAAACACAGTGTCCAACATTAGATGTGATTCAGTGATTAGACAATATTTGCTTAACAATCCTGAGTGTTCTAAGAATTACGCTGACAACTAATTTAAGATTATAAGTCGGGCTCACTGTGTGGCACACTTAAGTTTGCTGGAAGCTACATATATTAACATAGGGCCCTGTTCTTTGCAGACAGAAAGAACATGTACAGGCATTGCGTCTGTTTCAACTGAACAAAATAGGTGACAGCCATGCTCTGGTTCACTGCTCAGGGCAATGCCTTGATCAGTCAAAGTCAATCTGCCTGGTTTGAAGTTAAACAAAGTTTAGCAGCTAACTGTCAGTCATCAATTAATTGGTGTATTTTCCAAGGCAACGCTTCTACCAATCTGAGTCCACTTGCCAACAAATCAGCAGTCTCTTCTCATCAACTATAAATTGTAGTTCCCTTTACATTTGTTAATCTTGCCAATGTCCTGATGAGTGCAAGACGAAAATCTTTGACATGTCTCTTTTATCAGTGATACTTAAGTTCTATACTACCAAGTGACAACTCTGAAGTACAGAGAGATCTGGTTGTCCTGGTACATGAATCACAAAAAAATAGTATACAGGTACAGCAAGTGATTAAGAAGGCAAATGGAGTGTTGCCATTTATTGCAAGGGAAATGGAATATAAAAGTAGGGATATTTTGCCACAGTTTTACAGGGCATTGGTGAGACCATGTCTGGAGTACTGTGTATAGCTTTGGTCTCCTTATTCAAGAAGGAACATAATTGCATTAGGTGGTGTTCAGAGAAGGTTCACTCGACTGATTCCTGGGATGGGGGATTATTTTATGCGGAAAAGTTGGAAAGACCTGTATCTAGTGGAGTTTAGGAGAATGAGAGGTAATCTTACTGAAACACGGGCCTGCATCTTAAGCTTGTTGGACAAGCGCGATCGGTGGGATCAGAAGCGGACATGAAGTGTACTCCCAGCCGCGAACGGCCCCCGAGTGCAATTTCACACTGGCTGCCAATTAAAGGCCAGCTAGTGTGAAATGTGTGCTGAGAAATCCTCAACGCTGCCGTTGTGGGGGAGGGTGTACACATTAAATGACAAGAAAAAATGCAGCAAATTGTGTCTATGCAGCACATTTAAGCAACTAACAGCAGAACTCAAAAAACATCAGTCCCCAGATATCTCTATTATATTTCAGCCTGGATATTTCATACCCCCCGGATGGAGGTTTTAGCAAAAATGTGAAGGCCGTCTGGCCGATTGGTCCGTCCCCCAACCATAGAAGTGATCGGGCAATATAAAATTGATTACAATTTCCTCCTTAATAAGCTTAATTGCCAGGTAAATTGGTGGTGGGCGCACACGGCAGTTAGAAGCGAAATGTTGTGGGAGAGACTAGAACTAAGGACACAGTTTAAAAATAAGGATTCTCCTATTTAAGACCGAGATGGGGAGAAATATTTTTCTCTCGGGGGTCATGAGTCTGTGGAACTCTCTTCCTCAGAGAGAGTTAGAGGCGGTGTCTTCAAATACTTTTAAGACAGAGGTAGGTAGATCCTTGACCAACAAAGCAATCAAAGGGTTTCTGAGGTAGGCAGGATAGTGGCATTGAGGTCACAATCAGCCATGATCTTATTGAATGGCAGAGCAGGCTCAAGAGGCCCAATGACTTTACTCCTGCTCTTAAGTCACATGTTTGTATATTCACTTAATAGAATTTAACTCCTTATTCAGATAATGTGATTTGACGAAAAAATGGAAATAATCTTTTGGTGTTGTTTAATATCCAGTGTACTAAAATTACTCCTACTGTTAAGTCATTAGTATGAATTAAGGAAGTTAATGAAGCTCTTTGAGGAAGTAAACTGTGTTAATAAAGTAAATACAGTGGATATTGCCAACATAAATTTATATTTTATATTTATTCATTCATGTGATGTTGGCATCGCCGGCAAGGCCCAAATTTATTGCTCACCACCAGTTGTTCTTCAGAAGGTGGTGGTGAGCTGCCTTTTGAACCACTGCAGCTAATGTGGTGTAGGTACACCCACAAAACTTTCAGGAATTTGACCCAGTGACAGCCAAGAAATAGCAATATTGTTCCAAGTCAGGACGTGTGTGTTTTGGAGGGGATATTTCAGGTGGTGTACCCTTGTGCGTGCTCCCTTGTTTGTCTAGGTGGTAGAGTTCATGGGTTTGGAAGGTGTTGTCAAAGGAGTCTTGGTTAGTTGCTATAATTCATCTGGTAAATGGTACACACTGCTGCTTGCAGTCCTGTGTTGCAGCTTAACCAGGCTGGCAGCTCATTTTTCAGTATGCCGGATGCTGCTCCTGACATGCTCTCTTACAATCCACATGAACCAGGCTCGATCCCGTCATTTTATGTAATGGTAGAGAGAGGGATATGCATGGGCTAGATGGGCCATAGAGGCTCATTCTGTCTTGTAACCATTCTGTGATTCTATTCCATTCTAAGTAAGATAGCAGATTTTGGTGGAATTCATTTCTACGGCTGTTGATAGTCCAGAGAATCTCATGGCTGCCTAGTTTTGAGATGCTAGATCTGAATTGATTCTATTTAGCATGGTCATAGTCCCATGCAAGATGGCGGAGGGTATTCTCAGTGTAAAGTCAGGACCTTGTCCCTGTAAGGTCTGTTTTGAAGTCACTCCAACAAATTTTGTCATGGATAGGCAAGTTGGTTTGGGCGAAGTCAGTGGATTTTTCCTTGTTGTTGGTTTTCTTATCACCTGATGCAAGATCAGTATGGCAGCTATGTCTTTTGGCACTTGGCAGCTCCATCACTAGTGGTGCTACCAAGCCACTCTTGGTAGTGGACATGCAAGTCCCCCATCCTTGATACCGTCAGTGCTTCTCCAACTGGTGCTCCACACAGAGGGGTATTAATTCATTAGCTGAAGGAAGACAGTAGGTGGTAATCAGCAAGAGACTTCCTGGCCCTGATGCCAGGAGACCTCTTGGGGCCCAGAGTCAATGTTGAGATCTCCCAGGAACAATCCCTCCTAACTGTATACCACAATACCACCACTTCCATTGGGCCTGTCCTGCCAGTGGGCAGCATATACCCAGGAATGATGATGGAGGAATCTGGGATGTTAGCTGTTAGATATGATCCTGTTAATGTGCCTAGGTCAACCTGTTGTATGACATCTCTATGGAAAAGCTCTTCCAAATTTGGCACAGGTCCACTGATATTATTGATGAGGACTTGTTAGGATCGACTGGACTGGAAGTACCAGATTTCAGGATTGACTGACTAGGTTGATGCTGAGTGATCCATATGAGAGTTACATATTGATCAGATGGCAGGTTTCCTTCCCTAAAGGGCATCAGTGAACCAGATAATTCAATGGTTTCAAAACTATTGATTCTAGCATTTCACTGCAAATTTATTTAATTAACTGAATTTAAATTCACAAATTGCAATGGTGGACTTGAAGTTACATCTCTGGATTATTAGGCCAGGCTTCTCGATTATTAGAACTAAAAACAGAAAATGCTGGAAAATGCTAGAAACACTCCGCATCTGTGCAGAGAGAAACAGAGTTAATGTTTCGAGTCCATACGACTCTTCTTGAGCTGAAGAAGTCATATGGACCTGAAACGTTAACCCTGTTTCTTTCTCCACAGATGCTGTCAGATCTGCTGAGTTTTTCTAGCACTTTCTGATTTTATTTCAGATTTCCAGCATCCACAGTATTTTGCTTTTATCTCTGGATTATTAGACCAGTAACATGATTACTCTGCTAGTTCTTCTCTTTCACTTCCCTGGCTGACCCATAACACCACGACCTCCACCATCGGTAAAACAAGGAGGCAGCTCCCTAATTCACCCCAGCCGGGACAGGGTTCAAACCCTGTGCTGTTGGCACTGATCTGATCCAGACTCACCATCTGGCCAACTGAGCCAATCAGCTCCCCAAGGAGACCGAGTTGCTGTGGCAATATGCACTTTTACATGCATGTTGTAGTCCAGAGCTATGGATAATGATGGTTGAGGCTCCAATTTCCTCCCCATCACATGACTGACCGGGAACCTCTCCCAACCTTAGGTCCTTAGGTTTTAAGAGTTGATACCCAATCTGTTTGGCCATGTTATGAACGCACTTTCCTTGACCACCATGGCCTGAAGCGGGTCTTGAACCCTGAGCTTCTGGCTCAGTTGCAGGTCCACTACCACTGCACCACAAGACCTTCTTTACTCTGCTACTGTACCCAAATATTTCATTGAAGAGGACTTGCTGGTCAGCCTTTGTGAAATTGTATATCTCATTCTCTATCTGTGCGCCATTCAATGTTCCCAGTAAGCTGCACAGCTGCACAGCTTTGCAGCAACCAAACAGTATCCACGTGGGCCATGCACAAGTCAACCCCTTTAAGTTACAAGCAAATAAATTTAAAGCAACCATGCATTTAATTAAATCACCTGCCCACTCCAAACAAAAATTGGAGGGTACATTGGTGATATGTCCTGGTTCTGTGCGCCAGCTGCCGGTAGAAAAACATCAGGCATTCTTGAAAATTGGTACAAGAACATGAGGCATGGGGCAGGATTTTTGTTTTGGGGTCAGGATCCTAACACTGGGATCAAAAAGGGCCCCAAACCAAACTGTCGGAATCATCACCTGAGGCAATTTTCAAAGGAATGGCCAATTACTGGCCAGAGGGCAAGCTTGCTGTCCAATTAAGGATGGGAGCTGGGCTTGCAATGCTGTAGGGCCAATAGTGTTATAGGGTGTTGGATACCATTCAGTAGCTCTTAATAAAGTTTTTGTAGTCTTAAGTAGGTTAACAGTATGTATCTATTAACTACAACAATTATGTACATATATACAGTAAAGGATTGAAGCTAGGAGCTGTCCCTATCCTTGCTGTACACATGGCTCTGTTCAACACTGTGTGGGTCATGTGTTCTCATACGTCACTATGTGGGTGGTACTGTACTCAGTTCTATGCCCACCCTATATGTGCCAGACCCTTATATTACACCTCCTTCAAAGTCTTTAGCCATTTTATTTCAAGTTATTCTAGTTTATCCCATTTATTTACACCTTTATTACTACCTCATCTTCTGCTTTGAGTCTCTGAGTTCATAGGTTCTGATCTGGAGGCCTTATAACCCTTCCATACCTTGTTCACACTACTGTCAGTGGAATGGTAGGCTCTGTCATTGTAGGTAAACTCTGTTGATTTAGATGTTGTGCTGGTATTTGCGTATGCTCCTTGATGTTTCTCTGCTGTACAGAGGGAATGCGCTGTCTAAGGATGAGGAGGAGACTCCTCTTGATTCTTCTGACTGTATCCTCTGGGATGTCAACCAGGTAGGGCTGAAGTTGATCATTGTCCTTCCTGATGACCTCTCTCTCGAGGCCTTTAATCCAGATCTTGTCATCTTTTTGTAGTTGTGGAAAGTGTCTGGTACTGTACCTTTTGTTGTAGGTGGAACTCTGCTTCTGCCTATAGGACTGTTCTCAGTCTTGGATGTCATGGGAATCCTTGGTTACCAACCCTGGTATTAGTTTTTTTCCCTAGGATTGGAAATTGTGTGTGAAGTTTCCTGCCCATCAGGAGTTTGGATAGGGCCCAACCGCATTGTAACGGGGTGGCCGTGTAGTTTAGCAGTGCAATGGGAAAGTCATCATTCTTTTTTAGGAGAGCTTTTATTGTGTGGACCCCTCTATCATCCTCCCCATTTGACTGTGGATATCTTGGGGAGCTGGTACAGTGGTTGAAGCTGGATGTGGTGGCATAGTGTGTAAAGTACTTGAAAGCTTTGTGGGTTGTTATTGGACATGATCTTGTCTGGGATGTTGTGGCTCACAAACATCTCTTTCAGTTCCTTAGTTACTGCCACTGTGGTAGTTGTATATAGTTGGTTCATCTCAAAAGATCTGGATAAGTCACCAACCACACGAGGAACAATTTGCTATTGAAGACAAATAAGTTGATGCCCAGCCTCTCCAATGGCCTGGTAGGGGATTGTTGAGTTGATGAGGGGCTCTCTTTGGACTTACCTATGCAACGTGCACACCAGAAAGTTTGCTATGGTATCCTCAATCTCCCTAGAAATGCCTGACCACCATACAGCGATTAGGTCTGTGCCCAGCACTTTTTGATACCCAGGTGGCCCTGATGTATTCCAGTCTCTGCAGAGATATGTGTTTGGATGTCATCGCTCCCACCATGTTGTAGGGTGTTGGATACCATTCAGTAGGTCATAATGAAGTCTTTGTAGTCTTAAGTAGGGTAAAAGTATGTATTCATTAACTACAGGAATGGGTTCAAACTAAGAGTTGTCTCCATGTTTGCTTGTGTACATGGCTCAGTCCAACACTATACTGAACACTGGGTGCAGGTCATGTGCTCTTTTGCATCACTGTGTGAATGGTACTGTATATAGCCCCATGTGAACCCTATATTTGCCAGACCCTTATAATACAAATAAGAGGCTCTTTGGAACTGATTGAGCAGCAGCTTGCTGATGCAGGTAGGGGAGAGGCAGAGGGTGCATCAAGATAGAGGTCCTGCCTCAGCACTTACAACATTTTTTAAAATAAAAATGTCCACACCTGCAAGACCACCATTCTGGAGGGGCCACTGCAGAGGGCCCACCTGCCACTAGAAAATTCCCTTTGTTATGGGTGAGGGGACTTAATCGCCCCCCTAATTGCCTTTATTGATTACCCACCACTAGCAGACAGGCAGCTATTTCACCCTCGAACTTACCAGTTTGAAAATGGCTCAGAGACGGGACAAAGTGTGTCACCGGCATAGTGGCCAGTGGTGACTTTCTGCTCCCACCATCCCGGAACCAGCCCTACTGATGATTAAAAATCAAGCCACATAGCCAAGGTATCCGAGAGGCAATTATGTGCGCAAACCACTGATTCTTATTTACCTGTTGCTGAAAACTTCTGCCATTAACATTTTGTAAAATCATTGAATAGTACAGTATAATAGCTATACTAATCGCTACTTCAATGGATGTTGAAATGAACTGAAGCAGGAAACTCTTGTATGAATGCCTCTCCACATGATCAGTGGGCAAATATTTTCCTTTAACATAAAAATGATGAAACTGCATTGAATTTTACCTCACAAGATACTTTATCAGTGCAGTTTGTGGAAAATCCACCTATTCGTATGGATAATATGGCTGGACTATATATCATAAAGTGTCAGCAATGTGAACCTGACTTGCTTTTCAGCCTAATAGCCCCTTCAATGTCACTAAGGAAAGCAATAAAAAAAGCATTAGCAACTTTTTTGAATGGTACTTTAGTCTTAAGGGTCATTAAATTATCATATAGCGAAGAAAGGACATGCTATATCACTCAATGACTGCTTTTATGATACCGAGAGTAGCTGGACTGCATACATATTTTAGTGCCTCAGTGCGGAAGACCAACCAGTGTCAGGAGCTGGCCCATTGTTTATAAAATTGCAGCAAGTTAGACAATGGTACAATTCAATGCCCTCACTCCAACCCTTCCGGAGACAAGTTCGGAGGCAAGGGGGATCATGTAATTGGACGCAAAAGTGTAGAGTGGAGACCTCACCATGTTTTCAACTGCTGCCAATAAAGTCCAGGATGGAAAAGTGGATGGCGGGCTTCAATCCACTGCTGCTGATAATCTACCAGTGGCAGGCGGTGAACTCGCCATGTGGGCCAACTGCACAGCAAATCCTATCAGGTCCCGGTAGTGTGTTCCTCATTCTCAAGCCCAATGGAGGGATCAGTATTGGGAAGGTGTGGAGGGGGAAGGGTTGTGGGAAGCCACTCCCTTTCCCTTTCTTTTGCACCCCCAACCACCCTCACAGGGACCTCCATCCTGCCTCATTTACCTTTCTTCCAGGGCTCTAGGACAATGCCTAGAGTAGGTCCTAGTGCAATACCAGCACTTGCCATTGCTCCCAGTGGAGCAGTCAGCACCGGAGAGCTCCCGGCCTTTGATTGGCCAGCAGTTCTTGAAGGCAGGATATCCGCTCCACAATCGATGATACGGCAACTTAATGTTCCCACAGGAGCAGGGAGCCCTGGTGGCAGGGTTTCCCCTGCCAATTAGGCACTTTATTCCATCAGGACTCCTGGAGATATCAGGTCAGCTGGGGTGCCACCAGTTTTTGTTTTGGAGGTCAGCCAACTCGCCACCTGAGATAAATTCCGCACAATGTTTATGTTCTCTTTTCTTGCTGACTTTCTCTCTTGCTTTCCTGTCCTGAAGGAGTTGAATGGTTCCAACGTGCTAGATACCCTCCAGTATCTCACCCAACTGACCATTCATATCTGAGCCTTCGATAGTGTATTTTAAGAAACAATGTAATTATATGAAACAACAGGGTCAACCCCAATCTTGACCTTTCCCAATATCCGCATACAGGAACCTGGGCTGATACTTTCCACTCTAACCCAAGATGCTAAAGTTAAATGCAGCACCCTTACCAGCCTTCTGCTGGGATCAATTAATTCAACGGAAATTGGGGACTGAACCTAGAATCTCCTTAGTTGGTATTTCTAGTCTTGGATAAATTTGCCGAGGCAGTGCTGAAAGGCAACGTACTAATTGGCAACGTATCAACTGATCCATTCTTTCTGATGATTACCGGTGAAATTGGTACTATGATAGATTATTTTTATTATTAGTGAGGTAAAATCCAAAGACATAGTGAAACAATGGGAATTTGCATTCAAAGGGTAAAATATGTATAAGGGAGAGAAGGCTGTGTGTAAAGGCAGGCATTTTAAGATCTAAAACAAGTATGAAAAGTCTCCAGCATCTAAGCCTGAAGCTACTGTCTACAAAGAACTAAAATTAAGAAAACTCACTTTAAATTGGATGGTTCAAGGTATCGTTTTCTTTGCCTGGGTCTTTCAAAATCTATGTGTCTTATTGTTGCCTTAATAAAAGTGTAACTGGGAGTTTGATTAAGTAGGGGATTTAGAAGTTATCATAGTAGTATTTCGTAGATCTATGTGTGTGCTTAAAGTCACATCTTCTATTAATAAAGGTTTCATTTCATGTTGTAAGAAACCTACAAGACTCGGTGGTCTTATTACTACTAAATTCAAGGCCTGCATCTCGAAAGTTATACACATTGCAAATCACTCTGGCAGTTGTTTCAAGTTTCTCTTTGGGATTTGAGTAGCTCAGCATTTACCATTGGCTATGCCATAACAATGGGGACAAGGCACCTTGACCTCCCTCCAGGTGCACCATATCCTGCAGGTGTCAGGGCGGGGCCCTTCAGCACCCACAGGGAGGATAAGCATCAACTGGACACCCTGGGGGCCTCCTCTCAGGACACTCCAAAGATGTGAAGCCGCTCAAAGACCCCTCTGCCTGTGACCCCAACCACTCCAGCTTCTCAGGCCTCCGAGGGCACTTCTGCCGCTGAGCAGGTGACCCTTATCAGGCCAAGGCCCTTCAGGCCTCGGGCCACCAGAGGACCTCCGCCCAGGCCATTGCAGCCATCAGGATATAGCAGTCAGCAGGCTGCCTCCACCTCTGCTGCAGATGTTGATGCTACACCTACCCAGGTGTAACGATAGAGTTAGGAAAGTTAAGAAAAATTGATGTCACTTTTGGGCCAAGGGTTTGCTATACATGTAAAGAAATTGCATTTTTGTGAATACATTTGATGGTCATGTGAATGTTTGGGGCAACTGAAGGCATTGTGATTTTGTACACTGGAATCTTCTTGTGTCGAGGTTTAGCCATCCAGCTACACAGTGATAATGGCCCAGTGTGAGATTCACATTCCTGTGATGTCATCCTCAGTTGAACTAGTCTTCGCATCCTTGTGTGATGTCAGGGAAATGTGTTTAAATCTTTATTGAAAGTGTATGATGTAAGCGTTTCTCACCCTTCTTCCTCAAGGAGCACCAGTGAGTAAGGGCAGCTCATCAGCACTGATAATCTAGTGGCATTTGTATCTCCTCATTGGTAGTGGCAGAAGCCAAGACATGCACGGGAGGAGGAGATCCCTAGGCATGTCCACAACTCAGTCGCAGCAGTGCTTGCATCATTTGATGGTGGCGATGTTGTCAAGTCTTCTCTCGCATCACTCTTGTTCCTAAGTGGACTCCCAGTTCCCAGAGTGAGCTCACTCACAGGACACCTAGGACCAAAGCAGAGATCATGGCCTGGTGATTCATGCAGCCAGAGCACGCAAGTGTGAATGCAGGACTCGCTCTCGCTGCAAGTAGGTGAATAGCCCCTGAGATGAAAAAGAATGGCATTGAGGACTAGGAGTGATTTTGCCATATTGCCTCACCTGAATTTAGTCTTCCTGGAACCTGTCAGCAATTAATGTATCACGGGCATGTCTCCCGCATCTTCCTTCCTCATGGTATGATCGAACTTAAACTGACGGTCAGCAGCCTCCTGAGGTTTCTGGGCCTCCAGATCTTCATCCTCTGATGAGCTTTCATCTTCCTCCAGTTCATCCTTTGGCAGGAGTTCACCTCTTTCCATTGCAGATTGTGAAGGGCGGAACACACTGCAATGATGAGGGAAACACTGTCGGGAGAGTAGTGTAGTGAGCAATCTAAGCATTTGAATTGCATCTTCAGAAGCTCTATGGTCTGCTCTATAAGGGAGCTTGTGGAGCTGTGAGCAACGTTATATCTCTCCTCAGAATGACTCTGAGGGCGATGCACCAGTGTCATTAGCTAGCGTTTCGGTGGGTATCCCTTATTCCCAAGCAGCCTTTCCTGCAGATGTAATAGCCTCTCAAAAATCTCAGGCACCTGGGAGTGATTGAGGATGTAGGAATTATGACAACTCCCAGTGTACCATGCACAAACATGCAGTATGTGCTTCCGGTGATCACACACCAGTTGTACGTTGGTAGAATGATAGTCCTTGCAGTTTTTAAACATCTGGGTCTGATGCCATGGAGCCCGAATACCCACATGGGTGCAGTCTATTGCACCCGACACTCTTGGGAAGCCTGAGATGGCAGCAAAGTTCATGAATCTTGCAGCCTGGCTATCTTCGTCCAAAGCAAACCTGACATAATGATGGCCTTCCTGTAATGGGCGTCTGTGGCCTCCTTTATGCATTGATATGTTGCAGACTGAGAGGTGCTGCATAGGTCACCTGTTAATCCTTGGAAAGAACTAGAGTTCAAGAAATTGAGTGCTGCAGCCACCTTCAAAGCCACTGGGAGGGGATACCCTCCAACCCCCCGTGGCGTCAGGTCTTCACAAAGAATGTGGCATATGTGATGTACCAGAGCTCGGGACAAATCCAGACATCCTCAGCATTACCTCTCACTCACTTGTAAATAGGACACTCTTGAATGATAAACCCTAGGTCTGGTGATTCACCCTCATTGTGTTGGTCTCTGGTCCTGATTGTCCTGTTCATGCTTTGGCTCTACTTGACCATGTCCCTCAGGTGTGGCCTCCTGTTGGAGCTGTGCGCGGAGTCGCCTCTCTCTCCTTCATTGCGTTAGGACTCTGACAAAGGCAGCATTGAGCCTGGATCCATATGTGCTTTTGCCTTCTCTCTGAAAGGGTGAATTGAAGACATTATTGATTCAAGGGGCAAGAAAGTGAAGCTCAGAAAATGACACGTTTGGAGACTGTAAGGGTCCATGGCTGTTCCTGCCCTACTTGCATGGTGGCTGATGCCATCTTGTCCCTGAGACACTAACACAAGCATCGAGGTGCCCAAGATGGCATTGCAGATATGTAACATCTTGAGCCCTGCGTTGGATAGTAATATTTAATTGAGATGAGTGACCCAACCTAATTCTGTGCCCCAATCTCTGATGTGGCATATTAATGACCAATCAGTTGCTTACGGTCAATGAGTGGATGCCCTTTGGCCCCCTGGGAATGCCAGATCTGGTGAATGCTTGACAGGCCTTCATTGATGGAATGACATATATGATACAGCTGTGCTTCCTTCACTATTGCCTGCATTCCCAAATTCAATATTTCCGAAATTCCTGAAATGCAGCGAATATGATATGAAACCACTGAATTCTGAGTAGCCCTTTAACAGTGCTAACAAAGACATTGGCTTTCAGTGGCTTTCATCCCACGGAGGCCTTCATCCTTTCTTTCTAAGCAGACTCCTGTTCACTCCTGCGGCAACAAGAAGTTGGAGGGCGACCCCAGAAAGGCCCACACCCTTCCTCCCACAGCCATTCCATAGCCTTCCTTCCCCTATTGTCCCCATTGTGTTCATCAACAACTCCCCCGGTTGAAGTGTTAGTTTCTGAAAGTGAGTTCTGCCTGACTACTACTGCACGGTGGTGTCCTTGTGGACAACGGTCTCCGCTACTGGGAGTAGAAGACACCGGTGCTCCCCAACCCCAGCCACAGTACTGGTCACTGCCTGAAAGTGGAGACCTGCATGAGTACCACAGCACAGTGATGTTCCTCAGGACAGTGTAGGCAAAGAGCAGGAACGACCAACCTACAGCTCCAGCAGTGTGGCGTTCATCGCAACAAGGCCGGTGCAGTGCTATGACCGGTAGGCTATGTATGTTCCACTCACCTCGAAGTTATGAGTGAACTGAGGTCCAACTTGTGCATGCCACATCTCTTCAAATGGGTTTTAGGCCAGTGTAATATCCCACTGGCATGATGCAAGATTGGAAGGTGTGACAAGATTTCAGTGAGAAGCTGTTTCAGTGAGCATTTGTGAGATGTTATTGAATGCAAATGGTGTTCACGCCACTAGTCGGTGGGATAACTGACCCACCATAAACACACCATCAGAAGAATGGCAAACTGTTTTTACGTTGGTGGATTTCTGACTTTTTAACCTGCCGCTAGATTTTCCACTCCTGTCAGACATGAAACCCTCCATGGGCAGGATGGGAAAATTCTGCCTGAAGACTGTTTCTCTCTCCACAGGTGCTGCCAGACCTGCTGAGTTTTTTCCAGCACTTTCTGTTTTTATTTCAGATCCCCAGCATCCACAGTATTTTCCTTTTAGTTCAGATAGCTTATCAAATTGACATACTGCCTTATTTGGATGATGACTTGGCACTACTTGAAATGAGGTCATATGGTTAAGGCTTTGCTCCCTGCTTATAGAACATAGCAGCAGAATTCTAATGAGAGACTCCACGAGACATCATCAAAAGCCATCTGACTGCTGCAGTCAACTAAACAGCCAAGGTACCCAACAGCAATACAGTGAATGAGAAAGAAGGCTTCTCTTATATCCTGTTCCAACTTTAAGTTCACATGAGACATCAATCTCTTGATAGATCAATCTCCTCTTCACCTCCCCTGCTCTTAGGAGGCAGCTCCAACTTTTCTAGTCTAACACCATAACTGCAGTTCTTCATTACTTGAATTATTCTAGTAAGTCTCTTCTGCAATCTCTCCAAAATCTTTGCATCCTTCTTAAAGTGTAAAGCCCAGAATTGGACACAATACTCCAATTGGGACTGAAGTCGTATACTATATATGTTTAGCATATATTTGTACTCTATGCCAACTATTGTGTTCAGTTGTTTGGCGTTTGATTGTGTGTGTCTGTTGACTGTTGTCTGTGCTGTGTGTCATTTGTTAAGCCTGTGGGTGTGGTCATAGGAAAAGACAAACAGAAACCAAACTGGAATTATGCGTACTGCATACATTTTAAAAGCTCTTGTAATAAACACACACACAACAACTTCGGAGGTATAAAACACAATACCACCATATATGAATCCTAGGATCCCATATGCTTTATTAGCTGCTTTGTTAACCTGCCCTACCACCTTAAAGATTTGTACACAACATCCCTAGATCGCTTCCTCCTTTAAAATTGTGCCATTTAATATGATTTGTCTGTCCTCATTCTTCTTACCAACAATATACTACCTCACATTTTTCTGTATTAAATGTCATCTGTTATGTGTCCACGCATAGCACCAGCCTGACTATATCCTCTTGAAGTCTATTGCTATCTTCCTCAATGTTTAATACACTTACCAAGTTTCATGTCATCTTCAAATTTGAAAATTGTGCCTTCTACCCTCAGGTCTAGGTCATTAATATATATCAAAAAACAGCAATGTTACCTACACTGAACATCTATACCTCCCTCCAGTCTGACAAAACAGCTATTCACCACAGCTCTCTGTTTTCTATCTCTTAACCAATTTTATATCCAAGCTGCTACTGGATCTTTTATCCCAAAGGCTTCAATGTTGCTTTCAAGCTTAATATGTGCTACCTAATCAAATAGCTTTTGAAAGTTTAAGAGGAATGCTGAAAAGCATGGTCAAAGAGCTAGGTTTTAAGGAGGGCCATTAAGGGGGAAAAGAGCTGAAGAGGCAGAAAGGTTTATGAAGGGAATTCCAGACCTTGGGCCTTGAGGAGTTTAAGCATAGCCTATTGTGGTGAAACAAGTGGTAAGGGATGCATAAGGGACCAAAGCTGGAGAAACAAAGAGTTCTGATGAGTTGCAAGGCTGGAGGACAGTGAATTGTGATAAATTTAAATTTGAAGCATTGGGGAAACTGGAATCAGCTGGGACCCACACTGCCACGATAAATACTTAGTGTTATCCTTCATTAGCTTTGCAAATATTTTCTCATGTTGTCTTTTTGCAACTCTTACTCCTTACATAATATCCTTTTTTGCTGTTTGCTATATCTTTTCCGAGTCCTCAGGATCTCTATTGTTCTTTAAATTTGTAAAAGCTCTTTCTTTTAGTTCTACTATCTTTCACTTCCCTTGTTACCAAGTTTGTTTAATTACATAAGTAGAGTCCTTACCCATTAAAGGTTTGTACTGATCTTTAATTCTACCAGATACATCCCTCCCTTCATATTTCATTGACAGTTATTTTCATTAATAATTCTGCCCAGTCTACTAAGGTAAATTCCTGCCTCATCCTTACAAAGTCAACCTTAGTTAAACTTAAAGCATTATTGATGACTCACCCTTTTCCCCCTCAATGAAACCCATTCTGAGATCGTATAGTTTGAGATTATTGTAGCCCACTTGGTCTAAGGGCATCCCAGGAGGATGTTTGAAATGCCCTCCTCAGATTCTCAGAGCCACCCATCTTGCCTGCTGTTGCCATTGCAGCTGTACTCCAAAGAAGCACTAGATTACACAAGAGCCACTGAGGGAAAGTACCCATTAATATTTGTAAGGACAGTATTTTGTGTCTTGTTCACATTGCTTGTATTATATACATATATATCTAGTGATCATGGCAATTGGGTTATGGTGTATTGTATTTTTTTTATTGTGGTCTTCATGGAAAAAGTGTTGAAACGATTGAGTGCAGATGATGTATTCTAAGTCATGAAAGGTACATCATGTGGCTCCAGAATCTGATTGTGGAGCACGTTTCTCAAAAACATTCTTTAATTAGATAGGGTCGAGTGTCCCTCAAGGTGGCAGGCCATCTACTTGGAAACCTCTGGTGTCCTTCTCTTCTTCTTCCTCCTCTTCCAGCACCTCAATAAAATGTTCTGGTATAATTGCCAGGGGTAATGGCCGGTGTCTAATGATCATTAGATTACGGAGAATGCAGCACGTCACCAGAAATCTAACACCTTCTCAGCTGAGTACTGCAGGGCATCTCCTGACTGCTCAAGGCATCTAAGCCTCTGCTTCAAAAACCCCAATGGTCTGCTCAAAGATATTCCTGGTGGCTGAGTGACTCTCATTGTATGAGTGCTCAGCCTGTGCCTGGGGTTTCTCATTAGGTCATGAGCCGTGGCATCACAGGATATCCCATGTCACCTTATTGCCAGTCATGCACATTGCGTTCGGATTCAAAAATCAGTGAGATGGATGACTGTCTCATTATATATGCATCACGACAGCTCTGTGGATAGCAAACTTTCACCTGCATGATGTGCTGCATCTGTATGAATGGAATCTATTCCTGCTCTTGAGCTCCTCAGAGTTTAAATGAACAGCTTGTGAAATCACAACTGTGCACTCAATGGCTCCTTGGGCCATGGGGAATACATAATCCTGTTGAATCCTAGAGCTCTCTGCCTTTGGCCATCTCTGGCAATAGAGAATAACATAAAAGCAATCTTCAGAGTGCTTAGAGACACCGAGAGCTCCCTTAAGCAGAAATGCACAGAGGATTGTGAGATGTGACTGATTTCACCTGTGCCAGTCTGAAAGGTTCTGAAAGGCACCTAATTCAATAATCTTAAAACACCATTTCCTACAAGTAGCACAAAAATTAAGTGCGATGTTAACTACCACAGGCAATGCTCTGATGCCTGAGTCATCATTCTGCGAGGCCACAGATATTACAACCTTCTTATAAAAGCAAGCCTCTTTGACCATGTGAATGTAGAAGTTCAGTCCTATGAATACCCTCGGTGGATAGGGCATCCTGCTGAGGGCCCTCCACGCCTTCTTTTCCCTCCCTCCTGCAGCAGCTGATGCTGCTCTGCCTGACCACATCTCCTCCTCCAATTCTTCATGCAGATCAAGCTACCATTAACCAAGTGCTCCCATTCTATAATCTATTCACCAGGTAGAATAGCACAGCACTCACTCTTTATAACCTTTAGAATGATTGACCTAAATGGAGTTGGCGTATTTGGTGACCTCTCTCGTGCATTCAAAGACAGCGTTTTTGGCAAATCCCCCTGGCAGCACAAGGCAGACGGCACTCTGGATCTCCCTGGCCGAGGTGGTGTGATGCTTGTTGTGTTGAATGAGGTGCGAGGCCTTAGGGGCGATGGCATTCCACTTGACTTGGACCAACTCAAACAGGTGAAGCTCTGAGAGAATTTCTGGGAAAGATGGTGATGGAGTGTTAGGGAAGTCTTGACGAAGTATCCCAGAAAGCCTCCTGATATGTCTCAAAACTCCTTTTCAAAAGAAGTGTAATCGTATAATCTCAATCAACAAAAGTGTGAGCATTGAAAGCAGAGCCTGGTTGTGAACAGCACCTTCAACAACATGTTTACTCTTGTTCAGCTGGTCACTGTTAGAAGAGGCCATTAACTGAGGCATCAACCAGCAAAATGACCTCTTTAATAATGTTAGCAGCAGACTTAATTATCAATCAGCCCCTTAGTGATCCTCCAGGCACTCATTCTGAGCACGTTTCAACTCCTTCACTAAGATAGTGTCTTTTTCTAAACACAGGCTAAGCGCTTATTGCAGCTTTATGCCCCTATCAGGCACTTCAGAAGCTCTTTAGAACTTAAAGTATACAGGGAACGTTGCCTCAGTTATGCCAATGCAAGAATATTTTAAATTCATCTAAATTTTTTATGCAAATGATTCAAAACTATATAAAAATGATTTATTCATTATAATATCATGGACTCAACAGAAATAACTAAGGGTGGAATTGTCCCAGTTTTGCACTGTGTGGTAGTGAGCGTGAGAACAGACATTTTAGCCCTCGGCTGCAATGGCGGATTTTCGTGCCGTATCACCCCCTTCTTGCCTCATAAATTATGCAGTCATGGGAAATAGGCAGGATCACTAGCGGCTGGCCTCCGATTGGCCCGCCACTCTGTTACCTCGCCGCTTCCTCATTCTGGGCACCATATTTAAACTGTAGCCGCGTGCACACTTCTCAATGCTTGCAGCCCAGGGCTGCCCCAGCGAAGACATGACCCCAAAAGCTAAGAGGATTGCAGCTCCGAGATTCAGTGATACATCCCTGGGATGGCTTCTGGCCCTGTGGAGGACCACCATATTGTCCTCTATTCCTGCCCTGGCCCATCAGACTCACCAATCTGGCTTGGGAGGTGATGGCAGAGGTGGTCAGTGCCAATGCTGCAAACAAGAGGTCAACCATCCAGTGCAGAAAAAGGATGAATATTCTCATCCGTACTACAAGGGTAAGTCAACGATCTCATCAATCTCAACGCATCTGTTCACAATCCCATCACACATTCACTGGCATCTCACTCACTACCAGCTCAAGGGACATCATCACTCACTCTCTCACACACACCCCCACATCTCCATCTGACCTCACTCCTTATCCTGTCCATGGCTCCACTCAGCACCAACGCTTGCCTGGCATCCTTCTCATTTGGCCTGGCAAGCGCCTTGCTCATGCTCTCTCCATCTATCATTATGCAGCACAAGATCATGCACAATCAACAGGAAAGGTCTCAGACCGGAGGCAGGCTGCTGGACATCAAGGTCGTCACTCTTTTCGAGAGTCGCACATTGGAGCTGACCGGAGAGGATATGGACTGCTCTGGGGTGACAGTAAGCTTAGTGACAAGCATCCACGTGAGGATCCTGCACTGCATCATACCACTGTCAACACTAACTTGAGTCCACTATTTGTGTGTAATGAGGCTGCCAAGCACTAATCTCCATTTTCTCTCCAAGGCACATCTGCCACGTTGCCCTCAGGAAACCTTCATCCAACCCCAATGCCGAGAGCGCCTCAGATGAGGACCCCAAGGTCAGCACTGTTGAAGACCTGTCACAGTGCTCACCCACACCGTCCACCAGCGCAGCGACACACGCCTCAGTGGGACCTAGATGTAGAGTAGCCTCAGGATCACAATCTGGCGCAGACAGCACACAATCTGTTCCACAGCAGGTGAAGGTAGGGACATCCTTGGTCGGCACTCGGAGGACTGCTGGAGAGAAGGAATCTGCTGAGTCCCAGTCAGATGATGAGCCGCTGTTGGAGCTGACAAGACAATCGTGGGAACATCAGGAAGGGATGCCTGATGCACTCCTCAGATTGCAAGGGGTGATAGCACCTGCATGCCAATGCACCGAGGTCAACACTGGCTGGATGGTGGCTGCCATGGAGATGTTGGTCCAGGACATCAGTCCTGCACTGCTCTGCAGGCTGAACTCCACCACTGATGCCACAGTTGGCCTCCAACAGTGTCAACGCGAGAGGGGTGTGGGGCAGCCCGATCACACTTCAGCTTCCCCTTCTCCTCAAGGAGTCAGCTAGAGACCATTGAGCACACATGGGGAGAAGCACCAGCAGCTCGACATTCCTGGGCCATCCAGCCATGTGACTTCGGGAGTGTCTGGCTGATCCAAGTCCTCTCTTCATGTGACCCCATCTCCAGCTCCACAGGCCTAGGGGAATAAAATAGCCCACAGCAGGACACCCAAGCAGAACAGGTCCCTCCGGGTCTCGGCCCTCCAGAGGACGCCCACCCAAAATCATCACAGACAGGGCGTAGCAGTCAACAGGCTGTCTCCACCTCCACTGTGTATGTTGGAGAAACACCAAGACGTAGCAGCAGTGTTAGGAAGGTGAAGAAGATAAAGTTGAACAGCCTGGACATGGGTGTTAATCACTTGTACATAATGTTCACTATTGTAAGTAAACTTCCAAGACTGACTCCCTGCCCATGGCTTCTTGTTAAGATGAGCAGTGTTCGTGTCACTCAGATGTGAAACCTTGGTTCCTGCACAAGCTAAAGGCAAATGTCTCAGTCCAGGGCCTCTTCCCTGTGCAGTGTGTAACCTTCAGACCAGCTTCACACTCACTGGACACATTAGTTTTGCCTGTACCACGATTGCTGCCAGAATATTGTGGGCAGGTGTCAGAGAGTTCTGTCATTCTCTCTGTGTGCTCCCAGCACCTTTGAGGTGGGGCTGGCCCCCTATCTCCATCTGTATCCTTTAGCCGTGTGGTCCTGAAGGGGTCAGGTGTTGAAGGCTGCCAAAAAACCAGATTAAGGTTTCATGGTTCCATCTCTATGATATGACGCTGATCACAGAGCACAAGCGAGCTTCCATTGGCCAGACAGGAGTCAGACATTCACAGAGGCAATGTGAAGATCTATGGAGCGTCCTCACTATATGTCATCATCATCCTCCTGCAATCAAACGACTATCAGGGCCTCTGCTGCATCTCCATGACAGGAGCCTGAGCACTGAGGGTATGTGTGCTGCCATCACCCACACTGGAGTCAAACATTCACAGATGCAGTGTGAGGATGTCACTGCATCTCATCATTATCATCCTCCATGAATCCTGTGACTTTTAAGGCCTCACGAGCACGCCTGCCTCACCTGGCCAGTGCGATGGCCTCATTGCCGACACCCTTGCCTTCGAGGACCTCATCACCCTCATCTTCTTCGATGTCCTCCTCATCGGGGGAACATGCAGCTCTTCCATCTCCTCCTCAGCCAGGTCCTCCCCTCGTTGCAGCACCAGGTTGTGTAGCATGCAGCAAGATACAGTGATGCATGACACCCTCTGGGGACTGTTATACCGTCGCTCTGCTGCAGTCCAAGGCCGCTGCATGGACATCATCGGCCACGTCCTCTGCAGCTAGCTCTTGTCCTTGAGGATCAAAACCTGCAGCCTCTATGGACCCTGGAAGATGTCAGGGATCTGAGACCTGCTAAGGATGCAGAAGTCATGGATGCTTGCTCGTGCGCAGATCTGTAAGATGGATTTGTGGTGGTTTCAGACCAGTTGAAGTCCTTGCGGTTGATGTAGTTGACTGCTTGTTGCCACGGAGATCTAAGTGCTATGTGAGTGCAGTCAATGGCACCCTGCATCTTTGAAAAACCTGAGTTCTGCACAAATCCCAGAGTTCTTGCTTCCTGGCTTTCCTGATCCTGGGTGAAATGCAAAATGTTGTGTGCCTTCACAAAGATGGGGCCCGTGATCACCTGGATACACTTGTAAGTGGAGGCTTGCCTGTGGAGCCCTGGAAAGAGCCACTGGTGTAAAAATTCAGTGCTGCTGTCACTTATATGCCCACTGGCAGTGGATGCCCCGTATGTTCCCGTGGAGCCAAATTCTGCAGCTGGTTGCATATGTGACCGACCAGTTGCCTAGACGTGCAGTCTTCAGCAACATTGGTTCTTTGTCATCTGCAAGAATGACAGGCGCCGTCTATAGACCCTGGGTCTAGTGAGATGCCTACGAGAGACAGCTCACTGTGGATCTTCAGCTGTGTGAGCAGCAGGCCCTGCTGCCCCTTCATCTTGAGGGTGGTGTTGCTCCCATTTGCAAGCCAGGTGACTCCGTCGGGCTCCTCTTCTTCTCTGCTCCCTGTAAGCCATAAGGCACTAAATCACCAGGCTCTATGATCCTGATGTTCTCCTCCTGCAGGATCAAACAGACAGACACATGGGTTAGTGTACGTGTCCTAAGAACCTCTCTTGATTAAGTCTCAGGGCCCCTTCGAGCACGCAGGAGAGTACTAGTCACCACTTGGAGAGGCAATGTGTGGTGCGCTCATTGTCTGTCCGAAAATGCACTCACCTCTGTGAGGGCCTCCACCAGTGACTGTGGTTCTATGACTTGCCCAGTCATCCACTTGATCTGCTGTCCCCTAAAATGCACATTAATTTGCAATCTGCGCCCAAGGGGTGAAAAGTTCTGGAGCATTTGGCGGCACATTCATACATTTGCGTTGATTGAGTGGGCAGAAGTGTTTCAGAGGCCTGACTCCAAGCATGTCAATGGAGTTGCTGCTAAACGGTCTCAGCTGTAGAAGAATGCTCACTTTTGACAAGCTTTTCCATGTACGTGGCCGTTTCCCTCACCTCTACCCAGCACCCACCAATCTGCCCCCCCGCCACCCCGGCACCCTGCCCCCCCCACCCCAATGGCCTCACCCACACTGGAGCCCTTGACCCGGCACCGCATTGAAAGCCAGCTGGGAAAAAGCGACTTGCTTGTTCATCTCCACCACCCCCTTTAGCCCCCACCAGCCAAGCGTGCAGTTCTTCTTCTTGAGATTCTACGGGCGATCCTCATGAGCGCTGTGCAGGGTTGTGTGCACTCATCTCTGAGTTCCCCTCGAAGTTTAGTTCGCTGGGTGCATGCCTTTTTAAGCCAGTTGTATCTCACACCATTCTGAAGTCACACCGATGTGGGAAGTAAATTTGGCGTTGTGGGGGGAGGCGGGGTGGTCCTTGTATGCGGCCACAATGATAAGATGGAATTAAGTTCTCAGAAATGCAGCCCACCATTGGTGGGTGGAGCAGACGATCGCTGACTGGTTTCATGAAGGCATAAAACCAATTTTTGGCCTCTTCGCTATTTTGTCCACTCATGCCTGCCATGACCCGCTGCCAACGGGAGCGGCAAATTCCAGCTCAAGTTGTTAAATGATTAATATGGATTTATTAACAGCAACTACTTGGCAAGGTTACCAGAGAACACATAACATCCATTCATAACTTGGCCTGTGAAGAAACAAGCAACTGCTGCTGAAGCTCTGTACAACCAAGTGATAGAAATACCATTTAATAGGATACGTCTGGTACCCACACTGTGGTCAGGAAGGTGGAGCTACTCCATTCATACATTTGATAATGCGTCATGTGACTTACCATGTCATCGACGCAATGCTCCTATTATCTACTGTTCACACAAGGGCTAAAATCTGCAATTGCCAGTTGTCCAATGACTAACTCACTCTTGGAGATTGACAAGCAGAGTCTTATTGAGATCAAGGTATTTCCAAGTTGAAATGCTAGTACTGAAAGCTTGAACTAAGCCATCCCTCTGTGACAGAGTCTGCAATTTGATATGAACCAGGTCTGCAGTGCTCCAGGGTATTGTGATGACTGACCAGCCAGACTGGCATGCTAATCTGAAGATGTGACACCCATTATGGTGGATTGGGATACTTCCTATGCTGCTCCACATATTCCTGCTAGCCAGTGCCCCAGCAGCTAGAGAGATCCTGGTTGACAAGCATGGGATGCAGCCCAGGTTAACCAGTTAAACTTGTTGGATCCAAATGAGGACCTCAAATCCTTACCACTGTCAGCCTGTATCTAAACTTTCTGAAGGTAGACAAGTGGCATGTGTTCCTATGGAAAGAGAACCTGCACCCCTCATAAGGCAAATGAAATCCCAATAGGTTGGCTGTAGATTTTTCTTAAACATGATCAGCTGGCCAAAAATATAGCTTTGTTACTCTTGTTTTATCTATTCTGATCCACTTATCGTACTCATCAAGGGGAACCTGATGGTATGATCTGTTATCCAATGTTTAGAGTGCAATTAATGCCTGAATTTAAGAATTGAGTTTTCATAAAACACAATTCCTATTTTTTTGTCTAGTACCGTGTGTAATATTTTAAATTAAAATTGTAAAGAACTTTGGGAAAGGCCAAGAACATTCATTTAATAATTAGAATGAATGCTTGCATTTATATCATGCATTGTGATGCTTCCTGCCTGATCAATAAAGGATTAGTCCCTCTCCCCCATGTATAATTTAATTGAATTTTGACAGTTTTGCGATGCAGCCTGCTAAATGGGATATTGTAACATACATGGATGAGCTCTCCATAAAATATTCAGGTGATGACAGCTGGTTTACTGATTTGCATTATGCCTCCTTTGATATTCAGGGAAAAGAGAGATGTGAAGTTATGAAGTTAGTGCAATTGATCAACTGTTCAGCTCCAAAGCATGCCTCACTGGCACTTCTTTATTACCACTATTGAAACATCTGTTCTCCATCTCTCAATATCCGTAGTTCAAGCCAATCAGCTTTTTCCTTTTAAACATTTCACTGTTATTATCCTGACATATTACATAATCAATGAATTAAGTGCTAGTTTAAACAAACTAAAGATCTTTTAAAGTCTGTGGTTCACATTTGCTATTAACAGGTCTGAATTAATTGTAAATACATTATTTTTCTTCCCCCTTCCCCATTTAGCTTTATTCCAAAATGTAATATTGTATGAGACATTTTATTCGATTGTTTCCTTTCTTTTGCTTTGTTCATGCTAAGAAGACATTCCATTCAATTCTTCATCACCCTATCCAGGCGGGTAAACTATCTGTGTCAACTTTAAAAGGGACAATTGGCTATAAGTGGGACATCAAAGCCAAAACTGACCCTCCCCAAAGCCAATATTTGCATGCCTACACATTTTTCAGAAGATGTTACTGGATGCCAATATCACAAAACCACTGTGGGAGCTCAATGATTTTTAGTGTATGCTTCATATTTCCTTGCAGAAATGCAATGCTAATAATTCTCACTGCAATGTCATTTCTGCATATGTCGAGCTTAAATCGATGTGCTGAGAATTGCATCTTGCCGACTTTTCCCAACTGGGTGAGGTGTTGTTCCGTGTGATGGTTGCCCTGATTTTGTCAATGAAGAAGAGGGTAGCATTCAACCCATATACGGAAGGGTTTCCATAATCCAAATACATCCTTTACAACTTAGCCTTTCTCAGACAATTTCTACCAGCCAGTGATATAACAACATTACTGCAGACCTCAGAGGAGGTTATTTGCCTCAGCTGAAGGTACTAAAGTAAAAATGGGATCAAAATAGGTGATAGCGAATCAGCAGCTCAATTTACACCCTGTCTGATCTTCCTTTCCACGGAGTATAAAAGGGTTGTTGATCTGTTAGCATCCATTTTTGTACTACTGCAGAACACCAATTTCACCTCCAACATTCAGTATAAAGTAGGGAAGGAGAAAGAAAAATGAAAGCTTTTTAATTTTTATTTAAATGAAACTTAAATTATCTGTCTCAAAATAAGTTGCGAACAGTGACACAGAGCAAGGTTGCTGTGTAAATCATTAAAATATACAAATCTCACATGATACAATGCTATAATTATGAAGTGCTTTAGACACTTAAAACATAATTAAGCTGAGCTTCTAGAGTGGGACGTCCCGTCATTTTGTTGGGGACAGAACAAGTAAAATATTGAGAAATAGTTGACATCGCTGTCTATGAGAGAGTTTGTAAGAAGGTGGGAGGCTCCTTAAATTCCTAGCTGGTCATGAGAAAGAGACAGTCAAGTTAATAATCAGCACCCCAGACCATATACAACATAACACAGGCATCCCACTAATAAGCAGGTTTACTCAAAGCGGTAGTCATTCATTTACCAGCTTGTTTAACTTTCAGTTACCTTATCCCTGAATCCAATTGTAAAAGGGCAAGCTAGCATTTAAATTTTTTAAAAAATTAAGGGAGAATTGTGTGAGGCTCATTACAGAGCCTCACCTGAGAGGTGTGTGGATCAGAGAATCATTTGAGTTGAAGTTTGTGCCCTATCTTCCAGTCTTCACTAGAAGCAGAGCCATGCAAATTGTCCTCTTGTACACAAATAAACAACATTTTATTTAAACTCACCGCAAAGTGGAAACTAAAAATACAATAACTTCTGTGGAGTGGCAATCAGAGTTGGCTTGTCGCTCTGCTCTTAGTTTGCTCCCTTGAATTCCAGCTGCTCCTTTCTTACCCGACCTTCTGACTCAGGCTGAGTGAGTACTGTGTAGTGCAGCGGGTTCCCGAGGCCTTCTGCCGAGGGCAGGGAAGTCGGAGGAAAGGAAGCCACACCCTCTTTTTTACAGCATTAGCTGCCATAAAGCATATAGGTTTAAAGGTCAAGTCACTTTAGAAGCCAGGGAGAAGGTAGGTTTGAAAGCTAAGTGGGTAGGATTTGGAGGTGGTCAGATTTGTCAGGGGTTGGGGGGGGGCATCAGGTGGTTTGGGGGGGTTGGAAGAGAGGTCATTGGGGGAGGGGGTTTGTGTTGTTGGTGGGTTGGGAGGCAGGTTAGTGGGAGTGTGTGGGTCGGTACTATAGTTACCCATAAGTTCAAAGTGGTTTTAATTCTTCTAACTTTTCCTGGGTAACCATTAGTGTAAGACAGTCAAAACCATTTTAAGTTTGTGATTTATATCATACTTTTGGATGGTTCCCAGTGCAGGGCAATTGACCAACTGAAGTTTGAACTTCCTGGACTATTGGCGTGCAACCCTTACCTGGGGACATCTGGTGGGGGTGGGGTTCCTCAACAGGGTACCCCCCAGATGCCCTGGATCTTGGAAGTTATGGGCCAACGTGTTTTTCACAACAGGAACCAACAAAAAAATTAATGTGAAGAAAAGAATTAAAGGTTCCAGGCTTGCTATGAGGAGAAAGACTGGCACAAATGGAGATTGAAGACAGGATCTTAGTGGAGATTGCACAGGAAAAGAAAGGAGAGGTCTCTGTTGAAGGATACTTTAGGAGAAGAGAAAGTTCTGTAGAGGCTGCAGCTATGGAGAATGAAAGGTTGACATAAACAGAGGAAGTTGATAATTATATACCCCAGCCACTGACAGAATCACCACTAAAAAGACCAAAGAACAAGGGCCAGTTAATTACTACCTCCGCTAAGAAAGCTAGGTGTACGAGTCAGATATGTTGAAAACAATGAAACAAACTCACAAGCCAGAATCTTGTTGTAGCTTTTTGAGTATCCTGATGGTGGGATTGGAAGTGTGCAGAACTTCCGCTCATAGGCAGGACAGCATGTGCGATCATGCAGTGGCAGCCAGTTAGATATCCATGGATGTCTAACCCAGCCAATCGCACAGCAGGGATGGGCAGGAAGTCGACAATTCCACCATTACCTCATGGGGTCAAAGGTCTAGGCACCAAATTCAAAAGGCACCCAGACAGGCATTCATTCCTTGCAATCCAGCAACATCAGTTTGGCTGTGTGAGTGGATGCCCTGAGACTACTGCTAGAACCTTTTGATATTCCCCGCCCGACCTGGATAACCTCAACTGTTGCTACCATCTGCTTATCTCTCCATCTGGACTTGCAATTCTGGAGCGATGTCTCAGAATAGGCAACAAGTGGCCCCGGGGTTCAGCGATACCTCACTGCAGATTCTCCTCCAGGCCATCCGGGAAGTGCAGCAGGTGCTATTTTTCAGTGATAGCAGCAGGAGGCCCTCCTGTCTGACCAAGGCAGCCTGGACAGAAGTCACAGTGGAGGTTAGCTGCTGTGGGATCCACAAACGCAACTGGGTCCAGGACAGAAGGGTCAATGACCTCCAAGTATTCTGTAAGGTTAAATGGCACGGTGTAGCCACTACAAAGTGACACTCATAAATGCATCAAACAATGCAATTGTGAGAGTGAAGAGAGATGCCAGGCAGGAGATTGTGTTCTCGCCCTCAGTACCAGATGGAATATGTGGACTAAAATGTGGGAGCCAGTTCATGCTGCGAAAGCTGTACTAGTTGCTGGAGAGTGCATTTGTGGAACACTTACTAGGGAGGTGACAGGAACTGTCATAGACCTGAATGGTCACCAAGGAGGCAATGCCACAATCCTTTTTTCTGCCTGTAGGACAAAAAAGAGCATAACACCAGGGAGCAGGCAAAGTCGGGGGTTGGGGAGGCATCCCAGAAATCAGAACCCTGATCCCTGCATAAGAAGAGGCTGTGGAACTGGTAGGGGAGGACAGTGCTAATCCTTGCCGATGGAGATAGTGGCATTTCAGTGCTTCAGGGTGAGGATGTGTCCAGCCTGGAATTCAGACTGGGCGTACAGGTACAAATATGATACATTGATGGGGAGAGGGAATGTGCATAACCGTCAGCTAATTTTTTGTTACCTCCATTGCAAGTGTTCATGGTCACGAGATGATGAAAGCTGCCTGCAGCATGCATGACATCCAGCCCCGAGGATGATGAAATGGAACACTCAGAGGATCCATCATCACATCATTCCCCTGCACCCTTCAACAGTGCAGGGACTATCACCTCAGCTTTACATGATTAGACTTGGTGTCACAATCTGTTGAGCATATCATGGACACAGCCCTGCAGACGATGAAGAATGTAACAGCCATGGCAGTGGTAAGACTGTTGGAGATCAGGCCCATGCTGAGCCCCATTCTGTTAACATGCCTCTGAAATGGCCTTAAGAAAGCTGGGCCGTTAACCTCTGCTCTGAAGCCTAAGTTCGGTGGTGAGCACAGAAGTGGCAATGATTTCCAGGGACGGGATGGCTGGCGATGCATGATCTTGCACTGTTCAGCTCATTAAATATGTATCTGTCAGGAGCTCGCCAATTCTCATGGTGGGGGGGGTGGTGGTGGAAGTCACCTTTCCCCACCATTACCTCATGGGGTCGAAGGTCCAAATGCCACTATCTCTTCCACCTTTGCCCGGCCATTGCTTCACCCTTCCTCATTAACGCTTTTTCATTCCTTGGTTATCCTCCACGCAAAGTGCACTGCTACCATCTGGTCTCAAGCATAAGCTGGCATTTACAGACAATCTCCAAAGAGGACAAAGCAGCGGCATCTCACCATTAATCATGGAAGAAGTCTACCTTGCCAGGTGTTTGCCACTTTTGTACAGTCATAAAAGTGAACATTCTAATTTTTTGCTGACAGGGAACTTAATTTGGAGGAGGGAGCTTAATTCCAGTGAGCTGGCCCTTTAGTAAGCATGCATGACATGCTAATGCATGCAAAAGGGCTTCCACTCATTGCTCATTAGGAAGCTTGACCCGCCTTTAACCTGTCTTTAGAACCCCGAGAGCCTAATTTCTAAAGCTCATCCTGCCATTGGGAAACTGATTTTTGGCCTCAAGCCAAATTAAGATCCCCTGCCCACCAAGCTTCCTGCTGCTGGCGGGATCAGAAGATTCCACTCCTGATAAAGATGCAGAGACAGGCAGGGGAACATCTGGTGGAGAAGCCCGAGGCCATGCACAGCCTGAAGAGAAAGGTGCAAGAGTCCGTCCAGGTCCTGAGTTCTGCCATGGTTCTAGCATGAAAGTGCATGGCTTCCTCCATGGAGAGGCTGACAAGCACCATGGAAAGACAGGTCCAGCAGAACACTCAGTAGCTCCCATATACGGACTGAGGCCTGCATTCTGTCACTCGGTCCATGGGTTCTATTTGGTGGTGGCTAGACAAAGTACCTCGATCTCCCTGCAGATGCCCCAGTTCCTCCAGGAGTCAGGGAGGTACCAGAAAGTCACCATGCATTAAAAATAGGTTCCTGCCACTTGCCGCTGGGAAGCTCAAACCGCTTTCAATCCACTGCATCCTTAATTCCCTAGTTTCATCTCACCATCAGGAATCTGCATTTCACCTCCCACACAATTAGGTGTGCCCACATGCTCTTTTTTGTCCCAGTACAAGATTCTGACCATAGTTTGAAAACCTCAAACCCACTAATTCCTTTTATGTGACAGTAAATCTTTCTAATCAATTATCTAACTACCAAATGCACATTCGTCAATTCACCTCAATCGACAGGAATGTGAGCCCTTCACAAATTATAACCTCAAGTGTAACTGCTTGTATGAACAGATACCCAAATCGAGCTGAGTTTTAAAAGAATACTTACTGTTCAGCATTCATTCGCAGAATTAGCCTGCCATTATTTTAAGAAAATAATAGCAGCACTTATAAGCTGCACAACTCCTTATCAGAGATTTTTGTTTCACTATATCCAAGGCTGTACACTGAGGCTTGACTTTTCTGTATTCAGCCAGAGCCATTAATCCCACTGCACAGGAAACCTTTGACAGAAATTAAGTGCTGTAAAGTAGCTGACTGGAAATAGGATAAAAATGGAGGCTCAGGTTAGGAGGTCAGCTATTGCAGGATGAGGGTGCGTTTATTATTTCAAAAACATAAGATTTATAATTATCCTTTAACAAATGGAATTGCTACTGTAGGGCTAATCCTGGAGGATTTACTTAAGAAATGCTAAACAATTTAACAGTGACTACATCACAATAAAGCTTTGTGTTGCTTTGAATTCACCCTAATGCATGCATAAAAAACTAGTTCACCCTTAGACAAATGTGGCCAAGAAGTTGTTTATTGCCTATTTCATAACCAACAGCATGCAGACAGGGCTTACCTGAATTAGAAAGCCTGAGTTGCTAAGTTGGGCCTCTTTTCAGTGCCTTCATGGAGAAATTATTCTCTGTTGTGCCTGTTTATGAAGGCCGAATAGAGAAAAAAAAAAACAATTTCATGGTGTCTCCAAGATCCATAAAATAAGCTGAACTTGATCTGATCTCAAGTTGGGTTAGACGATTTTTCATGCATCCCCTAGTGCTGTATGATGTGTGTGCCTGCATTGTAATGTAAAGGTGCTTTGCAGAGCAAAGGTTAATGTGGGACTGGAGAATAGCACCATCCATGGTATGATGTGTAGAGTCACATGCTAATAGATTGAGAGAACAGTCTAGAAAGAACATTCTAGAAGCAGCCTACTTGCATGGTAGCAGCACCATGCATGACATTAACTGGGATCTGTAGTTAATGATTAACAATAAATGGTTCATGCACAAACATACATGTCTCGAGATCTCGTCATTGAGACATCAATCAAACCCATAACACAGTACCTAGTGGTCACCTAAAACTGGTACTAGGCACTTTGCATATATAAATCAGAGGCCTAATGCTTGTTTTAGGAATCATTTCAGGGCTTGCTCCATTCAGAGAACTCAAGCAAGCAATCCAAAACTGACCCTTTTGAACTCAGTGAGCTGCCTCTGGAGGCCTAACAGGTACTGCAGCTCATCGAAAGTATTATAATGAGGTCTAAAGCCCAATGTGGGAGCGAGTCATCGCCTTAAAAACATGTCTTCCCCTTGACTGAATTGCTGCTCACTGTTGAAGCAGATGCTTTTTGGTTCAAAGCACCAGGGGCAATGGGTTTTCCCACCCACCTGGAGCTGAGTTGAACCATTTAAGTAGCCAAGTAACGGCCTCCCCCTACCACTGCTGCATTCTATCAGCAGCGTGGGGTGGCGGTGTGGTCCTCCACTACATCATGCAACTCTCCCAGTGGGCTCATGGTGTGGGCCCTCTTTAGGACATGGAGGGAAACATCAACGCCAATGGCCATCCCTGCAGCATTGCCGCTGCCTGCTCTCCGCAAACCTCCACTTCTCCCCCTGGCCTGGCCTGCCCAACTGGATCAGGTTCCCACTGACCCTAACATCAAGTCCTCCTCCAGGTGCAGCCCCAGCATGACCATCACTCCCAATGGCACTGTTAAGGCAGCTGAGCCACCACTGGAAAGACTGGCCACATATACACAGTACCCACACATATAACACCACCCACGCATATACACACCACTCACACATTTACAGACCATTCACACATACACACACCACCCACAAATATACACAGCACCTACATGTACACACCACCCACATATATACACATCACCCACACATATACACACCATCCACACATATACACACCACCCACACATACACACCACCCACAAATATACACAGCACCCACACATATACACACCACCCACACATACACGGCACCCACACATACACACCATCCACATGTATATACACCACCCACACATGTGCGCACCACCCACATATACACAGCACCCACACATATACAATGCTCCCACACATACACACCATGCACACATATACACCGCCCACACATATACACAGCACCCACACATATACACACCATCCACATATATACACACCACCCACACATACACACCACCCACAAATATACACAGCACCCACACGTACACACCATCCACACAAACACACAGCACCCACACATATACACACCACTCACATATACACAGCACCCACACATATACAATGCTCCCACACATCCACCCCATGCACACATATACACGGCACCCACACATATACACGGCAGCCACACCTATACACCATCCACACATATACATCACCCACAAAAATATACACCACCCATAGATACACACCACCTACATATAAACACATCACCCACCAAAATACACACCACCCACATAAATGCACCCACACATACACATATGGACACACAAATATTGGCACACCCACATACACTTGAAAACACCCACAAATATACACACACCCACATGCAGTTACACACACTTCATGAAAATTCCTTTAGAATATTTTCCGTCAAAATATAGAAATTTACTGGAGCATAACTTTTAATAATAAGAATAAGTTATCACATTTTTTTTTAAATGGTGATTAGCATTAGGGTATTTATGTTATGTTCCTCTGAGTGATGGTTCACTCAGACTTCTTCCTTTTCCCCTGGCTACAGTTCAGCTGACTTGCAACCATGCTTCTGTATTGGTCATCATTCTTCCTTACAGGAGCATTGATGAGCCAGCTGCTTAAGACGTAACCTACCTGCCAAGTAAGTTGGCAGCAGCTCGGAGCTTCTGCCTCTGTTGATCCATCATCTGCCTTAATAAGTTTATGCTGGGCTGCAGCAGGCACCACAGTTCCTTTTGCTTCTGAATGTTGTCCTGGAGGTACCTCTATCCCAAAACAGATGGAGCTGTGCACTACTGAACTGTACTTGTATAAAGGATGCTCCCACTATCTGTGGAAGGGAAACGATAGATAGCATGTTATGAACATCAAAATAGAAGCATAAATGAGTCATGCATATGAATCAGAAGGCACCAATCAATAATTTTATTGTTTACAGAGCAAGCCTAAAATAAGTATGTTCCTTTATTTCATCTTTGTACTGAACCTTAATTCATGAGTATTGGCCTGGAGATTTTTAGATCAAAATCAACAGGTAGACAGTCTATTCTCTCTATTTAGTGTATGGAACCATCTTTTTCTTCTATTTGAAGGATATATTTAGAGGACTTCACAGCATTGTGCATGAGGCCTTCAGCTTTCACCTTTGGAATCTGGACTGCAATACAATCAGAGGAAAGCTCACTTTAGCTGCATGAGCCCTATGTGAGATTAACTTGGGCAATAGGGGTCAGGATTTTATTCAGCATTAATTGGTAATCTCACTCAGAGAGACCACAGGGTGGCATGTGTGAATGTCTGAATGAGTTTGTCTAGTGCATAGCTGACCATACTATGCAGTGACTCCTTCATGTGTTTGAATGTTGGAATGAGGACTTATTCCAATGTCCAAAACATCCTGGTCCAAATGGTTCACATACCACATGGTGCATTTACTCACTGAGCCATTGGAGCAGATCAGAAAAGTTTCCAGGTCCGATATTAAGTGCCATGCCTGTCACACAGTGCTTTGAACTTCCACGCTCAACATCACTTCTATTGACATTCCCTGTTCATCCATCTACCTCACAAACTAATTCTTTAAATCCAATCCCTATCTAGAAGTTGTAAATAAAAGCAATGCCATCAAATACAGATGTCAGGATAAGTGCTGTTATAGCTAAAGGCTTTCCTTCTTTCAGATTCTGAAGACCCTAGAACCCCCTTCAATTTTACTACAGCCTTGTATGTCTCTGACACCCATCCTTTATCTGATTTGCAGTTAAGGGTTTTCATTTTTTGATATTAATTTAAAATTATAGCTGTAAGACCCATTTCACCATCCTGCCCAATTAAATGCCCTTCCTGCCCCATCTCAAATGGAGGCCCTTAAGTGAGCAATTAATCCTCACTTAAGGGCCTTGTCCTGCCACCTTTGGTATTAAACCAGAAGCATGCAGACCTACTGCCATGCAGGATTGCTTGCAGGTTCCCAGGGCTGGTCCCTCATTCAAAGGCACTCAGTGCTTGATGAAGGGACTGGACATTGGGAAGGGGGATGCCACTGGGAGCCACACCCTGCTGTTGCTGCTGACCCTCTTTGCACCCACTCCCCTTGTGAGCTCCACCCGCAAAATCCATTCTGCAATCACTTACCTCTGGCCTTGGTCGTTTCGTGATCCTGGGACTCTGGTGGTTGTCATTCTGGTAGCAGCCACCACTTCCCAATTGGCGCTGCTGAGCAAAGGAGCTGCTGACATCTAATTGGCTGGCAGCCCCATGTACCTGCCAATGGCCTGTTAAATCACTTGATTGGCTCATATGCAGACCTTCCCCAAAGGAGCAAGGAGGGTATCTTGTCGGCTCTCCAGCTGGCAGCAGAGAACACCCCCAGTCAACTCTATAAAATCATCCCCCCTCCCCAGTAACAGACAGTGTAAGGTGGGGAAGGTTATGATAGACACAGTATCTGTATCACATAGCTGAAGATCAGTATTCTCAGATGGTGATGACTGTAAACTGGAAAAAGATCATAGGAGCCATCATAAGATGCAGGGACCATTTTCAGAAAAACCTTTATGGCAGTGTAACAGCAAACAGATAGCTGCATAAACTATCCAATGGAAGAATGCAGTAATGGGCTCTAATGGTATGCATGGCTATGACTGAATATCTGTGATACTGTAAGTTTGCTGAGGACTGTAAAGAAGCTTTACATGGTTCACTGTGTTTTTACATAATTAAACTAGCTGTGACAAATGTAATGCCGGCTTATGTCTAAATCTTTGCCTGTGGTCTGAACAAAGCACATAGTGAGGAACAGCAGGAAATATTGGGATTCATAGTATGTCTTTAAAATCTTATTACTAATAAGGATTAGTACACATACTCTTCTCAGTGATTACGGAATAGGAACAGTTAGATTAAGAATATGGTTTGTTGCAGAGGTCTCCCTGATAAGAAGCTTTGAATTTCATACAAATATATGATTGTACAATCTGCGTTGTGCAGTGGTTCAGTGCATTGGAGCTGTAAAAAGCTGTACCACAGAGCGGCAGAATGATCCCTGCACACAGTTACTTTAATTACAGAACGATTGAGGTGACATGGATGGAATGGGCCTTATAAGGAGTATAAACACCAGCACAAACTAGCTGGTCTGTTCTGTGTTGTCTACGCAACAGTGTGGATAAGAAGCCAGACAGGTAAGAAGAGAAAATGATGGAAGCCAATTTTTAGTGATCCCCTCTAGTGCTAACATATCAAAAATGGTGTACTTTCACTTAACATTTTCCTGAGGAGGGGGATGGTACAATTTTTGCTGGGAGTGTATTGGGTCAAAACTGACAGTCCAAGCAGGACCCGGCTGAAATCTCTGACGTGACTTGAATTGAGATAATATGGGTAAAATCCAAGCATTGTAAAACTTCTGATCGGAAAAGCATGGTGCTGCAGGCTTTAAACACTTTGCAGGAGCCTTCTTCAAAAAAGTTTTCATGTTGATCACAAAACCTACAACATGGATCTCTGGAACATAGAACCCCCAGATCTGCAAATGCAGATATACAAGTGATCCTGCTGGAATTATGGAACAGAAAGACTCTTTTGGAACAGAGAAAGAAAGGCTTGAAGACGGCAGCTCTGGTAGAAGGAGGTATCTAGAACTGTAATGCCAGCTCCTTGATTCCATGCACTGCTATTTACACTAACATCACTCTAGGAGCTTGAGTTGCTTAGCATCGTGCCCAGGAGGCAGCACTAAGCTCTTCGCACTCCAACATTTTCCATAAATATTTTCCTTCACACACCTCCTTATGTGCTATCACCGTATCAAAGACCTAACATGGAAACAAGGCATTTGCATATTGGAGGCACTTGATGAGCCACATGTTTGATATACAGGGCAGTAATCTGGCCAATATAGCCAATAAATGAGGGTTGAGACAATTTTGAGGTCCTGACCACAAGGCATCACAATCTTATGGGAGGTGGGTAATAAACATGCAGCTTCCTCATTCACCATCCAATGAAGAATGGTGGCAGCATTGTGGGGAGGCCCAATGAGAGGGCTTACAGCACTGGCCAATGACAGCCCCACCAAGAGAAGTAGGCATTGCTAGAAGGCACCTGAGCTTATGGGGACCTGAAAACAACAGTTTCTTGGATGGCTGTGAAATATGTTAAAAAAAAGAGGTGTTAGGGGGAATTTCTTCCCAGGATGCAGCCATTTCAATTCTTTTTTATTCGTTCGTCTCTGGTTAGGCTGCACTTATTGCCCTTGAGAAGGTGGTGGTGAGCTGCCTTCTTGAACTGCTGCAGTCCATTTGGTGCAGGTACATCCACAGTACAGTGAGGGATGGAGTTCCAGGATTTTGGCTCAGTGACAATGAAGGAAAGTCAGGATGGTGAATGGCTGGAAGAGTAACTTCCAGGTGGCAGGGTTCCCATTTGTCTGCTGCTCTTGTCCTTCTAGATTAGATGGTAGTGGTTGGGGTTTGGAAGGTGCTGTTGAAGGAGCCTTGGTGAATTCCTACAGTGCATCTTGTAGATGGTATACACCGCTGCCACTGTGCATCTGTAGTGCAGGAAGTGAATATTTGTGGATGGGGTGCCAATCAAGGAGATTGCTTTGCCCTGGATGGTGTCAAGCTTCTTGAGTGTTGTTGGAGCTGCACTCATCCAGGCAAGTGGGGAGTATTCCGTCACACCTCTGACTTGTGCCTTGTAGATGGGGAGACTTTGGGGAGTCAGGAGGTGAGTTACATGCCACAGGATTCTGAGCCTCTGACCTGCTTTTGTAGCCATAGTATTTATAACGCTAGTCTAGTTCAGTTTCTGATCAATCGTAACCCCCAGGATGTTGATAGTGGGGGATTCAGCGATGATAATGTCATTGAATGTCAGGAGGTGATGGTGAGATTCACTCTTGTTGGGGAAGGTGATTGCCTGGCACTTGCGTGGTGCACATGTTACTTGCCATTTGTCAGCTCAAGCCTAGATATTGTCCAGGTCTTGATGCATTTGGATATGGACTGCTTCAGTACCTGAGGAGTCGTGAATGATGCTGAGCATTGTGCAATCATCAGCGAACATCCCCACTTCTGACATTATGATGGAAAGAAGGTCATTAATAAAGCAATTGAAGATGGTTGTGCCTAGGATACTACCCTGAGGAACTCCTGCAGTGATGTCCTGGAACTGAAATGATTAACCTTCAACAACCACAACTATCTTCGTTGTGCTAGGTATGACTCCAACAGCAGGGAGTTTTGCCCCTGATTCCCATTGACTCCAGTTGTGCTAGGTCTTCTTGATGCCACACTCGGTTAAATACTGCCTTGATGCCAAGGGTTGCCACTCTCAGCTCACTTCTTGAGTTCAGCTCTTTTGTCCATGTTTGAACCAAGGCTGTAATGAGGTCAGCAGCTGAGTAGCCCTGGCGATTTCAAACTGAGTGTCAGGGAGCAGGTTATTGCTAAGCAAGTGCTGCTTGATAGCACTGTTGATGACCCCTTCCATCACTTGACTGATGATCGAGAGTAGACTGATGGGGCAGGAATTAGCTGAGTTGATTTGTCCTGCTTTTTGAGTACAGGACATACCTGTGCAATTTTCTACATATCTGGGTAGATGCCAATACTTTAACTGTACTGGAGCAGCTTGGCTAGGGCACGGAGTATTCTGAAGGACAACTCTTCACTACTATTGCCGGAATATTGTTCGGGTCCATAGCCTTTGCAGTATCCAGTGCCTTCAGCTGTTTCTTGATATCACGTGGAGTGACTCAAGTTGGCTGAAGACTGGCATCTGTGATGCTGGGGACCTCCGGAGGAGGCTGAGATGGATCATCCACTTCGTACTTCTGGTTGAAGATTCTTGGAATTGCTTCAGCCTTATATTTTGCATTGATGTGCTGGGCTCCCCCATCACTGAAGATGGGAATATTTTTGGACCCTCCTCCTCCTCCAGTGAGTTGTTTAATTGTCCATCACCATTCATGACTGGATGTGGCAGGACTGCAGAGCTTAGATCTGATCTATTGGTTATGGGATTGCTTAATTCTGTCTATCACTTGCTGCTTATGGTGTTTGACACGCAAGTAGTCCTGTGTTGTAGCTTCACTAGGTTGTCACCTCATTTTTAGGTATGCCTGGTGCTGTTCCTGGCATGCCCTTCTACACTTTTCATTGAACCAGGGTTGATCTCCTGTCTTTGTGGATATGGTAGAGTGGGGGATATGCCAATCATGAGGCTACGGATTGTGTTTGAGTACAATTCTGCTGGTGCTGATGGTACACAGTGCCTCATGGATGCCCGGTCTTGAGTTGCTGGATCTGTTCAAAATCTACCCCACATAGCATGGTGGTAGTTTTTTTTAATTCATTCATGGGATATTGGCTTTGCTGGCTGGGCCAGCATTTATTGCCCACCTCTAGGTGCCCTTGAGAAGCTGATGGTGAGCTGCCTTCTTGAACCACTGCAATCCATGTGGTATGGGTACACCCACAGTGCTGTTAGGAGGGGAGTTCCAGAATTTTTACCCAATAACAGTGAAGGAACGGCAATATATTTCCAAGTCAGTATGATGAGTGACTTGGAGGGTAACTTACAGGTAACAGTGTTCCCATTTGTCTGCTGCCCTTGTCCTTCTAGGTGATAGTGGACATGGGTTTGGAAAGTGCTGTCGAAGGAGCCTTGGTGAATTCCTGCAGTGCATCTTGTAGATGGTACACACTGCTGCTACTGTGCATTGGTGGTGGAGGGAGTGAATGTTTCTGGATCTGGTGCCAACTAAGTGGGCTGCTTTGTCCTGGATGGTGTCAGCCTTCTTGAGTGTTGTGGCAGCTGCACTCATTCAGGCAAGTGGGGAGTATTCCATCGTACTCCTGACTTGTGCCTTGTAGATGATGGACAGGCCTTGGAGTGTCAGGAAGTAAGTTACTCGTCACATGATTCCTAGCATCTGACCAGCTCTTGTAGCCACTGTATTTATACGGCTAGTCCAGTTCAGTTTCTGGTCAATGGTAACCCCCAGGATGTTGATAGTGGGGGGATTCAGTGATGGTCATGCCATTGAACATCAAGGGGTGATGGTTGGATTATCTCTTGTCGGATATGGTCATTTCCTGACACCTGTGTGGCATGAATGCTACTTGCCACTTGTCAGCCCAAGCCTGGATATTGTTCAGATCTTGCTGCATTTGGACATAGACTCTTCAGTATCTGAGGAGTCGTGAATGGTGCTGCACATTGTGCAATCATCAGCAAACACCCCCACTTCTGATCTTATGATGGGAGGTCATTGATGAAGCATCTGAAGATGGTTGGGCTGAGGATACTCCTGCAGTGATCTCCTGGAACTGAGATGACTCACCTCCAACAACCAAAATCATCTTCCTTTTTGCTCAGTATGACTCCAACCAGCAGATAGATTTCCCCCAACTCCCATTGATTCCAGTTTTGCTAGGGCTCCTTGAAACCACACTTGGTCAAATGCGGCTTTGATGGCAAGGGCAATCACTCTCCCTTCATCTCGGGTGTTCAGCTCTCTTGTCCATGTTTGAACCAAGGCTGTAATGAGGTCAGGAGCTGTGTGGCCCTGGCAGAACCTAAACTGGGCATCAGTGAGCAAATTATTGTCCAAAAGTGCTGCTTGATAGCACTGCTGATGACCCTTTCCATTACTTAACTGATGATCAGGGTGGACTGACGGGATGATAACTGGCCGGGTTGGATTTGTCCTGCTTTTTGTGAACAGGACATGCCTGGGCAATTTTCCAAACAGCCGGGTAGATGCCAGTGTTGTAGCTGTACTGGAACAGCTTGACTCGGGGTGCAGCAAGTTCTGGAGTCCAAGTCTTCAATACTATTGCCGGAATATTGTCAGGTAGTGCCACACAACACCGTGGAGAGCGGTATTCACCATGGAGGAACACTGATTCATCAGCTGAGGTTGGGTGCTGGGAGGGTGGTGGCGAGGGTGTGGTGGGTGGGAGTGTTGGTTATGGTACATGCCAATCAGCAGGTTGTTTCCTTGGCCATCTTTGACCTGATGCTATGAGTCTTCTGGAGTCGATGGTAGGACAAGACATACTCAGGATGCTGATGGTGGTGTCGGGACATTATTTGTCAGGTGTAATTCCATGAGTACAACTATGTTGTTGCTTGACGAGTCTATGAGACAGCTCTCCCAATTTTGGCACTAGCCCAGATGTTAGTAAAGAGGACTTTGGAGGATTGACAGGGCTGAGTTTGCTGTTGTTCCTGGCGTCTAGGTCAATCCAGTTTCATTCCTTTTGGACATTTTAGCAGTTTGCTACAACTGAGTGTCTCGTTAGGCTATTTCAGAGGGCACTTAAGAGTTAATCACATTCTTGTGGATCTGGAATCACATTTGGGCCAGACCAGGTATGGACAGCAAATTTCCTTCCCTAAAGGATATTAGTAAACCAGATGGGTTTTTACAACAACCAATAATGGTTTTGTGGTCATCATGAGACTTCCAATTCCTGATTTTATTGAATTTAAATTTCACCATCTGCTATCGTGGGATTCAAACCCAATTTTCCAGAGCATTACCCTGGGTCTCTGGATTACTAGTCCAGTGACAATATCACTACACCACCGCCTTCTGTTAAGTCTTGCTGCTCCATCTTTGGATATTTGAGAGGAGGCTCTGCTGGCCCTCTGTACAGTAAAGGGTGAACATGATGCTGATGGAAGAATGATATCAGATCACATGACTAAGAAGAAAGAGAGGTCTTGGAAGGAGGAGAAACTCCAAACTCATGTAGAGGTCCAAATGTGTAAATACTTGCTGTAAATAAAGAGCAATGGTTTTAAGAAACTACAAACTTGAGTAGCATACTTTGAGAGAGTAAACAATTTGCCAAACCCACTTCTAGACCCCTGCCACACAAGGAAACACTGACCTCCTGCTGGGAGGCCACCTCCTCAAGCTCCTGATCCAGCAGGGTCCAGTCCGACAACAGAAAGTTCTATCAGCATGGGTTAATTGTCCTTGCTTGGAGACCCTAACTGGAATAATCGGCTGCCCACCTCCGTGAATTGCGCTTCCATCAACCATGGCAGCAACTTGTCTCAAGACAGAACAGTGTCAAGGAGCCACCCCAGCAGATTTTTGTGATACTTCAAGTCTATAAATGCAGCAGATGTTGAGCAGTTACATATTCTGATGAAAAAGAAGTGAGTTTGTTCTGCCAGGCATTGGAATAATGGACAAATTTCTCACAGTTTCACTGCTGTAATAAAAGTGTAATAAGAATGGCCTGACAGCCCAGTGATATTACTGTTTCATTATCTGACTTTTAATTGCATGTTTAATGTTACACAAAATAAAACAAATCAAAATCATGGTCAGAAAAGTGCTCAACAAGAGTGACAATCTTTACATCAATGTAGCAGAGATTTGCTACAGAATTTGTCCCCTAATAATACACAGAAAAGGAGAGAATAAAACCATCCCACTGATGGTATACAAACAACAGAATAAGCACGCTTATCCCAAAAATTCCCAAAGGATGCTGACCTGCGTTTGGAATCTGGTTCAGCCAGAATTCTACCCTTTTTTCTTTGTTATAGGACAGTTCCCAGTAGATCCTTTTTATGCCATGAAAAGACCTCAGCAGAATTTGCAGCAAAGGAATCAATTACTTTGAAACACAAACAAAAATAAAATTAGCTGGAAAAACTCAGCAGGTCTGACAGCATCTGCGGAGAGGAATATAGTTAACGTTTCGAGGCCGTATGACTCTTCATCAGAACTGATGAATGAACTTCTGATGAAGAGTCAGACAGATTTGAACTGTTAACTATATTCCTCTCCACAAATGCTGTCAGACCTGCTGAGTTTTTCCAGTTATTTTTATTTTTGTTTTTGTTTCAGATTTCCAGCATCCGCAGTATTTTGCTTTTATGTTAACGTCAATTACTTTGCCTGACAGTAGAAAGGCTCCTTTTATCACAAAAAGCCAAGTTTTATACTCAAACCCAAAAGGACCTGGAGGTACCTCAGATGAAGTGACTATGAGCTGCTCTGACTTACAATGGCAGATCTTGGTAACGCTGGTGATTATCCTCACAGGCACTGGTGACCTCCCTCAGCTATGCAAACGATTCTGTCCCCTGGGATTTGAGAGGTTGTCTCCAGCCTGTCACTTTAGCAGGCAAATACCCATTCCACTGCACTTGCACGAGCAGGGCAGGTTCCAGGAATTCCTGGGGTTTTGAAGAAGTTGCAGAAGTTTTAAAAGCTGCTTTTTGACTGCAGTGATCAAGAGTAAAAGTTCTATTGGTGCTACCATGGAATTTCTGTTACAACGATTAAACATTTATAACTGAAAGGATTGCAACATTTCCAATATTATATTGTCCAGTAGATTATCTCTTCAAACAGTGTCAGATATAGAGTGTACTTCTAAGGTGGCTAATTCCGGGCAGTATTTTTATGTGGCTCAATTCCACACTACTACTGGCAAGGAACACTTCCACTGAGTGCTTCACAGAAGGTTGTGGAGACACATCTGATTTTTCACCCACTAACATTCCTAAATTGCACTATCTGCAAATTCCCAATCACTCTCCCCTGAGAGGCCCCACTGGACATAAGAAATAGCAGTAGGCCATTCAAAGGGGAGGCAGTGGCATAGTGATATTGCCACTGATTAGTATTCCATAGACCCAGGGTAATTCTCTGGGGATTTGGCCTTGAATCCCACCACAGCAGATGGTGAAGTTTGAATTCAATAAAAATCTGGAATTAAAAGTTGTAAAAACCCATCTGGTTCACTAATGTCCTTCAGAGGATGGGCAATAAATGCTGGCCTAGCCCACATCCCATGAATGAATACAAAGTAAAATGCCCTTTGAGCCTGCTCTGCCATTCAATGAGATCATGGCTGATCTTCTACTTAACACTATTTTCAGGCAGTATCTTCATATCCCTTGATGTTTTTAATATGAGGAAATCAGTCGATCTCAGTCTTGAACATACTCAGTGACTGAGCCTCCACAGCCCTCTGGGCTAAGAATTCCAAAGATTCACCACCCTCTGAGTGAAGAAATTCCTCCTCACCTCAGTCCTAAATGGCTTGCCCCTTATCCAAAGACTGTGTCCCCTGGTTCCAGACACCCCAGCCAGGGGAAACATCCTTCCAGCATCTACCCTGTCATGACCTGAAAGAATTTTGTATGTTTGAAAGAGATCACCTCTCATTCTCCTAAACTCCAGAGAATAAAGGTTCAGTCTATTTATTCTTCCCATGTAGGACAATCCTCTATCCCAGGAATAAGGTTGGTGAAATATAAACAGAAAATTTTGGAAAAATTCAGCAGGTCTGACAGCATTTGTGGAGAGAGAAAAATAGAGTTAATGTTTCGAGTCCATATGACTCTTTTTTAGGGCTAAAGAGAAGTAGAAATATGATGGAATTTATACTATTTAAGGGGGGTGGAGCTGGCGAAGTTGGATAGAAGGCCAGCGATAGGTGGGGGCTAAGGAGAGATTGACAAAGATGCCATGGACATAATGGGCACATCAGTTTGGTGAACCTTCGTTGCAGTCCCTCTATGGCAAGTATATCTTTCCTTAGGTAAGGATATAAAAACTGTACACAATACCCCAGGTATGGTCTCACCAAGTCTCTATATAATTGCAGTAAGGCGTCTTTAATTCTACACTCAAATCCTCTTGAAATAAAGGCCAATATACCACCTGCCTTCTTAATTGCTTGCTGTTCCTGCATGTTAGCTTATAATTAATAGGAAATATGCTCTCAAGAAGAGTCCCTTAAAGTAACAGTGAACATTATAAAAATGAATCAATCTCTCCCCCAGTGTCTCACTTGTTAAGTGCACATAGGCCAGAAATGTTCCAGGTTCAATTTGTGTGCTGAACTTGCTGATTGGAAACAGAGACATTAGTGTAAATACAATTGTCTGAAGCACCCTTTGGGATACAGAGAGGGAAATTGTCAGCACTCCCACTCCTAATCTCTATACAGTGACTCCTGCTACATTTGAAGTTACAGGTTCAGGCACAGTTACAATGCCTCTAGTTGAGCAGCCTACATAGGGAACAGACATTTGGGCACAGTACCAGAGAATGCCTATTGCCCACAGCACCACAATCCAGCACACATTATTGCTTTCATGAGAGGGGGAAAGGTTGCAGGTGGGAAGGGATTAATTGATTTGGAAATATGTTCCTTTATATTTACTCTGATAGGATAGTTTTGAGCTGCTTGCCGTAGGATATTTACACTAACTGGGTTCTGGTATACAGATGAAAAATTACCATCCTCCTGCAGTCTAGTGGCCTTAATGGCCTTGCATTGTACTGAGTCAGGAGCAGGAAATGGGTTTTCTCTGCAGCCTGCCAAATAGGGCTATGTAATTACATCACTGGGTTAAGTGATATAAGATTTGCAGAGTGCTGAAGTTGCTGACTGAGAAAAGTAGACCTGAGCAATCTTCTGAGTTCAGTTTCCTTGCACCAACTTATTTTAAAATACCTTGGTACTTGCTTGCTCATTGTACCAAGTAATTGCACAGAAGATTTTTAAAATGAACTTCCATAACTTTAGAGGATAACATACGACAGTTAATATTATGAAAGCCCTTGTGTTTTGAGGAGGTGGCTGTAAACCTTATCACCAACCATTAAACTAAGCCACGGATACAATTGCTGTTGGCTAGTTTTCCCAGAGCTCTGGAAACCTGATAACTGAAGGCAGACAAGAAGGGAATGATCCATGAGGTAAGTGCCTTTTCAGCAGTTACCCAAACAATTTCCATCAAAATTAGATGGAACTTATGCCATAATATCAAATGTTTCTTACATAGAATTTTACACCAGTCAGCCCAGTTGACCTAAGCTGGTGTTTATGCTTCACATCAGCCTTCTCCCAACTTACAACATCTCATTTTATCCACATATCCTATCATTCTTTCCTTCCCTCATGTACTTATCAAATAAAATGATGGTATTTGTATGACTCACACTATGTGGTAAAGCAGGTTTCACATTCTCTTCATTGAGTAAAGAAACATCTCCTGAATTCCTTATTGGATGTACCAGTGACTATCTTATATTCATGGCCCCTGGTTTTGGACTTCCCTACAAGTTGGAATATCTTCTCTCTGCCTACTGTATCCAACCATTTCAAATTTATTAGGTCATCACTTAGCCTTCTCTTTTCCAAAGAAAAGAGTTCCAGCCTGTTCAGTCTTTACTGAGTGTTGTGCCCTCATGGTTCTTTTATTTATCCTTGTAAACCTTTTTTGTACTTTCGTCAGTGCTTCTATATGCTTTTCTCATAATATCAAGACCAGAACTGTGCATGGTACTCGAAATCCTGTCTAACCAAGATTATGGCCAGGATCTTCACCTCGGCAATTTGGGGGCGGGGCCCGGTCGCCGAGGGGAAAATGACAATTGAGGCCATTGACAGGATAATTAAAGTAATTAAAGACTTGCCCGGCCAACCTTATTCATGAAACTTCATCCACTGGTGGGATGAAGTTTCATGTCCGTTTTTAAAAAAATTGATAAAGTTTCTGTGATATTTATTAACATGTCCCAACTCGTGTGACATTGTCAAATGAGGGGGACAAGTTAATCATTTTTTAATGTTTCTGTTTTTAACATTTTTTTCCACTTTCAATATTCTCCCTGAGACAGGGCTGTGCCTCAGGGAGCAGTGCCCTCTTTTGTGCGCATGCGCGAAAGATTGCACTTTGACAGATGGGGAATCCCTCCCCCACCGGAACAGGAAGTGCTAGCACTTCCCGTTGGGGATGCCACTGGGCGGGCCTTAATTGGCCCGCCCAGTTAAAATGGTGGCAGGCCCCGTTTCAGTGGCAGGGGTTGGCTGGCCGCCAAGCCAGTGGGACCCGCCCGCCATCTGAGGGCAAGATTCTGCCCTATGTCTAAATTTTATATAGTTCCTCTGCTTTTGAATTCCATTCTTCTATAAAAGAACCCCAGTGCTTTGTTTGCATGGTTGATGGTTTGTTTATATATCTAATGATTTGTGAATCTGTACCCCTAGATTCTTTTGCACATCTACCGCACCTATACTCTTATTTTCCAAGGCATATTTGGCCTCCTTATTCATCCTACACCTCACACTTAATTATGTTGTTTAACAGACTGAAAGAAACACACGTCAGTCTGATGTGCACAGGTGCATTAAGCAAATAATACATGAATTACTAGAGAAAATGACTTCATCTTCTTCCTGAATGATTACTGGTGGTGACTTAAGAGGGAAATGCAGTTTTGTCAAATTGCAAGATCCCCAAATTTTCAAGAATTAATTGACTTTGCCCACTTGGCCCCATGGTCTCTTCTGCTCAAAGCACAATCTACATTAACAAGGAAGGATTCCACTCTCTCAATTTATTAAAGTCTATTTGCAATGAGTTGCATTGCAAGCAAATGCTGCAGGCCATTAATTGCTGCAGCAGCACACTATTTCATACTTCCCAAACAGGTGAGCTCTCAATCCTATTTCTATTACCTAGATTTCTCCCAGAATATCATAATGTGGCTGAGTATGGTGATTATCGTGGCCAACACTTCAGTAGGAAGCAAACATCACCCTATTGCTGGCCAGGCTTATGCCTGATTGGAATATCCAGGCTAAATTGTTAATAAAATAAATTTATCACCATCTATTAGAATGGTTCATTCTGTCCCTTGAAATGTAGATTATGATTTTGTTTTTGTAACACTAATATAGGATAGCAAGCTACTAAAAAGGATGTTTGGATTGGTTGGGGATGATGTATTTTTTACAGGCAGTGTTATTGGCACGGACTACACTCTGCTACTCTAAAATGGCACTTTACAGCAAAGATTATAAAACATTTTCAAACAGATCTTCAAAATCTACTTTAGTGCCAAATGTGCCTTTAGTTTCTCAATGATATATGGATGAGCAACCTTGGGTTTAAAATCTATGTATATCAATGTAACATAAATCAAAGCTTAAAGTATTAGAAAAGATTTATTAAGAAATAATCAAATAAAAGGGAATAATACTTACCAGAGATAAGCATGATCCAGCAACTAGTGACGCTGTGACATGTTAGAGAAAAATAAGTTCATATAAAGTGTACCTTAATGGACTTATCTCAGGAAGTAAATACAGCCCATTGCATAAAATCTGTTCAAAGCTTCTTCAGGATATATGATTCAACAGGATTTGGATTCACTGTTTAAGGCATTCTGAATGAAAAGCAGGATCCTTCAGTGTGCTCAGCCTTTAAAATCAATAGAACAACACAACAAACCTCATCAGCATATCACAAAATGCCTTTTTATTATTAACTGTAAGAACATAATAGCTTCCCAAATTGTCAGGATTTAGTTAATATCTAGCGAAATATAACTGGTTTTGCAATGTACCTTTCAAAAATTGACAAGACGATCTTCACCATCATCAGTCTCCTTCACAATGCCCTTGCCATTGTTCAAACAATTAATCTTCTCTGTAATAAATGCCTGGTCCACCATGCAGTAAAGCAACGGGAGCTCTGCCAAATAATAACCCTTTGTGTAGTGGGAAAAGTGTGTTTAAAACATCTGTCATCAGTATCTTCTTAATTATCTAAAACACATTTTAATTTTCTTGAGTCCAGCTTTCCTAGCTGAATAAAAGGTTATTTGAAGCAAGGGAAATTTCATTCCTTTGTCTTGTTTCCACTGAGGCTGGAAAGGGTTCATTGCCCTTGTTTGCCCACCTGCCTGCACTCAAGCTAATCTGCCTATCTCGATGCAAGTCTTCCCAGATATAAGAGGATAGTGGACAGGTGAAATAAAAATTTTGAGAAACAGAGAAAGGTAGGTTAAATCATGTGGGTCTGATGAAAAATGTTAACTTATAAAATTTCCCTCTGCTTTGTAATTTACAGCATTTTAAGGGTGTACATGGAACTTCAATTTATTTTCCATAGAAATAGCTATTATCTATTGGTGACATCCCTTTGACTGCTACTTCAATGAAGGTAATAATTCATTTAAAATAATCATGTTTATCTTTCTGTTAAAATAGCAAACAGAAGAATGTCATTAAGGATTCGTACATTAGTATCGGTCATAGTAATTTCTAACCAATCGTTGCAGTCTCAGTGAGTAACTGTAGCAGCTTCCATTCACTGTGAAACTGACTGAGGCATTTTCAGGCCTCACTACCTCAGAGTAGGAAAGAAGTGGGATGGAATGGAATGCACCCTCAACTGGTGATTAACAGGCAAATATCTGACGACTGAAAACATGTTCGGGTGAATTTCCCCGAGGATCTCCAAATTGTCTGCCATAACTTCAGTGGAAGGGCCATGGAAATCCCAGAAGTATGTTTTTTTTTAAGGTGTTACAACAGGGTGAGGAGGAGTGAGCTGGCTCCCCTTCTGTTCAGCCCCCTTGGATGGTCGCAACAAAGGTTTTTAAAATTTCTTTTCCCTGTAAATGCCTTATCCAAGCCAAATTTATTTATTTGTTAATAAGGAGCTAATCAAACCAGGTTTTCTTTCTTCAAAGAAAGAGCAAGTTTATTAGTTATTAAACCCGAGAACAAATAATTATGGCGCAACAATATGCGCACACAGATATCAGAAGTAAGAAGGTTAGAGTCCAAAAAAAGTAAACGAACATATGATTAACTACTTTGCTTGTCTTTGAGACATAGGTTGTTGAATGTTTTGGCCATTTGAGGTTAGTTGGTTTCCTGTAGAATTCTGGTATTGACTTGGTTCAGGTCTGTACTTTGTTGAAGACTCTCTCAGATTCAGAGCAAGTAAGAGAGAAAAAGAGAGAGAGAGTGAAATTGTTATTGCTCTCCTTCATCAGTGCTTTTAGATGACTGTGATGTTTCTTTTTCTTTCTTTTTGATTCTGCTTAGCAAAGCCCGTTTTTAGAACTCCTGTCTGTATAGTGCGAAAAAGGAATTTGAATTGCATGCTTTGCAGTCATTGTTGCAGACCAAGTAATCGCATTTTTTTGATCCTTTCATCTTCGAAACATTTGACACATTTCAAGGTAGAAATCAACAGGAGATGGAGTTATTTTGTCCTCCACAGGAGGTTTTGAATGTCTGATGAGTATCTGGCTGGTTAGCAGTTCCCATTGTCTTGATAGAATGACAGTTGATTAAAGTCCAGCACTTTGCATTTTTAATGCATACTTTTTGAGAGAGACCTTGTTGGAAGTGGACCTTCACACCACCCACCGAAGGTGTGAAACTCCTTGCAACAGTTCTGTAGTGCAATTCACATGGAAACATTCCAAAGAAGTGGCCAACTTACAGTAGCAGACATCAGGTGAACCATGTCAGCCATTTTTTGATCAGCGTTTTTTCTTGTATTTTTTTAAAATTGGTCTTCTTTAAACAATTAAATATGTCTGTGATTAGCTGGTGAAGTTTTAGGTAGTTTTTACTCAGTCACAGTTTCCTGTAATTGTGGCAAACGTTTGGTGGTGATCTGCGGCTCTTCCAAAGTTATGCTGGGCAATGGGGAGGTGGCTCATTATTTTGTCTCTCTGGAGTGGGCGGGAGGTAGCATTGTAAATACTCAACCTAGCACGGTGGAAATAAATGACAGCAATGCAGAAATAAGCAGTTTCAAACATAAAAAAACCTAAGAATATCTTTCATAATGAGTGTTACTATCCAAAATAGACATGTAACATCCATAAGGTAATCAAAATAAGCTTAGAGGAAGTTCCTTTAGGATCTAGCTAAGCCTCTGTAGTCCAGTATAAAAATCATAGCACTACTTGCTTAATATGGATGTTCTGGTGTTTCCAGCCATTTGTTTAACATTATGTTGTAGTCACAGAAATTGCATTGCGATAGAAGTTAGATGAAATCAAAGGTCACTAGTGTCATTATCCAGTACCACACTGCCTCAGGGGAGTAAAATGATCTAAGATACTGATCAGCTTCCTTCTACTTATCAGCGTTCATAGTCAAGAAAAATTGGTAGGAAGACTTTCTGAGGCAAATGTTGGAAGGTTATAAGTATTGAAAGAAATAGGTATGTAAAGTAGCTATCTTTGGCTATAAAAGTTTCAGAAGTTAGACTAGGGGTGGAATAATCCCATACCGGTAGTGGGTGTGAAAAATGATGTTTTACCCACTGGGGGCGGATTTTCACACACAATCGTTCCCTTTCTGGCTACTCCCGCCTCATTAATAATGCATTCATGGGAAAGACGCTGGATCGCTGGTGAGTGGGTTCAGATTTGTCCACCACACCGTGACCTCAGTGCTTCCTCGCTCCTGGTGCTATATTTAAAGTGCATCGAAGCACAGCCAACTTCATGTCTACAGACCAAGACTGCTCCAGGTGACAGATGGCCCCGAAAGCAAAGAAGATGGCAGCCTGAAAATTTAGTGATGCCTTTTTGGAGTGTCTGCTAGATGCAGTGGAAGGCTGCCACAACATCTTCTACCTCCACTCTGGCTGCAGTAGGTCCACCAAGTCACCAAGCCAGCCTAGGAGGTGGAAGCAGCTGCAGTTAGTGCCACCAGATCATAGAGGAGGTCAGCCATCCAGTGCAGGAAGAGGGTGAATGATCTTATCCATTCCACCAGGGTAAGGCAACCACCTCATTACTCTCAACTCACAGACTCCCAAACCAATCACACATCCACAGGGATCTCACACCATAAGGGTCAATACCACAAACTCTCACACACACCCTCACACATCCAGCAGGCTCATATAATCTGGAGCTCAAGTTCTTATTCCGTCAATGGTTCCGCTCATCACACAAACATTCCACGCAGTGCCATGCATCCTGCGCACAGTTTCTCCATCTGTTTTCATGCAGGAGAAGCTGGTCACAACATCAGGGAGAGGTCCCAAATTGGGGGTGGAATGGCCCACATTAGGCCCCTCACTCACTTTGAGGAGCATGCCATCGCACTGACTCCCAAAGACATGGACCATGCCAGCAGTGACACTGAGGTCGACGGTGAACACCCACATGAGGACCCTGCACCCCAATATCACTCAATACAACTGAGAGTGCTCTCTCTCTTGCTTTTGACTCTGCTGCCGTACTCTAATTATCTCTGAAGATCCGAGGTTCAATTTCCCACCATAATGTTTACTCGCTTGTGATGTCACCGTCTGCTGCTTAGCTAATTTCTTAGAATCACAGTGTAGTACAGCACAGAAGGAGGCTATTTGGTACATAGGGCAGGATTTTCGGGTCGTCGTGGGTGCGGTGGGTGGGCCCAGGAGTGGCCAGGAAACGGGCTGCCACCTGCAATCAGCCCCTGACCGCAATTTCATGCTGACGGGCCAGTTAATGGCCAGCCAGCGTGAAAGGTGCGCTGAGAAGCTCAGCGCAGCCGGGGTGGGGTGGGAAGAGGACAAGTGCTGACATCAGCGTGGGCGATGGAGGAGCGTGCAATGATAGCTCCATGAAGGCAGAAAGCTGCCTCAGGGAGCTGAAGAATTTTAAATCCTAAAAGAAGCAATATGAAATTCTGAAAAAAATGTCCCCATGTAGGACTCATCTGAACATATAGATCATAAAAATTCTGTGCAAACATTTGTATCTTTTTAAAATTAACATTGGAACTCTCATCCCGCCCTTGGATGAGATTTCCTCAAGAATGCCAACCATAACGTTAGACAGGCAGCGAAAAATCCACGTTAATTGAAGCTTTAATGGTCTTAATAGGCCTCTTAATTGTTGGCGGGCACACTGCCAACTCTTGCACGTGCCCGCTAACCGAAATATTGTACGAGTGTGCGATGACGTTGGGATGCTTGCCCAATGTCATTAAGCGATATTTTACACCCCATTGGGTGGGGCGCATGCCTGCCCACAGCATGTAAAACTCTGCCCATAGAGTTTGTGCCAACTCTTTGAAGAGCAATCCAGCTGGTCTACTTTCTTTCCCCATATCACTGCAATTTTTTTTTTACCCTTCAAGTATTTATCCAATTATCTTTTGAAGGCTAATATTGAATCTGTATCTACTACCCTATCATGCAGTATGTTCCAAACACTAACACCCAATTCTAGAAAGTTTTTTTTCCCCATTTCGCCTCAAGTTCTTTTGCCATCACCTTAAATCTGTATCCTTTGAATATTAGCCCTATGGCTAATGGAAACAGTTTATTTTTATTTGCTCTAACTAAATCCTTCATGATTTTGAACACATCTATCAAATCTATTTTTCATCTTCTCTGCTGTAAGTAGAACAAGCCCAACTTCTCCAGTTTATCCACATAACTGTAATCTCTCTTCAACACAAAAACAGAATTACCTGGAAAAACTCAGCAGGTCTGGCAGCATCGGCGGAGAAGAGCAAAGTTGACGTTTCGAGTCCTCATGACGCTTCAACAGAATTGAGTAAAATTAGGAGAGGGGTGAAATATAAGCTGGTTTAAGGTGGGGTGGGGGGGGTCACCCCACCTAAAACCAGCTTATATTTCACCCCTCTCCTAATTTTACTCAATTCTGTTGAAGCATCATGAGGACTCGAAACGTCAACTTTGCTCTTCTCCGCCGATGCTGCCACACCTGCTGAGTTTTTCCAGGTAATTCTGTTTTTGTTTTAGATTTCCAGCATCCGCAGTTTTTTGTTGTAATTTCTCTTCTCCTGAACAATTCAAATAAATCTCTCCAGTAGCCTCTCCAGACATTAACGTTCTTCCTAAATTGTGATGCCCAGAATTGGACACAATACTTAAGCTGCAGACAAACGTATGATTCGTACATGCTTAGAAAAATTTCTTGGCTTTTGTACTCTATGTTTCTAATTTTATAGCCCAAGATCTCATATGCTTTATTAATTGCTTTGTTACCCTGTTCTGCCACCTTCGAAAATTTGCGTATAAATATCCACAATTCCTGGGATGAGGGATTTGTCTTATGAGGAAAGATTGAGTAGGTTGGAGTTTAGGGGAATGAGAGGTGATCTTATTGAACCATATAAGATCCTGAGTGGGCTTGAGAGGGTAAATGCTGAGGGGATGTTTCCCCTTGTGTGGAGATCTAGAACTAGTGGGCACTGTTTCCATTTGACACAGAAATGGGAGGAATTTCTTCTCTGAGAGGGTTGTTTGCCTTTGGAATTCGGTCCCCCAGAGAGAAGGCTGGGTCACTGAATATATTCAAGGCTGAGTTAGACAAATTTTTGATGGGCAAGGGAGTCATGGGTTATGCGAGGCAGGCAGGAAAGTTGAGTTCAGATGACATCAGCTCAACTCTGAACTTATTGACTGATGGAGCAGGCTTGAGGGGCTGAATGGCCCAACCCTGCTCCTATTTCTTATCTTAGTATGTTCTGTTTGTTTAGGCACCCGCTTTAAAATTGTGTCATTTGCCTTGTACTGTCTATCTTTCATTTATCCTATTAAATGTATCACCTTATATTTTTCAGCTTTGAGTTACAACTGCCATACTTCCATCTTTTCCACCAACCTCCATACAGCCATTTGGAGGCCTTTTTAAAATATATATTCATTAATGGGATGTAGGCTTTGCTGGCTAGATTAGCATTAATTACCCACCCCGAATTGCCCTTGAGAAGGTGGTGGTGAGCCGCCTTCTTGAACTGCTGCGGTCCATGTACTGTAGGCAGAGATATTGCCGTTAGAGATGGGTTTGCAGTGAAGGAATGGTAATATAGTTTCAAGTCGGGATGGTGCGTGGCTAGGAGGAGATCTTGCAGGTGGCAGTGTTCCCATGCATCTACTGCCCTTGTCCTTTTCGGTTATAGAAGTTGTGGGTTTGGAAGATGCTATCAAAGGAGCCTTGGTGAGTTGCAGCAGTGCACCTTGTAGATGGTACACACTGCTGCCACTGTGCATCGGTGGTGGAAGGAGTGGACGTCAAAGGTGGTTGATAGGATGCCAATCAATTGGGCTGCTTTGAGCCGGATGGTGTCAAGCTTCTCGAGTGTTGTTGGAGCTGCACTCACCCAGGCAAACGGAGAGTATTCCATCACACTCCTGACTTGTGCCTTGTAGATGGTGGGCCAGTCTTGGGGAGTCAGGAGGTGAGTTACTTGCTGCAGGATTCATAGCCTCTGACCTGCTCTTGTGGCAACAGTATTTATATGGCTAATCCAGTTTGGTATTTGATCAATGGTAAATCCCCATGTTGTTGTCAGTGGTGGTAATACCATTGTATGTCAAGGGGTGATGGTTAGATCCTCTCTTATTGAGATGGTCATTTCCTGGTACTTGTGTGTTGCAAATGTTACCTGCCACTTATCAGTCCAAGCCTGAATATTGTTCAGGTCTTGCTGCACATGGGCATGGACTGCTTCAGGACCTGAGGAGTAGTGGATGGAGCAATCATCTGCGAAGATCCCCACTTCTGATCTTATGGTGGAAGGAAGGTAATTAATGAAGCAGCTGAAGATTGTTGGACGTAGAACATTACCCTGAGGAGCTCCTGCAGTGAATGCTTGAGACTGAGATGATTGACCTCCAACAACTACAACCATTTTCTTTGTGCTAGGTATGATTCCAATCAGTGGAGAGTTTTCCCCGATTCCCATTGACTCCAGTATTGCTAGGGTCCCTTGGTGCCATATTTGGTCAAATATTGCCTTGATGTCAAGGGCAATCACTCTCACCTCACCTCTAGAGCTCAGCTCTTTTGTCTATGTTTGGATCAAGGTTGTAACGAGGTCAGGAGCTGAGTGGCCCTGGTAGAACCCAAACTGAGCATCAGTGAGCAGGCTATTGCTAATTAAGTGTCCTTTGATAGCATTGTCGATGATCCCTTCCATCACTGATGATCGAGAGTAGACTGATGGGGCAGAAATTGGCAGGCAGGACAGGACATATTGGGCAATTTTCCACATTGCTGGGCATTACTATCTTCTATTATTATTATATTACTATATTACTATCACTGTTTACTCCAATTCCAATTTTCATGCCATTTGCAACATTTGAAATTGCGTACCATATCCTCAAGTCAAATCATTGATGTACATCAAAACCAGTAATGTTCCCTATACTACTACTGTCCCTTTTATTCCATGAGTTTCAATTTTGCTAATAATCCTAATATGCAGTACTTTATCAACTGTCTTTTGAAGGACAACCTGCTTAAAATGAAATGCATTGCCTCCATTAACCTGGTCTGTTACCTCACCAAAAAATTCAATCAAGTTAGTTAAATACTATTTGTCTTCAACAAATCCAAGGTGGTTCTCCTTTATTAGTTTATGTTTGTCTAAGTGGCTGTTAAATTTCTCTCAGTCTTTGTTGTCCTGCAGAAAAGCTTCCACACCAGCAATGTTAAACTGACTGGCTTGTAATTTCTGGATTTAACCTTCTGCCCTTCTTTAGATGTGGGAGCAACATTTACAATCCTGCAATCTGTTGATACCAGCCCTGTATCTGAGGATGATTGGATGATTGTGGCCAGTGCCTTTTCAATTTCCACTCAGAAACCTCAGATGCATCCCATCTGGGCAACATCTCCACTTTTAAGTAATGCCAGCTTATTTACTACCTTTTCTTTCATTTTATCTCATCCAGTAGCACATCAATTTCCTCATTTATCATAATTTTTGCAAAGCCCTTTTCCTTGGTCAACATTGATGCAAAATATTATTTAGCACCTCAGCCTTGCCTTCTTCTTCCACCAATAGATCTCTATTTTGGTCCCAAATTGGCCCCACTTCTCCTCTGATAATCCTCTTATTATTAATATGCCAGTAGAGAACCTTTGGTTTCCCTTTTATGTTGGCCAACAATCCGTTCTTCTACTCTTTCTTTGATTCTCTTACTTCTTATTTCACTTCTTCTCAGTACTTTTTATATTCAGCCAGATTCTGTCAAAAGCCCCTTTTGCTGCTCCATCCTATCCTCCAGCTCCTTCGTTATCCAGGGAGCTCCGGCATTAGTTGCTACCAAGTTTCCTCTTGTAGAAATATAATTAGACTGTACCAAAACCATATCCTCTCCAAAGGTCATCCATTGTTCCATTACATTTCTGCTTGCCAGTCCTTGACTCCAACTTACTCAGATCAGACCGCTTTTAAATTTACTGAAATTAGTTGTGTTTTCAGTTAAATTAGTTAAACACTCCAGTTGTGTTTTTTGCTTCTTGTCCTTCTCCATTATAAATCTAAACTTTGTGATACAATGATCATTATTCCTGAGAAGCTCCCTCACTGTGACATTCTCCACTTGATGCACTTCCCCCCTAGGACTAGGTCTAATAATGCTTCTTTTCTTATTGGACCGGAAACAAGCTGATCAAAAATGTTTTGCTGAACAAATTTCAAAAATTCCTCGCAATCTCTGTCTCTCACACAATCACTACCCCATTCAATACTAGGCTATTTAAGTTTTCCATTATTGCCAGTTCCTTACAAGTCTGTTCTGCTATCCTCCAACTGTTTGGTCATAGAGTCATTAAAGCAAGAAGGAAGCCATTCAGCTCGTCAAGTCCATGCCAGCTCTCTGTAGAGCAATCCAGTCAGCCCCATTCCTAAATTCTATCCCAATAGCTCTACAAGTTTATTTTCCTCAAGTGCCCATCCAATTTCCTTTTGAAATCATTAATTCTCTCTGATTCCACCACCCTCATAGGCCATAAGTTCCAGGTCATTAACACTTGCTGAAAAAACGTTCTTCCTTGCAATCCCCTGTATCTCTTACCCAAATTCTAAGCATGTGTCCACTAGTTTTTGTACCATCAGCTAATGGGAACAGATTTATGTTGTCTATCTTATCTAAATCTGTCATAATCTTGTACATCTATAACAGGCCTCCCCTCAACCTCCTTTTCTCTAAGAAGAACAAGCCCAGTTTCTCCAACCTTGCAGCTAAAACCTCTCACCCCTGGGACCATTCTGGTAAATCTACTCTGCACCAAGTCAAGAACCTTCACATCTTTGTTGAAGTGTAGTGACCAGAACCGGATGCAATACTCTAGTTGTTGTCTAACCACAGCTTTGTAAAGGTACAGCATAACTTCCAGGCTTTTGTGGTGGTTTAATAGTTTGACATTTGGCTGGAATTTTATGCCCCTCCATCCCCACCCTGAGAGCAGGCTGGCAGGTGGAGAGGATGAAATAGCAGGGGGTGCCATGCCAGTCACTTATCTGCCTCTGCTGGTGTTTTACCAGCAACGGGATAAGTCTTGTAAGGTCTGTTGGACTTAGGTCAATTGAGGCCCTCGAGGTCCAATTAATAGCTACTTAAGGGGCTCCTTATGCCGATGGTAACTTACCAGTGGCAGGGATGACCTCTCCAATTGGTGAGGCTGCCAGGTATATGCTGGCAGCTTGGCTGCGGGCTCAGGGGGTCATACTGTTCAAGAACCCTGTACCCAATGGAGGGACACCTACAGAGGAAAGGGCTGCCTTGCTTGACCACTGCCCCGGCCTCCCAATTGTGGCCCCCACCCCCTCAACTCACTGGCGAATGTCTGACTGGTCCTGGTGAATCCTTTCATTTACCTTTCATTCCAGCCTCTTCCATGGTTCCTTGATCAGGAATTGACTGCAGACCCAATGGTGGCTACTGTTCCCTGTGGTGCTGCTGGGACTGGAGAGCTGCCAGCCATCTGACAGGCCAGATGCTCTTGGGGGCAGGACATATGATCACAAGAAATAGGAGCAGGAACAGGCCATTCAGCCCATCGAGCCTGATCCGCTATTCAATAACATCGCAACTGATCTGACTGTGGCCTTAACTCCACTTTCCTACCTTTCACCCCATAACCCTTAACTCCCTTGTCGATCAAAAATCTGCCCAACTCAGGCTTTATTATATTCAATAACCCAGTCTTTGACATCCTCCACATAGGGGCACAAGCTATGACCTCAGGCATTTAACTGATAAACAAAAATTCAGGCCATGGTTTCCTGGACAAGGGTATGCTGCTGATCTTTTATTTTATTCATTCATGGGATGCGGGCATCACTGGCTAGGCCAGCATTTATTGACCATCCCTAGTTGCCCTTGAGAAAGTGCTGGTGAGCTGCATTTTTGAACCACTGCAGTCCATGTGGTATAAGTACACCCACAGTGCTGTTAGGGTGGATGATACAGGATTTACACCCAGCAACAGTGAGGGAATGTCAGGATGGTGAGTGGCTTGGAGGGAACTTCCAGGTGGTGGTATTCCCATGTGTCTGCTGCCCTTGTCCTTCTAGATGGTAGTGATCGTGGGTTTGGAAGGTGCTGTTGAAGGTTTCTGAAATGCATCTTGTAGATGGCACACACTGCTGCCATTGTGTGTTGGTGGTGAAGGGAGAGAATGTTTGTGGAAGGGGTGCCAATCAAGTGGGCTGCTTTGTCCTGGACGGTGTCAAGCTTCTTGAGTGTTGTTGGAGCTGAACTCATTGAGGTAAGTGGAGAGTATTCTGTCACACTCCTGACTTGTGCCTTGTAGATGGTGGACAGGCTTCGGGGAGTCAGGAGGTGAGTTACTTGCCACAGGATTCCTAGCCTCTGACCTGCTCTTGTGGCCATAACATTTGCATGGCCAATCCAGTTCAGTTTCTGGTTAATGGTAACCCCCAGGATGTTCATAGTGGGGGATTCAGTGATGGTAATGCCAATGAAAGTCATGCAACAATGTTTAGATTCTTTCTCGTTGGAGATGTCAATTGCCTGGCACTTGTGTGCCGTGAATGTTACTTGCCACTTGTCAGCCCAAGCCTGGATATTGTCCAGTTCTTGCTGCATTTGGACATGGACTGCATCAGTATCTGAGGAGTTGCGAATGGTGCTGAACATTGTGCAATCATCAGCGAACATCCCCGCTTCTAACCTTACATTGGAAGGGAGGTCATTGATGAAGCAGCTGAAGATGGTTGGGCCGAGGACACTACCCTGAGGAACTCCTGCTGTGATGTCTTGGAACTAAGATGATTGCCCTGCAAAAACCACAACTATTTTCTTTGAGCTAGGTTTGACTCCAACCAGTAGAGAGCGTTCCGCTGCTTCCCATTGACTCTAATTTTGCTGGGGCTACTTGATGCCACACTCAGCCAAATGCTGCCTTGATGTTAAGAGCAGTCAATCTCACTTCACGTCTGGAGTTCAGTTCTTTTGTTCAAGTTTGAACCAAGGCTGTAATGATGTCAGGAGCTGAGTGACCCTGGCAGAATCCAAACTGAGCATCAGTGAGTGTTATTGCTAAAAAAATGCTGCTTAATAGCACTGTTGATGATCTCTTCCATCATTTTACTGATTGTTGAGAGTTGGCTGAAGGAGCGGTTATTGGCTGGGTTGGATTTGTCTTGCTTTTTGTGGTTGGGACAGACCTGGGCAATTTTCCACATTGCTGGGTAGATGCCAGTGTTGTAGCTGTGCTGGAACAGCTTGGCTAGGGGCTTGGCAAGTTCTGGAGCGCAAGTCTTCAGTATTATTGCCAGAATATTGTCAGGGCCCATAGCCTTTGCAGTATCCAGTGCCTTCAATTGTTTCTTGATATCATGTGGAGTGAATCGAATTAGCTGAAGACTGGCATCTATGATGCTGGGGACCTCCAGAGGAGGCCAGGATGGATCATCCACTTGGCACTTCTGGCTGAAGATTGTTGCAAGTGTTCAGCCTTATCTTTTGCGCTGCTGAGCTGGGCTCCCCCATCATTAAGGATGGGGATATTTGTGGAGCCGCCTCCTCCAGTGAGTTGTTTAATTGTCCACCACCTTTCACAACTGGATGTGGCAGGACTGCAGAGCTTAGATCTGATCCATTGGTTATAGAATTGCTTAGCACTGTCTATCACTTGCTGTTATGCTGTTTGGCACGCAGGTAGTCCTGTAATACCTCATTTTTAGGTATGCCTGGTATTGCTCCTGGCATGCCTTCTTGCACTCTTCATTGAACCAGGGTTGATCCCCTGGCTTGGTGGTAATGGCAGAGTGGGGACATGCTGGGCCATGAGGTTTTGGTTGAGTACAATCCTGCTGCTGCTGATGACCCACAGGGCCTCATATGGTTACCCAGTCTTGAGTTGTTAGATCTGTTCCAAATCTATCCCACTTAGCACGGGGGTAGTGCCACAGAACATGATGGAGGGTATCCTCAACGTGATCATGGGATTTAATTTCCAGAAGCATCGTGTGGTGGTCACTCCTACCAATAATGTCATGGACAGATGCATCTGTGGCAGGTAGATTGGTGAAGCTGACGTCAAGTATGTTTTTCCCTCTAGTTGGTTCCCTCACCACCTGCCACAGAGCCAGTTTAGCAGCTATGTCCTTTAGGACTCAACCAGCTTGGTCAGTAGTGGTGCTACCAAGCCACTCTTCAGCATGGACATTGAAGTCGCCCACCCAGAGTACATTCCGTACCCTTGTCACCCTCAGTGCTTCCTCCAAGTCCTAAATGACATAGCTGCTAGACTGGGTCTGCAGCAGGTGGTGAGGGAACCAAACAAGAGGGAAAAATATACTTGACCTCATCCTCTCCAACCTGCCTGCCGCAGATGCATCTGTCCATGACAGTATCGGTAGGAGTGACCACCGCACAGTCATTGTGGAGATGAAGTCCCGCTTTCACATTGAGGATGCCCTCCATCATGTTGTGTGGCACTACCACCGTGCTAAATGGGATAGATTTCGAACAAGTCTAGCAACTCAAGACTGGGCATCCATAATTTACTGTGGGCCATCAGCAGCAGCAGAATTGTACTTGAACAGCTTCTCTAACCTTATGGCCTGGCATATCCCATGCTCTATCATTACCATCAAGCCAGGGGATCAACACTGGTTCAGTGAAGAGTGCAGGAGGGCATGCCAGGAGCAGCAGTAGATGTACTTAAAAATGAGGTGTCAACCTGGTGAAGTTGTAAAACAGGGCTACTTGCATGCCAAACAGCAGAAGCAGCAAGTGGTAGACAGAGCAAATTGATCCCACAACCAACGGATCAGATCTAAGCTCTGCAGTCCTGCCACATCCAGTCGTAAATGGTGGTGGACAATTAAACAGCTCACTAGAGGAGGTGGCTCTACAAATATCCCCATCCTCAATGATGGAGGAGCCCAGCACAGCAGTGCATAAGATAAGGCAGAAGCATTCGCAACAGTCTTCAGCCAGAAGTGCTGAGTGGATGATCCACCTCTGCCTTCTCTGGAGGTCCTCAGCATCATCGATGCCAGTCTTCAGCCAATTCAATTCACTCCACGTGATATCAAGAAACAGCTGAAGGCACTGGATACTGCAAAGGCTATGGGGCCTGACAACATTCTGGCAATAATACTGAAGACTTGTGCTCTAGAACTTGCCATGCCCCTAGCCAGGCTGTTCCAGTACACCTACAACACTGGCATCTACCTGGCTATGTGGAAAATTGCCCAGGTATGTCCTGTACACAAAAAAGCAGGACAAATCCAACCAGGCCAATTACCATCCTATCAGTCTACTCTCGATCATCAGTAAAGTAATTGAAGGGGCAAAACTGGAGTCAATGGGAATCAGGGGGAAAACTCTCCCCTTGTTGGAATCATTCCTAGCACAATATCCAGGCTTGGGCTGACAAGTGGCAAGTAACATTTGCGCTACACAAGTGTCAGGCAATGATCATTTCCAACAAGAGAGAATCCAACCATCACCCCTTGATGTTAACTGGCATTACCATCACTGAATCCACACTATCACCATCCTGGGGGTTACCATTGACCAGAAACTGAACTGGACTAGCCATATAAATACTGTGGCTACAAGAGCAGGTCAGAGTCTAGGATCCGTGCGATGACTAACTTGGCTCCTGACTCCCCTAAGCCTGTCCACCATCTATAAGGCACAAGTCAAGAATGTGATGGAATACCCCCCACTTGCTTGGATGAGTGCAGCTCCTACAACACTAAAGAAGCTAGACACCGTCCAGGACAAAGCAGTCCACTTGATTGGCACCACATCCACAAACATTCACCCCCTTCATCACCAATGCACAGTAGCAGCAGTGTCTACCAACTACAAGATGCACTGCAGGAATTCACCAAGGCTCCTTCAACAGCACCTTCCAAACCCATGACCACTAGCACCTAGAAGGACAAGGGCAGCAGATAGATGGGAACACCGCCACCTGAAAGTTCCCCTCCAAGTCACTCACCATCCTGACTTGGAAATATATCGCCGTTCCTTCATTGTCGCTGGGTCACAATCCTGGAACTCCCTTCCTAACAGCACTATGGGTGTACCTATACCACATGGACAGCAGCGGTTCAAGAAGGCACCTCACTACTACCTTCTCAAGGGCAACTAGGGATGGACAATAAATGATGGCCCAGCCAGCGAAGACCAAATCCCATGAATGAATTACAAAAAAGTGGTGTTCAACATGGAGGAGCAATAATTCATCAGCTGAGGGGAGTGGCAGAGGGTGCGCGGTACATGTTAATCAGCAAGAGTTTCCTTGCCCATGTTTGACCTGATGCCATGAGACTTCATTGGGTCTGGAGTCGATGTTGAGGATTCCCAGGACAACTTCCTCCCTACTGTATTTCACTGTGTCGCCACCTCTGTAGTGGGACAGGACATACCCAGGGATGGTGAAAGTGTTATCTGGGACATTGTCTGTAAGGTATGATTCCGTGAGTATGGCTATGTCAGGCTGTTGCTTGACTAGTCTGTGAGACAACTCTCCCAAGCCCCCAGATGTTAGTAAGAAGGTCCTTGCAGGTTTGATAGGGCTGAGTTTGCCATTATATTTTTCAGCGCCTAGGTCAATGCCTTGCAGTCCGTCCGTCTGGTTTCATTCCTTATAGACTTTGTAGCAGTTTGATACAACTAAGTGGCTTGCCAGGCCATTTCAGAGGGCATTTAAGAGCCAACCACTTTGCTGTGGGTTTGGAGTCACAAGCAGGCCAGGCCAGGTAAGAATAATAGATTTCCTTCCCTAAAGGACATTAGTGAACCAGATGGGATTTTACGACAATCGATAATGGTTTCATGGTCATCATCATTAGGCTTTCAATTCCAGATTTTTAATTAATTCAAATTCCACCATCGGCTGTGGTGGGATTCAAACCCAGATCGCCAGAGCACCACCCTGGGTCTTCTGGATTTCTGGTCCAGTGACAATACCATTATACCACTACCTCTCCTATGGGACTGCGTTTGGTGGACGAGGCTATCGCCTCCATGCGAAATCCAGCACATTGTTTCTTAACTCCAATCAAATAGATTCTGTCTTTCACACTCAAGGACATTCCCTCTTTCTTCCCTTGTAATTTTTTTTTTTTACTAATTTTTTCTTTTTCCTTCCCGAGTTTTCCTAAATACTTGGCATGTTATTTGGCAAAAGGGCTAAAGTGGTTAGTGTTATTAAGACTAGCTTGCCTGAAATTCTGGATTTAGAACACAATTTTGGGCCTAATTGCTGCTGGCAATAATGTGAGCTTGCCTGGAGATACCAACCACAAACTTGCAGGTTTAGCACTCAAGTGTTGATTTGATGCAATTTTCATGGAACAATTTATATGGGTTCCTCACACCCACATCCATCGAACATGTGGAGTGATCATGCAGTTGTGTACTGCAGGATGGCTCAGGGATTGAGGCAGAGAGCAGACAAATTCTCAGATACGGCAGTGGAAATCTTAATGGTGCATGTCCAGAGGAAGAGGGATGTCCTGTACCTGCAGGAGGAAGGAGTATACCTCACCCTCCTGCCCCCCTCTACTATAGCAACTGCTGCTGTTCTGTCTGACCGAATATTCACATTCCTCATCCAGATCAAAGATGTCTATGACCAAGTGCTCCTTTTCTCTTAATGACCCCTATAAAGTAACCAGCAAGGCGGAGTAGCCCACCACTTATTCTTTTTAGGTGAAGTCATCAGAGAACTTTAAGAGTAAATGTTATTGAAGTGTTGGTGAAACCTTGGCAAAGTCTCCCAGAGAGTCTCCTCTTCACAGCTCCAGTAGCAACCATGAAATGGGGCTGTATCTCTTTGAGTGGTGAGTATCCATTTAAGTCGCAGTTGAAATCAGCATCAACGCCATTTACTCTGAAAAAGCTGGTTGCTGGGCAGCCTTCCTAGTGCTGGTTTCAACTTCTTTGCCAAGATGTCATCTTGTGCTAAATGCAGACTAAGCCAGCATTTCAACCTAAAATTCCACCTTGGCCTTCCCTTCATTTAACATTTTCATTGAAAATTTCCTCTCTTGTACCCAAGTAAACATCCAAGCCTCCCCTTTTACTCGTGCCAGATTTTTGTTTTGACCATTGCACCATATTCCCAGGTGACCATATGTGCCTGCAGTTCACCAGCCTTTTCTTTTCAAGACACTTCATGCATTTACACATTTGCACTCTAAACCTAACTTCAACTCTTTGTATTTTCTATGATCCCGCCTTATTCTATATTATTTCTAACCATCTTTCAGTTTTCTCTGCATCTTCTTTCTACTTTTTAATATTAAAGCTGAGTGCCCAAACCACTGCCGAATTTATTTCATATGAGCCTAAGTGCATAATAAATAGAATTGGGAGTAGACCATGTGGCCCATTGTACCTGCTCCATAGTTCAAGAAAATCACGGGCAGAGTTTTACCTCCTGCTGGCAGGCGCGTGCCCAACCTGATCGGGCGTAAAATTGCGCGAGAGGATGTCAGGCGAGTGTCCCGAGGTCATCACGCACTTGTGTGATATTTTGCTTGGCGGACGCACGCAAAAGGTGGAAGAGCGCCTGCTGACAATTAAGAAGGCAATTAAGCCCATCAACAGCACAATTGACTCCGAGTTTTCATTGCCCGTCCAACCTTATGGTTGGTGGACGGGCGAATTGGCCAGGCAGCCTTTGCATTTTTCATCAAACCTCATCCAAGGGCGGGTTGAAATTTCCGTGATGAAATAAAATTAAAATAAATATCTGTGGATAGTGTTTTTATCAGCTATATTTTCAGATGATTGTGTGTGATGCATGGACACTATTTTTTTTAGCTCTAATAACGTTTATTTTAGCTTTTTCAGGTCTCCAGCTCCCTAAGGCAGCTGTTTGCCTTCAGGGAGCTTTCACGCAGTGCTTACCTGTACCCACAGAAACCTCACGGTCTGCCCTCTTCCCAGCCCCACCCCTGAGCTTTTCAGCGTGCGTTTCACGCTGACTGGTCGTTACTTGGTCAGCTATCATGCAATGGCAGTCGGGGGCCTGATTCCTGACCACTCCCGGGCCAGCCAATCCAGCGCGCCTGCCAAAGGTAAAATTCAGGCCATTGGCTTCTATTTCAGCTACATCTTCACTCAAAACATTCAATGGCTGAGCACTGTCAGCTTTCTAGGGTATAAAATTCCAAAGGTTCGCAACCCTTTAAGTGAAGAATTTTATCCTCATCTCAGTCTGAAAGGTCTGACTGCCTATTCTGAGACAGAGCCAGATTTTTCCTACCAAGGTGGGAAATTTCCCAACTGACTGGACCTGCCTCAGTCAGACCCCCGGAAGTCACAATCCTCACTCCAGAGAGGCACTTGTAGGGTAGAGTTGGGCCCATGGACTCAGAAACAGAGCATAGGTGCCCAGGGGGTCCAATCACAAAATTCCAGGCGGTGGGTCCGGTCCAGCAAAGATGGAGCATTCCAACCCAGGTGGAGGTGTCTGGTTGCAGGTCCTACTGGGGATAAGCCACATCAGAACACATCTTGACAAGTGTAACGTGCTTAAGTCGGGACTTACCTCCATGGCCTTGCTCACGTCGTGGGTATCCGAGAAGCAGAAGATGCTGGTGCCTAACAGCAACAGAACCCTGAAGGAACGTCTATGGCATGCTAGGTGGATTCTCATGGGCATGGCTCTGCAGCAAAGCAGCTCATAGAAGTCGCAACGCCACCATTGATGCTCACAACAGATGATGGTTGAGGGGATGGGAGAGCAAGGTCTAGGATCAATTGGGAGATGAAGAGATGCTGGGGGTTGAAGTTGTGGAGGGCTGTGAATGAAGATGTCATAAGAACATAACAAATCGGAGCAGGAGTAGGCCATTCAGCCCCTCAAGCCTGCCTCGCCATTCAATACGATCATGGTTGATTTGCCCCAGGCCTCAACTCCTCTTTCGTGCCAGCTCTGCATAGCCCTCAGCTCCTTGATATTTCAAAAATCTATCTACCTCCTCTTTAAATATCTTCAGAGATCTAGCCTCCACAACTCTCTGGGGTAGAGAATTTCAGACCTTCACTACCCTCTGAGAGAAGAAATTCCTTTGCATCTCAGTTTTAAATGAGTGCCCCCTTATTCTGTAACTATGTCCCCTCGTTCGAGATTCCCCCACTAATGAAAACATCTTCTCAACACCTACCCTGTCAAGCCCCCTCAGAATCTTGTACGTTTCAATAAGATCTCCCCTCATTCTTCTAAACTCTAATGAATAAAGACCCAACCTGTTCTTGCTAAGTCAACCCTTTCATCCCAGGAATCAGGGCGAGTGAGATTGGGAGGGGGAATGAAGGTGTCGGGCAGGTGGGGGGGGGTGGGGGGAGGTGCGGGGATGAGATTGTGAGGGGGGAATGAAAGTGCTGGGGGGTTGAGGTTGAGAGGGGGAATGAAGGTGTTTGGGGGTGAGGTTGCGGGTGGGGAGATGAACATGTCAGGGAGGTGAGGTTGGGAGGGGACAGGGAATATGGGCGGGGTGGTTTGGAAGGGGTAAAGGGGGAGAAGACAGCAACTGGGAGGTAGGTGTATGGGGGATGAAAGGTGTAAAGGAAGGAGTTTGGAGTGAGGGAGGAGTGCCAAGAGGGGAGGGAATAAGGGGAGGAAGAAGTTAGGGTGGAGGAAGGAGTCGGGAAGGGGGATGGAGTAAAGCTGGAGGAAGAAGTGAAATTGGAGGAAGAGGTAAGGCTGGAGGAAGGGGTCAGGAAGGGGGAAGGACAAAGCCGGGGAGTCCGCCATGGCGGTGGGGTTTGGGTGGTGGGGGGGGGGGGGGGGGGGGCGGTGCAGTGTGGGAGGTCCTTCGAGGGGGAAGGGGTCCAAGGGGTGATATCCAGGCAAATGTGTGAGGGAGGGGTCTGATGGGTCCATGGCTGCCTCCTGCAGAGTGAACTGAGGGTGGTGTGGTATAAGGGAATGATGAAAATGACCGAGGGTAGAGTGAGGCAGTTGGGTGGGAGGGTGAGAGTTTGACGGTAGTGGTAGAAGGGATGGTGAGGGTGGCTGGTGGGGGCTGAGAGGCAGGCACGCACCCTGGGGGTGGGAAGCAGAAGGTCAGGAAGGTGGATGTGGATGGGGGTGGGATTTTCAGAAAGAAAGGGAATATGCAAGTTCTCCTGCACCTGCCGAAGGAAAAGGGTTGTGGCTAATAGGTCCCGGAGGGGAGTTGGAAAGTGATGTCAGGGGGTCAAATGTGAGGAGGGGAAAGGAAATGGATGACTGGTGGAGGGGAAAAAATGGGGGAGTGCACACTAACCTGAATCCAGACCATGCTGTCCAAATTGAAAGGGAAATGAAAGTCATGTTGGGCGAGATCAGGTGCTGCATGCGAGTGTGATCAATGGGTGGACAGAGATGCAGGTCAGCTCAGATGGACAACTGAAAACGAACCCCAGCAGGCAGCATTATAAATGCTCAGGACATTGAGGTGAGTGTGATTCGGGAAGGATCCGCAGATGTGGGAGAGTCTGAGAGGGTCTGAAAGGGCCACAAGGCCCTGCCAAACACACACTTCTTCCTCCAGAATCAGTCATTGGCCAGCTGCTCCCTCTGCGATGACAGAGGATGAGGTTGAGAGGCTCACAGGCAAAGGGGACTTGGAGGCAGATTCCTGAGTGGATGATCCAGTGGTTTACAGCTGCCGCTCCTCCTCCCTCCTGGTGCCCCAGGGCCCCGGCTTGACTCCTTCAGGGGAAAGAGCACCTCGAGGGACATTGAGCTGCCCCATTTCCCTCTCACGTTGCCACTGCAGGAATTCACCCATGGTTCCCCTGATGGAATGCACACATCTCCACGTTCTGTTGAACCCAGGGTCTCCATGGCATCCGCCATCCTCCCCATGGAGACGTCTATACATGCATATGTGGGCATCACTTCATCAGAGGGCAGGCGGACGCACTACTCCAACTCGTGTGCCACTCTGCTGAGGGTTTCCAACACCTCTATGTGAAGTTCCCACGCCTTCTGCTGACTCAGCATGATGAGTTGGAAGGCCAGATCTAGAGGCTCATTATTTGACTCGAATCTCACAGATACCTGATCCCCTGTAGTCCTCCGAGTGCCAGGGAGCTCGCACAAATCTGTCTCCTGCTGCTGCGGACATGTGCCAATTTGGTGACCATAGATTGAGAACCTGAGCCTGCAGGTCCCACTGAGGTGTGTGTCTCTGTGCTGGTGGAGGGTGTGGGTAAGCGCTGTGACGGGTCATCCAGGCTGCTTATTTCCAGCTCTTCAATAGAGGAGGTGTCCTCTTGGCTGAAGTTGAGGAACTGGCTGGCTGAGGGTGTCGGTTGCTTGGCAGGGCTCGTGTAAACCAAATTAAAGATAAGTAGTTCATGGCAGCATAGTCAAAAGCAGGAGAAAGAGCACTCACAGTTGCGCTAAGAGAGAGGGATGATGTGGTGCAGGATCCTCACAAGGGTGTTCGCCACTGACCTCACCGTCACCGCAGACACGGTCCACATCCTCACCAGTCAGAGCGATGGCACACTCCTCAAAGTGAGTGAGGGGCCTAATGTGAGCCACTCCAACCCGGTCTGGGACATCTCCCTTCTGATGTGAGCAGGTTTCTCCTGCATGAAAACTGATGGAGAGTGTATGAGCAGGATACATGACACTGCATGGAATGTTTGTGTGATGAGTGGAGACATGGACAGGATGAGGATGCAAGCTTAAGAGGGTATGTGCCTGATGGAGATGTGAGGGTGTGTGTGACAGTTAGTGGTCTTCTCCCTTGAGGTGTGAGATCCCTGTGGATGTGTGATGGGTGTGTGTGTGTGAGTTGAGAGTGATGAGAAGAATAAATTACCTTGGCTGAACAGATGAGACCATTCATCCTGCAGCGGCACTGGGTGGCTGTCCTCATTTGCAGGGCATTGGCGCTGCCAACGCCTCCCAAGCCAGATTCGTGAGGTTGCTGCCCATCCTGTAGCCACAGCCGGGGTAGAGAACATCATGACGAGCCTCCACTGCACTCAAAAGGCACCGGAGGGATGCGTCATTAAACCTGGGCACTGTCTTTTTGCCTTTCGGGGCTATCCTGTCTGCCTTGCAGTAGTCGTGGTTTGGAAGCACTGAGAAGTGTGCGTGCGGCTGGACTATAAATATGATGCCTGGCGTGACGAAGCGGCGAGGTGATGGCATGGCAGGCCCACCTTGGAAAGGGTATGTTTCCAGGGAATGCATAATTAATGTGGTGGGCTTGGGGGCAATACGGCGTGAGAAGCTGCCACTGCAACCAACAGGTAAAACGTCCTTTTGCCCATCCGCTACCCCATTTAGTATAAATCTGGGATAATTCTGCCCTGAGTTTCAAACACAACTCAGCCTGATAGAAAGAAAGACCCTGGGCCTTTCTTGTCCTTGGGAATTTCATACCAATGAAGTTTTTTGAGGTAGAGGGATAAATGTTTCTTCCTTATAAAGCAGAAAGATGAAATTAGTTTTGACATTGTTAACCCACTTTTTAGCAAGAATAAACTCCCATCAAATAATTGCTCATAATTTGGCAATCTCAAGCAGAGTAGTTGTAAGGTACCTTTGTGCCAAGAGGAGCTTGTGAATCAACTGGTGATACTGTAACCACTTGTCTGGCTTAAGAAAGCTCAGTTCAAAAGCTGTATGACCAAAATGAAAAAAAGTGTTGAATTTTCACCAGTAACACCCAACACTTTGATAAATATTCAGAATTTCAGCAAAATATTTGTTGTGTTCATACTTTAGAGGTAATGTTTAGTTATAGGATGATTGTTCTTGTAAAGATAAGGTCATTAAAATGTTGGGCTTCAGTGATTGCCAAAACACCCAAAAAGAAATGGCAGTGCAGAAGGTTATCCAAGTTTGTTTCACAGAATAGATGAGATACAGCTATATAACAGCAGGTGGGTTTATTTTGCTGGAGAAATTGTAAATGGGGATAATTAACTTAAAAATAGGTTTGAGAATAGCCCAGGGCAGGCCACGTGGTCATGGAGATTGGTGGAGCTTAGGGAGTCTCTCTTAGTTTCAATTTATTTGGGTATTTGCTGGGGGAGGTTTTTAGTTGGAGCTTGGAACTGGTGTGTGCAGCTTGCAGCTCACTGAGAGAAGTTAGTCAAAGAAGATGACAGCTAGGCATAAGTGGAGTAAAATACTTACTTCTTCATTGACCATGTGAAAAGCAGGTGAGGTTTAATCTCAATTCAAATTTTATGAGGGCCAAAAGCTGAAAGATTGCCTAGTTTGAAGCTAGTGGGAAAATCTAGTGTCTTATTGGAAAAGAAAGTAACCAGCAGAGTAGCTTGGATGTATTGGAAAAGTAATCAGAATAAGGGACAGAGACCTCCACAGTCAAGAGAAGGTAAACAAAAGCTTTACCTCTGAGATTAGCTGGATCTGAGGAACATTCTCCAGAGGACCAGGGCATACTTATGAGTGATCCCTGCAGAAGTGAATAATTTTAGAATTGACATGTCTAATAAGAGAATTCCTGGGGAAAGTAGGAAGTAAACCTGAAGGCATAACATATATAGTTATAAACCATTCTGAAAAAAGAGGCTATTTTGTCAATACCAATTTTCTTGCGAATTGTCCTGAGTGCAGGGCAAAAACCTTTGACAGAAACATGTCTCTTTTTTCAGCAATACTCAAGTTCTGTACTACCAAATGACTATTTATAAACCATACTGTTAAGTTGACAGTGCTTATTTTGTTAAGTCTTTTATATACAATAAAGTTTGTTTTGTTAAAAAGAACAAATGAAATCTTGTGGCATAATTCTGTTGGTTAAAACAAGGTATTTGGACTTCCTGTCAAATGTTAATGGTCCCTAACCAGATCACAACAAAAACAGATTTGCACGTATTGTTGGTTCAATGGAAGCTGCAGTCTCTCACTTGTAAAATGTATTTGGGTAAATTTCCACAATGTGACTGGTAGTTTGGTGCAATGAAACACATGAAACAAGTGATGGAAGATTTTCCTCATTATTCTTTCAAGTTGAGAATTTTGCTGAATTTTTGACCAGCCAGCAACAACAGAATTGCCACTATCTTCATTGTGTTGATCCTCTTCCAAAGTTAATTGTCGTGTTGTTATGATGATATAAAGGCACCAATAACTCATTATAGACAGGGGGAGGATTTAATTTAAAGATCCCCGATTTCTCCTTTCATCAGCTGTCCATAAACAGAAAGGTGTTTTGATTCTTGATTTCCCCCTTTATAAATGGTGATGTATTTCTCAGCCCTTGCATTTTGGTGTGTTCCAATTTCTGTTAATCACCAGACAGCAAACTCGAAATAGGCTAAACTCAGGGGGTTAGTTGACTCACACACACTCAAAGCATGGGAGGAAGGTGTTGCTACGTAGCCCCGGTACATTCATACAATAAAAGAGGGATAGAGAAAAAAAGAGTTACAGGGCAAAGACCACAGAGCAAAGACTTATTGATTCACATGAATCCAGAATCCAGATTCAAAGTCCAATGGTTTATTCTTTCACAGGGAGAATCAGGCAGTAGACAGATGCTGGGTAACTCCATGACGGGATAGGCATGCAGAGATTAATTATTCTTCTAGATGTAGGTACAGATGTTCAAAAGTTCCAGTAGAAACAGGGTAGATGGGGCAAGGCATTCATATGGATGGAGCCCTTGTTCTTACCTGCTGCTTGCTAGATAGAAGATGGCAAACTGATTGGCAGTATAGCAAGTATAGAAGAACTCATTCTTCCAGCTGAGGGATAGGGGACAGGGTCATGTGACATGACTCCTACTTCTCCACTTTGGCCTTGACAAAGGGTATATATTCCTTTGTCCAGGTTCTTGAGATTGTTAATGTTTCAACCATTAAGAATGTTAAATGGGGTTGCAGGGTTCTTTGTCCTAGCAAACTAGTAGTCTCTGTTGGCCAGGTCTGGCTTAGGAAGCGTAGGTGGCCTTTGTATAATTCCCTTTGAAGTTGGTTTCTGCAGCTCACAGACTTGTTAGCATCTCGTCAGAGATAACAAGGTTTCAGCTTCCCTGACTGCCAGAAAGTTCCTTTTGTTTGAAAGTCACAACCAGCCATAGTTTCAATCATTTAAAGTCTTTGCCCAGTTTTTTAAAATTTTATAAATTAGCCATGACGATAGATAAAAATTTCATAAAAATATAGCGTAAGGCTTAACTCCAGGACACACATAAGGGATTGTGCAAACACACTGTGGGTTCATATATCGATACTAGGCACATGGGCATATTTATAGAGGCACAAAGCTGGAAAACACCAGCAGTAGTGCTGTGTGTATGTGCTCTGCTTAAAATCAAAAGTGAAATTAAAACTGGATCACATTTCCTTTTTAGTAATATAATGCTGTAATCCCATAAAGGCACATTACAACAGTGACATGATACAGAAGAATTTAAAAAAAGGGAGCACTGGGGCCAGCATCCAATATTTAAAGCATTACAATTAATCATGATAACAACCACAAACAAACAAGGAAGTTTACATCCCTTTGGATGGTGCAAAATATCTGAACATCCTTTGCTTTTTAATTTGTCACAAAGATCATGTTCAAAGTTACTAATTTATGGAACCCTGAAATTTAATATCTAAAACACTGGTTAAAAAAGTCCCAGAAATCCATTTTTATAAACTGAATTTATTGACAACCCACAAACTAAGAGACCTGACCATATTTGATTGTTAAACCCTAAACTCAATCAATAAATGAGTAAATGTATTCAAAAATCCAAAATGATCTCAGTAAAATTTCCATTCTTACCAAATTCCAGCATTCTGAGAGAGACTCTATATTAAATATTTTATATGCCTCAGAGTTGTGCAGGGATGACACTATCTTCTATGTGTGTAACATGAAGTGTCTGCTCCATGCTTACAGTTCTAGCTTAGGTCCTTCTAGCAGCTAGATACAGTTTTTTTTTCACTCTTTTTCTGAGTCTACACCTAGGTTTAGTTAATCAAGCATGGTGAGCATAGAACAGTCAACAGACATACATAATCAAACACAGAACATTTGAACCATTAAAGGTTGCACTCCAAAACCATTTTATGACTAAAATCATAATTCTCATCAAAGGACAATACATATAAACACACAGACAAAATATGCTCTATTGCACAAAACAGAGCATTGCATGCCCTGAATTGAGTTAAGTTGCAATACACAAACTGCAACAATGCATTGTCCATATAGAAGTGCTTGAGTTAATACACAAGACAAGAAATGGGTCTCCCTTTTGTGGAGTCAACACTTGCTTATTTTTTTTTTTGCTGCACACTTAAGAGTAATTATGTTCCACATACAAGTTAAGTTGAATATATCAGTATCAGTAATTTCTGCTGCTTCAGCTGATGAAAGACACCAGTCAAAACTTGAATCACATGTCATGCCAATTGCCAAGGAGAACAAAAGCCATCCTGGCAAAACTGAGGGTGCCTGCACCCCTGATACCTCAGTGGGCAGCACTGTTATAAGACCATAAGGCAATAAGACATAGGAGCAGAAATTAGGCCAATCAGCCCATTGAGTCTGCTCCGCCATTCAATCATGGCTGATAAGTTTCTCAACCCCATTCTTTCGCCTTCTCCCCGCAACCTTTGATCCCCTTACCAATCAAGAACCTAACTATCTCAGTCTTAAATACACTCAATGACCTGGCCTCCACAGCCTTCTGTGGCAAGGGCGTGCAATGCTCTGTTTTGTGCAATAGAGCATATTTTGTCTGTGTTTATTCTCAACATGCATGCAGCTTATGTGAAGAGCACAGTGCACCACACAGCTGGATTCAGCATGTGTTTATTTCTGACATTTTGCTGCTGACTCCCTACAACCTTTTCTTGGCATAATCAGTGCATCCTTTATTCCAAGTCCCACTGTGGTGTTATGTATTATTTACATGGTGATGTTGATGTTAAATGAAGCATCAGTTAATACAGTTTGCAAAACCTACAGGCTGAATTGTATAAGGATGGAAATAGCACTTCTGGGTCTGGCTCTGAGGAAGGAGTATGTGGAGGCAATGCAAAGCCATTTTAGCTTAGCATAAGCACTCCTCTTGGGCCATTGGCAAGTGCATTGCAGAAACCTCAAAGCCATTTTGTTCCCAATATTAGTGTTCAAAGGAATGTGTTAACTACTTCAAAAGTACATAATTATCTGTGAAGCACTGTTGGGACATCCTGAAATTGTGAGAAGTGCTTTATGAATGCAAGTTCTTTCTTTAAGCACTAATCTGCTAAGCGCTTTAAGCACACAACTTGAAGACAGTCAGGTGTATCTGTTAAATGGATTGACAATGAGAATTGGTGTGATTGGAAATTCACTGGTAGTAGGTGAATAGAACCAAACATGTTTTTATTCAAACTGATATCTAACCTTTCTAATGAAAGATCACAACCTGAATATTAACTCTATTTCCCTCTCCACAGTTACTGCCAGACCAGCTGAGTATTTCCAGTTACATGTCTCACTACCCCTCTTGTTTGCCTTGCACCATCATCTGTTTTGTTATTCGGTCTCACCCACCTTTTACCCCATTACTGACTATCCTTTTGTTTTCCCTCCTCTCACTCCCTTTCTTGCCTCTGCACTTGGTTAAAACTTCTCTCATCTCTAATTTGTGTTAACTCCTTTTCTCTCTCCTTAGATACTGCTAGATCTGCTGAGCATTTCCAGCATTTTCTGTTTTTATTGTCACTGTAAGTGGATCCCTGATTTGGTATTCATTATTGTGGTTGGAGCTTGAATGTCCAGTTGTAACTTCTGTTTCTGAAGGGTATGCATTAGAGGAATATCTGAAAAAGCACAGATCTTTAAGCACTAACATCCTCAAGGTTACTATTGACCAGAAAGTTAATTGAATCGACTTGTCAGAGGCTGAGAATTCTGCGGTAACTCACCTTCTGACTCTCTATCTACAACACACAAGTCAAGTGTGTAATGGAATAATCTTCATTTGCCAGAATGAGTGCAGCTCCAACAACACTCAAGAAATTTGAAAGCAGCCTGCTTGACTGGCATCCCATCCACCACCTTCTACATTCACTCCCTTCACTAGCAGCACAGAGCAGCAGCAGTATGTATGATCTACAAGATGCATTGCAGCATCTCACCAAGGCTCCTCGAACAGCACCTTCCAAATCCACAACCTCTACCACAAATAACAACAAGGGCAGCAGACACATGGCAACACCACTACCTGCAGGTTCCCCTCCTAGCCACACACCATCCTGACTTGGAGCTATAGCACCATCCCTTCACAGTCGCTGAGCCAAAATCCTAACTAACCCTTCCTAACAGCACTGTGGGTTTATCTACAAAACATGGACTGCAGCAGTTCAAGAAGGCAGCTCACCACCATCTTCGCAAGGGCAGTTAGGGATGGGCAACAAATGCTGGCCTAGCCAGTCACATGCTCATTCTATGAAAGAACAATAAAAAGAACTTGATGAGTTTGCTGAATCTAAATAGCAGTGATGACGGAGTTTGCTGAGGGTGGGAATTGGCACAGAGGGGGGAAGAAGGGACAACAGTAAACATATAAATCATCAGCATAATTACTTAGCTCTTGGAGAAAGAAATTAATCATGTGGAGAATGACAACATCAAAGGCATCCGAATTGCAATAAATAAAATCTGGTATACATTAATAAATAGGAATAAGGGGTGACGAAACTAAAACATATTAAACATACACAATCTATAGCATAAGGAGATAGTCTTTTCAGCATGAGGATGGAATAGCTGAGACCTACTGCCAGCAATTCCTATGCCATGTGGGAACAACAGGGCACTTTACGTGATCTGAATAACCACGTTAGCAACTGCTGCCAGTTGCTCAAACTCTACGGCGGACCTGGACGTAGGAGGCAGAAAGGCTTAGGAAGGTCAGCATGGCTTGTCTGCCATCTTCCCGCTGCCATGTTATCTTTTCCAGCAGCAGGGAAGGTAGCGCCCTCCCACCCAAGAGCCTAATTGGGCCACTTAGGTGGCATCATCCTGCTGCCACTGGCATTTTGCCAGCAGCAGGGGGAATTTTGTTGCATGTAGAGACAGGCAAATAAACCGGTGGCATCCCAGAGGGCTTGGTGTAGCCTTCCTACTTGGGAACTCTTTGGCCCACCAAGGGCACCTCCCCCACCACCCCCCCCCAGAAATGGTTGCCTCCACAGCACTGATACTGCCTGCCCTCAACAACTTTCCCCCTAGCCTGGGCCTATCTAACCTGCACATCTCAGCCAACTCTTCTTTCAGGTGCAGTCCCAGCAGTGGCCACTGCTCCCTGTGATGCTTCTGAGGCTGCTGAGCTGATGACCCTCTGATTGGCCAACAGCTCTTGGGGGCAGGCAGCTCTCCTTAATTGGGAGGGGAGAATGAGTGGATGTCAATTAATTGACTAGTGATGACAAGCTGTGGTCCTGGGTCTTGCAGATGGCCAAAGTTTAGGGCCTGTTAGCGGACCACTAGCACAATGACTAAATCCTGCCACTTCTACTTTTTAAATTTATTAATTATCAGGATGTGGGCGTTGCTGGCTAGACCAGTATTTATTGCCCATCCATAATTGCCCTTGAGAAGGTGGTGGTGAGCTGCCTTCTTGTACTGCTGCAGTCCATGCGGTGTAGGTACATCCACAGTGCTGTTAGGAAGGGAGTTCCAGGATTTTGACCCAGCAACAGTGAAGGAGCAGCGATATCTTTCCAAGTCAGGATGGTGAGTAACTTGGAGGGTAGTGGTGTTCCCATCAATCAGCTGCCCTTCTCCTTCTAGATGGTAGTCAACATGGGTTTAGAAGGTGCTGTCTAAGGAGCCTTGGTAAATTCCTGCAGTGCATATTGTAGATGTTACACACTGCTGCTACTGTGTGTCGGTGGTGGAGGGAGTGAATGTTTGTGGATGTGGTGCCAATCAAGCCTCAGCTGTTACATACTGTTACAACATCTCAACTCCTAATAAATAAACTTACTATTTTGCATGTTATCTAATCCCTTAAGCGTGGCTGGTATCTTGATGTTTATTTGTTAAAAAGCTCAAGGAGAAGAAAAACACAACAGCTTCCATAGGTTTGTTGGTGATATCCAGCTTCATGCATCCATCGCCATATTCAGCTCAATAACTAACATTCTGCTGTCTGAGTCCTTGCTAAAAATCAAGCCCTGGATGAGCCATAGCTTTTTCCAGTTGAACATCGACAAAAGTAAAGGCATATTCTGTTAATCTCTCATCAAAACCTCCATATCCTATCCACAGAGCATCCTGTTCTCCAGCTGCTTCCTATAAATTACTACCTTGGCATTCCATTTGATCTTCAGCTTGTGACTTATTTCCACCTCCATAACATTGCCAATAAGCATCCGAACCATAAGCTCACTGCAACTCTAATCAAGACTTGGATCATCTCTAGGATCAACATCTCCAATGTTCCAGCATTCTAAGTTCCATGCTACACAAGTTCCAAATTGTGCAAAATTTACCATTAACTGAATACTCAATCCCGCTTTGATTCTGAAATTTAACATCTGTGCCTCATTCTTCTCAGGTAACCACCTTCAACTTTATGTCCTCCACTCTTCCAACTTGTCTATTAACCCCATCCCCATCCACCTCTCTCTGCTTTAGTCAGCGTGATCCTATACATCAGGAATCACTTCCGCTTTGCCACATCTCTCCTCAGTTTTAAAAATTTCCTGAAAATTCATTTTTTCAATCACATTGTTGTGCACCTGCACCAGCTTTTCTTCCACCACTGCCTATTTACCATCCTTTCCTCTCTTCCCACTTTGTAAAATGCCTTGAAACACTTGGCTGGCTTAAAATTGTGAAATTACTGCATGTTGCCATTCTAATGTAGGGCCAAAATGAAATGATTTTTGTGAAATAACCAATTCATTCTTGAAGCTCCTGTTTTTTATTAGCTTTGTTATCTCAACGGGAATTTCCTTGCTCTTTACCAGGACTTAAGGACGCTATCTTCTCCAATCTGTATAGTATAATAAAACTAAATAACTATATATTTATTTATCTTAGAATAGAGAGCTTTAGTTGGCACAAAAGCCATTGACTTTGGACATTTCCATTTCATTGTAAGAAGAATGTTGACAGCAGAGGCCTCCTCTTGGCTTTCTAAACAAAGCCATCAAGGCAAAATATATTTGAAATCTGGTTTAATGTACATTTTTTAAGACAAAGGATATCCTTTATCATCAGCCTTAACTTGCAAACTGTGGTCATATTTTCGTCAATGACACACTATGTGTCAGTGGCTGAGATTTGTGCCCCTAACCTGTCATGACTGGGAAATCAGCACATGGGGCAGCTGGATGCTCCAGCCCATTTCTTGCCATTCCATAGAATGATAAACCAAAGTAGAGAGTAGCCAGTTCTCTGCTAACAGTTCTGAGTCACACTAGGTAACACAACATAATACTGAAATCAGAAATTCCTCATAGTTTGGAAACGTTTTAAATGAGAAATAACTCTGGGGGAGGGGTGGAGTATAATTTGATAATCCTTGCACCATCAGTTGGTCCTCACCTGCAGCCAGCACAAAGCAGATACTAATTGCTTGCAGGACTTCATAAAATATGTACTTTTACATAATCAGCTGGCACACGAACAAAGGACAGGAACATTTGGTAGCAAACTCTACAGGCTGACAAAAGGGAAAGGAATTTGAATAGGGATTTTCTACCTATCACCTCCATGAGTCTACATTTATACTTGCTGACTGAAATATTTGATTAAAGGGCTCTGTAGTGGAGCCTTTCATAAAATAATTTTTAAGAATGGACAGGAACTCTGTAGTAAGTATCCATCTGTGACAGTTATAACCTGGAGTGTATTACAAGACCTGGGCATTTTGTTATATTGTCCTCTCTGTTGTGGAGGTGTAAGACATAAGACCATAAGACATAGGAGCAGAAATTAGGCCATTCAGCCCATCGAGTCCGCTTTGCCATTCAATCATGGCTGATAAGTTTCTCAACCCCATTCTCCCGCCTTCTCCCCGTAGCCTTTGATCCCCTTACCAATCAAGAACCTTTCTGTCTCGGTCTTAAATACACGCAATGACCTGGCTTCCACTGACTTCTGTGCTAATGAATTCCATAGATTCACCACCCTCTGGCTAAAGAAGTTTCTCCTCATCTCTGTTCTAAAAGGTCTTCCCTTTACTCTGAAGCAGTTCCCTCGGGTCCTAGTCTCTCCTACTAATGGAAACATCTTCCCCATGTCCACTCTATCCAGGCCTTACAGTATTCTGTAAGTTTCAATCAGATCCCCCCTCATCCTTCTAAACTCCATCGAGTATAGACCCAGAGTCCTCAAATGTTCCTCATATGTTAAGCCTTTCATTCCTGGGATCTTTCGTGAACCTCCTCTGGACCCTCTCCAGGGCCAGCACATCCTTCCTGAGATACGGTAAATAAGGTTAGTTCAATAATGGTTGCCTGCTGTTGAGCGTGTGTTAATTTTGTTCAGTGCAATACAAAACATAACCTAAGGAAGTCACCTTCCCATTTAAAATAACCACATTATAGCATAGAATCATAGAATGATTACGGCACTGGAGGACCTCTTGGCTGTGCCGTCTCTCTGCAAGAGCAACTCATATGAATTGAATGACCAACATCCTTTTTCTGTCAGCAAATTGAAAGTTAGTAATAACAGACTCATTCAGATAATACTTGCAGGCATTGTGTTGCATATTAGCTTAATTCAGCCACAATTTACATTCCAGTTGGATACTTGATATTGTTTCAGTTACCAAAATAACGTGGACCATATGGGAATATTACCAACATTGAACTTAATGAATATGCTGATTGTTTCTGTTTCAATAAACTATCAAAGGACCCTATTAAATGCATCATTGCCCATTTCCCTACTCAGTTCTAATTGTTAAATGCTAACCAAAAAATACTAATTGTAAGATTAAAAAAGGTACTTTAAACTTAATGTGCCCAGATCAGACAGGCAGACACCCTGCAGGACAACAGGCAACATCTTCAATTGAGACATCTTCTCCTACATAGTGCCACTCTTGAACTGTAGCCATTTCAGAGGATAAGGGGGAGAAAGGTTTTGACCATATGGACTGGGATTATTTGTGACTCAAAATTGGCTGAATTCCCAGGTTTTATTAGTCTGGTGCGATCTATGATCCTAAGCAACTGCTTCAGTCCGTTACTTAGAGTCTGACCCCTTTGCTTTTTAACAATGGTTTAAGAGCTAATATCTATCTCACTTGCATTTCTTGGTGGTTGATTATGTATATTAAGATTGAAAATATAATTAAAGTGACACAATAAGCCAGATTGATTAAAAATTTGACATTCCAATTGCTCCTTTCCTGGTGTTAATGGTACCATTTGTCAGACTACATGAAGAACTTGGCAAAATTAGCTTGGCAGATTGGGTTGGATCTGAGTTATGGTCATGAGCCATCCTTAATCTTTATTTGGCTATCTGAGTAGCTGTTGAGGGAGAAAAGAAAAATTTCTGAGCGAATGACCTTAGGCCAAGTACATGCATCTTCCATTTGCAGGCAGTTCCAGAACTGTATTAATAGAGGATCAGGAGTAGATTATTTCCCTGCTGTTTGGATAGACAATTGGAAATGGCGAGGGACCCCCAAGAGATCATTCCCCTCAGGTTTTTAAATTTTAATTTATATATCACTTTGTTTATTCAACATTCTGTTTTTAATATGTAATTGATTGCAAAAATATGCTCTGTTAGCTTTTCCCTTAAAAGTCAATTCACAACAAAACACTCATATAGAGACAATTGACCAATCCACAACCAAACATCCCATAGAGGCAATGAACCATTCTGTTTAGGATTGGGAGATACTGTGCTCTGAAGTGGTCATATTGTCACTCCCTTATGCTACTTCAACTATGCACACATGTCTCCTGTTTTTTCTTTTGTTTTAGCTAAAATAAGATGTTTCTGCTTATAAATTGTTGTATAGTATAAGCAAGCAATGGAAGATGCTTACTCCAGGCATAAAGTGACAATGGGCATAATTTTCCTGTTGGTGTGCAGGGGCAGGTGTAAAATGATGCGCGGTCATGTCAGGCGAGCGTCTTGACATCACCGCTGGGTAGGCGCATGGTGATGTCCGACGCGCACCCATCATTAATTAACAGGCCACTTAAGGCCCTTGACTCCCCAATCGACGCCGATTTTTCGGGGCCTGTGCAATCTTTGGGTCGGCGCATGGGCGCAACGAGCAGGCGGGTAGGACACATTTGTATTAACCTCATCCACGGGCAGGATAAGAGGGCTCACTGAGGCTGCGCAAGTGCACAGTTAAGTATTTATTTATGAGCGTTTTTGAAACTTGCCTGTATGATCTGCAGTACTTCAAAATGCATACCAGCAGCTTTTTCTGGACTCTTTAACCTCCAGGTCAGCACTCTGCAGTGATTAATCTTTTCTGGGCCTATTTGTTTCAGGAAGCCTTCCCTTAGCCTGGGAATGGGAGCTGAACTGTCCATTGGAGGCAGCTCATCTGAGGAGGAAGGGAAGGCTAGAAGAGGGAGGAGGCCAGGAGTCCACATTCAGCCTTCAGGCGAGGCACCTTTGGGAGGACAGGCGCAGGCACAAGGGGTGCAGGGCCATGAGGTAGTCCAAGGAGGGAGGGGCCACAGAAGATGCTACTATCCTGCTGCCAGGGTATACAGACGGTGAAGCAGCTACCTCAATATGTCTAAAGTGCAGTGCCGAAGGAGGCTCTGTCTCTCAAGGGAGACAGTCAACTATATCTGTCAGAGGATAGGGCCTGAGATCTCCGCTAACTGTGTGGGTGGACATTCCATGCCAGTGGCTCTGAAGGTCAAAGCTGCCGTCAACTCAGTGGGTGATCTTTGCGGTGTCTCCCAGTTAGCTGTACACACTTGTGTCAAGCAGGTTACAAATGCTTTGTTCAGGCGTGCATTGACCTTCATCCATTACCGTTGGGACCAGGCAAGCCAGACACAGACAGCCAGAGGCTTTGCGGCCATTGCTGGCTTCCCCCGTGTCCAGGGTGCAATCGACTGTACACATGTGGCTATCAAGGTGCCAGCAGGTGTGCCCGGTGCCTTCGTCAACAGGAAGGGCTTCCACTCCATGAACGTGCAGATAGTGTATGATCACAGGATGCTGATTTTACAAGTCTGTGCAAGGTACGCAGGCAGCTCCCACGACGCCTACATCCTCAGACACTCCCAGGTGCCGGGGCTCTTCAGTGCTCCAGCCCAGCTTAATGGATGGCTGCAAGGTAACAAGGGCTATCCCCTCAGAAGATAGCTCATGATGCCTCTCCACCATCCAAGAACAGAAGCTGAGCAGCGGTACAATGTGAGCCACGCCTCCACAAGGGCTGTGGTGGAGAGAACCATTGGTCTTCTCAAGATGCGCTTCCGATGCCTGGACCGCTCAGGGGACAGCATTCCAGTACCCCTGAGATCGTATCTCGGTGATAGTGGTTGCGTGCTGCGCTCTCCACAATCTTGCACCGGAAAAGGGACACACAGTGGACGATGAAGATGTAGACCCAATGGCTACAGCTGCACACAATGAGCCCAGCAGTGAGTCTGAGGATGAGCATGCACAGGGAAATGCTGAGGAGGTAGACCACATCCCGGGCATACGCCAGGAGGGCAGGAACACCTGGGAGGCATTAATCCAACAAACTTTCAGCAAGCACACCACAGATGGTCCACCAGGACAATCCTGGATTGCAGGTTCAATACTCGACACTTAAGTGCAAAATCTGCCAGGCTAGGAACAGTCACTAAGGGCCTTGTTAATAAAGCTGAATATCCAACAAAGCACTCATTACAGTTCTGGAAACCATCCATGCAGAAGAAAAGAGACACACTCAGCCATGGTGACATACCTGCATTTAATATGTCAAGCAACCAACTTATTCCAAAACAAAGGCAATAGTGTTACAAAACAAAACAAATCATAAGGACCTCATCTCAGGCCAACACATAAACACCAGTGAAAAACCCGTGGTGTGCCTAAGGTACCTTATGTTTTTGTTTACGTGTGCTACGTCTTGGTGCTGCCCCATAGCTTGGAGTGGCATCTGAGACAGCCTGCTGACTCTGCTGTCCTGTTGGCCTCGATGACTTTGGCAGTTGTCCTCTGGCCAGTGGAGCCAGTGCTAGTCTTGCCTGGGAGGGAGCTGCCAGTTCCACAGCTGGTATCTCCCCAGTTTTCGCAGCCTCACTGGATGGTACGGTCACTGGCAGAGGGGTGGAAGAGCTGCTGCCCTCATTCAGAGCACCCTGAGGGGTGCCCGCAGAGACACCAGGCAGCTGCTGCACCAACGTGAGGCCACTTCGGACCTCCCTGCTCACTGTGGATGGATGGGCACCAAGCTGGGAAAGTTGATGCCCAAACCATCTCCCACGCTGGCAATGATCAGCTGAGGTCAATGCTGATGTGAGGGCTTGCTGGTCAGAGCACATCCCCAGGAAGCACTAACGGGTCTCCTGGAGTAGCTGGTCCACGAGAGTCACCGCTCTCTCCATGGAGGACGCATGGCGCTCGGACATGTGGCTCATTGCTTCGGCAATAGTCCGCGTAGACTCCTCTGCCATGGAAACCAATCCAAGCATAACCTCATGTATCTCCCTTAGGTTCTCCCACACACCTGGCTGCATTTCCTGCATTTGCTGCATCGTGGATGACTCCAGAGGAACATCATCAGCACCAACTGAGCATATGTCTGGTCCCCTGCAGTCCTCTGACTGCTGGCACCATGGGCACTCTGTTTCTGCCGGCTCCTCCAGCGACTGTGAAGTGCCCTCACCACAGTGCCCTGGGACACTAGCTGATGTTTTAATTTCCACTGAGGTGCTATTATCTGCGCTGGTGCCTGCCTCGCAGAAATGGCGTGATGCTGGTGAGACTTCAGGCCCCTCAGGTGTCCTCTGCTGCTTCTCCTCCTGGCCCTGCTCCGATAATGCTGAAAGGTAGAACAAGGACAGTGGACTAGTTAATGTGGAGACAATGTCAATGTGCATCTGTGTCCCCCAGATCATTATGCGCTCATCCTTCCACAAGCAATGGTCTAGCCATGTTGGAAAATTAAATCAATTAACATTCAGCAGCTCTATGGCTGTTGGGAGAACAATACTGACCTCACTGTTGGTCATAAATACCTGACCGTGGATCTCCAGCTCCCCGACACCAGTGGACCTGGGCGCATGGCGCCTCTTCAGATCCAGGGCCTCCTGCTCGAAGTGGCTAAGAATGGTGATCTGCACCTGGCCACTGCCAGCCCTTGCACGCTTTGCTGCATTATGAGCATTCTTCTTCTGAAAATGAGAGATGAACGTTGATTAGTGCAAATTGCACATGGACTCTCTTAGCGCATGGCCCACCCCAACCAGAATGGGACATATCAGGGCTCCAGTGCCTCCTCACCCCATTCCTGCCCTGCTGAACACTCACACAAACGTGCTAGGCCTGTTCTACACCCTCACCCCCCCCCCCCCCACACCCCCTTGGCCATATGCTGGCTACATCACATTAGGCACCTCACAGTATATCCTTCCATAGCAAGCACCTGGAGCACAGAGAGCAGCAGATGGTTCACTGCCACGCCACCATGAAGCTCCCCTCCCAGCATCACATCACCCTGACTTAGACATGTCCTGGAGTTCCAGCACTGCACCTCGGTGCAGCTCCTCCAGGTTGTCCCCAAACCAGTCATGTGGGTCTCAGTGTAACACATGCTGCGGGTCCAAAACACATCTCTTCACCACCCTCTCAGGCTGACCTCAGCATGGGCGATATCTGCTGGCCCGCCCAGCAAAGGACAAATTCCGTCAATGACTCAATGCAGTCACTACACTCAGACTTGGAGCGGGCGAGGCAGCAAGGGGTTAAGCCGACTGAAGCCAACTCACCCTGGTACTCACCCTGCAAGAGGGCAACATGGCATTGAAGTGCTTGCAACACTGGATCCACGTGAACCGCACCACGTCGTGGGAGCTCACCACCTCCGCCACCTCCTCCCAGGCATGTTTCATCATGTCGGGGGGCCTCCTCTTCCCATCCTGGGGAACCAGCACGTCCCGCCATGCTGCCACCTCTTTGAGGAAGCCAACAAGGCAGTCATCCAAAAAATGAGAGGCCCCCTGGCCCCCCGCCCTACCCTCCAGCCCGGCTTGCTCCACTGGCCTACCCCCCGGACTGGCTTGCTTACTAGAAGCCCTCTGGTAAGCCCTTCCACTTGCCATTGTGAGCAGCCTTGCAAAGCCTGCCAGCGCTTCAGATAAACAGGCCACCGGGTCACCATTGGACCCGGCAGACAATGAATTCCCGACACTGCCCGCCCCCTCCCGCTATCCTCGGGATTCCCGCATTACGCTGGGCGGGCCTTAATTAGCCTGCCCGCGTAAAATGGCAGCACAGACCCAATCGCGGGCGGCGATTGGGTCCATGCCCGCCCATGCCCGCTCCCGCTCTGCCCCTTCCCCGCCAACCAGAAAATTCAGACCAATGTTTCAGAAGGTATGGACAAAATGTTAACTTATAACTTAAATTAACTTTACTAATATGATTATTGATATCAACATAATCACATTAGATTATGTAATGAAAGTATAATAATTTTCATAATATTTTTCTGGTATATTGTAAAGTAGGTTTATGAGAAGTTGTGTTTTTCTGTGTGTGTGAGGTTTGATTACCTTTTGTAGCCAAGCAGACTGCAAATTGATGTTATCAAAAGAAGTAAAGTTTAGAAGTGTTCTTAATATGCTAATGAAACATGATTAAAATGTAAGGTGTGAAGGGAATTTGTATTTTTAGATAGATGAAGGGGAATTTAGATTTCAGTCTGTTTACAGATAGCTAGACAAGCAAGCAACGGAATGTGTTTATTTTTCTCAAGGGTTGCTGACAGTATATAGTGACAACATGAAAGGTTTATATTCTGAGAAAGGTAAAGTTCCAAAGATATATGGAAATAATGGAATTTACATATTAAAAAGGGAGAAACATATATAAAGGAGGCTATCTGTCAGGGGAAGGTGTTATAAGGTCTAACAAAAGTGTGAGAAGCCTCCAGCATTGGTGCCGTCTACAGAAAGCAAAGCTGGAGTGGGCCATTTTGAATTCTATTGTCCAGGGTATTTTGTTAACTTGCTGGATCTGTTTAAAATCTAAAAATCTATTTTTGGAGTATTGCCTTAAAGGGGGTGTAACTGGGAATCAGGTTAATTAGGGATTTTAGGAATTATTATAGTAGTAATTTGAGTTTTATGTACGTGTTTGAAATCATCTCTTTGTTAATGAATGTTTTAATTTATTTTTTAAAAAAGTCTCTAGAAGTCTTGGTGGACTTATTATTTTTGAATTCAGGGGATGCGTCGTGAAATAAAATACAAATTGCAAAACCGTTGTGATGGCGCGATCAAGTTTCCCTTGTGAATTTGATCCACCTGGCACACATCATCTGCCGTGTTGTAACAATTATGTGAAGCTAGGCTTACCTTTGGAGCTTGGGTTATTTAACCTGTCAGAGAGGCATGTAAAATCATAACACTACAATGAGTTTGTATTATTGTACCTGATTAATTGATTAACGTGCTTGTACTTACATGAACGATTGTACTATTATGTATTAAATCAAAGGCCACTCCCTTATGTTATTTCAAACTATATTTACATGTCCAGTTATAGACAAATACGACAAATCTTCACCCCCTACCACCCCTCCTGGGTGGATGCAACAAGTTAAACAGATAAATTCAGCAAAACTAAAGTCATTATAATAACTAACTCATTACACCCGAAATATTCTTGTTTCTATGTCCATAGAAGCCTCCTAAGCCAGATCATCTTTCATAACATCTTGGCTTGAGGTCTTGATAACAATAACCACATTATCAATTCCTGAACCACCAGTAAACAGTTGCTTCATCTGGAGTCCATTGCTTCATTATCAACCTGTTGAGAAATACTTTTCCAGCTACCACACAAATTCATGTTACCTCCTCCAGGAGTAAGCATTCCAGGCCCTCAAGCCTGTTCCACCAGTCAGTTTGATTACGACTGACCAGAGGAGGCCGAGATGGATCTTCTGCTCGGCACTCCTGAATGAAGATTGCTGCAATCGCTTCAGCCTTATCTTTTGCACTAATGTGCTGGGCTCCCCCATCATTGAGGATGGGGATATTACTGGAGTCTCCTCCTCCAGTGAGTTGTGTAACTGTCCACCACCATTCATGACTGGATGTGGCAGGACTGAGAGCTTAGATCTGGTTCATTGGTTGTGGAATCATTTAGCTCTGTGTGGTGTATACTGCTTATGCTGTTTGGCACACGTGGAGCCCTGACTTGTAGCTTCACCAAGTTTGACATCTCAATTTTAGGTATGCCTGGTGCTGCTCCTGGCATGCCCCCCTGCACTCCTCATTGAACCAGGGTTGGTCCCCTCGCTTGATGGTAATGGTGGACTGGGGGATATGCTGGGCCATAAGGTTACAGGTCGTGGTTGTGTACAATTCTGCTTCTGCTGATGACCCACACTGCCTTATGGATGCCCAGATTTTATTTGCTAGAGATGTTCAGAATCTATCCCATTTAGTAAGTACAACACATTGGAGGGTATTCTCAATGTGAAGATGGGACTTTGTCACCACAAGGTCTGTTCAGTAGTAAAGCCTACCAATACTGTCATGGACGGATGCATATTTGACAGGTAGTTTGGCGAGGACAAGGTCAAGTTGTTTTTTTTCCCTCTTGTTAGTTCCCTCACCACCTGCCGCAGACCCAGTCCAGCAGCTATGTCCTTTTGGACTCAGCCAGCTCAGTCAGTATTGGTGTTACCGAGCCATTCTTGGTGATAGACATTGAAATGCCCCACCTAGAGTGTATTTTGTGCCCTTGACACCCTCAGTGCTTCCTCCAAATGGTATTCAACATGGAGGAGCACTTATTCATCAACTGAGGGGGTATGATAAGTGGTAACCAGCAAAGGATTTCCTTGCTCATGTTTGACCTGATGCCTTGAGGCTTCATGGGGGCTAGAGTCCTTGTTGAGGACTTCCAGAGTAACTTCCTCCCCACTGTCTACCACTGTGTTGCCACCTCTGCCGGATCTGTCCTGCCGGTGGAACAGGACACACCCAAGGATGGTGATAGTGGAGTCTGAGACATCGGGCGGGATTTTCCAGAATTTTGGAACTTTCCAGGTTTTGGGAAATTCCCTCTCAAAGTCAACAGACTTTTGGTTGCTCTCCAAATTTCATAGTTCCGGCTGCGATGATTTTCACTGCTGGCGGGACCAGAAAATCCCAGGCCATTGTCTGTAAGGTATGATTCCATGAGCATGACTATGTCAGACTGTTGCTTGACAAGTCTTTGAAACAGCTCTCCCAACTTTGGCACAAGCTCCCAGATGTTTGTAAGGAGGACTTTGCAGGGTCAACTAGGCTAGGTTTGCTGGTGTTGTTTCCGATGCCAAGGTTGATGTCGAGTGGTCCATCCAGTTTAATTCCTTTTTGTAGGCTTCATAGCAGTTTGTAACTGAGTGGTTTGCTAGGCCACTTCAGAGGACATTTAAGAGTCAACCACATTGCTCTGTCATATGTAGGCCAGACCAGGTAAGGACGACAGATTTCCTTCCCATTAGTGAACCAGATGGGTTTTTACAACAATCGACAATGGTTTCATGGTCACCATTAGCCTAGCTATTTTTCAATTCCACATTTTTATTAATTGAATTTAAATTCAACCAGTTGCCGTAGTGGGACTTGAATCCATGTACCCAGAGCATTAGCCCGGGCCTCTGGATTACTAGTCCTGGGACATTACTATGCCACTGCCTCCTCTGAAGGGGGTGACAAAGTTAAGTCACTGGCTATACATCTAGCCCTTTTTTAAACCAAGCCATAAGGCTTAAAGTTTAAAGCTTCCTCAAAACCTGTATCTGAAAGATCCTAAATTCACCTAGAAAAGCAAACTGCTCCTTTGGCTACAAGTATTATCAAGGCTGCCTTTCTGAACTTGTTGCACATCTCTTTCCTGAAGAAACCCCTTCTGGATCTTAACTCCGAAATGAAAAGAGCTGCTCTCACTGGTCTCTGATATTCGTGTGAAATGTTAACTGCAGCAAACTCCTGCCATTTTCAACTTCTTTCTTGAATTTGTCTACCCGTGTAAAAGTGTTTGGATATCTAGTCGCCCATCGTGGCCCAAATCTTCACCCATGCATGGTATTGGTCCTGAAACATCTTCAGAAATCGGAAAGGTTTCTACTGAGGTTTATTTTAAAATACTTGCTTATCATCTTCAAGGGATTAGAAATGAGGGAAAGAGACTAAAGCAAGGCTTTTACGTCTGAGATGCAGTAGCCAGTGGTTGAATTTGAAAACACAATACACTTGGTGGGGGGTGGGGGGGTGGGGGGCAGGCAGTCAGCTGGTAACCTGCTTTGCAGGTTTTAAGTTGTTGAAACAGAAATTGGATTTGTTTGAGTGAAAGGATTAAAAAGTGCATCAAGCTTCTTTATGAAATGTGAATAAGCTCAAAGCCAAGCTGTTAAATAACAGCAAAAACAGAAAATGCTGGAAAAACTCAGCTGGTCTGACAGCATCTGTGGAGAGAGAAACAAAGTTAACATTTCGAGTCCATATGATCCTTCTTCAGAGCTGTAGAGAAGTGGAAATGTGGTGAAATTTATACTGTTTAAGGGGGGTGGGGCAGGTGGAGCTGGATAGAAGGCCAGTGATAGGTGTGGACAAAGGAGAGGTTGACAAAGATGACAGGCACTAAAGGACAGAGTTCTTTCAGTTAATGGTAGTGGTAAGTGCTAAAAAAGGTGTTAATAGTGGTGTAAAGGTAAGAAAGCAGGATGTGATTAAAGCAGAACAAGGGTAGCATTGTGTGAAAGAACAACAGGGAACAAGTGACAGATGGCCCTGTAGGGGGTGGGGTGGAAGAAGGGGGCAGTGGTGGGGGAAAAAAGGATAGAAAATGGGATAAAAAAGGGGATAAAAACATAGGCGAATGAAAAAAATAAAGTGGATAAAAAATAAAAATGAATGTAGAAAAAAGAGGATTAAAAAAGGGGGTGAGGATGGAGGAGAGAGTTCATGGTCTGAAGGATGGAGGGGAGATTTCATGGTCTGAAGCAATGAGTTCAACAACTTCAGACCATGACTACCAAACAGCTATTTGAAAACACCTTTGTTAAATCACTGTAGTACCAGTCAGCTACAATATTTGTTGTTAGTATAATACAGGACATAGCGTCATAAAGCCTTTTAATGTGTCTTGTGCTGGTATTAAAAGAAACATTTATTGAACGTTTCTTGAACAAATTTTAAAATGGTCCTTCCAAACAACACTTGGACTCTTATGGTGAGATATTCGGCACCTGCCCGCTGCTGCGATCTTCCAGTCCCGTTGCAAGTCAATGGATTTCTGGCTGGGGCACTGCCTCGCTCATGGTGGGTCCCACTCATGATGGGGCCAAAAAATCCTGACCTTAGTCTATTAAATAATTTCCAGCTATAGAAATTACTGATTAGTTGAATAAATACAGATGTATGTGGTTTTGTTGGAAAACTGCATTAAGCATCAGTTAAATGTTCCATTTACAATATGAACTGATCTAGCAATAGTCAATACAGAGCGGACTTGCTGCATTTAACGCAGACATGTACAGGAAAGTTTAGCTGAACTCACCAGGTGGGAAACTACCAGAGTGGTGAAACGTTATTTTTACCTGCTCAAAGCATTTTCAACCTCTCCCACTAGTCAGGAAACCGAGAGGATTGAGTGCAATGCTGGTTGAACATCCCACCTGAAATCAATGAGTAATATGAGTCGGGGTGTAAAATCAGCACTCTACCTGATCCAGTGGGTATCACATCATACGGACTCGAAACATTAACCCTGTTTTTCTCTCCACAGATGCTGAGTTTTTCCAGCATTTTCTGTTTTTGTTTCAGATTTCCAGCATCCGCAGTATTTTGCTTTTATCACACATGACAAGTTAGGTTGAAATTGCCCCCACGGTCGGCACTGCATTTTGCCTCTGTTAATGCGTTTTTATCCAGTGTTTTAGGATTTATTCCGTATGTATATTCAAATGCAAACATCTGTACATATGAATTATGAGCAGGAGTAGGCCAATCGGCCCCTTGAGCCTGCTCAGCTATTCAATAAGATCATGGCTGATCTGATTGTAACCTCAACTCCACGTTCCCATCTACCCCTGATAACCTTTCACCCCCTCTTGCTTATCAAGAATCTATTAGTTCCAAAGATTCGCAACCTTTAGAGAAAAAAAATTCTCCTCATCCCTGTTCTAAATGGGCGACCCCTTAATTTATATCATTTCATATAGCCAATCGTTTACGTCTTTCTGGCTTAAATTACCCACAGTTCAATGTTATATTCAAACAAACAACAAATGCCAACAAAAACACCCATAGATTCTTCAAAATAATTTTACATTGGTATTAAGCATTTGACAGACCTGGTCGATGTTCTGAGCCACCCATAGTCATTTATGGGGTGATTAAATGTAGCACTCCTATGATTTTTCAGTGGGCAATTATAGTTTGCAAGGACTCAGAGTGGTTAAACCAATATGTAATTTATAACTGGCGAAAATTCTAATTAACATCATTTGTACCTAACTTAATGACCCTGTATTCAACCAATTAAATGAAACGGAAACATAGAACATGTCTTGTTCTTGATCCTCTCTGGTTCACCAGCAGCAATAGGGCAAATGAAGGTGGAGAGTTGTGCTGGGATCTATTACAACAGAATGTCATCCAGTTTAATGTGCAGGGGCAATGTTTTATATTCAAATGAGACCCCAAAGCTAACGTGATGTCCTTCATTGCATTTTATGTCATTACCACTTTGGCAATGCTGCGTGTTATTTCTACAATGGGCAGGACATCCACTGGAGGCAGGAAATGGAAGTCAGGACCATTTCTGGGTCCTGAACCCATTCCCAGCGAAAAAGTCACCAGCCCCGAGTTTCATGGGGGCGCACCCTTAATTGGTGTAAGAGACAAGTTTGGCAGCCAATTAATGGTTCGAGAATGGGAATGGAGGCAGGAGTGTTCAATTTAGGGTCTAATTTAAATAGGTCACGGCAACCATTACTGTGCTGTTTCTTTGCTTTACCATCTGTCTGCAAGATCATAGATTCAGAAAAACTGAAACTTAGCACTGCAGAGGCTTCTACTCTCCAAGACCCATTCTTGCGGCTGGATTTTACAGGGGCTGTTGGGGGTGGTGGGTGGTGCTGGTATTGCTTGACCCCCATCCCTGCCACATGTTGGTCGCGAACCGACTGACTTTAAAAAAGGCCTCTCTGAAGAGATAACATGCCGTGGGTAGCCTAACAATCTGAGAGTAAGACTTCCGCCCCTCAGCAGGAGGAATTAAGCCCTGCCCTCAGGAGCTGTCAGCCAGTCTGATGGGCCAGCAGCTCTAATATATGAACAAGGACCAAGAGTAGGTCATTCGGCCCCTCCAGCCTGCTCTACCATTTAATAAGATTTTGGCTGATAGTAACCTCAAATCTGCCATGGGCAAACTGGCGTAGGGTAAATAAGGTCAAGGAGTTAAATGCATGGCTCAAAGATTGGTGTGAGAGGAATGGGGCACTGGCATCAGCACTAGGGTAGAAGGGAGCTGTTCCAGTGGGACGGGCTTCACTTGAACTGTGCTGGGACCAGGGATACATAGGCTTGCAAAGTAAAAGAATATGACAGCCTTGCAGGTCAACTATTTAGAAAATGATACCCAGAGTGTGACAGGAAGGGACAGAGAGTACAAACATAAAAAAAAAACAGCAAATAGGGTCAAAGGGGGAAAAAATGGTAAAAAAGCAAAATTAATGGATTTTTACTTAAGTGCATGTAGTATTTGGAAAAAAAATGATTGAATGAATGACACAAATAGAGGTTAATGGTATGATCTTATAGCTATTACGGAGACATGCTTACATGGAAATCAAAGCTGGGAACTAAATATTCAGGAGTATGTGACTTTTGGAAAGGACAGGTAGGAAGGAAAGGGTGGTGGGGTAGCTTTGTTAGTACGGGATGGAATCAGTATGGTAGCAAGAAAAGATCTTGGATCAGAAGATGTAGACGTCATATGGATGGAGGTAAGAAATAACAAGGGGAAGAAGACACTGGTGGGAGAAGTCTAAAGGCCCCCGAACAGCAGCTATACTGTAGGACAGAGAATAACTCAGGAGATAATGAGGGCATGTAAAAAAGACAGTACATTAATCATGGATGACTTTAACTTGCATGTAGATTGGGAAAATCAAATTGGCAGAGGTAGCCATGAGCAAGAATTCATGGAGTGTATTTGGGATAGTTTCCTGGAACAATATGTTGTGGATCTAACCAGGGATCAGGCTATTTTGGATCTGATAATGTAATGAGGCAGTTTTAATAAATAATCTCAGAGTAAAAGATACCCTAAGAAACAGTGACCATAATATGGTAGAATTTAGCATCAAGTTTGAGAGTGATTAACTTGGGTGGGAAACAACTGTGCTAAACTTAACTAAGGGTATTTACAAAGGTATGAGGGCAGAGTTGGCTGGAGTCAGCTGGGATAGGATTTTAGCAGAAAAAACAGTTGATGAACAATGGTAGACATTTAACAAAATAGTTCATAATTCACAACGAAGATATATCAAAGTGAGGAAGAAGGATTCAAGGAAGGGGTTAAACCAACCATGGCTAACCAAGGAAGTTAAGGATAGCATGAAATTAAAAGAAACAACATACAATGTGGCAAAGATTAGTGGTAAGCCAGAGGATTGGGAAAGTTTTAAAAACCAACAGAAGATGAACAAAAAAATAAAGAGGGAGAAAAAAACTTTGAGGATAATCTAGTATGTAATATAAAAATGGACAATAAGAGCTTCTTTAAATATATAAAAAGGAAGAGAGAAACCAAAGTGAACATAGGCCCTTACAGAATGAGGCTGGGGAAATAATAATGGGGAACCAAAAAATGGCAGAGGAGTTGAATAAATACTCTGCTTCAATCTTCATGGTAGATGACACTAAATAATCAAGGGGCAAAAGATGGGGAGGAGAATAATACAATAACTATCACTAGAGAAAAAGTACTAGGGAAACTAATGAGGCTAAAGGCCGATAAATCACCTGGACCTGATGGGTTGCATCCTAGGAAATTAAAGGAAGTAGCTATAGAGATAGTGGATGCACTGGTAGTAATCTTCCAAGAATCTTCAGATTCTGGATAAATCCCAGAGGATTGGAAAACTGCCCATGTAACACACTTTCGAAAAGGGAGGGAAGTAAAACACAGGTAACTATAGGCCAGTTAGCTTAACATCTGTCATTGAGAAAATGTTAGAGTCCATTATAAAGGATGTAGTAGCAGAGTATTTAGAAATACATAATCTAATCAAGCAAAGTCAGCATGACTTCATGAAGGGGAAATCATGCCTGACAAAATTTATTAGAATTCTTTGAGGAGGTAACTAGCAGGATAAAGGGGAACCAGTAGATGTAACATATTTGGATTTCCAAAAGACATCCGATAAGGTACCGCACATAAGGCTACTTCATCAGTTAAAAGCCCATTGTGTTGGGGGGGTGGGGTAGTATATTAGCATGGATAGAGGATTGGCTAACTAATAGAAGACAGAGAGTTGGATAAGGGGGGCATTTTCGAGATGGCAACCTGTAACTAGTGGAGTGCCGCAGGGATCAGTGCTGGGGCCTCAATTATTTACAATATATATTAATGACTTAGATGAGGGAAGTGAATGTACTATCGCCAAATTTGCAGATGACACTAAAATAGGTGTGAAGGCAAGTCTGATGATGACACAAGGAGTCTACAGAGGAATAAAGATAGGTTAAGTGAATGGGCAAAAAAGTGGCAGGTGGAATATAATGTGGGAACATTTGAGCTTATGCATTTTGGCAGGAAGAATAGAGGAGCTGAATATTAGTTAAATAGAGAAAGTCTGCAGAAGACTGCAGCACAGAGGGATTTGGGAGTCCTTGTGCATGAATCCCAAAAAGCTAACATACAAGTTCAACAGGCAATAGGGAAGGCAAATGGAATGCTGGCCTTTATTTCAAAGGGAATGAAGTATAAAAATAGTGAAGTCTTGCTAAAACTTTACAAGGCACTAATTAGACAACACGTAGAATACTGTGAACAGTTTTGGTTCCCTTATCTAAGGAAAGATATACTTGCATTGTAGGGAGTCCAGAGAAGGTTCACTAGGTTGATTCTGGGTATGGAGGGATTTTCTTATGAGGAGAGGTTGAGTAGGTTGGGCCTGTACTCACTGGAGTTTAGAAGAATGAGAGGTGACCTTATTGAAACATGTAAAATTCTTAGGGGGCTTAACAGGGTAGATGCTGAAAGGTTGTTTCCCCTGGTGGGAGAGTCTAGGACCAGAGAGCATAATCTCAGAGTAAGGGGTTGCTCATTTAAAACAGTGATGAGGAGGAATTTCTTCCCTCAGACAGTAGTTAATCTGTAGGATTCTTCACCACAGAGGGCTGTAGAAGTTGGGTCATTAAGTATATTCAAGGCTGAGATAGACAGATTTTTAATCAGTAAGGGAATCAAGGATTATGGGGAAAAAGTAGGCAAGTGGAGTTGAGGACTATCAGATCAGCCATGATCTCACTGAATGGCAGAGCAGACTCGATGGGCCGAATGGCCTACTTCTGGTCCTACATCTAATGGTCTTATGCAACCTGCCTAACCCTGATAACTTATCACCCCCTTACTTACCAAGAATCTATCCACCTCTGCCTTGAAAATATTCAAAGGCTGCATCCACCGTGTGGTAATTGCATGTATTGTCCCTCCCTCCTGTCAATCACGTGTCATGTGATGTACTGCGGGGCCTTCACCAGTGAGCTCTTAGCACGGGAAATCCGGGAGGGCGGTGGAACCTTTTGGACAAGAGATTGGGTCCAGGTGCAAGCATTTCTCGACGTCTCTGTAATAAGAACATAAGAACTAGGAGCAGGAGTAGGTAATTCAGCGCCTCAAGCCTGCCCCGCCATTCAATACGATCATGGCTGATCTCATTTCGGCTTCAACTCCAATTTCCCATCCTCTCCCCATAACTTTTCAACCCATTACTAATTAAAAATCTGCCTATCTCCTTCTTAAATTTATTCAGCGTCCTGGCATCCACTGCACTTTGAGGTAGTGAATTCCACAGATTCACGACCCTTTGAGAAATGTAATTCCTCCATATCTCTGATTTAAATCAACCATCCCTTATCCTAAAACTATGGCCTCTCATTATAAAGTGCACATAAGGGGAAATATCCGCTCCACATCTACTTTGTCTATCCCCTTTAGCACCTTATATACGTCAATTAGATCTCCTCTCATCCTTCTAAACTCTAGCGAGTATAAGCCTAAGCTGCTCAATCTCTCCTCATAAGACAAGCCCCGCATCTCTGGAATCAATCTAGTCAACCTCCTCTGAACCACCTCCAGTGCAACTACATCCTTCCTCAAGAAGTAAGGAGACCAAAACTGTGCACAGTACTCCAGGTGTTGTCTTACCAATGCCTTGTACAGTTGCTATAATACTTCCCTATTTTTATACTCTATTCCTTTAGCAATAAATGCCAAAATTCCATTTGCCTTCCTTATTACCTGCTATACCTGCATACTAACTTTCAGCGATTCATGCATGAGGGCACCCAGATCCCTCTGCACTGAAGCATTCTGAATTTTCTCTCCATTTAGATAATAAGTTGCCTTTTTATTCTTCTTTCTTCTGACCAGAATGGAAACCTTACACTTATCCACGTTAAACTTCATCTACCAAATTTTGGCCCATTCAGCTAACCTGTCCATATCCATTTGTAAATTTCTTATTTCTTCATTGCAACTTACTTTCCCACCTATTTTGGTGTCATCTGCAAATTTAGCTATAGTAGCTTTTATCCCTGAATCCAAATCATTAATATAGATTGTAAATACTTGGGGCCCAGGGACCGAACCCTGTGGCATCCCACTAGTTACAGCTTGCCATCCAGAAAAATACCCATTTATCCCGACTCTCTGCTTTCTGTTGGTTCGCCAATCCTCTGTCCAAGCTAATATATTACCCCTAACTCCGTGTGATCTTATATTGTGTATTAATCTTTTGCGCACCTTATCAAAGGCCTTCTGGAAGTCCAGACATACTACAGCTACAGGGTCTCCATTACCCACTTTGCTTGTCACATCTTCAAAGAACTCTAGCAAATTAGTCAAACACAATTTACTCTTCATTAAACCATGCTAACTCTGATGGATTGCATTTTGATTTTCCAAATGCCCCATAACTACTTCTTTAATAATGGATTCCAACAATTTCCCAACGACAAGTAAAATTTTATTGTTTCTTTACAAAACCTATCTGCTCCATTGAGTCATCACAATTGGTGATGAGGGTAAAATCAACTTCAACTGTGCACCTCGCCCTATTACTGTGAATAAAATGAATTTTAAAAACTACTCACTAGTCATGCCGCTGTGTGGAAGAATTGATCCATATGATGCTAATATTGAAGATTGGAGCCAGTGTATTGAGTGCTGCAGATTTTACTTTGTAGCAAATGAAATTACCACCAAAGAAAAGTAGAAAGCAATCCTCTTAAGTGTATGTGGCAGTAAAACATAACAGCCTGATTCACAACCTGACTGCCCTGAGCATGCCCAATTCCAGTCATTATAGTGCATTAGTGGACCTAGTGAAAACACACTTCCAGCCAAAGATAATGCAACACTTTAAATTTAATTCAAGAGTCTGTGCCCCGGGAGAGTCCATCGCAACCTATGTGGTGAACCTCAAGCAGTTAACAGAATACTGCGACTTTGGGGACACATTAAATGATATGCTGCAGGATCGACTGGTATGCAGAGTCAAGGATGACACCATACGGCGCCACTTGCCTGCCGAAATCAATAGCGACTTTAAGTGCACCCTAGAAATCTCCCTCGCCATGGAAAGCAGTACAAAAGACTCGCAGGCTTTGCAACACATACAACATGGCAGCATATTTCATGTGGGGCGGGAACCTGTTGCTGAGCATGGCGTGAAACCCAGACCTGTAGAATTAAAGTGCGATTCAATGTCAAGAAACAATAAGAAGCCTAATCAAAATGCTTCATCAACAACTTCAAGACAAAATTGCTCTAGATGTGAAGGTGACCACAGAACAAATACTTGTAAATTCAGAGAGACAGAATGTCATTATTGTCATAAGGGTCACGTGGTTAGGCAATGCCAAGCAATAATGAATAAGCTTGCACTACAGCAAACACACATGATCGCGTTAACAAAGGCAAAGGCTGAAGCTGCTGATACTGATGTGTACTCCCTGTATAATGTAACTGCTGTGAAAACTGAGCCTATTATGATGACAGTACAAGTAAATGAGAAGCCACTGTGTAGGAAAGTGGATACTGGTGCCTCAACTATGGTGATTGAAGGGTACAATTTCAGATACCTTAATGTAGGAAGACAGCCAATAAACCTGGAGCGGACAACCGCTAGATTAAGAACTTACAAGTCAAGGGCATTGCCTGTGTCCCAGCCTGTTACAAGCAACAGACAGCCCAACTGCCGGTGATAATCTTAAAAGGGGAGGGACCCAGTCTTTTAGGTTGAGATTGGCTACAGAAGATAAAATTTGACTGGTCTGAGATATTTCATCGAAAATCAAATGGAATTCCTAAACTTCTGAAGAAATACGACATAGTTTTGCATGCTGAATTAGGAAAGTTGAAAGGCATGCATGCCAAGATATATGTTGATTCCCAGGCAACACCACTTTTCTTTAAGGCCAGAACTGCAACTTATACACTGAAAGAAAAGGTGGATGCAAAGCTGTGCAGGTTAGAAAACCTGGGAATAATCCAGCCTGTCCAATTCTCTGAGTGGGCCGCACTCATAGTCCCAGTTGTCAAGCCCGACCAGCCAATACGTCTACGTGGAGTCTACAAGCTGACAGTAAGTAAAGCAGCAAAACTAGGCAAATACACCATTTCAAGGATAGATGACTTATATGCCAAGCTGGCGGGAGGCAAGTCGAAATTAGATATGAGCCAAGCCTATCAACAAATAGAGCTGGATAGCAAGTCGAGAGAATGCGTGATTATTAACACACACAAGGACCTTTATCAATATACTTGCCTACCTTTTGGAGTCTCATCAGCACGTGCTATATTACAGAGAACAGTGGAGAGTCTTCTGCAAGGACTCCCACGAGTGGTAGCATAATTGAATGATGTTCGCTTCACTGGGTCAACTGAGACTAAATATTTGGCCAACTTGGAGCTAGTGCTAAGAAGGTTCATGGAAGCTGACGTATGGTTAAAGAAGGAAAAATGCACATTTCAAGCACCAGAAGTCACTTATCTAGGTCACAGGATGGACGCCATGGGTTCGCATCTTGTGGAAGATAAAGTTCAGGCAATAAAAGATACACCATCACCCTCCAATATAACAGAACTCAAGTCCTTCTGGTTATGATCAACTACTATAGCCGCTTCTTACCCAATCTGTCAACTGCTTTGGCAGCATTAAATTCGTTGCTAAAAAAGAAGCACTGTTGGTCATGGGGTTGACAGCAAGAAGAAGCCTTTGGGACAGCAAAGAAATTGAGGCATTTTTCACATTTATTGGTACACTACGACGTCAAAAGTGCTGGTATTAACATATGATGTCTCTCCTTATAGTGTAGTAGTCATGTTATCACATAAGTTGGAAAATAGATCAGAAAGGCCCATTCATCATGTTTTGAGACCCCTTCCCCAAGCCAAGGAGGGTTATAAAAATGACTATCAGTAGTATTTGGTGTAAAAATGTTTTACCAATAGCTACATGAGCGATATACATACAGCTCCTTGGCATCCCTCATCGAATAGTCTAGTCTAGAGGGAAGTACAATCTTTTAAGTCTGGCATGAAAATATTATCTGAAGGCACTCTAGACTCGACTTTCCCGGTCTATCTTCAGTCATCGTACAATGCCACATTCGACCACGGGTTCAACACCGGAGTTATTAATGATATGCTGTCTGGGTACATATTACACTTGGGGCAGAGTTTATCAGTCAACGTGCAGGGGCGAGCCTGACATGCCAATGCATAAAATGCCTGATGTCATTAAGAAATCCCACGATATTTCGATTGGTGGGGTACACTGGAGTCAGCTGTGCGCCTGCCGCTATGTAAATGGTCTATTAGGGCCATTAAAAAATTAATTGAAGTACTTGTTAACTTTACAGTTGGCGGGCAGACGAAAAGGCCAAGCGGCTTTCATGTTTTTTAGGAAACCTCAACCATGAGCGGGATGAGGTTTCCTAAAGCTCTTATTTAATAAATAAAATTTTTCACATAAATATAAAAACATGTCCCATCTCATGTGACACAGTCACATGAAGGGACATGTTTAAATAAATTTATAAACCTTTTATTTAATCATTTTAATATTGATTCAACCTCCCTGAGGCAGCTCCAGGGAGATTGAAGCACTCTTTCGCATGCATGTAAGCAAAATAGCGCTGGCCCCGACTTTCCCTGCTACCTCCGCCCGCACAGGTAGCGCTAAGCGTTACTGGCCGCATATTACGCTGGTCTGGCCATAATTGGCCCGCCCGCATAAAATGGCGGAACCGACCGTGGGTGTCGATCGGCTCCACAACCACCCCTGTCCCGCTCCCACCAGGCCCACCCACCTTATGAAAAATCCTGCCCTTGGTGCTTTTGAATTTAGAGGGGAAGATAGCCCAGAACCAGTGTAATCAGAAATTTAACATTGACATACACAGTTAAAGCTTGCACACTCAGTGTAGATGACAGGGTATACATGCAAAATTTCTGCAATGGTCCTGGTTGGGATACGGAAATCATTGTTTCAGAGACTGGTCAATTATCTTTCCAAGTACAAGAGGGAGATAGAATCTTCTGTAAGCACATAAATCATATCCATGCCAGAGAGACATTCCGAAAATTAACTGATTAACCGTGATTAATGTTGAACCATCAATTTCTGAAGTGTGTGATTGACCTAGAACAGACAATCCAGATGTTTCAGAGGGGTTGCCAAATCTTGAACTTCCCAGTTCCGATGATGTGTCTCATAGTGCAGATCCAGATCCTGTAGATCCTGTTCAGGAATCTCCAGTGGTAGAGCAACGCTGCTTTGTTTTTAAATTCATTCACGGGATGTGGGCTTCGCTGGCTGGGCCAGCATTTATTGCCCATCCCTAGTTGTCCTTGAGAAAGTGGTGGTGAGCTGCCTTCCTGAACTGCTGCAGTCCATGTGGTGCAGGTACACTCACAGTGTTGTTAAAAAGGGAGTTCTAGGATTTTGACCCAGTGACAGTGGAGGAATGGCGATATATTTCCAAGACAGGATGATGAGCGGCTTGGAGGGGAACCTCTATGTGGTGGTTTTCCCATCTATCTGCTGCCCTTGTCCTTCTAGGTGGTAGTGGTCATGGGTTTGGAAGGTGCTGTTGAAGGAGCCTTGGTGAATTCCAGCAGTGCAACTTGTCGATGATGCACACTGCTGCTACTGTGCGTTGGTGGTGGAGGGAGTGAATGTTTGTGGGTGTGGTGCCAGTCAAGCGGGCTGCTTTGTCCTGGATGGTTTCAGCCTTCTTGAGTGTTTTGGGAGCTGCAACTATCCAGTCACGCAGGGAGTATTTCATCACACTCCTGACTTGTGCCTTGTAGATGGTGGATAGTCTTTGGGGACTCAGGAGGTGAATTACCCGTCATATGATTCCTAGCCTTTGATTTGCTCTTGTAGCCACAGTATTTATATGGCTAGTGCAGTTCAGTTTCTGAGTCAATGGTAACACCCAGGACGCTGAAGCTGGGAGACTCAATGATGATAATACCATTCTACGTCAGCTCTAGCTGCATACAAAGAGCACCCCAAAACTTGATTTATAATCACCTGAAATTGTATATTTGTTTGATGGATGTTCAAATGTGTTTTGTAAAGAGTTATTGTAAAAAAAATGCTAAAGGGGGAGGAAATGCAGTAACGGCATGCATTGTCCCTCACTCCTGTCATTCACAGGTCATGTGATGCACTGTGTGGGCTTCAGCCACTGAGGTCTTAATGCAGGAAAGCCGGGGACGGGTGGGCGGAGTCTTTCAGATGAGAGACTGGAACTGATGTGCAAGCACTCCTCGATGTCTCCGTAATACGGTTTTACCGTTTCTTTACGAAACCTCTCTGCTCCATCGAGTCATCACAATTGACTTTTCAGTGAGAGTTCCAAAGACTCACAATCCTCAGAAAAAAGTTTGCCACATCTCCGTTTTAAACAGACAACCCCTTATTTTTAAACAGTGACACCGAGTTCTAGATTCTCCCACAAGTGGAAACATCTTCTCCATATCCACCCTGCCAAGATCCTTCAGGATCTTATATGTTTCATTCAAGTAGCCTCCTACTCTTCTAAACTCCAGCAGATACAAGCCTAGCCTGTCCAACCTTTCTTCTTAAGACAATCTGCCCATTCCAGGTATTAGTCTGGTAAACCTTCTCTGAGCTGCTTCCAATGCATTTACATCCTTCCTTAAAAAAGGGTGACCAGTACTGTGCACAATACTCCAGATGTAGTCTCACTAGTGCTCTGCATAACTGAAGCATCACTTTCCTAACTTTTGAATTCAATTCCCCTCACAATAAATGATAACTTTATATTAGCTTTCCTACTTACTTGCTGTACCTGCATACTAGCCTTTTGCGATTCATACACTAAGACACCTAAATCCCCCTGCATCTCAGAGCTCTGCAATCTCTCACCATTTAGGTAATATGCTTCTCTTTTATCCTTTCTTCCAAAATGGACAATTTCACATTTTCCCACATAATAGTCCTTTTGCCAGACCTTTGCCCATTCACTTAACCTACCTATATCTTTTTGTAGCCTCTTCAGAAGTTAATTCTCTATCTATCTTTGTGTCATCAGCAAATTTGGCAACCATCCCATCCATCCCTTCATCCAAATCATTTATATAAATTGTAAACATTTGAGGTCCCAACACTGATCCCTGTGGCACACCATTCATTACATCTTGCCAATTTGAAAAAGACCCTACTCGCTGCTTCCTGTTAGGCAGCTAATCTTCTATCCATGCCAATATGTTACCCCCCACACCATGAGCTTTTATTTTCTGCAATAGCCTTTGTGTGGCACTTTATCAAATGTCTCCTGGAAATCGAAGTACATTACATCCACCAGTTCCGCTTTATCCACAGCACATGTTACTCCCTCAAAGAGCTCCAATAAGTTGGTTATACATGATTTCCCTTTCACAAAACCATGTTGATTCTGCCTGATTACTTTGAACTTATCCAAGTGCCCTGCTGTAGCTTCTTTAATAATAGATTCTAACACTTTCCCTATGACAGATGTTAGGCTAACTGGCCTGTTGTTTCCCGCTTTCTGTTTCCCTCTCTTTTTGAATAATGGAGCTACATTTCCTATCTCCCAATCTAATGGGACCTTTCCTGAATCTAGGGGGTTTTGGAAAATTAAAACCAGTGCATCAACTATCTCACTGGACACTTCTTTTAAGACCCTAGGATGAAGTCCATTAGGACCCAGGCACTTGTCAGCCCACAACTCCAACAATTTACTCAGTACCACTTCTCTGGTGATTGTAACTTTCTTGAGTTTCTCCCTCCCTTCCATTTCCTGATTTATAGTTGCTTCTGGGATGTTACCTATATCCTCTTTAGTGAAGACTGAGGCAAAATACCTGTTCAATTCATCTGCCATTTCCTTGTTCTCCATTATCAATTCTCCAGACTCACTTTCTAAAGGGCCAACACTCACTTTGTAACTTGTTTCTTTTTAAAATATTTATAGAAACTCTCACTGTCCATTTTTACATTTCTGACAAGCCTTCTTTTGTACTCTAATTTTTCCACCCTTACTAATCACTTAGTCAGCCCTTGCTGTTCCTTATATTCTATCCAATCACCTGGCCTTCCACCTATCTTTGCACAATTAAATACCTTTTTCTTTAAGGTTGATACTATCTTTAACCTTTCTAGTTAACCATGGATGGTTAGCTCCTGGGAGTTAACTCCCTTTGACTTTTTCTTACTCGTTGGAATATATCTATTCCCTGTATTCTGAAATAACCCCTTAAATGTTTGCCACTGTGCAATGGCTTGACAGAGCAGACAGTTTTCAACAAGAAACAGAAACTTTATTGCAGAGAGCTTTTCAGGTGCTACATGCTCGATCACGACTCTTGTCAGGAAGGCCTACCAGGAAGGCACTGGTTGCTCACATTTAGGGATAATTGGTCAGAGCCTCCCAGAACATTATGTGACTCCTGACAGCCAGCAGGAGGGGCTATACCCTCAGTTACTACTTTTCTTCACCCTTTAGTTTTGTTTACAAGTTCTATTTACAGAGAAACATTTGAATATCCACCAATATATACATATACACAACTTCAGGTGAGTAAAGATCAATCTTTGAGGTTCTCTCTTTATACAGCAAGAGTGGCGTAGCTTTACCACTTGAGGTTCCTCAACACAATCAACAGGATCTGGAACTGCAGCATGAGACACACTGGACAATGGGAGTTCAGGGTTTGGCAACTCTACAGAGACATCGGGCATGTCTATTCTAGGTCGATCGGTCACTTCAGGAATTGACGGTTAGACGTTAATCAGAGGCAGAATAGTTGGTTGTTGGAATGTCTCTCTAGCACGAATATGACCTATGTGCTTATGAACGATTCCATCTTCCACTAGTACTTGGAAAGTTAATGGACCAGCCTCTGAGACAATGGTTCTAGGAGCCCAACAAGGCCCACTTCCGAAATTTCACACGAATAGTGTCACCTACACTGAAAATGTGAGCTTTACTAAGTATGTTGTGGTTAAATTTTTGATTACTCTGATTCCTCTCTACCTCCCCTCTAAATTTGGAAACACCAGGCTTAACTCTATATGTAAATGGTGTTTCATCAATATTTCAGGCGGTGATGTACGATAACTGAGAAGAAAGTGGGAAAGTTGAGATTCTAGAGTGCCTTCTGATAACCTTTTAATACCAGACTTGAAAGTTTGTACAGCTCTGTCGGCTAAACCATTCGCTGAGCGATGATAAGGGGCTGTCTTTATATGGTGGATTCCATTCCGATGCATGGATTTCTGAAACTCAGTGCTGGTAAAGGCTGTACCATTATCTGAAACAACAATTTCAGGTAAGCCATGTATGCTAAAACAGTGACGCAACTTTGATAGTTGAGCTTGATGTTGGCGATTTGACTTCATACGCATCCATCCATTTAGAATATACATCTAACAATCAACAAAAACACGGTACCTGAGAATGTATCAACATAACTGATATGTAGTCTAACCCTGGGTCGACCAGGCCACTCCCACAGATGCCGAAGCAGGCAACTTCTGTTGTTGCTGACAGTGGGGACGGTGCTTGACCATGCTTTCAATGTCACTGTCAATGCCTGGCCACCAGACATAGCTTCACGCAAGCATTTTCATCTTCGATATGCCTGGATGCGCACTGTGAAACTCTGTCAAGAGTGGTTCTCTTCCTTGTAATGGGACGACAACTCTTGAACCCCACAACAAAGTTCCATCTTGACAGCTTGAACTCTGTGTTTCTGGCATGGAATGGTCTCAAATCTTCAAAACCATGTTGAATTTCCTTAGCAATAAAATCGGAGATGCCCTACGTACTGGCTCCAGTCTTCCATAGGTGCATCATAAAGATCGATTCTGCTGAAGAGTGGCATGATTGGTGAGTAGTTTTTTCTTTTTTCTTCAGATTCGAAGTACTCACAGTAACAGGGTGAGGTGAAGCGTTGGAGCTATTTTACCCTCGCCACCAAATGTAATGACTTGATGTAGCGTAAGATTTCAACAAGAAACAGATACATTTTATTGCAGAGAGCTTTTCAGGTGCTACGTGCTTGATCAGGACTCTCATCAGAAAGCCCCGCCCCCGGGTCTCCCACACTTGGAGCTCATTGGCCAGAGACTCCAGAACATCGTATGACACTTGACAGACAGCAGGAGGGGCTATACCCTCAGTAACCAAACACTGCATCTCTATTGACCTATTCTTTAACCTAATTTGCCAATTCACTTTAGCCAGCTCTGCTTTCATGCCCTCATAATTGCCCTTATTTAAGTTTAAAAATATAATCTCCCCACTCCTCTCTGCCTCAAACTGAATATAAAATTCAATCATGTTATGGTTGCTGCTACCTAGGGTAGCATTAATTAATCCTATCTCATTGCACGATACCATGTCTAGCCTAGCCTGCTTTCTGGTTGGCTCCAGGACATGCTGTTTTAAGAAACTATCCTGGAAACATTCTATGAACTCCTCATCTAGGCTACTTTTGCCCATCGGACTTTTCCAGTCTATCTGTTGATGAAAAGCTCCCATGATTATCACCATACCTTTCTGACAAGCTCCCATTATTTCTTCCTTTATGCTCCAGCCTACCATGTAGTTACTATTAGGGGCCTGTGCAAGGCTCCCACAAGTGATTCCCTGCCTTTGCCATTTCTCATCTCTACCCAAACTGTTCCCATATCCTGGCTTCCTGAGCTTAGGTTGTCCCTCTCTATTGTGCTAATATGATCATTAACTAACAGAGCACCCCAACCCCTGCTCCCACCAACCCCCCTCCCCAACCTTTTCTTCACTTCCTGTCGTTCCTAAATGTCCTATACCCTTTAACATTCAGGTCCCAATCCATGTCCTCCTTCAGACATGTCTTTGTAATGGCTATCAAACTGTACTTATTTATTTCTATGTGCGTTCTCAGTTCATCTGTTTTGCTTTGAATGCTTCAAGCTTTCAGATAGAGAACCTTTAGTTTTATCTTTTATTTTTATAACCTCTGTTCTCATCTTTTGATTTACTGTTAGATTTGTACTCTCTATGCCTTCCTGTCATGGTCTGTTTTTCATTTCCCGTAAGAATACCTTTCTCTTTTGTCTTGTCTCTACTCTTTGACGTACCACAACTTCCCAAATTTGTACTCTTGGCCCCATAACTTACTTAAAAACGCTCTCAACTTCCCTAGTTGTGCAACTCGCAAGAACACCAGTCCCAGCACGGTTCAGGTGTAGACCATCTCAACAGTGCAGATCCCACTTTCCCCAGTATTGTTACCAGTGCCCCACATACCAGAACCCACTTCTCCCAAACCAGTCTTTGAGCGACGCATTCATCTCCTGAATCTGAATTGTCCTATACCAATTTTCAAGTGGCTCAGGTAATAATCCAGAGATTATGTCCTTTGACATTCTGAAAGACAGCTCAAAAGAAGTAGCAAAGTTCAATTTCAGATCTGGAAAAGGAAGAGATTTCAGAGTCAGTCTGAACAATGATCTAATAGCGCAAAATGGAATGATCAGCCATATTTGCCTGGACTTTAACATGGAGGCAAGTGCTATGTGAGGAACATTGTTGTGAGTCGGAGAAACCCAGGAAGAACAAGAACCCACTCACTGGCAGCCTGATTGACTGGCTGGAGGCCTTTTGGCCCGGAAGGCTGCTTCACTGGGTTGAAGCCTACGAGGGCTAGTAGGTGTTTAAGGGAGTAAGAGTGATTGCAGGTGTTGAAGTGGAGCGGAGGTGCGATCCAGATCCTATGGATGCCTGAGATCTCAGTGGGAGAGTCCAGGACATAAGGCGCAATGGTGGTCAAGGGTGCCCTGATCACAGGGGGACGGTTCTAATCATGGAGGTTAAGTCTGATGGTGATTGGAGGGAATTTGGAGGATGTTATTGTGTTCAGGGAGAGAGCAGACACATTATGAGGGAGGGGGATCCAATGGTGGATGTGAGGAGCCAATAGATCACAAGGGGTTTCACCGGATAGCTGTTTGTGGTAATTATGGTTTTGTGTAATGTGTAATATACCTTTAGGAGGAATGCTGTTAAGGAAGATCACATGATCTTGTGTAACCAATAGAAGAATAGCATGGGCTACATCTGTATTAAGCAGCCTGTAGTTAGTAGTCAGTAGTATGGAGATAGGATTTGAAGCAAAAGCACACGAGTTGCTGCTGAGTACTTTCTAAATAACAGGGGGCAGGGTTTTTCAGTTGGCATGCAGGGGCGGGCCTGACACACCAACACCTAAAATGACATGTGATGATGTTGGGCATGCGTCCCGACGTCATTGCGCAGTCTCGCGATATTTCACATACTGGAGTCGGCTGTGCGCCTGCCAATATGTAAATAGCTTATTAAGGCCATTAAGAAAGTAATTCTTGTCATTAGTAATGCTGCCTGTCGAACCTTACAGATGATGGGCAGGCGAAAAGGCCAAGTAGTTTTTTAGGAAACCTGATCCACAAGCGGGATAATGTTTCCTAAAGCCTTTATTAAATAAATTATAAAATTTCCCTAAATATAAAAACATGTCCCATCTCATGTAACACAGTCACATGAGGGGACATGTTTAAATAACTTTTTTAATCCTTTATTTAATTATTTTAACACCGATTCAATCACCCTGAGGTAGCTCCGTGCTTCAGGGAGATTGCTGGTGAAAGAGCGCTGGCCCCGACTCTCCCTCCTCCACCCGCCCACACAGGTAGCGCTGAGCACTACGGCATGTGTATTATGCTGGGCGGGCCTTAATTGGCCCGCCCACATAAAGTGGCAGTGCGGAGCCGATCACGGGCGGTGATTGGCTCCGCGACTTCCCCCGCCTGCTCCCGCCGAGCCTGCCCACCGCCCGAAAAATTCAGGCCAGAATGTTTTCCACCTAAGAAGTGTCTGCTGATCAACTCTATCTGTAGTACCAAGTCAGCCACCACTGACAACAAGCGTGCATCGAGGATCCACAAGATCCAACGCTGTTGGACCTGGAGGAAGTATTGCTGCTCATTTTAATTCCCCACTTTGCTCTCCTGCTGACATCTCTATCCTTGACCCTACTGCACCAGCGTTCCTGTGAAGTTTAATGTAAGCTCGAGGAACAGCACCTCAACATTTGGGCACTTTACAGCCTTCTGGATTCAACATTGAGTTCAACAATTTCAGACCATGAGCTCTGTCCCACCAATATGTCCCCTTTTCTTTGCAAGATTAGGTTTTTTCTCTTATTTCTACTTTCAGACTACATCATATCCATGTGCTTTTGGAGCATCTTTCGTTTCTTTTTCTACACCATTGCCATTCCCTTTGGCCCTATTCCTCTGTCAGTCAATCTCTCTCTGTCTTCTACCCCGTCTTAGACCTTCCTTTTGTCTTTGTCCCACCCACCTTTTGCTGAAAACCTACGACATCTCTAACCTTTCCCAGTTCTGATGAAAGGTCATCGAGCTGAAAAGTTAACTCTGTTTTTCTCTCTCCATAGACGTGCGTGACCTGCTGAATATTTCCAGCATTTTTTGTTTTTATCCTATTGGGAAGGAGATCTTGTTCCACGAAGCTGAAGATGTCAACAGTGACCTGCCAAGAAGCCCTCCTGAGGCAATGGTGCTTGGACCTGCTGAGAGAGTTGGTTCTCTACCTTTTCTGTTTCTATTTATATTAATGCTTTTTGGCATCCACAGTGTTCTGCTTTTTGTTTAAAAATAGAATGATTATTAAAATGAAGGCATATTAATCTCATTATAATATTTAAATGACCAACCTCTTCCTGCAAGGCAATTGGGTCCCCTGATCCTTGAGCGCCTTCATTACAAATGGAAGTGGATGCATTTGAGCCAGGTTTGGTTCCTGTTCCAGGATCCAATCCACCCACTTTTGGGAGTTAAGAATCAGTCCCATTGTTTGGTACTTTAGTGCTCACTAGTTTGGAGGAAGAGTTATATAGTGCATCAACTGTTCACTGCAACATGCTTAAGAGGAACATAAATTTCTACGGCCAGGAATTTTCCCTTGTCGGGCAGGCTCGGCAGGGGCGAGTGGGAAAGGTCGGGAAGCCGACCGTCACCCGCAATTGGGCCTGACTGCGATTTCAGGCTGGCGGGCCAAATAAGGCCCGCCCCACGTGAAACATGCATGGCAGCGCTGAATACTGCCTATGGGGGGGGGGGGGGGTGGGGAGGAGTGCGAGCATGAAATGCATGCTGGAAAAGCTCCCTGAGCACAGAGTTGCCTCAAGGAGATTAACAGTTTTGAAAATAAAAAATGAAGAATTTTGAGGTGTTAAAAAACATATCCCCTCCTGTGAATCTGTCACATGAGCAGGGACATGTTCTTAATGTAATGTTAGCATTTTTATTTTATTTTTATTTGCTTTAGAAAACATCATCCTGCCCGTGGATGAGGTTTCCTAAAAAGTGCAAAGGCTGCTTGGCCTTTTTGCCTGCCCGCCAATTGTAAGCTTGGACAGGCAGTGAAAAATAACATTTAATGAAATCTTTAGTGGCCTTAATAGGCCTTTTAATTGTCGGCTGGCCTACTGCTGACTCCCCTGTGCTCCCACCCACCGAAATATCGAGCAAGTGCATGTTGATGTCTGGACACTTGCCTGACGCCATCATGTGTCATTTTACACTCGGTCGGATTAGGCGTGCGCCTGCTCGACGAGTGTTATATTCTGGCCTATGGCATGTTTTCCTGCATTGTTGTGACATTTGATTCAGGAGAGTCGCTTTTTCATCTTTGCTGCAATAAATTACAATATCCTTCAATCATTGCCAGTGCTCCTGAATGACCAAATTGCAATAATCTAGTAAACACGAGTAATTTGCCATTTTTATTTGTTGCTAATTAAGTCTAATCCAAGCATCCATCATGCTTATCAACAGTTCTTCTACCATTTCTCTGAAGTGCTACATGTTTTGTTACTGTCTCCTGCAATTCTAGCAGCAGTTTAATTTTGCCACTGTCACACATTATTACATGAAGTGTTATCAAAAAGAGTCAAACATGTTTCTTCTACAGTTGTTGGGTTTCAGATGACAATCTCAGGGTGAACTTTTTAATCATCTTTTTTCGTGAACTGAGAACGTGCTGGTAATTGTCTTCCTCTCTGTTACTGATTGAAAATGAGCATCAAGAATATGTCAACATTATTTCAAATGCATTAACGGTTATGAATTTAGTCAGTTACAGTAATCTGTATACACGGACTTCAAAATCTCTTTAGATTTGTACTGTTCCTAGCTTGTCATCATTTCAATAATACTTGGATCTACCCTTTTCTTGATCCATAATGGATAACTTCCGACCTACCTGAGTTAAAATACATCTGGCACAGTTTTACCCACTCGCTTAACCTATCAATCCCTCCTTGTAATTTTATTTTCCCTTCTCCAGTACTTACAATGCCTCCAATCTTTGTATTATTGGCAAACTTAGTTATAGGCTCTCTGTTGTGCTATCCAATCCATAAATAAATGTAGTTGAGGCCAGCACAGATCCTTTTGAGACATGACTAGCCACTTCTTTCCAATTCAAGGACATGCCCATTATCCCTTTACTCGTTTTCCCCCTGTCTTAAGAACGTAAGGAACAGAAGCAGGAGTAAATCATATAGTCTTTCTAGCCTGCACCATGATTCAATATGATCATGGCTGATCTCCTACCTCAACTTCACTTTCCCTCCTGCTTCCAGTTACCGGTCTTACCAATCTCCTAACTGGTTTATAATTTGCCTTCAATTCCGTGATCTAGCAGATTCTTCTGTTTCTTGGGAGTGACACCCATGCCCAAGAATGGAAGGCATGAAAGGGGGATTAAGCATAGGTAGCACAGAAGGCGATATGCTGCTCAAAAATGGAGGGGACAAGGAGGGAACGAGGTCTCAGCAGGAGGCCTTATCCAACCAAGGTTCTCAGGGAAGTCAGGATTCATGCATGCACTGTCTCTGTTTTACAAAGAAAGTGCTCACTGGAAGGCCTGCACCATCTCTGCATTGGTGGCAGGAGTCTGGCTGATAGGCAACAGAAAGGGTGATGGTGCTGAAAGGATGAATGCTGTCATCCTGAGAGAGGATAGTAGGTTTGTGCTCCATGGAGCTACTGGCACTCCCCAAGGCAGTGCCTCAGCAATCCTTTTAATCTGTTGGAGGACAGATTGCTGGACTGCCGTGGGAATTTGCAAGCCCCTTGGAGCACTGATATCCACTGACAGCCATGAAGGCAAAACTCTGAGCCTGCATGGCAACCAGTTATGCATTCATGGCAACAAGTCATGTTTGCATGATCCCAGTCTGAGATTTGACTGCAGCATTCAGGCATTTTTTTTATTTGTTCAAGGAACATGGACGTCGCTGGCTAGGCCAGCATTTATTGCCCACCCTCTAAGTGCCCTTCAGAAAGTGATGGTGACCAGCCTTCCTGAACTGCGACAACCCATGTGGTATAGATACACCCAGAATACAGTTAGAAAGGGAGTTCCAGGATTTTGACACAACAACAGTGAAGGAATGACAATATGTTTCCAAGTCAGGATGGTGAGGGGTTTGGAGGGGAACTTCCAGGTCGTGGTGTTCCCATGTGTCTTCTGCTTTTGTCCTTCTAGAAGGTTTGGTCATGGATTTTGAAGCTGCTGACTAAGGAGCCTTGGTGGTTTCCTTCAGTGCAGCTGTAGATGGTACACACTGCTGCTACTGTGCATCGGTGCTGGAGGGTGTAAATATTTGTGGATGGGGTGCCAATTTAGTAGGCTGCTTTGTCCTGGGTGGTGTGCACTCATCCAGGCAATGGAGAGTATCTCATCACATTACTGACTTGTGACATGTAGATGGTGTACATGCTTTGGAGAGTCAGGAGGTGAGCTACTCACTACAAGATTCCTAGCCTCTGACCTGCCCTTGTAGCCATAGGATATATATATATATATATATATATAGCTAGTCCAGTTCAGTTTCTGGTCAATGGGAACCCCCAGGATGTTGATAGTGGAGGATTAAGTGATGGTGATGCCATTAAACATCAAAGGGCGATGGTTGGATTCTCTCTTGTTGGAGATGGTCATTGCTTGACACTTGTGTGGTGTGAATGTTACTTTCCACTTGTCAGCCCAAGCCTGGATATTATGTAGGTTTTGCTGCATTTGGACATGGAGTGCTTCAGTATATGAAGAGTTGTGAATGGTGCTGAACATTGTACAATCATCAGCGAACATCCCATCTGACCTTATGATGGAGGGATGGTCATCGATGAAGCAGCTGAAGATGGTAGGGCCTAGGACACTACTCTGATAAACTCCTGCTGTGCTGTTCTGGGACTGAGATGACTGACGTCCAACAATCACAACCATCTTCCTTTGTACTAGGTATGACTCCAACCAGAGAGATTCCTCCCGATTCCCATTGACTTCAATTTTGCTAGGGCTCCTTGATCCCACATTCGTCAAATTCTGCCTTGGTGTCAAGGACAGCCACACTCACCTCATGTCTGGAGTTCAGCTCTTTTGACCATATTTGAACAAAGGCTGTAATGAGGTCAGGAGCTGAGTGACTCTGGCGGAACCCAAACTGGGCGTCAGTGAGCAAGTTATTGCTAAGCAAGTGCTGCTTGAAATCATTATTGATGACCCCCTTCCATCAATTTACAGATGGTCGAGAGTAGACTGGTAGTGTGGTAATTAGCCGGGTTATTTTTCTCCTGCTTTTTGCGTACAGGACATACCTGGGCATTTCTCCACATTGCCTGGTAGATGCTAGTCTTGTAGCTGTACTGGAACAGCTTGGCAAGTTCTGGAGCACAAGTCTACAGTACTTTTGCTAGAATATTGTTAGGGTCCATAGCCTTTACAGTATTCAGTGCCTTCAGACATTTCTTGATATCACGTGGAGTGAATCGAATGGGCTGAAGACTGGCATCTGTGATGCACGGGACCTCTGGAGGAGTCCGAGATGGATCATTCACTTGGCACTTCTGGCTGAAGGTTGTTGCAACTGCTTCAGTCTTGTGTATTGCACTGATGTGCTGGGCTCCTTCCATCATTGAGGATGGGGATATTTGTTGAGCATCCTCCTCCAGTGAGTTGTTTAGTTGTCCACCATCATTCACGACTGAATGTGGCAGGATTGCAGAGCTTAGATATAGTCTGTTGGAATCAATTGGCTCTGTCTAACACTTGCTGCTTATGCTGTTTGGCATACATGTAGTCCTGTGTTGTAGGGTTGGCACCTCATTTTTAGGTATGTCTAGTGCTGCTCCTGGCATGCCCTCCTGCACTCTTCATTGAACCAAGGTTGATCCCCTGGCTTGATGGTAATGGTAGAGTGGGGGACATGCTGGGCCATGAGTTTACAGTTTGTGGTTGAGTAGAATTTTGCTGCTGCTGATGATGGACTTCAGCTCCTCATGGTTGCCCAGTCTTGAGTTGTTAGGTCTGTTTGAAATCTATCCCATTTAGCATGGTGGTAGTGGCACACAATATGGAGGGTGTCCTCAATGTGAAGACAGGACTTTGTTTCCACAAGAACTGTGCGGTGGTCACTCCTACCCATACTGTCATGGACAGATGCATCCACGGCAGACAGGTTGGTGAGGATGAGGTCAAGTAGTGTTTTTCCTCTTGTTGGTTCCCTTACCACCTTTACAGACCAAGTCTAACAGTCTTCTAGGACTTGGCTAGTTCGGTCTGTAGTTGTGCTACTGAGCCACTCTTGGTGATGGACATTGAAGAGTACATTCTATGTCTTGCCACCCTCAGTGTTTACTCCAAGTGGTGTTCAACATGGAGGAGCACTGATTCATCAGCTGAGGGACAGGGGGGCTGGGTGGGGGTGGCGTGGCGATGTGTGGTGGTCAGCAGAAGGTTTCCTGGCCCATGTTTGACCTGATGCCACGAGACTTTGTGGGATCTGGAGTTACAATCTTGAGGACCCCTCCCAACTGTATACCACTGTGCCACCAGCTCTGCTGTCAGTCCTGCAGGTGGGACACGACATACCCTGCAATGGAGGTAATGGTGCCTGAGACATTGTCTGTAAGGTATGATTCCAAGAGTGTAGCTATGAAGAGCCGCCAGATGTAAGTATGGAGGGCTTTGCAGGGTTGACAGTGCCTAGGTTGCTGCCGGGTGATCTGTTTCATTCCTTTTTGTAGGATTTTTAGCGTTTTGTAACTGAGTGGCTTGCCAGGCCTTTTCAGAGGGCGGTTAAGAGTCAACCACATTGCTGTGGGTCTGGAATCACGTGTAGGCCAGGCCAGGTAAGGACGGCAGATTTCCTTCCCTAAAGTGCATTTGTGAACCAGATGTGTTTTTACAACCATCTACAATTGCTTCATGATTTCTAGATTTTTTTGAATTCAAATTTCACCATCTGCCATGGTGGGATTCTAACCTGGGTCCCAGAGCAATACCCTGGGTCTCTGGATTACTAGTCAAGTGACAATACCACTATGTTGCCGCTCATCCAATGGTTGAGTGGTTTCTGGTAGCGCTACAGTAAAAGTTACAGCATCAGCCATCATGACTGAATCTACAAGTATTACCATGGAGTTGATGATCACCTCAACACCAGAAAGGATGGGCTCCTGGGGGCCTGTACAAAACCGTGTGTCAGAGTTAAAGCCAGACTCTTCCAAGCTTCTTGAAAGTGTCAGCAAGTTCTCTGGCAGTCCTGCCTTTGCGTCAAGCATTTCATAGTGCGTGCCCTTCAGCCTTTCCTCTAAATGCTCTGCAGTGGAAATTGTGTGCAACCTCACCCTCCAGATGCTAATACATGCACCATCTTTTCTCACTGCCCTGGGTGCAGGCCACTTGTGCCACTTGAAGTAGGATCATTATTCTTAAAGGAACAGGATCCCTGATGCCAGGAATGTAATGCCCTGATGGGCATGGAATTAAATCAGAGCTCCCAGAAACAGCTGAGGCATGGTTGCTCTATTTTTATCCTGCCTGCTGTCAGGGTCACCAGCAGCCACATTAAATTGAGCCCACAATGTGAAAGATCCAACCTCCGTGTGACTCTCTTCAGAACGTGCAGTGTTATTAGCTGAGCTATTGGCTGTGAATGGGAGATCGAGTGATAATGTTTCAGCATCATCAGTCTTCTGTTCTTCTTGGATTTCATGCTTCCACCTATGACCTGACCAGCTGGCACTTCTTGGGTATCTGTTAGGAGAAAGGCACAAGGTTAATCTTGCAACGCAGGGAGGGAGGGAAGTAAGAGCAGCTCTAGCTGCTGAATCAGAAGAGAGTGTTGGCTGAAGGGAAGGTAGGATGTGAGAAAAAGGATGGCGTATGAGGATACTTCCATTTTTGATGTTTCAGCCCTCTGCTGGCTATATCCTCAGCAATAGGCAGCCAAAAATAGGCAGCATAGTCTTCTCAATGGGGATCAAGACATACAGATGTTCCCTGCCACCCTCCGGTTGGTGCCTGCTGCTTCCAGTTTTGCGCCATCTTGCCTTGCAAGAGAGAGGGAAGTGGATCAGTGATTTTGCATTCTGCCTGCACCATAACAAATGGACACGGGTTAATCGTGCATCACAATTTCTGTGCCTGCTGGGCCTTATCCAACCTTCATCTTTTTACTTTGCCATGTACATTGGAATCAAAGAAGCCTTCCCTTTATGAGGCTAGGTTTACCAATTCTGGTTAGATGTATTCCTGGAGGTTTCATCTATTGACCTCCTGCCTCCAACTGCCCCACCTGGCCAACCAGCCCTTCTCAACCATCTGCAAGGCTTTTACAATTATTCAATGTAAATGTTCAAAGGAAATGAAAAAATCTCAACTTATTTAAATGCCTCTTGTAAGTCCTCTTCAGGTTTGCTCATAGCATTGCCCTGGAGCAAGTGCAATCCTAGAGGGTTGGCAACCCTCTACGAGGTATATGGCATAGTAAGATCCACTATGAAGACTTTGCAGTTGATTTCACTTTCAGCCGTGCAAATCAAATGGTGCCATGCCAGGAGTTGGGCCAGTTGCTCTTCACAACGCCAATTTCCTATCAGTCAGATAGATAGAAACCAGAGCAGAGTTCAACCGTGAATGTACACACCCTACAAATTCCTGAACTTCACACGTCCTGCAAAAACCCGATAACAGATGATATTTAGAGGAAAGCCTATTTACTGGCGAAGATCTTTACTCCTGAGCTAATCATCATGAGGCCCCTCCGAGCTTTGTGGCTGTAAATTCAAGCACAGCACACAGCTCCAAGGCCGAGCAAAGTTAACAAAGTAGGAAATGGCTTAATCGGATGTGACTCAGGCAGTGATTGTAAGCTACTTACTGTTTTAGTGTTACTGTTAAAGTTTCATTGCAGCCAGGCTTCATCACTTTAACAGTGAAAGAGTTAACTTCTGTCTTTTGTCCAAACGGACAATAATTACAATGTTAGTCCGGCACAGCTTATCCATTCAACTGGTTCTGATAAGTATAGGAGAAACTTGGATTGGTTCAGTTCTCTGCTTCCAGGGTAGCAGTGCTGTGGTGGCAGTTAAAAGCTTAATATTAGTAAGAATGGTTCCACAGATATGCATATTCCTATTATTTCCTGTGTTTTTGAAAGTTTATAAAACTAACCATTTTAGGTAGCATTGGAATGCCACATCTGGGGTACTGGGTTGGTTTCACATCACAATAGTCCCAGGAAATTATAGCATATGTGTGTTAGCCATTACTTAATGGTCACAGTAGATGTTTGCACTATTCCACCAATATCCATACCAAAACCATACAAAAACGATTATAATAGTCCCTCTGTTTAATAATTGATTAAAATAAAACATTTACTCCTAATCACTTTAGTTCTTCACTAAAACTCATCTTTTTCCACGCCGTTGTATGTTAGCTTTAACCTATATTGTGTACAATGTGCAGGGCACTGACATGCAATTGATGAAAGTGACAGTGCGAGATAAATTTGTTTATGCTTGTTTTTGGGCCCAAAATGGTCAGTGCACTAAGGGCATGCGCCAGAATTCTAAGGTCCAATGTGTGTTTCAAATTGGGCCATAGGTCTCAGTATGTGCAAGGGGCTCTTGTGTTTGTTTAATGTGGCTGCATGGGTGACTGAATAGCAACTGAGCCAAAATGGTGTTGGCCAAATCTCAGGTACTGTCAGGGCATGGGAAAAGACCCTCAAACCTAGGCTTTAACAGCCTCCATTTTGCAAGGATGCAACAAGGTCTAATTTCAATCCCACCCCATTTCCCTGTTTAATGAAACCACTCAGATTACTAATGCCACTCTAAATAACCTGTAACATGAGAACGTTCCTGAAAAGACTGAGGACAGCAGCTCAGTGCCCATGACTGAAGTGGTTTTCTGCAAACAATCAAAGGAATATAGTGAAATAATTTGGAATTCAAAAATGTTTGAGCTAGGTCTTGCCAATTTTGATCTATTTAATTGATGCGGATGACGTAAGTCACTATTTGCATCAGTTCAAAGATCCCTAGTTTGTCATTATGTTTGCTGTGGCACAGTCATAGACTTTTCCAAAAAATTCTGGAATAAGTTCATAAATGCCTAGGTCCCAGATCACACCATTATATAAGGGGAGATTAACAAAGATATAAGTAAATGCATCAGTAATCATACCTAGGTACTACTGCATTTACATTTACTTGTTCAAACTAATTCATTTTAAAATTCTTGCTTATGGAGTGTTCCAGAATGTTTAGATATATCAGACTTAAATGTAATATGGACATACTTGCTGCCCGAGCAGGTGCTCTCAAAAACTCCCACTGTAACAGTGCTTTACTAAAGACAGACCCTGCACTGAAATAGAGCAGGACCTGCATCATCAAAATGAATGTGCTTCGAACCTTTTTCTCTCTCATCTGTACTGGCAAGTATCAAGTTCCCTCAAGACACTTGTCTCACTGTACAGGTTCTATTGCACATAGATATACATGTTTTGAACTCTGCTTCACTCGTTGGCCTACAAATGGAGTCACTTAGTATCCAACTAAGCAGTCTACTAAGTCTCCAGTGTGACAAGCAGGAAGTACGCACACACTTTGGCCAGGATTGACTCACCTGCCATATTAGTACACAAAGTAGTACTTGCAACAAGAACACACAGAAGCAAGCTTCTAAATTGAAATTAATTGATCCAGCTGAGCATTTTGTTTTTCTTGCAAGACCTGTTTTCCATTTTGGACTGTCCCATTGCCTCATGTGTTGACTTTGCTCATTACAACGTGACACTAACCATAATGAAGATCCCCTCACCAGCAGTGTTCAAAGAGATTATGAGGCATTTACAGCCAGAAGGTCTTCAGAGAGCACTTTTGCTGTCATGGATTATAGAGTTAGTTAGGTAGAATATAAATATTAGGTAGAATTCATGTATAATTAGGACATTACACATTGGAATTGAATAAATAGTTACAGGCTGTGAAATGGCTAAAGACAACCATTTTACCCAAAAGTCTTCTTACACACATATAGAGGCAGTTTTGAATTTAATTCAAGACAAATGAACATTACTTCATATTGATAGCATTCACTGGAGTTTTGGAAACAGGTATCGATAAGGACTATTCTTTCAAATTTAAATGCTTTATTCATCACCAAAGGAATTTTTTAAAAGGTGGTATTGCACACTAATGATAGTTCAGTCTGGGATTTGGCACTGTTACCTATTAAGAAGGAAACCTTAAAATGTAACTCAGTGTAACATGAAAGATTAATGGGTTTCTAAAAGCCAGAATTGAACATTATCAGACACCTTGTACAAAAGACAGATGCCATGAGGATGTAGCCTTTAACTGTACTAGAAAAAAACAACTTTAAGAATCACTATTTTTGTGTTGAGTTTGAAATCACTTTATGAAAATATAGAAAGAAGTGAAATTAATTAAAATTGATATTAGAATACATCACAAACATCTATTGACCAGATTAATCCTCACAATGTTCATATAAGGCAATACTCAACAACTAAATAATTATTAATAATAGTGAACGATAAGGGATAATCAAAAGGGATAATTAAAGAAGGAGGCAGCACCTATAGCTGTTAGAGATAATGTAATTCAGTTTAGTGAGGCTTTTCTCCAGAAAATCAGAAGTGTTGAAGGTGAGTTTAAGGGGAAAGCTTAAACCAATGTTTCTCAAACTGTCAAAGAATTGGACACACAAGCAATTTTTTGTACCCTACTATTCAGACAGCAAAAATTACTCGGAGATTTAAGGTAACACTTCGGTTTAAATATTTGATAGGTACCTTAAGAGATCTTTTAGTCTGTAGCATTAAAGTCTCTTACTGGATTCTATATTAGAACAAAGATTATATCTTCCATCTTTCTATAATCTTTAACGCTGTGATGTACTTATCCACTTTTGAGTGTATTGCATGTTAACAGTTCTTTCATAAACTTGTAAATAAGTTAATAAAGTATAATGTCTCATGTATTTTTCTGTAAGCAACTTAAGAACACCTCTCTCTTGTACTCTCCAAAAGTGGGGAGATTCATTTTTATTCGTTCATAGGGTGTGGGCATCACTGGTTAGGCCAGCATTGATTTTCTATCCCTAATTGCCCTTGTTCAGAGGACATTTAAGAGTCAACCACATTGCTGTTGGTCTGGAGTCACATGTAGACCAGACCAGGTAAGGACAATAGATTTCCTTCCCTAAAGGACAGTGAACCAGATGGGTTTTTATGACAATCAGCAAAGGGTTTGTGGTCATCATCAGACTTTTAATTCCAGATCTTTTTTTAATTGAATTCAAATTCCACCAAGTGCCATGGTGGGATTCAATCCCGGGTCCCCAGACCATTATCCTGGGTATGCTGGAATACTAGTCCAGTGACAATCCTATTATGCCACTGCCTCCCTTTCTTTGAAGAGAGACCCCCAGATCCTTCTAATTATAAACTAGCGGATAATAATTTAAAAGGCTACCTGGAAGAAGATAATATCTTTTGACAGTTATCTTTCTTGAGAGGAAGTGGTTCACTTGCTTGGACCCAAGACAAATGTCTGTGGGGAGTGGCAATTTTGATCTCAAGACAGGGTAATTATTGAGAGAGTGCTCCTGATCTAGTATTGCCCCCCAAAACAGGTTAGGCTTAGAATTCAGTTCAATGCTATCTCAACTTACTGAGGTGCCTTTGCTTTACTGAGGAAGTTGATACTGAGCGACAACAGTCTGAAACCAGGGCACAGTCTGCACTGCCTTTTGCTGTCAAGGTAACTATTGTCCTCAATATTTATGAGAGAGAGATGGGGTGGGGGATGGGGATGGGGATGGACAATAAATGCTGGCCCAGCCAGTGATGCCCACCTCCCATGAATGAATAAAGAAAAGCTCCAAGTTAGAGTCTGATTACAGTTTAAATTGGTCTCAGATGACTGTTTAAACGTGACTGGAAACATGGGGCAGAATTTAGCCCTTGTCGGGTGGGCATGGTGGGGGCAATTGGGAAGTTTACCGCTGCCCGTGATCGAGGCCAGAAGGCAATTTCACGCTGGCAGGCCAATTAAGGCCCAACTAGCATGAAACGCTCAGTGGCAACGCTCAGTGCTGCACACAAGTGCGCGCTAGAGAACCTCCCTGAGGCACAGAGCTGCCTCAGGGAGATGAAGAGTTTAAAAAAATATATTAAAGGTGAGAAAAATGTTATAAAACATGTCCCCTCATGTGACTGTTACATAAGCATGGACATGTGATAAGTGAAACCTGAAAAATTTTATTTCATTTTTATTTGATGTTGGATCTCCAAAAATGTACAAAGACCACTTGGCCTTTCCACCTGCCCGCCAACCATAAAGTTGGATGGGCAGCAAAAAATTCCATTTAATTGATGTTTAATGGCCTTAATAGGCCTTTTCATTGTCGGCCTTCAGAGCTCTTAGGGAGTGAGGAACTGTATTTTGAGCCAACAACAATGTAGGATCAACAACATAATTCCAAGTTAGAATGGTGTTTGGCTTAATAAGATCATAAGAAATAGGAGAAGGAGTGGGCAATTTGATCCATCGAGCCTTCAATAGGAACATGGTTGATATGATTGTAGCCATAACTCTACTTTCTGACTGTCCATGCACCCATCCCACCATCCCCATCCCCCCATAACCCTTGATTCCCTTGTTGATCAAAAATCTGTCTAACTCGGCCTTGAATATATTCAATGAATATTCAATGATATTCATCACTGCTCTCTAGAGAAAAGAATTCTAAAGGCGAATTCCTCCTCCAATGGTGATTGTCATTCCACAGAAGATTTGGCCCTATATGTTTCAATAAGATCATCTCTGATTCTTCAAAACTCCAATGAATATAGGGCCAACCTGTTCAACCTTTCCTCATAAGATAACATCTTCATAACAGGAATTAGGCAAGTGAATCTCCTCTGAACTACTTCCAATGCAGGTATATCATCCCTTAAATAAGGTGACATTAATTTATATGCAGTACTCCAGATATAGTTTCACCAATGCCCTGTACAGTTGTAGTAAGACTTCCCTACTTTTATATTCCATCCCTTTTGCAATAAAGACCAACATCCCATTTGCCTTCCTGATTACTTGCTTCACCTGCATGCTGACTTTTTGTGATTCATATACAAGGATACCTAGATTCCTCTGTACCATAACATTCTGCAGTCTCTCTCCATTTGAATAACATTTTGATTTTCTATTTTATCTGCCAAAGTGGGCAACCTCACATTTTCCCACATTATATTCCAAATTTTTGCCCACTCACTTAATCTATCCAAATCCCTTTGTAAACTCTTTGTAGCCTCCTCACAACTTGCTTCCCTACCTATGTTTGTACCATCTGCAAAATTGGCTACAATACAGCTGGTATTGTATTGGCTGTGGCAGATCTGAGATAAGCTATTAAGTCTTCATTCTCACTCTTCTTGAGACCTACAAAGATCATTTTCGTTCCTGGGATATATTTCTATGGATTCTCCATTTGATTCCAGAGTGTGTCCTCATCCAAAGTAATACCTTGTTTTTGTCTGCTTCAGTGTAAGAAAATTCTTCAGCCTGGCCAGTCTTGCATCCAAATAAACCAAACAGGTTTGGCCCAGTCTAGTGTTTGCATCCAGTTTCAACAGTGTGACATTGCGCCCACTCCTGTGTCATTAATATAGATCATAAATAGTTGAGGCCCGAACATTGATCCCTGTGGCGCTCCACTTTTTAGTTTGCCAACCTGAAAATGATGGATTCATCCTGACTCTCTGTTTCCTAATAGTTAACCAATCCTCTATCCACACTAATATACAATCCCCAGCACTGCGAGCGTGCAGTAACCTATTATGTGGCACCTTACTGAATGCCTTTTGGAAATCCAAATACACGACATCTACTGGTTCCCCTTTATTCACCTTAGTTACATCCTCAAAGTACTTTAATAAATTTGTCGAACCTGAAGGGGAACATGGAGGTGGTGGTGTTCCCATGCATCTGCTTCCCTTGTTCTTCTAGGTGGTAAGGATCACAAGTTTGGAAGGCGCTATTGAAGAAGCTTTGGTGAGTTGCTGCAATGCATCTTGTATATGGTTAAACCTGATGCTGCTGTGTGCTGGTGCTGGAGTTAAGCTACTTGAGTGTTGTTGAAGCTGCGCCCAAGCAAGTGGAGAGTACTCCATTACACTACTGACTTGTGCCTTACACAGGCTTTGGGGAGTCAGGAGGTGAGTTATTCATCACAGAATACCAAGCCTTTGACCTGCTTTTATAGCCACAGTATTTATATAGTGGATCGGGTTAAGCTTCTGGATAATTGTGACCTCTAGGATGTTGATGGTGGAGGATTCAGTGATGATAATGCAGTTGGATGTCAAAGGGAAGTGTTTGGGCTCTCTCTCATCGAAACAAATTATCCACCAGTCTACTTGTGTGGCTTGACATTTTATTATTTATTGTTCTGTCTGCTAATTTTTGTATTGGTTCAATACTTCTCTATGCTCACTGCAGCTCAGTGACTTCCATCTATCCAAAAATAGATTAAGAAGCAGTAGTAAAAAGTTATTTTTAAAAAAAATGATTATTTGCTTGTTAATGTCATTACTGAGGAAATTGCTCCACATTCTACATGCGCAAAAGCAAAGTGAAAAGAAAATATTTTGCTCCATGTGAGCTTAATGAAGGGGGAGATTTCAGAGAATCTCCCAAGCATTAGTGATGGTCTAAGAACAGTGATTCGGCCCATTGTATTCATGATATACGGAAGTGTGTTTTTCACAGGACAACAAACTGACTCCTCAAACTTTGAATCTGACAGCAGAACGCAGCAATGTGGACAGAACAGGGTAAAAAGAAAGGATCAAACAAATAGTTTTAACTCAGGAAAAAGCAAAATACCGCACATGCCAGAAATCTAACATGAAAACAGAAAATGTTCTGATGAAAGGTCCCCAAACTAAAACATTAACTCTGTTTCTCTCTCCACAAATATTGTTTGCCTGTTGAGCGATTCCAGTATTAACTCAATATCTTACCATCCGTACCATCTGTATTCCCATTGGTCTCACTTGCAACTGCTCCCAATCTATCTCTTATATCAAAACAGGTGTAGAATTGGGGTCTGTGGAAGAGGACAGGCAGTGTCAATAGATTCGGAATATAAAGGTGCCGTCCATGTGCCAAGGCTCCCAAAATGGAGCTTCACTTGATGAATATGCGGATCAGAGAATCTGATGCAGAGGTCAGCAGCTGCGATTCATATGTTTCTGATGATTTCTGATTTTCCACTGATCTCCAACAATGGAGCAATGATTTGGCTGGAAAAAGAGCCTGATAAAATTTCTCCCCAAAGTAGCAAGCCCTTTAACTAATAAAGATGCACTGTGCTTTCACACAGGACTTTTGTAATTCTGGCACCTCTTCTTCTGCATGCTGGTTGCTGCTTGTGGTGCATACTGGCTTCCTGCTTGACTAGCTGCTGGTGTCTGTTCCCTATTCAAATCATTTATTTTTCTTATCTCTGCTCTAGCTCCAACTGTGCTGCTTCAGTCTCCTCATTAAATCTGCTCTTCATCAGGCAACATTTAGCCAAAAACTAAATGTGCTATGTAACGTTCTAAATGCTATGGTCCTTCTGGTGTTTTGCAGTGTTACAATGTCAAACAAACCTAGCACTGGTAAGGTGGTAGGAACAGGCTTATTAAAACGCTACATTACTGCAGCCTTGATAGTATTTACTTGATAGTGTTCAGTGTGCACAGTATGGATTTTTTATGGAGTGTTTATTAACAACATAGTCAACCTGTCTCATCCACAGTTTCACAAACACTTTTGACACCGCAATCGGCTGTGAATAACACTATTGACACCATCTGCTATGGTGGTTGTATTTAGGATTAGTGGTAAAGTTAGGGTTAATGATTAGAATTGGTGGTTGGGATCAGTGGTTAGGGTTAGGTTTAGTGATTAGTTTAAAGTTAGTGGTTAGGATTTGTGGTAAAATTAGGACTAATGATTAGGGTTAGTGGTTAGATTTAGGGGTTAAAGTTAGCATTTGATTTAGGATTAGGGTTAGTATTACAACCAGACCCTGGGCAAGGTCCATCAATATGTTATGATCCTGGGTGAGATACCCAAAATTGTTAACTTCCCAAATGGGAGTCCAATTCTGCTCTGCTCCCGGATAAGGAAGGATGAACTGGTTCCCCTTTTACATTCAACCGCATCAGTTGGTCACAATAAGGTTAATTTAAAAAGGACCTTCCCTCATGGATGCCTTTTCCTATTACAAATGTATTTATTTTTTAGAAGGAGCCAAGTTAACCAGGCTTTCTTGAGTCAAAGGAAGAGTAAGTTTATTAGTTACTAAAACCCCCGAGGAAACAGATAATAAAAATGTAACATATATACACACAAATCAGAAATGAGAAGTTGAGTCCAAAAATAAAGTTGATGTTCTTCTGCTGTGACCTTTAACCCCTTTTCTAAAAGGGAAAAACAAACATGTCTTTTGCCCAGAATCTGCTTTCTTTCAGCTTGGACCATTTCCACATTCTGAGATATAACTCAACAGGAGATGATTTCTGCTTGAGATGTGGTAATCAGTCTCCATTGCCCCTGCAACCATAGGAGATTGAAGTTCATTGCATCTCTTCATTTCAAGTGTCTCTGTCTGAAGTAGGCCTTGACACCTTTTTTAGTGTGACATTCCATGGTCTCTGGACTAGTCGATCAAGTATAATCCACATAGGAATTTTCCAGCAAGAGGTTACTTTACATTCCCAGCTAGCTTTTGCTTGTATGTCACTTTTTTTTAAACACATATTTTCCTTTTAAAAAGTTTAATATGCCCATAAGTAATTTGGGGCTGTGATCCATTGTTGTGACATTAGTGATTAGAATTAAGGTTAGGCATAGTGTCAGGGTCAGTGTTTCGGCTTAAAAACCTTTTTAAAAAATTGTTACCAATAACAATATTACCACTAGAAGTGTCCATTATTTAACTTGACCTGATGGAGGCTAGAAGGATCAATTCCCATTTCTTTCACATACCTTGTCTTCAGCGCCATAAGGGTCCTTGGCTCCCTAGTTCAAAACAGCAAACTGCTCCGTAGGGCTGCTACAGCCGTGGGCAGCCCACCCTGAATTGATATACATCCCCCAAACCCCCCACCTTCCCAGGATATAGATTGAGGTCACCAGGATCCAGCTTTTACTGAACTTCCATACTTCCTGGAAAAGATCTATGGAATTTAGGGCACCTTAGCTGGGGATAGCTAAAAACACAACGGAAAACTCTGAAATTTTTTGAAAAGCAGTAGGGCCCAAATTGCGACCCACAAAGCATCGGGTATAATCCTGGAAGCTATGTTATAAAGACATATTGTCTTATTCCACATGCTGGGGAAAGTCTAGGGAAAGGCAAGAAAAATGAAGAAAATGAAAGAGAGGTAAAGAAACATTGATTAGACTATTTGGTTAATTCATGGCTATGTTATTTAATCTTAAATTCAACCAGCCAGGAGTAATGAGATTTCTGAAGGGTTATGCAAATGTGGAAACTGCATGGTTGATTTTTGAGAGGTGTCTGAGGACACGTCGCCAGGGATCTTTTAATTTTTATGGTCTAACCCAGGCCCAAATATAGTAAGGTTTTAAAGCTGATAATGGAACGAGTTCTATGACCCAATATTAGCTTTCTTGCCGTAGAAATATTACTTAAACTCATCTTCCTGTCAAATACGACTGATTCACAGTGAATTCAGTTGTCTGATTATAAAGGGAGTTGACTGCAACCCGTGATGACAGAACATTTTAAATTAGGTTTTGTTTAATCTAATCAAATGTGTTTTTAGGTTATTGAGTTGGCCTGTTTGTGTTCATGGAAGGACAGTGTAAAGTTTCCTGCTTCTGGAAGGTTGATTGGCAAGTGATCTCAAAGCTTGAGACAGAGAATTCTCGATTCATAATATTCTTTAGATTCTAGCTGATAGAGACAAGCAGCAACTTGAGGTTTATTTGATTTAAAAGTTAGTGCAATTTGTAAATAGAAAAAAAATCGTGCAGGTAACATATTAATTAATCATTCATCAAGTGAGTCAAAAATTAACCATGGAATCAGTGATGTATTGACCATATTAATCATAGAATAGTACTCCACAAATAGAGACCATTCAGCCCATTGAGGCTGCACGGGCCCTTTCAAAGAATAATGCATTTAGCCCCACTTCCCCACTCTTGCCGCATACCCCTGCAAATTTTTTCCACCTTCAAGTGTTTATCCAGGTCCCTTTTAGAAGGTTACTCTTGAATTTGCAACCATTATTTTATCAGGGAGTGCATTCCAAATCCAGACTGCTCATTGTGTAAAAAGGTTTTTTGTCACGTTGCCTCTGGTTCTTTTGCCAATCACTTTAAACCTGTGGCCTCTGATTATCAAACCTTTAGCCATTGGATACAGTTTATTTTTATTTATTTTATCTAATCCCTTATGCCACCTCAGTGATGGCAATCTGAAATCAAAACAGAAAATGTTTGGAAATTCTCAGCATGTTTGGCAGCATCTCTAGCAAGGGAAAGGTCAATGATCTTTCATAAGAACAGGGAAAGGTTAGACATGTAACAGGTTTCAAGCAATTAAAATGAGGGAGGGTGGGAAAATGAACAAAAGGAAAGTCTGCACGATGACAAAAGAGTTGATGGTGCAAAGCCAAAGGGATTAGTAATGGGACAAGTAGAGGAGGTGTGAATGGCAGAATCATGAACAGCTGACTATCTATAAACCAAAAGAAAGGAAAAAGAGAAAAACAAAATCAGCAAAAGAAAACAAAATGGGGCAGAGGTTATGGGGCAGGAAAGTTGGCGTAATTCCCGCTCGGTGATGGGGCGGGTTCTCACACCAGATCGTCTGCTTTTCAGCTCATTATTTCTGCACCAATGAGCAGCTCGTCAAATCTCGAGGATGGGCAGGCTGGGATTTATCTGCCCCGCCATTACCTCATGGGGTCAAAGGTCCGGGTGCCATATTTAAACAGCACCCACACATACATCCACTCTCAGCAGTCCAGGACTTGTTGTGGCAAAGACAAGAATTGGCCTTGAGAAGATCCAAGCCATCTGACTCAAAATTCAGTGGAAGCTCCCTGAAAATGCTCCTCCAAGCAGTCCAGGACTGACAGGAGGTACTCTATCCCAGGGATGGCAGCAAGGGGTCCAGCAACCTTACCATGCCGACTTGGGAGGAGGTCACCAGGGAGGTCAGCACCTGTGGACCTCAGAATGGGACTGTCCTGCAGTGCCAAAAAAGGATGAATGAGCCTATCCACTCTGTCAAAGTAAGTTAACATTCTCCTTACTCCTAATTTACACTCTCATAAGGCATTCCATCAGGCACTCACAGGGTCACAGTCTACACGGACCTCACATACTACCAGCAGAAGGGACATCGCCACTGATTCTGTTACACACACTTTAATGTCACCATTTCCTGTGACATCCTGCACAAGTCGCATCTTCAGCTCTTACTGGCGACCACACAGCACACAGAGCAGGTGTGCATGCTTATGATCTGCTCTTTCATTCATGGTGCTCACAGACTATCCATCTGTCTTTATGCAGGGCAAGATCGCCCACAAGAGGGAGAGATCCCAGACTGGACGGTGAATGCTGGAGTTGAGGCCACTCACCCACTTCGAGGACCAGGTGGCAGAGCTGGCTGGCAAAGACAGGGACTGCTCTTGCACGGAAGGCAAAATCAGCGTCTGCCAACAATCCAGCAAGAGTCCATGCAGTAGTGATCGACCACCCACGGAGACTGTGATTGCTCTTTAATGTAGATGACTGACTGGCTAAGCAATAATTATCTCTTCTCTCTATTACAGCTACCAACAAGAAAAGGCAGAGGGACATCGCCAGCCATCCCATCAGCCCCAGCCCTCAGAGCACCTTGGATGAGGATCCTCAGGAAGCATCCGAGGAAGGCCCATCACTGCATTCACCTGCACTCCCCATGAGCGCAGAGACACACACCTCAGCGGAACCTAGTTCTAGAGTGGGATCCATCAGTGGCTAGGCGAGAGGGGGATGGGACACCTCGATCTCCCTCCAGGTGTCCCTTCCCCTCAAGGAGAGATGGGGGAGACAGTTCAGCACCCAAAGGGAGAAGGGGCGTCAGCAAGACACACTGGGGACCTCCACACAGGACACTTCTAGGGTATCCAGCCACTCCAAATCCCCTCTGCCTGTGATGCCATCCACTTCAACAGGTCAGGCCAAGGAGGGTGTACCTGACACAGGAGACCCTCATCAGACCAGGACCCTCCAGGCCTCAGGCCCCCAGAGGACACATGCCAAGGTCATCTCAGACAACAGGGTGCAGCAGTCAGCAGGCTGTCTCTACCCCGGCTGTGGATATCAGGGATGCACCTGGACATAGCTGTTTTGTTAGAAAAATTAAGAAGTACTGAGAGCACAATGGTGTCCTGGGTGTTTACTCACTGTATGCACTTGGCACATGTGGGGAGGTGATGGCATAGTGGTATTGTGACTGGACTGGTAATACAGAGATCCAGGGTAATGGTCTGGGGACCCGGGTTTGAATCCCACCAGATGGTGGAATTTGAATTCAATAAAAATCTGGAATTAAAAATCTAATGATGTCAATTGTTATAAAAACTTACCTGGTTCACTTGAATCCTTTAAGGGAAGGAAATCTGCAGTCCTTATCTGGTCTGGCCTACATGTGACTCTTAAATGCCCACTGAAATAGTCTAGCAAGCCACTCAGTTGTATCAAACTACTACAAATAAAAAGGAATGAAACCAGTTGGACTACATGGCATTGACCTAGGCACCGGAAACAAGAGTGGCAAACCCAGCCCTGTTGACCCTGCAAAGTCTCCCTTATGAACATCTGGGGGCTAGTGCCAAAATTGGGAGAACTATCTCACAGACTAGTCAAGCAACAGCCTTACATAGTCATACTCACGGAATCATATCTTACAGATCATGTCCCAGATACCACCATCACCATCCCTGGATATATCCCAGTGGCAGGACAGAACCAGCAGAGGTGGTGACACAGTTGGGTATACAGTCAGGAGGAGTTGCCCTGGGAGTCATTGACATGGACTCCGGCCCCCATGAAATCTCATGGCATCAGGTCAAACATGGGCAAGGAAACCTCCTGCCGTTTACCACATACTGCACCCCCTCCCACCCTCAGCTGATGAATCAGTGCTCCTCCATGTTGAACGCCACTTGGTGGAAACACTGCGGGTGGCAAGGGCACGGAATGTACTCTTGCGGATGATTTCAACATCCATCACCAAAGTAGTACCACCGCAGACCAAGCTGGCTGAGTCCTAGACATTGCTGCTAGACTGGGTCTGTGGCAGGTGGTGAGGGAACTAACAAGATGGAAAATCATACTTGACCTCATCGTCACCAACCTGCCTGCCACAGATGCATCTGTCCATGACTGTATTGATAGGAATGACCACCGTACAGTCTTTGTGGAGATGAAGTCCCGTCTTCACATTGAGGATACCCTCTATCGTGTTGTGTGGCACTACCACCGCCATATCTTCCACTCTACCATTAGCACCAAGCCATTACCTGCTTCAATGAAGAGTGCTGGAGGGCATGCCAGGAGCAGCACTAGGTATACCTAAAAAGAAGAGTCAAACTGGTGACGCTACAACACAGGACTACCTCTGTGCCAAACAGCATAAGCAGCAAGTGATAGACCTAAGCGGTTCCACAACAAACAGATCCAAGCTCTACAGTCCTGCCACACCTTGTCATGAATGGTGGTGGATATTTAAACAACTCAGTGGAGGAGGAGGCTCCACAAATATCCGCATCCTCAATGATGGAGGAGCCAAAGATAAGGCTAAAGCATTGCAGCATCTTCAGCCAGCAGTGCCAAGTGGACAATCTATCTCAGCCTCCTCCGGAGGTCCCCAGCATCACAGATGCTAGTCTTCAGCCCATTCAATTCACTCCAGGTGATATCAAGAAATGGCTGAAGTACTGGAAACTGCAAAGGCAATGGGCCTGGACAACATTCCTGCAATAGTACTGAAGACTTGTGCTCTTGAACTTGCCACACCCCTAGCCAAGCTGTTCCAGTACAGCTACAACACTGGCATCAACCCAGCAACCTGGAAAATTACACAGATATGTCCTGTACACAAAAAGCAGGATAAATCCAACCCGGCCAATTTCCTCCCTATCAGCCTACTCTCCATCAGCAACAGTGCTATTAAGTAGCACTTGTTTAACAATAAGCTGCTCACTGACGCTGTGGTTCTGCCAGGGCCTCTCAGCTTCTGACCTTATTACAACCTTGGCTCAAGCATGTGCAAGAGAGCTGAATGCCTGAGGTGAGGTGAGAGTGACTGCCCTTGACATCAAGGCAGCATTTGACCGAGTGTGGGATTAAGGAGCCCTAGCAAAACTGGAGTCAAAGTGAATCGGAGGAAAACTCTTCACTGGTTGGATTCATACCTAGCACAAAGGAAGATGTTTGTGCTTGTTGAAGGTCAATCATCTCAGTTCCAGGATATCACTGCAGGAGTTCCTCAGGGTAGTGCCCTAGGCCCAATCATCTTCAGTTGCTTCATCAATGACTTTGCTTCCATCATAAGGTCAGAAGTGGGGATGTTCACTGATGACTGCACAATGTTCACACCATTTGCAACTGCTCAGGTACTGAAGCAGTCTATGTCCAAATACAGCAAGACCTGGACAATATCTGGGCTTAGGCTGACAAGTGGCAAGTGACATTCACGTCATGCAAGTGCCAAGCAATGTCCATCTCCACAAGAGAGAATCTATCCATTGTCCTTCAACATTCAATAGCATTACCATCGCTGAAACCCCCACAATCAACATCCTTGGTGTTACCAATGACCAGAAACTGAACTGAAATAGCCACATACTGTGGCTACAAAAGCAGGTCAGAAGCTAAGAATCCTGTGGCGAGTAACTCACCTCTTGACTCCCAAAGCCTGCCCGCAATCTTCAAGGCACTCAGCATCCTGACTTGGAAATATATCGCTGTTCCTTCACTGTCACTGCCTCAAAATCCTGGAGCGTCCTCCCTAACTGCACTGTGGGTGTACCTACACCACATGGACTACAGCAGTTCAAGAAGGCAGCTTGCCACTGCCTTCTCAAGGGCAATTAGGGATGGACAATAAATTCTGGCCTAGACCTCAATGCCCACATCTCGTAAATGAATAAGAAAAAATGTATGCATATGTTTTTGCTTTCCTGCCTCAAAGTCTCAGGTAGTGAACGGCTTGTTCCAGTGGTGTGTCACGACAGTGGATTACACACCTGAAATACTTACGGGCATGTTGAACTTTTTAAGGAAGGTGTTTGTTTTTTTTTTAAAGACATACAAGCAAAGGTACTGAGCAAAAGTTAGCTGAGAATGTAAAGTGACCACTTACTGGAAAATTCCTATGTGGATTATTCTTGATTGACTAGTCCCGAGAGAACATGGAATGTCACACCTAAAAATGTGTCAAGGCTTACTTCAGACAGAGATGCTTGAAAGGAAGAGATGAAATGCCAAAGATTGAACTTTAATTTCCTATATTTGTGGAGATAATGGAGGCTGATTGCCACAACTCAGCAGACATCCAAAACCGTCTCCTGTTGAGTTACATCTCAGAATGTGGAGATGGTCTGAGTCGAAAGAAAACAGATTCTGGGCAAAAAACAGGTTTTTATTTCCTTCCAGGGAATGGATTAAAAAACTAGCTGCAGATCTGACCTGTGTGTGCTAGTATGCTAGTGTACTGTGACAACAGAGGAAGATCAATTAGGTATCCCTGCAGCTTGCAGGGAAGGGCTCTTTCTGTCTATGTAGGAGACAAGTCAGCAAAGCCACAATCAAAAAGAAAATGGGGCAGCTTCTTCAAGCTAACTGCTGAACCAAATTTCTCCAAACCAACTGCAAAACTGCCAAAGTCAGCCCAACCAGAGACACCCAACTTAACAGCTGCAATGTTTTGCCATATATGCCTCATGGACAAACCAAAGATTGATTTGTATATCTTTTTTAAACTTTTTTTTTGGACTCAGCTTGTTATTTCTGATCTGTGTATGTGTGTTGCATTTTTAATCAATTTTTTTCCATGACATTTTAATAACTAATAAAGTCACTCTTTCTTTGACTCATGAAAGCCTGGTAAAATTGACTCCTTCTAAACCATAAATATATTTGGACTGAGAAAAGGTATCCATGGGGAAAGGGATCCCTTTTAAATTACAACCTCGTTGCAACAAATCAAGGGGGTTGAATAAAGAAGAGGAGCCAGCCCATTCTTCCCGGGAGCATAACAAAATTGGGTTCCCATTCGAGAAGTTAACAAATTGAGGGAGCACTGCCCAGAGATCAATCATAACAGTTGCAATGTTCCGAGGTCATCCAAGTGTAACTGATGCCCCCTACCCACCCCTCCTCAATTATCTCCCATCGTCTCCCTCAGGTCCAAGGTGTTGCACTCAACCTCAGCTCAGTCAGTGGCCTTTATGTCCACAGAAGTGACACGAACAAAGTCAGTTGCACAATGAACATGGTGGTTGTATAATGCACGTGTAAGACTTGCATCAGAGGATCATATCTTGTGGCCCCATGATTACAGATCTTGGAAAGTTCTTTATTCTCGTGATGCTGCTGCACCGAAGGCTGTTCTCTGTGGATGCTATAGGTTTTAAATGCGAGCCATCTTGGAGTCATTCCAAATGAGTGAACTTTTCAATGGCCTCCATGTAATTATTGTCAGGTTTGGGTGCGGGATACAGTTTAAGTAATCGTCAGGGACCTTAGCCTTTCATGCCGGTCTGCCGTGTTAACTCGTGAGTGTATTTAGGCCTAAACATTACCCCTATAATAGTTCCCAGTCTCCATCTACATGATGCAGAGCAATGGAACTAGTTAGCACTTGGTGATTCTTGAAATGTCTGTTCTACAGTCATGACTATGTGATGTTATAGGTGTGTTCCTAGCCCTGTGATGCCAGCCTATTGCCACCCCATGCAATTTATGCGAGTTCTCATAAAGGCAGTTGACATGGTTATCTGATCGTGACAGTGCCATTAGTGTCCTAGCCTCCTTCGTACATATCTCAATCTGCTAAAATGAAAATGTAGAGGACCGTGACAGATTGAAAGCGATGCTCCTGTATATGTGCTATGTGGTCTTTGTTTAGGGCACTAAATAATCCTTAAATGCTGTGTCGAGGCTAACTGGGCCACATCACTCTCAGGTGCCACAGCAATGAGCTTGGACATGAACTTGGCAAGCTCCTGACAAAGGCAGGGTCATGAGTGCTTGTCAATGATCAGATGATGGTGCTGCCGAAGCTCTCTCTGCACACAAAGGTAATCTGACTCACAACCATGATTTAAAGTGACAGACCACAGCACCCTGGAGAGCGATCTCATCCTGGGGACTCAGTATCAGGATGAGGCCTGAACATTACTCATGCGTCACAGATGACCTTTAGAGAGATGCTGCTGTTCAGATTTAGATCAGTCCTCAGATGGTCAAGTGATAGCCAATGATTGATGATTGTCCTCCTTGAGGCGCTTCCCAATGCTCCAGACATATTGTCGTGAATACGTTGATGTTTGTTGTTCTTGCCTCTTGAAGACTGCCATCGGCAGTGAAGCATTGGCACAATGCTTGAAAGGCTTGCACAATGTCTACTTGCTTCAGATTGAGCTCTGCTAGAGTTCTTATCCAATTATATAACACCCACATGCTCCATAGGCTGCTTAGCCTTCCAAAGATGAGGCCATCATTATGCAAGATTGATGGACATCAATCTCAGAATAAGTAGTTATATTGAGATGTTGAGGATAACAAAGAAGGTCTTAATGTCTACCCTGCATCAAAGGGACAGGTGAAATGGTCTCGTATGAGCTAGTCTTCTTCATCATCCTGCAACCTTATCGTTATATGGGTCTCATGAGCTTGCCTGCCATATGTGATCCATGCAATGGCATCTTCCTGTGGGGTGTCATCATCCTCACCCTCTTCGATGTCATCCCTTTCGGCATCCTCCTCATTGAAGGAGACCTGCAGCTCCTCCATCTCTCCACATGGCAACTCATAACCCCTTTGGAGCACCAGGGTGTGCAGAGCACAGCAAACCACAATGTTTCAGGACACCCTCTGGTGAGAGTTCTAGAGTGTGCCACCTGATTGGTCCAGACATCTGAAGCATATCTTCAACATGCCAATGGTCTGCTCAATTAAGAAGCATGCTGCAGAGTGAGCCACATTGAACCTCTCGTCCGTGGTCACTGAATGGACATCATTGGCCTTATCTTTTATGGGTAGTCTTTATCATTGCTAAGCCAACCCTTAATGTGCTGGGGCACTCGGAGATCTGTGGCACCTGTGAGTGACTCAAGATGTAAGAGTCGTGCAAACTCCCATGGTATCTTGCACAAACTTGCATGATCTGCTTTCAGTGATCACAGATCAGCTGCGTGTAGAGAGAGTGGGGACTTTATCTATAAATCTTACTGGCTGTTGCCAGGGAGCTCTTAAGGTCACATGTATGCAGTTGACGGCACACTGCACTTGTGGGAAGCTGGAGGTCATGGCAAATTTCACTGCTCTGGCAGCCTGGCTGGTTTCATCCAGGGAGAACTGGACATAATCGTGTCCCTTATTGAGAAGGTCATCAGTGACCTCCTTTATGCGATTATGAGTAGAATATTACAATATTCCACAGAGGTCCCCAAAAATGTTGAGTGTGGCAGTTACCTTAAGAATCACTGGCCATGAATAGCCTCCCAGTCTCTGTGATGTCAGATCCTTCCAAAGAATGTGGCAGATGTGAGCCACCACATCCCTTGACAAGTGAAGTCACCTTCGGCACTGCCCGTCATTCATCTCCAGGTATGAGTGGCATCTTCGGTACACCCTGGGTCATGTCAAATGCCTCCATGGAATTGGTTTGTCCTCCTCAACTTCTGGGTCATCATTGGGTCCCGCTGGCCCATATTCCTCAGAGTGAGGCTCTTCCCAAAGCCCTGCAAGATGGTGACAGGCCCTTCTTCTCCTCCTTACGTGCATCAAAGCCATAAAGAAGGCAGTGTTGCATACTGCCTGCATTGTGCTTGTGTCTGTAGAAAAACAGATGGGAGACATGATTGAATATAACCCTTCAATGATCAACTTCCGTTGCCAACTCGGGAGTCATTGTGAAGCCTTTGGGCTGCCCTTCCAGACATTCCATCTGCAGGTGCTCCCTTGAAGCTGAAGCACATCTTGAGGAATCATAACGGTCCCATGAGGATTAATTGGCTGGAGGCAGGACATCTGCCCCTCAGTCGGGAGGAAGTCCTGCATCAGAGAGCTACAAGCCAATCTGATTGGCCAGCAGCTGTAGTCCTGGCAGTGCCAGAAGCTGCACTGGCCAGGACTGGGACTGCAAACAGACCCCAGAGTCTAAGTCCCGGGAGTCCAAGACCAGGTAGGTTTTGGGGGTCCCAGGGTGGGGATGGTAGTTGAGGCCTTTTGGGGAGGGTGGGTGTGGGCAGAGGGGGCTCATGGTGTTGGCAAAGAGGCCGGGGGATAGGAGGGCCCTGCAGGGTCAGGCACCAGACCTATTGTAGGGGTTGGATGGGGGGAGGAGTGGATGGTGCTGATGTTAAAAGGAGGCTAATGATGGCGGCTTCCCCCACCTTCCTGCCCATGGCCTGAACAGGGTTACTTTTCATGCTTCCCACTGTCCCTATACCCCTCCCACCAGCCTGAAAATTGATGCTGGGCAGGCAACTAACTTTATGCGGTCAATAATTGGCCACCTAAGGGCCTCAATTGGGCCACAGCAGGCAGGCTGGCCTGGGCCTTACGCAATCCAGCATAAAGTTGCAGAGTGGTCGGGGTAGGCAGGAACTCGGTTGGAAGGCCACCTAAAAAATTTTGCAGCCACCCCTGCCATGCAAACCAGCCGACAAGGTAATGTAAAATTCTGCCCCAGGTGATGTTCCGCATTTTTACATTGCTTAATTCACATTACCCAAGCATTCACATTTTAATGCAAAGTGTGGCAGCATTGGGAAACTGGGCACAGCGGCGTGACATAATTGGTTTTCTGTGTATGCATGGGCCAGTAAGCATGCACAGATGGTTATCAGTGGCCATCTTGTGTGGCCATCTTGCGTTGGCAGGAGACAGTGTAAAATATACAGCAAACCAGTGAATACACATCAAATGCATTGCCCTCATTACCTTCTCTGTTACCTTATCAAAAAACTCAATCAACTCAGTCAATCATGATTTGCCCTCAACAAATCTATACTGGGTCTCTTTCGTTGGTCCATGCTTGTCCAAATCACTGTTTATTTTCTCCCAGATTATTGTTTCTAAACCACTGATGTTCAGCTAACTGGTCTGTATCCCCTTTTTTGAACAAGAGTATAATGTTTACAATCCTCTAGTCCTCTGGCACCATCCCTGTATCTAAGAAGGATTGAAAGATTGTGCCTAGCATCTCCGCAATTCCTACCCTTCGTTACCTCAGCAGCCTAGGATGCATCCGATCCTGGCTGGGTGGATTATCCACTTTGATTATTAATTGTTTCCCTCCTCTATCTATTTTAGCCTCATCCAGTATTCTGGATACCTTCTTGTTTCTCATAGCTTTGGCAAAGTCCTCTTCCTTGGTAAGTATTGATACAAAGAGCTCATTTAGTACCTCAGCTAATCTCTCTCTCCCCACCAATTGATTTTCAATTTGGCCCCTGATGGATGCCAGTGCTCCTTTGATCTCCCTTTTACTGGTAATATGCCTGTAGAAGACCTTCAGGTTGCCTTTTATGTTAGCTACCAATCTATTCTCATCTTTAGTCTTTACTTCAATTATTTCCCTTTTCATTTCTATTTTTGTGCATTTTTTTTTCACCCTGATTTTCTCTTGTACTATTAGGCTGTATCTGCCATACATTCCCTTTATCTGCTTCACTCTAGTCTTTGACTCCTTCAGCATCTAAGGAGCTCTCACCTTGGTTGCTCTCCCTTTCCCCTCATGAGAAAATACCTAGGCTATATCCAAACCATCCCCTTTTAAAGATTGCCCCATGCCCCATAACATTTCTACCTGCCGGCCTTTGACTCCATTTTACTCCGGGCCAGATCAATTTGCAAAAATTAACCCCCCTACAGTCAAATAGTTTTATTCTAAATGGATCCTTGTCCTACTTCATAAATAATCAAAAGCTTATCTATCTAAACTTATGATCAGTAGTTCTGAGGTGTTACTTAATGTGACATTCTCCACTTGACCCACTTCATGCCCGGGACGAGATCTAGCAACACCTCCTTCCTCATTGGACAGGAGATATACAATTGAAGAAAGTTCTCCTGAACACACTTCAGAAACTCTTCCCCTTCTCTCCTTTCAACTCAATCACTGTCCCATTCAATATTGAGGTATTTAAGGTTTCTATTACCCCTAGTGCATAGGTCTTGCATCCCTCAGTAATTTCTTTGCAAATCTGTTTCTCTATCTCCTTCCTACTATTTGGTGACATATAATGCACACCGAGGATCATAATAGTTCATTCATTATTTCTTAACTCCAACCAAATAGATTTTGGCTGGAATTGTCCGGCCCCGTTGGTGTCTGCCATCATGGTGGTGGATGGTGGGAGGGGGGGTGGTGGTGGGTAACAACATGGCGAGATGGCCAATAATCAGTTTCAGCCATTGTGAAACCAGTTTGTGATTGTCTTCCCCACCTGCCAATGGACTGACCACTTCTGCCACCACCTGTGGTGGCACCGATGGGCCTATTGTGGCCAGAGTGGGGAGAGAGGATGTTGCAGGAGGCTACAACGGTGTCCAGAAGTCATCCCAGGGATGCATCACTGATTTGGGGGGGGTCTGCAGTCTTCTTGCCTGCCGGGGCCATGTTTTCTATGCAGCAGTCCTGGGCTGGAAACACTGAGAGGTATGCATGCGGCTGCACTTTATATATGGCGCCTGGTGTGAGGAAGCGGTGAGGTGACAGCATGATGGGCAAATAGGAGGCAGCCTGCTAGCAAAATGGTGTGTTTCCTGAGAATGCATGAATAATGAGTTGGGATTGGGATGAAAAGGAATGAAAAACTGCCATTGCGGCTGGTATGTAAAACATTCTTTTTCCTGCCCGCTACCGCATTTAGTGCAAATCTGGGACAATTCTGTCGTACAACTTGCTGCTGTCATGCCATTCTAAGACTAATGATGAAACAATTCTCAATATCCTACTGTTTCTGAGCCAGATTGCATTTTTCAACCACTGGCACTGATCAATGGAAATTCCTCTGATTGCTCATTGAAGTTACAACAAGAGATCAGAAGTGTCGCTATGGAAATTGAGGACCATTGTAATGAGTCCATGATTATTGCATATTTGAAAAACTTGGTGGCTTCTAAATCTCAACAAAAGCAAAAAAAAATTCCTCTACATTTTCGGAAAAATGAGAATTGTGTTTTCTTAATATTTCTTTTCATTAGATTTCAATGATGCTAATTAATGCATGGGGCCAGTTAGCTAGATTGCTAGCATATGGTTCAGATTAATGCCAACGGCATGAGTTTGATTGACGTTCCAGCTGAGGTGGACTTGGGACCTACCTCCTACCTGCCCCTGAAAGTGGAAGGGTGGCAAACCACCACTGACAAAAACTGCCAAGAAAATTGGCTCAGGATGAAGCATCAGCAGACACAATGAGCCGCGGACTTGCCTTCAGGCAGAACACTCATAGAATGGCATGGAAATTAAGATATACATTTTTACAGACACATTTTCATCACTGAGAATAAAAGACAGTTGCAATCTTTAGATAACACTGTGCAGAAGCAACATGCTTGTTTTCAAAACACAAGGATGTATTTCGACTCAAATTATGCCATTTGTAATAAGTGTTTGACAAATATTCAAGAAAGGTTGCAGAACTCTGTGGAATAAAGACAGTGCCCCTTTGTTCACCTTAATATTTTGTTGGAATTGGGGTTGGACATTTTAAGACCAGAATAGTAGTGAAAATTTCAAATGCACTATAGAAACATTATGGTTCTCCACTTCTTTGCCATCCTATGATAAGCAAGGAAGATTATTTCCCAGCAAAAAAAAGTGTTTTAACATTCGCCACATCTTTGCTGAGATATTGATTGTTAAACAATTTTGGTGAAACATCTTCTATCACAAAGTTGACAATCCAGCTAAGTCCCAGAAAACAGGCATTTTTACCTCTGTCTATGTTTCCCTCCTTCTTTAGCAATCCTAGCTTGTTCATTGGCTGCAGCACAGATTCACCAGAAGGAGCCCCAGGTCAAAAGGATTAAATTATAAAGATAGGTTACATAGACAAGATTTGTACTCCCTTGAGTGTAGAAGATTAAGGGGTGATCTAATTGAGGCGTTTAAGATGATTAAGGGATCTGACTTGATGGATAGAGAAAAAACATACCAGAAGAAGGGTTCGTTATCTTAAAATTAGAGCTACATTGAAGTAATCCTTCAAACAAAGAGCACCTCTTGAAAAAAATGTTGAAGCCAAGTTAATTGAAAATTTCAAAACTAAGGTGAATATATTCATATTAAGCAAGGATCTCAAGGGATATGGAACCAGGGCAGGTGGATAGAGTTAAAAACAGATCAGCCATGATCTAATTTACAACAACAACTTATATTTAGAGTTAATTGGCAAAAAACTCAAGGGGCTGAATGGCCTACTCCTGTTCCCTATGGTCCTCTGATTAAAATAATTCATTTTAAAATTCATCTCTGATGCAGGTGCAGGATATAAGGTCTTGATAAATTAGATGCATACACGCTGCTCTCTACTTAACTGATAATTCCTGCTTTTTTCAAGTTCTACCAGCAGACTGATACACAAAGAATGTGTTGAATGGACTTTCAATGTTGGTGTAAGAGATACAGAGATACAGAGATAATAGAGATACACATATTAATATCAATTTTTTTAAAATATCGATTTCCATCACCACTTTTATTTTAACAATAACAATCAATGAAATCAAATGTATATCCTTCAGCATTTAAACAAAAATGGAGGACAAATTATATCCAAAATTATTTTCATAAGTGAACTTGAAGTAGAATTGCTTGCTGTTTTAGTACGTGGGGGGATTGCACAATATATGTAATATAATTAGTTGTATATCTTCACTGTATTAATTTATCATACACCATAGCCTAGGGTTCAGACCATTGTCGGTTTGACTATATATCCTTTTATTTATGGATTTGACATGACAAAGCACTTCTGGTTATCCAACCTGAGAGGCAATTTTCCTAAGTTTAATTTTACTGATGGCTGATATTTTTTGGCAAACATTGAGGCTGATTGCATTCAAAATGGTCAATGGGGATGGGTTCATCTGTTGTTCCACACATAACTTCCATCTAAAAGAAAAACAATTTACTTCTTCATTACATTGAATTCTGCATTTTAATGCTTTTTCTTGCTCTTTTGTTGAAAGGGCAAAATAATACCTTGCCGCAGAGCAGATTAAAATCACATTGCCACATAAAAGCAAAGAACAGAAGCGGTTAGTCAACGCTATTTTGTTTTTGTTTCAGTTCCTAGCTCTTCATTTCTTATTATTTTGAAAGTGATTTCCTAAGGATACTAAACACAAGTGTTATTATTATTATATGGTGAGGACTTCAACAATGCCAAAATCTTTGTCATTCAATAAAAATATTCCTGGCACTCGAAATATTAAACTTGAGCAGCCTTTCACAATCATGAGGTAAAGCTGGATCAGTCAAACGTTCAGCATCTTTTTAATCCCAACATACTTCAAAATACAGAAGATGCAAGGTGCTTAGTTACAATTATATTTTTTTAATGTACAGTATGGAGATATTACAACATTGAATTAATACAGTCTTCAGATTCACACCAATCTCCATGATCTGGATTTTTCCAAAGTTCATGAGGAATATTAGCTGTCAGTTAAGGAGATGATTGGGCTAAATTGCCACGCGATTTTCAGTTCAATAGCTTGCTAACATTCAGTGTCTAGGATTACATATCAATGGTCATTTGGAACGATTGTGAAGTGGTGACATTACAGGATGGTAATCCAAAGGCTCAGATGAATGTTTCAGAGATATGGGGCAGAATTTTTTGGATGGCGGTTTTTCCCACACTGCCACTCGAAGGGTAGGCAGGGAACGCGTCCTTGTTGATACTGGCTGCCCCACAGCCATTTAATGTTCCAATGGCTGGAGATAGGTTTTCCGCCCCTCACTTGGGAGGAAGTCCCACTCCAAAGAGGCAGCTTTATAGTACCAGCAGTGCCGGTAGCACAGTGGCAGGAATGAGACTAAAAGCAGTCCCCAGATTATAAAACCAGAATCCGGGGCAAGGTAAGCGAGGGTGTTCTCATGGCGGGAAGGGGAGGTGAGGCCTGAGGGGGTTGGAAGATGGAGGTTGGGGTGTTGATTGAGAGGCCAGGAGGAAGGAAGCACCCACAGGGAACACACTTGTGGGGAGGTGCCCAATGTGGAAAGGATGTAATTGAAGGAAGCATCCTCCCACCACCGCGCCGCCAAACCCACCCCCACCCCCACCGCCCCCGCCCCCCCCCCCCCCCCCCCCCCCCCCCTCCCCCCGCCCCATCCAACACCCCACCCTTCCTGCCTGAGGCCTGAGTTTCTGGACTTACATCCCTGCTCCTGAACTCTTCCCACCAGCCTCAAAATTGAGGCCAGGCAGGAAATGGCCCTTAAATGGTTATTAATTGCACACATAAGGGCCGCAATTGAGGCTTAGGTCTCGGTCGTCCGATTGCAAAATTGCAGACAGTTCGGGGTGGGCAGGAAGATGGTGGGGAGATCATCAGGGGAATTTTAAAGCACCACTGCACCCCCCCCCCCCCCCCCACCCCCCCACCCCCCACTGCTGCCTGCAAACCTGCTGGTGGAGGTGTGTAAAATTCAGCTCATTGGTTGGATTTTGTGGTGCCTGCTGGAGTGGGCAAGATGGCAGGCGGGCATGGAGAATTGCACGGGAGGCCATGTGTCAAGCTCCTGGTGGTAGAGCTGTGTCCATCAACATGTCTGGATATGTCCTGTCCCACCAGCAGGGCAGATCCAGCAGAGGTGTGGTACATGGGAGAGGGTGGTCCTCAGAGTTCTCAAGATTGGCTCTGGACCCCCTGAAGTCTCATGGCATCAGGTCAAACATGAGCAGGGAAACCTCCTGCTGGTTACCACCTAACACCCTCCATCAGTTGATGAATCAGTACTCCTTCCATGCTGAACACTTGGAAGTAGCATTGAGGGTAACAAGAGCAGGAATGGACATTGGGCAGAGGACTTCAATGGCAATCTCCAAAAGTGGCTTAGTAGCACCACTACTGGGGAAACAGACAATGTCCTGAAATGCATATCTGCCAGACTGCAGCAAAGGAAAAAACCTTCTTCACTTTGTCCTCACCAATCTACTATCATAGATCTATTTATCCATGACGGGATTGGTAGGGGTGACCGCTGCACAGTCCTGTCTTCACACTGAGAATACCTTGCATCATATACAATAAAAAACAGTAAGTGCTGGAAATACTCAGCAGGTCTGGCAGCATCTGTCAGAGGGAGAAACAGAACTAATGTTTCAAACCAAATATGACCCTCCTTCAGAACTACCCTGCATCATATGGTGTGACACTACCACCATTCTAAATGGGATAGATTTGGAACAGATCTAGCAGCTCAAATCCAGGCACCCATGAAGCACAGTGGAGGTCAGTGCAGTGGAGTTGCATTCAACCACAATCTGTAATCTGATGGCCCGGCATAACCCTCACTCTACCATTACCATCAAACTAGGGACCAAGTCTGGTTCAAAAAGGAATGTGTGCCAGGAGCAATATCAAGTATGCCTAAAAATGGGATGCCAACCTCATGAAGCCACAACACAGGACTCCATGCACGCAGAAAAGCAGATGCAGGATCCTGCAGTCACAGCGAAGCGATCCCACAACCAAAGGATCAGATCATACTCAGGTCCTGCCAAATCCAGTTGTGAAAACTGGTGGACAATTAAACAACTAACCAGAAGAAGAAACTCTACAAAAATCCCCATCATCACCAATGGGGGAGCCAAGCACATCAGTGCAAAAGGTAATTGCAAGCATCTGCAGCCAGATGTGCCAAGCTAATGATTCATCTCAGCTTCCTCCTGACATCTCCAGCATCATAGATGCCAGGCTCCAGAAAATTCTATCTACTCCACATGATATTAACATACAGCTGAATGCATTTGATAGGTCCAGACAATATCCCGGCTGTAGTACTGAAGACTTGTGCTCCAGAACTAGCCCAGCTCCTCACCTAGTTGTTCCAATGTAACGCCAACATTGCTATCTAACCAGCAATATGGAAAATTGCTCATATATGTCCTATCCCAAAAAAACAGGAAAATCTAATTCATCCAATGAAAACCCAACAGTCTACTCTCAATCATCAACACAGAGATGTCATTGACAATGCTGTCAAGTGGCACTTCCTGAGCAATAACATGCTCACAAATGCTTAGTTTGGGTTCTGCCAGGGTCACTTTGCTCCAAACCTCAATATGACTTGGTATAAACATGAACAAAAGATCTGAATTGAAGAGGTAAGCTGAGAGTGTCCGTCTTTGAAATCAAGGCAGCATTTGACTAACTGTGGCACCAAGGAGCCCTGGCAAAATTTAAGTCAATGGGATTCAGGGGAAAAACTCTCTACTGATTGGACACATATCTAGCACAAAGGAAGATGGCTGCAGTTGTTGGAGGTCAGTTATCTCAGTCCCAGGACATCACTGCAGGAGTTCCTTAGGGTAGTGTTCTAGGCCTAACCATCTTCAGCTGCTTCCTTCCATCATAAGACCATAAGTGGGAATGCTCACTGAGGATTGCGCATTATTCAGTACCATTACAGTCCATGTCTGCATAGAGCAAGACCTTGATAACATTAAGGCTTGAGCTGATGTATGGCAAGTAAAATTTATACCTCAAAAGATGCCAGGAAATGATCACCTTCAACAATAGAGAATCTAACCATCTCCCCTTTATGTTCAATTACATTACCATCACTGGATCCTCCAACATCAACATTCTGCAGATTACCATTGACCAGAAACTGAACTGGACCAGACCTAAAAATTGTGTCTGTGGCTACAAGAACAGGCCAGAGGCTAAGAATTCTGTGGCAATAACTCACTTCCTGACTCCCCAAAACCAGTTACAAGGCACAAGTCAGGGGTGTGATGGAATACTTCCCTTTTTTGACTTGGTTAGTGAGGCTCCAACAATACTCATAAAACATGACATAACTCAGGACAAAGCAGCCTGCTTGATCAACACCCATGCATCACAAAGAAGTGTGTGCCATCTATAAGGTGCACTACAGCAACCTTCTAAGTTTCCATCGATGGCATCTTCCAAAACCACCATTGCTAAGTCCTAGAAGATCAACGGCAATTGATGCATGGGAACTCCACCACCTGCAAGTTCTGCTCCAAGTTGCATCGTGACTTGAAACTATATCGCTGTTCCTTCACTTTTGCTGGGTCCCAAACCTATAAATCCCTCCCTCACACCAGGGCGGGCATGCATGCACCACATTGACTGCAACAATTCAAGAAAATGGCTCATCACGACCTTCTCAAGGGCATGGGCTATTAATGTTGGCCTTGTCAGTGATAACCACATCCCATGAATGAATAAAATAAAATTTGGGAGCATGATCAGTGCCTCTGAAACCATACTCCAATATCAATTAATGTTCTTATATATACAAGCATAAGGATGATCATGCACTTACAGCTTCAAAAATATACATTAGGAGGGATCATGCATGATAAAAGCACATGATAGTTTGATGGACCGAATTTATGTTTCCTATGATCATCAGTACTTTTGTAAGTGGTGTGTGCTTTCTTACCTTCAGAGTGATTGCCCCAGTTTACATAACATCCAGCAGCAAGCTCTTTTAAGTTTTAAAATAAATGTTATTTATTATCACACATTTGACCCAAAAGTTTTAAAATGCAACATTTCACCTGCTCAACTCACATACTGTATCACACACAGAGATTAGATACAGTTGAAGGTAAAACAATACAATTACAATTTATGATTATCTTAGTCTCTTCCGTGGCAGGTCTATAGTTCCTTAGATGAAGGTGATGCTTCAGTTGAAATGGAGATCTTGTAACATGAAGGATTTGTAGTAAGCTGTGAGGTTTCTTGTGGTTGAATTTCCAGGAGGCTGGTTCTCTGGTGAACTCGAAGTTGGAACAGATTTAGAAGGTTTTTTTCTTCATTAGGAATCTTCCACTTTTAATGTATTGCTGTTTATTACCTTGGCTGCTTGGATATCTTGCCATCTTGATGGCTTTCAGTGGAATCCATTTACAGAACACCTTCTTGCTGTTATTTTAAAAGTAGGCAACAAACATGACTGTCTCACCATGTGATGTGTTACAAGTTCAGAGTCCTTCTTGAAATAAGGTGGGTGGCTAGGTCGACTGTACATCCTGGGTGGTGGCTTTCACACCTTGAAAGTTTGAGACAGCTAGTCTTGGAATTTGAATGACCCATTCAATTTGAAATTGCCCCTTTGAATTCATTTCAGGGAAAGGTATAGAGTCAACATCCATCTGGGAAGTTACTTTTGTTCCCTTTTGAGACTGGGATGTGGTTTCAATCCACAAGAGAAGTCACATGATCCTCAGGTGTCTATCTTTTTTGTAGCCTTTTGTGGTTTTTATAAATTATTAAGTGTTGACTGAAAGTTCATATAATACTGGACCATGACAATAGCATGTCACATTACACTGAGTATCCCTTTGAGAAATTAGTCTTTTTTTAACCTGTTAAACCACATTCCTTATTTTATCTCATTAACGTACTAACTGAGCCTATCCCATTGCCCTTTGAAATTGTCTCTGCTTTATAGAATGGTTACAGCACAGAAGAAGGCTATTTGACCCATTGTTTTTGTGCTGGCTCTCGGAAGGAGCAATTCCCCTACTGCCACTCCCTCACCTTCTCCTTGTAACCCTCCATGTTCTTCCTTTCCAGATAATAATCCAATTCCCTCTTGAATGCCTCGATTGCACCTGTCTCCACCACATTCTCAGGCAATGCTTTCCATATCCTAACGACTCGCTATGTAAATAAAGTTTTTCATGTCGCCATAGCTTCTTTTGCCAATTACCTTAAATCTGTAACCTCTGGATCTTGATTCTTCCGCCAATGGGAACTGTTTCTCCCTATCGACTGACCAGAACTCTAATATAAGGAATGTGGTCTAGCAGGTTAAGAAAGACTAATTTCTCAAAGGAATACTCAGTGTAATGCGACATATGCTATTGTCATGGTCCAGTATTTTATGAACTTTCAGTCAACGCTTTGTAATTTATAAAAACCACAAAAGGCTACAAAAATGATAGACACCTGAGGATCGTGTGACTTCTCTTGATTTTGAATACATCCATCAAATCTCCCCTCAACCTTCTCTTCTCCAAGGAGAATAGTCCCTTCTCCAATCTATCTACGTAACAGAAGTTATATATATATATATATATATATATATGTCTAATTGCCTGCATTGCAACTTGAGTGAAAATGTACCAGGTGTAGTATAGAAACAGTTAAATGGTTCTTAAAATATAAATCTATTATTTGTGCTTCACTCATATTTTATAAAATGTTATTCTTAGCTTCATATTTACAGAAACGCTAAAATATTACAATTTGTTTTAATTAAGAGAACAGAATAAATAAACATTACTACTTGAGCCTTACAATGAAACATTTGAAATGTGAATCTGTGACATTAGCATAAACAGTCCTGAACACCTTTTTGTCAAAAAATATTTATTCGTATCTTGAAGATTGTTTCATAATATAGTTTAATAAAATCAATCAACTTCTTTACAGATAAGTATTACATTTTCTGTCAATGACCCTTTCCCTCAGTCTATGCTTAGTTTCTTTTCTTCATTCCACTCTGACACATTGTGGGAGACATTGGTTCTGTAATACTTGTTTTGGGCGATAACCAGCCTCTTAATGATCGAAAGTGGCAGCTGAGATGCATGTGCACACTTTTGATGGGCCGTGTGGTGGACAACATCTCAGTTAAGGGGTTTGCATGTCATTTAAGGACCACTTACAGCATGCAGAGCAAACAGGTTATGACATCAATCAGTGTTCAATTCTGATTTGATGCCAACAGTACCATTTTTGAGCTCCACGCTCCAGCCTATTCTCTGCTCTAACCTCACCTACCTGAACACAATGGGCGGAATCATCCACTCCTGTTTGCAGCGGGTGTCATAATGGGGGGGGGTGGGGGTTGTGGGTGGGGTAGTGGAAAATATCAGGAAATCGCAAAAATCAGTTTAACATCGTCATAAAAGTAGTTTGCGATTGTCTGCTCCACCTGTCAGTGTTGGGCCATGTTTCCCGCTGCCACATGTCAGGAAGCTAATTTCAGTACCTTAGCATCTCATTATAAGCCCTGCTCACCAGAATCATCCCCCCACACTGGATCATCTGAGCACACTGGCGTGAGTGCATGTATTTCACAGCTGTACATAAGCAGTGTGCACCTGGCGAGCTGCACTTTGCTTGGGACTTTGATGTTTGTTTACCTACCTTGTTTTTGGCATCACTTGTGGTCATCAGCACCAGGCTTCACAGGCAGTACAACATCACTTTTAGGGGAGCTCACAGGCACGTCTCTACCTACCAGACCAGCCATAAGGTGGGGTGGCTTTTCAACGGCTGCAGGGCGAGGCCCTGCTTGGGGAAGGGGGAGAAGTGGCTTCAGGCAAGGGAAAAGGCTGCAGGGCGAGGGCTGTACTGGGGAATGGGGGTGTCCCAGGGTGTGCATGGGGACACATGTTGATCTGTGCAAGTGGCCTCAAGATGATGAGGACTGAGAAGGCAGTTTCCAGAGGAGATGAGGCCAGATGGAGCTGTGAGGGTGTGTGAGAGAGAGTGAGTGGTGATGTCCCTTGAGCTGGCAGTGAGTGAAATGCCAGTGAATGTGTGATTGCTTGAGTGTGTGAGTTTAGAGTGATGAGATGATTGCCTTACCCTGGTGGCAAGGATGAGATCATTCACCCTCTTTCTGCACAACCTCTCCTGTGCAGCATTGTGCACCATGCCATTACCTCCCTGTGGTGAGTGGAGTGGTGAGATTGCTGGACCTCCTGCAACCAGAGCTGGGTTGGAGGACATCACGGCAGGTTTCCAAAAGACATTCCCATGATGGATCACTGAACTCTTTTTGGCTTTTAGGGTCTTGGCTTCACTGGAGCAGTCCTGGGTTGCAAGCATTGAGAACTGTGTGCAAGGCTGCAGTTTAGATATGGCAACTGGAGTGAGGAAACAGTGAGGTAATGGTGTGGTGGGTGATTCAGAGACTGCCCATTGGTGAGACAGCATGTTTCCTGTGGCTGTGTAATTAATGAAGCAGGCAGTAGACGATATGGCGCAAAAACTTGCCATTGCGGCTGATGGGTAAAACATCGTTTTTCCTGCCCGCTACTGTATTTAGTGCAAATATGGGCAATTCTGCCCAATGTTAAATGGTAAGAAGACCCCCACCAGCGCTATTTAAATGGACCATGAACTACATATAAGTTAGTTGCTGGATTATTTATGAAAGGGAAATTGTGCATGACAAATCTGTCAAAGGTTTTAGAGACTGTAACTAGCAAGGTAAATAAGGGAAACCAGTGGATATTATGTATTTGCATTTTCAAAAAGCATTCGAGAAGGTGTCACAGAAGAGGGTACTATGTACAATTATTGTTCACGGGATTAGGGGTAATATATTAGCATGGATTGAAGACTCTTTAACAGATCAAAAACAGACAGTAGGAATAAAATGATCATTTGTAAGTTGGTGGGGTCCACTTTGCTAGAGCCTTAATTAGTTAAAACCTATCTTAACACCTTAGACAATGGGACCAAGTGTACTGTAGCCAAATTGCTGATGATACAAAGATAGGTATGAAAGTAAGCTGGGAAAGAACATGGCAGGTGGGTTGGCTGGAGAGAGAGCACGAATGCTGTCATCCTGAGAGAGGATGGCAAGTTCATCTTCTATGGAAGCATTGCATTTGCCCCAGAGTGATAGCTCAACAGTCCTAGCAATCTGCTGGAGAACATATTGATGGACTGCTTTGACAGCCTCAAAGCCTCCTCGAACAGTAATATCCAGATCCATCATGACAGCATCCTGAGCTTCTACTTCAACACTCACAACTTTGGTGGTAGCTGCTTGTGTTGCAATGGAAGCTAAGGCATAGATTCATGGAATGGCTACAGAGCAAAAGGAGGCTATTCAGCCTGTCAAGACCATGCTGAATCCCAAGAGCAACTCCCACTGCTCCACCCTTTCCCCCATCCTGCAAATATTTTGTTTTCTGGAGCTTATTTCCTTTTGAAACCCACAACTGAATCTGCCTCCGCCATCCTCGCATGCATCCACTCGCTGCATAAAATATTGTTTCCTTATGTTGTCTTTGGTTCCTTTGCTATTCACCTTAAATCTATGCCCCCTGGTTGTCCATCCCTTTGCCAAAGGGAACAGTTTCTCTCTAACTATTCTGCCTTGACTCCCTCTATCAAATCTCATCACCTTTTATTCTCTAAGGAGAACAACCCCAGCTTCTCCGAACTATCCACGTAACTGAAATCTCTGGAACCATTCTTGTGAATCTTTTCTGTTCCCTCCCTAAAGTCTTCACATCCTTCCTAAAATCTGGTGCCCAGAATTGGACAAAATAATATAGTTGAGGCCGAATCCCAATGTTTCATAAAGGTTTATCATAACCTAAATAATATGTATTTATAAAGTATATATGGAGCATATTTATGAAAGATGTGATGGTGCAGACTTCAAGGTATCTTCCTCCCCTGACTCCTCAGGAAGATGTTGGCATTTTGTGAGCTGCTGCCCCTCTGCAATTGTGCCTGTGGGAGACATTAGAGGAGATGGTTATGAGAGATTGGCACAATTAACTGCTGCTTCCGCTGCTTAAAACGATGAGATGCCAGCTGATACATTGAAAACTCAATGCATGAGGAGGATTGCCATACATTCCCTGAACCTGGATATATTGAGATCTTTTTTTATTTGTTCATGGGATGCGGGTGCTGCTGGCTGAGCCAGCACTTATTGCCCATCCATAAACGCCCTGGCTCAGAGGGCATCTGAGAGTCAACCACACTGGAGTCACATGTAGGCCGGGCCAGCTAAGGACCGCAGATTTTCTTCCCTAAAGGACATTAGTGAACAAGATGGGGCTTCTGGTGGGCTACTGTTTCTCTGGTTCCAGTATCCTTGTAGCTTGTCACTCTGGCCACATCAAGGACCAGCTGTTCAAAATGTGAGAGTGCCACGATGTACACCACCATCCAGACATACCTTTTCCCTCTCTAAGGCCTTCATCTCCCACTTGGCTTGCAAGGTGAAGGATGGTGTAGTTAGCTCTAAGCCTCCATCCCTCACCATTCACATGAGATGTTGCAGCCTGCACTCCAGTCTTCTGTCACACAGCACTAGGGTTCTGACCTCTTCTTACAATGCTGCTGTGTACAGATCTCTCCCTTAGTGAGGTGACCTCTATGCATCCACAGAATGCCCCTCTCTTTTTCACTTTGGTGACAGCTGACTAGTAGGGGGAGACTTGGTTCTCACTTGTATTTTCGACCTGACATCTGTCATAAGGAATCTTTTTCTGCTTCATCTTACTCTCTACAATAAAGTCTTGCTCCCGGAGTGGAAGTTTTAAAAATTTGTTCACGTGATGTGGGTGTCGCTGGCTAGGCCAGTATCTATTGCCCATCCCTAATTGCCCTTGGGAAGGTGGTGGTGAGCTGCCTTGTTGAATCACTGCAGTCCATGTGGTGCAGGTTGCCATGACGGTGGATCATAGCCCATATTACTTACGAATATAGTGAACTATTAAGTAAGACGTTTTTTTTTTTAAAAAGGACAATTCAGGGGGCTTAGTTTTAAAGGAAGCACCCAAAATGGCTGCAAACTGGGTAGAACAAGGGTGCTGCCTAACAATACTGCCATTAAGTCTCATCTTCATTAACATGGCATTGGCAATCTGCAGGTATCAAATGGATGTCCCACTATAGCTGTGGGAGGAAATTGGCCAGTTCCTATGCAGGGCAGACCAGTATGTTGTTGTCTGAATGGTTACTTGCAGAAAAAAGAGACATGATTTTAGGGGAGATTGCGGCAAAATGGTAATGTCACATGGATTGGTAAACCAGAAACACAGGCTAATGTGCTGGGGACATGGGTTCAAGTACCACCATCAACATGACAATAGTAGTTGATGGATTTTAAATTCAATTGATTAATTTAAAAAACCAGAATTTTAATGGTGCCATGAAACTACCATTAATTGTCATAAAAACCCATCTGGTTCACTAATGCCCTCTACCGAAATTTGCCATCCTTACCTGGTCTGGCCTACGTGTGACTCTGGACCTACAGCAATGTGGTTGACCTTCAACTGCCCTCAGAAATAACCTAGCAAGGCCTCATTTCAAGGGCAATTAAGGGTGGGCAACAAGCACAAAGCAGATCTGGACAGATAATCTGGTGGGAGCTTGAATGCGCCATTGTTTTTCTGGGAGCCAGGAGGAGCAATCCTTCTCCTACCAAGAAAAATCAAATCATTACTGCTTTTTGAGCAGCCACTTAATACAAATGGGAGGATAATTCTTTGTTTACTTGTCCCTACAAACTATGCAAGGCTCTGATTTCCATATTGCAGCCCCTCCGCCTGTCTCACTTGAGTGAGCTCTACCCATTTACATGAATGCTTTAAAATTGCTTCAGGTTAGACTTAGAGATTAAAAGGAAAGGCAAAAGTATCCCCACAATCCCCACTCCCAATTTTCAATCTTTCTTCAGATTGTCTTTCTTCAGGCAAAAAACAGGCAACCAGCAATTCTAAATCATCCCTGAAGCCTCTGGAATTAGTGTTGCAATGAGGAATGGGAGCATAATGATTTATTCCAATTGAGATCTATCAAACAGTAAATGGACTATAATCAAATTGTCCAATTATATGTTCCTTAATGAATAACCGTAAAATCAGGCAGTTAATTTAATAAATAAGTCAACGTGTCACTATATTTTACTAAACATTTCATTGCTTCACTGACCTTCACACCACATATTAATAAAATTATTGTAATTAATCATACCAGTCATTGTCCAATGTCTCAATCAAGTTGCTGATGTTTTACATAGAGCAACGCAGGCTGAAGAATTGGCTTAGTTACTATGTGCAGCTATAAATGCATCCACGAAGATTTCCTCAGATTGACATTTCCAATGAAATTATCAACAGGTTTTTACAGGAAAATAGGATTTGCTTTTATACTGTTCTTTTCTATTTTGCAGGATCTCCCAAAGCTCTTCACAGTCAACCAAATACTTTCGACATATATCTTTTTGACTTTAAAAATTTTCAATCGTCAGTACCATTCGTGGGTCCAGACCCTGCTTGTGCCGGAGGTGCGCCCTGCAGCACTATCTTATGGGAGGCAGCCAGTTATTTGTGTTTGCAGTCCAATGAAGGAAAGCAGGTGGGACATGGGCAAAGGAGGCCCAATGGGGGGCCCACAGGAGTTGCTGGCTAGCAGCCCCACTGGGAGAGGTGGGTGCTGCTGACATAGTGGACACCTCAGGTGAATACCTCAAAATGAAAGTGTTGTTGAAAAGCGTCTAAGGATTTATGAGAAATTAGGACCCGGAGCTGTCAAGCAACCAATTACATTAAAGGTTTTCAGAGAGCCCCAAACAGTAAAACTGAAAGCAGTAAAATAAAATCACAATTTTTAAACATGTTTCCTTAGACCAAATTCAAGATTGGGACATATGTGTGGGTTGAATATGGAAGGTAAAATATTCCGGAAATAATTTTTTAAAGAATTAATGTGAAAAAATTATTTTAAAAAAATAATTAATCATTTAACAGGACAGCACAAGTATAAAATAATTTTTCAGAGCCAGTTCTGTGATTCATCAAATGTTATCAGCACTATGGGTGTACTACACCACATGGACTTCAGCAGAGGAGGTAGTCACCACTACCTTCTCAAGGGTAATTGGGTACAGACAATAAATCCTGCCCTGGCCAGTGATGCCCACATACCATGAAGGTATACCAAAAAAAAAATCGATCACTGTTAAAAACCCAGTCATACTGATTGAACTACATGTAATTTTTAATGGGATTTATGGGATTGATGTAGGAGTAGAAAAGTTGAAATTCTTGCTTCTTTCGATGAGTGCTGGCTCTGTGGGGATTGGAGGTATGGGGGGCTGGTGGGGAGGGGGTGGGTGTTGAAGATGACAAATGCAGCCTGTGTTCTAACCCTGACTGACAGACTGCAAGTTCAGGTTCTCCACACCAACGTGTGCGTGCCTGACATCCTGAAGCTGAAAGATAAAAGCAAAAAACTGCGGATGCTGGAAATCCAAGACAAAACTTCGGGTCATTCGGACTTGAAACGTTAACTGTGCTCCTCTCCGCAGATGCTGCTAGACCTGCTGAGTTTTTCCAGGTACTTTTGTTTTTGTCCTGAAGCTGAAGACAGTTTCAATGGGGTAATGACAGTGAACACCAACAGTTAATCCTCAACCTCTATGCCCCCCTCCCACCATCAATACCCACAAAATCTGGTAACGTTCGTGCAACACTTTTTCAGTACTGAAGTAAAATGTCAGCCTAGATTATATACTAAAGTCATGGAAGTGGAGCTTCAACCTTTCATCTCAGAAGCAATGCTACTACTTGGCCAAGACTGCCAACTCATAGAACATGGTATTAATTTTGCTGAAGATCTTCATAAATCTATTTGTAAGTTGCTCTGGAAAAGGTGAGTGGAACATTTTTTCTTTCTAATATTAATGGGCCCAATTTTGCACTAAGAATAATGGCGAGTGTAAGAGTTAACAGTTATAATGGAAGAAACTGGACAGCAATCCTAGTGTCGGCACATACACATTAAATATGGAAGTCAAAAGATGCTGTCAGGAATACATCACTCCTCCACAGGGTGCAACAGTCCTCACTAATAGGCTTAGCATTGAAAATAATATGTATATATATATTCTACTTTTTCTGTCTGTCCCTTTTAACACACTCTCTGATGTAAACTGATGTATCCTGGCTCCCTATTTTCCAATGCATTTAATTCAAAATCCTGTCCTTGTCTATAAATTGTTCCACAACCTTGTCACCTCCCATCAGCCTTCAATTACATCAGTGCTGATATTTAGAACCTCCCCAAAATCTGTCTCCCCATCCCTCCAACTTAAAAAGCCTCTTCAGGGGTTTACTCTTCAACCTAAGATTTGGTCACTGTTATGATACTTGGCCAGAACCCCCAGGTTGTTGGTAGGATTTGGTTAGGAACTGATAACATTTTGTTTAAAGTAGGCAAAGTTTGAGATTTAAGACAATTGCTCAGTGAACAAAGCCACAAGATTCCATGGCTTTTGAACAAACAAAAATAAACTTTACCATATAAGGTCAGAACGATAACTTTCAGTATCTATCTCAAATAAAAATAAAAATAGCTGGAAAAACTCAGCAGATCTGACAGCATCTGCGGAGAGGAATACAGTTAATGTTTCGAGTCCATATGACTCTTCATCAGAAGAGTCAGTATCATCAGTATCTATCTGATACTCTAACATTCAGGGTTACTTTGTGGCACATATGAATTAACACGCAAACTGTGGTCGAACACACCACACCACAATAAATGCCAAATGTGATTAAAATGGATTCCATGGATTTCTCAACAACCAACTCAGACATCCATAACACTGTGAGTCAACCAATCTCATTGAAACTTCATCTTTCTCGTGAGGATTTCCAATCTTCATCTTCAAAGGACTCACCTTGGGATTCTCCCCAAAAGTCGCTCTAACTTGGACGGCTTCAACTATGGCCCACCTTGCAGGGTTTTAATCTCGTCTTCCTAGATTCCATTCACTAGATAGAACTCGGGAGTCTGCACTCAACTCACAAACACCATTTCAGGTCTTTGGCCATGCTAAGCAGAACACTACTGCTCCAAAGGGGTGCCTTTGTCGCAACGGCCCACAGCATGGAGTCACCAACCTTTGGCCGCCTTCTTGGATCTTCAGGGCTATTCCTGAGCCCTCTTCAATTACCAGACTCGAATGGCATCAACAACGGCCCACCTTACAGGGTTTCAATCTCATTTCCATTCCACTGTATTCCCGAGTATACACCGAAGCAGCAAATTGCAGGCACAACTTCAGATTTCCGGTGTGTCGAGCAGAACGCTGCTACTCCAAAAGGGTACCTTTGCCCCAACATCCTGCTTCAATTATCAGGGCTTGTCCTGAGCTCTCTTTACTAAAAGTCTGCTCCCCACAGCCTTTTATCTAATTTGGAATTTGTTTCTCTGCTCCTCTCTTTTTTCGTAACTTAACCGGGATCTGTTTCTGTCCCCTGTCTCTGCTCCTTGCCTGGGACTTCCTTTTGGGACCTCTCTCTATCCTCTCTCCTTGTTTGGGACCTCTCCCTGTCCCCTCTCCCTTGTCCTCTGGATGGGACACATGCTGGCTATGGTGCTCCACACCGGGTCACCTGACTCGGGCTTTTGCGCCATTTTTCTAGGCATAAGTGCACTGGGCCCCAAAGAACGTAAAAGTGCCCATTTGTGCATGTGGAGCCCACTCCCAGTCTGTGCATACATGGGAGGTCCAAGTTTTGTCAAGGCTTGGAGTTCCTGACACCCGCACTCAAAATTAAAGTAAGTTGTGTTTCATATCAGTCACCCATTGTAATATCTTCTTTCCTGGTTCAGGATCTATTTTCATTAGACTATTTGTGAAGTATTGTGGGATGGTTTCTGTTTTACATTAAAGGCACCATGTAAAGCCAGGTTGTTGTCCTCAATTTGGTGCATTCCCAGGACCGTAGCTTCTTTTACATATGTTGAAAGCAACAGCTATCAAGCTGGCTAATATCATCCCTGTTATCAGAAACCTGATTTGAAACATACCTGCAATTCATGTCAGATTTCTTCCAACATCTTTAATGTATTCTTGAATAGGGTACCCTTCTAAAAGTCTTTTCTTCTCTGTGATGTATAGGTTAATATAAGCCATCTATATCAACCAACTCTACTTGCTGGAGAATAGGTGTAGAGTTCACTATGTTCTCTGGACGTAGACAAATAACCTGTCACTAGCCCATTGGATGCAAGCTAAACTATTTGTCCAGATTTATTTCAGGAGCATAATGCCAGCGCAAAAAAGGATGTAGCAGGATATATACCAATTGCACACTAAAATGCAACTGGAATCAGTTTGTAAGGAGTTAATTAATCTTTTTTTTCCAGGAAATCACTTTTTTACTGTTTTTCCTAAATGTATCCTTGAAAAATTATGTGAGCAGATTTCTCGGTTCCTACAAACAAAATGTAAGATAAGTAGAAGCCTGAAGTCCCAAGGTAGTTGTTGAGTGCTAGGGAAGTATTTCCTTTGATGTAGAAGCACAACTGTAGAGGACAACAGCATGTATCAGCATTGATTGAATTAGCATTCAAAACAGTGGTGAAATACCCCTTAACGTTGACACCCATCTTGAAATAATGAATACTCTAACTGCTATATTTATTCCCATGGAACTTCTTTCACATATTGCAATTTCTTTTGAAGGAGATAGATTATTAAAATGTGAACCATTTTGGTAGACCAAGTGGTAGTGACTTGAACTGTTGCTAAAAGCTGACAGTAATTAGGAACCTCATATCTACCTATCTCATCCCACCAGGGTGGCTGCAAGTAACAGATCTCATTAAAGTTGATGAGTTCTGATTGCATAAAGCCTGCTATATATAGTGATTACCTAAAGACTAACTGACCATGGAATAAAAGGATCATCATATCAACCTCCAGAAATACAGCTTTTTAAACTTGGACTTGCCTTCACTGTCTAAATTCTCATAAAGCAGACAGAAATTCAGACAATCAGCAAACCCTAGTTCTGCACTCAGCAAACATGATTCAATTTTTGAATTACAGCTGATTCAACAGTAGACATTAAGAAGATGCTTCACTTATTATCCTTGACATTGTAGTTGCTGTAGAGTTGAAAAGATCCTTACAATCAAGAAAGGAGATTTTTTTATATATATTCACCAATCTTTGATGTATAGCTCTATGGAATTACCAGACTTCCTCAGGGACACATTGTTGATGTTGCTGTTGGTGTCAGTTTTTCCTTGGAGGTTTCTCTGACATTTGAGCGGAATCATCCCCCCTCCATCATCAGCAGGAGTCATGGTGGGTGCAGGCGGACAATCACACAGGAACTGTAAAATTGGTTTCCAAACGATGGGAATCGATGGCAGGAACTTCCGATCCTGATTGTTGTGGTGGGGTAATGGTGGGTCGGCATTCCCACCAGAGGCCGCCTGGAAGCCCTTTTGCATCCCATTGGCGGGATCTAAATGAACGCCCACTTTTCACCCACTATTCAATGTCCCCTGACTCCCCCCATGCCGACACGATCTCACAGAAGTCTGGAACCCATTCCGGTCCAACGTGGCGTGCATATGTCAGTACTTATTTGGATGAAGACTTGGGACTGCTTGCAGAGAGTGGGAAAGATGGAAGCCTCCAGTGACAGTGGACCCAGGGGATTGTGTGCAGTAGTGAGTGGCTGGAGCATCTATCTTGTAGACCCTCGGGCTGCTTGTGCTTGACTGAGGTACTATTGGGTGACAATGGTTGGTGCTGGGGTTAGGGGAGTGGCATTTGAGGGGGAGGAGAACAATGAAGAGGTAGTGGGGGAGGTTGTGGGTGGTAGGGTAAGGAGTGGGAATCTGCGGAGTCATGGAATGGGTGAAGTCATTTAAGAAGTAGGAAAGTAGAGGGGGGGCTGTGTTGAAGCATGGACAGTTGGTGGGTGTGCAGGTGAGTACAGATAGTAGAGGGGGCAGAAAGGTGGGGGAAGGGTTTCAGAGGGAGGGGTCTGTACTGTCAACGGATGAGTCCTAGGGGGCATACTGAGGAAATTGTTGACAATGAGGGGTGCTGAGGGTCAAAGGGGACAATGGGAGCCATTAGGGTTGGGGCGGGGGGGGTGGGATTTGGTGATGATGGGTGAAGGGACACTGAGGGTTGTTGGAGGGGATATGGAAGTAAAAGCATTTTGGGGGTTGAGAGAATGGGGGTGTTGGGGACAGATCTATTGTCATGGGATGGGCTCCTTGGGAGGGTAGAAGACGTGGACGTTTACCTGCCTGGAATGGAGGGGGATGGGGACGGTTCATGGGTAGCTGTGGAAAGATCAAATGTTACACTGGGGGGGGGGGTCAATGGTTATGTAGGGTGGGGGAAGGAAGTATTGGACCGCTCTTCGAATGTAACAGGAACCATGGCCGCTCACAACAGTGCAGAGCCTCGTGATGGTGGTCTCAAGCTGCTGCATAGGAGTTGGCTCTTTAGGGGTTGGGCGCTGTTGAAGGCCGTCTCAACTGGACAACAGAAGGGGAACCCTAGCATGTAGTACTGGCAACGCTAGGGCCTTCGGACAGATAAGCGCTTGAAGGGTAAGGCTCAGCGTGCGCAGGAGACTCCTTGCGCTTGACTCGCAAGGGCCCTAGTAAAGATCCTTTGCCTCTCTGCACATGTCTGATTCTGCGGGACATAGGCCCAGCCTAGGGCGCTCCCCTGTGGAAGGGGAGGTGGGTGGAGGTGGTGGGGGAAGGGGCACACATGCTTAATGAGTTAGAATCACAATGAAAGCATATCAGATCTGATTAAAGTGAAAGTCTATTGACAAAACTGTATGAACATTGAACAATTATAGTGTACCCCCATGCAACCACACATGTGAAATCAGAACTTCTTAACTTTGCATAATCTGTCGCTGTGTCTAGATGCTGCCCTGACCACCACAGCAGCCTGCTGACCACTACACCATTGTCCTTGATGACTTTGGCAGGCATCGGCTGTGTCGAGGTCTGGATGGCCCCAGCTTACTTGGGTCTCCTGCTCTGGTGCAACTGCACACTCTGCGCTCACAGAGGCTGAGGCTGATGGGGTCACAGACTTAGGGATTCTGAAGGACCGCACACACTTTGAAAGTCCTGAGTCCCAGGGGTGTCTGCCTGCTGCTCCTCTTCCCTTTGGGTGCCTGAGGGCCCCTATCTGACTCCTTGAGGAGAAGGGGCACTTCGATGGGGGTCAAGGTGCCCTGTCACCCTCTTGTGTAGCCATTTCAGAACCTCACCCATGGATACTACACTGGAGTGCAGGTCTGTGTGTATCTCTGGCAGAAACTGGTCATTCTGCTGGACAGGGGTCTCGATGGTGTCTGCTGCCTTCCCCATGGAGACCTCGATGCGCGCACTTGTCAGTACCACTTCATCAAGGAGCAGGCAGACAGACTCCCCCATCTCACATGCTACCTTGTTGAGGGTCTCAGACACCTCTGCCTAATGCTCCCCCGCCTCCTGCTGTACGTCATGCATTCTGTGTAGGACTGGTCCCAGAGGCTCATCATCTGACTCGGGCTTTGCAGGGGCCTCATCCCCAGCAGTCTTCTGAGTGCCAGTGAGCTTGGCTGTCACTGCCTCCTCCTGCTGCAGAAACATGTCTGTGCAGTGACCACCAGAAAGTAAAACCCTGCCTGAAATAACTCTTGAACCTGCCGAGGTGTGTGTTTCTGGGCTGGGGGAGACTGCTGTGATGGCTCTGAGGTGAATTGTCTTGTTTGGCCTCATCTTCCTTGCTTATCTGTGGGCTGTTGGATGTGGTGGACTCAGGGTCTGGCCTCACCCTCCTCTTGGTAGCACATGCAATTGTGAAAGAGAGTGAGTGAGTGCATGGGCTACCTCCAACATGGCACCACTCATGACCCTGAACTTTCCAAGTACAGCCATTAAGCTTTATTCCTTACTGGATGGAGGCTGGACACCAACCTCGCCATCTCTACATGCCTGCCCCTGATCCTCACCTGCCAGTTCGGCAGCCCGCTCTTCGTATGGAGTCATGTGCCGGAGTACAGCCATGCCCCCTCCCGTCCTCCCTCTCTTGAGCTTGCTGTGTGCCAATTTGTACTGCACAAGGAGAGAAAATGGTTTGAGAGCACTTGGGATGCAGGTGGCATACACATGCTGCCAGTCAACAGCAGCAACCCTCTGGCTGCTTTTTGCCATGTGTAAGCTCCACTGCTCTGGGACCACTAGGGTTCTCTGGTAGCACCCTTCACATAAAAGGAAAAGGCACGAGGAGGCATGGCATCTGCTGCACTTGCTGGTGCCTGCTACACCAAACCCCTCAAATCCCCTTCCATAATATGAGCTCTCTGTGTGCAAGAGTCAGTTAACCCCAGATGCCTCTGCAGACTAGATATGGACTGCAGTGTGACTCAGCCCTTCACGTTGAGACGCCCTTTATGCATAGGCAGCACAAATGGTGGCCTGGCCACTGAGGCCCATGACTCAGTTGTCACTCTGTGAGGTAAGTTGGAGCAGTAGAGGCAGTGCAGATGAGGTCGTTTGTCATTTGCCTGCACTGCAGCACTGTCCTCTGCTGTGTGCTGTTCACGCTCACCGCCCTGGTGATTGCCTCCCATGCACGGTTGGTGAGTCACGTGGGTCTCCTCCATTCATCCCTGAGGTACAGGATGTCCTCTCCTCTACTGCATTCAGCAGTAGCTCCAGGGAGGCGTCACTAAATCTGGATGCCGGTGCAGCTTGCTGTCTCCAGACCATTTCCTGGACCGATGTTCAGAATCGGCAAGATCAGCAGCTGTCCGGGCGCCTTTTAAATATGGAGCCTGAATATGACGGTGGGGCACACGGCATCCCTGCCCGCACTGCCACACAAAACGTCGGCAAACCCCGGGCTGCATAATTAATAAGCTCAGCCTCGTGCGATTCAGTGCAATTTCTAACTGGGCTCCGTGGAGGGAAACATTCCCGCTTCCCACCCCAGCCATGGGACTTGGGCCCGGTGTGGAAAAGCCCAGCCACTGCCTGTGTTATATATTGTCGTATTATCTGTAAATATCTTTAAATAGCGAGGAACGTCTTAGCTCCGAATTAATGTATTGTGTTCTGGGTGAGTCTGGGTGTCAACTGTCAGTGACGTAGGAGCTGGCAAATGGGGTGAGCCCTGGCTGCTTGGACTGAGTGCCTTGTGGCTCGAGGGCCCAGACTCGGATGTGCCCTGCAAGGTGTTCCTCAGGTGGGGCTGGCCAGACTGCAATAGCGCTGCAGGTTGACAGTGGACTAATCAACGCTCCTCTGTCCTTTCAGGAGAAGAAAGCCCATGACAATATTGAGAGGTCACGGACAGGTGGAGACCCCCCAAACCTCCTAATTCTATAAGTGTTCCGGGGGCCACATTTCACAGCTGTACTAGAGACTGAAGCGATGTGTTCACAGGCAGCTCAATGCAGTTTCTCTTTTGCCCCAGCCAGCATTGAAAAATTAAACATAAAGGCCTGAACTTTACGCTTGGTGGACGTGCACAATCGGCAGACCCCTGACCGGTCAGGAAATGGGCCACTGCCCCCAATCGGCCCCAACCGCGATTTCACGCTGCCTGGCCGATTAAGCCCCACCCAGCGTGAACTGTGTCCTCTCAATGGTCAGGAAGGGCCGGGTGGGGGAGGGAACCTGTCGGCCACTGGGTCCAATGGCAACCCGGCGGCCAGTTTAAAAATGGTACAGGCAGTTCCTCGACTCCTGCCAGGAAAGAACGTATCTTCAGCATTGTGAGCTCTGAAGTTATGGTATCGAGTGCAGCTGGAGACGCTAGGTGGGAGGGCAGGTCGCAGAGGGGGGGGGCATTGGCCCCTCCAATTTTCGGATGAGTGCCTCACAGTCCTCCTGGTGGAGGTGGCTGCCAGGAAGGACTCCCTTGTCCCCAAAGGTGGGAGGAGGAGGCCAGCACACCTAACAAAAAGAACTTGGGAGGAGGTGGCAGCGCAGGTCAGCAGCCACGATGTTGTGTGGCGCACATGGGTACAGTGCCACAAAAGGTTTAATGACCTGCTGCACTTGGGAAGGATGAGCACTGTGTTGGCATGGATGAGTGTGCTGAAGTGTTAAGGTCTAGCAATCCCCCATGGAGCTCAGGGGCGCTAGAGTCTGGGTGTCAACTGTCAGTGACGTAGGAGCTGGCAAATGGGGTGAGCCCTGGCTGCTTGGACTGAGTGCCTTGTGGCTCGAGGGCCCAGACTCGGATGTGCCCTGAAAGGTGTTCCTCAGGTGGGGCTGGCCAGACTGCAATAGCGCTGCAGGTTGACAGTGGACTAATCAACGCTCCTCTGTCCTTTCAGGAGAAGAAAGCCCATGACAATATTGAGAGGTCACGGACAGGTGGAGACCCCCCAAACCTCCTAATTCTATCCAGATTCGAGCAGGATGCCTTGGAACTGGAGAGGCACCATGCACGTCTTTCAACTGGCCTTGGAGAGGTTGGGGTCTCTACTGAAGTTAAGAGTGCAGGGTACAGAAGTGAGAGTTTCAGATGGTGCAAACATTCTTGCCTAGTCTCAGAATTGATGGAAGCCTCAGAACTGGATTCCCCATGGATCATTTAAAGAAAATGGAACCATGATGCAAATCTCCATGGTCTCACCAGGGTGCCTGGCACTCACAGTGACAGTGTGATGACTTAAACTAATGACATGTTGTTGTTTTGCCTTAGATTCGCCAGCATGGACTCAATCACAAGATCCCGAAGAACCACTCCTAACGCTAGAGGGCCACCAGACTTCACATGCACCTGTGTCACCCGCTCTCTGAACTAGGCACCTGCGCAGATACCAGCACCTCAGTGGGCATTAACTCCTTGGCTAGTATCTCGGTGCACAGCGGTGAGGACACCGCATTCGCTTGAGGAGCAGGAGGAGGCAGAGAATGCCAAGGACGCCTGCATTCGGAGGATTGTTCAAGACCAGGACGAAGCTCAGTTGAAGGGAGATGATGAGCCTCTGGAGTTATCCATTGGGCGGCAGATGCTGGATGTCAAGCGGGATGTGTGGGAGGATCTGGCAGAGATCCATGAGGGTTTGCGTGCCATGGTCTCTGTTATGGAAGAGCCTGCGTGGAACATGAGCGCTGTGTTGACCCTCACTGCCTCCTCCATTGTGAGAATGGCACCTCACATGGAGAGGCAGCTCCAGGGGTAGAATCAGAGGTTGTTGGGGTTGCGCTTAGACCTGCAAGCCCTCACACAGGCAATGACCTCAGGTGGTCAGTGCCAGTGTGGGGGATGGATGGGGCACCCAGTATCCCAGCTAGGTGCCCATCCATCAATGGCGAGCAGAGTGGTCCAGAGAAATTTCACATTGGCACGAGATGCTTGCTGGCTCTGCGGGCTCCTCTCAGGGCACTCTGAATGACAGCAGCAGCTCCTCTGCCTCACTGCCAGTGACAATGGCGTCTGATGAGGCTGCGATGATTGGGGAGATGTCAGCCGCGGTACTGTCTGCTCCCTCCCAGGTGGGGCCAGCAGAGGTTCCACTGGCCAGAAGATGACCACTAAGGTCATCAAGGCCAACAAGACAGCAGAGTCAGCCGTCTGTCTCCAATGTCGCTGTCAGCAGGTTGGGGGCAGCAATATGCAGCATTTGGAAATATAAGTTTAAGGCACCATGAACACAAGAGGGACTGCTCATGGATGTTCTTTTGTTGTGTAATGTATTATTTATGTTTTCTGGTCTGGGAATTAAGACCAGAAAAGGGGATGTTAATTTTTTTGAATTGTTAAAATTAGATACATTTTGGTTTTGTCCTAATGGCCTGAGTATTCTTCACTTTATAATTTTTTGGTGCAGGGTATGCCAGGAGGTAATGCTGGATGTGAGTTGCTCTAAACCTTATTGCAGATGCATGAGTGGACTTTGAGTTCAAATGAAAGGGTCATTTCAGACATCCAGGATGGAGGTGGCAGCTCTAGCATGAGGTGGAATCAGATCTTTGGTGGCCTAGCTGAAGGAGTGTTGGATCAGGGCATCCCTGCCTCCGTGAAGGATACTGAGATCTACCTGCACAACTGTGGACAGCTGATTGGCAAACTCCACAAAGACTCCCCCACTGATCCCTGGGAAGAGCCGGAGACATAAAAGTTGAGGGACACTACTGGCATGGGGTGTTCACCCACACAGTTAGAGGTGATCTCAGGCCCAATCATCTGACAGATGGAGGTCACGATCTCCCTTGAGAGGCGGAGCCTCCTTCAGCATTGCACCTCAGACATATTGAGGTAGCTGCATCGCCACCTGTAAACTCTGGCAGCAGGATAGTGGCATGTTCTGCGGCCCCTTCCACCTTGGAATACCTGCTGGCCCTGCCCCTCTCCTCCCACATACGCTCCCCTGGAAGCTGCATTGGGACACCTGGCCTCCTCTCCCTTCTGCCCCTCTCTTCCTCCTCAGACGAGATGCCATCAGCAGAGAGCACAATCTCCATTACCAGAGTTACAGAAGGCTGTCTGATACCTGGGAGGGTCCACTTGAGCAAAATCCTTCGGGTGCCTTGGGGACACCAATGAGTCTTGAAATGAAGCCGAGAAATGCGAAGAATGAAGCTCAGAATGGAGATGAAGCTGTCAAGTTCAAAAAAGCAACCAGCAGTGAACTATCACCTAAACTCCTCACTACTCACACTGGCAATGCTGCTTTACCTTTTTTATCCTGCTCTTGGATGAGGTTCTGCAAAATGTGGGCTTCCCGCCTGCCTGTTTTGCCTGTGAGACTTCGCGCTCATTACACGGGCAAGATAAAAATCGGCTTCAATTGTTTTTTAAATGGCGGGCACAGCTGCAACTCCCACATGCACCCGTCGACCTAAAAATTACACGCCTGAGGCTTGACGTCGAGATGCTTGCCCAACAACTTCTCATGCTATTTTATACCCGACCAGTTTGGGTAAGTTCCCGCCCATGATGCATAAAATTCTACCCAAAGTTTTTATGATCCTTACAAACAGAATGTCTGATTGTTAACAACATCTGGGAACTAAAAAACAATAAGCAGCCACAGCATGGTGGCAGGAGTCTATGAGAAAACTTAAAGCATTTTAAATTAATTCAGTCCTAATTTGGGAAATTGACATTGGTGCCAGAAGGAAAGCAAAATGTCAGCTGGCACAGCAATGAATGCACAGTTACAGCCCACAATGGATTGAGAAGCTGAGGATGTCGTAGATGTATTTGCAAAGTTGAAACAAAAGTGCAGATTGGCATTCAGCAATTAACTGAGAGACACTAGCAATGAAGAGAGGGTCAGCTATACCCTTCTGTGGGCAGAGCTTTAGGGTTGAATTTAGTTAACAGCTGGGAGCTTATTGAAGAGGACAGCAGAGGGAAGACCCAGACAAAATTTTTGAAAAATTCAGTACCCATCTCTAGCTTAAATTGAATCATTTTTAAAATTCATTTACGGGATATGGGTATCACTGGCTACGCTAACATTTATTGCCCCTAAGAAGGTGGTGGTGAGCCACCTTCTTGAACCGCTGCAGTCCACGTGGTGTAGGTACACCCACAGTGCTGTTAAGGAGGGTGTCCCAGGATTGGACCCAGCGACAGTGAAAGGCTATATATTTCCAAGTCAGGATGGTGAGTGGCTTGGAAGGAAGATTCCAGGTGGTGTTCCCATGTATCTGCTGCCCCGACCTTCTAGATGGTAGTGGTAGTGGGTTCGGATCTACTGGTATGAATTTCAAGGCCTCAAACAGCAATTAGGCAGGCCTATTGATAGCTTTGTAACAAGATCAAAAAATACAGCTAGAAAATGTAAGTTTAAGGACACAAATGAAAATCTGATAGATCAACTAATTTGGGGCTCTGCACATCCTGAAGCACAAAAAGTGTAAATTGGGAAGGACAAGCTCACAATATCACAGGCTGTAGATTCTGCGAGAGCACACAAAGCCACGGGCAGATAAATGAAGACACGAACTAGCCAAACGGCTAGCCTCCAGATGTGCCAAGAGAAAGGCAGCAGGGCTGAAGCAGTGCAATTGGATTCAGTTTCTTTTTTTCTCCAGACAGCATGGAAAAATTAAACATAAAGAGTTTCTGATCTTCGCAAACAGCAAGTGTGCTTATTAATAACATCTGGGAACCAAACAAGAACCCATGCAAGTCTGGATCCACATTCTCCTGTTTAAATGCCAATGAACTGTGACACTATGGAACTACAACAGGTCACCCAATGCACTTTTTACAACTACTTGTATTAATTGCTCTATACTGTTGAGGTACTAATGTTCAGAGAGGATGTACATGTCTGTGATACAGGTACACTTAGTGATGTATCACATTGTGATTTGTTTGTGTTACAGTGTTTGCTGTCATGGAGTCCAAAGACGAGTCATATTCCACTTGGAACATTGACCTGAGTTTTTCAGTTGGCATGTGTGTTGGATCGGTGGGCCCAGAAGCGGATGTAAAGTCCTATCCCGCCCAACACCAGCAGCAGATAACAATCATGTGCTGGCTGGCCTATTAAGCCAGCCAGCATGAAAGTCATTTGCTGAGTGACATGCAATCGGGGGTGAGACCTGCCGATCGAGGACGGGTGGGGTTTTTGAGGAGGCTGAGAGTGAAGGGGATAGGGGGTCTTCAGAAATGGAGGGCTCCGGGGCAAAGAATGCAAAGCTATGTTCACTGTTCCTCTGTGTTCTTGCATCAGTATATGTTGGAATCACACCATTCCTACGTGCAGACTGCAGCAGCAGCTACCTACTTTATTTCTTCAATGCTCATGTACATCCACTGCTGTTTTTCATCCATTAGATAGACCATCATCCAGACCAATCAAGGATCCAGATGGTCCACCATTAACATTGGAGGAGGCCCTGGGATCCTCAGATGCTGCTGTGTCAAATTCTCGTTCCGCAACTTGCACCAAGTCCGATAATGGCATCTCGATGGAGTTGAGCGTGTCGGTACAAATAGAAGGACATACTTGGAGGGAAGCACGTCATATTCGCCTGATCAGCTGTCGGAGACTAAGAGTTCCCAGGCCTCTGACAATCAGAGGAATGTTAGAGGCCAGGAAGATGCTGAGTCCCAGGCAGATGACGAGCCTCTGGAGTCGTCCATCAGACGGCAAATGCTGGATGTTCAGCGGGATGTACATGGAGATCATGGCAAAGCTTCCAGAGAGTATGTGTGCCCTGTTCCATACAATGGAGGAGTCCATGCAGAGCATGAGCACTGTGGTCACCCTTTCTTTGAATGCACAGCATCCTCCATTGAGAGATTGGTGACTCTCATGGAGAGCCAGCTCCAGCAGCTCAATTAAGGGTTTCTGGGATTGTGTTCAGACCTGCAAACCCACAGACTGGCAGTGACCTCAGCAGAGAATTGCCAGTGTGAGAGATGGATGAGGCATCTCCATCAATGGTGAATAGTGGCAGCTCTCTGCATCTGGGGGCTCCTGTCAGGGTGCTTCTGATGTTGACAGCAGCCCCTCCGCTGCCCCTTCCAGTGACAGTATTGTCTGAAGAATCTGTTAGGCCTAAAGAGAGTCCTGCCACTATGCAGGGTTATCATGCTCACTTGGGGCCCTCACAGACTCTGGCAACCAGAGGATGACTGCCAAGGTCATCCAGGTCAAGGTCTGAGTCAACAGGCTGCCTCAGCTGCTGCCAGCGATGGGCGAGCACCAAGATGAAGCACTCATAAGTGGTTTAAGGAATCACAGTAAACACAAAGGACAATCACAGGTGAAATCTTTAGTTGTGTGACTTGTGTGTTGTTGTTCCACATCACTTCGTTAAATTGTTACTTCATATCACATGTTCTTCTTGTGCTATGATATGAGTGGCATTAACATTGGAGGCCTGCAACTCAATTCCAAAAAGTAATTGAGCATGATTGCCATTTTCCTGAGGAGGCGCAAGCCAAAGAGTATGTCATCAGGTCTGAGCAATTATGTAACTGCAGTTTTTCGGGATAAGGAATGTGCTCTTTGGAAGCCTAATGGAAGCTTCTTTGAATGAGAGCTTCCCAGGTCTCCCTGGTTACAAAAAAGCTGCTGTCTTGCTGGTTCCTCAACATGGCCCTGTGACTATGCAGGTTTATCCTCAGAGTCTCTATTGCATTCGTCCTCAAACATTTGTGGCAGTAGATCGGAGTCTTCTTCCTCCATCTGACATCCCTGAGAGAGAGTCAAACTGTGCAGGGCACAGTTTACAGCAACAATGAGCGACACATGTTCTGGTGCATATTGAAGAGATCTCCAGATAAGTCCTGGAAACGGAACCTCATTTTCAGCAGCCCAATTATCTTCTTGATTATGGCCCTCTTATAGGCATGGCTTCTGTGGTCCCTTTCTTCAGTGGGGATTCAAGGATATCTTATAGATGTCATCAGCCATCTTTTAAGATGGTATCCTTTATCCCCCACAAGCCAGTCATTCAAGCATGCAGGGGGGCTGAAAAACCTTAGAAACTGGGAGTTCCGGAAAATATAAGTGTCATGGCAACTCCCAGGATACCTTGCAGGAACCTGGAGGATTGTCGATGATGATCACACACTAGCTGGATGCTGAGCAAGTGGAAGCCTTTATGATTCACAAAGGCCCCCGGCTCTGCAGCAGGTGCTTTGATGGCCACATGGGTGCAATCAATGGCACCCTGAATCTTTGGGAAGCCTGAAATAGCTGCAAATCCTCTTGCATGCCTGGCTATCCTCATCTGTTCTGAAATGTATGAGGTCTTCATCCTCCTGAAGAATGTGTCCTGGGAGGATCCTGAAACATAAAAATTGAGGGCGACTGTCACTTTCAGTGCCACAGGCATAGGGTGCCACCCAACACAGTTGGTTGCAGATGGGTGTCACTGTCTCACTTGAGGGATGGATCTTTCTTCTGCACTGTACCTCTGTCATTTCCAGATAGTTGGATCTAACTCTGTATACCCTACCAGCAGGGTAATGGCGCCTTCGCTGGCCCCTTCTCCCTTGCAAAGCCTCACTGATCTTCAACCCCTTCAGGATGTGCTACTTGCTGTTGTGGGCAGACAGACTGATGATGCCTCCGGCCAGCTGGCCTCCTCTCCCTTTTTCTCCTCATCTGAGGAACAGCCCCCCATAACATAATAATCCCCATTTTTAAACTATTGGATTGCTGAGGTGTAGACTTAATGATGCTATGGCCAGTCTGGCTATTTAAGGACAGAAGCCTCCTTACCTCAGAAAAAGAAAAGAGCAATGTGGTTAACAAAGCAATCAAGAATGTCCAGACTTACACAAGAAATGTTATTTTTACTTCCATACTCTTTGATCCATCCTTGGCCCTATAAACTGCCCTGGTCTTGAAAGTCCTAATTGTGACTTCCCTGCCTGCCTGTCCAGCCCGTATGCTGACATTAAAAGTGTACAGGCTGCTTAAAATTGTAGTACATTTCATTTTCAATTGGATGAATTACCCCTCCAATTGACATCAGGTGGGCTGCTGACATTCAGCTGCTCACCCACTTAAATATGATGGCGCCGGGGAACCCCTCCTAATGTCATCATGCTCTATTTCAAGGCATGTTGAGAGTGCTGTGCACCCGCACTCATACCATTAAATTCTGCCCATTAACTCTGTTTCTCTCTCCACAGATGTTTCCAGACCTGCTGAGTTTTTCCAGCAATCTTGTTTTTGATTGCAAGACTACTGGACTTCTTAATCCTGTCATAGAATTTTATGGATTTTGACTTGACTTTTTCACAGACACAGTAAGGTAGAATTGCCATTTTGGGACAATCAGCAATTCCAACACAAATTACAGCCATTTTGCAAAGTGTTTTTTCCTCTGAGTTTCTGCTCAATATATTCTGCTTTATATATCAGCAAATGCAAAATCTGCTATGAACCAGTATGATTGGACAGTATTTTAAAAAGTCTTTTAAAAAAATTCTTTGAAATGCTCTTCGATACACTTAAGAATGGTAACTTGGTAAAGTTCGATTAATATAGCTGAGAACGTGTTTATCACAAAAATAAACCTGTTAAATTACAATTCAATCTACTACCACCTTTGAGTAACCCAATTTGAAATTACCGAAATTGACTTTTTAAAAATTGCAACAACTATTTTTAATTAGATTGGGGAGGAGTATTAAAAGTCTAATGAGGGAAAAGAAAAAGAGATCGAAAAGAAAAAAAAAATGCACTTTAAAAATCTCCAACAACAATTAAAACCTAAAAGAATGAGATTCTACACTTGTAATAGTTAATTTTCAGTGCCACAGAGAGTGCTGCACAGTAATTAATTCATAGAATATCATTAAATCTGTGCTTAGACTGAAATGAACATGGTTTAACTTTTTATGGCAAGCTTAGTTTGAATCTACAGTGAAAATACAGCAACTGCACAAATTCATTTCAATGGCGAACCAGAGAGCAAAAGCCTATTTTCACAAAGCTAATAGCAGAGCCAAATGACAGGGACAACAATGTTTAAATAATCATTTTTAATCATGCACATGTCCCTTCCTGAAGTGGCTGTACCATTTCTGTATAAATAATAGCAAGCACCATTTACATCATCGTTATTTTGGCAGCAAATTATCATAGAATCAAAGAATCACAGAATGGTTGTAACACAGAAGTCAGACATTTAGCCCATTGTGTCTGTGCCAGCTCTTTGTCAGAGCAACTCATCTAGTCCTACTCCCGTGTCTTCTCCCCTTTGTCCTTCAAAACTTTTCTCCTCAGATAATTATTCAATTCCCTTTTGAAAACGATTGGCAAGATTTTTACCTTGTCGGGTGGGTGGGCCCAAGAAGCTGATCGCCGCCCGCTATCAGGCCCCGACATCAATTTCACACTCGCTGGCCAATAAATGGCCAGACAATGTGAAATGTGCTCTGCAGCGCTCAGTGCTGTCGGAGTGGGGCCGGGAGGAGGGCAGGCATGGAAGTTTGTGCATGCGCGCGGATGTGCACTATGAAAGCTCCCTGAGGCACACGAGCAAGGACATGTTTTGAATGAAATTTAAAAATTTTTATTTGATTTTTAATAGCTGTTGGAAACCTCATCCCGGCCGTGGATGAAGTTTCCTAAAAAATGCAAAGGACGCTTGGTCTTTTTGCCTGCCCGCCAACCATAAGGTTGGACCGGCAGTGAAAAATTTCATTCAATTGTTTCTTTAATGGCCTTAATAGGCTTAATAATTGTCGCTGGGTGCACTGTCAACTCCTGCACATGCCGTCAACCAAAGTAACGCATGAGTGCGCGATGATGTCGGGACCCTCCCTCAACGCCATCGTGTGTCATTTTATGATTGGCAGGTCGGGCACGCACTCACCCGCTCAGCGAAAATTCCTGCCCCATGATCAAATCTATTTCCATCCCATGCTCAAGCAGTGCATTTCAGATCTTAACCAGTTGCAGCATAAAAAAGCTCAGTGGCAGCATGGAAATGAAGTTGGCTGAGTGACAGGAAAGGGAGAGTAGTGGTGGACGAGTGTTTTTCAGGCTGGAGGGAGGTATCTACTAGGGGTTTCCCAGGACTACTTGGACCACTGCTTTCGTTGATATACCTTAATGATATAGAATTGTGTGTGCAGGGCACATTTTCAAAATTTGCAGATGGCATAAAACATGGGAAATATTGGCCCAGATCTTCCAGTCTCTGGATCATTAGAGATCAGATGTACCCTGGAAGATGAGTTACAGAACCCCTCCGAAGTCCCAACACACTGGCTGAGGTAATTGCTCGGGAACTTTGAACTTCTGGTGGGCAATTCACCTGCTCCCCAGACCCTTCGAAAAATGTCCAACTTTGAGTTAGAGTACAGGACTTTGGATGGTTCTGACTTACTTACCTGAATGAAGAAATATAAGCAAAAAATCCTAGTCTCATTCCTCGGTAACATTACAACTGAGCACCGCCCCCCCTTCCCCCCCACCCCCACTACCTCCCGACTACCCCTCTGACCTCCCGACTCCTCCCCGTCTCGCCCCTGAATCCAACCTGACTAGCCTTCACCACCCAACTCCCCCTAACCTCCTGACTCACATCCTGGCCATCTGATTCCCCCAATTTGATCTGACTAGCCCCTGCCATCCGACTCCCCCAACCTGATGCCTAGCCACCCAACTAACAACCCCTCCCGACCAACTCACTCCAACTGCCAATCTACCCACCTGACACCCTATTACCTTACCCACCTGCCATCCTACCATCTCACCAACCGGTCACCTTATTCATCTAGTACCCCACCCCCCTGCCATCCTACCCACCGGCCACCCTACCAACTCACCTGCTCCCTACCAACTCACAACTCAAACTACTACCCTGCCACATTATCCAGCTACCACCTTACCCACCTACCACACTACCCAGCTTCCACTTCACCCATCTGCCAGCCTTCTACCTTATCCACTTACCTTCTCCCTGTAGCTTTTCAAAAAAGCTTTGGGATATTTAAACGCTTTACTTACCAGAACACAGCAGCAAGTGCTGTAAAAAGGGGCACGGCTTCAGCGCCGATTCCCCTTGCTGATGTCTCCAAGCTTTCCTGCGTTGATTGATTTCTGCAGGATCCTCCATCAGAAGGTTGGCCAGAAATATCAGAGGAAGTTAAGTGGGTTTTTTTTGTCTGATCAGGGTCAGAAATAGGACTTCCGATTCTGATCGGAAGATTTGGGCCCTTGTGAACTATGAAGAGGATAATGCTAAACTTCAAGAGGGCATAGGCAGAATTGTGGAATGGGCAGCAACATTGTAGGTGAAGTTTAATGCAGAGAAATGTGAAGTGTTTTGGGAGGAAGAATGGTACAATTCTAAAGGAAGTGCAGGAAAAAGGGAACTGGGGCTATCTTTGCATAATTCATTGAAGGTGGCAGAGCAGATTGAGAAAGTCATACGGGTGCCTTATAGAGGCACAGAGTACAAAAACAAGGATGTTATTGTGAACCTTTATAAAACCTTCACTTGGTCTCGACTGGAGTATTCTGTCCAATTCTGGGCATCACACTTTAGGAAGAACATGAAGGCATTGGAGAGGGTACAGAAAAGATTTAAGAGAATGATTCCAGGGTAGAAAGACTTCAGTTATATGGGTAGACTGGAGAAGGTGGGGCTACTGTCCTTAGAGAAGATTGAGAGGAGATTGGATAGAATTGTTCGAAAATCAAGAGGGGACTGGACAGAATAGATAGAGAGAAACTGTTCCCATTGGTGGAAAGATCAAGGACCAGAGGACAACTATTTAAAGTCATTAGCAAAACAACCAGAGGCAACATGAGGAAACATCTCTTAATGCAGTGAATCACCTCTTCCTAAACCTCAATCAATTTAATGAAACACAATTTAGCCTTTACAAATCCATACTGGCTTTTCTTAGTTAATCCGCATTGGTCCAAGTCATTGTTAACTTTATCCTGGATTATTGTTTCTAAAAGCTTGTTCACCACTGGGGTAAACTGACTGCCCTGTAGTTGCTGAGCTTATCCTTATATCCGTTTTTGAACCTGGAACCTGGGGCAGGGCAGCCCCTCAATTTGCGGATGTGGGCCTGGAGGTCCCCTTCAAGGCTGTGAGCGAGATGAGGGGAGGTTCTCTTCTCGGAAGGTGGCTGGAGGATGTCATCTACCCTTGGCCAAACAGGCCTGGATTGAGATGGTGAACAAAAGGTCTGGACAACTGGGTGCAGTGCCAACCCCTCAGGACAGGCCTCTGGGTATTTACCATCCAGCAGTCACCCCATCTGAGAAGCCTCAGAATGCATACAGTTCCTGAACATGGAAGGAACACCTACCAAGGACATTTACTGACCCCTTAGAATGGCTCAGGGCCATAGTTGCTGCTGGAGATCTACAAGCAGTGGCAGTGACCACAAAAAAAGAGGTATTGGTTGGGGGAGGTGGGGGGGGTGGGGGGAAGAGAGTGAGAGAGGCTGGCTGCTGTACCGGGTGGGGGAAGGAAGACATTGCCAGGCCAGAAGTGGCTGGATGTGGTGGTGTGAGTGGGAGTGGTGAGAGCGAAGAGTAATGGATTGTGGGAGAGCATGAGTGTGAGTGTGGGAGAGAGAGTGCGTGAGAGAGTGAGTGTGAGTGAATGAGTTTGGGGGAGAGAGAGAGACAGAGACAGAGACAGAGAGTGTAAGTGATTGGGAGAGTGTGTTTGTCTGGCTTACTCGCAATCTCAGGATTCTTATTCATCCTTACCCCCCAACACACAATCACACCCACTCACAGAGTGGGTGAGGATGAGTGAATGAGCATCAAGAGATTGGGAGTGAGCCAGGCAAACATACTCTGTCCCTCGCACAGCCTAATGTCGATCTTTATTAATTACTCTTTTTTTAAATTATCAATTTATTGTTGACATTGCTTTATTTTTGTTCAACTAGTTGTTTCTTTTCTTCATACCTCAACTTTATTTTGAAATTCATACTTAATGTTATGCCAAACCTTATCTTTGAAGTTTGCTCATCTGTCCCTTGAGTGAGAAAAAAATGGAAATATGGCTCCCCCCCCACCTTGTGAAAAGCTTGAAGAAGCCTGGTCTAAACTTATTGGGGTTCTTTGGAGAGGTAAGGTAACCTTTTGGCCCCTGGACACCTTTGAAAGAGATCAGGTAAGGTGCCCTTTGGGAGAAGTCAAGTGCCTTTGGGAGAGGTAAATTGCCCTTGGGATGAGGTCAAGTGCCGGTTGGGATTGTTACAAGTAGACATGAATGTCCATAAGTGGATCTCATTGGAACTGTTAATGGGAGCTGTAAAGCTGAGAAGGGAGCTATAAAGCTGTCAAGGTAATAGTCAAAGCTAATTAAAACTGTCAAGATGTCAAGGCATTTATAAATTTCCTGACCGCTTAAAGAAAAAAAAAAGTTTACACATTAAAAGGAAAGCGTTTGCGACTTCACTCTATCTGTTGACATAAGCCCGAGGGCTTTCGTTATAGGATTTGTGCTGCATGATTCATTTCACAACCTATTTTTATCACAGTGGGGTGCCTGTCAGTTTACAGATTGATTGACAGTTCCAAGTGCTTATAAAGTCTTTGAAGTGGGAATAAGAATCCAAATGCTTGTTGTTATGATAGACTAACTGGTTGAAGGAATTTAAATGTAGTGAATTGGTTTCTATCAATGGGAGTTTTCTTTTTAAATAGTAAATTCATCAATAGATGCTCCTTACTTTATTTTATTTCCTCTGAGCATGGGTACTGAGGTCTGCCTATGGTAGATACTGGGTTAGTTGGCATGGAGGGTGTAAGGGCAAAAGGTGGGTGGGTGGTGGGCATGGATTGGCATGAGTTGATACAAATTTGGCATAGGGGCTGTAAAGGACCATGGGGCTTGGGAGAGTGTTGGTTTAAGTTGGCTTAGAGGGTATGAGGGGCCATGGTGGGTGGGTGGTGGGAATTAGGTGGCATGGGTTGGAATGGATGGGGTATGAAGACTGTTTAGTGGAAGTATTGAGGGCTGGAGGGCAGTCTTATTTTATTGGGATTTTTTGCAGCTAAGACAAAATGCCAGCTCACTGAGGCTGGCCTTTCGCCCAGCCAACCTCCGCAGCCAGCAGCTCCTGTGCTGCCTCTGAACAGTTCCCATGGGCTGTGGCACAACTCCCATAAAACTTGGTCCTACCAGAACGGTAAATCCAAACTTCCAGGGTGCTTTCTCCCAAGTCAGCTTTGTGGAGCCTGGGATTCTCCCTATTCTCCCAAGCGAAATTTCAGGCCTTTGTGTCTGTTTTCTGTGTGCTATTTGTCAAGCCTGTAGATATGGTTAGAGAAATAGAAACTAAGTTGAAGCAATAAGCTGTAAGCATGAGAGCAGACATTTTAAAAGCATTGTAAATAAATCTCCTGCACACTTAGAACCTTGTGTATCATTTCTACATACCTCATGCTTGTGTTCTCTTCTTGTGTCTCCCGTGAGTTCTGACATCCAGGATTAATGACTGTTTCCTGCACCATCACTGGGCCAAGTTCAGCTGGAGCAGACCCCAGAACAAGCAGTGTCACATCTTACAAGCACACCTTCCACTATCTCTGTGTCCATGATCTTTATTTTGCCTTGGTCTATGACTGCCAGGGATTGTTTGTGTGTTTTTCCAGAGAGAGAGAGGGAGAGAGAGAAAAAATACAGCTTTTATGCGAGGTGGCCTGCTGCTATGCTTATCAATGCCATATGAATTCTGTAATATTCAGAAAAATACAATTTCTTACAGTTCCCCCTTCGAGATGGAAATATCCTAATGGACTTCTCACACTTGATCTGGCTTACCTGGCTATTCCTAAACTGTGAGCCCCTTACTGTACTTTCTTGATTGCATATTGTAGATAACACAGTAAAACTACTAGAATTATGCGATCATTATCATTTTGGACTGGCACTCCCCACCTGCAGATCACCTCACTCAATGGTATTCCTTATCCTTCTGCAAGGGAGTTGTTAATTTCTAAGCTATTAGCATATAAATACATACAATTAAACCAAAAGGTCTTGCATGGACTTAAAGGATTCTCAAGCTCTGTATCTATCTTGTAGATAATTCTTATTAAGTAATGTTTCTCCATAGCCTTTAATTGATAAATCCAAATCCCCTTTAGTTTTATTTTACTCCCTCTAACCATTATTATCTTGATTGTCTTAAAGCCAGTTTCTCTATGCTGTATGCCTCATGTGCTTTGATGTTGTCTTACTCTACACGCTGCATTAACAATTTTGTATCAAACTTGTCAAGTAGACGAGCATGACTGAGACTGGTTCTTTACTGCAGATTCAACATGCAGCTCCCCATGCTGATTACTTCACACATAACAAATCATATCTGCGCGCACACACCATTATCATAATATCGTGCCACACATGCTTCTTGACTTTCAAATAATCTTCACAAAAAGATCAAGAGGAGCATCTTTCTTGAGATTTTTGGTAATCCCGTCGTGCATGGTCCTCATGTGATCAGACTATCAAATTTAGTTTTCTTTTAAAGTTCATAGCAAAGATCTCCAATAGGAAGTTAGTAACTTACTAGTGTCATCTACACTTTCCTTTAACTAGAATATGTATCAATACCCGATTTTGATACATTCCATTGAACTACACCCAAGGGGAGTTATTCCCATTTGGTGGAGTGTCTTTTTTCCTAACTCTAACTCCTACCCTCAATCACTTGCTGAATTTTACACATGCAATAGTTACCATCCTATCTCATTCATGAGCCCTGGGAATTGTCTGACACAAAAAAGATGCTTATGATGCAAGTAGGAGAAATTTGACCAGTGATGCACTACTTCAGTGTCTGAAGTGCCTATTTCTGAGAAATAAACAGGGCGTAATCATCCACTCCCAATGGCAGAGAGAATGCTTGGTGGCATGAACGGAAAATATGGTGGGAAGGCCAAAAATCGGTTTCACGCCATCATGAAATACGTTTTCAACCATCTGCTCTGCCAATAAATGGCAGGCCACATTTCCCACCACCAGATATCGGGAACTTCACTGTAATATATTTACATTTTAATATAAGCCCTGTTAGCCAGAATCATACCCCACGCTGGATCATCTGAGCACATTGGCTTGATTGCACAATAGCACTTATAAGGCATGCAGCTGGTGAGCTGCGCTTTGAGGGGAACTCAGAGGTGAGTGCACAGCAATGTTGCGCAATGCTCACGAGGGTTACCTGTTGGTCCTCAAGGTTGAGGCGCTGCACGTTCAGGTGAGGGCATAGGCAAGTCGCTTTTTCTCAGCTGGCTGACAGGTGCAGTGCCTGGGTCAGGGCTGCACTGCAGTTGAGGTGAGTTGGTTGGGGGGCGTTGGTGGGGAGAGTTGGGGTGAAGGGCTGTTTTGCGATTGAGGCAAGTTGGGGGAGGTGAAAGCTGCCCTGTGGTTGAGGAGAATTGGGGGTGTCAAGGGCTGCATGATGCACAGCGTTTGAGGTGAGTTGGGATGGGGGGTGGATGCTGGAGCTGCCCTGTAGTTGATGGTAGTATGCGCTGGGCAGCAGGGACGGAAGTGGCCACACATTAGAGAAACCTTGTATAAAGTGACTACTCCTCTGCAGCTGAGACAATTCAGGAGCAGCCACATTGACATGTTTGGAGTCGGGCCTCTAACGTATCTGCCAAGTAAAGCAATGCAGAATTCTGAAAGTGACACAAAATGCTCCAGGGCTTCTCACCCCTCGGGCACAGACTGCAAACAGATGAGCATTTTAGAGGACTGCAGAAAAATTGGATGCCTGGGCACGTTATACAATCTCCTTGATAAAGCTGGCATAGAACAAGACCATTTGGCTCATCGTGTCTACACCAGCTCTCCAAATATGCATCATGACTTAGTGCCATTCTCCTGCTTTTTCCTCGTACCCTTGCACATTATTTCTATTTAAATAATCAAATATTGCCCTCTTGAATGCTTCAATTGAATTGAATTTCCTCTACCACACTTCCAGGCAGTGCATTTCAAACTCAAACCACTTGCTATAGGAAAACATTTTTTCCTCACATCACATGTGCTTCTTTTGCAAATCACTTTAAATTTGTGCCCTCTCATTCTTGATCCCTTGATGAGGAGGAACAGTTTCTCCCTATCTACTCTATCCAGCTCCCTCATGATTTTGAACACCTCTATCAATTCTTCTCTTAGCCTTCTCCTCTCCAAGGAGAATAGTCCCAACCTCTCCAATCTATCTTTATAACTCAAGTTCCTCATCCCTAGAACCATTCTTGTAAAACTCTTCTGCATTCTCTCCAATGTGATCTCATCCTTCCTATAATCTGGCACCCAGAACTGTACATAATACTCTAGCTGAGGTCTAACTAGTGTCTTATATAAACTCAGCATAACCTCCCTGCTCTTGTACTCTATGCCCCTATTAATAAAGACCAGGATACTATATGCTTTATTAATTGCTCTCTCCACCTGCCCTGCCATCTTCAATGATGTATGCACATATACACCCAGGTCTCACTATTCCTGCACATCCTTAAGAATTTTATCCCTTATTTTATATTGGCTCTCTATGTTCTCTGTACCAAAATGAATCACCTCACACTTCTCTGCAGTGAACTTCATCTGTACCTATCTAACCACTCCACCAACTTGTCTATGTCCTTTCGAAGTTCTATACCGTCTTGCTCACAGTTTACAATGCTTCCAAGTTTTGTAACATTCACAAACTTAGAAATTGTCCCCAGCACACCAAGATCTGGATCATTAATATATATCAGGAAAAGCAGGGGTCCCAAAACCAACCTCTGGAGAACTCCACTGCAAACCTTCCTCCAACCCGAAAAATATCCATTGACCATTATCCTCTGTTTCCTATTACTCAGTCAATTTTGTATCCATGATTACTGTCCCTTTTATTCCATGAGCTATAACTTCTTACAAGCCTGTTGTGTGGCACTGTATCGAGTGCCTTTTGAAAGTCCATGTACACCACATCAACAGCATTACCTTCATCAACCCTGTTACCTCTTCAAAAATTTCTAGTGAGTTAGTTAAACGTGATTTCCCCTTTAGAAATCCATGCTGGCTCTTCCTAATCAACCTACATTTTTCCATGTGACTACTAATTCTATTCCAAATAATTTTCTCTAGAAACTTCCCCCCGCTGAAGTTAAACTGACAGGTCTATAATTGCTGGGCTTATGCTTACAGCTTTTTTTGAACAAGGGCATAATGTTTGCAATTCTCCAGTCCTCTGGCACCTCCCCTGAGTCCAGGGAAGACTGGAAGATTATGGCCAGTGCTCCTGCAATTTCCACTGTTACTTCCTTCAATATTCTTGGACGCATCTCATCTGGTCCTCATGCCTTGTTAACCTTAAATACTGGCAGTTTATCTAACACTTCCTCCTTATCAATTTTGAACTCTTCCAATGACAGAGTTCCCTCCTCTGTTACTGTGGTCTCAGTAGCACCTGCTTTCTTGGCAAAGACAAATGCAAAGTATTCATTTAACATTGGATTTGTCTGCCCTACTTTCCCTTGACTGTGCCCAAACCATTTTATCTTTGAAGGTAGCCCACTGTTCAGCTACAGTTTTTTCCCATCCAGCTCCATCTTGCCCCACTGAAGTCGGCTCTCCCTCAGTTAATTATTCTTACTCTGGATTGCCCATTGTTCTTTTCTACCATCATCCTAAGCCATAAATACAATGATCACTGTCTCTCAAATGTTCTCCCACTGACACATGATCTGCTTGGCCCACCTCATTTCCAACAACCAGGCCCAACAGTGTATCCTTTCTTGTTGGATGGGATACGTACTTCTGTAGAAAATTCTCCTGAACACGATCTAGGAACTCTTGTTCCTATCTGCCCTTCACACTAACACCATCCCAGTCCATATTTGGGTAATTAAGGACCCCATTATAACTACTCTATAATTTTTGCATCTCTGTAATTTCTCTACAGATTTGTTCCTCTACATCCTTACCACTAGTTAGCGGTCTAAAGACTACACTGAGCAATGTAATTGTATCATTTCTGTTCCTTAGCACTAGCCAAATTTATTCTGTCCTAGAACCCTCCGGGTGTCCTCTTTCTCCAACACTGCAATGCTCTCCTTAACCAATATAGCCACCTGCCTCCTTTCCTTCTTTTCCTATCCATTCTGAACACCTTGTACCCAGGAATATTTAATACCCAGTCCTGCCCTTCCCTGAGCCAGGTCTCTGTTATTGTCAGCTGCTCAGTGAAATTCTTGTCCCTGGCACCAGGGAGGCAACATACTATTCTGGAGTCATGTCTATGGCTGCAGAAATGCCTGTCTGTTCCCCTAACTAATGAATCCCCTATCACTATTGCTGTTCTACTCTTCTTCCTCCCACCCTGTACATCAGAGTCACTAGTGGTGCCACAAACTTGGTTCTGACTTTATTCCTCTGAGGAACCAAAGTCCTCATCAGTATCCAAAATGGAAAATTGATATGCGATTGAGGTCCTAGGGGATTCCTGCATTACCTGCCTGGTTCCTTTGGACTGCCTGGCAGTCACCCATTCCCTTTCTGCCTGCATGCTCCTATCCTGCAGTGTGACCACCTCTCTGAATGTGCTATCCACATAGTTCTCAGCCTCTTGGATGCACCACAGTAACTCCAACCACTGATCAAGCTCCGAAACCCAAGCTCAAGTTTCTGCAGCTGGCAGCACTTCCTGAAAATGTGGTCATCTAGGACACCAGCAGTGTTGATGACTTCCCACATATTACAGGACATGCATTCCACACGACCAAGCTGCCATGCCATGTCTTATCTTTACTTCCCTTTCATTAACTTTAATGTACTTTGGCTTAATTACATTACTTTATTTTACTGGCCCTGACTTAATTTTACTCCCCTATTCCAAGTGTTTATCTTAAAACAAATAGCTACTTCTTTAAAAGATAAAACGCTTTTCTAATTTACAGATATTTAAAGACATTCCCTAACAGCAGTTTCTCACCAACCAATGAACTTTCGTTTTTCCTGTGATGTCACTCTTTTTTTTTCTTTTTCAAACCCGGTGTTCTAGAGCTGAAGCTGAAGCAGCTGGTTTGCTCTCTGCCCCTCTCCTGAATAAATCAGGCAATTAGAAAGACAAATGACTTGTTAACCTTTATTGTAAGGGGATTGGAGCACAAGAATAAAGAAGTCTTGCCATAGTTGTACGGGGTTTTTGTGAGACTATATCTGGAGTACTGTGTGCAGTAGGATGTGCATTCCCTCAAGAATCCAAAGGTTCTCTTGTAAATTTCACCCTGAACAAACCTCCCAAAATTACCCACATTCAGCTTATTCTTCAGTTCCAAAGGTTTGTCTCAACAAGTTGCCTTTACCCTGCAGCTTTTGATGCAGGAGATGGTAATGGGATGTCCTGCTGCTGAAAGGAGAAACAAGCACAAGAGCGGTGTTGATACATTAGAGATCATCCTCCCATTCATAAAGAACCTGAAACTGGATTCTACATCAGTCAGAAGAAGCTTTCCACAGCTATGAAGATGTCATCAAAGTACTTCAGAGACAGGGCCTTTGGCTCTCCGCCCATCAGGCTCAGCATTTACTGGAATGGTGACTGAAAGGTTCAGCTAGAAGCCACTTGTTTAGGCATAGAGTTATGGGTGAGGCTGAAGAGGAGAAAGTGATCTCTACAAATGTGCCCTGTGATTCAGTGTTGGCCAGTGTCTGAACACTGGTCGGCTCTGTGCCATCAACCTCTGGAGAAGGAATAATAAATTATAATGAATTGAACTTAAACAAATTGGCTTAGGAACAAATGCTGAGATTTACTGTAAACCCACCTAATAGGGTGAACCCAGTCCATAAACAACAGTGGGGATGTTTATCATCTGAGAGTGGTAGAGTTGATCATTCTATTCAGTCCATGACTCAGCATATTAGAACTTCAATGTCCTGGTTATTACAGATTGACACTTTCTTTCTTTTGCTTATTTCCTTCCTGCAGGGTCAAATTTCAACTTACATCTACATTTCAAATCTTCCCATTGTTAAATACTAGTTATCTCAGTGCAAGTTATCTTTGTGCTGTTTGGTTTCTAATATGTTTGTAACAGATCTGATGTTTTCACCTGGATTGATTGGGGATCTTCTTTTTGTTCAGAACCCAGCCCCTCAAAGCCATACATTTTCTGATCCTTTCCTTCATCTTCTCTTGCATCGAGTGAAAATTTGACGTAACAGGTCTGCAATCTCAATTCCTGGTGAAATACGGCATTTCCCCCATCTTGACAGCAAGAGGTGTTATCAAGAGAGATATTAATGAGTGTGACGGTCCATGTCATACCTCTTTACTATCACTTATTTGTCATAGAGTCATAGAGGTCTACAGCACCTTTGGCCCATCGAGTCTGTGCCGGTCAAACAAGTACCTAACTATTCTAAACAAAAACAGAATTACCTGGAAAAACTCAGCAGGTCTGGCAGCAACGGCGGAGAAGAAAAGAGTTGACGTTTCGAGTCCTCATGACCCTTCGACAGAACTTGAGTTCGAGTCCAAGAAAGTGCTGAAATATAAGCTGGTTTAAGGTGTGTGTGGGGGGGGTGGAGAGATAGAGAGACAGAGAGGTGGAGGGGGGGGTGTGGTTGTAGGGACAAACAAGCAGTGATAGAAGCAGATCATCAAAAGATGTCAACGACAATAGTACAATAGAACCCATAGGTGTTAAAGTTAAAGTTGGTGATATTATCTAAACGAATGTGCTAATTAAGAATGGATGGTAGGGCACTCAAGGTATAGCTCTAGTGGGGTTTTTTTTATAATGGAAATAGGTGGGAAAAGGAAAATCTTTATAATTTATTGGAAAAAAAAAGGAAGGGGGAAACAGAAAGGGGGTGGGGATGGGGGAGGGAGCTCACGACCTAAAGTTGTTGAATTCAATATTCAGTCCGGAAGGCTGTAAAATCCCTAGTCGGAAGATGAGGTGTTGTTCCTCCAGTTTGCGTTGGGCTTCACTGGAACAATGCAGCAAGCCAAGGACAGACATGTGGGCAAGAGAGCAGGGTGGAGTGTTAAAATGGCAAGTGACAGGGTGGTTTGGGTCATTCTTGTGGACAGACCGCAGGTGCCCAGTTTACGTTTGGTCTCTCCAATGTAGAGGAGACCACATTGGGAGCAACGAATGCAGTAGACTAAGTTGGGGGAAATGCAAGAGAAATGTTGCTTCGCTTGAAAGGAGTGTTTGGGTCCTTGGACGGTGAGGAGAGAGGAAGTGAAGGGGCAGGTGTTGCATCTTTTGCGTGGGCATGGGGTTGTGCCATAGGAGAGGGTTGAGGAGTAGGGGGTGATGGAGGAGTGGACCAGGGTGTCCCGGAGGGAGTGATCCCTACGGAATGCCGATAAGGGGGGTGAAGGGAAGATGTGTTTGGTGGTGGCATCATGCTGGAGTTGGCGGAAATGGTGGAGGATGATCCTTTGAATGCGGAGGCTGGTGGGGTGATAAGTGAGGACAAGGGGGACCCTATCATGTTTCTGGGAGGGAGGAGAAGGCGTGAGGGCGGATGCGCGGGAGATGGGCCGGACACGGTTGAGGGCCCTGTCAACGACCGTGGGTGGAAAACCTCAGTTAAGGAAGAAGGAGGACATGTCAGAGGAACTGTTTTTGAATGTAGCATCATCGGAACAGATGCGACGGAGGCGAAGGAACTGAGAGAATGGGATGGAGTCCTTACAGGAAGCGGGGTGTGAGGAACTGTAGTCGAGATAGCTGTGGGAGTCGGTGGGTTTGTAATGGATATTGGTGGACAGTCTATCACCAGAGATTGAGACAGAGAGGTCAAGGAAGGGAAGGGAAGTGTCAGAGATGGACCACGTGAAAATGATGGAGGGGTGGAGATTGGAAGCAAAATTAATAAATTTTTCCAAGTCCTGACGAGAGCATGAAGCGGCACCGAAGTAATCATCGATGTACCGGAGAAAGAGTTGTGGAAGGGGGCCGGAGTAGGACTGCAACAAGGAATGTTCCACATACCCCATAAAGAGACAGGCATAGCTGGGGCCCATGCGGGTACCCATAGCCACACCTTTTATTTGGAGGAAGTGAGAGGAGTTGAAGGAGAAATTGTTCAGCGTGAGAACAAGTTCAGCCAGACGGAGGAGAGTAGTGGTGGATGGGGATTGTTCGGGCCTCTGTTCGAGGAAGAAGCTAAGGGCCCTCAGACCATCCTGGTGGGGGATGGAGGTGTAGAGGAATTGGACGTCCATGGTGAAGAGGAAGCGGTAGGGGCCAGGGAACTGGAAATTGTTGATGTGACGTAAGGTGTCAGAGGAATCACGGATGTAGGTGGGAAGGGACTGGACAAGGGGAGAGAGAAGAGAGTCAAGATAACGAGAAATGAGTTCTGTGGGGCAGGAGCAAGCTGAGACGATCGGTCTACCGGGGCAGTTCTGTTTGTGGATTTTGGGTAGGAGATAGAAGCGTGCCGTCCGAGGTTGGGCGACTATCAGGTTGGAAGCTGTGGGAGGGAGATCCCCAGAGGAGATGAGGTCAGTGACAGTCCTGGAAACAGTGGCTTGATGTTCAGTGGTGGGGTCATGGTCCAGGGAGAGGTAGGAGGAAGTGTCTGCGAGTTGACGCTCAGCCTCCGCGAGGTAGAGGTCAGTGCGCCAGACAACAACAGCACCACCCTTGTCAGCGGGTTTGATGACAATGTCAGGGTTGGACCTGAGAGAATGGAGTGCAGTAAGTTCAGAGAGAGACAGGTTAGAATGGGTGAGAGGAGCAGAGAAATTGAGACGACTAATGTCGCGCCGACAGTTCTCAATGAAAAGATCGAGAGAAGGTAAGAATCCAGAGGGAGTGGTCCAGGTGGAGGGAGAATATTGGAGATGGGTAAAAGGATCCGTTGAACTGGGAGAGGACTCCTGCCCAAAGAAGTGAGCCCGGAGACGAAGACGGTGGAAGAAGAGTTCAGTATCATGCCGAGCCCGAAATTCATTGAGGTGAGGGCGTAAGGGTATGAAACTAAGTCCTTTGCTGAGCACTGAACGTTCAGCATCGGAGAGGGGAAGGTCAGGGGTATAGTGAATACACGGCTGGGGTTGGGATTGGAAGAAAGGGTGGGGACGGAGGGACAGACAGGGGTGGAGGGTCCTAGATGGGTGTTGACTACTCTAAGCCCATTTGTCTCCTGTTTAGCCCTGAAAATTCACTGTCAGGAAATGCACAACATCTGTAGCGCAGTCCAGGTGTTCAAAGATGAGCTGAAATAAAGGAATTGAAGAGGTCAAAGGTGGAAAATTTCTTAGGTTTATATTTTAATATTTGGAACATTCAAACACGGACCACAAGGAAATCAAAAAGTTGGATGTAAGTGGACAGGGCCTGATCACAGGAGAATATTGGAAACAAAGGTGTTTGTATCTCAAAAGGAATTAAATTTACTTCACTCAAGTGTTTCATACAGCAGCACAACACCAGGAGCCTGTGGGTAGAAAGGGACATTTTGCAAAGCCTTCATTTGCATATTTATAACTTCTAATGATATGTTGATTAGGTGTCAAGCTTATCATGACCAAAAGCTCATTTCCTTCATTCCAACTGGATTGTGTAAAGCCCAGTTAGTGCTCTCTCAGAGCCACAAGAACACACCAGCAGGGAACAGCTCCCATTGATGGCCGTGCTCCAGTTTGGTCAAAAAGGCAACAACCGAAGTCCTGGGAATGGGCTGTGTTGGACCAGGAGGCTGAAATCTTGGACTGATTCTTGGGGCTGAATTTTTTTGGCCTGGTATTGACAGGCTTGGAGGTGTGGGGGCTGGAAATATAGGAGGAGCTGTGTCAGGATTAGTTTGCTAATGCAGTCCTGCTACCGGGGAACTTTATCGGGGTTGGGTTGGGATGCCCTTCTGATTGATGCTGGCAGCCCAAAAGCTGGGATTTCCCAGGCCCATTGTGGTGGCACCCACCGTGGGAAATTTGGCGGCCCAGCCGAAAGTCCATGGACTTTTGGCAGGACTGGACAATCCCAGCAGTGGGCAAGAGTGGAAAATCTCGTCCCAAGAGTCTGCAGAATGGCAAGCACGGAGGCAGCAAACTATGAGGTTGCCTCTAAAAAGATTGTGCTGCTGATTTTGCTTGCCCAACATTGAGGTCCTGAACCCTCTAGGAATACCTAGCCCCTTGGATCAGAGGTCTCATGGAGAGGGAAGTGGCACTCAGGGTGGAATCATCCCACATTTGCACTAAGTGCAGTAGTGGGTGGGAAAAAGGACTTTTTACCTGCTGGCTGCAATGGCGGGTTTTCACATCGTATCATCTCAATCCCGCATTCCTGGGAAACACACCATTTCACTGGTGAGCGGCATCTGATTTGCCCACTACGCCACTTGCCTTCCACCAATCTGTACACTTTTCCTGCAATTGAGAGTGAATTTAGAACAATGCTCTAGATTAACTTAGTCAATTCCACTTCCTGTCATATATCCTCCTTTCATGGTTGCAGATACTGAGGGCATAATTTTCCAGGCCCACTGGCTTCAGGTATCATGGCAGATGTGTGGACAATATGGCAGGAAGGCCAAAAATCGGTTTCATGACATCACGACAAACCAGCTTACAATTGTCCGCTCTGTCTGTCAATGGCGGGCCGCATTTCACCTCACCGTCACCTCACTGTTTCCTCACACTGGGTGCCATATTTAAACTGCAGCCACATGCACACCTCTCAGTGCTTCCAGCCCATGACTGCTGCACAGAAGACATGGCCTTGAAAGTCAAGAAGACTGCAGGCCCGTCCAGCCCCCACCGCAATTCAGTGACGCATCCCTGCGACGCCTTCTGGACACAGATTGAGCCCGTCACAATGTACTCTACCACTTCTCTGGCTGCAGGAGGCCCATCACTGTTGCCACGCTGGCTTGGGAGGCGGTGGCAGTGGTGGTCAGTGCCAATGCTGCACAGAAGAGGTTGACTATCCAGTGCAGGAAGAGGATGAATGATCTCATCTATGCTGCGAGGGTAAGGCAACCTTCTCATCACTCTGAATTCACACACTCAAGCCCATCACACATTCACTGGCATCTCACTCACTGTCAGCTCAAGGGACATCACAACCCACTCTCTCACACACATCCTCACATCTCCATCTGGCCTCCTTTCCTCTGGAGACTGCCTCCACAGTCCTCACTCACGGGAGGCCACTTGCACAGATCAACATGTGTCTCCACACATACCCTGGGGTATCCCTTCCCCAGTAATGCCCTTGTCTTGCAGCCTCTTCCCTTGCCTGAGGTTACTTCTCCCCCTCCTCCAAGCAAGCCATAGCCCTGCAACCATTGAAAAACCTTAAAGCTGGTCTTGTAAGTAGAGTCCTGCCCATGAGCCCCCCACTAAAAGTGATGCGGTGCTGCCTGCAAAGCCTGGAGCTGATGACGACGAGCGCTGCCTGAAGCAAGGTAGGCAAACCAGCCTCAAAGCTCCAAGTGAAGTGCAGCTCACCAGGTGCGCTTCACGTATGTTCAGTTGTGGAACATGTCAGCGAGATTCTCAGATGATCAAGCGTGGGGGGGGGGGGGGGCTGGGGGGGGAGGGGGGTGGGTGTGGGGGGAATGATTCCGGTGTTAGGCTTATAATGATATACAGATGTATTACAATGAAGTCCCTGACGTGTGACGGCCTGCCATTGACAATTGCAAAACAAAAAATAAAAAATACCTGGAAAAACTCAGCAGGTCTGGCAACATCAGCGGAGAAGAGTACAGTTGACATTTCGAGTCCTCATGACCCTTCAACAGACAATTCCCCTTCAACAGACAATGACCCTTCAACATTGATAATTGCAAACTGGTTTCAAACGTCATGAAACTGATTTTTGTCTGCTCATGCCCACCATGACGCCCAACGCCAGCAGGCATGGAAAATTCTGCCCTAAGGATCTGCAACCATGAAATGAGGGATAAATGACAGGAATTGGAATTGACTAGGTTAATCAAAAGCATTGTTCTAAATTCAGCCACAATTGCAGGAAATGAGTACAGATTGGTGGAAGGCAAGTTCAGGGCTAAGATCAGGAAGAAATTATTCAGACAAACAATGATAAAGGTGACGGATTCTCTTGATGGAATGCTGGGAATTTGATAGGATTGGAACAAAGTTCAAGTGGTGCTGGTTTGCAGTAGGATATTGCAACTTCCTCTGTTACTGAAACCATTTTATTCCCTCTTACAGGAAGGAACATCAGAGGCAAAAAGTAGCAAGCTCATCAGGAGTATCAAGTGATGAGATCATCGGGGCTATAATTGGAAAAGGCATCATAGGCAACAGTTGGAAATGACTTCATGAACTAGTTAAGTGCAGATAAAGCTCCCTCAGAAAGGTATCATTGGAAATTGGAGCACAGGTCAAATGTAGTGTATAAATCCTTCTTGCACAGCTGTTAAACAATCCCTGCACCGGGATTTGTGCTGATTCTATACCGAACAAAGCCTCCATTGACCATTTCCATGATAGGTACAGCATGGGTTAGGTACAAAGTTCCTTATACAATGCCCTTATCAAATAGTCAGATGTCAGGGCTGATTTTCATCTTATGTCAACAATTCATATCTTCCCATTGATTAATCTTTGGTGCTAATTATCTTTGAGCTGTTTCCAATCCCTTTGTAACAGGCCTCTTATGTGTTAATCTAGATTGGCTATTAATTCTCTTGGCCTACAGACATTCCGAATTACACCTGGTCAACAAACATTTTTGACACATGTATCTGGTATGACTGTCATTTTCTGGGCAACCTCATTTTGTTTAGAATTCAGTTCCTTAAAGCTTTTGTGTTTTCTGGTTCTCTCCTTCACTATCTATTGTGTCAAGTGACTATTTGAACCAACAGACCTGCCATTATCTCCCTCTGTGGGGGAAATCCATCAGTTCCCTATCTGCACTTCAGCAAAAACTGTGGGAAAAATGGAAGTTGTTCTTACATCTTTGCTGTCACTCACTTGTCTTTTGTACAGTTCCCGAAGTGTGCTACCAGGACAATATCTATAGGGACAGTTCTAGTCTGCAAATGAGCTGAAATAAATAAATTGCAGAGATCAAAGGTGGAAAATTCCTCACGTTTGACATTGCAAAATGCTTTTGTGTCATATGCACTCAAATGTTTGATACAGTAGCACGATGGCAGAAACCTGTGGGTAGGAAGGGATATTGGTTCATGAGAGGGGAAAGTTAGAAAGTTAACAAGAAAGGACAAGGCTACAATGCAGCTTAGCAAAACAGGTAATCATAACCATGGTATGAGAGGAAGGGACAGAGTATACAAACATAAGAATATATTGGCAAACAAAGTTGGAGTAGGGCAAATGGTAAAATAACAGATTTAAAGGCTCCTTATCATGAATGCTGTGCGTATTCAGGTAAGATGGATGAATTGATAGCACAAATAGAAGGGGAGGAAGAAAAGAAGGAAAGGGTAATTCTGTTAATAAAGGATGAAATCAATAGAATAATGAGAAAGGATCTTGGCTCTGAAGATCAATGTGTAGAATCAGTTTGGTGGAGATAAGATAGGTCACTTGTGGGAGTAGTTTATAGGCTTCCTAACAGTAGCTACACTGCAGGACAGAGAATACAAGAATATAATGGGCTTATAAGAAAGGAACTGCAATAATCTTGGGTGATTTTAATTTTCATATAGATTGGACAAATCAAATTGGCAACGGTAACCTTGAGTTCATAGAGTGTATTCTGGACTGGGGACAGGCTAGTTTAGTTCTGGTAATATGTAATTAAATAATGCTCTATGCAAGAATTATCATAATGTGTTGGAATTTCACATTCAGTTTGAGAGTGAGAAATGTGTCTGATATTAGTGTCTTAAACTTAAATATAGACCATTATAAAAGTATGAAGACAGAATTGGCTACAGTGGACTTGGAAAATAGATTAAAGGGTAAGATGGGAAATAATCCAGACATTTAAGGAGATCATTCAAAATTTATAGTGGGACACAGTTTTAGAAAAAAGGGTCTCCCATTTAAGGTGGAGATAAGGAGGAATTTCTTCTCTCAGAGCATCATTAATCTTTGGAATTCACTAGCCCAGAGAGATGTGGGGGCTGGGCCATTGAATATATTCAAGGCTGAGTTCGACAGATATTGATCTAAAAGGAAGTCAAGGTTATGGTTGTGCGGGATAGGGTACGAACATACATACGAACATACACACGGAGTAGGAAAAGGGGTTGGCCACTCCGCCCCTTGAGCCCGCTCCGCCATTCAATAAGATCATGTCTGATCTGAATGTAGCCTCAACCCCACATTCTTGTCTACCCCTGAGAACCTTTCACCCCCTTGTTAATCCAGAATCTATCTGGCTCTGCCTTAAAATTATTCAAAGACTCTGCTTCCACCGCCTTTTCAGGAAGAGTGTCCCAAAGACTCACCACCCTCAGAGAAAAAATAGTCTCATCTCTGTCTTAAATGAGCGAACCCTTATTTTTAAACAGTGACTCCTAGTTCTAGATTTTCCCACAAGAGGAAACATCCTCTTCACATCCACCCTGTCAAGACCTCTCAGGATCTTAAAAGTTTCAATCAAATTGATTCTTACTCTTCTATATTCCAATGGATACAAGCCTAACCTGTCCAACTTTTCCTCATAAGACAACCTGCCCATTCCTGGTATTAGTCGAGTAAATCTTCTTTGAACTGCTTCTAACGCATTTTCATCTTTCCTTAAATAAGGAGGGCAGTACTGTACACAATACTCCAGATGTGGTCTCATCAGTGCCCTGTACAATTGAAGCATAACCTCCCTACTTTTGTATTCAATTCCCCTTACAATAAATGATAACATTCTATTAGCTTTCTAATTACTTGCATACGAGCCTTTTATAATTCGTGCACTAGGACACCCAGATCCCTCTGAATCTCAGAGCTCTGTAACTATCACCATTTAGATAATACACTGCTTTTTCATTCTTCCTGCCAAAATGAACAATTTTACATTTGCCCACATTATACTTCATTTGCCAGATCTTTTCCCATTCACTTAACCTATGTATGTCCTTTTGTAGCCTCCTTATGTCATCTTCACAATTTACTTTCCTACCTATCTTTGTGGCATTAGCAAATTTAGCAACCATTCCTTAGGTCACTCCATCTAAGTCATTTATATAAATTGTGAAAAGTTGAGGTCCCAGCAAATTCCTGTAGCACACCACCCATCACATCTTGAAAAAGACCCATTTATGCCAACTCTCTGCTTCCTGTTAGCTAGCCAATCTTCTATCCGTGCCAATATGTTACTCCCTACACCATGAGCTGTTATTTTCTGCAATAACCTTTGATGTGGCACTTTGTCAAATGCCTTTTGAAATCTACGTACATACACTACATCCACCTGTTCCCCTTTATCCACAGCACATGTGCCTCCTTCAAAGAACTCCAAAAAATTGGTTAAACATGATTTCCCTTTTACAAAACCATGTTGGCTCCACCTGATTGCCTTGATTTTTTCTAAGTGCCTGCAATAACATCTTTAGTACTAGCTTCTAACATTTCCCTGTGACAGATGTTAGGCTAACTGGCCTATATTTTGCTGCTTTTTGTCTCCTTCCCTTTTTGAATAAATGAGTTACATTTGCTATTTTTCAACCTAATAGAACGTTTCCTGAACCTGAGGAATTTTGGATAATTAAAGCCAATGCATCAACTATCTTACTAGCTACTTCTTTAAAGAACTTTGGGTGAAGTCCATCCAGACCTGGGGATTTGTCAGCCCACAGCCTCAACAATTCGCTCAATACCACTTCCCTGGTGATTGTAATATTCTCCGAGGTCCTCCCTCCCTTCCATTTTCTGATTTACAGCTTTTTCCAGGATGGCACTTGTGTCCTCTATAGTGAGGACCGAGGCAAAATACCTGTTTAATTCATCCGCCATCTACTTTCCATTATCAATTCCCCAGATGCACTTTCTATAGGACCAACGCTCATGTTGTTAACTCTTTTCTTATATAAATATCAATAGAAACTCTTACTATTCATTTTTATATTACTAGCTAGTTTTCTCTCATACTCTAATTTTTCTCTTTATTAATATTTTTGTCATTCTTTGCTGTTCTTTATATTCTTCCCAATCTTCTGACCTGCCATCCATCTTTGTGTCTTTTTTAAATTTAATACTGTCTTTAATGCTGTCTTTAACTTTTTTAGTTAACCACAGATGGTGGGCCCTCCCCTTTGAATTTTTCTTCCTCATTTGAATGTATCTATTCTGTGTATTCTGAAATATCCCTTTAAATGTCTGCCACTGAACCTCTATTGACCGATTTAACATTATTTACCAGCTCACCTTAGCTAGCTCTACTTTCATGTCCTCATAATTGCCCTTATTTAAGTTTAAAATACTAGTCTTGGGTGCACTCATTTCTCCCCCAAAATGAATGTAAACTTCAATCATATTACAATTGCTGCTACCTTGAGGTGCCTTCACTAGGAGGTCACTAATTGATCCTATCTTGTTGCTTAGTACCAGGTCTAATATAGCCAGAACATACTGTTCTAAGCAACTATCCTGAAAACATTCTATAAACTCTTCATCTACGCTTCTGATTTTTCCAGTCTATATGTAGATTAAAATCCCCCATGATTATTGCTGCACCCTTCTAACAAGCTCCCATTACTCCTTCTTTTATATTGTGTCCTACTGTGTAGTTACAATTAGGAGGCCTTTACATCACTCTCACAAGTGACTTCTTGCCTTAAAAGCAAAAATCTGCAGATGCTGGAAATCCAAAACAAAAATAAAAATACCTGGAAAAACTCAGCAGGTCTGACAGCATCTGCGGAGAGGAACACAGTTAATGTTTCGAGTCCATATGACTTCTTACCTTATAATTTCTCAATTCAACCCAAACCGCTTCTACATCCTGGTTTCCTAAACTTAGGTCATCCCTCTCTAATGTACTAATATCATCATTAATTACCAGAGCCTCCCCTCCACCTTTTCCTGGCTTCCTGTCCTTCCTAAATGTCACGTATCCTTCAATATTCAGATCCCAAATTATGTCCTCCTGTAGCCATGCCTCTGTAATAGCTATCAGGTCATACTTATTTATTTCTATTTGCACTATCAATTCATCTGTTTTTTTCAATTGCTTTGTGCTTTTAGATACGGAGCCTTTAGTTTTGTCCTTTATTTATTTTTATAGTGCCTAGTCTTATCTGCTGATTTACTCTTAGATTTGTACTCATCTCATTGTCCTTTCCTGTCACAGTCTGTCATTTCCCATATTAATACCTGTCTCTTGCCTTGTCTCTAATCTTTGGGGGTTTATATCTTCCCAAATTTGATCCCTTACCCCCACTATTCAGTTTAAAACTCTCTCTACTTCCCTAGTTATGCAGTTCGTGAGGACACCGTTCCAACGGTACAGATCCCACTTTCCCCAATACATGTGCCAGTGCCCCACAAACCAGAACCCACTTCTCCCACACTGTCTTTGAGCCATGCATTAATTTCTCTAATCTTATTTGTCCTAGACCAATTTGCACGTGGCTCAGGTAATAATCCAGAGATTGTGACCTTTGATGTTCTGCTTCTTAATTTGGTGCCTAGCTCCTCATACTTACTATGCAGAGCCTCCTTCCTCCCCCCCCCCATTACAATTTCCTCTCCAGCCCTTAGCAGATGTCCCAAACTCTGCCACCGGGCAGGCAACACAGCGGTCTGGACTCTCACTCTTTGCGACAGAGAACATTGTCAATCCCCCACACTATACTGTCCCCTACTACCACTAAGTTCTTTTTTGCTCCCCCCACTTGGGTGGCTTCCTTACCATGGTACCATAGTCAGTTTGTTCATCCACCCTGCAGTCCCTGCTCTCATCCAAACAAGCTGAGAGAACCTCAAACCTATTGGACAATTGCAGAGGCTCACACTCCTGCACCTTTGCCCTCTGGGTCTCCTTACCTGCCTCACTCACAGTCACACCTTCCTGGCCCTGACCACTAATCAAATCAGAAGACCCTATCCTAAGTGGTGTTGCAGAGTCTGCAGCTCAGCCTCCAGCTGAATGACTGAGCCGAAGTTCCTCAAATTGCAAACATTTACTGCAGGCGTGTTTGCTCATGATCACAATGTTATCCATAAGTCCCACATGCTGCAGCCTTGACACAACACCTATCCTGCCATCCTTAATGCATTAAAAAAAATAATTTTATTAATCACTTAGTTATATATTTTTATAAAATATTTTATTAAATTTAAACCTAATAGAATGGAACCAGACACTCACCGAGCAGCTAGCCTCTTGCCCTGTAGTAGGGCAAGAACCAATTCCTATGGGGTGAGAAAGATAGAAAAAGGAAACAAACACCTTCTTCGACCAACTCCCCCTCTCACCAAACTCCAAGTCTTCAGTCAGTTAGCTCATCTGCACTCTGTTTGCCAAGGTTGCACTCAAGGACCCTGAATTTATGGTAAGCTGAATTGGAGCTACAGTAACCAGATTCAACCAGTGAGCTAATTAACTCCTCAGCTCCTTCAGCTAAGAGTGAGTTTACCCTGTCTAAACTGCAAGATAGAAAGAACTTAGCCTCTTGCACAAGGACTTTCCAGTTACTGCCAATTAGAGACTAGATTAGATTTTAACAGCAAAATTTAGGAACAAAATTAACACTTATAACTCCCCCTCTTAGCAAACTCCAAGTCTTCACTCAGTTACACTCTGCGGGGCGGGGGAGGGAGGTGGGCGAGCAGGAAATTGGAGTTAAAATAAAAATCAGATTAAAAGGCTCAAAGGGCCTATTCCTGCTCCTATTTATTATGTTCCTTATCAGGAAAATAGCCCATTCCCTTCATTCCAAGCAATGCTGAAGTATATGGTCTTACTGAAACAGTCCGTGTCGATATGTATGATACCATTCAGGCTTGGGCTGATAAGTAGCAAGTAATAGTCACGCAACACAAACGCCAGACAACGATTAACTCCAACAAGATGGAATCAACCATTGAATCTAACATTCAATGGCATTATCAATGCTGAACCCCCCAGTGTCAACATTGTGGAGTTTGCCATTGACCAGAAACTGGATCAGTCATATAAATACTGTGACTACAATAGCAGGTCAGGGGCTGGGAATTCTGAGGCAAGTCACTCATTTCCTGACACCTCAAAGCCTGCCCAGAACAAGCCAGGGGCGTGATGGAATACTCTCCACTTGTCGGGATAAATGCAGCTCCACCAACACTCAAGAAGCTTGATGCCATCTAGGGTGAAACAGCCCACTTGATTGGCAGCTCTTAAACATTCACTCCCTCCCCCACCAACTCTCTTCAGTGTGTACCATGTATAAGATGCACTGCAGCAGCTCATCAAGGCTCCTTTGACAGCACCATCCAAGCCCATGATCTCTACCACCTAGAAGGACAAGGGAAGAAGATGCAAAGGAACACTACCACATGCAAGTTCTCTTCCAAGCCACATATATTGCTGTTCTTTCAATGTCACTGGGCCAAAATCTTGAAACTCTCTTCCTAACAGCAGTGTCATGTACCTACACCATAAGGACTGCAGTGGTTCAAGAAGGCAGCTCAAAACCACCTTCAAGGGTAATTAGGGATGGGTAATAAATTCTGACCTAGCCAGTGATGCCCACATCCCATGAAAGAATACATTTTTAAAAAGTAGACTGAAAGGAGCACAGTCATGTCATCTCTTAGTGCGACAAGAAAACAGCATAGAGGAGCTTCCATTGAGGGCTGTGCTCAGATTTGATGACAAGGACCTGGGAGTGGTGCTGAAATGGCCAGGAGGCTGACACTGGGTGACAGAGCACTGTTTTCAATTCAGGCATAATTACAGGAACAGTGTACAAACTGGTAGAAGCAAAGTTCAGGACCTCAGGAAGGAATTCTTCAAACTGTGATCGAGGTGGGTTACAGCAGGATTTTCTTTATCAATGCTTGGGCAAGTTTCGGACTGATTAGGGACTGAATAGAACCTCCTCTTCATTGACCCAGGTCATCGGTTTTGGTATCAGAGATGCCATTTCTTGCATGCTTAGAGTCATCTGCAGTATGGTTTAATGTGGCTGTGGAGCTCAATTGTAGGTCTGCAAGGCTTTCCACAGTGTGGGCAAAAATTAATTCCATGATTTTGTTGGGATCACCTGGTCTTTCTAGCTTGTCTTTTGTTCTTAGCTGCCTGTATTTTCAAAGGAAGCAACGCCATTACTGGAGATTACTCCCAGGTAGTTCTTTTCCCAGTCCATGGTGGACATGTTACATTTCCTGAGGTTTGTCTTCAAGGAGTCTTTCAACCTTAATCTCAGCCTACCTTACAGCTAGTGTCCAGGTTTTAGTTGTGAATACATGACTGCATTAGGGATTTTAGGACTTTATCATGCTACAGCTGGGCTCTGATAATGAGAGTGCTTCAATTCCAGACAATTCTGCTCATTGAAGTCTTCGCCAATTTGTCCACCCATTTCATGCCCATGATGTTCCGAATGTATCTCATATGGAACTTGTCCAACAGCTTACTATGTTTGGAGTAGGTAGTCTATGGGCAGGGTTTTACTGTCGGCAAGCGGTGGGGGGGGGCTCTCTCGCCGACACGTAAAATGACACGCGGTGATGTCGGGCGGAACTCCCGACATCACTGCACCCCATTTAAATTTTCAGGAAGGCGGGGGTGCAGCAAAATCAGCTGCGCGCCCACCGACCTGTCAATGGCCAATTGAGACCATTGACAGATCAATTAAAGTAATTAGTGGACCTGCCCGTCCAACCTTAATGTTGGCGGGCAGGCCAGGCGCCCCGGCGGGAAGTAGAAAAAAACATGAAACTTCATCCACAGGCAGGATGAGGATTCATGTAGGGTTTTAAAAATTTTAATGAAGTTATTTTGGAAATTATGAACATGTCCCAACTCATATGACATTGTCACATGAGGGGACATGTAAGGGAAATTTTTTTTTCTATTTTTAATATTTTTGAAAGTAGAGGCAATCTCCCTGAGGCCTTAATTGGCCCGCCCACATAAAATGGCACCACGCCTCCGATCGGGGGCGCCAATCGGAAGCACGCCCACACGCGCCGGACCATCAACTCCCCCCGCAACGGGGGGAGAATTCTGCCCTATGTCTCACAGGCATATATGCTGTAGGTATTTCCACAACTTTGTACACGGCAATTTTTGTAAGTTTGATACCTTGTTTCTTCCACAGTCTCTTGCTTAAAAGGGTAAATGCTGCACTTGCCCTGACAATTCTATTTGCCACCTCTCTGTCAATGCGGACATTTCTGGAGAAAGTGCTTCTGAGATAGGTGAAGTTATCCACAGCCTTTAGGGTTGTGTCATTGATAGTAGGTGGACTACAGTTAGAATTTGGTGGTGGTATCTTTGTCTTCCGAAGCTGATGGTTGGCTATAATTGTCAGCCACTTTTGAAAATCAGTCCACGCTCACAGTATGGCATGAGGGCACAGTCATTGGCAAACAACAACTCCTGTATCATCTCAGATAGCTTAGTTGAGGTTTTCAATCATTGACTTCGTTCAGCATTGACTTGAAGCTTTCTGGTATGTTTGGTCCACAATGTATCTTGCATCCTATGCAGCTGCAGTTGCAGGTTCCTTTTGCTCCGCTGGAGTGATTTCTTAGCAGCAGATGCAATTTTGTTTTCCAGCCATGCTGCATTTTTCTCCTGTAGCAGTTCTTTAATGTGATCATTTTCTTCAAACCAATCTCAATGGTTTCCTCGCTTTGTTCCCAGGACATTGCTGACAGCTCCAGAACGGTTAATTTGAAGGTTGACCATGGCCGCTTCAACATTATCATTTGGGCTTTCTCTACAGCTGTTCCTCATGGGTGGAACTTTATGGCCCTGTTGTGGTGGGGCGGGGCTGTAAAATAAGCTGAGCCATTCAAAAGCCCATTGCCTTCGGTGGGAGTGGAAAATCCCATCAATAGGAGGGGCCATAAATTTTCACCCCAATTCTGAGCCTGAATTGTTTGCAGTATTCTGTGGGTGCCAGTTTCTACACATCCAGCTCTCTTGGAGGGCGAGTGCATGCTAGTCTTCATTTCAGTGAAATAGTAAATTTCATCTTGGACTGTTATATCATGTGCTCTGTAGAGCGCTTTTCTCATAATCCCGATGATCATAACATCTTTCATGTGGCTCTGCCAAGTGATGATAAAGTCAGTCTGATGCCCTTGTTTTTTTGTACTTTACCTCCTGCTTAAAGATAGTATTGATGATTGACGTATCCCAGCTGCTGCAGAGACTCAGGAGCATCATGCCATTGCTGTTGCTCTTCCTCAAACTTTGGTACCCCAGGACACCATCCCAAGCCTGATGATTAGCTCCGACTCTTGCACTGAAGTCACTCATCACAATTTGTTTGTCCTCCTGCAGAGTATTTGCAATAGCCCTGTCTTTGTCCTTGATATCATCAGGATTAGTCATTGTTGGAGCATATGCACTGATGATTGTTATATACTAGTCCTTTGCAAGAGGTAGGCATTGAGTCATGAGGCTATCCATTATACTCCGAGGGAGGGTATACAAACTTTTTGTGATGTCAGACTTGAAAGCAAAGCTGACAGCTGCCTCTCACCTCTCGCTCTTTGGCTTGCCAATCCAGAAGAATGTGTCATCTGCCAATAGCTCTGTTAGCTGGCCCTCCTCTGCTAGGCAAATGTCGCTTAAAGCAGCAATGCCAATATTATATCGCAATAGCTCTCTGCCAACCAGGGCAGCTCTGTGCTAGACTCAGGAGCTGTTGCTTTTATCAGGTAGTGTTTGTAAGTTCCAGGAAGCTAAGGAGAACTCACTTTTCTTCTTCTTTTTGTCTTACCCGGAATATGTTGTGGTGTGTGGGTGAATACTAAAAGAATGCATTTTGGGATATAATGGGATATGTGTGAAGGAGTTAGTAAGGTATGCATGCAAAGAACATCTGCGCATGTGTTGATTACAGAGGAGATGGACTGCACTTGGTTAGCCCAATGTCTCTGTATTGCACATCTGTTCCTGGTGGCTTAACAAGTCAAGACTGAAGATGTGATCAACTGCAGTGGGTGATCCATAGCACCTTCTGTGCCTGTGCTGATGAACTTTACAGCTATCCACACAGGTGTGCTGCGATACGTTCAATCTAGGCAATCTAAGTTGGAGCTTAGAAGATTAAGAGTTGACTTTCTTGAAACATATAAGATCCTGGGGGTCTTGACAGGGTAGATGTGGAAAGGATGTTTCCTCTTGTGGGAGAATCTAGAACTAGGGGTCACTGTTTAAAAGTAAGGCGTCGCCCATTTAAGACACAGATGCTTAGAAATGATTTCTGTCAGAGGGTTGTGAGCCTTTGGAACACTCTTCCCCAAAAGCACGTGGAAAGAGAGTCTTTGGATATTCTTAAGGCAGTGCTAGATAGATTCTTAGCAATGGGGTGAAAGGTTATTGGGGGTAGGTGGGGATGTGGAGTGGGGTTACAACCAGATCAGCCATGGTATTACTGAATGACAGAGCAGGCTCAAGGAGCCGAGTGGCCTACTCCTGCTCCTAACTCATATTACCTCTGCTACATCAATCAAGGCAGTTTTCTGCCTTGCAAGAGCAGTTACGTGGAGCCAGTGGTGACAGCTGGGTGGATGTTGAGGACCAGTTGCGGTTAACCATCCAGCTATGAAGTCGGGTGCAGATGACTCTTGCAGAAAGGATGACATCTGACACACACCTCACACACCTCAGGGCTGGTACAGCACACCAAGGAAATTTTCATCTAGAGTGTCACAAATGTTGTTCCAGTGCAGGTACAGCATGAATAAGTAAAACTCCAGGTACTCTCCCATCAAACACTGCCAGGACAGGATATCATCAGCTAGACAGAGATTAAAATTCCCTCTCAATTTCACATCAATCACTTCCAGGACAAAAATTACATGGATTAGATTGACAGTAAAATTATTTCAACATTGATTCATTGAACAGAGCCAACTCAGATAGAAGTGTCTTTAAAGCACTGTTCATGGGCCAAGAGTTCTACCTCGCTCAGCCCACCCACTGCCTCTAAAGTTTTTTTTATTCATTTATGCGATGTGGACAGCCCTGGCTGGGCCAGCATTTATTGCCCTTGAAAAAGTGGTCTTGAACCACTGCACTCCATGTAGGTACACCCACAGTGCCATTAGGAAGGGAGCTCCCAGGATTTTGACCTAGGTCAATGTCAGGTGGTCTCACTAAGTATTGGAAGGGCTGAAGCCATTGGTCCAGATTTAGTGGTAATAAAAGTGCTAAAACTGTCAGCTTTTGCAGTCTTTACAATTGTGAAACTAACAGCAACTTCTGATGCCTGCAATTGAAATCCAGAAGTTACCGTCAGTGATTCTCTACTCCTCTCCTCGATGTGCTTTTGAAGTCCCCACAGAAGAGAATCTTAGAGATCACTTGATTTGATGTGAGCTTCTGCTATAAAAATTCTTGAAAAAGTTACAGCTTTTTAAATTATGTGTAACATTATGAAGTCATAATTATTGCTGAACAACCACGCTGACTCTGAGAAGCTAATTTTATAGTAGTGGACTCTCAAATTTCTCCATAATGATCCAATAAATCTGGACTTCAAACAATAAAAGAAAATTGCAAGTTTGTTTCTGATATTTCAGTTTCAATTTAATCCCATGTGCATGTCGCAATCTTTACTTTGCTCTCTGTAAAATAATTAAAAAGTCAAGGACAATCCGTGCATTTTACTTACTGGTCTGCAGTCTTTGAGATTCTTCAATGTGATTGGCTGCTTAGCCAGCTTGAAGATATTACTATTGCTGGATGCGAGATCCATTTGAGCTGATGCCAGAATGAATTAATGGCAGGAAAGGTGAAATCCACACCACAGAGATCAATTCCGTCAAGGTCAATTGTGAGTGCCATCACTTTACCATGATCGCAAAATTCAAGCCAAAGTCTTCAGGCCCTGCCACAAACTCTGCTCCCTAGCTACTGATTTTACCCCATCTCTCTGGCAACCATCTGAGGTTGAACCAGTCTGTTTGCATCCTTGGGTGTTGTATTTGGCCCTGAAATGAGCTTCTGACTAATTAAGCCTGCCTAACTATCACCAAGCCTCCCTATTTCCACCTCTGTAGCATTGCCCCTCCCTCAGCTCATTTACTGTTGAATCCCTCATTCATGCATTTGTTACTTCCAGACTTGACTATTCCAATGCAGTCCTATCTGGAGTTCCATATTCCACCCTCCATAAACTTAAGCTCATCCAAAACTCTGCTGCCTGTATCTTAACACATAGCATTCACCCATCACCCTGAGCTCGCTGGCTCACATTGCCTCCTGGTTAAGTAACAGCCGAATTTTAAAATTTACATCCATATTTTCAAATATAGCTTTCCATGCAAATATATGCTACCTTTACAAATTGAAAATCATCTTTGCAGTTCCAAGTGCACAAGTGTGATAATTAGAATAGATACTTGATTTGAATCAAGTTCGGTTAAATCTGTGCCAGCCTAATTCTTCATGGCTTACATGCATCAGAATAATTTCTATTTTGCTGGTATGTGCTGCATAAATGCTTATTTTAATGGTTTTAAAGTGTTATCTGTTCATCATTAACATTTAAATAGGTGTTTTTCTCCATTACACCTCAAATGTTGCAAGTTAGTGAGAGCAGCTTGTTTAGGCTGTTACCATGAATAACTCATCCTCATTGCATTCATTGCCTAAAGTTTGCAAAACTGAGAAACTGAGTCAGAAATTGAACAATTATCATACTCCTCAGTCAGCTTTGAGCCACCATATATTTTATTGGTGCAGGAAGTATTAATACTGCATCTTGTTTCAGATGTCAAGCAGCCTCTGAGCTCATGGTTATAACGCATGGCTTAAAATCTTGAGGCCCTATGAAAATTTCAAAAATGCTGATTGATGGAAAAGTGCACATGTGATAAGGTTGAAGAAATAGGAATACAGCAACTGAAGAAAGAATTTGATATAAATTTAGCTTTGCTGCCCAACCTTTTCTAATGTTTGCATTTTGCATCTTACATGGGTAATTTCCACAGTAGCGACAATCAACGGTTTTCCATTTACAGACATCTGCATTATACCATATTCCATTACAGCTGTAACATGTTTTAAAGTGAGTACACCCTGATTTTACTATTCTAACTTCGGCATCGTTAGAATGTGCTTTCAAACCTCCAGCTTCTTTCTCTGCCATTCCTATACTTTGCACAATCTTGAACACTTTCTTCAGTGTCAACACTTGCTCCGCCAACAATCTACGCTGAATTCTTTCATTTCTTAGTCACAAACCAAGCGATTATGCAACACTTCTTCCAGGTAACCTTTAAAGTCACAATGTTCTGCTGATTTTCTCAACTTAGCCAGGAACTGGGAAACTGACTCACTCTCATGCTATTCTCTTCAGTGAAACTTAAATCCCTTGGCAATAATTGCTGGTCTGGGATCAAAGCGCTTTTTCAAAATGTCCACAAGCTCTTTAAAGCTTTTATCTGCTGGCTTGTCAGGAGCAATGAGATTTCGCAGTAAAGTGAAATTTTTCATTCCGATGACAGTAAGAAACACTGAGGCCTGCTTTTCCTCTTCAATCTCATTCACAGTGAAAAACAGTTCCGTTTGCTCGACATAAACTACAAAGTCCATAGTAGCTGGATCAAAAGCCTCAAAGCCCCTGATAATGATGATCCCACTCTTGTTATGTCACCACTTAACAATTAAGAACACACACACACACACACACACACACACACACACAGCTATCTGCTTCTGAACCCCAACTTCTGTAAAGAATAGAAGGTTCCATTATTCCTTATGCTACGCCAGAGGGCAATAGGTCTGGGATTTAGCACACCCTACTGTCAGGTTTTTTATGTAACATTTCTTTTTAACTAAAATGTCCTTTTACAAAAAACATAAACATTAAACATGACACTGCTCACTTTTGATTTTAATGGAAGCGGGGCGAGGACTGGACAACCAATCCATTTGCAAGAACTGGGTGGGTCATTTCAATATTATAATGGTGCTGCCTGCTTTCATGTTAACAGTCAGTCTATTTTTGACAATATTTCCCAGGCCACGGGAAAACCGCACCTGATAGGGAGAGAGATGAATGGGATCCATGAGGTTAGTGTCTTACGGCATTGTTGGTGGGCCAAGAGGAGAAGGAATGTTTGCTCCAGGCCCAAAGTAGAAACCATTCCTCCACACCAGTGATGTGTTTTCCCTCATCCAACCACCATCTCCTCCCCCATCTATTTGCTCTCCCCGGCCATCATGAGGCCCAGGATCAATACACCAGAAATTGAGAATAAACTGTGCCTGCCCCCCTCCTCCAGTATTGTGATTCACCACAATCTCCCTCACTCCCTCAGTGCACCTACCTACTCTTGTAGACTTCAGTCTTGTGAAGCAGGCTTCACACCCCTCAGGACTCTATCCTGTCACTCACGCTGCCTGTGGGCAAGAATATGACAGATAATACTTCAGACCTTCAGACCAACTTGGCAGTTAAAAAACTCCAGGACATTTAGGAATCCTGCTTCCTGACCTCATAACAGATCCCATATACACTCTCATCCAGCCTAAAATCCAGCTCCTCCCAGGGTGATATCTGCCTGATGGGGTGTAACCAGGGATACAAACCTATGTCCAGGTGACAGCACAGAAGTCCAGCAGCCAATCACATAGGAGGCATGAATGATGTCACAAAACAACTGAGGCCCCTCCCACTTGGTGTCACAGTCACATGATCAGGCTCTGCTCTAGCATGTTGGTTCATTACCTCTGCCACCACGGATAAGTAGTTTTGTTCCTGTTTGTTGTTCTAAAGATGTGTTATATAAAATATTAATTTATAATGTCATCAGCTGGACATGCATCTGTATTGAACTTTTGTCCTAAGCCAAGGACACTGGCTTACAGCAGCTACTATGCTGCATTTTCCACAAGCTGCTTTTATGGAGACACAGAGGGCAGAGTCATCCCAGGTTTGCACGAAGTGCTGTAACAGATAGGAAAAAGAACATTTTACCTTAGAACAAAGAAGGCTGAGAGGTGACTTGATTGAGGTGTACAAAATTGTGAAGGGAATAGATAGAGTGGAGAATTCTAGAACCAGGGGACATAGATTCAAGATAAGTGGCAGAAGGTGTAATGGGGACATGAAGAACTTTTTTACGCAGAGGGTAGTGGGTGTCTGAAATTCACTGCCCAAGTTGGTGGTAGAGGTAGAAACTCTAAAATCTTTTAAAAAGTACCTGGATCTGCTCCTTAAGTGCTGTAAGCTGCAGGGCTATGGGCCGGGTGCAGGAAAGTGGGATTAGAAAGGGCACCTGGGTTTCCTCAGGCTGGCATGGACAAGATAGGCCAAATAGCCTCCTTCTGTGCTGTAACTTTTCTATGGTTCCAAGGTCAGCTGCAAAGGAGGCTTTTAATGCTGTATCATTCCAATCTCACCTCACTAATCATGCAGCCACAGGAAATACGCTGTCTTGCTGGCGGGCAGCCCCTGAATTGCCCGCCACGCTGTTACTGCGCTGTTTCCTCACTCTGGGTGCCATATCTAAACTGCAGCCATGCACACAGTTCTCAATGCTTGTAGTCCAGGACTGCACCAGTGAAGACATCACCCTGAAAGGCAAGAAGATTTCAGTGACCTATCACTGGAATGCCTTTTGGAAGCCTGCCATGATGTCCTCCAATCCAGCTCTGGCCATAGGAGGTCCAGCAATCTCATCACTTCAGCATGGGAGGCGATGGCAGTGGTAATCAGTGCCAATGCTGCACAGAAGAGGTTGGCCATCCAGTGCAGATAGAGGATGAATGATCTTATCCATGCTACCAAGGTAAGGCAACCATCTCATCACTCTAAACTCACACACTCAAGACCATTGCACATTCATTGGCATCTTGCTCACTGCCAACTCAAGGGACATCACCACTCACTCTCTCATACACCATCACAGGTCCCTCTGACCTTATCTCCTCTGGAGACAACCTCCTCAGCCCTCACACTCTTGAGGCCACTTGCACAGGTCAACATGTGTCCCCACACACACGCTGGGAAGCCCCCTTCCCCAGTACAGCCATCGCCTTGCAGCCTCTCCCCTTGCCTGATGCCTATTCTCCCCCTTCCCAAAGCAAGGCCTAGCTCTGCAGCTATTGAAAAGCCACCCCTGCCTTATGGCTGGTCTAGAAGGTAGAGACCTGCCTGTAAGCCCCCCTAAGAGTGATGTGGTGCTGCCTGTGAAGCCTGGTGCAGATGAACGTGAGTGCTGCCAGAAGCAAGGTAGGCAAACAAACCTCAAAGTCCCGAGTGAAGTGCAGCTCGCCAGGTGCATGTCACTTATGTTCAGTTGTGAAACGCACTAGTGTGCAATCACGCCAACTTGCTTGGATGATCCAGCGTGGGAGCATGATTCTGGTGAGCTGGGCTTATAATGATATACAGATGTATTACAATGAAGTTCCTGATTTGCAACGGTGGGGAACTCAGCCCAGCATTGGTGGGTGGAGCGGATGACTGCAAACTGGTTTCACGGCATTGTAAAACCTATTTTTGGCCTTCCCGGATTTTTAAATAGTCAGAGGTAGACTGCCTCAGGGGCAATAGCCTTGCCCCCATCTCTCTTCCTTCTGAAAACCCTTTCATCAAAGTTGAGCTGGTTGTGATTTGAGGAACCCACAAAAAGACCTCATTGCTACAAGCTGAGGGCTCTTAGAGGAGAATTTCAAATCAACTCTATTATCTCCAGTGAGAAACCTGTTTATTTCTTTTGTGACCATCCAGTTTCCTTTTGATATCATTCATCGCCTATGCTTCTACTACATTCATGGGCAGTGGGTTTCAGGTCATAGCAATTGCCGCATAGAAATGTTCCTCCTCACATTTCCCCTGCATCTTGTGCCCAAAACCTTAAATCTGTGTCTCCTAGTCCTTTTACCATCAGCTAGTGGAAACAGTTATTCTTCATCTGCCTTAACCAAACCTGCCACAATCTTGTACACCTCTGTCAAATCTCCCCTCAATTTCTTTTGCTCCAAAGAGAATAACTCAGTTTCTCCAACCTAACCTTGCAGCTAAAATCCTTCATCCCTGGAGTCTTTCCAGTAAATCTCCTCTGCACCCTCTCAAGGGCCCTCACTTCCTAGTGACCAGATTGTACTCAATACTCTAGCTGTGGCCTAACCAGGGCTTTATACAGATTCAGCATAACTTCTGTTTTTGTACTTAGTACCTCTATTTATGAAGCCCAAGATCCCGTATGCTTTGCTAACCACTCTCTCAGTATTTTCTACCACCTTCAAACACTTATGCACATGCTTCCCCAGGTCTCTCTGTCCCCTCACACTCTTTAGAACCATACCATGATGTCTATATTCCACTTGTTGTAAAAGCTGTGTGCATGACCAATAATTCCTGTCTCTGACCCCACTCAGTCTTCAGGTAGAGCGCACAGTCTCCTAAAACCACCTGTCATCAATACAGCCACTCATCCTACAAATGCGATGTCCCTTTTTCACTAATGTCCATGTCCACCTCTCATTTTATACACCCAAGATCTCCCTCTCTTTATAATAGGAAAAGTATCTCAGTCTTGCTGGAGCACTGAAAAGCAGTTTGAGGGACACCAGTCAGTGATATCATAACCTCCTCTCTGTTCTGAAATCCATTTACTTCATCTAACAGGAAGATGCATCAGAGGCAATGAGTGATGGAATTATCAAGAGTATTAAGTGAATAGAGCATTGAAACAATAATCAGATTATGGGCAATAATGGGGTAAAGTTCCAGCTACACTTACAATCAAACACTTCCAGGGCAGATACAGTACACGGTAGATACAGAGCAAAGCTCCCTCAGTCCCTCCATGCTGTTCTAATAAACCCTCTCAGGTCAAGTATATCATTGGAGTTAGAAACTGAGTAAAGGTTCAACTACTCTATCCCATCAAACATTTCCAGGGTTGGTACAGTGTGACTTAGATACAGAATTAATCTCCCTCCACGCTGTCCTATCAAACATTCCCAGATTAGATACAGAGTAAAGATCACTCTACACTGTCCCATCAAACACTCACGTCATGCTGGGTGAAGTTTTAAAATAGATTATAATATGTCCCATGCTTTTTGTACAATATTTTTGTTTTGACTCCCATTTCAGAAGAATACCTCTAATTTTACCAGCGTGAATTTCCCCACTTTCCACACAAGCCATCTTTGTAGTTCTCAGAGGGAAATTGGTTAAGATGACATGTATATAACAAACAATAAAGGTTTTGATTGATCTCAGGATGAGAAGTTCCCCATTGGAAGCATGGAAATTACCCCATTAGTAATCAACCTGTGCTGTGAGCCCATTGCCATTAGCAGCTGGATTGATAATGTCCCAATTCAGTTAATGTAATATCCATGTAGGTAAGTAAAACTTTCTACTGATCTGGCTTGTATTTGAATCAAAACAAAGCAGTGAAAGAGCAACTGAATGTACCACCCAGCAGGAGCTGTAGTCCTTGTATGTCATTATTGTCAGGCATGCTAGACTAAGCAGTTATTATCATAGAATACACAGTTAATGCTTTTATCTGCAATTAACTCTGTTTGCACCATTCCCTTAGATGCTTCGATTAGATTTTGTGTTGAAGACCATTGAAATAATGAGTTTCAGATCAGATCCTGCCAGGCTTTGAAGAGGAGTCCTTCCAAATGAACAGGTTTGTTTCATTTCTATTTCTAGGGTTACTAGATCATTCATGGCACCCATGGGCTTCCAAAGCTTTCTGGGTCAACTCTTGGGCCTGCTTCTAGTTTTGAGACCACATGGATTGCATAATCAAATACAGTCAAGGCTACTATTTCATTCTTATGAACCATAGCAGCATTTCCTTCATTATGACAGTGACAATACATCAATAGTACTTAATTAGCTTTGAGAAATCCTATGATTGTGAAAGATGTTATTTAGAAGCAAGTCTCTTTTTTTCTATGGTATTGTTTGTACTGCTGGCTTTGACTCTTCACATTGGTTTATATTAAATTAAATGAAAGTTAGACCGAGATATATTCAAACTTGTCTGTTACAGTTTTTCTTTTCATTAGTGAAGATTGCTAATTTTGTTCAGCTTTTCACATAGTTTACCATGAAAATAATGAATCTGGTGGTGTTCAAAGAATTACTCTTTATCTAACATTCAGTATCAGTCATCTTCAGCTCTACATTTCTTTTCCTGAGGCCAAATCCAAAAATGCATCTAGAATCATTTTTGTAATTATGAATTCCAGTCAAAATAATGATCATTTTAGGCTGCCGAACATATTTTGAAAGCTGTTCCTTAACATTTTAGCCTTAGCATGACAATGTTTCTCTTGTAGTTTTGTTTGATCACTGATAATGAATAAAAATGAGGCTGTCAAATTCCCCTTATAATGAATTATGTAAAAACGTAACAGATTTCAGACAATAAAAAAGTAATGAAAAACATCAAAAAGCAAGTACATTCTTGTCATCATCTCCAGCTCACTTTCAGAATCCCAATTCTTCAAAAAGAAATAAATGTCTTTCAGAAATAACTCTCAGTGAGCAAGTAGTTGAAGACTATAAAAACAATATGAAGGGAATCAGGGGAGGCCTAACTTAAAGCCTTTGTTTGAGAGATATTATAAAAGAGATATTGAAAAAAGCAACTCGGCTTTAACAGTCCAAACAACAGTATGGTGCCCTAGTAAGTCTTGTTTTTTTGTAAAATAATGTAGTATGAAATTAAGGAATGGAAGCAAGTAAGGGAGGTCTATGGCCTTTGAAGGAGGATTACCAGATCCACCACAATTACATGCAGTGTGTAATGTGGGTGATAAATCAAGCAAAAATTGAGGTAATTTTAACTTTTTTCTTCTCATGCAAAGCGAGTGATAACGAATTGGCAGTCCATTTTACACCTTGCCCTATTATCTTTTCCATTGAAGTCAAAATTATACAATGTGTAAAATCAACCACTGATTTCACAAAAAATATGTAATTTTAAATTAAGCCCAAAAATATATAGTTTTTTTATTAAACCCAAAGTATGCATGAGGTACACCTCACCAAAGAAGCCACAGGTGAATTGTGACGTCTCTTGAAACTGGAACGGCAAGTAAGAAGTAACGTGGTAACAGTTTCAGCAGTTCACCTTTGGTCCATTAAGCCCACCTATCCACGGCATTTCCTTGTGCATTTCTAATAACCTTATGTCCCAACAGTATTGGCTACCGCAGACAATGTGCAGCATAGAGTGATTGCAGTACTGGGTGCTTTGTTAACAGAGTGCTAAAGTCAATAACTTGGTCCAATTGGAAATTCGTTGCAGAAGTGCTGTCATATCTTCTTACCTCCATGCTCTTCTTATTTCCAAGAGCTAAGCGGGTGTTTTCTTTCATCAATAAGCTAGGAAATTATAACTTGCTATTAATTTGCTAAATCAGTAACTAAATAACTAATCAAATAAATAAATCAATAACGTTAGATAGACATGTCAGGGTAGGTGCTGTGCTCTAACTGCAACATGAGGCTGTTTGTGGAAAGCATTGTTCTCAGACATATCTCTGGTAGGCGCCTGCAGCTCCAGGAACCTCAGTGCAGAGTTGTGGAGCTGGAATCCGAGCTCCTGACATTGTGGGGCATCAGGAAGGGGCAGTTACCTAGACACTTTGTTCCAAGAGGCAGTCACACCCCTTATGTCAAGTAGAACCTAATAGCCAGGGACATGAGGGTTTGACTATGAGTCAGGCAGGTATGGGGATCCAGGATTTTGATATGGAGGAGGCTTGACCCTTGATTTTGGCCAACAGATTGTCCTATGAGAAGCGATGTGAGGTACTTGCTACATGTGTGTATAAGGACAAGGACTGCAGTATGGATGGGCAAATTGACCATAGTACCATGGTGCAGGAAGCCATTCAAATGGAGAGAGTGAAAAGGAATGTGGTAGTGAAAGCAAACAGTACAGTCCGGAGGGTAGGTAGTGTTCTCTGCAGCCATGACCGGGAGTTCCAAAGGGTCTGTTGCATGTTGCCTGCCCAATGCCAGGCTGGAGAAGAACCCCTAGGAGTGGGAGAGGGAGGATCCAGTTGGTGTGGTCCAAGTATGGGAACCAACAACACACTTTAGGCAGAACTAGGAATAATACCCTGCTGAGAAATTTTGATGAATTACAGTCCAGTTAAATAGCACAGCATCAAAAGTAATAAACTTTGGATGTTGCCTGAACCACTTGCCAATTGGAATAGGGATAAACAGATTAGGAGGTTAAATGCATGGCTGAAATGTAAGTGTTTTGCTTCATAGGCCACTAGGCCCAGTACTTGGGAAAGAGGGAACTGCTCCATTGGGACAGGCTCCACGTAAACCAGGCCGAGGCTAGTGTCTTGGAGAATCTAATACCTGGGCAGTAAATAAGGCTTTCAATTAATAATGGTGGTGGGGGATGGAGGTGGTGGGATGATTTAGGAAAGAGTAAATTCAAAAATAGCAAGGAAATGTCAAGATTCGAGGGCAGAACAGCATCTTAGGTAAAAGAAATATAGTGGGTCAGGAAGGGATAGTGAGAATAACATAAATAATAGAGCATTGGAGACTAAAGTGATGTCAGGAAAAATTCGAAAACAGTCAAAGTTAACAATATCTGAAAAGTTGACACCAAATTTGATGAATAATGACATAGGTAGAAATAGGTTTGTTCTAATAGCCCTTATGGAGATATGCTTTTAAACTGACCAATGTTGGGAACTAAATATTCCAGGATACTTAATTTTTGGAAGAGGGATCAGGGTACCTTTGTACATGTGTAGATTATAGATATAACCTTTTCTACTGCCTTTAGGAGGTCACGTGATTGTACTGACGAATGAGCCCTAAGTATGGGTAATCCTGGGGCAGAGCTTTCTAATCATGGATCTGCATGTAGCTTCTAAAAGAGCATGTAGCTTCTAAAAGTTATCTGTTTCAGGTAAGAAACCTGTCCAGTACATCAAGTTCATTATTTGGTCATTTGGATAAAGTAGCTCAGATGCTGCACCTCGCCTTGTGAATGTGAGCACATCAGTTCTGAAGGAAAGGAAGAAAAGTATACTCACCAGTCATGCCGCCCTTCAGCAAAATCTACCCTAATGACGTGTCCATGGAAGACGGGAGACAGTACATAGAACGCCTAGGTTTTTATTTCATGGCGAATGAAATAAATGCAGAGGAGAAGCAGAAAGCAATTCTTTGAAGTCTCTGTGATAGCAAGATGTAAAACCTCATCCGCAGTCTGACGGTCCTGAACGTACCCAATTCTAAATCTTTTAATAAGTTGGTAGATCTCATGAAGACGCATTTTCAGCCGAAGCCATCGATAATTATGCAGAGATTTAAGTTTAATTCCAGAGTAAGAGCCCTGGGAGAGTCCATCGCAACTTATATAGTGAAGTTGAAGCAGTTAACTGAGCACTGCAACTTCGGAAATAAATTCAATGACAAATTGCTTGACTGGTTGTTTTGTGGTATTCAAGACGACTTCATTCATTGCCGTTTACTTTCAGAAGTTAACATCGATTTGAAGCATGTCATGGAAATAGCGCTAGCAAGGGAAAGTGCTGCAAGGGACTGGCAGGCTTTACAGAGTGTGCAACATGGCGCCATTCTTCAGTTGTGGTGGGAACATTGGTGGTGGGGATATTTATGTAGAAGAAACAAAAGTTAATGAGTGTCGTCTGCAAAACTGTTTGAAAACTGACTATCACTGAAGTATTAATAAGAGTTTAGCCAGAAGGAAGATTACAGAAAATAAGAAGCTATGAAAAGGGGTTTGTATTGTCCACTTTCACTGCAAATTAGGGAGTGACAAGCATCTAGGGATAGATAACTGGAAGATTTGGATGTATTTGAATTGGGCCTTACTGACCTTTATCTGATTGTCCAACCTGACTTGTTGTCAAGCGAGACTCTACAGCAAGAACACTGATTTGTGAAATTTACTTCTTAATTGATACCCACAGAGTCCACTGTTGGTTGGCAACTCAAAGTCAGATGAATGCTGGAGGTTGCTTTTAAAGTGTCTGAGAGATCAGTTGAAATCAAAATCAGTGTGCTGGGGGCAGATAAACTCACTGATATTTATGTTTACTTCTTTCTAATGAACACGAATGTGGTAAAGCAAACAAGACACAATAAGAACTCTTTGTGTCTGTCTGATCTGAATTCATTGTAGTTATATGTCATCTTCTATTTTAATTTTTCTTGTTCATCAAGTCAGAGGGTTCTTTCCTTACAGGATCATCTAGGTGACACAGATGGTGGTGTCAATAGATGGTAGTGATATTAGCATTTAACGCATGAGGAAAAACAGCAGATAATGGTGTCAACTGTCACCCTACCCATTTAATGGGTGGACAGTTAAACATGAAAAAGTTATGTATCTTCATGAATCCCAAGCATTTTTGATATTCACCTCCAGGGTTATGCAGGCTGATGAGGTATTCACTTGAATTAGTGAGGAATTCACAAACCTGGGTCCTAACGTGTCTACAAAACCCAGTTGTTTTAACCAGGGCAGGCCCGAGCAGGGAATCTGCCCTCCCTCATTGCTCCCATGAGACTCTCCAAAACCCCCTCCTTGCCACTTGCCTGAAGCAGTGGGCAGTAAAGGACTACCCAATCTTCAATGTCAGCAACTGCTCTACGTCCTCATTACACACAGTGAAGCAGGAAGTGGCTGGCCGCACTTATCGAAGGCCTGGTGGTTAAAATCTACGTGATCTGCTGCCTCCGCTGGGATATCAATTTGCCAAAGCAGATTTCAGCTGGGAGCTTGCTCAAAGTTCAAAACTGATACAGCACAACAGGAGACCATTCAGCCCAACAAGTGAGTTCTTTGCTTGATCCATTCATTTAGTCCCCTCTCCTGGTTTTTCACCATTGGCCTGCAAATTGTTCCTTTTCAGATATATAGCCAATTCCCTTTTGAAAGTTACCATCAAATTTGCTTCCTTTACACTTTCAGTTAGTGCATCTCAGATAATAACAACTCTGTGTAAAATAATTTCTCCTCAACTTTCCTCTGGTTCTTTTACCAATTACTTTAAAATCTGTGTCATCTGGTTACCAACTTTCCTACCACTGGAACCAGTTTCTCCTATGTACGCTATCAAAACCCCTCATAATTTTAAACACATTTATTAATTTCCCTCATAACTTTCTCTGCCCAAAGGAAAACAACCTTAGCTTACCTCATCTCTTCACGTAACTGAACAGCCTGATTCCATTCTGGTAAATCCCTTCTCCAAGGTCTTGGCATAATTTTTAAAGTATGAGGCACCCAGAATATAAGTTTCCTTTCCAGCTTACTTACATGCCTCAGGTTCTTATTTGTCCCCACATCCCCACCCCAACTCCCCACAACCCCACCACAGTTGACCTTCAATCTGCTCCCCTCCCATATGTGCCTTTGATTCCCATTTTCTCAGTCCATACCTTCATGACATACAAGGTTTCAATGCCTTTAATCTTTCCAGCATTCACCTTTCCTCCTGAATCCTCTTAACATCTTGGAACCCCTACCTCATTTATCATTACTTCCTGCTGCTCTCCATCCTGCAGTCCGGAGTTTCGAAGAACACTGGTGAAGAGGGAGGCCGCTCAAGTTTCTTGCTCACTCTGGAACTGGTCTGTTACCTCTGTAGGAGTTTAGTAAGCATCTAATCAGGCTATGTGATATCAGCACACAAGCAAATTCCCAAATTCAAATTACATTTCTCTGACTGTAAAGAATTCAAGGGCATAATTTGTTTCAAGTAAATGCGTCAACAAAGTATTGAAGTACCACATAAAGGGATTTCATATAATCACGCTAATGCATTTGTTACTAACAGCACTGAGACTAGCTTCACCACAATGGAGCCATCACTTCACCTGTGAAGTAACTATAAAATAAGAAGCCATTTATCAATGCACATGTTACCAAATATCCAATCAGTCATTTAATTATTATATTGCAGTATAATCTAAATGCTGCATGTGCTCAACAAAAAAGCTTAATCTATTCTATAAATTTGTATAATATTCTCCAGAGCTGCCATACATACCAACATCTTTAGCTAAACCAAAGAGAAACCTATTCAAACTGAACAAAACAGCAGCTTTTTGGAGATAGTGGACAGGTAATTGGTGAGTATCCGTGAGGTAACAAAAGTACAAGGTTCACTTGCTGCTTCCTTACAAGGATTCAGGATTTAGTACATATTGATTTCATGACCAGAGTTGAAATCCAATTTCGGACAAGATCCTTTGATCAGATTTGGGATTTGTTTCTTGTTTCTGAGGACAGAGAAGGCCTGTCTTCCATGGTTGAAACGTAGCTGTTAAAGTAACCAGCATACTAATTAGTAACCATGAAGAGATTGACTGGAAAGGAAAATAGTTGAGTAACATGAATGGAGTAACAATACTAAATCAAGGAGAGGGTAAATTATTGGATGGCTGTGTGCAGTTTTCCAATATACACTCATGCCATGCACAGTGTTGGAAAACTGATGCATTATTTCTTTGGTTTGGTCAATTTAGTGACAAAGCAGGTGAGTTTTGAGCAGGATCATCCTGCTAAAATTAGTGAACAGTGAAAAGAAGTCAGTTTGAACATCTTTTGTTGATGAGGCAGTTAAATTAATGCAGATGCTATTAAATGGGTATTAAAATTTATGCCTGTGTTTAATGTACTCGTACGAACACTAAATTTCACTCCATAAGGTAAGTTTATTATTCCTGTGCACCCAATGGGGAACTTCTTCAATGTAAGCAAATGTCAGACAGACAGTGGCAACAATGTCTGCCAGTTGTCCAACTCATAGGGCAGAATTTTACTGCCCCGTTTTGGTGGTGATGGGGCCATAAAATGCGGCGGGCCGTTATAAATCCCATTGAGGACAGCGGGAACATAAAATCCCGCTGTTGTAAAATTCTGCCCATAGTCTTTTTAAGCTTTGTTCCCTGCTGGGAGAATGGGATTGTTGAATTTACCCTCTTCTGCCTTCAGCTAGCTCAAGATAATTAGATGAGCAAAGTAAAATGCATAACTGAGATGCCAACTGGAAGGGCACCTTAGGATGCATAGCAGGGAGTACAACACATAAATCCAAAGAGGTGATTTCTTGACCCCGTTGAGACTACATTAGAGTTCCGAGTGTAGTATTTTTCTCCCTATTTCAAAAACAACATTGTTATTGGAAGAGGTACAGAGAGGTCCGACATGGCTGCTTTTAGAATTTAAGGAAATAATTTGGAAAGATAGCTTAGTTACTCTGAGTCTTTTCTCTCTCTTGAAAAGAGAAGAATAAGATGGGGCATGATAGAAGTGTTTACCCTTGATTCCAAATAAGTTTCCCTGCTATCGTATTGAATTCAAGCACAATGAGTCATATGTATGAATTAGGAACAGCAATCAAAATGGGAAATGTAGCGTGAGCTTTTTGCTAAAAGAATGGAAAATTGTTGAACAGGTTACCAACATGGGTAATGGAACAAGAAACCTCAATGTGTTTCAAGAACAAATTAATATGGCTCTTGTCAACAAATGAACATAAGAACATAAGAAATAGGAGCTGGAGTAGGCCATTTGGCCTGTTGAGCCTGCTTAGCCATTCAACATGATCATGGCTGACTGTCTACATCAGCTACCGCTTCCCATACCATCCCCATATCCCTTAAGTCCCTTAGTATCCAAAAGACTATCAATCTCTGTTCTGAATACACTCAATGACTGAACATCCACAGCTCTCTGCAGCAGAGAATTCCAAAGATACACAAACCTCTCAGCAAAGAAATTTCTTCTCACCTCAGTCCTAAATGCCCAAACCTTCACCCTGAGACTGTGACCCGGTGTTCTAGATTCCCCAGCCCGGGCAAACATGTTCTCAGCACTTACCCTGTTAAGCCCCTTAAGAATTTTATATGTTTCAATTAGATAACCACTCATTCTTCTAAACTCCAGAGAATACAGGCCTAATCTACTCAATCTCTCCTCAGAGGACAATTTCCTTAGCTCAGGAATCAGTTCAGTGAACCTTTGTTTTATTTCCTCTTGGCAAATGTGTCTATCCTTAGACAAGGAGACCAAAACTGCACACAGTACTCCAGATGAGGCATCAACCCGCTGTATAATTGTAGTAAGACTTATTTACCCCTATACTCGAGTTGCATCATAAGAAATGTTAACATGTCATTTGACTTCCTACTTGCTTGCTATACCTGATTACTAACTTTCTGTGATTGGTGTTGTAATGAGCTTGATGTACTGGACAGGTTTCTTACTTGAAACAGATAACTTTATTACAAAGCTCTTTTAGAAACTACATGCTTGAACCAGATCCATGATTAGAAAGTTCCACCCCAGGATTACCTGTGCTTAGGGCTCATTCGTCAGTACAATCATGTGACCCCCTAAAGACAGTAGGTAAGGTTGCACCTTCAATCACTACATTTCCTCCCCCTTTAACTTTTTTACATTTCCTATTTACAAAAAATATTTTAATCCATGACATATACATATATACACAGGTTATGTGATTAAAGATCAAGTCTCTGAGGTGGTTTTCTAATTCGGTTAGATTGGCTTAGCACTACTATTTGAGATTCTCCCACTGGATCAATATCATCAGGAACTGCAGCATCAGGGACATCCTGGTTACTCTGTTGGTAATTCAACAAAGACATCAGGAATGTCTCTTCTAGGTTGATCTCTCACCTCAGGGATTAAATGTTAGACATCAATTACAGGTGGAATAGCTGGTTGTTGGAATGTCTCTCTATTCCTTGGATGATCCACATGTTTTCGAACAATCCGGTCTTCTACTTTCAATTGGAATGACAAAGGTCCAGTTTCAGAGACAATTATACAGGAACCCAGCTAGGTCCATTTCCAAAATTCCAGACGAAAACAGGGTCTTCCACAGTAAATCGTCGAGCTTTGCTATGAATATCATGATTCAATTTTTGACTACTCTGATTCTTCTCTACCTTCCCCTCTAAGTTTGGAAGCACCAGACCAGGGGTTGACCAGGCCACTCCCATGGATGCAGTGGAGCTGAAACGGACAACTTCTGTTGTTGCTGACAGTGGAGACAGTGCTTGACCATGTTTTCTATATCACTGTCTACACCTGGCCACTGGACATAGCTTCGCGCAAGTATCTTCATCTTCAATATGCCTGGATGCACACTGTGAAGCTCTATCTAGAGTCATTCTCTTCCTTGCCAAGGGACGATGACTCTTGATCTCCACAACAAGATTCCATCTTGACAACTTAACTATGTTTTATGGGCATGGAATGGTCTTATCTCTCCAGGCACTGGTGAGCTTGACCATTCTTGCAATACCGGGTCTCAGACTTTTGACAAAATTGAATTCCTGTTTATCCAATTCCTTAGTTGCTTTGCACACACAGATGAATAGTCCAAGAAATTCAACTCAAGCACGACTTCTTGTGGTACTGGAGTATATACAATGCGATCTGGTAACGGAAGATGACTGAATGCATTTGCAATATACAAACCAGGACAGTGTGTAAATATATATTCATACGCTGACAAATATCAAAGCCCAACATTGAATCCTTGCTGAGGCAACTGGCAGAATGGCTTTATCCTCACTGAATAAACCCATTAATGGCTTATTGTCTGACACAATGGTGAAATGCCATCTGTGCAGGTACTGGTGGAATTTCTTCACTCCAAATACCACTAAGAAACCTTCCTTTTAAAGTTGTGAATAACCCTCCTCAGCTGCAGAGAGGGTTCTGGAGACATAGCCTATTGGCCTTACTGATTTGACTTCTGTCTTTTCTTCTTCTGCTTGATGCAGAATTTTGTCTCATCCTTCATTTTTATTTCACAGTTGACCAATTTCTCGCTGATGAAATCTTAACTTGGTTCAGTTCAGTGTTTGAGCTACTCATGGATTTGTTACCCACTCACATCTTGGAAAGTTCCATGACTTTTCCTTCTAATGCCTCTTTTGTTTCAATCAGCTGATTCTTCAGCTCTTCTGTCTCCTTCTTGTATCTTGTCTTCTTCCTGGAATATTCTAGAGTCTTTTCTGCCAACTGTTTCTTCAGTTTGTTCAGAGTGGCACTATATTTGTTTCTTGTCATGACTTTCTAGTGGGGCCAACTCGGACCCGAGGGATCCTTGCTACCTGTGAAGGTCCTTCGATTCTCCTAATTCATTCCAACATAAACTGACATACTCCCTTATCAACTCAGGAACCCTTCCTGTTCTCACTTGAGATAACTCCGGCCAGTTGAGACACCATCTTTCACAACAGCATATAAAAGGCATGCACTTGGTGGGCAGCACTTTGAGGGGAACTTGGAGGTGAGTGTGCTGGCCTGGGTCATCTGTTGGAAAGTGTTGGGATTGCGGGCAAGGGCTGCCATGCAGTTGAGATGACTTTTGTTGGTGGGGGGGGGGTGCCGGCAAGGGCTGCTGTGCGTTTGAAGGTAGCACACAAGTACGTGTGGGGTGGATGAGGGAAGTGGCCATGCATTAGGGAAATTTTGTATAAAGTGACGATTCCTCTGCAGCTGAGACAGTTCAGGCACAGTCACATTAATATGATTGGAGTCAGGCTCCTAGCTTGTCTGCCTACACAAGCAACGCAGAGGCATCAAAGTGCCACCAAGTGCTCCAGAGCTTTTTGCTCCTTGGGCATAGACTGCAAAGTAATGATCATTTAGTGGGCTGCAGAACAGTTGGACGACTGGGCACATTGTGCAATCTCCTTGCTAAAACTGGCCATGGAGCAGTCACTGCTGGAGGTGCTCACAGCCCCTTACAATATCATCATCCCGGTTTGGAACAGTCTTCCCCATGGTTCAAGCTAACAGTGCAGCCCTGCAGTGTGGTTTAGGAGAACGCTTGAGCTGAGAGCACAGTATGCAGTCCAATCGGGCGGGTGGAATGGGGCGGAGGTGGACGGAGTTTTGGGTAGCCATGCAGTGCACTAGTCTCTGGCCATCCAAGTGATGGCCAGCACTCCCTGGGATACATTAAGGGACCTTCAGACTTAACCAAGAGAGGTTCTTAGTGCACCCATGCTAACCCACGTGTCTCTCTCTTTCATCCTGCAGGAGTACAACATCAGGATTGTGGAACCTGGTGAACTAGCTGTATGCCTCGTGGCTTACAGGGAGTGAAGATGACTGAGAAGAAAGCATCTGAGGTGCCTGGCTGCGCAGAGGGAGGAGAAGTACCCTCTGGAAGAAGGGGCGGCTGGGCCTCATGCACACACCGCCAAAGAGCCACAGCGAGCCATCACTGTTCGGTGCCTAGCTAGACCCAGGGTCTATAGACACCCCCTTTCATTCCTGCTGATGACCGAGAACCAGTGTCGCCAAAGACTGCACATGTCTAGGGAAATGGTCGTTCACATCTGCCACCTGCTACGGGATTAGGCACCACAGGAACATGGAGGGCATCCACTGTCGATGGCCGTGAAAGTGACCACAATGCACAATTTCTATGCCAGTGGATCCATTCAGGGCTCCACAGGTGCCCTCTGTAGGATATTTAAGCATCCACCCACAAATGCATCCATGAGCTCACAGATGCCATCTTCACGAGGGCATACAACTTTGTGCATTTCACCTGGAACAGACAGGATACAAGGGCGATTGGATTTTCCCAGATCTCGGGTTTCCCAGAGGTGCAATGTGCCATCGACTGCGCCCACGTGGCACTCAGATCATGCAGTCAACTATGTCAACCGCAAGGGATTCTATTTGCTGAATGTGCAGCTGGTGTGCGACCACCACAAACACATCCTTCAGGTCTGTGCACGGTTACCAGGGAATGTGCACAACTGCTACGATCTCAGTAGTCTTGATCACTGACTTCTTCCAGGGTCCACAGAGGCTGCAGTGTTGACTTCTCACAGATAAGGTCTACCTGCAGAGGACGTGGTTGATGACACCTGTGTGGTGGCCTCAGACTGCAGCAGAGTGAAGGTATAATGAGGCTCAGGCTGCAACTCACAACTTGGTGGAGCAAACCATCAGGATGCTGAAAATGAGGTTCCGGTACCTCAACCAGTTTGGTGGAGCTCTGCAATACAGTCCACAGAGGGTGTCACGCATTGTCATAGCCTGCTGTGCCCTTTACAAACTGGCGCTGCAATAGGGAGAGGAACTAGCTGAGGAGGAGATGGAGGAGCTCAAGGTCTCCTCTGATGAGAAGGACGTCGATGGTGATGAGGGTGAGGAGAGTCCTCGAAGGCGACAATGATGGCAATGAGGCTGGCGCACTGGCCAGACGAGGCAGGTGGACTTGGGAGGCCCTCTTAGCTGCTAGATTCGTGGTGGATGATGATGACATGCAGTGAGGAGATACCATAAATCCTTACATTGCATCTATGAATGTTTGACTCCAGTCTGGCTTATGGCAATGCACATATCCTCTGTGATAATGATCCTGTCATTGAGATGCAGTGGAGGCCCTAATAATCGTCAATTGAAGGAGGATGATGACAACATGCAGTGAGGATTCTCCATAAATCTTCACATAGACTCTGAGAATGCCTGACTCCTGCCTGGCCGAGGGCAGCTCACTTGCGCTCTGTGATCAAGGTCATATCATAGAGATGCAGCCTTGAAATTTTAAAAGCATCAGACCCCCTTGACCGCTTTCAACACCTGACCTCTTCCGGAGCACAGCATCTCTGGGCACAGATACTGAAGAGATGGGGGCCAGCCCCACCTTAAATGATGCTGACAGCACACAGAGAGAATGATGGAACTCTGTGATGCCTGCCCACAACTTTCTGGCAGCAATGACAAGCAGCGTTGAGGTGCAGGGATCAGTGATGTGTCCAGGGAGTGAGAAGCTGGACCATCACTTTGGTCTGAAGGCTGCACAAAGCACAGGGAAAAGGCCCTGGACTGAGACACCTGCCTTTATCTTGTGCAGAAATGTTTCTCATCTGAGTGATATAAACACGGCTCATCAGAACCAGGAGCCATAGGCAGGGAGACATTCTTGGGAGTTTATTGACAATAGTGAACAGTATGTACAAGTGACAAACACCAGTGCCCAGGCTGTGCAACTAACTCTTCTTAACTTTCCCTAGCCCTGCTGCTATGTCTTGGTGCTCCCCGGACACCCACAGCTGAGGTGGAGGCAGCCTGGTGACCTTGGTGGATGTCCTCTGGAGGGCCAAGACCTGTACGGCCCCAGCCTGCTTTCGGGGTCACGCTGTGTGGCAGTGGCACCGTCCTTGGCCTGTGGGGCTGGATCTGCAGAGGTCACAGGAAGAGGGGGTTCGGATGGGTGCACACCCTCAGGGTCACCTGGATAGATGGCCCCAGGGGGACACCTGCTGATCCTCCTCCTTATGGGTGCCCAAGAGCCCCTGGCTTACTCCTTCAGAAGACGGGGTAGCTGGAGTGAGATCAAGCTGCCCTGCACTCTTCTTGCATACACGCTGCTGGAGGCCAACTATGTCATCAGTGATTGAGTTGAGTCTGTGCAGCAGTGCAGGAGTGATGTCCTGGACCAAGGTCTCCGTGGCCGCTGCCTCCCTATCAGTGTTCACCTCGCTGTATTAGCATACTAGCGCTATCACCTCAGCCTTGCATCATGCCTTGCAATCTGAAGAGTGCAGTGGACATTCCTTCCCGATGTTCCCGAGCTTGCCTTTGCAGCTGCAGCCACTGTGGCATAACTGAGTCCAAAGGCTCATCATCTGACTTGGACTCAGCAAATTTCTGGCCTCCAGCAGTCCTCCAAGTGCCTGGGATGTCCCTGCCGCCGCTGCAGACTGCAAATCAGACAGTGAGCTTTTCTTTTTGAATTCATTTATGGGATGTGGTCTTCGCTGGCTGGGTCAGCATTTATTGCCCGTTCCTTGTTGCCCTTGAGAAGATGGAAGTGAGCCTTCTTGAACTACTACAGTCCATGTGGTGTAGGTACACCCACAGTATTGTTAGGAAGGGAGTTCCAGGATTTTGAACCAACAACCGTGAAGGAACTGTGATATATATCCAAGTCAGGATGGCGAGTGACTTGGAGGGGAACTTCCAGCTGGTGGTGTTCCCATCTAACTGCTGCCCTTGTCCTTCTAGATGGTAGTGGTTGTGGGTTTGGAGGGTGTTGTCTAAGGAGCCTTGGTGAATTCCTGCAGTGTAGCTGGTACACACTGCTGCTACTGTGCGTTGGCGCTGGAGGGACTGAATGTTTGTGGATGTGGTACCAATCAAGCAGGTTGCTTTGTCCTAGACGGTGTCCAGCTTCTTGAGTGTTGTGGGAGCTGCACTCATCCAAGCAAGTGGGGAGCATTCCATCACATTCCTGATTTGTGCCTTGTGGATTATGGACAGGCTTTGGGGATTCAGGAGGTGAGTAACTCATCACAGGATTCCTAGCCTCTCACCTGCTCTTATAGCCACAGTATTTGTATGGCTAGTCTAGTTCAGTTTCAAGGGAATTCAAGGAGGGTGCCTCCAGGTTCCTCTTCAGAGGTGTCTTCAGGGCTTGACTGAAGGCCCTTGATCATGTACTCCGCTGGCTGTTTCCTAGATGTGCCAGCCGAAGCAATGGGAAATAATCAGTGCATGGCAGTGGCCTGTGAAACAGGACACATCAGTCACAGCATGATTGTCTGATGGATGTTGGATAATTCCAGATTTATTAATTCACAGAATCACAGAATCACAGTGTAGAAAAGGCCCTTCAGCCCATCGAGTCTGCACCGACATTGAATTTTAAATTCCACCAGCTGCCATGGAGCATTAGCCTGGGCCCCTGGATTACTAGTCCAAGGACATATTATGAACTCCCAACATTCCTTCATAAAATGGTCATGTGTTACAAACTGAATTGTATTTTTTTTTAAAGAAGTTACAAAAATGGTGGATGAGGAGAACTCAGGAAGTATTGTCTACAACAGATGATACTAAGATCTGTATGCATGTCAGATCTATAGATGATCCTCAACTGCTTGAGATAGGGATGGTGGTGTAATGGTAGTATTACTGGCTTAGTTATCCAGAGGTGAAGCCTAATGCCCTGGTGGCATGGTCCAAATTTCACCACAGCATTAAAACCTGGTCCCTCTAATGGTGAACAGGAAACTATTAGATTATTATAAAATTCCAGCTGGCATTACTAATGTCCTTTAGGGAAGGAAATATTCCATCCTTACCCACTCTGGCCTACATGTGACTCCAGACCCACACAATGTGTTTGTTGGCTCTCAAATGCCCTCTGAAATGGCCTAGCAGGCCATTCAGTTGTATGAAGCCACTACAGAAAAGTCAAAAAGAATAAAACTGGACAGACCACCTGGCATCAACCTAGGCACTGGTAACAACAAGGGCACACCACGCCATTCAGCATGACAAAGTCCTCCTTACAAACATCGGGGGGCTTGTGCCAAAATTAGGAGGGTTGCCTCACATACTAGTCAAGTAAGAGCTTGACATAGTCATACACTAAATCATATCTTACAGCCAATGTCACAGGCACCAGCATCGCCATCCCTTAGTATAACCTGGCCCATTGGCAGGACAGTCCCACTAGAGGGTGTGCCACGATGGTCAGGAAGGAATTGCCCTGGGAATCCTTAACATTGACTCCTGATCCTATGAAGATTCATTGCATTAGGTCAAACATGGACATGGAAACCTGCTGCTGATTATCACCCACGGCCCCCCGTCAACCTCAACTGGTGAATAAGTACTCCTCCATGTTGAAAATCATTGTGAAGAAGCACTAAGGATGGCAAGGGCACAGAAAGTTCTCTGGGTGTGGACTTCAATGTTCACCACCAAGAGTGGCTTGATAGCGCCACAGCCAACTGAGCTAGCCAAGACCTGAAGGGCATATCTGCCAGACTGGGTCTGCAGCAGGTGGTGAGGGAACTGACAAGAGGGAAAAGCCTACTTGACCTCACCCTCGTCAATCAACCTGTCACAGATGCAGCTATCCATGACAGGATTGGTAGGAGTGAGCACCACACAGTCCTTCTGGAGATAAAGACCTGTGTTCACACTGAGGCTGCCATCCCTCATGTTATGTGGCACCACCACCATACTAAATGGAATAGATTCAGAATGAATCCAGCAGCTCAAAATATGAGACACTGTGGGCCATCTCCAGCAGCAGAATTGGATTTAGCCAAATCTGTAACCTAATGGTCTAGCATGTCCCTCTTACTGATTGTTACAATTTCTGTGGAGACCAATAACTTTTAAAAATAGATTTGAACTCTTAGTTATTAGCTGAAAGAATGACCTGGAAAGATTTCAGATTTTAAACATTATTTTCTTTCTGGAGGCGACTTATACTTTAACTATAGAAAGTGAAATTCCCATTTTATACTTATCACCCTTCACAGTCTCCATGGAATTGCAATCCTTTTAGCGAACACTCCACAGTGTTTGCAGTTTCCAATAGATTTCTGTGATTCTGCTTTGCTAAGTAATAACTTTGAATAATTGTCTGCAGGCATTTTCCTTAGTCTTTGGAGAGTTTCTTAAATCCACCACTAGCAGTAAATTCTGTTTTGATGACTCTTCATCCCCCTTGCCATGCCAGAACACCTCTCCTGGAATCCATATTAGGATGCAGGATGCATCTCTTCAACTAGATACCCTTTTCCTCCATTACCTGGCTGTGGTAGATCATAGTCAGGCAGCCTTTTCTCTCTGCTGTCCGTCTGTGATATTCATTGATTGTAAGGAAACCTGTAACCTGATCTCAAAAGCAAAAGGCTTCCTCAGCCCTCTTCCCCATGGCAATGTGAAATATATTAATCTTGCACTCAGGTAGAAATGCTAATTAGCTACCCTTGGCCCCAACTCTCCGATTACCGGCAAGGCTTTTCCCAGTCCTGGAATGGTCTAGGAGGCAGTTGGAGGTTGGGGTGGGCAGGAAAATAGTGGGGAGTCACATCTGGATGTCTCCCTCACTGTACTGCCACTGGGTAAATATCCCAATGGTGGGATTGGATGCAAATCAGATGCCCGATGAACAGAGGCAAAAAGCCAATTTAACTAATTAAAGTTCCCTATTAAACATGATTTTCCTGGCCTGCTGGTATTATTCTGGCAGTGGAGCAGCTCCCGCCACATGGAGAGATCACCATCTTCAGGGATGAAGTGTCCCTTCAAGTTTGGGGTGCAGAAGGTGGTGGGAGGGCATTGGAGCTGGACACTCAATGCTTCAATGGGCCATCCAGAGGGCCAGCTTACCTGTTGCCCCCACCCCAATTTTAAATCTTTTACTTACCTCTCTGAGGTTCCATGCTAAGGATCCTTCTCGATCCATGACCTCCCTCTCTCAATTGGATTACCAAGGTGTCAGTGTCCTTTATCTCCCAGATTTGTCTTTGGATGTCAGTCTTGAGAAGTTGGAATGCTGCTTTCTTGACTTGTGACCTCTGGTTTTTCTGCAAGGTAATGATGGCTGATCATTTTTCTTCTAGGAGGTCTCATATTTCAACATCATTTTCAGCAAACCAGTCCTGGTGACAATGATGCATGAACTCAATGGTCTGGGAACAGGAGTCCAGTACAGTTGGCTGAAATTGAGTTGGATGTGTGAAGATTTTCCAAATTGGTCATTAGCTGCACTTAGAATTCTTCTCCTTGGTTGGGCTGCTTTAGGGCTGAGACATTGATCTTCTTTGTCTTGGATGTTTTGGGTCTTGCAATGTCTTGATGCTAGGTTGATGAATGAGTTGATGACCTGTCCAGCAGGCATCAGTCCCCCGCATGGATCAAGTAATACAGGCATCACTTAGATCTTTCACTTGAACAATGACATAATCCAGAAGGTGCCAAAGCTTTGATCTAGGATGAAGCCTCTATGTGGTTTTGTATTCGTCTTCTGGCGGAAGAGGGTGTTTTTTTATAATGAGGCAATGCTGAACATACTTTGTGAGCAGGAGGATGCCATTTGCATTGGCTTTTCCTACTCTATTTTCCGATTTGTTCCTCTCCAGATATCGGAGTAATGGCAAACCCTGTCATCAAAGCCTCCAGAAAGATAATCTTTCCTTCTTTAGGGATGGCAGTGAGGACTTTAAGCTCAGAATAGAGCTTTTCCTTAACATCCTCATTGGACTAAAGGGTTGGGGCATAAGCACTGATGATGGTGGCATGTTGGTTACAGCTCTAAGTTGTAGTTGAAGTATTATGTGCCTTTCATTTATACAACTGGGGAGTTCTGGCAGTGCATTCAAGTTCCTATTCGGGATGGTAAAACCACTCGGTGAACATGACGGTCGCTGTCTGCCTTTTCTTTCCAGGAGAAGGTTCATTTCCCTGCTTGTTCCTTCAGCTGCCTCTCTCCAGGAAGGTGGTTCTCACTGAGGGCAGTGATGTCAATTTAGAATCTTGACAGCTCACGCGATATGATTGCAGCTCTTCTTTCCAGACAGTCACTCTTGAGATTATCCATGAGTCTCCTAACATTCCAAATTTCAAAATTTAAAGTTTTATTTCATTGACCACAAAGGTGCTGATCTTGAAGGGCGTTGTTCCCCAAGTGGATCCCAACATGACCATTTTCTTCATCATCTTTCTGTTTCTGAGCCAATATGAACATACGGAAGAGGGGCAGAAGTAGGCCATTCGGCCCCTTGGGCCTGCACGACCATTCGATAAGATCATGGCTGATCTGTTTGTGTTTCGAGTTCCACATTCCCAACCACCTCTGATAGCCTTTGATTCCCTTGCCTAACAAGAATCTGTCTACCTCTGCCTTGAAATAGTCTTGAGCCAACATGTCAAAATTTTTTGTGTTTGCTTGACAGATACTCAGATATAATGGGATGATATGCATTAAAGTATATTAAATTACAAAACATCAAATTACCTATGTGCGACATTATGGTGACAATTAGTGGTTCTCCAGTTTTACCAACTCACTGAACATAATTTTTTTTCCAGCAGAACTTATTTCCAATGTCTTTCTTGGATACAATCACAGGAATTACACAAGATAAGCAGGGTTAGTGGGAGGTGCTGTCATTTAAGTACTCATGCTTGGCATCTGTACCACTAGGAATGCAATTTGGTATCTGCCAGCATTGTCACAATGACAGAAAGCAGTGACAAGCGGCAGCTACCTACAACTTCACCAGCTAACTACAGACATATTTAACTGTTTAAAGAAGACCTTTTTATACAAAGTACAAGAAAAGACACTGATCAAAAGATGGCTGCAATGAGTTAAGGGATGCCTGGTATTATAAGTGACCACTCTTCTGTGATGTTCCTAATTGGATTGTGCTGCAAACCTGCTCTGAGATGTTGCATGGAATTTCACAGTGGGGTTGGGGGGTGGGGGGGGGGGTGGGGTTGCAGGGCAGGGGTGGTATCAAACACTTCAACCAACTCTTGAAAGGAAGGCATTAAATATGCAAAGTGCTGGACTTCTAATCCACTGTAATTCTCTGAAGATAATGGGAACTGTTACCCAGCCAGTTACATCCCACCAAACACTTAAAGCCCCTTGTGGAGGATGAAATATCCCCATCTCCTGTTGATTTATATCTCAAAAATGTGCCAAAAGTTTTCTGAGATGAAAGATCAAAAAACTAGAATTACTACAACAATGGATACAATTCATGCTAATTTAATTCCTTTCTGGGAATACACAGAAATTAGTTTAAAAACTAGCTCTGCCAAGCAGAGAAGGGGACAAGCAGGAAGAAAAGAAACGTGACTGTCATCTAAGAGCTCTGCTGAAAAAGAACAGGGAAGATTTCTCTCTCTCTTTATTTCAAAGGGAATGGAGTATAAAAATAGGGAAGCCCTGCTAAAGTTATGCATGGCACTAGTTAGACCACACCTATAATACTGTGAATAGTTTTGGTCCCCTTATCTAAGGAAAGATAGATGGCATTGGAGGCAGTCCAGAGAAGTTTCACTAGGTTGATCACAGATATGGAGGGATTTTCTTATGAGGAGAGGTTGAGTAGGTTGGGCCTGTACTCATTGGAGTTTAGAAGAATGAGAGGCAATCTTATTCAAACATATAAGATTTTTAGGGGGCTTGACAGGGTAGATGTTGAGGGATTGTTTCCCCTTGTAGGAAAGTCTAGGACCAGAGGGCATAATCTCAAAGTAAGGTGTCACCCATTTAAGACAGAGGTGAGGGGGAATTTCTTCTCTCAAAGGGTAGTGAATCTGTGGAGTTCTTTACTGCAGAGGGCTGCAGAGACTGGATTGTTAATTATTTTTGAGGCTGAGATAGACAGTTTTTTTTAATCAGTAAGGGAATCAAGCAAGAGTTATGGGGAAAAGACAGGAAACTGGAGTTGAGGATTATCAGATCAGCCATGATCTCATTGAATGGCGGAGCAAACTCGATGGGCTGAATGGCCTACTTCTGTTCCCAAGTCTTATGGTCTCTCTCTCTCTCTCTGAAACCAGTGTGTCTTCATCAGAATGCAGGCTTGAACAAAGTCAAGCCCAGACTCCTACTGGAAACCACCTAACTTCAAATGGCCGCTGATAAAGATCCCATGTGAAATTGGTTTCAATATTATCAATCCAAAGCCTATTGGCCACAAATCCTCAGCAAAAGCTAGCAATATTTAAACACTAATTTAACAAGTTCTATTCAGAAAATGCACAAAGCTGGCTGCAGTGGGAAACTAAGCTGTTACATTGATGCAGAGGAAGTGTTTATGTGAAGTTGGCTTCAAAGTAAACTTCTCATGCAGAGTAGTGGGAACATTACTCTGCAATGAACCCATGCTATACGTGGACTGGCCCTAGAACTAGGTGTGAAAAACGTTGACCAGCAATTTCTTGACTGAATATTCTAAGGCTGACTTTGATGCAGTTATTTTCATCAGCAAAATGCATGAAATGTCACAATGTTAACTTAGCTCCTGTACAGTGGTTGTAACTGGAATAGGCACAAAGGCCCTGATTTTAGAAGCAGCACGGGAACTGTATGAACACATCCCAAAGCAGGCATTGCTTCTGGAAAGTCCATGGGCCCTCCACAACCTGCTTTCTACTTCCCTGTCTGCCTTTGGGTCCTCCGTGAACCTACCTCTTTGAAAAAGCTTTTGGTCATCCCTCCTAATCTCTCCTTATGTGACTCAGCATCCATTTTTCCTTATATCTTGAAGCATCTTGAACATTTTGATGATATCATGAAGTGCAAGCTGTTACTGTTAGGATTATTATAAGAAAAGTAAAGCCCCAGTGAATATTACAGACACTGTCCTCATCAATCCAAAAATGATGTTAACAGCTGAAAACAGTGCAACAGTGTGTTAGTGATGATGCTGTCATGTCAAACTGCTTCAGTTAATAGGATTTCATTTATTGTTTTTGCTTTGGGAAACTAATCTCTTATAGAATATACTTTCAAGTTGTCTGACTGAATTTTTCTCAGGGTGTCTCTGGAAAGCAGATGCAGCAAGTGATTCTGAATTGATTAAGCAGTCAGTAGGTTAAGCCACGACCACTACACAGTCCATATGAATGTAATGGTTTAAAAACTGTCACTAGCATTCACCAACATGACATTGGGATGAATGCAGATTCAGACACTGCTTCATTCAGTTCCCAATCCTGAAGGTGGTGGGGACTTAGTAGAAGTTGCAGGAAAGGAAAAATTGTTTTGCTAATAATTATTGGCAACTTCCATGGCAATGTAATGATATTAGGATATTTCCCCTTAAAATCAATGAGATTGTAAAATAGCAACCTCCGCTGTACTGATAGGACAGTCTTACCACAAGTATTGTGCAGACGCACTTGAGAGCATTAAAAACATGGAAAATCACTATTGGACCACTAAGGCCATTCTTACTACAGTTCATCACATGGTAATACAAATAAGTCAATTATCTTGATGTCAGTGTGTAAAATGTTTTCTTAAATCTAATTAATATTCATTACTTTTTAACATTTTTATCCCCATCTCTTTGAGGTTGATTTTAACCCTCTCGATCTAAAGTTAAAGAGATAGATAGGCAACTAAAACTAAGTAGGTTGCTTACCTGGTCAATGCTCAGGATTTGATTCTATCTCACCATCTTCAATATCAATCTTGGAGGATCTACCAAAGATAGTGGGTGCCCTTTCAATTAAAGCAAATCAAGATCTTATTACTTCAATAGGATTGTAATGGAATTTTAACCAAGATGAGCAGGGATAACATAACAGCTTTTGCACTTGGCTGAAGAAGTTTGGGAATGACAAGGAAGGAGGAAGAGGCTCACTAGGTAAGTCAAAAAATTGTTATGTTGGACATGGAAGGCAAGAGTGCTGTGTGGCCTCCTCTTGTCTGTTCCAGCCTGATGGTTAAAATCATTTATGGCCTTCTCCTTTCTCGGGAAAATTAACTTGCCAGAACAGATTCCCACCAGAAATCTGTCTGAGATAAAATCTAGTCATTGTCTTGCTCAATTGAGAGGTCTGGTACGGGCTACCATCAATAGCCCATGGAGGAGTCACAAATTACTCTGACCCTTTCCATTTTTCTCTCACCTTTGTTGGAGATGCCACAAATATTGGAGTTGGAGATGTTGGATTCCTAAGCCTCTTCCATCTTGGGATTGCAACTGAATAAAGCATGGTCTGGTAGCAGTCCCTGCATTTGCCTCACTCCATGACACTGGTTGCTAATTTTAACAGCTTAAAAAAATATATAACATAAAATGATGTATCCTGTACCTTGCATACAAGTGAGAGTGTAATACAGAAATACTGGGCTAGAATCTCCTCTGTGTGCTTGTGGGTCCCTATTGCCTTTGGTTCTTTGGGGGTTAAAGGATCTGGGTTGTACAATTGTTTTGGGGTGACCTAGTTGGTCCAGGGAGAGAGAACATCAGTAGATCATTGTTATAATAAACATATTTACAGACAAAACTCAGCAACTACTCTTGTGTGCTCACAACTCAAAACTGTGTCTTCACTCTTCAGCGTCTAACTCAAGACTCTCTCACAGAGGTACCCGTGCTACTCTGCTATTGGTTATTAAGATCATGTGATCTTACATTGCAACACTTGTCTTAAAAGTACACATTGGATTACTACAGCGCTATGTATAAATTAGTTCTAAATCTGTACATGAAGAAACGTACAATTTTGTCAGTCGTAGAACACAGATGAAATCTTCCCCATTGTGCTCCAAATTAAGAGGGATAAATTAATTAGTAGTTGGGAACATCAATGTTTTGTAAACTGCCTGAAGCAAAGTAATGTTGGATTTGTATAATAAGTCCTCGCGGGAAGGAAAGTATTAAAAGGCAGAATTTCAAAATTTTAACATGAAAGAAAAGGATCCAATGCACGAAAGATTTATCATCAAAGGACTTTCATATTTTGCTGTCTCATTGAAGCTAATTGAAATTCTTGACTTATGAGCTTTTAATTTTTGAACTATAGCCTCTGGATAAAGAGATTAATGATCCCAAGCTCCGAATTCCATCATGCTATTCCCATTCATACCTATTGTGCATGGCTTGTTGATAGCTAGGTGTTAGCTATGGCTCAGTAAGTAACATTCTTGCCCTTGAGTTAGAAGGTTGTAGGTGCAAGTCACATCCAAGGCTTGAACGCATTATCTAGGATAACAATTTTGTCCAGCATTGAGCGTGCTGCACCGTTGAAAGTGCCCTCTTTCAAATGAGATGCCTGTCTTCTCAATTTGGGCATAACAGATCCCATGGTACTATTTGAAAGAAGAGCAGGGAAGTCCTGGTCAATAATTATCCCTTAAACAACGTTACTAAAACAAATTACCAGTTCATTATTGCATTTCTTTTTTTGGAGCTCATGTGCAAATTGACTGTTGTGTTTCTACCTTAGAACAATGATTGCACTTCAAAAAATACTTTATTGGCTGTAAAGTGCTTTGGGACATCTATATGTCATGAAAGACATTTGGCAAAATGTAAAGTACAAACAGAAAATGCTGGAAAAGTCAGCAGGTCTGGCAGCGCCTAGGGAGGCAGAAACAGTGTTAACATTCTGAACAAAAACAGAATTACCTGGAAAAACTCAGCAGGTCTGGCAGCGTCGGTGGAGAAGAAAAGAGTTGACGTTTCGAGTCCTCATGACCCTTCATCAGAACCGGAAAGAGGTAGAAAAGTGATGAGTTTTATGTTGTTGAAAAAGTGGGGCAGGGACAGGTGGGGCAAACTAGGAGGTCAGGGGTAGTTTAGAGTCAGGAGAGATTAAATTACAAAGATGTCATGGAACACAAGACAAAGGGAGTGGTAGAACATGCTAATAGCAGAAAAAGGGGCCAGCGCTGTCTGAAAGCAAAATATGGGAACAAGATACAGACTGGCATTAAGGTTGGTGGGGTGAGGGGAATCAAAATGGTGGACAGAGTTCATGGTCTGAAGTTGTTGAACTCAATGTTGAGTTCAGAAGGCTGTAGAGTGCCTGATCAGAAGATAAGCTGCTGTTCCTCCAGTTTGGATTGGACTTCACTGGAACATTGCAGCAAGCTGAGGACAGAAATGTGGCCGTGAGAGCAAGAAGGTGAATAGAAATGGCAAGCAACAGGGATGTTGGGGTCATGCTTGCGGACTAAGTGAAGGTGTTCCGCAAAGCAGTCACCCAGTCTGTGTTTAATCTTCCCAGTGTAGAGGATGCCGCAGTCGGAACTCTCCCATGCCCCCCCCAGTGGGCATAATGGTGGTCGGGAGGGGGAGGAGAGAATGCGGTGCGATGTTCAAAAGTCAGTTTTACGTGGTGGGATCTTCTGCTTCTGGCTACCATAGTGGGTCACAATTCTTACCAGCGGCTAGCGTGAAACCGATTTGCATCCTGCTAATGGGACTTACCTAAAGAAGGCATGGGGCTGCCTCCGGAGTTCGGGATGGAGGCCTCCAACAACTGTGGACCCTGGAAGATGCAGCAGAGCATCTATCAGGTGAATCTTCCAAGTGTTCCTCCAGTAACACTTCAGAGTGTTGCTAGATGTCCATCTTCTTTCTTTGGGAGGTCCATCTTCTTCTTCAACGGTGTGTCAGTGATGTCCGGACGCCTTTTAAAAATGGCCCCTTGATATGATGGCGAGCCATCCAGCCCAACCCACCGCACAAAATGTTGGGGAACCCATGAATGAATAATTAATGAGGCCGGCGTCATGCAATGCACAACTTGCCACCCACCTCCACAGCGTGAAACACTCCCTGTCCCCACCCCCGCCACAGGACGTAGACCTGGGTGAGAGAATTCCGCACCGCATTGTGAGCTGCAAAATGTAACTCCTTCTTTCTTATAATCAAAATATAAGTCTGATCCAAGGATCAGAATGCTAGGTCCATTTACATTTATCATGGTTAACTTCATTCATGAACTATTTTATGACTGTGAGATGTACGCTGGGTCTTTAGGTCTATTTCTTGGATTCACTTGGTTAGATTTTCCATTAAGCGGAGAGATGGGAGCATGATGTTTTCCTGGTTTGTCCACTCACCCTGTTCCATTTTCCTTGGTCAGAAATCATGTACCAAGGCCTCCAGCAACACAGCAGAATATGTGGGAGCCTTCTCGCCAGCCGACGGCTCCTTTGGCAGCCTTATGTCTTCCTTGCAAGTCTTTCAGAAGCTGATGCACCAGCTGCTGTACAGCCTGAAAGCATCTCCCCTTTGAAAGGTACAGGCTATCTTTAAGAAATGCAGGCATGAAGCACCTGCCAGGGCCCCCTGTGGAGCATGCAGTTAATGGGCAGCATGTTTTGCACTGTGTTGCGCACCACACTCAATATGATGAGTAGGCAGCATGAAGTTTGCATGCTATCTGCCTCACCTTGAACAGGCATGGGGTAGTTGCACATTGCAATCTGGATGCTTGCTAACAGCTTAGTTGAATTTTTAGCTCTGTATGCTCTGGTGGGGGAGCCCAGAACAAGCATGCATAATCTCAAAATTAAAGACTGGAAATGAGACCATTCAGGGTGCTGCACTTCTGCACACAAAGATAAATGGCAATCTGAAAATCTCTTCCTCAAAAAGGTGTCAAAGTTAGGTCAATTGAACATATAAAAACCATTATTTTCCAGTTCTTCCTCACAATTCAGTCTTTTAGCTTTTGTGTGGGAATAAATTGAAGTATTGGTGCTGCTAAGGCAAAATGTTGCTCTACCATATTTAAATGATGTGGCAATGTTTTAACAGATAAAGCCTGCATGACTGGCTGAACTGCATATGTATTTCAATTTATACAACATTTCTCGCATGTCAACTGGGAGTTTATTCTTCTACCAAGCAGCAAGATTGGAAAGCTAAATAGCCAGTGTTTCCTTATGTTCTTAATATGTGTGATGGTGAATGGCACCATGCAAATAGAATTTGTTAGAACAAATTGTATTGAAGTGCAAAGTCATTTCAAAAATATTGCCTGATGTTTAATATGTTAAATAAGGAGCCAGTAATTCTCATACTAAGTAAAAATCATAAATCACTGTTTTTATAAAATGTGCATTAGGGTATGGATGGAAAAACCAACAAGAAAATCAGAACACAAATTACCTTAGAAAACAAATTGGTGTTTTGCCTGGGGTCCCAGGCACACTTTGTTGCCATGGTAAATTAAATCATGAATCGATGCCACCTTGCTGAAATGAGTTAGTTTACAATTTAGTTCATATCTCACGCCTGAACTGTGATATAGTCGGTGTGGTTTTGCACTCTCATGAAAGGAAAACCTGATGCAAGCCTTCTGTCATCGTATGAGCTAATCCTCAGGCAAATTCTTAACCCGTGTCTATATTTTCTGTACTCAGCCAATCCGAATATCAGCTTGAGCATTGCTTTGGCAGTGTCAATTCCATTTATTATTGAAGGCAAAATGCTGCTGTCGAGAATGGCTGTTTTATTCGTGAGTGGGCACAAAACATCAGGTGGGTACGATTCCTTAATAGCAATAATTAAATAAGAACATGAGTCAAGTCACTATAATGCACCATTTACAGCTGCAAGAATAATATTCAATTCTGTTGTATAGCTGAACTGAATAGCAAGTAAGAAAATCCTTACCAAAACTTTCATATAACAAACAGATTATGTAAAGGAAACATAATTTTCAGTAAGAAACTGAAATGCATACATGAACACTCCAGCAATACCACTGAAGTAGCTAAGGCTGAAATCAAAACAGATCATGGGGCTTTAGTAGACTTGACACTCATCATGTCCAACCACTGCAAAGCAAAAGAATAATAAGCATAGTAAATAGAATGATGGACTATGTACCTAAAATTGTAGAGAACACGACAGAGGAAATCATGTTCAAACTGTATGGGACTCTGATCTGACTGATCAGTTCTAATCACTGAAATAAAGGAAATAGAGAGTTAGCCTACAGGTGCAGCAAGCAATTCAGAAGGCAAGTGGTGTGGTAAGATTTTGGCATATAAGAGCAAGAAAGACTTGCTGCAATTATCTAAGGATTTGGTGAGACCACACTGGAAGTAATGTGCACAGCTTTGGTCTCCTTACCTAAGGAAGGATATATGTACCTGAGAAGCGGTGCAACAAACATTTTCACTAGATTGATTCCTTGGATGAGAGAGCTGTCCTACAAGGAGGGATTGAGTAGAATGGGCCTACATTCTTTGGAGTGCAGAAGAATGAGTGGTGCTCTCTTTTATTATTAAGGAGTTTGATAGGGTAGGTGCTCAGAAGTTGTTTCCCCCAGTTGGAGAATCTGCACCTAGACATCACAAGCAGAATAAGGGGTTGGCTATTTAGGATCACGAAGAGGAGAAATTTCTTTACTCAGAGTTGTGAATCTTTGAAATTCTCTACTTCAGAAGGGAGTACATGTGCAGGTTATGGGTATAAAGACTGAGAGCAATAGGTTTTTGGGCACTACAAAAGTGAATGAGTATTACAGGAGAGCGAACGGAGAGCTTCTGCCCCACACTTGGGAGTAAATCTTGCCCTCAGAAGCTGCTGGCAAGTCAGATTGGCCAGCAGTTCCATCAGTCCCGGCAGTGCAAAGGGTGTTGCTGGAATTGTAAGTGGAGGAGGGAGAAGGTCCATGGATCCCCAGAGACAGGTAAGTCCAATGCCTTGAGCAGGGAGGGTTTGGGCAGGTCAGGGGGCAGGGGGATGTGGGTTTAAGGCTGCGGCTGGGTAAGAAGAAAGGGGGTTCTATCTTAGGGGGACTGCCTCCAAATCGGCAAAGGGCAGCCCCCGAAGATAGAACCCACCCCCGCCACGACCTTACTTCACGCCCTTTGAAAAGATTATTTTAAAAATCGGGCTGCCCACTCCTGCCTGACTGCCCACACCAAACATTTTATGGCATGGGTAGAGTATTATCAGGGCTAATTGGCTTAGTAACAAGTCTAATTGATCCTTGATTAGCTATTTAAATATGGCCAGTGTGTTGCTGAATTCAGTGGCTGGCCACCCACCTGTTGTGGGGATGAGCTCAGCGGTGGATGGGAAGGCGGTGGGATTGCTACCTGCCCTATTTTACATGCTACCCCCCCACACCCCCCTTCTGAAAACGTGCCCAGTAGGAGCACGTAAAATGTAGCCCATAGAGCAGGAAACTGAAGTTGATGTAAAAGTTCCAACATGACCTTCCTGAATGGCAGGACAGATTCAAGGAACTTGTATGGCCTACGCATACTCTTATTTCGTATCTTCTCATGAAATATTCAAGCCTTGGAGGTGGTTCAGAGAAAAAGAAAAGGTCTGAGTCATGAGGGAAGCCCAGAGCAACATAGGCTTTTTAGCAGAAGCTACCCACTTAGGCTTTTATTTTCCAAGGGCTGTATGGCCTCCTGATTCTTCCTACAAAAATGCACCACTTCACACTTAGCTTTGTTGAAATTGATTTGCCAATTACATGACTGAATTTGAAAGAACTTGTGAATTTTTTTGAATGGAAACCAATTCGGTGAAACGGGAAATCATCAAAGCCATCACAGTTCAGAGACAGAGAACGGTGAAATATGAACACTTCTCATTCTAATGCCAATCAAATGGACCAGGACAATTTTGAGTCTGAGGATGAAACAAATGAAGAAATTTGTAACCCACCTACATTGAAGTTCTTTTTCCATTAAATACCCATTCTGCAAGTTTATTAACACCTTCTTGTATTTTGTTCCTCAGTACAAATTTGGTGTCATCTGAAAATGTTGAAATTGTGGCCCCTGATGATAACTCATATGAACATACATATAAACTCATGAACATACATGCTCCATGTGAAATAGGAGCAGGGGTAGACCACGCAGTCCCTCGGTCCTGCTCCGCCATTCAATAAGATCATGGCTGATATAATTTCAACCTCAACTTTGCAATCCTGCCCAACCCTGATAACCTTTCACCTTCTTACTTATCAAGAATCTATCTACCTCTGCCTTAAAGATGTTCAAAAACCCTGTCTCAACCACATTTTGAGAAAGAGAATTCCAAAGTCTCACAAACCTCTGAGAGAAATTTATTTTCCTCATCTCTGTATTAAATAGGCGATCCCTTATTTTTAAACAGTGACCCCTAGTTCTAGGTTCTCCCACAAGAGGAAACACCTTTCTAAATCCGCCCTATCACGTCCCCTCAGGATCTTATATGTTTCAATCAAGTTGCCTCTTACTCTTCTAATCTCCATCAGATACAATCCTAGCCTGTCCAGCCTTTCCTCATAACACAACCGGCCCATCTCAGGTATTAATCCAGTAAAATTTCTCTGAACTGCTTCCAACGCATTTATATCTTTCCTTAAATAAGGAGACCACTACTGTAAATAGTACTCCAGATGTGGCCTCAACAATGCCCTGAAGCATAACCTCCTTATTCCTGTATTCAATTCCCCCCTCAATAAACAATATTTTAGTTGTTTGGGAGTACAGAATTTGAGTTTTGCTGAAAGAAGAGACATTTCTAAGCTTTTTGTATTGCACTCATCAGCACACTTGCAAGTATACCAATATAAGGGGAAAAGAACAATTCATACTGTATGTGAAAAAAGCGCTGATTGGTTGGCAAGTGGCGTTGCCATGGTGAATGCACCATTGATGGTGACTGACAGTTAACTGTCAAACATTATTTGAAAATTAAACCAGGCAGCTTGATCCTGATTGGTCAAGGCAATGCCCTGAGGAATGAGTCAGCGAAAGGTTGTCACTTATTTTGTTTAGCTGAAATGCACACAATGTGTATACATGTTCTTTCTGTCTGCAAAGAACAGGGCCCTGAGTATATGTAGTTTCCAGTACACACAAATTGGTTGTCATCGTAATTCTTAACACATTGGGGATTCTTTAGCAAATGTTGTCCAATTGTGGAATGACATCTAATGTTGAATACTGCGTTTTGAGTTTTGCAAGCACAGGCTGGTTGGGTACAGTCTGTACTCTGCCCAGTGTGAACGGTGGCTGGGGCGTGCTCTTTGAAATGATCCGCCAGTCTTTGGGATGGACGGCTTACATACCTAGCATCACACTGGCACTGAAATTCATATACCACGTTAGTCATTTGTGTGATAGGCAGAATGTCTTTTTGGCTTGACAACAGTATCCTGTTAGTGGTGAATACCACTTGTGTTTGCTACTGCATAGTAGCAGCATGAAACAACTAGCTTCACGTGTTGCTCAAATTTTTGAGATACCTTCCAGGGTAATCTAAGGTAGACTGGGCACTTCTCAGGGCTGAAGGTGACGGCCTTGGGCCCATTCATGAGTTTGCGTGATATACAGCACAAGATGAGCTGATCAGGGTAGCTATTATCCCGTAGAATGTCTTTGTGCTCCCTATTTCAGCATCAAGTTTGCATGGTGAGCAAATGGTTCTGGCCCACACACACACATTCACCCTCCCTCTCTCTCTCACACACACACATTCACCCTCCCCCTCTCTCTCACACACACACATTTACCCTCATGCACACATTCACCCTCCCTCTTTCTCTTACACACACACATTCATCCTCCCCCTCTCTCTCTCTCTCATACACATGCATTCATCCTCCCCTCTCTCTCTCACACACACACATTCACCCTCCCTCTCTCTCTTTCACACACACACATTCACCCTCCCTCTCTCTCTTACACACACACATTCATCCTCCCCCCCTCTCTCTCTCATACACACACATTCATCCTCCCCCCCTCTCTCTCTCACACACACACACATTCACCCTCCCTCTCTCTCTCACACACATACATTCATCTTCTCTTTCACATACACACTCTCACCCTCTCTCTCAGCAACACACAAATGCTAATCCTCTCTCTCACACACACTCACGCTCTTTCTCTCTCTCTCACACACGCATTCAACCTCCCTCTCTCACACACACACATTAACCCTCACGCTCTCTCTCACACACAAGCTCACCCCCTCTCTCTCACAGACATACACTCATCCTCACCCTCTCTCTCTCTCACACAAATGGACTCTCTCTCTCGCACACACTCATCCACTCCCTCTCTCTCACACACAAACACTCTTTTATCTCTCACACACACACACATATACTCTCTCTATCTCCCTCATACACACAGGCACACTCACCCTCTCTCTCTTTCACACACTTAAGCACAGACACTCACCCTCCCTTTCTCACACTCACTCTCTCACATACACATGCACACACATACACAGTGACGCCCTCTCTCTCTCACACACACACACTCATCTTCTCTTTCTCACACGTGCACACACTCACCCTCTCTCTCACACACACATGCACTCTCTCTCTCTCTCGCACACACACACATCCACTCTCTCTCTCACACACAAACACTCTGTTATCACTCACACACACACACACACATACTCTCTCTCTCTCCCTCACACACACAGGCACATTCACCCTCTCTCTTTCACACACTCCAGCACAGACACTCACCCTCCCTTTCTCACACTCACCCACTCTCTCACATACACATGCACACACATACACAGTGATGCCCTCTCTCTCTCTCACACACACACGCTCACCCTCTCTCTCTATCTTACTATCTCATATCGATAGCAGTGCTGTGTCCATATGCTTATTTGACATTGCTAGCCTATTCACCAATCTTCCACTTAAGGAAGCTATAGATATTTGGACTGCACTACCATATCATCGAGATCTAGATCCACCACCATTGTGTGAATCAGCATTCATTGAACTTATGATCTCAGCAACTCACTCAGTTGAGTTCAGTTTTAATGGCACTATGTCTGCCCAAATAGATGGTGTTGTCATGGGATCACCTCTTGGCCAAGCTCTCACAAAGATCTTTGTCTGGTTCCATGAGAAACATATGAGCGAGGGAATGATACCTAACCTCCTAACCCTCACATTTTTCCAATATGTGGATGATACGTTTGCTATATTTAAATCCGCAGCTGCATGTAATAATTTCCTTACATTAACAGGCTCCATCCTGCGCTGAAATTCACCTTTGAAATGGAGCAGTCAAATGAACTCCCTTTCCTTGATGTACTAGTTGAGAAATCTGCCAGGGGATTCTCTACAACGGTCTACCGCAAGCCTACCTTCACTGGTCAATATATGCATTGAGATTCTTACAGTTCCACGCACTATAAGATTGGTTTTATCGGCAAACTCTGAAGTAGAGCCTGAGCCATTTGCTCACCATGCAAGCTTGTAAGGGGCATCAAAGACATCCTGCAGGATAATGGCTACCCTGGTCAGCTCATTTCATGCTGTATATCACGCAAACTCATGAACGGGCCTAAGACCGTCATTTTGAGCGCTGAAAAGTGCCCAGTCTACCTCAGGTTACCCTGGAAGGTATCTCAAAAATTTGAGCAACAGGTGAAGCAACTGTTTCATGCTGCTACTATGCAGTAGCAACACGAGTGCTATTTGCCAAAAAGACAAATGACTAATGTGGTATATGAATTTCAGTGCCAGTGTGATGTTAGGTATGTGGGCCATATGTTCCAGCCACTGTTCACAATGGGTAAGGTACAGACTGTGCCCAACCAGTCTGTGCTTGCAAAACTCAAAACACAATGTCCAACATTAGATGTGATTCCGCAATTGGACAACATTTGCTAAATCCTCAGTGTGCTAAGAGTTTAAGATTGTCAGTGGGGCTTGCAATGTGACACATTTACTTGTACTGGAAGCTACATATATGAATAAGCAGGGCCCTGTTCTTCGTAGATAGAAAGAACATATACGTACATTGCACCTATTTCAGCTAAACAGAATAAGTGACAGCCATCTGCTGATTTATTCCTCAGGGCAATGTCTTGACCAATCAGAGTCAAGCTACCTGGTTTAAATTTTGAACAATGCTTGGCAGTTAACTGTCAGTCACCATCAGTGATGCATTTTCCGGCAACACTTCTACCAATTAAGGTCCACTTGCCAACCAATTTGCACTCTTTTCACATACAGTATAAATTGTTGTTTTCCCATTATATTGGTATTCAAGCAAAGTGTCCTGATGAGTGCAAGATGAAAACCTTCAACAAGTCTCATTTTTCAGCAATACTCAAATGAGTGACTATATTTCCAAACAATTTACGCATCATGCCGCACTTCTGGTACATTGTGTTCTATAATTGTAGGTTTATTATGTTAATGGTAGGAGCATTAGTTATAAGGTTAGGTTGGGAAGGCTGTGTTTGTTCTCCTTGGAGCAAAGGAGACTGAGGGGAGATTTGATAGAAGTGCACAAGATTATGATTAAGGTAGATAAGGTAGACAGGGAAAACGCTTCTCAATAGCTGACTGAAGAAGGATTATGGGAAATAGATTTAAGATTTTGGGCAAGGGATGCAGTGGTAATATGAGGAAGAATTTATTTACGCAGCAAGTGGTAATGAGCTGGAACTCAATTCCCACAAGGCTCATAGAAGTGGAAACAATCAATGATTTCAAAGGAAATTGGATGGTGTTTGAATGAAGTAAACTCACAAGGCTACAGGGACTGACTGGGGGTTTGGGACTGGCTGGATTGCTCCATGGTGGACTCGATGGGCCAAATGGCCCCCTTTTGTGCTGTAAATAACTCCATGACCCTATAACATCAACACTTTAATTCCCTTTAGACTATATACAAACAAGGGGATATCAGATGACAAAATTTTAAACATATGAAAAGACAGTGGCATTAAATTAATAATATTTACATGTACCTTGAAGAACTTGCATTTTAAGGATAAAATGGGCAGCAACAGCATGAATATAAAATTATCTAATGAATAGTAAACAGAATTTGAAGAGTGACTGTTTTTCAGACTTGGGGTATAGAATACAGTACAGTTTACTAAGGTTCAGCACTCGGACCACTGCTGTTTTGGATATACAGTGAGACTAAGGGTTGGAGGATAGTGGTCATAATTGCGAAATTTCAAGATGACCTGAAAATTAAAAGTGTGGTAAACGGTGAGGAAGATAGTAATAGACTTCAGAGGGCACAGACAGGCTGGTGATGTGTAGAGAGCAGATGAAATTCAGGCATGCTAAACAATGGAAGTAGTATGCTATAGACAGAGCTAAGCAATCCCACGACCAATGGGGTAGATAAAATCTCTACATGAATGAATGACGGTACACCATTCATCAACAAACAGGAGGTGGAGGCTCTGAAAACACCCCCATCCTCAATGATGGGGGAGCTCAGCATGTCAGTGCAAAAGACAAGGTTGAAGAATTTACAGCCATCTTCATTCAGAAGTACCGAGTGGATGATCCATCACAGCCTCCTCCTGATGTCATCAGTCTCAGCCAATTCAATCCACTCCACATGATATCAAGAAATGGCTGAAGAAATTGGACAAAGGCTATGGGCCCGGACAACAATCCGGCTGTAGTACTGAAAACTTGTGCTCCAAAACTATCTGCATCCTTAGCCAAGCTTTCCAGTACAGCTAAAACACTGACAACTAACGGACAATGTAGAAAATTGACCAGGCATGTCCAGTCCACAAAAAGGACAAATCCAATCCAGCAAATTATCACCCTTCAGTCTATTCCCAATTATCATCAAACTAATAGAAGGTATCATTGACTGTGCTAATAAACGTACTTCCTCAACTATAACCTACCAACCTAGGTTCTGCCAGGACCACTTGGCTCCAGGCCGCATTACAATCTTGGTTCAAACATGGACAAAATAGCTGAATTATAGAGGTGAAGTGAGAGTGATTGCCCTTGACATCAAGGCAGTATTTGACAAGGAACCCTAGCAACATTGAAGTCAATGGGAATTATGTGGCAAAGTCTCCACTGATTAGAGTATTAAAGTCATACCTAGCACACAGGAAGATGATTGCGTTCGTTGAAGGCCAATAGCTAGGGAATACACAATAAAGGGGAAGATATTGGCGGGGTAGAGGAAGTGAAAGGCATTGATGTGCATGTCCACAGATCCCTGAAGATGACAGGATAAGGTGGTAAAGAAAACATATAGAATGCTTTCATTTATTGATTATATAATACAAAAGCAGGGATGTAATGATGGAACTGTATGAAATGCTGGTTTTTCCACAGCTGAGATTTTATGTACAGTTCTAGTTGCCACATGATAGGAAGGACATAATTGCCCTGGAGAGAGTGCAGAGCAGACTTGAAAATTGCAGTAATGAGGGAAGATTGGATAGGCTGGGCTTGTTTTCCTTGGAACTGAGGAGGCTGAGGGGTGACCTGATTGAGGTGTACAAGATTATGAGAGGTGTGGATAGAGTAGACAGGGATACCCTGTTTCCCTTAGCGGAGAGGTCAATTACCAGGGTACACAGATTTAAGGTGATTGGTAAAAGGATTAGGGGGGACATGAGGACGCACCCAGAGGATGGTGGGTGTTTGGAATTCACTGCCTGGGTTTGGTGGTGAAGGCAGAAACCCTCAACTCATTTATAAGGTACCTGGATCTGCACCTAAAGTGCTATAACCTGCAAGGCTACGGATCGAGTGCTGGAAGGTACGATTAGAATGGACTGCTAGTTTTCTTATTTTTTCTTTTACGGTGAGTGCAGACACAATGGGCTGAATGGCCTCATTCTGTGCTGTAACTTTTTTATGGTTCTATGGTTCTCATCTCTTGAGGCTGTGTATTCTTTGGTGAGTAACTCATGTCCTGACTCCCTAAACCCTGTTAACAAGGCACAACTCAGAAGTATGAAACAATACTTCCCACTTGCCTGGATGAGCGCAGCTCCAACAACACTCAAGAAAAAGGCATCCAATTCACCACCTGAACCATTTACTTCCTCCACCACTGACACAAAGTGACAGCATTGTGTACTATCTACAAGACACAATGCAGCAATTCTCCAAGGCTCCTTCAACAGTGTTGGTTACAGAATGTACCTGTTAAAGAAGTCTTTGTAGTCTCCTCTATGTTAACAGCCAGTATTTATTAACTACTTGTAACTATATACATATATGCAGCAAAGGGTACCGGCTAGGAGCTATCTCCATGTTTAGGTCTAAACACGTCCCTGTTCAACACCACACTGACCCTAGGTCTAGGTCATGTGCCTTCTTACATCACTGTGTGGGCAGTACTCAGTCACATATTAACCCTGTATGTGCCAGACCTTACACTACAGATAGAAATTTCCAAACCTAAAAACTCAAGGGCATCAAACATATGGGAATTTCACCACCTGAAAGTTCCCCTCCATGTCACACACCATCCTAACTTGGAATCTTCTCACTGGTCTTTCACTGTAGCTGGATCTAAATCCTGGAACTCCCTCCCTATCAGCACTGTGGGTGTACTTACAAAACATAGACTGCAGCAGTTCAAGAAGGCGGCTCACCACCACCTTCTTAAGGGCAATGAGGGGTGGACAATAAATGCTCGCCCAGCCAGTGATGCCCACGTCCCATGAACAAGTAAAATTAAAAAGGATGACATACAATGGAGAAACATATATGGTGATTAAAATAATGACCTCAACAGCTTGCATTTATATAAAATGTCCAATGGTGCTTCACAGGGACATTATAAAACAAAATATGACAGATATTGAGGCAGATGAGCTTTTCAGTAGTGTCTTAAAGGAAGAAAGAAAGGTGCAGAGATGAAGACGCTTAGAGAAGGAATTCCAGAGCTTAGAACCCAGGTAGCAGAAGGTATGGCCACCAATGATGGAACAATTAAAATCAGAGATGCTCAAGAGGCTAGAATTAGAGAAGTGCAGATATCTTGGAGGATTGTGGGCAGAAGGAAGCTCTACAGGTTGGAGAGGTGAGGTCATGGAGGGATTTGAAAACATGGATGAGAATTTTAAAATTGAGGTGTTGCTTAACTGGGAACCAGTGTAGGTCAGTGAGCACCGGGCTGATGGGTGAATGCAATTTGATTCTAGTCTGTGGAATTCTTTTCCCCAGAAAGCTGTGGAGGCTGGGTCATTGAATTTATTCAAGTCTGAGTTTGATCGATTTTTGATAGATAAGGGAAGAAGGGTTTTGGGGAGTAGCCAGTAAAGCGAAATTGGGAGCACAACCACATCAGCCACAATCTTGTCAAATGGAGCAGCAGGCTTGAAGGGCCAAATGGCGTCCTCCTGCTCCTAAATCATATGTTCCTATGATGTGAGTCAGGACATGGGCAGCAGAGTTTTGAATGACCTCCGGTTTATGGAGGGTGGGAAGTAAGAGACCAGCCAGGAATGCATTGAAATAGTCAAGTATAAAAGTAATAAAGTCAAAGATGAGGATTTCAGCAACAGATGAGCTGAGGCAGGGCCAAAGCTGGGCAGTGTTACAAAGGTGCAATGAGATAGGATTAATTCATGGCCTCATAGTGAAGGCACCCCTAGGCAGCAGTGATCATAATATAATTGAATTTTAGATTCCATTTGAGGGAGAGAAGGCTGGGTCTAAGACTAGCATGTTAAACGTAAATCAGGGCAATTACAAGGGCATGAAAGCAGAGCTAGCAAAGGCGAACTGGCAGTTAGGTGAAGGGATAGGTCAATAGAGATGCAGTGGCAGACATTTAAGGGGATATCTCAGAATACACAGAATAGATACCTTCCAACAATCCTGTATCCTGTGAAACTTCAATAATGTGCAAAACCTGTCAAGGTTGAACAACTGGGTAAACTTGGGTTATATTCTCATGGACTTTATGCAGTGAGTTGATTGAGTTGCAGAGAATGTAAAAGGAATGGAGAGGGTAGATATTGAATGATTTTCTTTTGCATTAGCTTTTGCATTAGTAGGTAACCATACTATGGGTGCCCAAATGAAGAGGGCACAATCTTAGAATTTGTGGTAAACCAGTTAAATATGTCATGTCGCATGTTCTCTGCCTGAAGACAGGTTCTTAGACCATTGTCTGCTGATGCTTCATCCTGAGCTGTTTTCTTGGCATTTTTGTCAATGGTGATTTAACATCCACTCTCAGGGGCAGGGCGAGGAGGCAGGTCCCAAGCCTACCTCAGCCAGCACGGGAATTAAACCTGCACTGTTGGCGGTATTCTCAGTCACACGCTAACCAGCCAGCTAACTGAGCTAGCCTGTCCCTAAGCCAGTTAAAAGTGAATCTAAAAATCAAACTCATGAAAGGCTCGTGAAAATAAGGAATGTACTGCCTCAGTTGACCAGATATGCAAAATCATTTGAAATTTTGAAAACAAAATGCATGTTTACTTGGGAAGTATGGATATTATGAAGTATACAGAAAAGGTGGGAAATTGGTACTAAAATGATAGACCTGCCATAGCTAAAAATGCGAAAGTGTGGAATTGATGGACTCAACTGCATATTCTTTCTCTCCCTCCTGGATGTGATCTTGCATCATTTGCCTTAATGTATGATATGTCAGGTTCCAATCCTAATTCTCAAGCTATATTATCACAACCAAGCAATACTGGTAGTTCAATTGCTCTACTAAGCATTTTATTACAACATTAAACTCCATTTCCATGGTATTTGACAGTCTTGTAGGAATTGCAATTCTTTTTGACCAGAAATTTAGACTTCTACTGCATCAGACTTGACTGAGTGGTAGCACTCTCACCTGTGGTTACAACTGAATTGCTGCTCAACTTTGGTTGCCTGGGTTTCCCAACCCTCAGGAAACCTAATGACAAAAGTATGGCAAGGAGTGCAAGGTCAGGGAACTAAATACCTTTCCGTTCACCTGATGGATTCAGGGTAGCCACCTCACCAATCTCCTCCATTTGCACACACACACTATCACCCTTACCATTTCCTTGAATTCCTCCCTACACAAAAATGGGCATGCCTCAAATTAAAATAATGTGGGTGGCAAATTTCCACAAATTGTGTTTGTTTGCTGCCTTTTAAGGAGACTATTCAAATAGAACTTGTTTCCTAGGCCTACCGCACTAGTAGGCATGTTTGATAAGTATTTACATATTTTTTAAAAATTACTTTACAAAGAAACTGATAACTGTATATCAAAGTAACTAGCAAATGGTGCATCATTTGAGTGGCAATACACATGGGTAAATTAATGGGAAAAATTTCAGCTCAAAATAAATAGCTTTTCGTACAGGATTCCAGCTTACCAACACCTGGAGGATTACCCCTAATATATTTGGCTCAATGTTCTTGCAAAGTAAAACAGGATATTAATGAAGTATATATTTGTCTATGCAACCCACAAAATGATGCAACCCACCAAAGGATGTAACTGCGTTGGAGGCGGTTCAGAGGAGGTTTATTAGATTGATACCTGGAAGGAGCGAGTTGTCTTATGAGGAAAGGTTGGACAGACAGGACTTGTTTCCATTGGAGTTTAGGAGAGCGAGTGGTGACTTGATTGAAGTTTACAAGACCCTGAACGATCTTAACAAGGTGGACATGGAAAGGATGTTTCCTCTTGAGGATGAGTCCAAAACTAGGGGGCACTGTTTTAAAATTAGGGGTCGCCCTTATAAGACAGAGACGAGAATTTTTCTCTCTCAGTGGGTTGTGCGATTTTGGAACTCTCTGCCTCAGAAGGTGGTGGAGGCAGGGTCACTGAATATTTTTAAGGCAGATGTTGAGAGATTCTTGTTAGGCAAGGGAACCACAGTTATTGGGGGTAGATGGGAATGTGGAACTCGAAACACAAACAGATCAACCATGATCTTATTGAATGGCAGAGCAGGCCCGAGGGTCTGAGTGACCACTTCTGCTCCTATTTCACATATTTGTATGATTGGATGAAAGACAGACAATATTAGCAGTAAAGAAACAGCAACAACAAGTGAGTTGCTATTGTTGCTGTAGCAAAAAAACAGCAGAGAGTTCAGGGTTGAATGGCCTCCAATCTGTATTCTATGGTTTTGTATTGCCAAATGAGGGGCCAAGGCCACCCTACCAAATATCTCTAAACATACATTGCTATTATTGCTCCAAATTAAAATACTGAAATGAAAATCAATCTTTCACAGAGGATAAGATCATTACCTAATGAGTAATGCACTGTGAAGCCTTATAAGAAGCACTTTTTACATACAGAGCTGTATGTTGAATGCCTGGCTGGAGAGTTGATGCAGGATGGAGGGCTTTGGATTCCTTGAGCATTGGGACCAGTTCTGGGATAGATGGGATGCAGGCTGGATGCATTGCACATAAACAGAACCAGGACCAATGTGGGGTGATTTTTTCATGCTATTGGGAAGGATTTAAGTTAACTTGGCAAGGTGGGGTTGGAACCAGGAGTAGCATTAGAGAGGAGAAACAAAGTACACAGAGAATTGGGAGAGACACAGAGCACTACAGTGAGAGATAGTAAGGTATTAGGTGGGGTCAGAGTGAGAGGAAATAAGGGTTAAACTGGGTTTACTGTGTATGTATGTGGAAACACAGTGTGCTAAATAAGATTGGTGATCTGCAGCACACATAGCAGATGTGGAAATATGATGTGGTGATAACAGAGAGCCGGTGCAAAAAAAGGCCAGGATTGGGTACTAAATATTCCTGGATACAAGGTGTGTAGAAAAGATAGGGGAATGAAGAAAAGGAAGAGGGGTGGCAGTATTGATTAAGGAAAATGTTAAAATGCTAGAGAGTGGGGTTGTCCTGGAGGAGTCAAGGACAGAAGCTAAGGAACAGCAGAGGTACTATTAGACTCTGTGTGTATTCCATAGGCTACCAACTGATCGGACAGATAGAGGAGGAAGCAATTTGCAATGAAATTACAGGGACGTGCAAAAACTATAGAGTAGGTATAAAGGAGGACTTCAATTACCCTAAAATGGACTGTAATAGTAAAAGGACAGTGAAGGGGCAGAGTTTCTGAAGTGTGGTCAGGTGAATTTTCCAGATCAGTCTGTTTCTGGCCCAATGAGGAGGGAGGCACTGCCGGACCTGGTTCTGGGGAATGAGGTAGATTAAATGGATCAAGTGTCAGCAGGGGAACGTTTAGGAGAAAGTGATAAGAATATCATAAATTTAGGTCAGCTATGGAAAACGATTAAGAGCAATACAGAATAAAACTAATAAACTGGGGAAGGATAATTTCAAAGGTGTGAGAATTGATCTGGTGCAGGTGAAATGGAATCCTAGATTGGCAGGCAAAATTGCAATGGGACAGTGGGCTGCCTTTACCAATGAGCCGAGATACATTCCCATGAGGGAGAAAAGAAAATCAAACAAAACCAGACTTCCTGGATGTCAAAAAAATAGAGTGAGATGAAGCAGAAAAAAGGTGTCTGTGACAGATGTAAGCTTAAAAATGCAAGTGAGAACCAGCCTAAATATAGGAAGTGAGAAAAGAAATAAGACAAGCAAAGAGAGAATATAAGAAGAGACTGGCAGCTAACATAAAAGGGTATACATACATGGAGGAAGAAGGCATGGCTGAGATACTAAATGAGCACTCAGCATCTATCTTTAGCAAGGAAATAGATGCTACCAAAGTCATAGTGAAAGAGGAGGTAGTTGAGAGAATTAATGGGGTAAAAATTGATAAAGTGGCGGTAGTAGGAATGTTGGCTCTACTTAAAGGTGATAAGTCACCAGGACTGGGTAAGATGCAGTTTATGACACTGAGGGAAGGAAGGGTGGAAATTGCAGAGACACTGGCCATAACTTTCCAATCTCTACCGATATGGGGGTGGGGGCCAGAGGATTGGAGAATTGCAAATGTTCGAAAAAGGCATAAGGATAAGCCCAGAAACTACAGACCCATCAGTTTAACTTCAGTGGGAAAGCTTTTAAAAACAATAATCTGGGACAAACTTAAGTCACTTGGACAAATATAGATTAATTAAGGAAAGCTGGCATGTATTTTTTAAGGTCAAATTGTGTTTAACTAACGTGATTAAATTTTTGATGAGGTAACAGAGAGTTGATGAGGGTTATGCATTGGATGTGGCGTACATGGACTTCCAAAAGGTGTTGGATAAAGTGCCTTATAACAGACTTGTCAAGAAATTTAATGCCCGTGGAATTAAAGGGACAATGGCAGTATGGGTAAAAAATTGGCTAAGTGACAGGAAACACAGCAGTGGTGAATGGTCGTTTGTAGAACTGGAGGAAGGTATGTGGTGGCGCTCCCCAGGGATCGGTGCTAGGACCACTGTTTTTACTTGATCTATATGGATAACCATCATTTGGGTGTGGCACAGTTTCAAAATTTGCTAATGACAAAAAAATAGAAGTGTTGCAAATTGTGTGGAGGATAGACTTCAAATAATAGACTTTAAGAAGACATAAACAGATAGATGGAATGTGTGGACATGTGGAAGATGAAATTTAACACAGAGAAGTGGGAAGTGATAAACTTTGATAGGAAGAGCCAGGAGTGTCGCAACAAAATACATTAAGGGGAGATGGTGGCATAGTGGCAATGTCACTGGGCTGGTAATCTAGAGACCCAGGCTAATTCCCTGGGGACATGGCTTCAAATCCCACCATGGAATTGAAATTCAATTAATAAATCTGGAATATAAACTATCATGGATTGTTGTAAAAACCCATCTGGTTCATGAATGTCCTTTGGGGCAGGAAATCTGCCATCCTTACACGGTCTGGCCTACATTGTGACTCCTGCCACATGGCAATGTGGTTGACCCTTAGTTGCCTGCTGAGATATTCAGTTCAAGAGCAATTAGGGATGGGTAATAAATGCAGGCTTTGCCAATGATGCCCACATCCCATGAAAGAATTTAAAAAAGGCACAATTTTAAAGAGGCTGCAAGGATTTTAGTTGTATATGTGCACAAATTGTTGAAGGTGTTGGAGCAAGTTGAATTCCTGAGCTTTATAAATGGAGGCATTGAGTATGCAAGCAAGGAAGTTATGGTGAACATTTATAAAGCACTGGTTGGCATGTTGGCCAGGATTTTCCACTCCCGGGCGTGCTCGGTGGTGAGATCAGAGAATCTCATGAGAAGGCCTTAGTGCGTTTCCCGGCAATGTGCATCCAGGAAAAGATTGTCCCCTCCCCCGTCAATCGCGGGCCGTGTTTCACGCCATCAAACATCGAGAACTTAATTTCAATGCATTTGGATCTCATTATTCTGGCCACACACAGGAATCACCCATCCACATCAAATTTAAACCCCACATCCACGTGATTTTATGACAGTGTGATTTACAGCTACCTTTAAAAGGCATGCACCTGGTGACCTGAACTATGAGGGGAACTCGGAGGTAAGTGCACACAACTTTGCACAGTGCTTGTGATGATCCCAATGCAAGGAAGCAGCTCCATGGACTCAGGGGGTGGTTACAGGCAAGTCTCCACAGCAGCTTCTCCGCAGGTGGTTTGTGGTTCTGGGGCAAAGGTGACAGTGAAAGGGGGATCATGGCAGCAAAGAAGACATAAACAGATAGATGGAATGTGTGGACATGTGGAAGATGAAATTTAACGCAGAGAAGTGGGAAGTGATAAACACAAACACATGCCGGGGTTGGCGGGGGGCAGGGGGGTGAGAGAGGAGGGCGCAGGTGTGGGGTGGTGGGTAAGAGAGCCATAGCATATCAAAGATGAGCACTCTTCCGCAGCTGAGAGCATTTAGCTTGAGCTCAATTGATATTCTCAGAGTCAGGCTAGTCAAGCAATTGTGCCCACTCAAGCAGCACCACTTCCTCACAGTGCCAATGATTGCTCCTCTCTTATTAACCCTTCGCATACACACTTCAAACTCAAATGAGTGCTATGGTGCTGCAGAACCATCGGGTGACTGGGCAAGCTTGAGGATCGTGTTGGGAAAGGTGGCCATGGAATACCGACAGAGGGTGCGCTCCTAGTCCCTTGCATTATCTTTAAGTTGACATTGGTCCAAGAAAACCACAAAGCCTTGGAGTCCAGGTTAAGAAAATGCCTGCGCCTGAGATGGAAGTTCAAGTTCAGGATGCAGTCAATTGACTGAAGCTCTCACCACTCCGTCATGTGGTGTGGGGTGGTGCTGGGTGTGGGCACGGTGAGCCATCATGCTCACTAAACACTGGACATCCATGCATTGGCTTGGACTCTCCGGCATGCACAAATAGGTCTTGAGAGGCAGCCGCAGGCAATGACTTAACCAATAGTAGTCCTTAGGAGACAACTGCCGACCCTTGTGTTTCTCACTTTGATACTGAGGTAAGGAGATCGTCAGGAACATGAAGCCTGGTGATCTCACTGTCTGCCTCATTGCTTATTCTCAGGAGAGAAGAAGGAGAAGAATGTGATGGAGGTGTCTGGCTCGCCAAAAGGAGGGGTGGAAGGTTGAAGACCAAGAGGCAGCACAGCTCCCTCTGCTCAGCTCCCACAGCTCCCCCCATTTCAGGCGCAGGCATTTTCTTAACCTGGACTCCAAGGCTTTGTGGTTTTCTTGGACCAATGTCAACTTAAACATCATTATGGGACTAGGAGCGCACCCTCTGTCGGTATTCCATGGCCACCCCTCCCAACACGATCCTCAAGCTTGCCCAGTCGCCCAATGGTTCTGCAGCACCATAGCACTCATTTGAGTTTGAAATGTGTACGCGAAGGGTTAATAAGAGAGGATGAACCCCACAGAGACTTCGTTTGTAGGCACATCACTAGGCCTAGGGTCTATAGGCAGCACATGCACTACCTGCAGATGAGTGAGAAGCTGTATCACCCACACCTGCACAAGTGAAGGGAATTAGTCACATATGTATGCCATCTTCTGCAGGATTTGGCACAACAGCAATTCGAAGGGCATTCACTGTCAGTGGTAGTTAAAGTTACCGCCGCGGTCAATTTCCACAGCAATGGCTCCTTCCAGGGCTCCACTGGAGACCTTTAGGGGATCTCACAAGCATCCTGTCACAAATGTATCTAAGAGGTCACAGACACCTGTTTTTGCCAAAGCACACAACTTGCCAACTTCGACAGAGATCAGGCGAGCCAGGAAGCAAGAGCGCTGGGATTTGATAAAAATTTCCGGATTCCCACAGGTGCAGGTTGTCATCAACACCACTCATATAGCTCTTAAGTCTCCTTGGCAACAAGCAGTCCAGCATATGAACCACAAAGGCTTCCACTCTCTCAATGTTAAGTTGGTCTGCCACCTAAACAAACAGATCATGCAGGTGTGTGCAAGATAACCCGGAAACATCCATGACTCGTATATCCTCTGCAGGTCTCAGATCCCTGACATCTTCCAGGAACCAGACAGGATGCAGAGCTGGATCCTTGGGGACAAGGGCAACAAGAGCTACCCACAAAGGATGAGACTGACGACGCCCATGCAGCAACCTCAGACTCCTGGTGAGAGAAGGTACAACAAGGCTCATGCCACAACCTGGAGTTTGGTTAACACACCATTGGCATCCTTAAAATGAGGTTCCGTTGCCTGGACAGATATGGTGAAGCACTCCCGTACACACCCAGAGGGTGTCATGCATCATAATTGCTTGTTGCGCGCCACGCAACCTGGCGATGCAAAGGGAGGAGGACCTGGATGATGAAGAGATGCAAGAGCTGCATGTCCTCTCTGCTGAGGAGGAACTGAAGGGGATGAGGGTGAAGAGGTCCTGGGAAGTGAGCATGGAGGTGATTACACTGGCCATACGAGGCAGGCGTACTAGCGAGGCCCTCATTGCCACAGGATTCCAGGAGGATGATGACGAGATGCAGTGAGGACACTTCTGAGATCTTCACATTGCATCTGGGAATGTCTGGCACCTGTCTGGCTGAGGGCAGTGCACATACGCTCTGTGAAGAGGATCATATCATGAAGATGCTGCTGAGATACAGCGAGCACATAGAATTTAACAGCACTTGATCCTTTGGCAGACGGCATCACATGTTCTCTTCAGCACCACACCTTCACCTGTCAGGTATGCTGATGAAATGGGGCCCAGCCCTGTCTCTAAGGTGCTGAGAGCTCACCTAGGACATCATGGAACTCAGACAAGATTCTTGCAGCAAACACGAGCCACATGGAGGTGCAGGCTTCATTAATCTGGAGAGGGACTTTGAAGCCAGACAATCACTGTGGTCAGAAAGTTACACGCAGCACAGGGAGGGGCCCTGGACTGTGACACTAGCCTTCCATTTGTGCAGGAAGCAGGTTTCACATCTGATTGACATAAAAACTGCTCATCACAACAAGAAACCATATATACGTTCATTCTTGGGAGTATATTTACAATGATCAACATTAAGTACAAGTGATTAACATCCATGCCCGTTATGCAACTACATCTTCTTCACCTTGCTAACCCTGTCACTACATCTTGGTGCTCCCACAACATCCACAGCGGAGGGTGGGGGGAGGCAGCCAGCTGACTGCTACATCCTGTTGTCTGTGATGACCTTGGCGGGCATCCTCTGGAGGGCCGAGACTGTGTGGGCCCCGGCCTGCTTTTGGGGTCCTGCTGTGTGGCAGTGACACCCTCCTTGGCCTGTGGAACTGGAGTTGCTGGGGTCACAGGAAGAGAAGATTTGGATGGGCCGGACAGTCCCAGAATCACCTGAGTGGATGGCCTCGCGGTATGCACCTGCTGTTCCTCTTCCCTATGGGTGCCCAAAGGCCCCTGGCTGACTCCTTGAGCAGAAAGGGCAGCTGGAGAGAGCTTGTTTTGACACTGATGGATGTCTGAAAGTGCCAAAGTGATGGAGTGCAGCCCTTGCAACAGTGCAGGACCGATGTCCTGGGCCAAGGTCTCCATGGCAGCCACCATCCTACCAGTGTTAACATTGGTGCATTGGTATGCTGGCGCTATCACCTCAGAGTGAAGACGGACAGACTCCTCCATCATGCTTTGCAATCTGAGGAGTGCAGCAGACATCCCTTCCTGATGTTCCTGAGTTTGCCTTTGCAGTTCCAGCAACTGAGGTATGACCAAGTCCAGGGGCTCCTCATCTGACTCGGACTCAGTAAAGTTATGGCCTCCAGCAGTCCTCAAAATGTCGGAAACCTGGAAAGGCTCTGTCTCCGCCTGCAATGGATCAGACAGTGTGATGCGCTCACCAGATTGTGACCCCAAGGCTACTCTAGAACATATTTCTTTGGTGAAGGAGCCTGTGAGGACCCTCACTGTTATGGGTATTACCAACCAGCCACAGGCTAGATGTCCTTTAAACCACTGTCTAAACACAAAATCCCTCACAACAACAACAAGTCCATTCTTGGTCACAAGCAGCTAATAAAGATCATTAGCACAATCTCTCACACAGAAATCCAAAGTAAAGGAACATCCATAGTGATGACCCATGTGTGTCTATTGTGATTTCTTGATTTGTTTAAGCGTGGTATGCAATGGTCCTCCGCCTTCAATCCTAGCTACGCTGGAGGCAGGCTGCTGACTTCATGCGCCTTTGTCTGTGGTGACCTTGACAGTGTTCTCTGGTCACTTGAGACCATGAGACCCCAGTATCTGAGGGACTCCTGCCCAGTGGTAGGATTCTCCCTGTTGCTGCAGCACACTGGGGTATTGGTGTCACTGGCAGAGGGACAAAGGAAACACTGTCAATGTCAGGAGCAGCCTGAGAGGAGCCTCCAGGTGCAGACAGCTGTTGCTCATCGTCATGAGGTCCACTTGTATGCCCCTGCTTACCTGAGAAGGATGAAGATCTGTTGGAGATTCAGGTACCTCATCCCCTACTCACCTTGGCTCTGGCTGCTTGAGATCAGTGGCATTGTGATGGAATGCAGATCTCTAGGTATAACCATCATCCTTTGACTGTTCCACTGGTCTGGCTCTCAGTGAGAGTCACCAATCTCTCAATGGAAGAAGCTATGCGCACAGAGGACAGTGAGATGGCAATGTTCAAGCCTGAGTTGACTCTTGTGCTCTGCTTGCCAGGCAGTGTTTACTGTCTGGAATTCCACCAATCTTCACAAACCTATCATTGAACATCCAGCAACTGCTGGCTGACAGACAACTCCAGAGACTCGTCATCCAACTGGGACACAGCATCAACCTGGACTCCAGCACTCATCCCTGTGTCGGCACTGGATTGGCACAGTCTCCAACAGCTAATCCTGTGCTTCTGTGGTGGCTCAAACCCTTTGGTACTTCCCATGCAGCCAATTCACCCACCAAAACACAAGTATTTGGGTTGGTGGACAGTGTGGAGCAAGGATGGGATGGTGCACCATTTGAGGTCCTCTCCTCTTCCTCAAAGGTAGTGCTGTCCCTTGGGGATGGTGGCTACTGTGGCTGATGACAGACTGACCTGTTGCAGTTGACAGAAAGATTAGCAACTCTGAAAAATGCAGATTAGGTTCAAAAAGAGATTGTTGCATTTCTGGACAGACACCTTCGTCATTTAACCCATGACACAGAGTGATGCCCTCCTAGCCTCTAGATGAGGCACACAATCATTCCTTCCCCCAAGTTAAAGTCCAACCTCTCTATGACCAATAGATCTGCATTCCTGGTGTCTGGCCAGCTACAGTATGTCCGCTTATATTTCACCCCTCTCCTTGGATTCACCTAGTTCTGTTGAAGGGTCATGAGGATTCAAAACGTCAACTCTTTTCTTCTCCGCCGATGCTGCCAGACCTGCTGAGTTTTTCCAGGTAATTCTGTTTTTGTTTTGGATTTCCAGCATCCGCAGTTTTTTGTTTTTATATATTTTTATATTTTAGCAGTATGTCCTGTTCCATCTGCATCTTCACTGCCAGGTTGGGCACTTTTCTACCAGCCCTCACCAGCTGCCAGGGATTATGGGCCTTCTTATCCTTTGAAGACAATAGAAGTGTTATAATTTTCATATCTAGAGAGATCGTGCCTTTAGGATTGTGTGCACAACTTACAGTACCTTACTCCTCCATGTGGCAGTGTTTCTCACATGCCATTCTTCCTTTATAACCCTCAAACCCCAGTCCCCCATAGCCAGGCAAGGTTCCAGGATGCTTCAAGTATGCATTCTGACCATGTTTCCTTCATTTCTCCATTTCCATGGCACCCAATTCCCATACACATCACCCGCACACCTTTCCACAGGTTTGCACCTACATTGAGAGCAGGATTTGTAACTCACCCTTGCAGGATGAAAATGGTCACTCAGTCACTTGTGGCACTGCAGCCAGATCCTCCAGATAACACCACAGCTGCTGACCCCCTCTGCCACCTCAATCCAGGCTATCCTCATCTGGCGAGGAGGTCTCCTCTTCCCCTCTTGTGGTGTGAGAATCTCCCACCGTTTAGTCATAGCCTGTAGGAGGACACGCGGGGAGTCATCATCAAACTATGGGGCTGCCTTGCTTCTTGCCTCCTCCATTGCTCCTGGCTGGTGACCCAGTGGGGGGGTTGCCCTGCAGGGGCAGTTGTTATTTCCACCGTGTTGTCTGGGGATGCCAGAGATTGCAGCTGCCACAGGTGTTGTATGATGCTGTATGTGCTGCATGCATTCTAATGTAAAAGTGCTCAGCAGAGCAAGGGTTAATGTGGGACTGGAGAATAACACCACCCATGGGATGATGTCATTGAGTCGCATGGTAATAAACTGAGAGAGCAGTCTAAAAAGAACACTCTGGAACCAGCCTGCATTGAGGTAACAGTTTCATGCATGACAATACCTTGGTACTGTAAACGGTTAAAGATTAACAATAAACAGTTCATGTTCAAATATACAACTCTCAAGATCTCATCATTGAGACATCTAAAGAACTCATCTTACAACATGGTTGGCAGCAGTGGGACCTCCTAAGATATATCAGCACTATCACCATAGTACTACACGGTTGGTAGAGATGGTTGCTTCTATAAAATATCACATCAGAGATAGTGCCATAACCTGACATTGTGATCCTGTGGTGATATGAAAGGTGGCAGCTAAATGCATGAAACCAAAACAAAATCCCAAGGGATGAAAAAATACAGGCAACTGAAGCCTAACTAGAGAGATGCAAGCCTAAGAAGAAAACATGAAAAAAAAGTTGAAGAAGCATCACAACAGACTTGGAAGAGAGGAATCCACTAGAGTGAATGGACGTCCATTACAGAAAATTGCAAGAACTGGATTGGAACAGCTGATGGTGGGAAAAAAATACGAAAAAAGTAGGTTACTTACATTTTAGAGTAGGTGGTGGTCCCAGGGCTCAGCATCCTGAGGGCAGCTGGATGAGGGCTGCAAGTAAAAAACAAAGGGTTTATTTTAAAGAAAAAACAAACAAACCTGTAAAAAATCAGCTGGCAGAGTTAAATAGAGAAACCTGCAGAGCACAGTAAGCAAAAACAGAAAAAAAGCCTGCAAATTTTAAGGGCAGAATTTTGCGTTCCACAGGCGGGAAAGCACCTGACCCGATCGGGCATAAAACCACACGAGGTGATGTCGGGTGAGCGTCCCAATGTCATGGTATGTCATGCTCATGGCAATCATAGGCACGTCCGCCAACAATTGAGCGGGCAATTAAGCCCATTAATGGTGCAATTGGATGTGATTTTTCGTGGCCCATCCAATTGCACCTCATGGTTGGCAGACAGGCCAATCGGCCAGGTGGCCTTTACATTTTAGATGAAACCTCGTCCAAGGGCAGGATGAAATATCCGTCAAGAAATAAAATAAAAAGAAATATCTGGGGACAGCATTTTTATGAGGTGTGCTTTCACATGCTTGGTTGTGCTGCATGGATATTTTTTGCAGCTTTTTTGTACTTTAGTTTATTATTTGTAGGTCTTGCAGCATCCTGAGGCAGCTGTCTGCTTTCAGGGAGCTCTCTCGCTGAGCTCACCCGCGCCCACAGCGACATCGTCACCGGCCCTCTTCCCACCCTCCACGACGGCAGCACTGAGCTTTTCAGTGTGCGTTTCACACTGGCTGGCTGTTGGATGGCCAGCCAGCATGTAATCGCGGTCAGGGGGCCAACCGCAGTCGGGGGGCGTTTCCCGACTGCTCCCGGGTGTGCCCGACGAGGGAAAAACTCATGCCTAAGAGAAAGGGAACCCTTTTCAGTCAGGTCCCTGTCTTCTTGCACAGAGCAAATTGCTGAAATCTCAGGTTTAAAAGTACTCTAACCTGAAAGGAAATACCTTTAAACACCCTCATTTTAAATAAGGAGAGCAGGTTCAGGTTTCCAGCCCAGTGCAATAAGAGACAATAGCAAATGCTGGAACATTCTGTGCCTGCATTGATAGATTTGTTGCAAAATACAACAATTGCAAAGCTTTTCTTTCAAAGTTGAGTCAAAAATCTCCCCAGTAACACGCCTCTAAAGAAAGACGGGGGGAAGCCAACTGTATCCTAGCAACTGCAGCCTGAGAGAGAAAAAATGGTTAACAAAAACAGAATTACCTGGAAAAACTCAGCAGGTCTGGCAGCATCAGCGGAGAAGAAAAGAGTTGACGTTTCGAGTCCTCATGACCCTTCCACAGAACTAGGTGAATATAAGGAGAGGGGTGAAATATAAGCTGATTTAAGGTGGGGGGTGGTGGGGGAGGGGGGGGTGGTGGTGGAGAGAGATAAGTGGGGGAGGGGTGTGGTTGTAGGGACAAGCAAGCAGTGATAGGAGCAGATAATCAAACGATATCACAGACAAAAGAACAAAAGAACACAGAGGTGTTGAAGGTGGTGATATTATCTAAACAAATGTGCTAATTAAGAATGAATGGTAGGGCACTCAAGGTACAGCTCTAGTGGGGGTGGGGTGGAAAGACTAGCAGGGCACAAAAGATTTAAAAATAATGGAAATAGTGGGAAAAGAAAATTCTATATAAATTATTGGACAAAACAAAAGGAAGGGGGAAGAAACAGAAAGGGGGTGGGGATGGAGGAGGGAGTTCAAGATCTAAAGTTGTTGAATTCAATATTCAGTCTGGAAGGCTGTAAAGTGCCTAGTCGGAAGATGTGGTGCTGTTCCTCCAGTTTGCGTTGGGCTTCACTGGAACAATGCAGCAAGCCAAGGACAGACATGTGGGCAAGAAAGCAGAGTGGAGTGTTAAAATGGCAAGCGACAGGGAGGTTTAGGTCATTCTTGCCAACAGACCGAAGGTGTTCTGCAAAGCGGTCGCCCAGTTTACGTTTGGTCTCTCCAATGTAGAGGAGACCGCATTGGGAGCAACGAATGCAGTAGACTAAGTTGGGGGAAATGCAAGTGAAATGCTACTTCACTTGAAAGGAGTGTTTGGGCCCTTGGACGGTGAGGAGAGAGGAAGTGAAGGGGCAGGTGTTGCATCTTTTGCGTGGGCGTGGGGTGGTGCCATAGCTGAGGGTTGAGGAGTAGGGGGTGATGGAGGAGTGGACCAGGGTGTCCCAGAGGGAATGAACCCTACGGAATGCTGATAGGGGGGGTGAAGGGAAGATGTGTTTGGTGGTGGCATCATGCTGGAGTTGGCGGAAATGGCAGAGGATGATCCATTGAATGCCGAGGTTGGTGGGGTGAAAAGTGAGGACAAGGGGGACCCTATCATGTTTCTGGGAGGGAGGAGAAGGCCTGTGGGCGGATGCACGGGAGTTGGGCCAGACACGGTTGAGGACCCTGTCAACCCTACTTCTCAACCCTCACCTATGGCACCACCCCATGCCCACGCAAAAGATGCAACACCTGCCCCTTCACTTCCCCTCTCCTCACCGTCCAAGGACCCAAACACTCCTTTCAAGTGAAGTAGCATTTCACTTGCATTTCCTCCAACTTAGTCTACCGCTCCCAATGCGGTCTCCTCTACATTGGAGAGACTAAACGTAAACTGGGCGACCGCTTTGCAGAACATCTGTTGTCTGTGGTCTGTCCGCAAGAATGACCCAAACCTCCCTGTCGCTTGCCATTTTAACACTCCACTCTGCTTTCTTGCCCACATGTCTGTCCTTGGCTTGCTGCATTGTTCCAGTGAAGCCCAATGCAAACTGGAGGAACAGCACCTCATCTTCTGACTAGGCACTTTACAGCCTTCTGGACTGAATATTGAATTCAACAACTTTAGGTCTTGAACTCCCTCCTCCATCCCCACCCCCTTTCTGTTTCTTCCCCCTTCCTTTTGTTTTGTCCAATAATTTATATAGAATTTTCTTTTCCCACTATTTCCATTATTTTTAAATCTTTTGTGCCCTGCTAGTCTTTCCACCCCACCCCCACTAGAGCTGTACCTTGAGTGCCCTACCATCCATTCTTAATTAGCACATTTGTTTAGATAATATCACCACCTTCAACACCTCTGTGTTCTTTTGTTCTTTTGTCTGTGATATCTTTTGATTATCTGCTCCTATCACTGCTTGCTTGTCGCTACAACCACCCCCCCCCCACGTCTCTCCCCCCCCCACCTTAAACCAGCTTATATTTAACCCCTCTCCTTGTATTTACTCAATTCTGTGGAAGGGTCATGAGGACTCGAAACGTCAACTCTTTTCTTCTCCACCGATGCTGCCAGACCTGCTGAGTTTTTCCAGGTAATTTTGTTTTTGTTTTGGATTTCCGGCATCCGCAGTTCTTTTGTTTTTATATATATATGTGAAAAAATGGTTACTGCATTGACAACTCTTAAAGCAGAAATGACATTTAAAGCAGTAACTACAAAAGAAAAGAAAACAGCCATGGACAGAAAATTGGAAGAGACCCCAGAGAGAGGACAAGAGGCCAGAGAGAGGACAACTCCGCTGAGAGCAACAAGAGACTGTAGCTGGAGACCAAATGACCCCAGAGACTGCACAACTAAAGACCCCAGAGGGCGGGCAACAGAAGACCCCAAAGCGTGGGGTAACTCAAAAGAAGAAAAATGTGCAAAAAGTAAATGAAGTTGTTCTACAGGAAAATTTTCACATCAGAACTGAACTGGAAGACTTGAAGTACTTGATCAAGCTGAGGATATAGCTTTGAAAACACACAATAAATTGAAGTCTTCAATGAACCAAGCTGTTCAAGATCTGAACAAATTTCAGAGACAACACAAAGGTACCAGGAAGAGATAATGACCCAGTTGGCAAATCAAAGCAGGAGTTGTGAAAATTAAACCAGATGTACAGCCAGACAAAACAGCAGGCAGAAAAGGCAAGCAAAGAAGTTGCAACCCTGAAAGTCTCCTTGAAGAATCAATATGTAGCCATGGAAAACACGAGGAGCTAAAAAAGATGTTGAGTATTACTTCAGAAGAAGCTGCGTTGGAATTACCAGTAGCAATGAAATAATACACTGAAGCCCAGAGGTGAGTTAGCAAGAGATCAGCAAGAAAATAAACAGTTGAAAGAACAGCTGATTGTACTTCAAGGACAAATGCAAAAGGAATACATAATCATTCCGCGACATGAAGAAATGAAGCCTGTCTTAAACAGCAGAATGGAAGGACAGCGGATGAAACTCGAGGAGACTATGCTGAATTACAGGAAAGCTCAAGATGAAACAAGAGAGCTTCGCAAAGAAAAGGAAAACCTGTTGAAAGACCTTCACATGTTACAAGAATCACTCAGGGCAAAGTTTATTCCTCTGGAAAATTATGAAGAGAAGCAAAATCAATTTCATGTCACTCTGAACAAACTGAAGCACCAGTTGGCAGAGAAGACTCAGCAATGTTCAATATTTCAGGAGGAAGCTGAAAGCTACAAGAAACAGACTGAAGAGCTGACAAAGCAGTTGAATGAGAAAGAAGAGGAATTGAAAGGAAAAGCCATAGAACTTTCCAAATTGCAAGCGAATTACAAAGCCATGAGTTGCACAATTACAGAACTGAAACAAGTCAAGACTTTGCTGGAGACAGGCCTGGCCAACAGTGAAAATAAAATGAAGGACAAGGACAAAGCTCTGTTGCAGACAGAAAATCAAAAGACAGAAATAAGATCAGAAAATGTAAATCTGACATTGAAGTGCAAGAAACTAGAAGAAGAAAGAGTACTGGATGTCTCAAGCATACTGAGAACCATTGAGCTGAATGAAAAGATTCATAAGCTTGCAAAATGGTGTGAACATAAAGCAGCAACAAGTGTCTGGCTGAGATTGTGAAACAAGTGGAAATGAATGTTCAATTTACGAAACATATATGTCCAGCAAGAACATGACGGACACCATGGAAAAAGAAAATTCGAGGCCACTCTAGGAATGAACAGAGTGCACATTCCCTTCGGAAGGAGAATTACCTGGAAAAACTCAGCAGGTCTGGCAGCATCGGCAGAGAAGAAAAGAGTTGACGTTTCGAGTCCTCATGACCCTTCGACAGAACTTGAGTTCAAGTCCAAGAAAGGGTTGAAATATAAGCTGGTTTAAGGTGTGTGTGGGGGTGGGGGGGGTGGGGGTGGGGGGCGGTGCAGAGAGAGAGAGAGAGAGAGAGAGAGAGAAGTGGAGGGGGTTGGTGTGGTTGTAGGGACAAACAAGCAGTGATAGAAGCAGATCATCAAAAGATGTCAACAACAATACATCTTTTGATGATCTGCTTCTATCACTGCTTGTTTGTCCCTACAACCACACCAACCCCCTCCATTTCTCTCTCTCTCTCTCTCTCTCTCTGCCCCCCCCCCCACACCTTAAACCAGCTTATATTTCAACTCTTTCTTGGACTTGAACTCAAGTTCTGTCGAAGGGTCATGAGGACTCGAAACGTCAACTCTTTTCTTCTCCGCCGATGCTGCCAGACCTGCTGAGTTTTTCCAGGTAATTCTGTTTTTGTTTTGGATTTCCAGCATCCGCAGTTTTTTTGTTTTTTTTTTCCTTCGGAAGGAATGGGACAAACCCACAATGTCTGAAAAAAGCAGATGATTTGTTAATAAAGGGAAATGCAACTCAAGATAGCCAAGTACCACAAACAGAGTACTACTGCCATTTCTTCAAATGTGATGAACTGACATGTGGAAAAACTATCAAACCTCAAAACCATCTGAATTTAAAACGTTAGGGACTTGAGATGGGGGAGCAGACATAGCAGGTAAAGATTGTATTACAAATAGTTATACCCCATTGGAAGGAAAATGTTTCTTTGGCAAAGAAGGGGGGATGTTGTATGATGTTGTATGTGCCTGCATGCCATTTTAATGTAAAGGTGCTCAGCAGAGTAAGGGTTAATGTGGAGCAAAAACAAAAATACCTGGAAAAACTCAGCAGGTCTGGCAACATCTGCGGAGAGGAGCACAGTTAACGTTTCGAGTCCATATGATTCTTCAACAGAACTAAGGAAAAATAGAAAAGAGGTGAAATATAAGCTGGTTTAAGGGGGTGGTGGGAGGTGGGACAAGAAGAGCTGGATAGAGAGCCAGTGATAGGCGGAGATAACCAGAAGATGTCACAGACATCTATATAAATTATTGGAAAAAACAAAAAGGGGGAAAATTGGAAAGGGGGTGGGGATGGAGGAAAGAGTTCATGATCTAAAATTGTTGAACTCAATAGTCAGCCCGGAAGGCTGTAAAGTGCCTAGTTGGAAGATGAGGTGCTGTTCCTCCAGTTTGCGTTGTGATGAGTTCAACAATTTTAGATCATGAACTCTCTCCTCCATCCCCACCCCCTTTCCGATTTTCCCCCTCCTTTCTGTTTTTTCCAATAATTTATATAGATTTTTCTTTTCCCACCTATTTCCATTATTTTTAAATGTATTTCCACCCATTGTTTTATCTCTACCTTTTAGCCTTTTGCGATTCCTTCACCCCACCCCACCCCCACCACGGCTATCTGTACCTTGCTTATCTTGCTTTCTACCCTTAATTAGCAAATTCCTTTAGATAATATCACCACATTCAACACCTCTTTTTCCTTTTGTCTGTGACATCTTTTGGTTATCTCCACCTATCACTGGGACTCAGCTGCGATCTGTAAAGTATGGCCCATTGTTACAGTTTATACTTTCCCTGGGAATTATTGGTTTCCACTTTTGACAATAAGGCAGTTCCCTTCACCAGACCAAGTATCCTTTGAACAACACCTGAACTCTTGTATATCTTGTCACAGGGATGGCATTCCATTGGATCAATCATTATCACCTGCAATAATTTACACTGGAGAAAATGTAAGATTCCCAATGTGTTCTCCTGTTATCTTAGAAATGAGACAACTATTACGCTGTCAGTCCATTATATTCAACTCAAACCTCCTGTGTCATTATCCAAGGTGCGTTAAACTAGAAACTTAATGTCAATGGCAGGATCGGCACTGTCGAAATAAAGGGGATTAGTAATCCCTGACAGTGATGTTCTCCGTTTCTCTGCAGTTATCACAGATTTTCCAGTAAATTACAGTGAAGGATTAGAAAAGCTCAAGTCAACGTTTTACCCACTTGAATAAGTGGAACAGAAAGGCCCAAAAATAAAGTACCTGTAAGCAATAAGTCATAAGCATTACCAGCTCAGTGAGCAGAATGACTGCTTCTCATTCACATTTCTCCTGATTGGTGTACAGAGAATTTGTATTCTATTTTTTTGGAAATCAGCAAAAGTTAAGTTGCTGCTCTACTTATTAAAATGGTCTAAAAGAGTTAAAGATAAAAAGCTGACAAATGGAAAGTAAAATCTGAGTGAATCAAAGTGCAGCTCACAAAATGAAGAGAAGAGCACATCAGCAGAAAGACAACCAACCTTCCCAAAATGAATCTTGACCTTTTTTGGAGACTTGGCAGCAGCTGTAAATGTTGCAGATGACAGGAGAATGAAGTTTGTCTTGCCTGCCTGCGGTAAAACTATGTGAAATCTGTGGCTATGCTATGTCTTGTCAAAGGCAACGATCATGCATCTTGGAAATTGGCCAAAACAAAAGAAAAGCATCCAAATTTAAGTGAATAAGAGATGAAGCTACATAACGGTACTGCCGTCAGCTAGTGGTAAATATTAGAATAACGTTGGGATTAAAATAAAGGAACTCATCTTGGATAGCAGTACAAAGCAGTAGCGATTGCATAGGCTGCCTGTAACATGGGTTGGATTTGTCCTGCATTTTGAGCACAGGACATAGCTGGGCAATTTTCCATACAGCCAGGTAGAGTGTTGTAGCGGTACAGGGACAGCTTGGCTAGGGGTAGGCCTAGTTCTGGAGCATAAGTCTTCAGTACAATTGCCTGAACATTATCAGGGCCCATCACCTTTGCAGTGTCCAGTGCCTTCATCTAATTCTTAATATCATATGGATTGAATTGAACTGGCTGAAGTCTGGCATCTGTGATGCTGGGGACCTCCGGAGGAGGCCAAGATGGATCACCCACTTGGCATTTTTGGTTGAAGTTTTTTGCAAAGCTTTCAGCCTTACCTTTTGCACTGATGTGCTGGGCTCCTCCATCATTGACGATGGAGATATTTGTGGAGCCTCCTCCTCCAGTGACTTGTTTAATTATCCACCATTATTCATGACTGGATATGGCAGGGCTGCAGATCTTGGACCTGATCTGTTGTTTGTGGAATCACTTAGCCCTATATATTCCTTGCTGTTTATGCTGTTTGGCACGCAAGTAGTCCTGTGTTGTGGCTTCAGCAGGTTGGCACCTCATTTTTAGGTATGCCTGGTGCTGCCCCTGGCATGCCCTCCTGCACTCTTCATTGAACCAGGGTTGATCCCCTGACTTGGTGGTAATGGTAGAGTGGAGGCTATGCGAGGCCGTGAGATTACAGATTGTTTTTGAGTATACTTCTGTTGCTGCTGATGGCCTACAGCACCTCCTGGCTGTCCAGTCTTGATTTGAAAATCGAACCCATCTAGCACGGTGGTAGTGCCACACACTGCCATAGAAGGCATCCTCAATGCCGGTGGGCTAGGACATACCCAGGGATGGTGATGGTGGTGACTGGGACATGATCTGTAAGATATAATTCCATGAGGATGACTATGTCAGGCTGTTGCTTCGCTAGTCTGTGAGACAGCTCTCCTAATTTTGGCACTGGCCCCCAGACATTAGTAAGGAGGATTTTGCAAGGCCAACAGGGCTGAGTTTGCTTTTGTTGTTTCTGGTGCCTTGGTTGATGCCGGGTGGTCCGTTTAGTTTAATTCCTTTGACTTTATAATGATTTGATACAGTTAAGTGGTTTGCTAGGCTATTTCAGAGGGCATTTAAGAGTCAACCACATTACTGTGGGTCTGGAGTCACATGTAGGCCAGACCAGGTAAGGACAGCAGATTTCCAGCCCTGAAGGACATTAGTGAACCAGATGAGTTTTTGCAACAATTGACAATGGTTTGATGGACATCATTAGACTTTTTATTCCTGATTTTTACTGAATTCAAATTTCACCACCTGCTGTGGTGGTTTCAAACCCTAGTTCCCAGATCATTACCCTGGCTCTCTAGATTATTAGTCCAGTGACAATATCACTACGCCACCCACCTCCCTATAAAAGTTCCAGGAAGAGGTATGTTTTGGAGGTCTCAGGATGGGGAGGGTAGAGGACGCCTGGGGCATTAGACAGTGGGGGATTAGCGTGTCGGGGGAGAGGCTATGGGCATGAAGGAGGGAGGTCCTGCGGTTACTGGAGCATAAGGGGGAGGGAAGAAGCCCAAAGTTAGAAGGGGCTTCTGATGGAGGTGCCGCCTCTATCCACCTGAGGCCTGAACCCGATTATTCTCAGCATCCCCCATACCCGGGAAATCCTCCCACCACCAAAAAATTACGGCTGGGCGGGAAACGGCCCTTAAATGGTCAATAATTGGCCACTTAAGGGCCTCAACTGGGGCAAGGCCCACCCATCTGAGGCATCGCACACCCCAGCATAAAACTAGAGAGAGGTCGGGGTGGGCGGGAACCCAGTGGGACGTCCAGCTGAGGAACTTTCTGCCCAGCCCCTGCCTATAAAACTGTTGGCGGGGGAGTATAAAATTCAGGCCAATGTTTCACTAAGATTCTAACTTTGCCTCAAAGCAAAACATAACTTTGAAATGGTAATTTTAGCTCTATTTTGTGATTCTCGGACCGCTCGGCCTGAAAGTGTTGTTTTCCATCACAGTCAATTTTGGCAGAAGCACAAGTGAGAGTCAGCTTTACGTCTCATCTGTCAATTTTCCTTCCTTTATTTCTTTCTCCACAGATGCTGCCAGACCTGCTCAGTTTTTCCAGGATTTTCTGTTTTTATACTGGAAGATCAAAAAATGGTTGAGGTCATGATTAATTTTTTAAACAAGTTGCAAATTAATGCAGAAGCAAAATAAATCAACAGAAGACAATTGTTATTTTAAGCTTCTGGAAACAAATACTGTTCAGAGCGTTCATCAAGATTTTGGAGTGAAATTCAATATTGGCAGGACACAAAACATGCAGAAGTGGAAACACTTGAACTGAATTGCCTTTCCACCAACACCAATAGATAGGAAAATAAAACAGCAGCCAATGCATTACCAATACTCTTACACCCCGAATCTGTTGACTTTCATGTCCCGTCTTTCTTATTTAAGCAGGAGCCAGAAGGAGTGCTCCTTCAGAGCATCTTCCACACAGCAACTCAGCCCTTGTTGAGTGCTGTAGTCGGAAGGAAATAAGTAAAAACTTCAGGCAACACCTCAATGTAGCAATGTAGAGTTATCAATCAACAAGGGCTGAGTTGCTGTGTGGAAGATGCTCTGAAGGAGCACTCCTTCTGGCTCCTGCTTACATAAGAAAGACGGGACATGAAAGTCAACAGATTCGGGGTGTAAGAGTATTGGTAATGCATTGGCTGCTGTTTTATTTTCCTATCTATTGGTGTTGGTGGAAAGGCAATTCAGTTCAAGTGTTTCCACTTCTGCATGTTTTGTGTCCTGCCAATATTGAATTTCACTCCAAAATCTTGATGAACGCTCTGAACAGTATTTGTTTCCAGAAGCTTAAAATAACAATTGTCTTCTGTTGATTTATTTTGCTTCTGCATTAATTTGCAACTTGTTTAAAAAATTAATCATGACCTCAACCATTTTTTGATCTTCCAGTATAAAAACAGAAAATCCTGGAAAAACTGAGCAGGTCTGGCAGCATCTGTGGAGAAAGAAATAAAGTTAACATTTCGAGTCTGTATGACTTCTTCAGAGACATGTGGATTCAAAACATTAACTCTGTTTCTCTCTCCACAGATGATGCCAGACCTGCTCAGTTTTTGCAGAATTTTCTCATTTAATGTCAGATTTCCAGCATCTGCAGTATTTTGCTTTTGATCTTCCAATCTGGTGTTTTCACCTAAGTGAGAGATCAGGCATTTACATATGGTAGGCATGAAGGAATCACTAGCTGTGCTCCTGGCAGGAGGGAGAAGTAAAAAGTATACCTTGGGGTGGGAACATATTGATAGACCTTCCCACCCAATTTATCTTCACTTTTTATGTCATTATCCTGAATCATTTTAGAAGAGAAAATTGAGAAAAATGCAGTCCTATGTAATGATACAGATGTGAGCCAAAAAATGCAACTATTATTTTATGGTTGTAGCATATTTATGCTTCATTTATTTTGCATTGCATAGTACTTTAGTCATATCAAGACAACCTCTGGAAGTATTAGAAGACTGCTAAGGTCATTAAATGCTCAATTTGATCATATTCTCTCTCCATACATTTCATTAATCTGATGCTCTGCTGATTAATTGCTTTGTCGATGAATCTTTTCAAAGAAATGAATCTGGGTACTTGTTCTCAATCATTGACAGTTTAGCTATTCTTCTCTCCTGGCAGATTTTAACAATGTCTTCTTGCTATTTATAAACTCAGAAATGACCGTCGGCAATATCAGCGGGCAAGTCCTTAGTGCACTTAAAAGACATTTCACTCTCAGCTGTTTAAATGAAGCATTTTTGTATTGAAAATGCATTTAAATTGTTGATAAAGGAATGTTATCTGAATGTGTTAAATGTTTGTAAACTGACACTGCCAATTGTAAAGCGACATGTTTTAATTTGTTTGGTTCAATTGTTCCAGCACTTGCTCAGAAACAATTTTTACAAACCCTGAATCTTCTCAGTGTACAAACCATTGAATTATTAAAAATTTGCAAAGGACTTGGAATACTCTGATTCTATAATCTGGTTCCACCGTTGGAGATTGACATTTCCAGATAGTGTATCTCAATAATTTGTTAGTATGGAATATTTGATCTTCCCAATGGAAAACTGTGGGCTGTGCTCCTGCAATGCATTCCCTTTAGGTGCCACTTCCCAGTGGTAACATTTGATCATTGAATCACCCCCATATTTGTTGTCATGTATCTGGATTGCTTACTTTTTTTGCAATATTGCTTGTAAAATGCAAATATTAAAGAAGCTGGCTCAACATTTCAATAATAGAAGTATATTTTTATAAGACTAAAATACTTTCCAAAGTACTGCTGAAAAAAGAGATATGTCTAAGCTTTTCGCCTTGCGCTCATCAGCACACTTGCAAGAATACCAATATAAGGCAGAAAGCAACAATTTATACTGTATGTGAAGAGAGTGCTGATTGGTTAGCAAGTGGCGCTGCCATGCAGAATGCACCACTGATGGTGACTGACAGTTACCTGTCAATCATTGTTTGAAATTTAAACCAGGCAGCTTGACTCTAATTGGTCAAGACATTGCCCTGAGGAATGAGTCAACGAAGGGCTGTCACTTATTTTGTTTAGCTGAAACAGACACAATATATGTACATGTTCTTTCTGCCTGCAAAATACAGGGCCCTGTGCATTAATATACGTAACTTCCAGTATATGCAAATGTGCCACACTGCGAGCCAACTGACAATCTTAAATTGGTTGTCAGCGTAATTCTTAGCACACTGAGGATTATTTAGCAAATGTTGTCCAATTGCAGAATCACATCTAATGTTGGACACTGTGTTTTGAGCTTTGCAAGCACGGGCTGGTTGGGTACGGTCTGTACCTTGCCCATTGCGAACAGCGGCTGGGACATGGTGTTTGATACAATCCACCAGTTTTTAGGACGTAGGACCCACATACCTAACATCACACAGGCACTGAAATTCATATACCGCATTACTCATTTGTGTGATAGGCAGAACGTCTTTTTGGCTTGACAGCAGCATCCTGTTAGTGGTGAATACCACTCGTGTTGCTACTGCATAGTAGCAGCATGAAACAGCTAGCTTTATCTGTTGCTCAAATTTTTGAGATACCTTCCAGGGTAATCTGAGATAGGCTGGGCACTTTTTAGGGCCAAAAATGAGGGTCTTAGGCTCATTCATGAGTTTGCGTGATATACAGCATGAAATGAGCTGATCAGGGTAGCTATTATTCTGCAGGATGTCTTTGATGTGCCCTAATTCAACATCAAGCTTGCATGGTGAGCAAATGGCTCGGGCCCTATTTACAAGGTTGTCGATAAAACTAATCCCATAGCTTGTGGAACAGTAAATCCTAATGCATATATTGACCAGTGAAGGTAGACCGAGGTAAAGAACACCCTGCAGATTTCTCAACTAATATGTCAAGGAAGAGGAATTCATTTGACTGCTCCGTTTCATAGGTGAATTTGAGCACAGGATGGAGCCCATTAAGACATGTAAGGAAATTATTACATGCAGCTGCGCACTTAAATATAGCAAACGCATCATCCACATATCGGAAATATGTGAGGGGTAGGACGTTAGGTGTCATTCCTTTGAAGACACATTTCTCATGGAACCCAACAAAGATGTTTGTGAGAGTTGAGCCCAGAGGGGATCCCATGGCAACACCATCCATTTGGGCAGACATGGTTTCATTAAAACTGAACTTAAGTGCATGAGTTGCTGAGTTCATAAGTTCAATGAATACTATTCACACAATGGTGGCGGGTCTAGATTGCCATGATATACTGCTGCAGCGCAAATATCTATGGCTTCCCTAAGTGGAACATTGGTGAATAAGCTAGCAATGTCAAATGAGCACATGGACACAGCACTGCTGTTGATATGCAAGTCCAGTATGACCTTTGGCAAATGCAAAAGAGTCCTCACCATGTATGTGGAAAGCTTGGTCAAAACTGATTGTCACAATTTGCCCAACCATTTGGCCAATCCATGTTGTGCAGAGCCGGACATAGATAAGATGGGGCATTATGAAAAGTGTTATGATATGGCAGGTGGTGTTTGCCAGGCTGACCAAATCCCAAAGGGAAACTTGGCCACTCTATCACAACGATTTAAAAAAAATTATATTTATTACGAGAAGGTTTGTGCACTGAAGTCTGGAATAATGAGTAATCTACCTCCTTTAGAGATTTTAAAGATTAAATTAAAGCATGTGTTAACAAAAGAAAATAAAACTTAAACACACAAGATTTCCGTTACACAGTTACTTAGTCTTATAACAGTTCCCAAAGCTTCTACTTAACGAGACTCCCAACTACACACCCCTTTCAGGCAACAGTCCAAAATAGATTATTAATCTACAAAATGTCCAGCAACATTACCACAAGCACCAGAGGGGATCCCATGGCATCCCATACCGTTGGTGTAAAGGAGGTATTTGGCAGCTTCTTTCTCCTTCTCACTCGACAGTGAAACCTCAAAGGCTTTTAATGCGACCTTGGTTACTGGAACAGCAAACTTCTCCAGGGTGGCTAGAATCTTTTTCCACAAGTCTGTTTCAAACAGTGCACCTTTCAAAATCTCACATGGCCACATCCCATACAGCTTTCCCTCCTTCTTTAAATATATTTTCTCCCTTTTGATCTGTAAATTCCATTGTCCCAACATGTCTTTGTAAGTTACTTTTCCCAGAAAATAAAAATCATTCATGTTGTCATTATGGCCAGCACTTTTGGGAAAAAAATAAACATGATAACTTTGCCTTATTTATCTTGCCAGTTGTAAACACCTTACCATGTCCCTTTGAAAAGCCAACAACCTCTCCACTTGGAGAGCGCAAATTCCTTTTGACTTAACTCATCCTTTAGCATTTCAAATACATACTTTTGTTTATACCGTTTGAAAATTCAAACCTTGTAGCCTAACAGTCATACACACAGAAACATACACACACACACACACACACACACACACACAAACATAAGCCTGCTTTAAAGTATATCACAGTAATATCAGGAAAAAATATGATAGTTCCTTTACACATTCATCCTAATGGAAAAATGAACCGTCATAATTCTAAAAGATGGTTTCATTTTCTCAACCCATTTCATATTATTCTCGATGGGCAGAATTTTCCTGTTGGCATGCAGGGGCGGGCCCCGCACATCTGCGCGTAAAATGATGCGCGGTGACATCGTCACCATGTGCCATCGCGATATTTCGTTGAGAGGGTGCATGGTATTATCCGCTGCACGCCCGCCATTAATTAACGGACCACTTAAGGCCTTCGACTCACCAATCGATGCTGATTTTTTGGCGCCTGTGCAATCTTCAGATCGGCGCACGGGCGCAACAGGCAAGCAGTTAGGACACATTTGTGTAAACCTCATCTGGGGTGGAATTAGAGGGCCTACTGGGGTTGCGAGTGTGCACTCTCAAGTATTGATTATTCAAAGTATTTGAAACTTACCTGTGTGATCTGCAATACTTCAAAATGTATACCAGCTGCTTTGCCTGGATTTTTAACCCTCAGGTCAGCACCATGCAGTGAGGAATCTTTGTTGGGCCTGCAGGTTTCTGGAAGCCTTCCCATAGCCTGGGAATGGGAGCTGAACTCTACACTGGAGACATCTCCTCTAAGGAGGAAGGGAGGGCTAGAAGGGGGAGGAGGCCAGGAGTGCACATTCAGCCTCCAGGGGAGCCACCTTTGGGAGGACAGGCGCAGGCACAAGGGGCGCAGGGCTAAGAGGCAGACCAAGGCGGAAAGGGCCACAGAAGATGCCACTGTCCTGCTGCCAGGGTATAGAGGCGGCGAAGCAGCCACCTCAATATGCCTGGGGTGCAGTGCCGAAGGAGGTTCCATTTCTCAAGGGAGAGAGTCCACTATATCTGTCAGATGATTGGGCCTGAGATCTCTGCGAATTGTGTGGGAGGACACCCCATGTCAGTGGCTGTAAAGGCCACAGCTGCCCTCAACTTCTATGCCCCTAGCTCCTTCCAGGGGTCGGTGGGTGATTTTTGTGGTGTCTCCTAATCAGCTGTCCACATTTGTGTCAAGCAGGTTACAGACGCTCTGTTCAGGCATTCTTTGTCCTTCATCCACTACCATTGGGACCAGACAAGCCAGACAGAGCAAGCCAGAGGCTTCGCGGCCATTGCTGGCTTCCTCCGTGTCCAGGGTGCTATAGACTGTACACATGTAGCCAACAAGGCGCCAGCAGGTGAACCCGGTGCCTTCGTCAACAGGAAGGGCTTCCACTCCATGAACGTGTAGATAGTGTGTGATCACATGATGCAGATTCTACAAGTCTGTGCAAGGTACCCAGGCAACTCCCACGACGCCTACATTCTCAGACACTCCCAGGTGCCAGGGTTCTTCAGTGCTCCAGCCCAGCTTGATAGATGGTTGCTGGGTGGCAAGGGCCACTCAGAAGGTGGCTCATGATGCCTCCCCGCCATCCAAGAACAGAAGCTGAGCAGCGATACAATAGGAGCCATGTCTCTACAAAGGCTGTGGTGGAGAGAGCCATCGGTCTTCTCAAGATGTGCTTCCGATGCCTGGGCCACTCAGGGGCCGTACTCCAGTATCCCCCAGATCGTGGTTTGGTGATAGTGGTTGCATGCTGCACTCTCCACAAACTTGCCCTGGAAAGGGGGAACGCGGTGGACGATGAAGAACTCGACACAGTGGCTGCGGCTGTACATGATGGGTCCAACAGTACATGATGAGTCCGAGGATGAGTATGCACAGGGAAATGCTGAGTGGGTAGACGTTGACCTGGGCATACTGCAGGGAGGCAGGGACACCTGGGAGGCTTTAATCCAACAAACCTTCAGCTAGCACACCACAGATGGATCAACAGGACAAGCCTGGTCTGTAGCTTCCATACTCAATACCTAAGTGCCAAATCTTCCAGGTTAGGAACAGTAACTAAGGGCCTTGTTAATAAAGCTGAATGTCCCACAAAGTACTCCTAACATTTTTGGAAACCATCCACCTGCAGGAGAAATGAGGTACCCTCAGCCATGACCACATGTCTGAATTTAATATCACAGGCAAAGAAGCTTAATGAAACAAAATGACAATGGTGTTCCAAATCAAAGCAAACCATAAAGACCAAAAGCAGCAGTGATAAACCTGTGGTGTGCCTATGTTTACGTTTCCAGGCACTATGTCTTGGTGCTACCCCCTCGCTGGGAGTGGCATCTGAGACAGCCTGCTGACTCTGCTGTCCTGTTGGCCTCGATGACCTTGGTGGTCGTCCTCTGGCCTGTGGAGCCAGAGCTGGCTCCTCCTGGGAGGGAGCTGCCAGTTCCACAGCTGGCATCTCCCCAGTCGTCGCAGCCTCACCGGATGCTACAGCCACAGGGAACAGGGGGGAGGAGCTGCCGCCCTCATCTGGAGTGCCCTGAGAGGTACCCGCAGAGATGACAGGCAGCTGTTGCGCCAATGTGAGGTCGCTTCGGACCTCCCTGCTCACTGTGAATGGATGGGCACCAAGCTGGGAAACTTGGTGCTCACACCATCTCCCACACTGGCACTGACCAGCTGAGGTAAATGCCGATGTGAGGGCTTACTGGTCAGAGTCTGATGGATCTCCTGGAGGATCCTCTCCACGAGAGTCGCCACTTTCTCCATGGAGGATGCATGGCACTCAGACATGTGGCATATTGCTTCAGCGATCGTCTGCGTAGACTCCTCCACCACGGAGACCAAGCTAAGCATAGCCTCATGTATCTCCCCCAAATGCTCCCGCACACCTGGCCGCATTTCATGCCCCTGATGCGTTGTGAGCAACTCCAGAGGCACATCATCAGCCACCGACTGAGCATGTGCTTGGTCCCCTGTAGTCCTCTGACTGCTGGCGCCATGGGCACTCTCTGTCTCTGCCAGCTCCTCCAGCGACTATGAAGTGCCCTCACTGCTGTGCCTTGGGACACTAGCCGATGTTCTAATTCCCACCGAGATGCTAGTATCTGCACCGGTGCCTGCCTGGCAGAGATGATGTGAGGCTGATGAAACTTCAGGGCCCTCAGGTATGAGAGGGGGCCTCTGCTGCTCCTCTCCCCAGCCCTGCTCTGCTGCGCTGAAAGGAAGAACAAGGACATTGGATCAGTTAATGTGGAGACAATGTCAATGTGCATCCTTGTCCCCCGGATCATTATGTGCTTATCCTTCCACAAGCAATGCTTAAGCCATGTTGAAAAATTAAATCACTGAACATTCAGCCCTGCCATGGCTGTTGAGAGAACAATGCTGACCTCACTGCTGGGCATACATACCTGCCCGTGGCACCTCAGCCTCACTGACACCAGTGGACCTGGGTGCATGGAGCCTCTCCAGATCCAGAGCCTCTTGTTGAAACCGGCTGAGAATGGCTAACTGTGCCTGGCCGCCGCCAGTCCTTGCACGCTCTGCAGCATTGTGTGCATTCTTCTCCTGAAAATGAGAGAACAGCATTGATATGTGGAAATTGCACATGGACTCTCTTTGCGGACGGCCCACCCCAACCAGAGCGGGACATATCAGGGCTCCAGTGCCTCCTCACCCCACTGCTGCCGAACACTCACACAAAGATGCTAGGCCTGTTTCCCATCCCCCACACCCCCCCACCACCGCCACCCCCCCCCCCCCCCCCCCCCCCCCCCCCCCCCCCCCCCCCAACTTGGCTACATGCTGCCTACATCACATTAGGCACCACACGGTATATCTTTCCATAGCAAAGAGGCGCAAGCACATGGAGCACAGAGTGCAGCAGATGCTTTGTTGCCTCACCACCTTGCAGCTCCCCTCCCAGCATGTCATCACCCTGAATTGGACAAGTCCTGGAGTTCCAGCACTGAGCCGAGGTGCAGCTCCTCCAGGTTGCCCCCAAAACAGTAATGTGGGTCTCAGTGTACCACATGCTGCGGGTGCAGAGCCCATCTCTTCACCACCCTCTCAGAGTGACCTCAGCATGGGCAATATCTGCTGGCCCACCCAGCAAAGGACACATGCCGTCAATGATTCAATGCAGCCACTACACTCAGACTTGGGGTGGGGGTTAAGCCAATTTGCTGGGTTAAATGCCCAATGCCAACATTATTCTCACCCTTCCAGAATGCAACAAGTCATTGAAGCGCTTGCAACACTGGATCCAGGTGTGCCACACTATGTTGCGGGAGCTCACCACCTTCGCCATCTCCTCCCAGGCATGTTGGGGGGGCCCCCTCCTCCTGTCCTGGGGAACCAGCACCTCCCGTCGTGCTGCCACCCTCTTGAGGAGGGCAGCAAGGCAGTCATTGGAAAAACACGGGGCACACTGCCCCCCACCCCCCCACACCCCCCAACCCCCCCGCACCCCCCCCCCCCCCCCCCCCCCCCCCCCGCCCCACCCCTACTCTCCTGCCTGGCCTGCCCCGATGGCCTACCCTCTGGACTTGCATAACCTCCATTGCCGCTCTGCAGAGCCCTTTGCCCAGCCATTGCGAGCAGTCTTTCTAAGGCTTTTCCTTTATACAGGCCACCGGGTCGCCATTGGACCTGGTGGGCTGAGTGCGCCCGCTGCTGCCTACTCACTCCTGCTATGCATGGGAGTCAGGAAGTGCGCTGGGCGGGCCTTAATTGGCCTGCCTGCGTAAAATGGTGGCGTGGACCCGATTACGAGTGCCGATTAGGTCCGTGCCCGCACCCAGTCCGTCCCCCCGCCGTTCAGAAATTTCTGCCCTATACTTATCCAAATACACAAAACTATTACACTACCAAGTGGATGCATTAACATAACAATATACACAAAGCCCTTGCATCAACAAAGGTCATTTCAGTCCATTGCCCACATTTCAAATGTCCAAACTCCTTTAAACTTTAAAATCTTGACAATGTATCTGCAATTAAATCTTCTCGCCCAGCCACATGTATAATCTTTTATTTAAGCAGTTGCAGTAATAAACTCCATCCGAACAGTCTTGCACTTCGGTCTTGAAATTTGTCCAGAAATTTTAAAGGAATGTGGCCTGTATAAACAATTGTTTCTGAAGAATTGCTTGCAACATAAACCTCGAAAGGCTGCAAGGCTGATACCAGACCCAGAGATTCTTTAGCGATGGTTGACTATCTTTTCTGATGTACATTCAGCTTCCGTGAAAAATATCCTACCGGCTTTTCAATTCCTGTTTCATCTTCTTGTTACAACACAGTACCAATCCCAAATCACCTGTGCCAATTGCCAACTTAAACTGTTTGCCATATTTAGGTGCTGCCACAACTAGTATAGTCATCAATACAGTTTTCAAACTGTTAAATGCATTCTGGCATTCCTGTGCCCATTGAAGTGTTTTGTTTTTTTTAGTAGTTCAGTCAATGGAGCAACAACACAGCTGAAATTTTATTCAAACTTCCAATAAAGTTGACTCATGCCCAAAAATTTCAAAACTTCCTGTTTTTTTGTAGGCACTGGGAAATTCATGATGGCTTTCACTTTCAGATCTTGTGGGGCCACCTTACCATGCCCATTGATATGGCCTAAATATGTAACTTGTGCTTTGGCAAATTCATTCTTAGCCAAGCTCACCGCCAAATTAACTTCTTGCAGTCATTCAAAAACAGTTCTTTCAGATGTTGTAAATATTCCTCCCATGTTTGACTGAAAACTACCAAGTCATCAATATAAACAGCACAATTTCTTGGTCCTACAATTACTTTGTTAGTCAGTCTTTGAAATGTTGCTGGTGCATTCTTCATACCAAATGGCATGACTTTAAACTGATATAATCCATCTGGCATTACAAAAGCCAGTATCTCTTTTGCTCTTTCTAATAGCAGTACTTGTCCATATGCTCGCAGCAAGTTAATTTTGTGATAAATTCTGATTGTTCCGTTTACTCAGTACAATATTCCAACTGTAGAATAGGATATCAATCCACTTTTTTTCACTCCATAATCCCCATACAGTCTTTGTGTTCCATCTGGTTTCGGCACCATCACAATACGTGGACCCAATTACTGCAGCTGGATTCTATGACGTCATTCTGAAGCATGAATTCAATTTCTTTTTGTACTTGAACTAATTTTACGGATTTAATCCATAAGGAAGTTGCTTTATTGAAACTGAATCTCCCACATCTACACCATTTGTAGCTAAATGTATTTTCCCCGGTTTATTCCCACAAATCACTGTGTGACTGCAATAGCTTTTCCAAATCACTTTGACACTTATCTGGAAGGTGACTCGATGCTATATTTAAATTTTTAAGTACTCCCTCATGGAACACTTTATTTAGAGGAAAGTCAATTTCAGAGTCCTTCATTTCTACCTCTTTCTCCTTATCTCCCACTACTAATAACCTCCTTTTCGTTAACTTCCTTGTCAAAGTGTTTTTAAGCGTAATTCCATGACACACCCTCTGCTTCTTTCTTCTATCTGGAGTATTTATTAAATAATTTACTTCACTCAGTCTCTTTTCAACCTTCTCTTCCTGAACAATCCTTTGAAAGACAAATCCAGCTAATTGGCTGTCAGCATCATTCTTCTGTCTTTTAAATTCCTCCTCTTCCTCTTTCAACCTGTGAGTTTGTGATCTCATTACTACCCAATCTGGAAACAACCCAGGATGCGCTTTCTGCAACATCTCTGTTGAATACATCCCACAGACTGTTTAACTACAGTAGGCATCACCAACATCTGTGACCCAGCTATATCATTACCTAAGATAAATTTTCCACTACTCCCACAATCACTTCACCTGTTTTCAACCAATTTCTAAAATTTACCTTCCACAAAGGAATAGGTTTAGCATGTGCATGAATTCCTACTCTTTCCAGCAAGACCCTGTCATGAAGCTCTTAATGCATATAATATTTTGGAAAATATTATTCTTTAAAATAAAAGTTTAGCCTATGGGTGTGCCTTAATTGGATTACAGCCAGCTAATCTGGATGCTTTGATATGTATTAGCTTTGATATGTAAGGGAGATAGCGTGCATTTGCATTTTTTGAATAGAGCATTCAAGAAGTGGGGTGAAAACTGCCTTTTTAGCAGCTACCAAGCAAAATGTTGATATTAATAATAAAAATGGTACAATGAAAGGGGTTTCATTGTTAAAAGGTGAAGTTCAAAGAGGCTGGTGAGACAATGAGAATTTGAATTCAATCGGTGGTGGTAGGTATAACTTCAGTAGTTTTCGGGTGTGCAGAGCAGAGGCAATGTGAGATCAAAAGGCAGCCTCTAACTGGTCCAACTGGCTCCATGGTGAAAATAACCTTATTTTGAACCCATAAGGTAAAAATGCTTTGCCTGGTGTCTGGTTAAGTCTATGGGTTGCTGTTGCCTAAATGGAGATTAGTTTGGGAATTTGTTAAAAGTTATGATAGTAGTAACTTGTAGCCATGTGTACATATATTTTAGCTTGTGTAAATTAATGAAATGTTTCAATTGGTTTAATGTAAAGCCTCGAGAACGGGTGGTCTGATTCCTGAAATTAAAGCTGCATCTCAAACATAACACTTAAAATTATAGGTTATGACATTTGTTTAAAGGGCAGAATTTTCCGGTCAGCGTGCAGGGGCAGGCCCGACATGCTGGCATGTAAAATGATGCACGATGATGTCGGGCGTGCATCCTGACATCACCCCGCGCTATCGCGATATTTTGTTTGACGGGCACACGCCGGAGTCGGCTGTGCATCTGCTGAAATGTAAACTGCCTATTAAGACCATTAAGAAATCAATTGAGCCATTTGAGGATGCTGCCTGTCCAACCTTAAGGTTGGTGGGCAGGCGCAAAGACCAAGCGGCCTTCGCGTTTTTCAGCAAGCCTCATCCATGAGTGGGATAAGGTTCCCTGAGGCTTTTATTCAACAAATTAATTAATTTTCATAAACATGAAAACATGTCCCCACTCATGTGACACAGTCACGCGAGGGGACATGTTTAAATAATTTTTTAAATCATTTCTTTCATTATTTTAATATCCATTCAATTTCCCTGAGGCACGGAGCTCCCTCAGGGAGATTGCTGCGCTCTTTCACGCACATGTGCAAAAGAGCGCTGGCCCAGACTCTCCCTCCTCCCCCCGCCCACACAGGTAGTGCTGAGCGCTACCGGCCGCGTATTACACTGGTCGAGCCTGAAATGGCCCACCCGCATAAAATGGTGGCGTAGAGCCGATCACGGGTGGCGATTGACTCTGCACCCACACCCGCCCCCGCCCAGCTTGCCCAGCCTGCCCACCATAGGAAAAATCCTGGCCAAAGTTTCCCTCTGGGATTTTTAAATAATTCTGCTTTACCAACTGCATCGGTCATAACAACTCTCTCTGGACAACAAATAGCACTATCCCATAACTTGACTAGCCTCTGTGTCCTTTAAAATGTTAATATCTTTTGCCTACCCCACCCTGTACACGTGGAAAGAATTTCCCTTCACATACTAAATCTTTAAACATTTCTATAACCTGCCCTTCAAACTCCCTTGTGGTAAGTTGTGAACAGATTCCCACATCTCTAGCTACCACTGATTCTTCCTGCTCCACCTGTATAAAAAAACATTATTTTTTCTTGCTTCTGGGTCTCAGAACTCACAGTGCTCTTATTTCAAGAACTTTTCTGTGTTCCAATTACTGCAATAGCTTTTCCCTGTAACCCTCCACCACATTGACTTTGTATGCCCAACCTCATTACAGTGGAAACATGCCTTTGTGTATCACTTCTACCCTCAGCACCTTCCTTTCTGGTCCGAGGAGAAATTTCCTAAGAATTTCCAACTGCCCTCCCTTTTCCCTGACCACCTGCTTTCCTTTCACCTTCCCACTTTCTATCCTTCTAAGATTTAAAAGGGTGACAGAAAAATTGTTTTGATCTATGGACTAGCTCATAAACATTAGCAATCTCTGCTGCTTTCCTGGCTGTTGGAACGCTCTGTTCTTCCACATGAGTTCTAACTACTAAAAGGAAGTGAATCTTTAAATTCTTCCAAAAGAATTACCTCTCTAAGAGCTGCAAATGTTGTCTCTACTTTTAATGCCTGTATCCACTGGTCAAAATTACTTTGTTTTACTCTCCCAAACTCAATATAAGTCTGTCCCGGTTGTTTCCTTACATTCCAAAATTTCTGCCTGCATTCCTCAGGATCCAACTCATATGCACTCAAAATAGCCTTTTTTACTGCATTGCCTTCCACAGATACTTCTTCTGACAGTGATGCATGTACCTCATGAACTCTACCTCCTCACCACAAATTTGATTTCAGTAAAGCCCTGGAGTTGGCTCGGGCAATGGAAAGCACAGTCAGGGACTCAGAAGAAATCAAGGGAAGCGCAAAATGGTGCCGTTCTTCACGTTGGGAGATAGGCACCAGCTGGAAATGGCGTGGAAGTGCAGGGCTCCGCGGAAAGGATGGAAGCCACCGCCATTAACAGACCAGCAAAAAACACGGTCTTAATGGATAAAAACCACCTTAATAATAGCAGAATTGGAACCAGACAGTCTACAAACAAATGACAATTGAAAAGAACTGAGTGTTTCTACTGTCATCGCAATGGGCACATTATGTGATATGGTAAAGAAAGAGTGAAACCAAAGTTCAAACAAAATGGCAGAAGTTGTGAAATTTATGTAGTGGAGAAGCCAGAAGGAACAGAGTCAGGTATTTACTCTCTACACAATTTAAAAATGGGTAAAACAGAGCCAACTATGTGACAGTAGGAGTCAATAGAAAACCCCTTTGAGTAGAGGTGGATACAGGCGCATCCATGACAGTCATCGGAGAACACACGTTTAAGTATCTGAACGGAGGAGGCCAGTCACTAAAGCTGGAAAACTCAGATGCCAGACTGAAGACATATACTTGTGAAAACGTACAAGTAAAAGGTATATGCAAGGTTCCAGTTTGGAAGCCAGTCTGCTAACCTACCTTTGATAGTGATAGTGGGTCCAATTCTGCTTATTCAGAACAGGCTTAAGAGCTGTTACAAAAATATGCCCATATGTTCAGGAAAGAACTCAGGAAGATTCAGGGACTGCAAGCTAAAATCCACATGGATCCCGGAGCAACCGCCAAATATTTGAAAAAAAGGCCAATTCCCTATGCATTACAAGAAAAGGTGGATATTGAATTAGACAGACTGGAAAGGTTGGGAGTCTTACAACCTGTACAATTTTCTGAATGGGCATTGCCCATAATTCCAGTTCTATAGCCTGACCAGAGCGTGCGAATATGTGGGGATTACAAGTTGACCATTAACAAGGTAGCCAGGCTTGATAGGCACCCTATACCAAAAATTAATGGATTATGTTCTCCAAGCTGGCAAGGGGAACCACATATACAAAACTCAACATGAGCCACACACCAGCAAGTCGAGCTAGAAAAGGCCTCTCTGGATTTTGTGACTATTAACACACATAGGGGATTATACCAGGATACCAGGTTACCCGTCAGAGTCTCATCGGCTTGTGCCATTTTCTAATGGATTATGGGAAATTTAATCCAAGGTCTACCCCATGTTGTAGTTCATCTCGATGAAGTCCTAGTAACAGAACTAACTGATGAAGAACACCTGGCTAACCCGGAAGAGGCATTGAAGCATTTTTCACAAACTGGAGTACGCTTGAGAAAGGAAAAATGTATCCTCCAAGCAAGAGAAATGGTTTACTTGGGTCATAGAGTTGACTCACAGGGCCTTCACGCAGGAGAAGACAAGGTGAGAGCTATTTGTGAGGGGCTAGCCCCGAAAAATGCCACAGAACTCAAGTCCTTGTTGGGAATGGTTAACTACTATGGTCATTTTCTCCCAAATTTGTCAACAGCACTGTCTCCATTATATGAGTTGCACAAGAAAAGTCACAGTTGGACTTGGCAAGCCCCATAACAACAGGCTTTTTGGGCAGTAAATCAGTTACTACGTTCATCACCCCTGTTGGTACACTTCGACACAAAGAAAGGATTAATTTTGTCTGCAATGCATCTCCTTACAGAGTAGGGGCAGTACTCTCCCACCGGATGGCGGATGGCCTTGAATGGCCCATTGGTTACTAAAGAACACTCAGTGAGGTAGAACGACGATACTCACAAATAGAGAAAGAAGGCTTATCCATTGTATTTGGCATTGAGAAATTCCACCGATACATCTATGGTCACCACTTCACCATAGTATCCAAACACAAGCCACTACTAGGCTTGTTTGGGGAAGATAAAGCAATACCCCCAATCACCTTGGCATACATCCAAAGATAGACGCTGATTCTAGCTGCTTACGAATATATTTAAATCCACAGGCCGGGAAGCCAGATTGCCAATGCTGATGCACTGAGCTGATTCCCCTGAAGGACAGCAATGTGCATGTCCACATCCCTCAAGAACTTGTCTTGTTATTACATTTTCTGGATTCATCACCAGTGGATGCCAATCAAATCAGAGAATGGCCAAACTGTGATCCAGTTTTGTCTCACGTCAGGGAATAAGTCTTGCAGGGATGCTCTAACAAGCCAAAGTTGGACAAAATTAAACCCTATTTTATCAGGAGCTATAAGCTTACCTGCCATGATGGTATCTTACTGTGGGGAGCGAGAGTCATTGTGCATCCGAGAGGAAGACAACCATTATTGATAGAATTGCATGGCGGTCACTCCAGCATTTCCGGAATGAAAATGTTGATGTGCAGCTACTTATAGTGGCCAGGGATGGACACTGAGATCGAAAACATGGTCAAGAGCTGCTTGCAATGCCAGCAGGTACAGAAATTGCCTCCTTATTCTCCATTGTATCCTTGGAAATGGCCAGGAAGGCCATGGGCCTGCTTCCACGTTGATGATATGGGACCTTTTCTGGGCACAATGTTCCTTTTACTTATCGACTGCCACTCCAAATGGGTGGATGTATACGAGGTGCGATCACCCACATCTGCCACCACCATAGACAAATTGTGTCAGAGTTTCGTGATATGCGGTTTATCAGAGTTAATAGTGTCTGACAATGGAACAGCGTTCATAGCATAGAATTCCACAGATTTACAATTCTCAATGGCATAACACATGTCAAGACCTCACCCATACCACCCCGCATTCATTTTCACGTGGTCCATCTCTGACACTTCCCTTCCCTTCCTTGACCTCTCTGTCTCAATCTCTGGTGATCCATACCACCAATATCCATTACAAACCCACCGACTCCCACAGCTACCTCGACTACAGCTCTTCACACCCCGCTTCCTGTAAGGACTCCATCCCATTCTCTCAGTTCCTTCGCCTCCGCCGCATCTGTTCCGATGATGCTACCTTCAAAAACAGTTCCTCTGACATGTCCTCCCTCTTCCTTAACCGAGGTTTTCCACCCACGGTCGTTGACAGGGCCCTCAACCGTGTCGGGCCCATCTCCCGCGCATCTGCCCTCACACCTTCTCCTCCCTCCCAGAAACATGATAGGGTCCCCCTTGTCCTCACTTATCACCCCACCAGCCTCCGCATTCAAAGGATCATCCTCCGCCATTTCCGCCAACTCCAGCATGATGCCACCACCAAACACATCTTCCCTTTACACCCCCCTATCGGCATTCCATAGGGATCGCTCCCTCCGGGACACCCTGGTCCACTCCTCCATCACCCCTTATTCCTCAACCCCCTCCTATGGCACCACCCCATGCACACGCAAAAGATGTAACACCTGCCCCTTCACTTCCTCTCTCCTCACCATCCAAGGGCCCAAACACTCCTTTCAAGTGAAGCAGCATTTCACTTGCATTTCCCCCAACTTAGTCTACTGCATTCGTTGCTCCAAATGTGGTCTCCTCTACATTGGAGAGACCAAACGTAAACTGGGCGACCGCTTTGCAGAACACCTGCGGTCTGTCCGCAAGAATGACCCAAACCTCCCTGTCACTTGCCATTTTAACACTCCACCCTGCTCTCTTGCCCACATGTCTGTCCTTGGCTTGCTGCATTGTTCCAGTGAAGCCCAACGCAAACTGGAGGAACAACACCTCATCTTCCGACTAGGCACTTTACAGACGTCTGGACTGAATATTGAATTCAACAACTTTAGGTCTTGAGCTCCCTCCTCCATCCCCACCCCCTTTCTGTTTCTTCCCCCTTCGTTTTGTGTTTTCTAATAAATTATATAGATTTTTCTTTTCCCACCTATTTCCATTATTTTAAAATATTTTTAAATCTTTTATGCCCCCCCCACCCCCACTAGAGCTATACCTTGAGTGCCCTACCATCCATTCTTAATTAGCACATTCGTTTAGATAATATCACCAACATTAACACCTATGTGTTCTTTTGTTCTGTTGTCTGTGACATCTTTTGATGATCTGCTTCTATCTCTGCTTGTTTGTCCCTACAACCACACCAACCCCCTCCACTTCTCTCCCCCCACCCAAACACCCCCCCGACACACACACCTTAAACCAACTTATATTTCACCCCTTTCTTAGATTCACTCAAGTTCTGTCGAAGGGTCATGAGGACTCGAAACGTCAACTCTTTTCTTCTCCGCCGATGCTGCCAGACCTGCTGAGTTTTTCCAGGTAATTCTGTTTTTGTTCCGCATCCAATGGGTTGGCTGAGAGGGCAGTACAGATCTTCAAGGCCGGAATGAAAAAACTAGAGGTAGAATCTATAGCAACAATGTTATTCCGCTTCCTGCTCAGCTACAGAAACACGCCACGTCTGATCACCAGTATTGCCCCCACAGAGTTATTAATGAAGACACATCTCAGGTCACGTTTGAACCTCATAAGGCCAAATTTAGGGGGGAGGGCAGAAAAAAGTCAAGAGGCCCAGAAAAATGAACATAATTATTCGTGGACAAAACTTCACTGTGGGGGAAGCTGTTTTCGTGAAGAACTTTGGAGATGGGCCCAAATGGCTATCGGGTGAAGTCAGTGCAGTGGCAGGACCCCTGTCCTATCACATATCGGTCAGAGGTCAGATAGTCAGGAGGCATATAGATCACCTCAGGAAAAGAGAAACAGATTCACAAGAAAAGGTATGCCAAATATTCCCTTTGGCGTCTACACCACGGGTAGAAGGAACTCCTTTTGCTTTGGAACTACCTGTAGGACCCATTGAGCCTGAGAGAGTTGAAGAGACAAACTTACAGGCTCATACTGGGGAGCCTAGTGGACAGATAACTCCTGAGAGGGAGGCCTCTGATAAACCATCCGAAGTCGTAGAACTATGACGGTCGATACGACTGAAAAAGCCTCTTGAGCGACTGAATTTGTAAATTGTTCATTTTTGTAAATAGTTAATATAATGTAAAATGTACTTTCAAGTAAAGGGGGAGGGATGTGGTAATCTGAGATGTAATACACCTTTAAGAGAATGTGAGCAGATTGACCACGTGACTTTAAGACCCAATAGCTGCATAATGCGGGACTACCGTGTTGATGTTAGTCTAGAGTAGGGTCTGGCTGGAGAAGCACACGTCATGTTGTTTGTGTAAATAAACAGTATGTGTTTCATTTTATATTGGTCTCTGCGTCTGCAGTATATTGTAATTGACTCACCTGCTGACAGATAAGCGTGCAGCTGATTCTCGAGCAAAGTGGACCCATAGTAAAACACAACACTTAGCTTGTTAGTTCCTCTTTTTCAAAATGTCAGGAGGGCTGTCAATTTTGGTGCCTGCCTGACTCCCGCATTACTGGAGGCTGGCATGATGAAGTCAGGTTCGTGACCTGATGTCATCACGTGGATTTCACATAAGCGCGTGGGAGCAGCAGTCCTAATTTCAACATGTCAAATTCAACTCCAAGCCTTCCCCCTGCCCTACGCCTGAAAATTGTTCCTTTCTCTAGTTTCTCTCCAATCTCCCCTCATGCTCTCTCTGAGCTTATTTTGTCTATGAAACCCAGCTCAGGCTCTCTCGACTGTGTTCCCAAATGAACTATCCACTAAAGCATCAGGAGAGACACAGTAAATTTTTCTTAGAGAAAAGAAATCATCACAAAGACACAGCTTCCGTCATTTTCCAATCTGGGCTCTCAGCTCCATTCCTCATTACTAAACCTACCTGTAAGAACTGTTGACAGCTGCAATATGGTCTGGTGGCAATTTCAGATATGATTAGCTATGATACACTTATGTACTCTCTGCATTCCATAAATCTGCAAATATAAATGTTTCAGAATGCAGAATTTGAAGATGCAATGAAAGGTAATAATGAATTCAATTCAAGAATAATGAAAAACAAGTTTTATGTTTTTTGGCATGAAGAGGGGGAATATATTAGAGGTGATTTCTTTTCCAGTACCCACGTGATAGTAAATAGAAATACTAAATATTTAATGAAGCATCTTCATATTATTCATACATAAAATGAGTTTGAGCCAGGTAAAATACTTGAGTTTTGAATCGAAATTCAAGTTTGTCTGGGAAAGTGTTTCAAACACCCCAAGTTAAGCTGAGCTGAAACATCTCCCCACAATAATATGTTTATATATTTAGAATTAAATCAAATGAATTACAATCCAAGTGCCATATGCACCATCAAAAATGGGCAGGTATTTTTGTTGGCTACTGGTAATGGTGCTGGGAAATATAACCGATGCTGAAGTGAAAGGAAATGTACATCCCTGCTCTGCCACACATCCCTTCTCCAATTAAGGTCTCCAAGTTGTGTAGAGTTCAATGGAAAATGTAGCTACTGTGCCTCTTAGTTTCCTAATAAAACACTTCTGCTTAGATAACTAGTTCATTCCATAAAGAGGTTTCACAAGCACAGACAGGACAGCACTTCCATCTTAAGATTTTTCACAAGGCTCTGCAAATCTGATATGAGAAAGTTAGTTGGCAAAGATCAAGCTCTTCTTATTGTGGAAGCTATGATCATCTGGGATCGATAATGGAATTTGCTGAGGAATAGAAAGGAATTTAACCTAGCTCTCTGGACAGGAGTAGAAGAAGGAGTCTGATATAGTTCTTAGGTTAGGGACCAATAATCGTGCTCTAAATGGTGTATAGAGGATCCAATACCATAGCTGCAGCTTAACCAGTGTTTCATACAGTTCCAGCATAACCGCCCTGCTCTTATATTCTATGCCTTGCCTAATAAAAGCAAGTATCCCATATGCTTTCTTAAGCACCTTATCTACCTATCCCGCTACCTCAAGGGACTGGTGGACACACATGCCAAGGTCCCTCTGATCCTCAGTATATTCTTTATGTTTCATTTACTCCTCAAACACAGGACATCAACAGGTTGCTAGGCAGGCGGATTTTCATAAACTGATAGGTTTCTCTTAATTGCAGGAATGCAGCAATCTTATGCCGATCCATGGGAATAGTAATGGATTCAACTTTCTTAATTTGTAAATTGTGTGTATTTACTCAGAACATAATGCAAGTCTCAAATTTACAGATTCCATGGGTGATGTATACAACATGCTTTCGTTTGAAGGGAAGAATATTTATCTGGTTTGCTTTATTTTTTTATTTATTCATTCATGGCGTGTGGGTGTCGCTGGTTGGGCCAACATTTATTGCCCATCCCTAATTGCCCTTGAGAAGGTGGCGGTGAGCTGCTTTCTTGAACTGCTGCAGTCCATGTGGTGTAGGTACACCCACACTGCTGTTAGGAAGGGAGTTCCAGGATTTTGACCCAGCGACAGTGAAGGAACGGCAACATATTTCCAAGCCAGGGTGGTGAGTGCTTGAGGGGGATCTTCCAGGTGGTGGTGTTCCCATGTGTCTGCTAACCTTGTCCGAGATGGTAGCAGTTGTGAGTTTGGAAGGTGATGTCTAAGGAGCCTTGGTGACTTTCTGCAGTGCATCTTATAGATGATACACACTGCTGCTACTGTGCATTGGTGATGGAGGGAGTGAATGTTTGTGGATGTGGTGCCAATCAAGTGGGCTGCTTTGTCCTGGATGGTGTCCAGCTTCTTGAGTGTTGTTGGAGCTGCACTAATCCAGGCAATGGAGAGTATTCTGTCACACTTCTGACTTGTGCCTTATAGATGGTGAACAGCTTTTGGGGAGTCAGGAGGTGAGTTAGTCGTCACACGACTCCCAGCCTCTAACCTGCTCTTGTAGCTACAGCATTTATATGGTTCGTCCAGTTAAGTTTCAGGTCAATAGTAAGCCCCCAGAATGTTGATAGTGGGGGATTCAGAGATGGTAATGTCATTTTATGTCGAGAGGCAATGGTTAGATTCTCTCTTATTGGAGATGGTCATCACCTGGCCATCACACTGGAATAGCTTGGCTAGGGGCACAGTAAGTTCTGGAGTACAACCCTTCAGTACAATTGCCGGAATATTGTCAGGGCCCATAGCCTTTTCAGTATCCAGTGCCTTCAGCCATTTCTTGATGTCCCGTGGAGTGAATTGAATTGGCTGAAGACTGGCATCTGTGATTCTGGGGACTTCCGGAGAAGGCTGAGATGGATCTTCCACTCAGCACTACTGGCTGAAAATTCTAGCAAATGCTTCAGCCTTATGTTTTACACTGATGCACTAGGCACCCACATCATTGAGGATGGGGATATTTGTGGAGCCTCCTCCTCCAGTAAGTTGTCCAGTTGTTCACCACTATTCACGACTAGATGGACTGCAGGACTGCAGAGCTTAGATCTGATCCATTGTTTGTGGGATTGCTTAGCTCTGTCTGTCGCATGGTTAATCCCCTGGCTTGGTGGCAATGGTAGAGTGGGGATATGCCAGGTCATGATGTTAAATGTTGTGGTTGAGTACAATATTCTTCAAGCTCCTGGGAAACTAAGGAGCACATCCCCAATATCCCTTTGTATTATTGTATTTGTGCACAACCTGTTCATTTGAATGAATAGTAGTTTTACATTTTTTGTGTTACCATAGACTTACAATATCTTTAATGGAATAACTTTTGAGCAGCTTGTATGATAGCTTCTGAGTTGCCGCATGGTCAAGCACGTGAACAGCTCATAGGGAACTTTGGACACAGGTCCAGAACCACATACCAACAATATGACTGTAAACAAGCCAATAAAATTTGCAAAGACTTATGTTGATATTTGTGCCTTTGGTGATCCTTAGATAGGCTTCCTTCTGCTGGCTGGTCATATCCTTCTGCTTTTAAAAAAAAAATTATTCTAGGGATGTGAGGAACCTTGCCAGTGTCAGTTTTACACCCAATTTGGCCAGTCAAAATGCCCAGTCAAATTGCCTATTCCTTGAAATGGGCAGCCCACCCATTTCATGAAACTGGCAGTTTGATCACCCAATTCATGAAAAGGGCATTGAAAAACTTGCCCAGTTCATGAAATAGCCAACTTTTACGAACAAAAGATAAAATTTCATTCACAAATGTATAATCTGCTTAATTATATTTACTGTCCTCTTATGCATCTGCATTTATTGTTGATCACTAGTTGCCCTTGATAAGGTGACTTTAAGCTGTTTGCTTGAACCTTTGCAATCTATGTCATGAAGGCACTTCCAGAATGCAGTAAAATAGGGTTTTAATCCAAGAATGATTCAGGAACAGTGATATATATCCATATATATGAAAACCTTTGCTGATAGGTGATTGCCATTCTTGTAGGGAGAACAATTAACTCCTTTTACAGCAATGAGTCACCCACCAAAACACAGCATCTAGAATCTTCTACACATTTACCCCAGGAATTGGTGGTAAATGAGGATGGGGGGGGGAGGGTGCAGAGTCGCTGTAGGTCTGGGGTTGGGGTGCAGAGTTCGCTGGCCTGTAACCATTTGAATAGTGGGCACAAAAGAAGCTGCCACTGAGGCATCTTGATGGGATTGAGAGAGGAAAATCACAGACAGGGTGGTGAAGGGGAAGTAGGCTGCATTGCTAGCGAATAAAAGATCCCATTAAGAATGATAATCAGCTCTAATTGCATGTATCAAGGTACATGTACTGGCCATCTATAAACACAGGAGTTGAGGAGCTGAATTTTTACTTACTTAACCTGCCAGGACTTGGTGGTTCAGAATGTAAAGAGGAACTGGGAAGTCGGGATTCCCCTGTATGTTGTGGAGTTTTAACATAAGAGTATGCCAATCGATTAACTGCCCAGAAGCCAAATCTGATCAATAGTGGTGCGGGTGGAGAGGCAATCCCTGGCAGGGAGGGGAGGTCGGTCCCACAGGAAAGGGTTCCATCCTGGGAGACTGATCAAATGGACTGCTGATGTTGGGGCCTGAGGACGTGAGTGTGAAGCGGGGGGGGGGTCTGGATATGGATCGGGGATGGGGTGGGGGTGGGGGGTATGGTGGGGGCATTGTAAGCACTTGGGTAGGGCATTGTTGGAGGCCTGAGGGTGGAGTTATCGGAGGTCTGGGAGGTGGGGCTATGAGAGGTCTGAGGTGTGGGTTGTCAGAGGCCAGGGGTGGATGGTTGGGAATCCAAGGTTGAGTGAAATCAGGGGCCTTGGAGGGGGAGGTCAGAGATTATCAGGCAAATCAGAGGCCTTTAGGAGAATTTTCGAGCCTCATGGGGGATCAAAGAGGCTTGGTGGAAGGAGGGGGGAGGTCTAGAGTGGTGATCCGAGGCTTGTGGGATAGGTTGGTGCCCTGAGGGATGGGATCAGAGGCCTTAGTGGGGAGGCAAGAGACCTTGAAGGGTAGATTGGAGGCCTGCGGTGGAGGGAATTAGGATCAGATGCCTTAAGGGGAATGTTGGAATGTGCCCAACCATAGACAGACGTGCTGGATCCTAGACGTGTAAAGGCACTCAACTCCTGATCCAGCCAAATCTTCACCTAGATGTAGCTGCTGAGTTCTCCCCAGCACTGAAAACCTGGCTAACCAAAGTTAAAACTGAAAATCTGAATGTCAATGAGGCATGCAGGAGGCATATATTCAAAAGGGACAGGTTACACCTCAACAGGACTGGGACCAATGTCGTGTAGGGAGTTCCACTAGTGTTGTTGTGGAGAGTTTAAATTAAATCAGCAGGGAGTTGGATACCAGCATATAGAATTAGGAAAGAAGAATAAGGTGCATAAAGTGAGACTGTTTTATAGGAGGAAGTAGTTGTGGGAGCAAACTGAGAAGGACTGTGGAATACAAAGATAGATTAAGAATGCATGTTTGTAAGAATGGTGGGTAAGGTTGGTGACTTACAAACTATCAGGACCATATCTTCCAGGACAATATCTTCTTTGAAAACCTGGAAGGACATTGCATTATCTGGGATTTTTTTTTTAAGGACACAACTTCACTTGAAATGTAAACAAGCATGCCTTTTCCAAGAAATCACCTGACCAGCATGGCAACTGTTTGCTTATTGAAGTGCAATCACTGTAAAAGATGGGAAAAAAAACTGGTTTAAAGGCTGATGATTTACTGGAAATCACCTGACGGAGGAACTTTAAGCTTTGAACTGTTTTTTGTGAACTCATTGGGAATGAAGTGAGAAAGAAAAGCTGCCGACCTCGCAGTCTCCTTGACTTGCATGGAGTGGTTATCAATATCCAACTAGGAATCCTCATCTCAGTGGAACTTGTCTGTCTTTGGAAACCTGAGAGGCTGAGACAAGAAGGATTGGTTCAGTTCTATTTTTCTCCACGCTGAAGCTCTGTTGGCAAGAACCTCCAGGCATCTTCTGGGACTAGCGATTTGTCTTCACACTAAGGAGCTCCAGATCAACAGCATCAAAAACTTGAAAACTTTATCCTTTGTTTTATAAAGTCTTTTCTTCAACCAGCAATCTCTGCAGATGCCCTATCTGTTTGTCCTGTGTTTGTTTCTTTGTGTGTGTGTGTGTGTGTGCTGGGGAATTTTAAGGATAGATAGTTACACTTCTAGATTACAAATTATTTTTAACCAACTTGTTTTAAAAAAAGAAGTTTTGCTTTATAATAAATCAATCATTCTCAGCTTATTGTAAAAAGCCTGGTTAAAGTCTCTTTTATTCTGGGTCTAACATTAGTGAAGCTAAATCATTGGCCATTCTGGTTAGCAAACTAAACTTTTAACTAACAGTGTGACATGTGGAGTAGTGAGGCTAGATAAACTGTGCGCTCCTCCCATCCCAGTAGTATCAAAGCACAAATAACCATGTGGTAATATAATGTAGTGGCAATAATGGAAACATGGTTAAAAATGGTGAGGGCATGGCCTTAATAGTCAAGCATGCTAAGGGTTCAGAAAATATAGGGAGGGATCAAAGGAAGGTAGAATGACACTTTTGAATAGGGGAAGTAGTGTTGGAAAATGAAGATAGCCTTGAGGGGGAATGGACATAATCCATTTAGTTAGAGTTTAAGAAGCAAAAAAGGGTATGACCACACTACTGGATGAAAGAGATATAGGGGAGCAAATTTGCAGGGAAATCACAGAGATGTGCAAGAATTATGTATTGGGGATGTTGAGGGATGTTAATTACTTAAATATTGATTGGGATAATGTTATGGCTAAGGGTAAGAAGGGGTAGGAATTTCTAAAATGTGTTCTGGAGAACTTTCTTGATCAGTATGTTCCCAGTCCAACTAGGAAGGAGATATTGCTGAATCTAGTGCTGGGAAATGAGGTGGGCTAAGTGGGTCAAGTGTCTGTGGAGGAACAGTTGGGTAAGAGTGATCATTGTATTATAAGGTTTAGACCGGTAATGGAGAAGAGCAAAGAACAATCTGAAGAAGAATTTCTAAATTGGAAGAGGGCTAGCTTCAATGAAATGAGAAGGAATCTAGCCAGGGTAATGGGAACCAAAGACTGAAAGGAAAAACTGTAATAGAACAATGGGTGATGTTCAAGAAGGAGATGCTTCATGTACAGGCTAGGTATTTTCCAACAAGGACAAAAGGCAAAAGAACCAAAGCTAGCACTCCTTGGATGACGAGGGAGATAGAGAACATAATGAAGCAAAAAAAGGTGTACGATGCATCCCAGGTGAATTCTTTAAGTGAGAACTAGATGAAGTACAATAAGTTGAGAGGGGAAGCCCAAAAGAGATTATGAGAATAGATTGGCAGCCAATATAAAAGAGAACCCAAAGATGTTCTACTGGAATATAAATACTAAGCAAGTAATAAAAGGCAGAATGAGTCCTATTAGCAAGAAAGAGGGTGATATATTCTTAGAAGCACTGAGCAAAGCTAAAATACTTACTAAGTACTTTGTATTAGTGCTAACTAAGGAAGAGGATACTGTCGAAATGGAAATGGTAGAGTAATGGATTGGTGAAAATTGATAGAAAGAAATTGTATTGGAAAAGCTGGACATGCTTAGAGCAGATAAGTCACATGGTCCAGATGACTTGCATCCCAGATTGCTAAAGGAATTGTGGGTGGAGATAGCAGAAGAGTTTGCCATAAACTTCCAATCTTCTCCAGATACAGGAGAGGTATCAGGGGATTAGAGAGTGGAACATGTGACACGCTTATTCAAGAATGGGTCAAAGGACAGGTCTAGCAAGTACAGACTAGTTTAACATCCGTGATGTGTAAGGTTTTAGAAACAATAATCAGGGCAAAAAATCAATAGGGCACTTAGTGAGATTTGAGTTAACAAAGGATAGTAAGAATGGATTTGTAAAAGGCAGATCAAGCTTGGCTGATCTAATTGAATTTTTTGATGTTGTAACAGAGAAGGTTGATGAGGGGAATATTATTTATATGGATTTTAAGAACGCATTTGATAAAGCACTGTGGGTGTACCTCTTAACACCATATGGACTGCAGTGGATCAAGAAGGCAGCTCACCACCACCTTCTGAAGGACAATTAGGGATGGGCAAAAATTGCTGGCTCAGCCAGCAAAGCCCACATCCCATGATTTAATAAAACAGATATCACATAAAAGGCTGGTTAACAAAGTTGAGGATTGTAGAGTAGGAGAGTCAGTGTCAGCCTGGAAAAAAAGAGTGACTTAAGGAAAATAATAGGTTGTGGTAAATGATTATTTTTCAGACTGGAAGATGGCAGACGGTGGTGCTCTGAAAGTTCAGTGCTAGGACCACTGATTTTTTTTGATATATGGAAATGAATTGGATATTAGAATACAAAGTAACATTTCAAAATTTGCCAATGGTACCAAATTTGGAGGCATGGCAAATGGTACAGACAATATAAATCGACTGCAACAAAACATAGATGGGCTGACAGAATGGGCTAACAAGTGGCAAATGTAATTTATTACAGAGCAGTGTGAGGTAATGCATTTTGGTAGAAGGGATAGGGAGAGGCAATGTCAGCTTAATGGCTCAGTTCTGAAGAGTGTGATAGGACAGAGGGACCTTGGGGTGCATGGGCACAGATCTTTGAAGGTGGTAGGTCATACCTGAGTGGTTAGAGAGAGTGGTTAGAACAGTAAATGGGATATGGGACTTCAAAAATATAGGTATTGAGTACAAAAACAACGAAGTAATGCTAAACCTTTATAAAGCTCTGCTTAGGCCACAACTAGAGTATTATATCCAGTTCTGGTCAGCACAGTTTAGAAAGAATTTGAGGGTCCTTGAGGAGGTATAGAAAAGATTTACCAGAATAGTCCCAGGGTTGAAGGATTTTACCTGCAAGTTTAGATTGGTGAAGCTGGAGGTGTTCTCCTTGAAGCAAAGGAGATTGAGGAGAGATTTGTTGAGGAGTACAAGATTATGACATGTTTAGATCAGGTGGGCATAGAAAAGGTGTTCCCATCAGCTGATGGTGCACTGGACTGGGGGCACAGATTTAAGATTTTGAGCAAGAGATGTGGGGACTGTGGGGAAGAACATTTTCATGCCTTGAATGATAACAACCTGGAATTCATTGCCTATGAGGGCGGTAGAAGCAGAGGTGATGGATGATTTGAAAACGAAATTATACAGACACCTGAGGGAAATAAACTTACAGGGCTACAGGGCTAGAGTGGGAGAATGGGACTGACTGGATTGCTCTATAGACAGCCAGCGTAGACTGCTGGGATAAATGACCTCTTTCTGTGCCATTATGATTCTATGTCTGTATAAATCATTATCGTATTGTCGCAAATATGAACTTTGTTAAATGTTTTGTGACTGTGTCATTAATATTACAAGCATATGGTTTGTAAGATGATTAGGTTTTGGGACTGTATCTTTAATTTAGGTTGAAATGGAGGAATGGGGTCATGTGACTTGTTCTGGATTCTGCTGACGGTTAACCTGGGTGGTTTGATTGGTAAAGATTAAAGAGGGGCCTAGGCTGTTTTACTGGGAAGAAAGTGCAAGGCATTCACACTCGTAGACAATGGCAGAAGCAGCAGTGCTGACAGTGGATAGATATTTAGCTTTCAAAGCCCCAGGTAGGTGTTATGAATGTCAAGTTTTGTTTATAGTTACACTTTAACCACCTATTTAGTTTTACGATAGAATGGAGTTAGGAGTCTAAAGTATAGCTAAGTAGCAGTTTTATCTGGATACAAGGCCTACGTGATTCATATTGCCATGGAGATAGCTTTGAGAGAGGAAGTGTCCATAGGAAGCCATTTATAAGATTGAGTTACAGACTTTCCAAAATATATCCCTGAAACTTACTGACAAGTTAATCTGCCTGAATTAGAGGGTTTGGGTGGGTAGAGAGTCAGAGAGCAAGAGAAGCTAGAAGCAGCCAGTCTCTATGGTTCATTGCACAGGATGCAGGTAGGAGCTTACGCTCAGATGGAAAAGACCAAATACATGAAGATTTAAAACAAGACTGGAAGATTCACCATCTTGAGCTAGAGAGGGAATCTCTAGGAAAAACCCTCACAGTGCAAGATAGTTCTAGGGTGAAAAATTATCAGGCTGGGAAAGGAAACAAATGGAACTAAACTCTTGGAAGTTAAGAATCGCTTTGCACTGGTTCTGGGAGAATTGAATGTCTACTTAAAGGACAGAGCGAAGTGTAACTGTAATGTAGGATTTTCAGTTGTAGTAAAAGGGGACAAGTCCTGAGTTCTGTCGTTTAAAGTAATCTTGCCTACTGAAATAATGTTTAGTCTATGGTGCTTTCAGTTTGATTGTTACAACAAAAGTCTCAGCTGGAAACTGGAAACTCAAATTTATTTTTAAAAGCTATTGGTCTCTCCAAGGATCGTAACATTCATTTGGGTAAAATGGAGCAATGAAATGGATCACGTGACTTGTTCTGAACTCTGCATAATAACAAGCTTGGGTGGCTTGGGATAAAAAGTTAAAAGGGGGCTCCAGTTGTCTAACTGGGAAGAAAGTGCAAGATAATCACACCTGTAAACAATGACCAGAGTAGCTGGGACATAATCTTGTTGAGGTTATTGGGGTCTAGCCTGCTAGCTGGAGAGCCAGCAAGAGACCCGCTCTGTCTCTTTTCAGGAAGGTCCACCGAACCACAAACCAAACAGGCAATGTTAGGTCTTCCCTGGAATCAAGACCCAGGGGACGGAAATTTGGCCAATCAATCAGTCTGGCGGCTATTCTGCTCAGCAGTGCCACAGGGGAGGACATGGCTGCTGCAGAAAAACACCTACAGAAGTAGGCAGAGTGACTCCGGCCACAGGTAAGTAATGTGTTGGCGGGTGGGGAGGGGGCGTTGGGTGAGGGAGCACGGGGGCAGTGCTGTTTTGCAGGAGGTTGTGGGAGAGAGGTGTAGGGGGTTGGCAGCAATGGCAGGAGATGGTTCTCAGTATGCCCCCTTCCTGATTTTAAGTTCTTCAATTAGGCACTGAGTACCTTTGATCAAGGGACACCTTCAAGTGATAAGCTGGCTGCACAGTTTTAACTGCCATGCATGGCAACAGGCCCACCTGCAGCTGGCTTAATACCAGTGGTGACAGAATGAGGCCCTTAAGTGGTCATTAATTGGCCCACCATCCGTGGTTAACTATTCCGCAGAACCATTCCCGGCTTCATGTGCCAGGGCGGTGATTTCACAAAGAACAACGGCACTGGTGGGAAGTCCATCTATGGTGAGAAGTTTGTCAGTGAGAATTTCGAACTGAAACACACGGGGCTTGGTATCCTGCCTATGGCCAATGCTGGACCAAATACAAATGGATCCCAGTTCTTTATATGCACTGCAGGTACTCAATGGTTGGACGGAAAGCATGTTGTATTTGGTAAGGCTGTAGAGGGCTATGAGGTCATAAAGAAGATGGTGAAATTGGGCAGTGATGATGGCAAAACTAGCAGTACTGTTAGCACCATTAATTGTGGAAAAACTTCAATGGAATTATCTGATTAAATAAAATGTGATCACTTGCGATTATAAAAACAAAGTTAAAGGCAGTATCAAACTTAAAGAAAAAGCATATAATTATGCAAAGACAGGTGGTAGGTCAGAAGATTGGAAAGGATATAAAGAACAGCAAAGAATAACAAAAAGATTAATAATGAGGGAAAAATTAGAGTATGAGAGAAAGCTAGCTAGTAACATAAAGGCGAATAATAAAAGTTTCTATAGATATTTAAATAAGACAAGACTTAACAAAGTGAGCATTAGTCCTATAGTAAGTGCATCTGAGGAATTGATAATGGAAAGTAGAGAGATGGTGGATGAATTAAACAGATGTTTTGCTTTGGTCTTCACTACAGACAACACAAGTAACATCCCAGAAATAGCAGTAAATCAGGAAATAGAAGGGAGCGAGGAACTCAGGAAAATTGCAATCACAAGGGAAGTGGTATTGAGAAAATTGTTGGGGCTGCGACTAGACAAATTACCAGGTTTGGATGGACTTCACCCTAAGGTCTTGAAAGAAGTGGCTAGTGAAATAGTTGTGCACTGGTTTTAATTTTCCAAAATCTCTTAGATTCGGGGAAGGCTCCATTAGATTGGAAAATAGCAGATATAACTCCTTTATTCAAAATGGGAGGGAGGCAGAAAGCAGGAAACTATAGGCCAGTTAGCCTAATATCTATCTTAAGGAACATGTTAGAAGCTATTATTAAAGTTGTTACAGCAGGACACTTAGATAAATTCAAGGCAATCAGGCAGAGTCAACATGGTTTCGTGAAAGAGGAATCATGTTTAACCAATTTATTGGAGTTCTTTGAAGGAGTCATATGTGCTGTGGATAAAGGGGAACCAGTGGATGTACTGTACTTAGATTTCCAGAAGGCATTTAGTAAAGTGCCACATCAAAGGTATTGCAGAAAACAAAAGCTCAGGATAACATATTGGCCTGAATAGAAGATTGGCTAGCTAACAGGAAGCAGAGAGTTGGCAGGATGTGAGGAGTGGTGTGCCACAGGTATCAGTGCTGGGGCCTCAGCTTTTTACAATTTATGCAAATGACTTGGATGAAGGGACCAAAGGAATAGTGGTTAAATTTGCTGACTACACAAAGGTAGGTAAGAAATTAATTGTGAAGAGGATATAAGGAGGCTACAAAGTGACATAGGTTAAGTGAGTGGGCAAAGATATGGTGAACAGAGTATACTGTGGGCAAATGTGAAATCGTTCATTTTGGCAGCAAGAATAAAAAAGCTTATTATCTAAATGGTGAGAGATTGCAGATCTTTGAGATTCAGGGGAATCTGGTGCCCTAGTGCATGAATCACAAAAGGTTAGTCTGCAAATACAGCAGCTAATTAGGAAAACTAATAGAATGTTATCATTTATTGTGAGGGGAATTGATTATAAAAATAGGGAGGTTGTGCTTCAGTTGTATAGAGCAGTGATGAGATCATTTCTGGAGTATTGTGTACTGTACTGGTCTCCTTATTTAAAGAAAGATGTACATGCATTAAAAGCAGTTCAGAGGTTTATTAGACTAATACCAGGAACAGGTGGGTTGTCTAATGAAGAAAGGCTGGGCAGGTTAGGCTTGTATCCGCTGGAATTTAGAAGAGCAAGAGGCAACTTAATTGAAACCTTTAAGATCCTGAGAGATCTTGACAGGGTGGGTGTGGAGATGATATTTCCTCTTGTGGAAGAATCTAGAACTAGGGGTCACTGTTTAAAAATAAGGGGTCGCTCTTTTAAGACAGAGATGAGGAGAATTTTTTTCTCTAAGAAGGTTGTGAGTGTTTGGAACTCTCTTCCTAAAAAGGCATTGGAAGCAAAGTCTTCGAATATTTTTAATGCAGAGCTTGATAGATTCTTAATTAACAAGGAGGTGAAAGGTTATCGGGGTAGGTAGGAATGTGGCATTGAGGTTACATTCAGATCAGTCATGATCTTATTGAATAGCAGAGCAGGTTCGAGGGGCTGAGTAGCCTAATCCTGCTCCTAACTCGTATGTTCGTATGTACTTAAGGGTCCCAATAAGAGGTGAGGCAGGAAGGTCGACCATGGGCCATTCTGTCCGGAACTTAATTCTGGTGGAGGCAGGAAGTTGGCAGGGTTCAGGTATGCTACCATCCTGCCTAATTACACACACTTCCTGCATCCAAGCACACCACCAGTGAGAACAGAAGATTCTGCCCTTAGTCTTTATGTCTAAGGATGAAGTTAGGAATGTCATATTTTATAAACAGTTATACTTCATACTATCTATTTAATTCTGAGATGGAATGGAGTTGGAAGTCTAGAGGATAGCTAATTATATTTCTACATGTATACAAGACCCTGTGATTCATATTGCCATGGAGGTGGGCTATCAGAGGGGAATAGTCCATAGCAAGCCATTGTAGTGTCAAGTTACAGGATTTTACTTAAGATATCCCTGAACCTCACAGACAGATCAATCTGAGAGAGAGCGAGAGAAAGAAAGGGAGAGCAGAAAGATAGAGGCTGTCAATTTCTATTGCACACCACAAAGAATGCGGGTGGATGCTCATGTTCAGGTTGAAGAGACCAAGTTCATGAGGATTTAAACAAGACTGGAAGATTTGCCTAGCTTTGGTTACAGGGAGGAATCTCCAGGGCAATCCTTACTGTGAAAGTTAGCTCAGGGTTAGAAGTTATCCGACTAAAAAAGGAAGAAGGAAGCAAGCAATCCAGAGCTGAGAATAGCTTTGGACTGATACCTGGATATTGAAGTGTCCACTTAAGGGACAGAGTAAAATATAACCATGGAGGGGAATTTTTGATCATTTTAAAAGTTAAATGGGGAAACTTTCCTGTAGTTTGGAGAATAAGTTGCCCACTGAATAGTATTTAGCCAAGGTTGATTTTAGTTTGCTTATTACAGTTAAAGTCTTAAAACTTGAAATCTTGTGTGATCTTTTCAGTTGGTCACTGGAATTCAAATATCTTTTTCAAAGTTATCTATCTCTGCAGGGATCATTAGGATATTTAAACTACCAACCCTGAGGCTGCTTGCCCAACTTGCTGCCTCAGCTGAAGCTGGAAATGAGCGAGTTGGAGGTGAGAGTGCATTGGGAATATAATCTTTAAGAATTTAACACACTCAGCAATCCAAGAAGACCTTTTTATCTTTTTTTTTGTTTAAAATACCGCCCCACCCAACCGGAGCTCTCTGTGACATCAGCCCAGGCTGATTAGATTGAAAATGGCTTAATTAACTGTGACTTTTTTGTATTAAAAACATTATAATTAAATTGTACATTGTCAAAGCTTTAATGTACTTAGGCTCACGGTAATGTGTCAGTTCATCATCATGTGTGCTCTGCCCAAAGGAAAGCCTTTGACTCATACTTCTGCTGATGCATCATCCTGAGCTGTTTTAGGCAGTGGCAATTTGTCACCACTTTCTACTCCCAGGACCAGGGCAGTCCCAACTCTACCTCAGCGAGAACAGGAATCAAACCCATGCTGTTGGCATTATTGTGAACTATATGCCAGCAACCTAACCAACTGAGCTGACCAACCCCCAATATGTCAGTACCTGTGTGGAATGCAGCATTTCCAACCATTGTGTTTTTAATCATAGGTAATTGACTAGTTGGACTTGCAGCATTTCAGTTGATTAAATATTGGAGAATTGTCCCATACCCATTTCTTCTGGCTTTTTAAAATTCTTTCACAGGATGTCAGCATCGCTGACTAGCCCAGCATTTACTGCCCAAACTTAATTGCCCTTGAGAAGGTGGTGGTGAGCCACCTTCTTGAACCGCTGCAGTCAATGTGGTATAGGTTCACCCACAGTGCTGTTAGGAAGGGAGTTACAGAATTTTGACCAAACAATAATGAAGGAATGGCGATATATTTCCAAGTCAGGATGGCGTGTAGCTTGATGGGGAACTTCCTTGGTGTTCCCATGCATCTGGTGCCTTTGTCATTCCAGGTGGTAGTCTCAGGTCTGGAAGGTGCTGTTGAAGAAGCTTTGGTGAGTTGCTGCAGTACACCTTGTAGATGGTACACACTGCTGCCACTATGCATCAGTGGTGGAGGGAGTGAGTGTTGAAGGCAGTGGATGTGGAAGGCAAAGCGGCCTGCTTTGTCCTGGATGGTGTTGAGTTTCTTAAATGTTGTTGGAGCTGCTCTCATCCAGGCAAGTAGACAGTATTCTATCACACTACTGACTTGTGCTTTGTAGTTTGTGGACAGGCTTTGGGGAGTCAGGAGATGAGTCACTTGCCTCAGAATTAACAGCCTCTGATCTACTTTTGAAGCCACAGTCACCACAGGAGTCTGTGGCATAGTGGTATTGTCACTGACCTAATAATCCAACGATCCATGGTAATGGTCTGAGTTTGAGTCCCACCATGGCAGATGGTGGAATTTGAAATTCAAATTCGGTAAAAGTCTGCCAGGACAGACCCAGCAGGGGTGATAGCACAGCAGTATACAGTCTGGAGGGAGTTGCCCTGGGAGTCCGCAACATCGACTTTGGACCCAATGAAGTTTCATGCATCAGGCCAAACATGGGCAAGGAAATCTCTGCTGATTACCAATGCTCTGCCTCGCCACTGCAACCCCCTCATCTACCTCATCCCACCTACCCCCTCAGTCTCAGCAGATGAATCAATGCTCCTCTGTGTTGAACACCACTTGGAGGAAGCACTAAGGGTGACAAGGGTGCAGAATGTACTCTGGGTGGGGGACTTCAAGGTCCATCATCAAGAGTGGCTCAGTGGCAACACTACTGGCTAACACTATTAAAAGACATAGCTGCTAGACTGGGTCAGTGGCAGCTGGTGAGGGAATCAACATGAGGGGTAAAAACCTACCTGTCCTTATCCTCACCAACCTGCATGCTGCAGATGCACCTGTCTATGACAGCAGCGAGAGGAGTGACCACTGCACAGTCCTTATGGAGATGAAGCCCTGTCTTCACATTGCGGATACACTCCATTGTGGTGTGTGGCACTACCAATGTGCCAAGTGGAATAGATTTTGAACAGATCTAGCAACTCAAGATAGGGCATCCATGAGGCCCTGTGGGCCATTAGCAGCAGTAAAATTGTACTCGAACACAATCTGTAATCTCATGGCCCGGCATATCCCCCACTCTACCATTGCCACCAAGCCAGGGGATCAACTTTGGTTCAATCAAGAGTGTAGGAGGTCATGCCAGGAGCAACACCAGGCATACCTAAAAATGAAGGGTCAACCTGGTGAAGCTATAACACAGGAATGCTTGCATGCCAAATAGAGTAAGCAGTGTGCAGGAGACAGAGCTAAGCGATCGCACAACCAACAGCTCAGATCTAAGCTCCGAGATCCAGCCAATATGGAAAATATCCAGGTATGTCCTGTCCGCATAAAGCAGGACAAATCCAACCCAGCCAATTACTGCCCCATCAGTCTACTCTTAATCATCAGTAAAGTGATGGAAGGGGTCATCAACAGTATCTTCAAGCGGCATTTGTTCAGCAACAACCTGCTCACTGATGCCCAGTTTGGGTTCCGCCAGGGCCACTCAGCTCCTGATCCCATTACAGCCTTGGTTCAAACGTGGACAAAAGAGCTGAACTCCAGAGATGAAGTGAGACTGACTGCCCTTGACATCAAGGCAGAAATTGACTGAGTGTGGCATCTAGGAGCTCTAGCAAAAGTGGCCAGTGGGAATCGGGGGGAAAACCCTCTGCTGGTTGAAGTGATACCTAGTACAAAGGAAGATGGTTATGGCTGTTGGAGGTCAATCATCTCAGTTCCAGGACATCACTGCAGGAGTCCCTCAGCCCAACCATCTTCAGCTGCTTCATCAATGACCTTCATTCCATCAAAAGGCAGAAGTGAAGATTGCACAATGTTCAGCACCATTCATGACTCCTCAGACACTGAAGCAGTCCATGTCTAACCGCAGTAAGATCTGGACAATATTCAGGCTTGGGCTGACAAGTGGCAAGTAACATTCATGCCACACAAGTGTCAGGCAATGACCATCTCCAACAAGAGAGAGCCTAACTATTGTTCCTTGACATTCAATGGCATTACCATCACTGAATCCCCCACTATCAACATTCTGGCGGTTAAAATTGACCAGAGACTAAACTGGACTAGCCATACAAATACTGTGGCCAGAAGACCAGATCAGAGGTGAGGAATCCTATGATGAGTAGCTCACCCCCTGACTCCCCAAAGTCTGTCCACCATCTACAAGGCACAAGTCAGGACTGTGATGGAATGCTCTCCACTTGTCTGGATGAGTGCAGCTCCAACAGCACTTGACACCATCCAAGACAAAGCAGACCGCTTGACTGGCACCGCATCCACAAAAATTCACTCCCTCCAGTACCGATGCATAGCGGCAGCAGTGTGTGCTATCTACAAGATGCACTGCAGGAACTCACCAACATTCCTTAGACAGCACCTTTGAAACCCATAACCACTTCCATCCAGAAGGACAAGGGCAGCAGATGCATGGGAACACCACCACCTGGAAGTTCCCCTCCAAGGCACACACCATCCTGACTTAAAAAAATTGCCGTTCCTTCACTGTTACTGGGTAAAAATCCTGAACCTCCCTCCCTAACAGCACTGAGGGTAAACCTACACCACATAGACTGCAGCAGTTGAAGAAGGCAGCTCACCCCAACTTCTCAAGGGCACTTAGGGGTGGACAATAAATGCTGGCTTGGCCAGTGATGCCCACATCCCATGAATGAAGAATTTTAAAAGAATGGCTGGTCCAGTTAATTTTCTGGCCAATGCTAACCCCAGGATTTTAATAGTTAGAGATTCCGCAATGGAATTTGCATTGAACATAAGGGGAGATGGTTAGATGCTCTCTTGTTGGAGATAGTCATTGCCTGGAACTTGTGTGGCATGAATGTAACTTCCCACTTATCTGCCCAAGCCTGAATGTTGTCCAGGTTTGGCTGTATATGGACACAAACAGCTTCAATATCGGAGAAGTCGTGAATGGTGCTAAACGTTGCGCAATCCACGAACATCTCCACTTCTGAACTTATGATGGACAGAAGGTCATTCATAAAGCAGCTGAAGGAACACCTGCAGCGATGACTGGAGACTGAGATGCGTGCCCTCTAATCACCAAAACCATCTTCCTCTGTGCTAGGTGTGACTCCAAACCAGTGTCGTTTTCCCCCTGATTGCCATTGACGCCAGTTTTGCTGAGGGTCCTTGATAACACACTCATTCAAATGCGGCCTTGATGTCAAAGGCAGTGACTCTCACCTCACCCCTGGAGTTCAGCTCTTTTATCCATGTTTGGCATTGATTCTGAACTCCAGATGAACTGAGAGCCTTGTCATCCATATACAATATTGCTTCTGAATCATCTTCCAAGAGACAGTACCCATTTGTTTCATGTATTAGGTTTGTACTGATGGGGCTTATTTGGTGAAAGGGTGAAAACTCTGCTGAATGGGTGCTGTACTTATAATACAAGCCTGCTTGAAGATTTGGCTTAAGCAGACAATCTTGGTTCTACTTGCTGATTTGAACTTGCCCGGAGATACTCCATCTGTGTTCGGTCAGTCAAGAAGTGGAAAAAGGGGAAAATCATCCATCTCTCCCCTGTCCATAACATGGTGCTTAGTTAACTGACCTCAGAAGTTTTGCAGTAGTAGTACTATGGCAGATCTCAATGTCCCTGGGCCTAGCCAGATGGAGAAAGAAACATAAACAGGAGAAATTACTTTATCACAAAAAGTCATGGAAATATAAAGTAGGGCCCAATGTGAAGTGTTTTTAATGCTCAGTATGGTATGAATAAGTATGTTTGTTTTGACATGATCTACATGAAGATCTCTATTTTCACCATTTATTTCTCCCAGCTTTGTTTGTTGTTGTATTATTTGCCCTGCATGGCGTTAAATAGTTTTTTCAGATGATGATGCAGGTCACCTATCATATATAATGTGCACCAAGAAAAAAAATCTGGCTTTGCTCACCAGATGATTAATGATATGCTATTTTGCTGAGGTCATTTTTTGGACCAGGGAATAGATTAGGATTTCTTGCTTAGTAGGGGAACATTTGTGTTTATCTTGCATCTTAAGATGGATTTGCTCTTTGCAGAATTAGTCTTTGATTGGATTTTACTGGACTCTGCTGTTTTTACCATGACCAGATACTAATGTGTATGAATAAAACATGATTATTTGTAGAATTTATTACTGTATAAAATTTACTTAGAGCTTTCTCTGTGTGACATGTGTACTGAAATCTACCGTATTGTAAGAAATGTTATAACAGATCTTCATCCTCTGTTCAGAAAGATTCATTTTACTGATTCAAGATTACCAAACACAAGACCTAAGGTCAATGACAAAAAATTTGTGATTGTCATTAGCTAAAGTTACTTGCATGAATGAATCTGTTCGCAAACTAAACCAATCTAATACAATGTGGGAAAGATTCCTTCCAGAGTGAAAGAAAGAACAAATGTTTCAATAATATTTTTAGGGATTCAGAAAATCAAAAGAGAATCTTGATTTAACAAGCTGTAAAATCTTGTAGCCAATGTTTTCTTTTAAATCAGGTGCTTGGATAATAAAATTCACCTGTAGTCATCTGTAATGCAAATTTAACTCACAAATTTAACCTTGATAGTTGCTGGGAGCACCAAAAAAGTAGGGAAACTTTACTGCAGTGTCAATGGGTAAATTACAGATTTGCTACAGCTGATTGCATGCACCAGCAATGCTGGTTCTGTGAGAGATTAATAACTCTGCGTTTAAAGCTCTGTGTAAAAGAAATAATGATGTTTAAATTCATAATCCTGTTTAAATGGTCAGCATGCTCTGAATACATAATTGTTTATGTGGGTTCGGAGATGGCACTAAGTTGGTCCCCATGCCTGCTCAGAATGGAATAAATTAGCTGGCAGTACAAGTCATGCTCTTCATTAGCATTATGGGGAGATGGCAGCACAGTGGTAATTTGCTGGTCTAGTGGTCTAATGCTCTCGGCCTGTGTTCAAATCCCAACATGGAATTTAAATTCACTTAATAAATCTGGAATTGATAACTAGTATCAGTAATGGTGGCCATGATATTAATTGTCATAAAAACCCATCTGATTCACTGATGTCCTCTAGGGAACAAAATCTGCTGCCCTTACCTGGTCTTGTCCACACATGAGTCCAGAACCACAGATAGGTGGTTTACTCTTAACTTCCCTCTGAAGTGTTCAGCTCAAGGGCAATTAGGGATGGCAAAAAATGCTGGCCTTGCCAGTGATGCCCAAATCTCATGAAAGAATGAAGGAAAAAAAAACTGTCTGACAGGGGGCTGGAAACTGGATGTCATTATGTAGTTCAGTATGAAATTTTCATTGATAATGCTTCTGTGAAAAATCTTGGGGCATTTTACTATACTGAAGGTGATATATAAATGTAAGTTACTGCAGTTGATGCCATTGACATAAGTTCAAGGCAGGCAGCCCCTCTTAAAGGGGAACTGGACTGCAACTGCATTCAGCTTCATTCTGAACACCAGACAGAAAATATACTGAAAGGGCACCCCACTTTTTGAAGGTGCTGAGGAAGAGGCTAGCAGAAGGAGGGCTCATCTTTTACAAGTAACAGTGGGCAGATAGAAAGATCACAAAAGTATGTTGCATAGCAGCACTATTTTTGGCACTACATTTTAGTTCCTCAAAGGTATCCATGGAGCATACTTTTGGAACTCACCACACCAGATGCCATCTTATGTATAATATTAGTGTAGAGACAGGGAACATGTGCTGATAGTATGTAGAGTGGACAGATTGTGATATCTGTCAGTGTATAATGCTGATTTGACACCAACGCTGCATTTTTTGAGGCCAATGCTCTAGCTAATGCCCCTCTTAATCTTGTACAGCTGATCATGCATTCAGCTGAAGGAAGGATCCTACAACCGGCACTACTTTAAAAGGATCATCAACTCAGTTGCTAATTGATTGCTACTGGCTGCTGCTGAGTTTGGAAAAAGTGTTAGATGGATTGCTCTGTCATTTAAAGTTGCTGAAGTCTACAGTGGGTTGTGTGGCACATGTTGAATGATTTGGTCCTATGTTAAAGGATTCTGCATAAACAATTTGCTCCCAGAATGTGTTCCCTTGGAATACAGCATGACAAGGAGAATGAGCAGACATGACACAGAGCTGGATAAGCTAGTGGGGAGGAGCATGTGAAGAAAAGGCTCTCAGCATGAGGACCATATTAGTGCAAATTGCTAAATGAACAATTCTTCCACCTTGCCCTCAGTGAGGAACAGACTGGCAGATGTCTCTTCTTCACTTAGGAGGTTCTCATTGCAATCTACCACCTGCTGCAGCACAATTTCAGCCTCAGAGCAGGGCACGATGAGCACTGCTAAGGTGACCGTGGCCATGAATTGTTATGTGCCAGGCTCTTTCCAGGCTGGAGCATGTGATGTTTGTAACACTTCTTAGTTCGTCATCCACTATTTTTTTAATTCTCTCATGGGATGTGGGTGTCGCTAGCCAGGACAGCATTTGTTGTCTGTCCCTAGTTGCTCTTGAGAAGGTAGTTACTGAAGCTCTGTCAGCAAAGACAGCTTAAACCATTTCATGCCAGAGAGAAGCAGACAGAGCAAGCAAGCAGCTTTGTGAGAATTGCACCACGGACTGCACATATGTCATTTTGTGAGCACTGTCTGTCAGTTCCAAGATGGACTGCAAGTGGAAGGGATTCCACTCCTGTACTGTCTATCTATCATGTGATCATACTCAAAGCATCATGCAGACCAATGCTCAGTGTCTTTAAAGCAATCATGATGCCTTCATTCTGTGACAGTCTGTTGTACCATTCGCATTTGAAGCACCACTCCAAACCGTAGGGTGGCTCCTGAATGAGAAGGGCTACTTACTGACTGCCTGACACAATGTACAACCGGTGCATACATGGGCAGCATGCATGAAATGACAGCCATACATCTACACAAAATGAGATTGATCAGAACATTGTGGTGCTTAACAATTCTGCTGCCTGGACTACTCTGGTGGAACCCTGCAGTACCTGGTAGAATGCATGGCAAGTTTTACACTGGGTCTCTGCATACTGCACAATCTCACTATCATGAGGGCACAGCCCTTGCCTTCAGGTGAATGGAAAACAGCTGAAGTGGAAGAAGAGGATGAGAAAGAGGAGGAAAGAAAGAGGTTGAAGAAGAAAAGGAGGAGGAGGAATGGAGGAGGGAACCAATACATCCCCTTTCTGACCAGGTTGTCTGTGATCCGTATCTGAGAGTGGTATCAGCAAACACAACTCCAATTCCTCATTCGCTACAGTCCAACAAGTTACCATTCCTCTGTTACTAAACATCACAACCTCATGACCTTAATGCTAAAATAAAAACCACCAAAAAAACAAACATTTCAAACCCAAATTTATAAATCAAGCCATCCAATATTCCATACAGAAGTCAACTAACTACAATATGGTTTCTCTTAGTGCCTGTCTCCAGTGTGCCTTTATCTATTTTAGTGCTCCTATGTAGTATTAACCCAATGGCTGTAGCATGGTTAATGGATGGCTGCTTAGTGTCCGTGTGAAAGAATACAAGTGGCCATGCAGGACACTGTCCAGCAGCTCTGGGCTTAGGGAGCCCAGCTTCAGTCTGCACCATAAATTAAGTTGTTACTAAATATGGTGAATAATCGAGGCACCAACAGAAACCCCTGTGGGATACCTCCAGATGGAACCTGTCAGTTAGAGTACCTGCCATTATCCCTACTCTTGGATTTCTGCCACTTAACCAATTTCAAAACTGAATCAATAATTTGCCTTCTATCACAACAGCTTCATTTTTAACTCACAATTTTTTGTGAGGGGCTTCATCAAGTACCTTCTGGAAGTCCATATAAACAACATTCATAAACATTCCTCATCCACTACTTTAGCCATCTCCTTAAAAAAATAATCAGGGTTATTAGGCATAACCTACCTTTATGAATCCCTGCTAGCTCTTTCTGATCAGCTGAAAATTCTGAAGCTGTTCAGTCATTCCGTCCTTCACTGTTGATGCTTGTAATTTCTTAACAACAGGGCTTGGATTTTTATGGAGACCTATAAAAATGGTGGGTGGGATGTGGGTGGCCCATCCCTATTTCCAACAAATCCCAATTTCACCAGTAGAGGAAAGGGATGAGGTGTGATTTACATATGAGGAAAATCCAAACTTAGTAGGGACATTTGAACTCAGTATGCTGACTCATTCCCCCCACCCATGCCCACATGTCCCCTCATACTCCATAGCCATTCACTGAGTATCCAGCATGGCCAGAAGTCAGGAGGCATGTAGAGATGAGAAAGAAACTAAACTTGGGGCATTCTAATATAGCCTTCACTCCTACATACTCGATGGTGAAAATGTCCTGTTGATAATAAAATCCATTCAAAGCTTTTAAATCTCAAGTAATTAATCTCTTGTAAAAACAAACACACTTGTATTATGTAGCCACATAAAAAACTGCTAATCCTTTAATGGCTTCTTTAAGCTGTCAATCATGCTGTGAACCCAGAAACTCCTGCTGAGATAATTGTAGCTTTTGAAACTCAGCCAAACATTCATGATGACATAATGATAACCCTTGAGGAAATGTCAACAAAGAGCTCTTTTAAAACTGCATTGCCAGATGCTACTTTGTCTTCTACACTATGCCTGCCAGTGCAGCAGAAAGTATATTTTTAACCGTCATTGACAACAACAGCCTGTTTTTTTAAAGTTTGAAAAGTCAGACATTTAAAACACTTCAGATCATGACAGTTTGCAGATGTTATCTGCCCTTCAAGAATGCTTACGTTTACTCCATCAATTTGTGACTCCCACGCTGTGGGCTAAGGCTCTTGGACCTGCCAAAATGAGGTCTGTTTGAACTTGACACTGAGCTCAAATGGCCCTGCTGAGTTTGGTTTTCCCTTCTGTGTACATTACATTCCATTTCGTTTCTGCTACAGGCAAAAATTGGATCTGTCGGAAATGGGGGTGGGGCTTGGGCATTCAGCTCTTACCTGCCATCTGGTCCTATGCCTCAATTTACAAAGCTCAGGATTCCATATGCCATTTTAGCTGCTTTCTCAACCTGCCTCGCAATGCATTGTGTAGATATAACCTCATGTCTCTCTGTTTCTAGAGTCCCTTTCAAATTGCATCCTTTACTTTATGTTGCCTCTCCTCATTCTTCTACCCAAAATGCATCATTTCACACTTCCATGCATTAAATTTAATCTTCCACGTCTCACCATTATATCAATTTTGCTATGCCCTCTTGAAGTCTATCACTGCCCTCCTCATAGTTCACTATAATTATAAAACACTTCTGAACTGATTTTGTTATCCTACATAAGTTTCTATTCATTGTCCTTTTTTGTAATACTTTCTATCTGTATATCACCTTTCTCTTTGTATCTTTTCCATTTGCCAGGGTCTGTACTACCTTTTGCACTTTTGTATGTTTTTTCTTTTTGTTTTATATTGTCTCTTTTGTTGCACATAGCTTTTTTTTTAAAGACCCTAACTGGGCTGGCGGCGAGTCTTTTTTTACCCAATTAGTGGTGCTGAGTGCTGCCTGGAGGTAGGAACTAGCTCTGGAGGGCAAATCTCAAAGGCCTAACTGGACTTGTCAGCACCATATGGAATGGAGTAGGCAGGGGAACAGAGGACCAGCAGCCTCACGGTCCAAACAAGTGAGAAAATGCTCAGTCATCAGGCAATTAACCCACTCTGCTCAAGCAATGGCAACTTTGTGCCTCTGCATAAGCACCTCAGTTTGAGTACTAGTTTTTGTCAAGATTTTAAATCAGCAGCCACAATAAATAATGGCTTTGCGCTGTGCTCTGGACAGCTGTGCACTAATATGCCTTAGACCATTCACTCTTATCTTATCTTTGAAAATCTAATTCCGTCCCTCTCCAACTCATTAACGAATTATTCAATAAACTTAACAGCAAGTTAATTGGAGGTGTTTGGGTTGCTGGCTGACCAATTCACTACCCTCCCTTTGAAAATTGTAGTGAATCACTGAGGCGTCAGAAAACTGACAAGCCATCCAAGTGCGCTTTTTTCAAAACGTGCCTGCACATGACCTTGCCCCTATGGGCAATTAAAAATCTAGCCCTTTCTGTCTCAACCCATTGAAGTTAGCTCTACCTAAATTAAGAATCTTAGTAGCTGTTTTGCTTTTCTCCCTTTCAAACACTATCTTGAACTCAGTCATATTATGATCTCTATTTGCTATATGCTCACATATCTTCATGATGAAATGAAATATGACTCATTACCCAATATTTAATATAAGTGTAATATGAAAAACCTCTTTGGTGGTCCTGGAACATATTGTTGCAGAAAACTATCCTGAATGTTCTTGGCAAATTTTCTATCTTTCTAACATGAGTTAGTCCACTTATCCCAATCTACATGAAAGCTAAAATCCCTCATTAAAACCACTACATGCTACATACTTGGCTAATCCCTGCATTTATACGTCCTTTCGATTCACAGCTGCTACTAGGAGGCCTGTACATAATTCCTACTACAATCCTAAATCCTTTTTCTATTTCTTAATTCTACCCAAGAAGTCTCCTCAGCCTGCTTACCTTTTTCCTTATACTTGATGTGTTTGTATAAAGAATGTCTCTTTGTGCCACACACTTTAACATGTGCTTCTGCTCGGATGTTGTTTTCCTCCCATGTTTGTTATTTCTCTCAACTGTTTCAATTCCTTTATATGAACAATTTTCCCTTTATCTGTTTGGCTTAAAGCATAATTTCTGACAATGCTTCTATTCTTTTTCCCTTTCTTTCAATATAGCTGAAGGTGAACTAAACAAACATTTGGTGAGACAAGGACTAATATGAGGTCATTAGGCTGTTTTATTTCAGAGAAGGTGAACATATAGGGCAACAGTTATAACTTATTTAAATTAATGCAATGTATCTGTGTAATAATAAAAAATAATGAATTTTCTATACTTCTCCACATCGATGGGTCATCTTACTGAGCATCAGACAGAACAGGTTCTCCACATTCTAGACCACATCCTAGGACAAAGTTCTCCTGTTCTTTTTCTGGGGCCTCTCTCTAGATTTTCCAATCTAATAGAGATGGCATTGAGAATTTTCCTAAAAATGAGTATACAGTTGGTCATGTACACGTGGTATCCACTCAATGGATGAAGCTGGAGATCTGAACCATTTTCAGGAATGCAGTTTGTGAGCTGCACAGCACTCAATGAGTGTAATTGTGCAATTTTCTGAACTGAATAGTGGAAAATCTTGTGGTTCCATGAGTGAGTCAAGCCAGCAGTCAACAATAAAAGGCAGAGATTCATACTGGGAGTGTCTACCCAGTGGTTGGCAGTGGGCCATAGTGCTTTTGCGTGACCAGGTTATAAAGCCCTACTTCACCGAGCCTCTAAATAACTACCCCCCTCAAAATTTTCCAGGCCATTTTTGGCACAGTGGTCTCTTTTAATGTTGTTGCTTAGCCCACTCAACACATGGTGCAAATTGCCAATGAGGTTCTAAAATTGGCATCTTTGCATATACAAGCAATCCTCTTTCAAATGGTTGTGCCTAGTGCTCATTTATAAGTACCTAAAAATCGCATCGGGCATTTCTTTGGCTTGTAAGGGATTGCCACCCTGTACATACATTTTCAGCTTCTTGACACCTCATAAATAGAGCAGTTAATAGTACAATCACTTTTACCTAGATGTCATTTTTTAGAAAAGATTGTATAAATACAGTTTTGCTTGAACAAAGTTAGAAGTAACACATACTTGTGTGAAGATCGATTTTAAAAATATTTTTGGGAATATGGTGGCATTCTGTAAAGAAAGCTGTGGGTGTGTTTGTGTGTGTGTGTGTGTGTGTCCATGATTAATTAAACTGGGGGAAGTTTAGTAAAGACAGCTTGTCTGTGGGAACTGAGAGATGAAAGGTAAAGGAGTTAGATGCATGCATTTGTAATGAGACGCAATGGTGAAGTTGAATGTATGAGTAAATAGGTTGGGTTTTAAAATTTGCATCAGATGAAAGGTAGGGACTTGACTTGACTTGCTGTTAAATTTTGAAGTGTAGTTTAAAGGTGACAAGATAGTTTTACAACTTACACAGGTTCCAAAAGTAAACAAGGGAATGTTATTAAATTTTATTTGACCCGGAAGTGGAGGCAATAGGAAAACATGAATGATTTGATATTTTGGAAAAGTTGAGTACAAAGAGGTGCTTAGAACAATGTAGTTGAAGATGAAAGGGAAAAAGGATATTTAAGGAAAAATGTTGCGATGAATGGTAGGCGGCTGTGTGGGTAAGATGTCCCGAGATCAGGTCTGTGCTGAGAAAGGTTGCGAATTTGAAGCAGCCATCCAGTTTCAAGCCAGATAAGTCTTTGTTTTCAGAAAGCAGTCTGTTTCTGAACCTTTCTTTTGGTTTTCCACAGCAAAGTGGAAGAGAATGAGAAGTTTTGTGGCATAGCTTTACTAAAGTAACATCAGTTTGCCTTGAGGTAATACTACTGGATTTTTATAATTAAAAATCTAAAAGGGAGCTATTGCCAAGTAGTTTATTTATGTGTTCTGACCAAGTAGGTTTTTTTTGGGAGGGAATGTTTTGTTAGACTGTGTAATTTTAATATTGTGTGCTTAAGCTTTTTTCCCTTCTTGTTAATGAACTTTTAATTTTAAAATCCTAAAAGTGTTACTGGGATTCTATGCTTCTGGGATCACTAGTTTTCCCATCATTTTCAAAATACAAAAAAAGGTGATGATCAGTAAGTCAAATTTCCCCCTGCGATTTGGCTTGCTCAGCAAATAACATCACCTGCAGTTGTAACACTTTTCACTGTTTTCTATGGAATGGTGGCCAAATTATCATGAAATGCTACAAGAAGCAACGTGCAAAGTTTTACTGCTGGCATTCTGAATGTGAATGTTTTGGATTCATGCAAAGATGGTGAAATTATATAACACGAGTGATACATTTATTCATATGTTCATAAATGCATTAATGCTTTCATTATAATAACATTCAAATAATGTTTATGCCAACTGAAAAATATTTGAGCTGCACCTCTTGTATTGCAGATGTAAGGATGAAGGATTGACTTAAGTGTTCCCACTATTCTAATGGGTTTTCAACTCATCCTTTTCACATTAATTCCTGGCACCAATAAGTGGTAAAATATTCAAAACAGTAAGTAAAGGGATAGAGAGCCACACATCCAAATTTGTCAATGATCTTCTGCAAAATGTTCTCCAGCACAATAGTAATAGTGAAATATGGCTGGGCCATGAGGGGGTTGATGGTGAAAGGGGACATAGAAGTGGGGCTTCTTACACATTATCTCCCCCCCAACATCCTAACCCCCTCATCCTCTTCCCCCCCACCCCACCCCGTTTCAGTAATCAACAGACTGCCTTGCCTTCCAATAGCAGAGTCTACTCCGTACAGGTGCAGGAGGTGTAGACTTTGGTGGGGTCTGCACAACCTCCAAAGTCCAGATGATGTTGGCTGAGACCACCTGAGCAGCCAGAGCAGGAATCTGATCTGAGCAGCCTTCCTGTATCTCTGCTGAAATCAGAGCAGTTGCCCCACATAAGGGTTGTAGGAAATGGACGAGTAAAGTTTTGTTTTTGCACAAAGGTTGTTGTGACCAGGTGAAAAGGGTCCTCTCTATTCAACCTCTTTGGTTGTCACAACAAATGTTTAAGTTCTTTTTCATGAAGATATGCCTTTTCCAAATCAGAATGTATTTAACTATTTAAGCTGTTAGCAATAAGGAGCCAATCAAACAAGGTTTTCTTGAGTCAAAGAAAGAGCAAATTTATTAACCACTAAACCCGAGAAAAATGATAATAAAAATCAATATCAAGCATTCAGCCCTCATTCAATCCTTCAAGCACGCACCCACACACGCATAGACACACAAACACACACACACACACACACACACATACACACAGACACACACACAGATACACAGACACACACACATACACACAGACACACACACAGATACACAGACACACACACAGACACACAAACACACACACACACACACACACACATACAGTCGAATAAAAACAAGGTAAAAGAATAAGGTTAAGTATTTTGATTGTCTTTGGGGTGTAGATTTTAAATGCTGTGACCAATTTGGGTTAGCTTATTTCTTGGAAGCAATCAGGTATAGAAGGTATTGGAATTGTTACGAGATCTCAGTTCATTGGTAGGTGTCACTGGTAGGTAGAGTTGGCTAATTGAACCAGATGACACTCTTATTCTGAAGGATAGAGCAGCTTTCAGTATGTTTCCCTTGCAGAAGACTTTCTTGACACTGCCTATGTCACTTGCAATCTCTGTCTAGTGGCTGGGTAGCCTTGCTATGAAATACTTCATCCATTCTGTATTTTCAAGAGGTTTTGGGTGTGTCTGTCTGTGGAAGCCATTGTTTCAATATCTAGTGCTTTTCATTTTTGATGTGTCTTCCTGAGACAGTTAGGAGTTTCGATTGGTATCTGGATTATAGGAAACGTCTCTCTCTTCACATAAGGGTTATTTGTTTGTTTCTCACCTTCATCTTAGAATGTGGCTTTGGATTTTTCTGCATTTCGCTCTGTCTCAGTTCAAATTGCAAAATTTCCAGTTGAAAGTTAAAAAATCATATTTTCAAAAATAAAGGGGCACAGCTTTGTGACAAGGTATACACAAGCATCTGAGAAAATACTGTGTTGTTAGGCATTCATTCTTCGGTTAGGTGGTATAAATATTATTTTGTACCACTTTCCCATTTTGTCCATTCATCGGTGTTAGATGGCAAGTTGTTTTTTAACTTATTTTCTGATGAATGATAAAACATGAATTGATGAGAACCTTTGGTGGTGGTGGGCGAGGGGTGGTGGTGGTGGGGTATGTTGAACATGTAGTTGATTGTTTGCAGGTAAAGGCAAAATACTGCGGATGCTGGAAACCCGAAACAAAAACAAAAAATGCTGGATAAACACAACAGGTCTAACAGAATCTGTGGAAAGAAAGACAGAGTTAACATTTCGAGTCCTTATGACCCTTCTTCAGAGTCGATTTGCAGGACTGGTTTGTGTTCATGGAGTTGGTGGGGTGTAGCTAGGGTGGGGGGTTTAGGATACAGTTATATAGTTCAGCATAGCCCTGGAATGATCCAGAGGCAAAAGCTTTGAGGATGCTGGTTACTTGGCCAACCATTGGTAAAGCATGGCCATCAGATACAGTAGGGAGTAGATCTTCTAAGAGGCTTCATGATATCTGAAACCCCTTTATATGATAACCTGAACCTCCTGAGATACAGCTATTCAGACTTGTCAAGGAAACAACCTCTTCTGTTTTGCAGGTAGTGTCTCCTCCAGGCTGCACTCCTCTGTTGTTGCTGCCCTCTGCTGCTACCATGTCTCTTGTGCAACTCACAGATCTCTAGACCAGTAGGCTGCTGGAGCTTTTGTTGCTGCTGACCACCTTGTTCATCATCTCAGGTTCAATCTAGAGCAGCCAAAGCACCACCCATCCTGGTGATATAGAACAGCCCTCCAAAATAAGGAAATGCTCAACAAAACTACTGTGAACAATCCCTTTCCCATTAGCAGATAGGAAAGCCACTTGAGTACTGAGTGTTTATTGAAATGTTTCCATGATACTGATTGACTCCTTCAATTGCCAATATGCCCATGTCTTGCTTGTGCTGGTGAGCTACAGGAAGCCTAGGAGAGCCATGGACCTGATGTAACACTCCAAAGTGTGTTGAGAAATCGTTCTAATTGAGTGACTGAAGTATAGTAAATAATAACCTGCCTCTCCCAAGCCTAACACTCTTGTGAAATGCAGAAGCCTATTGATTGGAACTGGCTTGCCATGGTGCTGTCATTTTCCCTGGTTTTAAACCCCACCTGCATGCCAAGCTCTCCACCATCTTAAATTTCCATTCTTTGAGTAAGACTTCAGGACATCCTGCAAAGTTGGCCTAATGCTGTTTCACCAGGTGTTAAGCTTCTTGTTGTCCAGTCCTGCTGCTGGAAAATTTACTTTACAGTTTCAAGAGCTACAGTTCTCAAAAATGATGAAACTATGGCAAACAACCCCTTCCACCCACTCCCTCAACTGCCAACTCAATGACTCTAGTAATGGCGTGAATAGAAATTTACAGAGCATATTACACATATTTTAGGCTCGACACCAGCATAATTCAATCTTGCACAGTGGGCTTTAAGTAGTCATTTGGCCTCTTATTTTCATAAGCAAAGGGCCTAAAACCTGATTCAGGTGTAAAACCTGATTCAGGCACAGATCCAGAACTTGATCCACTTCCACCCATGTGTCATTTTCTCTGTGACTTTTGTCTATTCTGAACCAGGGTTTTGGGTTCATAGTGCATTTTGCAATCCACAATGGAGTACATTGTTGTGGTGGTGTGCTGGGTGGAAGGGCTGCTTTGATTCTCCAACACAGCAGCCCAGCTTCCAACATTTTTAAAAGCCCCAAAACCTCACCCCCTCACCTCCCTCATTCCCATCTGCCCCCATCCCATGAGCCATCTGGTTGCCCATGCCATGACCACCCATCTACCCACCCCCATGCTGCAACCCATGCCCTCTCAGTTTACACATGCCACCTTCATGCCCCCATGAACCTTTGATAGTCACTCAGCCAGTATTCACTATGTACAGTCATCCTGTGAAGCATGCTGTGGAGGTGATGGCCTAGCGGTATTGTCGCTGAAACAGTAGCCCAGAGACCCAGGGTAATGTTCTGGGGATCTGGGTTCGAACCCCACGACAGCAGATGGTAGAATTTGAATTCAGTGAAAGTCTAATGATGACTATGGAACCATTGTCAATTGTTGTAAAAACTCATTTGTTCACTAATGCCCTTTAGAGAAGTCTGTTGTCCTTACCTGGTCTGGCCCACATGTGACTCCAGACCCACAGTAATGTGGTTGGCTCTTAAATGCCCTCTGAAATGGCCAGCCACTCAGTTGTAGCAAACTGCTACAATGTTGCAAAAAAGAAAACCGGATTGACCTAGGCACTGGAAATGACAATGGCAATCTCAGCCTGTCGAGCCTGCAAAGTCCTCCTTACTAACATCTGGGGGCTAGTGCTAAAATTGGGACAACTTTCTCACAGACTAGTCAAGCAACAGCCTGACATAGTCATCTTTGCGGAATCATACCTGAGATAATGTCCCCGCCATCACCAACCCTGGGTATGGCCTATCCCACTGGCAGGACAGACCAATCAGAGGTGGCAGCACAGTGGTATAGTCAGGAGGGAGTTGTCTTGGGAGTCCTCAACATTGAATTGGGGCCCCATGTAGTCTCATGGCATCAGGTCAAACATGAGCAAGGAACCCTCCTGGTGATTACCATGTACTGCCCTCCCTCAGCTGATGAGTCAGTGCTGAGGGTGGCAAGGGCACAGAATGAACCCTTCAATGTCTATCACCAAGACTGGCTCGGTAGCTCCACTACTGATATAGCTGGCCAAGTCCTAACGGACATAGCTGCTAGACTGGGTCAGCAGCAGGTGGTGAGGGGTAAAACATACTTGACCTCATCCTCATCAACCTATCTGCCGCAGATGCATCTGTCCATATCAGTATCAGTAGGAGTGACCACTGCACAGTCATTGTGGAGACGACGTCCTGTCTTCACATTGAGGATACCCTCCATCATGTTGTGTGGCACTACCGCTGTGCTAACTGGGATAGATTTCAAACAGACCTAGCAACTCAAGACTGGGCATCCATGAGGTTCTGTGGGCCATCAGCAGCAGCAGAATTGTACTTGAAAACAATGTAACCTCATGGCCTGGTATCTCTACCATTACCATCACTTTGGCTCAATGAGGAGGGCATGCCAGGAGCAGCACCAGGCAAACATAAAAATGAGGTGTTAACTTGGCGAAGCTATAATACAGGACTACCTGTGTGCCAAACAGCATAAGCAGCAAATGAGAGACAGGATTAAGTGATCCTACCACCAACGAATCAGATCTGCAGTCCTGCCACATCCAGTTGTGAATGGTGGTGCACAATTAAACAACTCACTGAAGGAGGACGCTCCACAAATATCCCCATCCTCAATAATGGAGGAGCTCAGTTCATCAGTGCAAAAGATAAGGCGGAAGTATTTGCTACAATCTTCAGCCAGAAGTGCCAAGTGGATGATCCATCTCAGCCTCCTCCGAAGGTCCCCGGCATCACAGATGCCCAGTCTTCAGCCAGTTTGATTCACTCCACATGATGTTAAGAAACAGCTGAAGGCACTGGATACTGCAAAGGCAATGGGTCCTAATAATATTCCAGCAATAGTATTGAAGACTTGTGCTCCAGAACTTGCCGTGCCCCTAGCGAAGCTGTTCCAGTACAGCTACAACACTGGCATCTACCCGGCTATGTGGACAATTGCCCAGGTATGCCCCGTACACAAAAAGCAGGACAAAACCAACCTGGCCAATTACCGCCCCATCAGTCTACTATCGATCATCAGTAAAGTAATGGAAGGTGTCAACAACAGTGCTATCAAATGGCATTTGTTTAGCAATAACCTGTTCACTGACGCTTTGTTTGGGCTCCGCCAGGGCCACTCAACTTCAGACCTCATTACATCATTGGTTCAAACATGGACTAAAGAGCTGAAATCCCGAGGTGAGAGTGACTACCCTTGACATCAAGACAGCCTTTAACTGAGTATGGTATCAAGTAACCCTAGAAAAACTGGAGTCAATGGAAATTGGGGGAAACCTTTCCGCTGGTTGGAGTCATAGCTGGCAGAAAGGAAGATGGTTGTGGTTGTTGGAGATCAGTCACCTCCAGGACATCACTGCAGGAGTTCCTCAAGGCAGTATCCTTGGCACAACCATCTTCAGCTGCTGCATTAATGACCTCCCTTCCATCATAAGGTCAGAAGCGGGGCTGTTCGCTGATGATTGCACAATGTTCAGCACCATTCACGACTCCTCAGATACTGAAGCAGTCCATGTCCAAATGTAACAAGACCTAGGCAATATCCAGGCTTGGGCTGACAAGTGGCAAGTAACATTTGCACCACACAAGTGTCAGGCAATGACCATCTCCAACAAAAGAGAATCCAACCATTGCCCTTTGATGTTCAATGGCATTACCATCACTGAATCCCCCACTATCAACTTCCTGGGGGTTACCATTGACTAGAAACTGAACTAGACTAGCCATATAAATACTGTGGCTACAAGAGCAGGTCAGAGGCTAGGAATCGTGTGATGAGTAACTCACCTCCTGACTCCCCAAAGTCTGTCCACCATCTACAAGGCACAAGTCGGGAATGTGATGGTATACTCCCCATTTGCCTGGATGAATACAGCTCCCAAAACACTAAGGAAGCTTGACACCATCCAGGTCAAAGCAGCATGCTTGACTGGCACCCCATTCACCAACATTCACTCCCTCCGCCACTGACGCGCAGTAGCAGCAGTGTGTACCATCTATAAGATGCACTGCAGGAATTCACCAAGGCTTCTTCAACAGCAGCTTCCAAACCCACAACCACTACCATCTAGAAGGACAAGGACAGTAAATAGATGGGAACACCACCACCCAGAAGTTCCCCTCCAAGTCACTCACCATCCTGACTTGAAATATATTGCCGTTCCTTCACTGTCGCTGGGTCAAAATTCTGGAACTCCATTCCTAACAGCACAGTGGGTGTTCCTACGCCACATGGACTGCAATGGTCCAAGAATGCAGCTCACGCCACCTTAACAAGGGCAACTAGGGATGGGCAATAAATGCTGGCCCAGCCAGTGAAGCCCTAATCCCGGGAATGAATAAACAGAAATGCTGTTTGCCTCAGGCAAGGGAAGAGGCTACAGGACGAGAGCTGTGCTGGGGAAGTGCGGGGGTGGGGGGAGGTGGGGGTGGGGGGAGGGGGTGGGGGGAGTGGTGGTATCCCAGGGTGTGTGGGGGCACATGTTGATCTGTGCAAATGAATTCGAGATGCTGAGAGCTGAGGAGGCAGCCTCCAGAGGAGATAAGGCCAGGTGGAGATGTCAGGTGTATGTGAGAGAAAGGTGGTGATGTCCCTTGAGCTGGCAGTGAGTGAGATGTCAGTGAATGTGTGATGGCCTTGCGAGTGTTGGCATTTAGAATGATGAGATGGTTGCCTTAACCTGGTGGCACTGATGAGACCTATCATCTATTTTCTGCACTGCATGGCCAACCTCTTGTGTGCAATTGGCACTGCCCACCTCTGCCACCGCCTTCCAAGCTGGAGTGGTGAGACTGATGGGCCTCCTGCAGCCAGAGCGGGGGATAGAGGGCATTATGGCGGGCCTCCGAGCTGTCCAGAAGGCGTCCCAGGGATGCGTCACTGAATGGGAGGTTGCACTCTTCTTGGCTTTTGGGGCCATGTCTTCACTGGAGCAGTCCTGGGTTGGAAGCATTGAGAACTTTGCGTGCGGCTGCAGTTTAAATATGGTGCCCGGAGTGAGGAAGTGGTGAGGTAACAGCGTAGAGGAGAAGTCGGAGGCTGTCCACCAGTCAGACCTGTGGTTGCATAATTAATGAGACGATGAGGGGACAATATGGCGCGAAAACCTGCCATTGCGGCCAGTGGGTGAATCAACTTTTTTCATGCCCAATACTGCACTTATTGCAAATCTGGAACAATTCCGCCCTAAGTTTGGCAATTTGCAATCTGATTCACACTTCAGCTGTAAGGTTTGTAAACAGAGGACGGAGATTTACGGTGATTGACAAAGTATCAGAGGTGACATGAGGATTTATTTTTTACATGCAACTTGTGATATAGAATTCACTTCTTGAAAGTGTGGTGGAGGCAGATTCAACAGTAATAGTCAAAAGAAAATTAGATAAACACTGGAAAGGAAAAAATATTAAAGGACTATGAGGAAAGAGAAGGGAACGGGGCAGGTAGGCCACATTTGTATAAACCCCATCCATGGGCAGGATAAGAGGGCTCAGCGGGGTCGTGAGCATGCTCTGTCAAATATTGATTTTTCAAAGTTACTGATACTTGCCTGTGTGATCTGCAATACTTGAAAATGCATACCAGCTGCTTACCACCTTCAACACCTCTTTGTTCCTTTGTCTGTGAGATCTTTTGATTATCTGCTCCTATCACTGCTTGCTTGTCCCTACAACCACTTCTCTACCCCCACCCACCCCCCCCCCCCACCTTAAACCAGCTTATATTTCATCCTTCTACTTATATTTACTCAGTTCTGTTGAAGGGTCATGAGGACTTGAAACATCAATTCTTTTCTTCTCCGCCAATGCTGCCAGACCTGCTGAGTTTTTCCAGGTAATTCTATTTCTGTTTTGGATTTCCAGCATCCGCAGTTTTTTGTTTTTATACCAGCTGCTTGGATTGGACTCACAACCTTCAGATCAGCACTCTGCAGTGAGGAATCTTTTTTGGGCCTGCAGGTTTCAGGAAGCCCTTAGCCTGGGAATGGGAGCTGAACTGTCCACTGGAGGCACCTCCTTTGAGGAGGAAGGGAGGGCTAGAAGGGGAAGGAGGCCAGGAGTGCACATTCAGCCTTCAGGGCAGCCACCTTTGGGAGGATAGGCTCAGGCACAAGGGGCGTGGGACCAAGAAGTAGTCCAAGGTGGAAGGGGCTGCAAAACACTCCACTATCCTGCTGCCAGGGTATACAGGCAGCGAAGCAGTGACCTCAATATGTCTGAGGTGCTGTGCCAAAGGAGGCTTCATCTCTCAAGGGAGACAGTCAACTATATCTGTCAGATGATTGGGCATGAGATCTCTGTGGACTGTGTGGGTGGACACCACATGCCACTGGCTCTGAATGTCACAGCTGCCCTCAACTTCTATGCCTTTGGCTCCTTCCAGAGGTCAGTGGGTGATCTTTGTGGTGCCTCCCAATCAGCTGTCCAAACTTGTGTCAAGCAGTTTACAGGCACCCTGTTCAGGCATACATTGACCTTCATCCACTACCGTTGGGACCAGGCAAGCCAGACACAGTGAGTCAGAGGCTTTGCGGCCATTGCTGGCTTCCCCCCGCATTCAGGATGCAATAGACTGTACACATGTAGCCATCAAGGTGCCAGCAGGTGAGCCCAGTGCCTTCATCAACAGGAAGGGCTTCCACTCCATGAACGTGCAGATAGTGTGTGAATACAGCATGCTGATTCTACAAGTCTGTGCAAGGTACCCAGGCAGCTCCCACGATGCCTACATCCTCAGACTCTCCCAGGTGCCAGGGTTCTTCAGTGCTCCAGCCCGGCTGGATGGATGGCTGCTGGGAGACGAGGGCTATCCCCTTAGAAGGTCACTCATGACACCACTCTATCATCCAAGAACAGAAGCTGAGCAGCGGTATAGTAGGAACCATGCCTCCACAAGGGCTATGGTGGAGAGAGCCATTGGTCTTCTCAAAATGCACTTCCGATGCCTGCACCACTCAGGGGCTGCACTCCATTACCCCTCCAGATTGTATGTCGCTGATAGTGGTTGCATGCTGTGCTCTCCACAATCTTGCGCTGGAAAGGTGGGACACTGTGGATGATGAAGATGTAGACGCAGTGGCTGCGGCTGCACACAATGTGTCCAGCAGTGAGTCTGAGGATGAGCATGCAGAGGGCAATGCTGAGGGTTAGACACTGACCTGGGCATACTCCAGGGAGGCAGGGGCACCCGGAAGGCTTTAATCCAATGAACCTTCAGCTAGCCCACCACACATGGACCTCCAGGACAAGCCTGGGCTGCAGGCTCCACACTTGATATCTGAGTGCAAAATCTGCCTGGATAGGACCATTAACTAAGAATCTTGTTAATAAAGCTGAATGTCCCACAAATCACTCATAACATTATTGATAACCATTCCCCTGCAGAAAAAAAGAGGCACCCTCAGCCATGGTGACATGTTTGAATTTAATATTATAACAAAAGGAATTTAAGAAAACAGAATGAAAAAGGTGTTAAAAATCACACCAACTCATAAAGACCTCTTTGCAGGCCAACGCAAAAGCACCACTAATAAACCTGTGGTGTGCCTAAGATGCCTTATGTTTATGTTATCGGGTGCTATGTCTTGGTGTTGGCCCCTTGCTGGGAGTGGCATCTGAGACAGCCTGTTGACTCTGCTGTCCTGTTGGCCTCAACGACCTTGGTGGCTGATCCCTGGTCCATGGAGCCTGTGCTGGCCCCGCCTGGGAGGGAGCTGCCAGTTCCACAGCTGGCATCTCCCCTGTCATCGTAGCCTCATCGGATGCAATGGTCACTGGGAGAGGGGTGGAGGAGCTGCCACCCTCATCCGGAGTGCCCTGAGAGGAGCCCGCAGAGATGACAGGCAGCAGCTGCCCCGACGTGAGGTCCTTCGGATCTCCCTGTTCACCATGGATGGATGGGCACCAAGCTGGGAAACTTGGTGCCCACACCTTCTCCCACACTGGCACTGTCCAGCTGAGGTCAATGCCGATGTGAGGGCTTCCTGGTCTGAACACATCCCCAGCAAGTTCTGATTAGTCTCCTGGTGGAGCCTCTCCACGAGAGTCACAACTTTCTCCATGGAGGATGCATGGCACTCGGCCATGAGGCTCATTGCATTGGCGATAGTCCACGTAGACTCCTCGACCATGGACATCAAGCTAAACATAGCCACAAGTATCTCCACCAGATGCTTCAGCACACCCGGCCACATTTCCTGCTTTTGCTGCATTGCAGACGACTCCGGAGGCACATCGTCAGGCACCAACTGAACATGTGCCTAGTCCTCTGCAATCCTCCGACTGCTGGCATCATGAGCGCTCTCTGTCTCTGCCAGCTCCTCCAGTGACTGTGAAGTGCTCTCACCGCTGTGCACAGGGACACTAGCCGATGTTCTAATTCCCACCGAGGTGCTCGTATCTGCGTTGGTGCCTGCCTGGCAGAGGTGGTGTGATGTTGGTGAGTCCGAGACTTCAGGGTCCTCAGGTGTGAGAAGGTGCCCCTGCTGCTCCTCCTCCCTGCCCTGATCTGCTGATGCTGAAATGAAGAACAGTGACATTGGATCAGTTAACGTGAAGACAATGTCAATGTGCATCCCAGTCCCCCGGATTATTATGTGCTTATCCTTCCATAAGCAATGGTCGAGCCATGTTGCAAACTTCAATCGCTGAACATTCAGCACTGCCATGGCTGTTGGGAGAACAATGGTGACCTCACTGCTGGGCAAACATACCTGCCCGTGGCACCCCAGCCTCACCAATACCAGTGGACCTGGGCACCAAAGGGGAAAGCCAACCTGCTGGGTTAAGTGACCAATGCCAACATGGTGCTCACCCTTCCTGAGCACAACAGGTCATTGAAGCGCTTACGACACTGGAACCAGGTGTGCCGCACCATGTCACGGGAGCTCACCACCTCCTCCCAGGCAGGTTTGGTCATGTGGGGGGGACCTCCTCCTCCCGTCCTGGGGTACGAGGACCTCCCGCCGTGCTGCTTCCCCCTCGAGGAGGGCAGCAAGGCAATCATCAGAAAAATGAGGGGCACAGTGCCCCCCTGCCCTACCCTCCTGCCTGGCCTGCTCACCAGCAGCGCACTGGGGAGCCCTTCCACTGGCCATGATTCACAGCCTTTGAAAAGCTGCAGCAGTTTTTAAACCAGTCCATTCGGGTCGCCATTGGACCCGGTGGTCATTTCAGTCCCGACACCGCCCGCCCACTCCTGCTGTCCTTAAGGGCCGTGATTCATGCTGGGTAGACCTTAATTGGCCTGCCCCCGTAAAATGGCGGTGCGGACCCGATCGCAGATGTCAAACGAGTCCGCACCTGCCCGCACCCGCTCCTGCATAGCCCGCCCGACAGGCAGAAAATTCTGCCCATAGAACTGCATAGAACTCATAGCACAGAAAGAGGGCATTCCCTAACTGACCTGTTTCAGTGTTATGCTCCACATGATTCCCCTCCCATCCTACTCCACCTAATCTGATCTGCTTATTCTTCTATTCCTTTTCCCCCTCATGTGCTTACTCATTTTGTACGCTCTCAGTTGGTGGCAATCTCAGCTCTGAGTCGGAAGGGTCTGGGTTCAAACTCCTGCTCCAGAACTTGAGGACAAAAATCAAGACTACCGCTCCAGTGCAGTACTAAGTTAGTATTTCACTGTTGGCTATGCTGCTTTTTGTTTGTGATGTTAAACCAAGGCCTCCTTTCCCCTCTCAGGTGAATATAAAAGATCCCATTTTTTGGAAGAGCAGGGGATTTACCCCCGGTGTCCTGATCAATATTCACCCCTTGATCAATATGACAATACAGACCATTATCATATTACAACTGGTGGGAGCTTGCTGTGTGCAGATTGGCTGCTATGTTTCCTACATTGCAAAAGTACCTGCAGTTCAAAAGCACTTCATTGGATGTAAAACTTCTCATCTGGTGGTCATGAGAAGTGCTATATAAATGCATTTATTTAGTTTTTCACACCACTTGCTTGCATAGTGAATGATTCTTGTCACTGATGTCACAGGAGCTGGATGGCGCAAAAGAGAGAAGGCAGGTTAGCTTTGACTCACTATGATGGACTGTTAATTCAGTTTGTGCTCTTTGCATTAAGTAGGTAGGTGATTCACCAAGGGAATTTTCACATTGAATTTCATTTAATGTTACCTGTACATGTTTGCATATGTGTATCATTGAATAATGTGTTGTGAATATTTCAAATAGCTTTTTGTTAGGCTTTTACTCAATGAAGCATACGTTTTCCATTGAAGGCCACATATTTGCTTGAATAATTGCATGAAATGTGAATAATCTGCAATTATTAATATTGTAATAATAATTACGTTATTTTTGTATTTTTCCTTGTTGTCTGATTTTATCAAGTAACTATATACCTGAACCAGTACACAAATATAATTTGTTCAGTGGATTAAATTCAGTGATCCTGTGGTCCCAGTGGAATGGAGTATGGTTCAGAGAAATGGCACTAGTGTTGCAATAGCCCAGACTACAACCCACAATTCCTATTGGGAGTGCAGGAACACTGAATTTACCTCCCTAGCTATTCACTTCCTTAGAGAAGTGAACCATGTTGGTAGAAATTCCACAAGAATTCCCAGGTCTCTTGGAGTAGTTTTGGCAGAAAACCCTGGAAACTGAGCTATACAACAGCATCCTATCCAATTATTTGCATAGGTTTAGTATCAGCTCTTTGCCATGTGCCATAATCTTCCATTTATAAAACTTCACAGTCCATACATTATTTTTTCAACAGCTTCATCAATTTGTCCTTCATTTTTGAGTATCTGAATCACTTCCCCGAGTTTCTTTTCTCTTCCACTGCTTTTAAAGTTTTATCATTTAGTATAAATGTCCTTTCCTTACTCTTCCCCTAAGATGTATTCCTTTGCATTTCTGTGCAATACATTTCATCTGGAATCTATCCGGTCAATCTATTTAACACATGTATATCCTCCCGAACCCCCTTATAGTGCTTCTTGCAGTTAGTCATACATATAAGCCATAGAGTGTCAGCTGTAAATTTTGATCTCACGATCCTTATACCCAGCAAATCCAGATCCATTATATTTTTTGAGAGTAGTTCAACAACAATCCTTAGAGGTCACCAGTATCTACAGCCTTTGAGCTTGAAAAAAACTCTATTGATTACAACTCTGTTATCTGGCCTTTAACTAACTTTCTATCTCTTGCTGCCAACATCCCCTTAGTATTATGCATCTCCTATGTGGCACCATATCACGTATCTTTTGAAAATCCTAATGCAGCAATATTACTGTAAAACTCTCCAATTTGGCAGAAATGACTTGCCATTTACTTAATTTTGAGTATTTCATTGAACCCCATATGTTTTTAAGCTTACTCATTACCAGTCTTAGACTTTACACATAGAAATTTTAATAAAATGGCATTTGTTTAGGCAGTACATTTTCAATAATTTCTAACAATATTAACTTGTAACTGCTAGAATGCTGTAACATTGATGGTGAAGAACAAGGAAAACACAGAGCTGTGACGATCACAGTGAACAAACACTCAAGATCATTGATATATAAATCCAGTGGCACTGTGCCTGTTTTATGGGCAACTAGGATTCCAAAATGGTGAGCAGAAGTGCATCACCATATTGGTTGGGGTTGCTCAGTGGCCATCCAGGATGCATACCTGAAACTTAGTGCCAGGCCTTCTGCGCACGTAATCTGAAGGCCAAATGCATGCCTGAGTGTCTTTTGTTAATTTTTCTGTAAGTGACCACAGTATATGCCATGCGTAGTATTGCCAGTTTCTTCAGATGCCTAGCTTACCTTATTGTGAAATTCTCCTCGTAGCTTCACATTAGAATCACGGGCAGATGATGTCTGCCATGCACCTTCATCACAATTACTTTCTCTTTATCATAGACTGTTTTGAGGACCTTGGTTAATGCTTGGGCTGGCCAATCTTGCTGCATCCACACCAGGCTTTCTCCGGGGCAGGGCATGGAGCCTACAGCTCACCAGCACTAACCTGACAAGGATGGCATAGCAAATTCATGTGCAACATGTGCTGCACCTGGATCATGATCTGATTTGTGTGCAATTCAATTTCGAGGCAATTGTGTTTTGTGTAGCTGTTGAAGTCTAATAGCCCATTAATTATAATAAATTGATTCAGTGGCAGGAGAACATGTCACAAATTAGAGGATGCACTGTGCACAATTTTCAAGCAATAATTTTACATTGACAGAAAATAGCACAAAATGTTCTTGAGTTTCCAGCAGTTGTGCAGAGTTGGCCAATACTTGTGACAATGCTTGAAATGGTGGGAATCAATTGCATTGTTAATCAAGCAGGCTGTGTGCAGGGTATGTGCTACACACAGCTGAAGGATTTGGTGTGGGGCCTGATCATACTTCAGATCAACAGCTTGCCAATCTGAGTAGGAAATGCAGCTATGCAACCATTGCGATAGAGATGCAGAAGCTCCTTAAACATGAGGGGCAGCAGCATCAGGGGTGAAAGGAATTACCAATTTACAGTAGGTATTTTTTTGAGCACCTACAGCAGAAAAGATATTACATTTGGAAATGTTTAAGATGCAAAAGCCACAGTCACAGTAAGATGATTACCAAATGTCCTGCATCTCTCTCTCTGACTACAGCAAATGATTTCTAATGGCTCCTTTTATATATGCTTAAAATAGCCACCTTCCAACTTCTACTGCTCATGTTTGGTGGGCAGGTGTAGAAATTGGCATTAATCTAGCCTGTAGCAATGAAGATGGTGTTGGGGATCCATGTGGAGCTGAAAAAAAAGTGAAGTTCTGAAAATCCAATAGAGATTTCACTATGCAGACTTGATATTTAAATCAATTCCATGCATGAAAGTCCATTCAAAGCATTTTAAAAAATATATCTCAAATGCTTAATCTCTTGTAAAAACAACAAACTTCTAATCATATCCTATATCAAAGACAGCCAATCCTTAAATAGCTCTTTAAACTATCAAACTGTGAACACAGAACACAGAACACCCATGATCTTATTGAATGGTGGAGCAGGCTTGAGGGGCTGAATGGCCTTCTCCTGTTCTTAATTCATACTGATAACTGCAGCCTTTTTGTTAATTTTTAAAGAGATGAGGTTTTAAATAACTTCAGGTCATGACAGTTGTGCAGACCTTATCCACACTTCAAGAGTGTTTATGCCTACTCCATAAATTTGTGACTTCCAACCTGCAGGTTAAGGCCCTTGCAAAAGCCAAAATTGGGTCTGAATGGTTCTCCTGAATTTGGGTCTCCCTCATATGCGAATCAAACCCCAGCCCCTTTCCCCTACTGGCAAAAATTGGATCTGTCGGAAATGGGGGCAGGTCATCCACATATGGGTTACAGCGTTATAGAGAAAAAAACTGTGAGGTGGACTAAGGTAAACAGGTCTTTGAAAGACCCAGCACAGGCATGATGAGCTGAATGGCCTCCTTTCTGTTGTATTATTCTGTGATTCAAAGAAGGAGCAATACCAATTGCTTGGAAGAAAATCTATTCCCTTGCTGTGCAGTTACCCAGCTTTCTTGATCTTGGCTGCAAATGAGGAAGATGAGTCATACTCCCAGTTGTAAGATTAAAAAGTGAGCTTGTTCCTTGGGAGGTTCATCAAACCTGTTACAAATATAAATTGGGAGCTTAGCTAGCCTCAGGGAGATACCATTTCAAGCAATATGTGAAATCATTACTCTCATGCACATAATTTGTCATTTTGTCCCAGCTGCTTAGAACATATTTCTTGGAGGTGGAGGTGGCAGATGTAAAATTGTAAACAAATGCTTCGGTTTCTAGCCAAATATCCTTCTCTTCTGTTGTGTGGTTTTTCACTGGAGCCAACAGTCATTGATCTACACAATAACCTAGTTCTCCTGAGGGCCATCCATACAATGTTTCTCTTCTTTCACAGAATGTGGCAACATTGGTTTACAAACAGTTGGCTGCGGATGCTTCTGTGATGAGACACCACCTAATTATTCATTGAGTGCAAATCCTTTTCGTGGAGGCCATAGGTTCATATCAAAGTGCCCTGGTGCCTAAATGGGTTCCATGTCTATCATTTTGCCAGAAACACTGCAATCTAGTGAAAGCTGTGTGTTCTGACCAGCCAATTGTGTTTCGTTACAGGAGAAGTCATGATGGTGTTCCTATGCAACATACCAGTTGTCACATCCCTGATACGTATATGTGCTGCAAAACTATGTGTTAAGGAAGGTTTCTGTTGGATTAAATTGAAACATAAGAAGCAGAATAGGAGAGTAAGTCCCTCGAGCCTGTTCTGCAATTCAGTCAGACCATAGCTGCTCCGTACCTCAACGCCATGAACCCAGCTTTGATCCATATCTCTTCTTGCCCTTACCTAATAAAAATATATACATCTCAACCTTCAAAATTTCAATTCATCCAACATCCACCATAATTTGGGGGAAAGATATCCACTATCATTATTTCTCCACTGAATGGCCTAATTCTAACATTAAGATTGTGCCATCTAGTTCTGAATTATCCACCAGAGGAAATAACGTATCTGTTTCTACCAAATCAACACTTTTATAATTTTAGATACCTAAATTAGTTTGCCATTCTTCCTTCCAAACTCAAGAGAATACAGGTCAAGTTTATGCACCCATCACCATAATTTATCATTTTGAGGATGGGATGACATGGGAAGTTACAATAACGATCATTCCACTGGAAGAATCATCACTGTTCAGCTGCTGTGTACAGAATATAGGGCAACAGATGGTGAAACTCTTGTTTAGGAAGTAGTGTAAAGGGTTGATGAGGGTACTGCAGTTGATGGAGTTGAAGTTTCGAGTCCAGATGACTCTTCTTCAGAGTTATCTGGACTTGAAATGTTAACTCTGTCTTTCTCTCCACAGATGCTGTCAGACCTGCTGAGTTTTTCCAGCAATTTTTGTTTCTGTTTCAGATTTCTAGCATTTGCAGTATTTTGTTTTTATCTTACGGCAGTTGATTTTGGGTTCATGGACTTTCAAAAGGTGTTTGATAAAGTACCACACAATAGAAATAAGAAAAAAAAATACTGAGGAACTCAAGCAACATCTGCAGAGAGGGAAACAGATTTAATGCTCAGGTCAATAGTTCTGCATTTGACCTGGAAGACATGAGAAATATAAATTTTTAAACAAGTACAGAGGGAGGGAAAGAAATGAAGTGGGATGGGGAAATGGAATGGTCTGTGTTTGGGTGGAAGGAGAGTATTCTGTATGTGAACCACAACTTCTTTGAAGGAATCCCATTGTACAATTCATTTTTTGCCTATCAATTTTTAATTCCAATCAACCTGGGCCAGACCCCTTTTCAATTCACTGAAGTTAGTCCTTTCCAGTTAAGTATTTTTTATGCTTGATCACACCTTGCCCCTCTCCATAACCATTCTAAATCTGATATTGTGATCACTGTACCCCAAAAGCTCTCCCACTGAAACATGTTCCATTTGCCTCATTCCATTCCCCAGAACTAAATCCAGCACTATCTTCTTCTTCATTGAGCTGAAAGCCACCGCCCCCTCCCACTCCCGCCAAGCCCACCTGCCGCCTGAAAAATTCAGGCCATTATGTATTTTGCAAATTGCTTCTTTGAACATCTCTCACTGTTGACATGTGGTTTTATCTGTTAATAGCCTGCCTGGTCTACGATAGTCAATTTCTACTTCATACCTCCAAATTTGCCTCACCTATAAGCTGAACTTGTGGCTCAGACTTTTTCATCTCAAACCTAATATTAATATCAATCATATTATGGTCACCATTAGCAAAGTGTTCTCTTAGCATTGGACTGGTGATTAATGGAGGCTCAATAATCATTAAATTTAAAATAGCCATGTTGGTTCAAGGGCATATTGATCTAGAAAACCATCTGAATACACTCAAGAATTTAAAGCATTTGGAACTCAGGCTGTTTTGCTTCCTCCAGTCCATTTGAAAATTAAAGTCTTCCATTATAACAACTCTGCTTTTGTAACTAGTTTTTCTGATCTCAGTGTTTATGCATTCCTGTTAACTGGAAGTCTGTGGACAACTCCCATTGAACACTACCATTTCGAAGCCTCAGTCTGGCAGACTGCACTGGGCCACCTATTTGACATTTCACGGCTTGGCTGTTAGTTTTAAATGAGGTTGGAGCTTCAAAGTTCCAAAATTGCAGAGCCCTCTTCAACCCCCAGGATGGGCGGGCAACTAACGTGCTTCTTGCAAAAGTCAAAATCAACTCCAACTTCCCTCACCTCAGGGAAGAGTACCTCAGCCAGTGTTCATGCTCTTGAGTGCTGTTTCACATTCGCTACTATAATAGGAAAATAGGACAGAATTTTCTGCCTGTCGGGCGGGCCAGTTGAGAATGGGTGCGGGTGGGCGTGGAGCCAATCGCTGCTGGCGATCGGCTGTATGCTACCATTTTAGGCGGGTGGGCCAATTAAGACCTGCCCAGCGTGAAACACGGCCAGTAGCATGAGCGCCACCTGTGCAGGTGGGGGGAGGAGGGAGAGTTGGGGCCTGCGTCCTTTCGAGCATGTGCGCAACAGAGCACAGAAATCTCGCAGAGGCACGGAGCTGCCTCAGGGAGATTAAGTTCATATGGAATGTTCTAAATAAAGAAAAATAAAAAATATTTTGACATGTTCCTTATGTGACAGTATCACATGAGCTGGGACATGTTTATGAAATGTGAATTCTTTATTTATTTAATAAAACCTTCAGGAAACCTCATCCCGCCCGTGGATGAGGTTTCCTGAAAAATGTTAAGGCTGCTTGGGCTCTTCGCCTCCCCAGTTGGATGGGCAGTGGTGATAACAATGCTAATTGGTTTTTTATTGGCTTCAACAGGCCTTGGACAGGTTGGCGGGCACACTGCCACCTCCAGTGTGTGCCCACCGAATGAAAGGTCTGAATGACGCTCAATGATGTCTGGGCATACACCCAACATCACCGCGCATCATTTTATGCGTCGGCATTCCAGGCCCACCCCCGTGTGCCAACCCAAAAATTCTGGCCATAGGACTTAGGAGCTTTTGCTATTCAGTAGATCACGGCTGAGTCAGTTCTGGTCTCAATTCTACTTTCCTGTCTGGCCCCCATAATCCCTGATTTCCTTGTCTACCTCCCTTGTCCAGAAGTGCAGAAGTATACATTTTGGGTAGGATTAAATTCACCTGTAATATTCCCTTCTCCACTCAAGTAATTTACAAATATTCTCAGTCTAAAGTCAGACATGAAGAATAGTGTCCTTGGCAAGGTTTTGGAAAATGCATAAGAATAATGGTGAATTGGAAGAGGCACAGAGCACTAGAGTAAAATGTTGTTTGGACAATTTTTTAGAGCAGCACACTCTACAGCCAACTTCAAGTGCAAGCTGTTCTAGACCTGGTAATGTGCAATGAGCCAGGATTAATTAATGACCTCATAGTGAAGGACCTCTAGGTAGCAGTGATCATAACATAATTAAGTTTTGCATTCAGTTTGAGGAAAAGAAGAATGGATCCAAGACTAGTGTTTTAAATTTAAATAAAGGCAATTACAAGGGTATGAAGACAGGGCTGGCCAAAGTGAACTGGGAAATCAGGTTAAAGTGTAGAACAGTATAGATGCAATGCCAGATATTTAAGGAGATATTTCATAACATTCAGTGAAGATACTTGACTGTGAGAAAGAATGGCTCTAGGAGAAAGTTGTGCCATCTATGGCTAATTAAGGAAGTTAAAGATAGTATCAAATTGAAAAAAAAGTTTCTATGGAGATTAGTGATAGGTCAGAATATTGAACAGAATTTTTTAAAAAAGCAAAGAATTATTTAAAAAATAATGAGGGAGAAATTAAAGTACAAGAAAAAGTTAGTTAAAATATAAAACAGGTAGTAAGACTTTCTACAAATATTTAAAAAGGAAAAAAGTAACTAAAGTGAGTGTTGGTCCTCTAGAGAGTGAGAATGTGTAATTAATAGTAGGAAATAAGGAAATGGCCAAAGCTTTGAACAGATATTTTATGTCTGCCTTTGCTATAGAAGATAACATCCCACAAATACTTGTAAATCAAGAGGTGAAAGTTGGTGGTTGGGGGTTGGGTGGAGGGGGGAGGGTTGGTGTGGGGGAGGGGGGGAGGGTTGGTGTGGGGTGGGGGAGGGACACAAAACAATTGCAATCCCCAGGGAAAGGGTACTGAGAAAACTATTAGAACTAAAGGCTGACAAATCCACAGGACCTGATGGTTGCATCCGAGAGCCTTAAAAGAAGTGGCTACAGAGATAATAAATGCATTAGTGATGATTTTCCAAAAGTATCTAGATGCTGGAAAGGACCACCAGATTAGAAAGTAGTGAATGTAACTCCTGTATTTAAGAAAGGGGGGGAGACAGAAATCAGGAAACTATAGGCTAGTTAGCCTCACATCTGTCATGGGGAAAATGCTAGAATATTATGAAAGAAGCATGGCACTTAGAAAATATTAATGCAATCAGACAAAGTCAACATGGCTTTGTGAAGGAGAAATTGTGTTTGACTAATTTATTAGAGTGCAACAAACAATGTGAGAAAGGGGAACCTGTGGATGTGGTGTACTTAGGTTTACGAAACACATTTGATAAGGTGTCACATCAAAGGTTACTACATAAAATAAGAGCTCATGGTGTAGGAGGTGACGTATCAGCATGGATAGAAGATTTATCAGTTAACTGGAAGCAAAGAGTAAGAATAAATTGGTCATTTTCAGGTTGGCAAGCCTTAAATAGTAGAATGCCACAGGGATCAGTGCAGGGGCCTGAACTATTTATAATTTATATCAATAACTTGGATGAAGGGACCAAATTTATGGTTGCTAAATTTGTTGATGACACAAAGCACAAAGATAGGTAGGAGAGCAATTTGTAAAGGGGCCATAAGGAGACTGCAAAAGGATATAGACAGGTTAAATGAGAGAACGCAGATGGAGTATGATGTGGTAAAATGGTAGGAAGTATAAGAAATTAGTTCATTATTTAAATGGCAAAGAGATTGCAGAACTCTGTGGTACAGAAGGATTTGGGTGTCCTGGTACATGAATCATTAAAGGTTAGGATGTAGGGATAACAAGTGATTAGGAAGGCAAATGGAATGTTAACATTTACGTCAAAGGGAACTATGTATAAAAGTAGAGAGTTTTGCTACAGTTGCACAGGGTTTTGGTGAGACCACATCTGGAGTATTGAACACAGATTTGGTCTCCTTATTTAGGAATGGACATAATTACATTGGAAGCAGTTCTGAGAAGGTTCAATCAATTAAATACTGGGATGGAAGGAATTATCTTATGAGGAAAGGTTTGACAGGCTAGGCCTGTATCCATTGGAGTTTAGAAGAATGCGAGGTGATCTTATTGAAACACATAAGACCTGAGGAGACTTGACAGGATGGATGCTGAGAGAATGTTTCCCATTGTGGGAGAGACTAGAAATAAAGGCCCAGGTGAAAAATAAGGAGTCTCCCACTTAAGAGAGTGATGAGGTGATATTTTTCCCCTAAGATCATCATTAATTTGTTGAATTCTCTCCCCAGAGAGCAGGGGAGGCAGAGTCATTGAATATTTTAAAGGCTGAGTTAGATAGATTCTTGACTGACAAGGGAGTAAAAGGGTATAGACAGGAAAGTAGAGTTGAGGCCACAATCAGACCAGCCGTGATCTTATGAAATGGTGGAGCAGGCTTGAGGGGCTGAATGCCCTACTTCTGCTCCTAATTGGTAAACCTGTATGTAATAAATATTGGTTACAACACTGAAACTAGCCATTTGGCTGAACCAGTCCATATTGACCTTTCCCCTGCATGTGACAAAATAGTTGTAATAACATTTATCTATCCTATTCCCATATCTATGAAACCTCTTTTCCCGTATCCACCTATCCCACCAAATCTTGAATTTTGACATCATTCTTATCTCTATATCTAACCCTGGAATGGACTTTAACAGCCTCACAACTCCCTGTGTAAACAAGTTTCTCCTGCCCTCTGTTCTAATCTCTTACATTGAATTTTATATCTATTTTACTTTTTATTTCTACATATATTTCACACCTGGAGTATTGTATGTGGTTTTGTTCTCCTTGCCTAAGTAAAGATATATTGGCCATAGAGGGAATGCAGTGAAGGTTCACCAGACTAACCCCTGGAATGGCAGGATTGCCTTATGAGGAGAGATTGAGGAATTTGGGCCTGTCTTCACCAGAGTTTAAAAGGAGAGGCGATCGCACTGAAGTGTACAAGATTCTTACAGGGTTCGACAGGGTAGATGTAAGAGGGATATTTCATTGAGTTGGGGGGGAGGTCGGTGGTGCTGTAGAACAAGGAGACATGGTCTCAGAAGAAGAGGTAGGCCATTTAGGACCAAGATGAGGAAGAATTTTTTCATTCAGGGGGTGGTGAATCTTTGGACTTCTCTACTTCAGAGGACTGTGGAGGCTCAGTCATATGGTGGAATCGTCCCAGATTTCCACCAGGTGCAGTAGCGGGTGGGAAAAATGATGTTTTACCCGTTGGCTGCAATGGCAGCTTTTTGCGCTCCAAGCTCGCCGCATTAATTATGCATTCCCGGGATGCACGCCGTTTCCATGATGGGCGTGCTCTGATTTGCCTGCCATGCCATCACCTTGCCATTTCATCATGCCAAGTACCACATGTAAAGTACAGCTGTGCTCAGTGCTTCCAGCCCAGGACTGCAGCTAAGAAGCCATGGCCCCGAAAGGCAAGAAGACTGCAGCCCTTGAGCATGTTTTGGATGCTGTGGAGTCCCGCTGTGATTCCCTCTACCCCCACTCTGGCCGCAGGTGTGGCAGCTACATTACCACCCTGGCTTGGTAAGCAATGGCAATGATGATCAGTGCCAATGCTGCACAGAAGAGGTTGGCCACCCAATACAGATAGAGGCTGAATGATCTCGTCCATGCAGCCAGGGTTTGGCAACCATCTCATCACTCTAAACTCACACACTCAAGCCAATCACACATTCACTGGCATCTCACTCACTGCCAGCTCAAGGGACATCACCACCTATTCTCACACACAAACCCCCACATGCCTTTCTGGCCTTATCTCTTCTGGAGACTGCCTCCTCAGCCCTCAACATCTTGCGGCCTCTTGCATAGCCCAACATGTGTCCCACACACAACCTGGGTTACCCTCCATCCCCAGTACAGCCCTTGTCTTGCAGCCTCTTCCCTTGACTGTGGCCACTTCTCCCCCTTCCCCAAGCAAGCCTTTGCCCCGCAGCCAATGAAAAGCCATCCACATACTACTGATCTGGCAGGTAGAGACCTGCCGTCAGCTGCCCTAAAAGTGATGTGGTGCTGTCTGTGAAGCCTGGCGCTGATGACTGCAAATGCTGACCGAAGCAAGGTAGGCAAACAAACCTTGAAGTCCTGAGTGAAGTGCAGCCTGCCAGATGCATGTCACTTATGTGCCATTGTAAAACACGTCAGCGTGTTTTCCCGCTGACATGGGCGGACGATCCAGGCGAGGGGGGGGAGGGATGAATCCAGCGGGCTGGCCTAATAATGATATGCAGATTTATTATAATGAGGTTCCCGACATACGATGGTGGGAAATGGAGTCCGCAAACTGGTTTCACTCTGTTGTGAAACTAATCGTGCCATATTGTCCGCTCATACCACTAAAGGAGCCCGATGCCAGCAGGCACAGAAAATCCAGGCCATTGAGTACGTTCAAAGCAGAGACTGATAGATTTCCAGATAACAATAATATCAAGAAATACAGGGGTAGTCTATGAAAGTAACGTTGAGGTAGATCAGTCATGATCCAGCTGAATGGCGCAGCAGGCTTAAGGGGCTGAATGGCTTACTCCTGCTCCTGTGTTCCTCTGGTCCTAACCCCTCATTCCTGACTCCTCAACTATCAGAAAAACTCTGCTTCCAGCTACCCTATCATAACCATTCTTGGGACGGAATTCTATAGCTATGCCGCCAATGGGGTTTTCCCGTCCCGGCAAAGCTAATGGACTCTGCATGTTATGGCCCTGCCCCACCTCGGCAGAGCCGTAAAATTCTGACCATAATTTTAAACACTATCATATTGTGCTATAATCTGTGAACAAAACCAGGGGAGGAGAAATTTGACAAAGGAAGAGGCGAGTTGGTGCACAGCACAGACAGCACTCACCCTCCCAATGGTCAGATTGAACTTGAGCTTTGAGACCCATCAATATTTATTTTTTGCATCAGCCTGTTGCACCTTGCAGGGCTGGTTGATTTTAAAGGATTAAGTCGGCAATGTTTCAGCAGTGGATCGGGACTCACGGCATCTGGTGGGAACCTCTTTCCCTACATTTGCATGCCATGAATCGTCATTGAATCATAACTTTCCAAATTAAGTCAGACCTTCAAGACTAAGTCAGCGGCGAATCGACAACTCGTGCCATCTGATTTATGACTGGTTAATGCTGGTGTGCACCAGGTGATGTGGCCCGTTCTGATCATAGGTGTCTAGTTGCCTTTGCTGAACATGGTGGAAAAGGGGAGGAGAGCAGGGGAACGTTCATGGACCTGGACTGTCAGTAATGGCAAGTGTGTAGTCAGGTGGTGGTGGGGGTGGGAAGTGATGGGCATTCCAGGATCTGCAGGAGTGGGGTGGAATGATGAGGTCTCCCAGGAGATGATATACAACTATGAGGGAGTGCATGAAGGGGCTTAGAAGATTTAGAGCTGCAAAGGTGGAGGAAGGCTTCCAGAAAATATTCTCCGAAATCTTCAAATTCTGTTCCCCAGCCAGCTGACCTGCTCCCTGCCTGCAGAGCCTGTATGCTTGTCCTGAAGGCTCTTTAATTGCCCACCCAGATCTATACTGCAATCACCTGATGGTGGGTTCAGCCCACTTCTTGCCCACCCTGCCACATGGTCACTCATGCTCCACTTGGCCAATGCCTGCCCCTTTAAAATAAACGTTAAATTCTATGAATGCCAGCTGCCAGCATGCAAGCAGAGGTGGTGCACACTTCTGCTTCTGTGCCTCATGGATTAAATTCAGCCCATAATCACTACACTACTATAACATGCTGTTTGACAGTAGTGGCTTCTGTAAAGTCCTGAGTGGAGCAAATCAATGCACGACCTGCTCCTGGACATGAGATAAAAGTGGATCTCAGCTTGTCCACTCACGGATTTGTTTGGCCTGGACAGGGGAGGACTCTAAAAAATTTATTACTAAGACAAATTCCTGGGGAAATTGAACCTTCATGTTGTTATCTGGCAGGGGGAGGCGGCACAGCATGTCAGCATGTGTGATCTGGCTTCCCGGTTGGTGAATAAAAGTGTACTCATAAGCAACCAATATCAGTGCCCACCTCTGGGTCTGAGCAGATGCAATGATAGGTATTGCCAAATAATCCAAGCAGAGGCTTGTGGTCACATAAAATGTGAAAATGTCGACCATGGAGGTATTGATGGAATTTCCAAACACCAAACACAACAGACAAGCCCTCCTTCTCAATTTGAGAATATAACTCAAGTTCTGTCGAAGGGTCATGAGGACTCGAAACGTCAACTCTTTTCTTCTCCACCGATGCTGCCAGACCTGCTGAGTTTTTCCAGGTTATTCTGTTTTTGTTTTGAGAATATTATTGTTCTGCAGCATTGAGCATGTGAGATGTATAACCAATGAGTTGTTCAGAGCCATCCACCATCTGATGTGAAAGCACAGCCCCTATTCCATAAGGGGATGCATTGTAAGTTGAAATCAACTCTTTTTTGGGTCAAGGTGGACCAGTAGGGCCGATGATCTTAACAATTGCTTTACTTTCAGAAATGCATCCTGGTGCAGAGCTTGCCAAACCCATTTATGGTTTTTCTTAAGCAATGCATATAACGGAACCAGTACTGTTGATAAATTTGGGAGAAACTGCCCATGGTAGTTTATCATGCCTAAGTTCTGTAGTGTTTCTTGGTGCAGGTGCCTCATGAATAGCCTTGACCACGGGATGCACGCCCTGCGTGTCGACCTTCTGGCCCAAGTAAACTACCTCTTTGGCTTGGAAAAGACATTTTTCTCACTTCAAGCGCACCCCAGCTTGTGAGAAGAGTTTCAACACCTCCTCCAAATTAGCTAAGTGTTCTTCGTCAGTTCGCCCATTGACTAAGACATCATCCAGATAAACAATGGCATGGGGCAGTCGGTGAAGCAAATTTTCATGGTACACTGGAAAATGGTACACTTCAATGATACCCCAAAGGGTAGTCGAATATATTGATGCAGTCTTCAATGTTTGTTGATGGTCATGAATTCCCTTGAGCCTTCTTCCAAATCTACCTGCTGGTAGGCGTGGCTCATGTCAAGTTTTCAATATGTGATGCCCCCTGCCAATTTCGAATATAATTCATCAATCTTCAGTATCGAGTGTCTATCAAGTTTGGCCACTCTGTTTACAGTTAATTTATAGTCACCGCATAAGTGAACAGTTTGCTCTGGCTTCAGTACGGGCACTATGGGTGCCACCCACTCAGAAAATTGCACCGGTTGTAAGATACCCAGCTTTTCCAGCATGTTTATCTCAATCTCAACCTTGTCCTATGCAGCATAAGGAATTGGTTTGGCTCTGATAAATCTGGGGCTTGCATTAGGGTCTACGTGGATTTTGGCTTGCAGCCCACGAATCCCTCCTAGCTCATCACTGAATATGGAAGCATACATTTGTAACAATTCCTGTAAGTTGCTCGTTCTGATTTGAAAAGTCTTGGCCCATTGCAATTTAATCTTTTTGAGCCATTTGCGACCAATTAAACTGGGGCCCGCCCCAGTGACTAGTATAAGTGGTAAATTTGTAGACTGATCCCTGTGCTGCACCAGGATTTGACATATGCCTTTCACACTTATTTTTTCATTGTTTTTAATTTAGTGTCCAATTCTTCCAAACTTAAAGGGTGGACTCCTTTATTCAAGTGTCTGAATGTATGTTCTCTTGTGACAGACATTGAGGCCCCAGTTTCGAGCTCCATCTTGACTTGAATGACTACCTGGATTGGCTCAGATTTCATGATTTCTACCTTTGTTTTTAAAATGCTGTTTCAGTCTATCTTGGCATTGTATGACCACTGCGATGGCAGAAAAAGCATTCAATATTTCTGAATTGTCGATCACCTGCAGACTGCCTGCATGTATTTCTCTCATTAATGTCGTGGATTTTCACTGTAGTACTGTTGTTCTTCAATGGTCTGTACATAGTGGATGTTCCCTGCCTTTCTGCGGAGTCCGACATTTTCGTGCCTTTTGTTACTGGCCTTTCCCGCCCTACAAGATGGACTGCGCTTTTTTGTGTATCTTTACTTGTCTCCGAGTCTCTAACCGCGCTCTCCATGGCTGATGCCAATTCTAATGCCTTACTGAAGACCAGATTAGTTTCAGATAGCAATTGCTTTTGAATAACATCGTCCCCGATTCCGCATATTAATCTCAAAATGTCATTAATTGAAGTTCCGAACTCACAATATTCCCTTAATTCCTTTAAAGCAGCTACGTAGCTAGCGATTGTCTCTCCTGGAAGCCTATACCTGAAATTGAATTTAAAACACTGCATAGTGACTGACAGCTTTGACTTTGGGTGTTTTTTTGCAATGTTTACTAACTCATCGAAAGACTTTGTATTGGGGTGTTTGGTAACGTGAGGCTGCGGATCAGCCTATACGTTTTGCTCCCACATGTGGACAAAAGAATCACCCTCTTTTTGTCCTTCCCCTCGATGTCATTAGCAGTAAAGAAGAACACTAGGTGTTCGACGTAATGAGACCAGACATCGGAAAAGGGGACAAATGGTTCAAGACCGATTAACTGAACAAACACCAGTGGTTTATTGGAACTAAGAACAGAGCACTAACACCATGTGTTTTTCTACAGCAGTTGAAACTGTGAGGACTGGGAGGACGTCCATTGCCAGTGTCTGTCAAAGTCACCATAGCTATAAACTCCTACACAAGTGGCTCCTTCTAGGGGTGCACTGGGGGCCTCTGTGACATCCCTTAAGCTTCCACTCAAGTGCATACAGGAGGTCATGGAAGCCCTCTTTACCAAGGTGCACAATTACGTGCATTTCACCAGAGATGAGACTAGCCAGACAGCCCAAGCACTGGGCTGTGCTGAACCAATGCAATACATTAACAGGAAAGGGTTCCATTTGCTCATTGTACAGCTGATTTGTAACCACCAGAAAGGCATCATGCAGGTATGTGCAAGATGCCCAAGAAGCTGCCATGACTCCTATACCTTGCGTAAGTCGCAGATTCCAGGCATCTTCGAGGGCCCACACCACATCCAGGGCTGGCTCCTCGGTGACAAAGGTTACCCACAAAGGATGTGGCTGATGGCACCTGTCAGGCGGCCACAGATTTGATCAGAGGGAAGTTACAACAGTGTTCATTCCGCCAGACGGTCATTGGCATATTGAAGATAGGATTCTGGTGTAATAACAGGTCAGGCAGTGCACTCCAATGCACTTCCAAGGATGTCTCATGGGTCATTGTGGTTTGCTGTGCCCTGCACAGCCTGGTGCTGTAAAGGAGGGAGGACTTGCTGGATGACGAGATGGAGGAGCTGCACGTCTCCTCCGATGATGAGAATGTTGGGAGATCTGAGGGAGATGAGGGCGAAGAAGCTGAGGATTTAGGGGAAGAGGCCATAGCAAAGGCCAGACGAGGCAGGGGTGCACATGAGGAACTGATAGCCACCTGATTCTAGGAGGATGATGACGAGATGCAGCGATTATGCTCTCGGGTCACTGGCCTCCATGCAGAGCCCACATTACCACCTGTGTTGCTATCCTTCTCATTTTAACCATCTAACCTCAATCTGAGAATGAGTAGTTGCACATTAGGGTTACCATGTCCTCATCCTTTGAAGTATGATGAACCCTTGGGAGCTTGGGCCGTAACCTCTGACGTGCATTGGAAAGTGCTGGCCCGCAGAAATTAGAAGAAGTAAATATCTACTTTTACCTGGTCTTAAAAATAACTTTGACATTTCCGTTCGCCGAAGCTGCTTAGGGCCTGCATTGAAAGACTACAATGTTTACATTCGTTTAGATAATATCACCAACTTTAACACCTATGTGTTCTTTTGTTCTATTGTTGTTGACATCTTTTGATGATCTGCTTCTATCACTGCTTGTTTGTCCCTACAACCACACCCCCCCCTCCACTTCTCTCTCTCTCTCTCTCTCCGCCCCCCGCCACACACCTTAAACCAGCTTATATTTCAACTCTTTCTTGGACTCGAACTCAAGTTCTGTCGAAGGGTCATGAGGACTCAAAACGTCAACTCTTTTCTTCTCCGCCAATGCTGCCAGACCTGCTGAGTTTTTCCAGGTAATTCTGTTTTTGTTTTGGATTTCCAGCATCCGCAGGTTTTTGGTTTTATGCTAATATTCAGTGTTACTTCAATACTCATAAGATCAGCAGTGAGGGATGCAGGGCTGCAGTCAGCCTAACCATTTAATGGGCATTGAACACCTCATGAGGACCATCTTCAGACACCTGCCTGCCACACAGAAACATGCCTCCTCTTCAACACATTCATTTTCCTCTGATGGCCAGGCCTGGCCCTTGCAATTCAGATATTACAGACAGACCATGGAGATCACAAGGTACCACATCATTGATGATAAAGCGCACACAGTACACGCGTGCCGACATCAGGCTGAACGGCTCAAGTGTTCACAACAGAGCTCGCCGAGGGTTTAGAAGAGGGGATGCATAACAGGACTTATGGCCCAGTGCTGCATCCCTACATTTCCACAATGACTTTGTGGGTACAATGCAGACAAAGTTGCTAGTGGTGAGCACTGTAGCACTGAGCGCCAGGACAAAAAATGTGTCAGCGTGGAACACTGAGGTGGGAAGGCGTGCACTAACACTGGGGAGCTGTGCAGATTTTCACTTGGTGAGTCGACAACACTGAAGGCAAATGGGACACACACGAGCTCAGAGTGTGGGCTGATAGAGTGAACACCCTCACAGCTGACGGACAGCTCCTGGAAATCAGGGGAAGATTACCCATCTCTATCCACATCTACATGTCTTCTTCAAAAATGCACCTTAACCTTTCCACAATGCTGAGGAGTTGGGGGACTACATGAGCCTCCATCTTACACAGCCAGGACTGATCATTACTTGAACCTGCAAAGCATGTCTAAGAGATGACTTGCACAAGCATACTTTTCATTGAGAGTGACACTTCAGTGCTGTTGGGAATGAGTTGAGAACCACCATTCACTGTCATGATATGGTGCACAAAACATTGACCTGAGATACGTGATGCGACATCTGCGATAAGTTGGGGGTGGGGGGGCTGAGGGAGAGAATATGGAAACCTGATTGACCACCACAAAGCTCAGCATACAGAGGAGGCATACACAAGAGGAGATATGAAATTGGAGCAATTCCATTTACATTGTTGGGAACTCTACATACGGTGAACACCTGCGCAAACATTGTGCCCCTAGTATTTCTTAATCTCCCCAACCCAACATCCACAGCGGAGGCTGCCTGCTTTGCCCTGTTGTCTGTGATGACTTTGGCAGGCATACTCTGGGGGGCTGAGATGTGAAGGGCCCCAGTCTGCTTTGTGTCTCCTGCTGTGGGGCAGGTACACCCTCCTTGGTCTGTGGAGCTGCATCTAATGGGGCCACAGGCAGAGGGGACTGGGATTAACTGAACTCCCACCAGCCCCCCCAGAGTCAGCTGGGCGGATGGCTACACGGTATGCAGCTGCTGGCCCTCATCCTTCCCAGTGCCTGAGGTCTCCTGGCTGACTCCTTGAGAAGAGGTACACTTGGAGTGAGGTATGCTGGCCCACTTTTACGTAGCTACTGCTGGATGGTACCAAAGCTTTCAGCAATGGAGTGCAGCTCCTGCAGCAGCATGGGTTCAATGTTCTGGACCAAAGTCTCCATGATGGCTGCTATCCTACCAGTGTTGACATTGGTGCACTGGTATGCTGGCGGTAAGGCCTCAGACTGAACACAGATGGATTCCTTCATCATACATCGCAATCTGCGGAATGCATCTGACAACCCTGCCTGATATTCCTGTGACTGCTGCAGCTCCAACATTTGAGTTAGGAGCGAGTCCACAGGCTCATCATCTGACTGAGGCTCAGCAGAACCCTTGCCTCCAGCAATTCTCTGAGTGTCGGTGACTTTGGATTGGCCTGCCTGTACCAGCTGTGGATCAGGATCAGTGCTGTGCTCACCGAATTGTGATGCCAAGCCTGCCCTAGATCTAGGTCCCACTGAAGTGTGTGTCTCTGTGCTGGCAGAGGGTGTGGGTAAGTGCTGTGATGGACCTTCCAGACATGTGTCTTCAAGATCATCATCTGAGGTGTCCACGGTGCTGGACATGATGGGCTGACTCCCGTATCCTTGCGGCATTTGGCAGCTGTGCCTATGAAAGAGAGTAGAGTAATGCATGGCCGCAGGCTCCAAAACAGAATAATGCACTCACCATCTCGCTGTCTGAAGGAGCAGCTGATGCAGGATCCTCACTTGTGTTTGCACTGCCGACCTCACCGTCGTAGCAGGCACTGTCCTGGTCCTTCCCGGTTAGCTGAACAGCACACCCTTCAAAGGGCGTGAGCACCTTTATCTCAGGCACCCTACCACCAGTCTGGGACTTCTCCCTCTTATTATGGGTGAGTTGGTCCTGAATAAAGACAGATGGTGAGAGTGTGAGCAGGACACATGCCAAGGCAGATGAGAAAATTGCCTGCCCTGTGTGGATGCTGAGTGGAGCCGTGCATGGGATAGGTATGTGAACTGCAAAGAATGTGAGCCCAGATAGAGGTGTCAAAATCTGTGAGTGTGAGTTGTCCTTTGAGCTGGCAGTGTGAGATCCCGATGGAGTGTCACCCTATGAATGTCTGATGGGCTTGTCAGAGTATCATTTGAGAATGATGAAATGGTTAACTAACCCTGGTGGAACGCATGATGTCAGTCATCCCCATCCTGCAATGGATGGCTGCTCTCTTCTGGGTTGAGTTGGTGCTCACTGCCCTGGCCACCTCCTCTCAACCCGCAGTTGTAAGGTCTTTTGTCCTCCTTCTGCCATCACAAGGTTAAAGCACCTCCTGGTGATCCTTGATGGTGCCAAGGTGACCCAGTGACATGTCGCTAAACTTCGGGGCTGCAGTCTGGGAGGGGCCATCTCTCTGTTGCAGCAGTCCTAGGTTGCAGACATTGAGAAGGCTGTGCGTAGGTGCAGTTTAAATATGGTGCCCAGTGCAAAGATCTGCTTAGGTCGCAGCAGGGCAGGTGAACCACAGGTCACCCTCCTGCGATCCAATTGTTTCCCGTTGATGTATATTTAATGAGGGAAGCAGCGTACAATCGGGCGCAAAAACCCACCATTGCTGCCGATGGGAAAAATACCGCTTTTCCCGTTTGCCACCACACTTAGCCCATGGAGCAGAAAATCTAGCGTTTAGACTTCTATCAGTTTTTGTATGGCCTTATTTACCCGAAATATTATCTATAATGGTTTGTGAATTTGTGCTATCAAGTCCCTCTTGTGTTCCACAGCACCAACATTTCTTCTATTCAGAGTATAATTGCTGCTGCTAAACTTTTTATCAAGATGCATCACGGCACACTTATTGACATTGAATCTGCCATTTTTTAGCCTATTCCTCCATCTTATTAATGATTCCTCTTAGTTTCTTTTGGAATCCTAGAGAAGTAATTGTATCTCTAATTTGATTAATTGAGAATTTTTTGCACCAAACCATTTAGGCTCTATAAAACTTTATATTCACAGGGGACATAAGTAGCCCCAGATCTAAATTCCAAGGGACATCATGGCCCACTTTCAACAATCTGAAAAACTGTTCTTAAGTCCCACTTGCTGTTTACTCTCTTCTAAACAGTATTTAATCGAGTTTAGTATCCCCTCTTTAATTCCATATCTTTTTTATGGTACCTTGTAAAGAATCTCCTAAAGTCTATGCATGGTGCATTCACTTCATTCCTCCTTTACCAATTGTTACCTCACCAAAGAATTCAATGAGGTTTGTCGAGATCAAACATCCCTGTTGAAATTTATGCTGGTTGCTGGAGTCATTTGGAGTAATAACAAAGGGAAGCTTAATCAGATATCAGTGAGAATGTTCCCTCCTTGAGCATTTTGACTTCTGTCTGCTCCAATTCCCTTTACCCATCTGTTATCTTATGAATCAGCTTAATATATCAGTGTATCCCTGCAACCTAGCTAACCTTGCTGAAGTAAAGGTTAAAAATGATGGAAGTCGGAGGAGGGTTGAGTGTAAATAGTAATATATAACATTGACTTTTAATCATTTATCCAGGTCCAAATCATGAATGTTAAAGCTTTTTCTGCTGCTCCGGTATCTCACGTCTTCAAAATATGAAATTTGATATTGACAAGCAATGTAGCAAAGTTAAAGTCGATGGCGGTTTTCATTCTTTGCTAATTAATTTAGGAGGGGACTCGTTGGATTAGATAATTGCTGGCATTTTCCACTCCGTTTGTGGCAGGCAAGAGTGAAAATATCGCGAGAAGGCCAAAAACTGATTTTAGGGCATCGTAAAAACAGTTTGCGATTGTGCACTGCAGCCTTCAAAGGCAGGCCGCATTTCCCACTGTTGCGCGTTGAGAACATAATTTCAATATATTTGCATCTCATTATAAGGGCTGCTTTCTGCAACCATACACCCACATTGGACCATCAGGGCACGTTCGTGTGCAATTAGAACAAAATGTTTTACAATGGTATGTAAGTGACGTACACGTGGCGACCTGCACTATGCTCATGACTTCATGGTTCTTTTGCCTACCTTGCATGACGCAGCGTTCATGGAAATCACCACCAGGCTTCGTAGACAGCACCATATCACTTTCGGGGGGGTGTCAGAATCTCTACCTATCAGACCAGCGGTAAGGCGGGTGTGGCTTTTAATGGACTGCAGGGTTAGGGCTCCATTGGGGTAAGGGGGAAACGGACCTGGGACATGGGAAGAGGCTACAGGACTAGAACGATATTGGGGGGTATGAGTGGGAAGGGCTGCACTCAGACACATGACTGGGAGAAGGGTGTGGGGGGGGTGGGGGGGGGGGGGTGGTGGTTATTGTCCTTAGCCCCAGGATGTGGAGAGAGTATATTATACAATGACATAAGCCACTTGGGGCCAGAGTAGGAGGAGCATCGAGTGAAGAAGTGCTTCAGTTTACAATATTGAGCTTGCAAAGACTGTCCTTGTCCCAGGCCAAGAAAAGGGATGACATCAGTCCAGCCTCAGTCGTGTCCAGCAGGTTGTCGTAACATCACATTCCTAGGTCCGTGGGGTTTCTGGCATCACACTCGGCCACAGCTGGCACACTCAGTCTAGGGAGGCATCTGCTGCCTAAAGATATAGAAAAGGAATTGTGGGGGTATCCAAGGATGTGCGGGGGGTGGGGGGAGGGGTATATGCATAACTGTGCAATTGACCTCAAGATGGTGAGGGGTGAGGTCCACTCGGGGCATAGGCACATCCTCCTCAAAAAGTCCAGGGGGGACCAAACAGATATCTACCATAATCGCGATAGGATCAAGGAATACAGAGGGAGGATTGAGATGTCTTGGAAGGAGGGAAACCTGAACATTAAGCTCCTCCGGGACAATGAGGTGGGTATGGATATTCACACAGGGAGGGCCCAAGCTGGTCTGGAAGTGACAGTTCAGCACCACTATCTTCTAGCCTGCAGCGATGGTGCAGTACAAAATTAAAAAGCTTTGCTGGTTAGGGCTCTGCAGGTAGATTGGAGGGTACTGGGGGCATCGATTAAAGGGGCACCCAACTGAATTGTGCAAAGCTAAATGAGGAAAGAGGCACAGCTGAGACATGTTAGGAGCCTTTCATTGACAATACAGGGAATCAGCGAAGTGAAGCAATAGTGTACATTCATGTGAGACTAATCCTGCAAAGTGGCGCTCATCGATCGTCTTGTTTTAACCCCTTGTTCGCAGTGTGGAAATTCCCCAAAGCGAAAACAAACTACAGAGCAATTGGACAATTGGGCAAGCTTCAGAACTGTGGCGCTGGATGGTTCACAGAAGAGAAGTGTCAGACCCCCCCACAAATAACCTAATTTCCTGACTAAACATTTTCTCATGTGCATTCCAAAGAGTGTAGTATTAGAGTGCAGTGAATGATGATCCCAGAGCCTGGGCTGAAAGCAGCACATTCAAGCCGCTGGCCAAAGCAATCTCATAGCAGTCGGTCACATAAAGAGGGAGGAGGGGAGGAGCACTTTGATACACACCCCGCACCAGCCATCATTTCAGGGGCGAGTTATTGCCGACACAGGAACGAAGCCTTTGAACCCATATTCACTCATGAGTCATTGACAGAAAGGGGACCTTTGGAGACTAATGCTGACTCTTGTCTTTTTCTCGCTGATACTGCAGACAGGAGATCATCAGGCAGATGGAGGCTGGATTTATCGCTGCCGGCATAATCGCACACAGAAGAAGGAGAAGATTGCAATGGAGACACCTGGCTCAGTAAAGGGAGGAGCCAAACCCACAAGACCAAGAGCCAGCAGGGCCCCCTCCGGATGAGGATGAAGCTTAAAGAAACTTGGTGTGTAGGCAGCTCGCAAGAACAAGGGTGTACAGAACTCAAATGTCTTAACAGCAGATGAGCGAGATCCAGTGTCGCCAATGCCTCCGCATGTCCAGGGTGACTCGTATTTGCCACATTCTCCAGGAATTGGTGCCACTGGGACTGGGAGGGCATCTGTTGACAATGGCTCTGAAAGTAACAGCTGCACTCAAGTTCTACACCAGCGACTCATTCCAGAACCCCACTGAGGTCCTCTGTGGGATCCCTCATGTGTCCACTCACAAATGCAAACATGAGGTCAGAGACGCCCTTTTTGCCAAGGCCCACAATTATGTCAACTTTGACAGAGATCATGCAAGCCAGGATGCCACAGCACTGGGCTTTGTTGAGATTTCCGCATTCCGACAGATGCAGGGTGCCATCAGCAGCACTAATGTGCCTATAAAAGCTCTCTGGCTACAGGCATTCCAATACATAAACAGGAAAGGCTACCACATGCTCAGTGTGCAGCTGGTCTGTGATCTTTAGAAACTTGTCATGCAGGTTTGCGCCAGATACTCACAAAGCGTCCAAGGCTCATACATCTTGAGTAGATCGCAGATCCCGGACATCTTCAAGGGACCACACAGGATCCAGGTCTGGCATCTCTATGACAAAGGGTACCCACGGTGGACGTGGTTGCTGATGACCATGCAGCAGCCTCGTGCTACTACCTGAACATTGGTGGAACACACCATAGGCATCTTAAAGATGTGATTCCAATGACAGGACAGATCTGGCGGAACATTCTAGTACACTCACCTCATGGATCATCATGCCTTTCAACATGCACAACCGGCTGCTGCAAAGGGAGGAGGTCTTGCCAGACGTTGACATAGAGGAGCTGTACACCTCTTCCGATGAGTAGTATAGCGATGGGGATGAGGACGTTGAGTTGGAGGAAGCCAAGGCTGCAGGCGGAGAGGCCATAGCATGAGCTATGAGGCAGGTACACACGAGGCTCTCATTGTCACCAGATTCCATGAGGAGGATGATGAGGTGCAGTGAGTACCCTCTTGGACAAGTTCTCTCCCATCATGGGCCAACATTAACACCAGCGAGGCTATTCCTCTCATTTCAACCATGCAATTCAATGTGAGAGTGAATAGTTACGCATGAAGCTCACATTGTCCTGATCCTTTGAAGGATATTGAAGCCTCAGGAGCAGTGTCCTTGCTGAGATGAGGTGCTAATTGGAGGAGGCAGTCCAGGCATCAGACATCAGAAGGTGCTGCCTCTTCAAGTGTCTCTCCAGCATCCCAGTTGCAATGGCAGTCGACAAGACTCAGGAGCTGTTCACTATTCTCAGTGGGCTCATAGCTTTATGCCTTCAATGTGACAAAGCTCCTCAAGGAGATCCATCTCCAGCAACGAGACAACACATTCTGTGTACCCTTGATGGCGAAACTGATAGGTGACACTTTTGCTAAGGACACTCCGCAGGTGTACATGCATTCCGAGATGGCTCAATCCTCTGTATCACCTTCTTCTCCATCACATTAACATCCAGCACTCTCAGTTAGAGATGCTGACCTGCTTTTATCCTCACCTTACTCTGCATGTGGACCACCTGAGGATGACGACGTTTAATCACTTGCATGCCAGTCGTTAAAATGCCTCCTTTTTAAGACACACATTCTGCCCTTATGGCCAACGTTGGCCCTTGTGAACTCCAAAATTCTCAGACACCATGAAGCCATCAAGGTGACGAGTCATTGCTAATAAAGAGCAGACTTCAGCTTCAGTGCACCCTCGCTCTTATCCCACTACTCCCTCAACATTGTCTAAGGCTACAATATGCACTTCCAGAGCATGCTCAACAGCTCTACTGACTGCCAAATATCACCATTTCTAATGCACATCACTCATCTCCGTGAGTGTTTAGGTGATCGGACGCACAGCACTGCATCCCAACATTGTGATAAGAGCATTATGGCCTTGGTACATTGGTATGTTAACGCTATCCACTAGACTGAACGCAGAAGGACTCATTCAACATCCATTGCAGCCTGAGGAATACAGCTGACTTCCCTTCCCGTGTGTTCCCATGAATATTGCTGCAGTCCCAGCAACTGATTTAGGACATAGTCCTGAGGCTCTGACTCAGACTCTGCAGTTTCCTGGCCTGCAAAAATGAAGAGTGCAGGAGGGCATGCCAGGAGCAGCACCAGGTATACCTAAAAATGAGGTGTCAACCTGGTGAAGCTATAACGCAGGGCTACTTGCATGACAAATTGCATAAGCCCCAAGTGATAGACAGAGCTAAGCAATTCCACAACCAATGGATCAGATCCAAGCTCTGCAGTCCTACCACATCCAGTCATGAATGGTGGTAGACAATTAAACAACTCACTGGAGGAAGATTCTCCACCAATATCACCATCCTCAATGATGGAGGAGCCCAGCACATCAGTGCAAATGATAAGGCTGAAGCATTTGCAGCAATCTTCAGAAGAGGTGCCGAGTGTATGATCCATCTTGGCCTCCTCTGGAGGTCCCCAGCATCACGGATGCCAGCCTTCAGCCAACTCGATTTACTCCACGTGATATCAGAAACAGCTGAAGGCACTGGATACTGCAAAGATGATAGTCCCCGACAATATTCTGGCAATAGGACTGAAGACTTGTGCTCTAGCACTTGCTGCACTCCTAGCCAAGCTATTCCAGTACAGCTACAACACAGGCATGTACTTGGCAATGTGAAAAATTGCCCAAGCATGTCCTGTACACAAAAAAGCAGGACAAATCCAATCTGGCCAATTACCACCATCATCAGTCTACTCTCCTTCATCAATAAAGCGATGGAAGGGGTCATCAACAGTGCTATCAAGCAGCACTTGTTCAGCAAAGACCTGCTCACTGATGCCCAGTTTGGGTTCCACCAGGGTCACCCAGTTCCTGACCTCATTACAGCCTTGGTTCAAACATGGACAAATGAGCTAAAACCCAGAGATGAGGTGAGAGTGACTGTCCTTGACATCAAGGCAGCATTTGACCAAGTGCGGCATCAAGGAGCTGTAGCAAACTGAAGTTAATGGGAATCAGAGGGAAAACTCCCTGATGGTTGGTGTCATACCTAGCACACAGGAAAATGGTTGTGGTTGTTGGAGGTCAATCATCTCAGTTCCAGGACATCACTGCAGGAGTTCCTTAGAATAGTGTCCTAGGTCCAACCATCTTCAGCAGCTTCCTTCCATCATAAGGTCAGAAGTGGGGATGTTCCTGATGACTGCACAATGTTCAGCACCATTTGTGACTCCTCAGATGTTGACACAGTCTAGGTCCAAATGCAGCAAGCCCTGGACAATATCTAGGCTTGGGCTACAAGTGGCAAGTAACATTCACGTCATACAATGCCAGGCAATGGCCACCTCTAACAAGAGAGAATCTAACTATCACCAACCCTTGACATTCAATGGCATTACCATCACTGAATCCTCCACTGTCAACATCCTGGGGGTTACCATTGACCTGAAACTGAATCGGATAAGCCATATAAATATGACGCTACAAGAGCAGCTCAGAACCTATGAATCCTGTGGCGAGTAACTCACCTTCTGACTCCCCAAAGCCTGCCCACCATCTACAAGGCGCAAGTCAAGAGCATGATGGAATATTCTCCACTTGCCTAGATGAGTGCAGTTCCAACAATACTCAAGAAGCTTGACACCAGCCAGGACAAAGCAGCCTTCCACAAACATTCACTCCCTCCTCCATTGGCACACAGCGGCAGCAGTGTGTACCATCTACAAGATGCACTGCAGAAACTCACCAAGGGTCCATAGACAGCACCTTCCAAACTCATGACCAATGCTATCTAGAAGGACAAGGGCAGCAGATACATGGGAACATCACCACCTGGAAATTTCCCGCCAAACCACTAACCATCCTGACTTGGAACTATATCACCATTCTTCCACTGTTGCTGGTCAAAATCCTAGAGCTCTCTCACTAACAGCACTGTGGGTGTAACTACACCACATGGACTGGAGCATTTGAAGGCAGCAGCTCATCATGACCTTCTGAAGGGTAATTAGGCATTAGCAATAAATGCTGGCTTAGTCAACGATGCCCACATCCCGTAAATGAATAAGAAAAAAATGCTCTTAGTGCCCACAATCTCGGATGTCGCTGTCTCTGCCTGCTATGATTGTGTGCTGTGCTCACCAGATTGTGAACCTCAGGTGCCTCTAGAACTAGATCCCACTGAGGAGTGTGTCTCTGTGACCCTGGAGCATGTGGGTGAGTGCTGTGACGGTCTTCAATGATGCTCTCCTCTGGTTCCTCATCCAAGGTGTTGTTGAGGCTGGAGCTGAGAGCCTGGCTTGTGGATGGCCTTGGGCACTTTCCAGGGGTGCCTATGAAAGAAAGGAGAGATAATTAGTGCATGGCAGATGACTTTAAAATGGGACAATGCACTCACTGTATGGTTATCTGAGAGATGAGCTAGTGCAGGGTCCTCACTTGGGTGTGTGTCACCCACCTCACCATTAGTGCTGGCACAGTCCATGTCTTCTGCAGCCACCTCAATGGCTCTAATCCCACAGGGAGTGAGGACTTTGATTTCAGCTACTCCACCCCAGGTCTGAGATCTCTCCGTTCGATTGTGTGTGAGCTTGTCCTGCATAAAGACAGATGGAGGGTGTGAGTAGGACGCATGCCAGGGCAGATGATAACAATGCCTGCCATGTGTGGGTGGTCAGTGCAGCTGTGGATAGGATGAAGACGCAATGTGCAGAGGCCAGATGGATATGTGAAAGTATGTATGAAAGAGTCAGTTAGATGTCCTTTGAGCTGGCAGCATGTGAGATGCCAGTAGCTGTGTTTTAGGCTGGTGATTGTGCGAGTTGAGAGCGAAGAGATGGTTGACTTACAGTCTGGTGGCACAGATCAGATCATTCATCTTCTTTCAGCTCTGTGTGGCTGTCCTCTTCTGTGATGCATTGGCACTGACCACTGCTGCCACCCCTGCTACCAAGCTGGAGTGATGAGGTTGATGGACCTTCTCTGGTAGTTATGGGGGTAGAGGACATCACAACGGGCCTCGACTGTGTCCAGCAGGCGTTCCATCCAGGGACGTGTCACTGAATTTGGTCGCAGCTGTCATCTTCCTTGTTGGGGCCAACTCTCTCATCTGAGGCAGTTCTGGGCTGCAGTCACTGATAAAGCTCTGGAGCTGAAGGTCAAATTGCTGGGCATGAATCGTGACTTATTGTTATTGGTCAATGATTCAGCCTATTCACATTATGAAAATATGTTCAACAGTTGCGTAGATAACGTATAGTGAGTATTTTATCTGTGGTCTGTTTTTTGTTTGTTATAAAGTTCTGTAAAGGTGTGGAGCTGAAGGTCAAATTGCTGGGCATGAATCGTGACTTATTGTTATTGTTCAATGATTCAGCCTATTCACATTATGAAAATATGTTCAACAGTTGCGTAGATAACGTATAGTGAGTATTTTATCTGTGGTCTGTTTTTTGTTTGTTATAAAGTTCTGTAAAGGTGTGGAGTGAATTTGAAGTTTGTCTAAAGTCGGAGGACTCTAGAATATGACACGAAAAGGAGAATGATATCCTTGGAGTTCAAGAGCATCTACAAGGGACAATGAACAACCAGGCCTTTCAAACTCAGTGCCAGCAAATGAGTCCCATCTTTTCAATGGAATCACTGGGCGTGTTTAGAAATAGAATATATTGCACAGTCCCTGAACAGCTATCTGGACTATGATGAAGAAAGCTTCTTGTTAAATAGGGGGAAATTGCTCCAAAGCTATACAGCCAGACTGAATGGTGAGGAAGGAGTTAACTGTAGATTCTTAAATACACATTTGCTCTCTGTCTGTGGGCAACATCAGCAAAGCCATATATACTGCCCATTATTAGATGCACAAGTAAAAAGCCTTTGTACAAGTGAGCAGCTTGTTAGGGCACTTTAATCATTAAATCACATTGGGCTAAATTTTATGGGGCCTGCAGGAGTGGGATAGGAGACGTTGATGGGCTGAAGAATCAGGGGAGGGAGTGCTGGGTGTGGTGTACTGTCGCCTTTCCATGGCACTCTGCCAGTGGGCCATCTGCCACAAGGTGCAACCTGCAGATTCCCTGCTGCCTTGTGTTGGGTGGGTCGGGGGAGTTCTCTTATTTGGGAATTCTGTGGCACAAGGAAGGGCCTCCCAGTGGCAATGGTCACTCCTACTGAACTCCCTTCGCCCCTCCCTCCCTCCCCACTTATAGCAACCACCCCTACAACCTCATCAGCATGCCTGACTGGACTCAATTGTAGTACAAAGGGTTAACAGGTAGGCTATGCTAATGTATGACATAGATGATGATGTACTTTTGACACTAACAAGTCATGTGTTAGATTCTCAAGAGAGGTTGGAATCATGCCTAGGAGCTACATGTCTACCCTGTAACCTGTTTAGAAGTAGTACTAATAAACAAATGTTAAGCAGTTACCAGAGTATGTCTACAGCCTGCCTAAGAACCAAGACCCACACCTCAACTCCCAGACAGAAGGACCCAATCTCAGAATATCGTGGCAGCAATGGAGGCATTGTTGTGTAAAACACATCGGTGTTATTGAAGGAACCACAGAGTGAAGAAACTTATGGTAGCATCTTGAAGAATTTTGGCAGTAGGAGGCAGCACACTGGAGAGAGGTAACGATGACCATACCTCATAAGCAGTCCCTGCCCTTGCCTTGCCTGTTTGACTGTCTCGAGGATGCACAGAAAGGCCAGCAGTGGGAGTTGTAGAAATGCCATTTTCTCTGGTACAGAGCAGCATCAGGTCTTCACAATAAAAAGAGCCAAAGCTTCAAGTTAGTTCCTTTCTTTATGCAGTAGGTCCGTAACAGATGATGTTTTCCTAAGGCAGGGTGTGCAGGCATCCATCACAGATTTTGATTCCATTCTTGAAGACTTGGACACCTATTTTATCCTGAAGCAGAATTTAGTAATGAACAAGCATGTTTTAACCAGTGCTCACAGCAACCTGAGGAGACGATTTAATTATTCCTAACCAGCCTATATCACCTAGCTAGTTCTCAGGAGATACAAATGCATCATCCCAGACTGCCACAACTTAATCACTTTCCTACTAGCTAACAGGAGCAATGTGAAAGGGAAATATAATAGTGTTGAATTTGTATTGTTTCTTCGAGTCCACACACTCATTCATTGCACCTGTTTTGCCAGTCAGGTTCCTTTGTGTAACATTGTGCCTCATATGGCCTGAAATAAGTTTTTGTTTAATCTCCTTGTGAACATGGTAGAGTACATTTTCCAGGAGCAGAGACCCCTCACAGTAGCAAATGTAATTCTTGCTTGTGAAAAAAGAGCAGAATAGCTCCCCAGTAGGATGGTTCCCGATCTTTGCCTCGCTCTGCTCAGCTGGGTAGGCTTGTCATCCCTCCTCCACTTATTCCCTACTTATTTGAACAGCAACACATGCACCACACCATGAGATGTGATGAAAGGCAGGTCAGATTACATCATTGAATGATTACCCTATAAACTACATTTAAATTTTCCTTGTTCTATTTGTTTATGAACTGCAGTTGGACAGGTGTTATTGATGTCACATATGGTGGTTTGCAATGAGACAAACATGTCAACATTCAGAAATGTAGTGACCTTGACAACCACTGCTAGTGTCATCCCTCCTCTCTCTCATAAGACAGAATTAGAGCACTTCCACTAGATTGCCTGCTTTCTTTTCGCCAAGCTCCAGACAGCGCATTGCAAGCAATAAGCATGGGGAAATGTTCATGTGGTGATAAGCAGGCATGCTGTAACATTGAAATGAAGATCTTGTATGCTTTTGGTAAGAGATCTCAAAGTCCACCTAAATGTCTCATGTGGAATAGGAAAAGGCCAAACATGATGGATCAATCCTCTACAGAACCTGTTCTGCTCCAGTGCCAACAATGGTGGTGACCTAAAAATGTCTCATCTCCTTGGATATAGCTAAAAGCATAGAATTATCCAGACCATTATCTGACTTTCCAGAGGCTCTAATGAGACTTTAATGTTAAGGCAGTCACCTGTATTATCTTCTTTTCGATAATGAATTAAACCTGGGAGAATATAGCCATAGGAAGCCATTGGTTAACGTTAATTCCTGACCCCATTCTCTACCTACAGACAGAGGCAGAATACCTTTCAGCCTAAGTTACTGCCACATATGTCACTTGTATCTTAGAGCGGGCTTTCTGTCTCAAATGATTGAGTGCCAACTACATTAGTCACCCCAGATTTCCAATACTCTCTGTTTCATATGTTGTGACATTACCTGGAAATGCATATTCATTACACAGCTCGATAAGAAACATAACTAAGTCATATCAGAGTGAAATGGTTAAAATGCTAATGAGGAATTAACAATTTGCAAGCAATGATGTGTAGCGATTTGGACTCTATACTGAGGATATGAAAATTCTTGTCAAGGCATAGCCATATTGGCAAAAAGGACAATCACTAATCTAGAGTGCAATCTAACAAGATTTATTGGTCAATAAAAATTGATACTTAACATTTCATCAGTCGAGGCATAGTAAGATACAAAAGTTCAACACATATAGGTAGGTCTTTCCAGTGGATCCCGGGACTTCTGTGTTCTTCTCTTCATGGTTCCTTCATCTTAGTCTCTTGGATTACAATGTCCTTCGAGATTTTAACTTAGCTAACATAACACTAACATACATACAAATCCCTTTTCAGCTTTAAATCTTCAAATCTAGTTGATCATTTTCCAACCCACAACTTCCCAGTCTACCTCAAAATGCTGAAGATTCCAGCCTACCTCAACTGCTGAACTATATACTACCTGCTGAGTGTTCTCTCTCTTTCTGTTGGAAATACCTTTCTAACAAAGACTGTGGCTTTCCAAAAATGACCAAGACTGTACTTTACTGATACTCCTAAGCTAGACTTTAACTGACTAAATGATTCCTCAGCAGCTAAATTGTTATACGTTTTCTACTCGCTCTCTCTTAAAACTTTAACCCTGGCAATTCTGTCTATACTGGATCCACTGATCTCTAATAAAGGATTCTTACAGCAGTCCTCAGCCCTGTGACGGTTACTTTACTCATTAATTAATCCTAATACTGGGCTCTTACAGCAACACCTCAACCTGTGACAAATACCTGTTGACTAGCAATGCCATTCACAAATGCTAACTTCCTAGCAAGTGCTCTGCTCCTGGCAAGTGTTCTCCTGGTAAGTGCCCTACCGCTAAATGTCTCTCCCAACAATTGCTCTCTGGCAAGTGTCCTGTGACAAATGCTAACCTTTGACAAGTGCAAAGACCTCAGTGAGGCATCCCTATTTTTATATCCTTTTTACAGGTAGCTTTGCAACATTTAGCCCAAGTACGTGCATCTGGATCAACACAACTAATGACTTCTAACCCAACATTTGCAACTTTTGACCAATGGGAAGAGCGCTCCTAGCAACTCCACAATAATCTAACTTTGATTTGTTTCTCCAACTGGAGATCTTTGGATATTCTAGACCCAAAACTATTCTTCTAGCCAATCAGCTTTGTAACCTTGGCATCTCTGCTAATTGCTAAACTAAAACTTGTGGCTTTGATTGGTGGACTGGAACATCTAGTCCTCAGGCCATCTTCCTGGCCAATCAGAACTGTAGCTTTGACTTTTCTTTACTGATAATCTAGACTCACTAGAGCCCAAATATGCGAATGTATCCTAGCAATACATTCAGTTCACTCCCAAAGGTCCTACATGTTCTTTTTTAAAGCTATATCACAGTATTTGGCACTTAAAGAGATGCCAACTTTAAGGGCAGGATTTTCCTGTCAACGAGCAAGGGGGCAGGGCCCGCTTGCCGACACATAAAATGACACGTGGTGATGTCGGGCAGAACTCCCAACGTCACCACGCCCCAAATAAATTTTCAGGTAGGCGGGGTTGCAGCCAAATCAGCTGTGCGCCTGACAAACTGTCAATGGCCAATTGAAGCCATTGACAGAGTCATTTAAGTAATTATAGGATCTTAAGGTTGGCGGGCAGGCCAGGAGCCCAAGCGGGAATTAGAAAAAGCATGAAACCTCATCCACAGGCGTGAAAGTCATGGACATGTCCCAACTCATGTAACAATGTCACATGAGGGGACATGTCAAGGAATTTTTATTTTTCTATTTTTAACATTTTTTTTACTGTAGAGACGATCTCCCTGAGGCAGCATTTAGCCGCGCAAAAGAGCACACTCTCAGGTTTAGGGATTCCCCCCCCATCCACACAGGGAGCGCATAGAGCTTCTGCGCGGTGTCACGTTGGGCGGGTCTTAATTGGCCCACCCATGTAAAATGGCAGCACGCCCCCGATTGTGGGCACCGATCAGAGGGGTGCCGATCCGAGCGCCCGCACTTCAACTTCGTCCCCGATGGAGGGGGCAAGTCCTGCCCTAAGACTTTCTTAACAACATATCTTAAAGCTTACAAATCGTCTCAGTAATACATACAAATTAAGAATTTTCATGACTGAGTTTACATTATAGTACATTCTGATAATTTAAGCATTATTAAATATACAAATGTGCTAATGAGATGAAGTCTAACAGCTGTAAAGGAGACAAGTGTGCCAAACACTACTACCTGATGCTTTCTCTCTCATTAGTGGTACACACTAGACGTTTTGGGCATTTGCTGCCTATGATTAAATTTAATAGGTTGGGTTCAGGCCACACTCTAGAAAACCCTGGCAAGCAACAATGGTGGCTTTTGAGTATTGGGTGGATGCCCAATAGGGGTACATGCATCTAATGGTTGAAGGTGACTCTTGCCCCACCCTATCTCATTGTAACTATAGATGGAGTGCTTTAGCCTTGGTTGCTGCCTACCTATGAATAAGGAAATAGGGACTTACCTTATCTATGGTTTCCTAGCATCACAGGTATTATGACCAGGTCTTCAATTTGTTAAATTCCTGGATGAGATCCCCAGTTTGCTACGACCGGGACGAGGCCCCAATTTTGTTATGATCCCGGGTGAGGAAGAATGAACTGGCTCCCCTCTTTGTTTAACCCCCTTGGTTGGCCACAACAAGGTTAGTTTAAAAATCCTTTCCCTGTGGATACCTTTTCCCGGTCCAAATGTATTTACTTTTTATAAGGAGCCAATTTAACCAGGCTTTCTTGAGTCAAAGAAAGAGTAAGTTTATTCATTACCAAAATGCGAGGAAAAATAATAAAATGATGCAGCACAAGCATACACACAGAGATCAGAAAGGAGAAATTAAGAGTACAAACCACAGTTAAAAAAATACAAATTAGTCCTTGGCTTGTCCCGTGAGGCCTCGATGGCTGTTAAATTGGCTGATTCCGGTAGAGCTGAATTTAGCAGATTTGCAGTCTGTTGGAGACACTTGTTGGCTTGCCCTGTGGGAGGAATTCTGGTTCTCTATGCAGGGTAACTGAAGATGCTATCTTGTTGCTTTTTACTTGTGGTCTCTCCTAGAACACACTTGGCCCCAGCAAAAGAGAGAGAGAGAGAGAGAGAGAAATCGCCTGCTTGTCTTTGCAATGGTCACTGACTGGTGTTTCTTCTTGTTTCTGAATAGGAGAAATAGGCATGTCTTGCTCTGGAGTCCGTTTTTATTTTATATCCGACTATTTTACACATTTAGAGATATAATTCAACAGGAGATGGACTTTTCAATGTCTGCTGAGATGGGCGAATCAGTCTCCTTTGTCTCCGTAAACACAGGAGATTAAAAGTCCAGTCTTTTGCATTTTCCATATCTCTCTTTCAAGTGTCTCTGTTTGAAATAGGCCTTGACATCTCTTCAGGTGGGAAATTCCATGTTCTCTCAGGACTGATCTGTCAGTGTAATCCACATAAGAATTTTCCAGAAAGTGGTCACTTTACATTATTAGTCACTTTTGATCAGTCTTTACCTGTATTTCTTTTAAAAACACAGGTATTCCTTAACGGAGTTCAATGTGCCTTTCTGTAGTCGATAGCTGTCATCCACTGTTGTGACGCTTCCCATGCATCAGGAATGAAATAAGATTCATTCTCATTTCATTACAAGTAGAAAAAAATATATGTAAAACATTAAACACACTCACTCTCATTCATTCTCTTAGCCTTGGTCACTATTGCCTTTTCAGTTCTAACTGGGTCTCTTTAAGTTCTGGATAGGGTCTCTGCAATCACATTTGATTTTCTGGCATTGGAGGTGATTTTTAGGTGACAGGGTTGAAGAAACAAACCCAAATGGAATAACCTGGCATTCTGTGTTTCAAACTTTTCCACAAAGGTTACATTCATTAAGGTTTCGAAATTGCTGTGTTTTTAGCGGTAATTCTTAGTCAGTAACCCTGTGTCACTCCCATACTGTAATGCTCAATTAAGTATTATCAATGGGATTTGGTTGTTTTACCTGAATGTAGCTCAAAAATTGCTAACAATAGCCAAGCTGCTCTGGAGCAGACCATGCTTCACCCTGGCCACTAGCCTCATCTTGTCTTTCACAAAGGCTGTTATTATGCAAACTTGTTTGGCTGTTGGGCTGAACTGCTCTTGTCAGGCTTAACTCTTTGCCTATCTCCGCTATTCATGAAATTACTGGCTCAAACACAGGCACTTTTACAGGTTTAATTTTCAGGAGGTTAGTGGGCTGTGCCCCGACTTTCCCCTTCTGTAGGGATCCTGGTTCCGGTACTTCAGTTTTAGTGAGTTTTTCATCAGCACGGTTCTGGTTGCGGCCTAAAGCTTTTGTAGTTTCATCTGATTGATTAGGGCTTACCCCTGCATGGGGTTCCCTGCTGAGATCCTTGTGATCTCCACAAGTATTACCTGCTTTGGGGTAGGTTACCTTCCCTTTCTCCTGTCCAAATCTGATTCCTAAGGTTTTAAACCGAGTTTGAGCCCAGCTGCAGCTTCCGAACTCAGTTCCGGTGCTTCCCTTTTTGTGGACTCTGCCTTGACAAAGAAACATAGAAACATAGAAAATAGGAGCAGGAGTAAACTGTATGGCCCTTTAAGCCTGCTTTGCCATTCAATGTAATCATGGCTGATTCTTTATCTCAATGCCATACTCCCACTCTCTCTCCATACTCTTTGACACCTTTACAGCCTAAAAATCTATCTATTTCCTTCTTAAATATATTCAGTGACTCTACGCTAGAGAATTCCACAGTTTCACCTTTGAGTGAAGAAGGTTCTCCCTATCTCAGTCTTAAATGGCCTACCCTGTATCCTGAGACTGTGACACCTTGTTCTAGAACCCCCAGCCAAGGAAACATCATCCCTGTATCGAGTCTGTCCAGCTCAGTCAGACTTTTATATGTTTCAATAAGGCCCCTTCTTGTTCTTCTAAATTCCAGTGAAACAGGCTAAGTTGACTCAATCTCTCCTCATATGACAATCCTGCCATCCCAGGAATCAGTCTGCTGAATCTTTGCTGCACTGTCTCTATAGCAAGTATATCCTTTCTCAGGTAAGGAGACCAATCTGCACACAATACTTCAGGTGTGGTTTCACCAAGGCCCTGTACAGCTACAGTAAGACATCCTTGCTCCTGTATTTGAGACCTCCTGCAATTGAGGCCAACATAACATTTGCTTTCTTAACCACTTGCTGCACTTTCACCACATCATCCCAGTGATGTGGGATTACAATTGAGTGGATAAACTGGAGAAGAAGGGTTTTTAAAAATTCATTCACGGGATTTGGGCTTCGCTGGCTGGGCCAGCATTTATTGCCCATCCCTAAATGCTCTTAAGAAGGCGGTGGTGAGTTGCCTTCTTGAACCGCTGCATTCCATGTAGTGTAGGTACACCCACAGTGCTGTTAGGAAGTGAGTTCCAAGATTTTGACCCACTGACAGTGAAGGAATGGCAATATATTTCCAAGTCAGGATGGTGAGTGACTTGGAGGGGAACTCCCAGGTGGTGGTGTTCTCATCTACCTGCTGCCCTTGTCCTTCTAAACGGCAGTGGTCCTGGGTTTGGAAGGTGCTGTCTAAGGGGCATGGTGAATTCCTGCAGTGCATCTTGTAGATGGTATACTCTGCTGCTATTGTGCGTTGTTGGTTGAGGGAGTGATTGTTTGTGGATGTGGTGCCAATCAATCGGGCTGCTTTGATCTGGATGGTGTCAAGCTTCTTCAGTGTCGTTCGAACTACACTCATCCGTGCAAGTGGACCTTATTCCTTCACACTCCTGACTTGTGCCTTGAAGATGGTGGACAGGCTTTGGGGAGGCAGGAGGTTCTTAGAACGGAAGAGGCTAAGAAATTATAATGCTACTTAAAATCATGAAAGGATTAGAAATAGTAAATGAAGAGAAACACTTTCCAAAAGCTCTTTCCCAAAGGTTAATAAACAGAGGGCATTGATTTACGGTGAATGGCAAAAGGACCAGAGGCAACATGAGGAAACATTTTATTATGCAATAAGTATTTAGGATTTGGAATGCACTTCCTGATAGGGTGATGATTACAGGTCCAGTATTAGTCTTCATAAGGGAATTAAATAAATACTTGAAGGAGAAAAAATTGTTGGGTTATGGGGCAAGATCTGGAGAGTGGGAATAACTCTATTGCCCTTTGAAAGATTTCGTGCGTATAGGCTCAATGGGCTGAATGGGTTCTCCTTTCTTGTGTTATCCTATGTTTCTATGAAATTCACTGGCAGGTTTGAAACTAGTTTGCTAATAGAAAGAGGAAGATAATGGTTAGCGTCTGTATCGAAGATAGTGATGAATTTATAGGATCTAAAGAGAACCCAGCCTGATGTGCAGCAATTCACTTGAGTATGTAAAACATCTAAGTGGACAGTACATTCCAAACGTTTGCTGTTTGGATCCTTTCACCATGCTGAAAGTATATTTTTGTTGTATGGTTGATCAGAAATTTTGGATTTGGGACATCAGTTTATGAATTTTATCTGGTGGTTGGATATGTTCAGGTTCATGCACATGTTCATGTGCTCACTACACAACTTCTGCACTTAACATGATTGGGTTCAGAGAGCCTTATGCAGCCGTAGCTGAAGCCAAACACTGTCATCAGGTGGAGTCACTGTTCTGTATATGGGGTATTGGTGAGCTCATGTTGCAGTCAGGAGGATATTGACAATACACTTAACATTTTCTTGTGAGATGTGCTTCTCACCATACCTCTTAGAAAGGATTATTGGCATCTATTGACTGTCTAACGAGGGCTCAAATGTGCCCTTGTTAGTTGTCTATTGAGTAAATGATGACTACTCCAATTAAATATTGGGAAGACTCAAGCCATTGTCTTTGGTTCTCATCACAAACTCCATTCCCTCACTTCTGATTCCATCCCATTCCCTAACAATTGCCTGAGGCTGAACCAGATTGTTAATAACTTTGGTGTCATGCTTAACTCCAATCTGAGCTTTCAACCACATATCCATGCCATCATAAATGCTGTCTATTTCTGGCTTTGTAACACTGGCCATCTCTGCTCTGCCTCAGTTCTTCTGCTGCCGAAATCCTTATCCATGCTTTTGCTACGCCTAGACTTGACCACTCTAATGCTGTCCTGGCCAGCATCCCACATTCTGATCTCCTTAAACTTGAGGTCATCTAAAACTCTGCTGCCATGTCCTAATTCTCAGCAAATACCATTCACCCATCACTCCTGTGTCCACTAACCTACACTGGCTCTTGGTTAAATAACACTTCAGTTTTAAAATGTTTGTCCTTGTTTCCAAATCCCTTTGTGGCCTGCCCCCTCCCTACCTCTGTAATCTCCTCCAGCCTCACAACCCTTTGTATTTCTGGGCTCTTGAGCATCCCTGATTTTAATTGGTCCACAATTGGAGCCTTCAGTTGCTGAGGCCCTAAGCTCTGGAATTCCTTCCCTAAAGCTCGCTGCCTCTCTTACCCGCTTTCCTCCTTTAAAGGCATTTTTTAAAGCCTACCTCTTTGACCAACTTTTGGTCATGTGCCTGAATATTTCCTTATGTGGCTCATTGTCTTATTTTGTTTTATAATGACTCTGTCAAGGACTTTGGGACATTTCATTACATTAAAAGTACTATATAAATAGAAGTTGTTGTTATTCTCCTCCTCTTGGAAAACCGCTTTGTGGTCAAAATTGCTGGAAGATAACACACTTGGCAGTAGAAAGATTAGAACTGAGTTGACATTCTGTGGCAGACTCAGCAATCCGATTCCACTGTATTCCTGAAACTATTATTAATTGATTAGCCGATCTGGTGATTTGGTAATGGAACCAAAAGAGTAGAGGGATCCATCAACTGTCAACCTAGCTCCACTGAAGTTTGCCAGTCAAAAGTTAAAGTGGTCTGGCTTGAACATGTGTGTATGCTGTTAAGTTGTACCTTTTTGACTTGTTAAACTCCAACAGAATCCTGTGCACACCTGAAAGTCCCTCTTCTAGGCTCTTGCCAAACTGTGTCCAAGTAATCTGAACTTTGGCAAATTAATATATTCATTAAGGCCTGAATGTGCAGCATACTGAACAATTAAAAATATGAATATTTAAGTAGCTAGGTCTCCGGAATCAACTATGATCCAGGTATAAATGGTCAACATCTAACACAGATTCTTGTGTTATATAAAGCCTTGTTCGAAAGGTGCTTTAACCACAACAATAAAACTTAGCTTGGTTCACTTGTCAAAAACGGGATGCTGGCATTGCAAGAGGCTGTGAGAGCCTCCAGCAGTGACTGCTCCATGGCCAGCTTTAGCAAGGATATAGTACAATGTGTGCAGTCATCCAACTGTTCTGCAGTCCAGTTTTGGCACCTAGCAACACCCACTCACATGAATAGTCTGGTTCAATCTCAGGCAATTGTTAGGGAATGGGGTGGAATCAGAAGTGAAGGAATGGAGTTTGTGATGAGAACCAAAGACAATGGCTTGAGTCTTCCCAATATTTGTAAGAGTAGTCATTATTTACTCAATAGACAACTAACAAGAGCACATTTGAGCTCAAGTGGCTCAAATGTGCCCTTGTTAGATGGTCAATGGATGCCAATAATCCCTTCTAAGAGGCATGGTGAGTAGAACATCTCACTAGAAAATATTAAGTGTATTGCCAATATCCTCCTGACTGCAAGGCCAAGAGTTATGGCTATAATCACAGTGGATATTATTACTTATTTAAGGATTGTATACTACAGGCTTTGCTTTTCAATTGCTTTTTTCTGGAAGGAAACCAATAGCACTGTTTTAAATACGGATTACTTGGGGTCATCTACGGTCTGCCAGTCTTACATCATGGGGCAGAATTATCCATGCCCGCTGGCGTCGGGAGTGTTCAGTGGCATAAGCGGACAATATGGCGTGATAAGTTTCATGACAGCATGAAGCCAGTTTGCGATTGTCTGCTCAGCCCGCCAATGGTGGGCCATGTTTCCTGCCATCGGACATCGGGAACCTCATTGCAATATATCAGCATATCATTATCAGGCCCCCACTGGAATCATGTCCCTCACTGGATCGTCCGTTCACTTCGGCGGGAAAGCACACCGATGTGTTTTACAACTGTACACAAAGGGCGTTCATTTGGCCGCCTGTACTTTGAGGGGAACTCGGAGGTGAGTGCACAGTAACGTTGTGCAGCACTCTCCAGGGTCGACTGTTGGACTTCAAGCTTGAGGGGCATTAAGGGCAGCCCTGCCATTGAGGTGACTTGTGGGTGGGCAAGGGGAGCCCTGCCATTGAATATAGCGCACAAGCATTCAGGGTGGGGGTTAGGGTAGGCAAGGGAAGTGGCCACGTATTAGGGTAACCTGTCTAAAGTGACCATTCCTTTGCAGTTGAGACAGTTCAGGCGCAGCTACATTGATACGACTGGCCTCTAGCTTATCTGCCAACTCAAACAATGCAGAGGCATCAAAGTGCCACCAAGTGCTCCAAATCTTTTCACACCCCAGCACAGACTGCAAACTCATGAGTATTTTACTGGATTACAGAACAGTTGGACGACTGCATACATACAATCTCCTCACTAAAGCTGTACATGGAGCAATCACTGCTGGAGGTGCTCACAGCTTCTTGCAATTTCATCATCCTGGTTTGGACTAGATTACCCCATGGTTCAAGCTAACACTGCAGCTTTGCAGAGTGGATTAGGAAAATGCCTGCACCTGAGCTGAGAGCACAGCATGCAGTCCAATAGGCAAAGCTGCCACCGATTAGTCAGGTGGAGTGGGGCAGAGGTTGGGGTTTTGGGTAGCCATGCAGCGCACTAATCTCTGGCCATTCAAGTGACATCTAGCACTGTCCGGGAAGGGGCCTTCACACTTAACAAAGAAAGGTCCTTAGTACACCCATGCTAAACACTTGTCTCACTCTCTCTCTTTCATCCTTCAAGAGGAGTACATCAGGATCATGAAGCCTGGTGAGCTACCTGTATGCCTGATGGTCTATAGAGAGCATAGACGATGGAGGAGAGAGCAACGGAGGTCCTGGTTACACAGAGGTAGGATCAGCAACCTCAGGAAGAAGTGATGGCTGGGATTCCTGTACATGCAGCCAAAGAACCACAGCAAATCATCGCTGGTTGGCGCCAGGGTGTCAGCTACTGCAGGATTTGGCGCCACAGGGTCATGGAGGGAATCCACTGCCAGTGGCCGTGAAAGCAACCATGGTGCTCAATTTCTATGCCAGTGGCTCCTTTCAGGGCTCCACAGGTGACCTCTGTGGGATCTCATAAGCCTCCACCCACAAATGCATCCATGAGGTCACAGGTGTCATCTTTGTGAGGGCACACAACTTTGTGCATTTCATCCGGGACCAGGATAGCCAGGGTGCAAGACCGATTCGATTCGCCCAGATCTCGGGTTTCCCACAGGTGCAGGGTGCAATTGACTATACTCATGTGACGCTCAGATCTCTGTCACAACACATGGTGGTCTACAAGGCATTCCTTTCACTGAATGTGCAGCTGGTGTGCGACCACTGGAAACGCATCCTGCAGATGTGCGCACAGTTTCCAGAGAGTGTTCATGACTCCTGCATCCTCATTCAATCACAGATCCCTTAAGCCTTCCAGGATCCATGGAAGTTGCAGGGATGGCTCCTCGGGGACAAGGGCTACCCGCAGAGGACATGGCTGATGACACCTGTGTGGCGGCCTCAGACTGCAGCAGAGCGAAGGTATAAAGAGGCTCATGCTGCAGCTCACAACTTGGGAGAGCAGACTATCAGGATGCTGAAGATGAGGTTCTGGTGTCTGGACTGGCCTGGTGGAGCCCTGAAATACAGTTGACAGAGGGTGTCACGCATCGTTGTCACCTGCTGTGTCCCTTACAACCTGGCGCTGCAATGGGCAGACCAGCTGGCTGAGGAGGAGATGGAGGAGCTATAGGTCTCCTCCAATGAGGAGGGTGCCGATGGGGTTGAGGGTGAGGAGGTCTTCAGTGGTGATGATGACAGGGATGAAGCTCTCGCAATGGCCAGACGAGGGAGGTGCGCTCGGGAGGCCGTCATAGCTGCTAGATTTGTGGAGGACAATGACGATATGCAGTGAGGAGACACCATAGATTCTCACATCATATTTGTGAACATTTGACTCCAGTCTGGCTTATGGCAGGGCGAATACCCTTTATGAGAATGCTACTGTCATGGACATGCAGTGGAGGACCTAATAATTGCTCAATTGCAGGAGGATGATGATGACATGCAGTGAGGATACTCCATATAGCCTCTGAGATTGTCTGACCCTGTCTGGCCAAGGGCAGCTCGCTTGCGCTTTGTGATCAGGGTCATATTATAGAGACACAGCCATAAAACTTTAGAAGTTCTGATGATTTGTCTGCCTTCAGCACTTGAGCCCTTCAGGAGCACAGCGTCTCTGGTCACAGATGCTGATAAGATGAGGCCTGCCCCACCTTAAAGGTGCTGAGGGCGCACAGAGAGTAAGAGAACTCTGTGGCACCTGCCCACTACATTCTGGCAGCAATGACAAGCACTGCCGAGGTGCAGACATCAGTAATGTTCCCAGGGAGTGTGAGGCTGGACCATCAGTGTGGTCTGAAGGCTGCACAGAGCACAGGGAAGAGGCCCTGGACTGAGACACCTGCCTTTATCTTGTGCAGAAAGGTTTCACATCTGAGTGACAAGAACACTGCTCATCAGAACAAGGAGCCACAGGCAGGGAGACATTCTTAGGAGTTTATTGACAACAGTGAACATTATATACATGTTATTAATACCTGTGCCCATCCTGTGCAACTAATTCTCCTTAACTTTCCAAACCCTGCCACTACATCTTGGTGCTCCCCAGACATCCACAGTAGAGGTGGAGACAGCCTTCTGTCTGTGACACCCTGGCTGTGATGACTTTGGCGGGTGTCCTCTGGAGGACCGAGACTTGGAGGGCCGCGGCCTGATTTCGGGATCCTGCTGTGTGGCAGTGGCACCCTCCTCGGCCTATGGAGTTTTGAGCTATGGAATAGGGATGGAGGTGGCGTAGTGGTATTGTCACTGAACTAATAGTCCAGAGACCCAGGATAATTCTCTGGGAACCTGGGTTCGAATCCCCCCCCCACCAGCAGATGGTGGAGGTGGAATTATACGTCTAATGATGACCATAAAACCATTGTCGATTGTTGTTAAAAACCTATCTGGTTCACTAATGCCCTTTAGGAAAGGAAATCTGTCATCCTTACCTGGTCTGGCCTACATGTGACTCCAGACCCACACCAAAGTGGTTGACTCTGAAATGGCCTAGCAAGCTGCTTAGTTGTATCAAACCACTATGAAGAATGAAATCAGATGGACCACCTGGCATCAACCTAGGCACCAGAAAAGAAAATGGTAACCTCAGTCCTGCCAACCCTGCAAAGTCCTCCTTACTAACATCTGGGGGCTAGTGCCAACACTGGGAGAACTGTCTCACAGACTAGGCAAGCAACACCCTGATATAGTCATCCTCACGGAATCATACCTTACAGATAATGTCCCAGACACCTCCATCCCACTGGCAGGACTGACCCAGGAGGCACAGTGTTATCCAATCTGGAGGGAGTTGCACTAGGAGTCCTCAACATCGACTCCGGACCCCATGAAGTCTCATGGTATCAGGCCAAACGTGGAAAGGGAAACCTCCTGCTGATTACCACGGAGCACCATGCTGATGAATCAGTGCTCCTCCATGTTGATCACCACTTGGAGGAAGCACTGAGGGTGGCAAGGGCACAAAATGCACTCTGGGTGGGGGACTTCAATGTCCATCATCAAGAGTGGCTTGGTAGCATCATTACTGACTGAGCTGGCTGAATCCTAAAGGACATAGCTGCTAGACTGGGTCTGCAGCAGGTGGTGAGAGAACCAACAAGAGGGAAAAACATACTTCACCTCATCCTCACCAACCTGCCTGCCACAGATGCTTCTGTCCATGACAGCATCGATAAGAGTGATCACTGCCAACAGCAGCAGCAGGATTGTACTCACACACAAATCTGTAATCTCATGGCCCAGCATATCCACTGCTCTACCATTACTATGAAGCCAGGGGATCAACCCAGGTCAATGAAGAGTGCAGGAGAGCATGCCAGGAGCAGCACCAGGCATACCTAAAAATGAGGTGTCAACCTGGTGAAGCTATAACACAGGACTACTTTTGTGCCAAAAAGCGTAAGCAACAAGTGATAGATAGAGCTAAGTGATGCTACAACCAACAGATCAGACCTAAGCTCTGCAGCCCAACCACACCCAGTCGTGAATAGTGGTGGACAATTAAATAACTCACTGGAGGAGGAGGCTCCACAAATATCTCCATCCTCAATGATGAAGGAGCCCAGCTCATTAGGTAAAAGATACAATTTTCAGCCAGAAGTGCCAAATGGATGATCCACCTCAGCCTCCTCCGGAGGTCCCCAGCATCACAGATGCCAGTTTTCAGCAAATTCTATTCACTCCACATGATATTAAGAAGCAGGCTGAAGGCACTGGATACCGCAAAGGCTATGAGCCCTGACAATATTCCCTCAATAGTACTGAAGACTTGTGCTCCAGAACTTGCTGCACCCTTAGCCAAGCTGACCCAGTACGGCTACAACACTGGCATCTACCCGGCTATGTAGAAAATTGCCCAGGTATGTTCTGAACACAAAAAGCAGGACAAATCCAACCCAGCCAATTACCACCCCATCAGTCTATTCTCGATCATCTGTAGAGTAATGTAAGGGGTCATCAACAGTGCTATCAAGAGGCACTTGCTTAGCAATATAACTCCTATGGCTATAAGAGCAGGTCAGAGGCTAGGAATCGTGTGATGAGTAACTCACCTCCTGACTCGCCAAAGCATGCCCACCATCTATAAGGAACAAGTCAGGAGTGTGATGGAATACTCCCCACTTGCCTGGATGAGTGCAGCTCCCACAACACTCAAGAAGCTTGACACCTTCCAGGATAAAGCAGCCGTCTTGATTGATACCACATCCATAAACATTCACTTGCTCCACCAACAACGCACAGTAGTAGCAGTGTGTACCATCTACAAGGTGCACTGCAGAAATTCACCAAGGCTACTTTGACAGCACCTTCCAAACCCATGACCATTACCATCTAGAAGGACAAGGGCAGCCGATAGATTTGAATATCACCACTTGGAAGTTCCCTTCCAAGTCACTCACTATCCTGACTTGGAAATATATCACCATTCCTTCACTGTCGCTGGGTGAAAATCCTGGAAATCCTTTATTAACAGCGCTATGGGTGTACCTACACCACATGGACTGCAGTGGTTCAAGAAGGCAACTCACCACTACCTTCTCCAAGGCAACTAGGGATGGACAATAAATGCTGGCCCAGCCAGTGAAGCCCACAACTCATGAATGAATAAATAAAAAAGCTGCTGAGGGCACAGGAAGAGGGGATTCAGATGGGCTGGACTTTCTCGGATTCACCTGGGTGGATGGGCCCGGAGTGTCCACCTGCTGATACTCCTCCCAATGGGTAACCGAAGGGCCCAGGCTGGCTTCTTGAGGAGAAGGGTTAGCTGGAGTGAAATCGAGCTGCCGACACCCCTCTTGCTGTTGGAGGCATCAGTGATGGAGTTGAGCCCGTGTTGCAGTGCAGGAGGGACATCCTGGACCAATGTCTCCATGGCGGCCACTATCCTCCTAGTGTTGACCTCTATGCATTAGCATTCCGATGCTATAACCTTAGTCTGAAGTCAGATGGATTCCTCTATCGTGCCTTGCAATCTGAGGAGTGCAATAAACATCCCTTCCTAACATTCCCGAGCATACCTTTACAGCTCCAACAACTGGTGACACGGCCGAGTCCAGAGGCTCGTAATCTGACTTGAATTCAGTAAATTTCTGATTCCAGCAGTCTAAGTGTCGGATGCCAGGGAGGTCCCCTGCTGGCGCCTGCTTTAGATCAGACAGTGTGATGTACTCCTCAGATTGTGGTCCCAAGGCTAGTCTAAAGCTAGGTCCTATCGTGGTGTGTGTCTCTCCACCGGTGGAGGGTGTGGGTGAGTGCTATGATGGGACTTCAAGGAGAGTGCCTCCAGATTCCTCTTCAGAGGTTTCTTCAGGACTTGATTGGAGGCCCTGTGTCATGGACTCCATCAGCTGTTTCTCAGATGTGCTTGTGGAAGCAAGGGGATATAATTAGTGCATGGCATTGGCCTGTGAAAGAAGACACATCATTCACAGCATGTTTGTCTGATGGATGTTGCACTACTGGATCCGTACTTGGTAGAGTACTGCTGACCTCACTGTCAGTACAGGACCGGTCCAGATCATTGTCAGCCAGCTGGATGGCTGTGTTTTCCAAGTTGGTGAGGATCTTGATCTCAGAAATTTCTCCACCGGTCTGCGACCTCTCCCTCTTGTTGTGTGCCAGCTTGTCCTGTATGATTAGAGATGGAAATAGTGTGAGCAGGATGCCTGCCAGGCCAGATGATAAGTATAAAACAAAAACAGAATTACCTGGAAAAACTCAGCAGGTCTGGCAGCGTCGGCGGAGAAGAAAAGAGTTGACGTTTCGAGTCCTCATGACCCTTCAACAGAACTGAGTGAATATTAGGAGAGGGGTGAAAAATAAGCTGGTTTAAGGTGGTGGTGGGGGGTGGGGGGGAGGTGAAGAGAAGTGGGGGGGGTGTGGTGTAGGGACGAGCAAGCAGTGATAGGAGCAGATAATCAAAAGATGTCACAGACAGAACAACAAAGAGGTGTTAAAGGTGGTGATATTATCTAAACGAATGTGCTAATTAAGAATGGATGGCAAGGCACTCAAGGTACAGCTCTAGTGGGGGTGGGATGGAAAGACTAACAGGGCATAAAATACATAGATTTAAAAATAATAGAAATACGTGGAAAAGAAAAATCTATATAAATTATTGGAAAAAAGAAAAGGAAGGGGGAAGAAACGGAAAGGGGTTGGGGATGGAGGAGCAAGTTCAAGATCTAAAGTTGTTGAATTCAATATTCAGTCCAGATGGTTGTAAAGTGCCCAGTCAGAAGATGAGGTGCTGTTCTTCCAGTTTGCGTTGGGCTTCATTTGGAACAATGCAGCAAGCCAAGGACAGACATGTGGGCAAGAGAGCAAGGTGGAGTGTTAAAATGGCAAGCGACAGGGAGGTTTGGGTCTTTGTTGCGGACAGACCAAGGTGTTTTGCAAAGCGGTCGCCCAGTTTACATTTGGTCCCTGTTTGGTCCCTCCTCCACCCCCACCCCCTTTCCGTTTCTTCCCCCTTCCTTTTGTTTTTTCCAATAATTTATATAGATTTTTCTTTTCCCACCTATTTCCATTATTTTTAAATCTATGTCTTTTATGCCCTGTTAGTCTTTCCACCCCACCCCCACTAGAGCTGTACCTTGAGTGCCTTGCCATCCATTCTTAATTAGCACATTCGTTTAGATAATATCACCACCTTCAACATCTCTTTGTTCTTCTGTCTGTGACATCTTTTGATTATCTGCTCCTATCACTGCTTGCTTGTCCCTACACCACACCCCCCCCACTTCTCTCTCCCCCCGCCCCCACCACCTTAAACCAGCTTATATTTCACCCCTCTCCTAATATTCACTCAGTTCTGTTGAAGGGTCATGAGGACTCGAAACGTCAACTCTTTTCTTCTCCGCCGATGCTGCCAGACCTGCTGAGTTTTTTCAGGTAATTCTGTTTTTGTTTTGGATTTCCAGCCTCTGCAGTTTTTTGTTTTTGTCAGATGATAAGTATGCCTGTCCTATATGGGTGGTGAATAGTCCCATGGATGGAATGAGGACAATGATGGTGAGTGTGAAAGGGTGAATGTTGTCACGACCCACTGGGGATAGTGTGCTGTAATATCGAGCCCCACTGTGCCCCCAGACATGTGAAAAGTTTGACCAAACTGCCAGATTGCCCAATTCTACCTGTTTAAATTAGATTAACAGAATACAAGCACTAGGTTTGTAACCTTAATAAGCATATGTAATAAGTAAATAACTATTTATTGAACAAATTGTTTTTTAACTAGTGGCAAAAAAATATGAACTGCTAACTTCTAACACTATAACTTAAACTCTATCCCCTTCTCAAATCCCTACACACACACACACACACACACACACACTCTCACACACAAGACACATAAGACACACACAAACATGGATTTTGAGGTTGGGATAAAACAGTTCAATAGCACTAATCCAGAGTACAGGGTTCAATGGGTTGATTTTGATTGATGTCTTCCAAATTCATTTCAGTTCTTGTTGATAACACGAGGTGGTCTTCCAGCACTTTCAGTATTTAGTTCACTGGTTGAGAACTTGCTTTTCAATATCTCTAAAAGTGGTTTTCTCCTTTTCCTTTTTACAGGGGTTTCGTCAGAGAGAGAGAGAGAAGGTTTAGTGATATGAGGAAAAGAGATTTTAGATGTTTTTCCTTTGCAGGCCAGGAGCTTTTTTTTGCATATTGCTCTTCACACAAAACCTTGGTCACCTGGTCAGGAGCCAGTTAAAATGCTATTGTCAGGCAGCTCCCTTGGTCGAGGATTCCTTTCCGGCACCACCCTGTCTTTCATGGCACACCCTGTCCCAGGACTGCAACATTGCATATTTCTCTCATCCTGTTCCAGTAGACATGTCCTTTAAGCTTCAGCCATTGTAATTCTAATCCACAGTTCAACAGAAAATAAAAAGAAATGTTCCTTACAATGATGATGTCTCTTGACCCAGCAATGAGTGAGATCCCTGTGGATGTGCGATGGGTTTGTGAGCGTATGAGTTGGGAGTGATGAGAAAAGTGACTTTCGCTGGCAGAGCGGAGGAGGTCATTCATCCTCCTGCGGCACTGGGTGGCGGTCCCCTTTTGAAGGGGGTTGGCACTGACCACCGATGCCACCACCTCCCAAGCCAGGTTAGTGAGGTTGCTGCCCATCCTGCGGCCAGAGAGGGGCTAGAGGAAATCCCAGTGGGACTCCATGGCATCCAAAAGGCATTCTAGTGACTTGCCGCTGAACCAGGGGATTGCAGTCTTTTTACCTTTCAGGGCCATGTCTTTTTTGCAGCGGTCCTGGGCTGGAAGCACTGAGATGTGTGCGCATGGCTGGGCTCTAAATATGGCGCTCAGCATGATGAAGCGGCAAGGTGATGGCAGGTGGGAGAATGAGAGCCCGCTCGCTGTGGAAATAACGTGTTTCCCGTGAGTGCATAAATAATGTGGTGGATTTGGGTTGATACGGCGTGAAAACCTGTCATCGTGGCGCCATCATTTTACCCACCGACTTCCGTACTTAGTGCAAATCTGGGATGATTCCGCCGTGTATGTCCATGGATTTCCAATTGTATATACCTGATTCTGAGATGTTGTCAGAGTTAAGATGCTGTGCTGATCTCTCCCCTTTTATTGAGCTTTGAAAGGAGCTAGGTAAATGCAAGGGGTAGGTGTGAGCTTGTTTCAGCATCCAAAAAGAAATGGAAGTTACAATTGAAACCTTAGGATTCATAGGCAACAACAACAACTTATATTTACATCGCACCTTTAAGATAATGAAGCATCTCATGGTACTTCAACTGAACTTTTAGTCATCCAGCTTTTTGTTAGCTGTTATGGGGAAGGGAAGGGCCTGCATTTGCTCATTTCTCAGTGGTATGTTTGAAAATAGGAATGATTGAAATCATGGGATTGATTATGGATGCAGATCTATGTACCAAGAGAGAGACCCTTGAGAAAGAAATACTTGAGACTGTGGCCTTCAACAAAAACTTAATGAGAAACACTTATGTGTCCAGAACTAGGTTAACAACCCAAAATAAATAAGGTTATTTATCTTCCTCAATCTACACAATGTGACCTTCTTTAGCTGTGTTTGTACATTCAGAAACCCATTGAAATAAACTCTACAATTATAATTCTACATTGCTATATATAGCATCAATTGACAGCTTGTTCAGTTTGTTTCTTCCTAAAAGCAATTTCCTGCTACTCACAGACTAAAGACATTATAATTGTACTTTGCATGGATGTACATGGGATCATCTTAATTATAATATCACTAGTAAGTTATTTTAAAGCCCTTACAAAGCTTTAAATCTAAAGAGATTAGAATTCTTACTTTTCTCCTGCCTGACACACACATATTATAGATTGCTGGTGATAAGTATGACTTTAGAAATACAAACTTCTTATTTAGTTTAGGAAATAAAATGTTTCTGATAAACGTACTCGCCTGTCAGGTTAAAAGAAGAATGAAGATAGGCAAAAGGCTTAAAATTATGTATAAATAAACTAAATTTATGAATATCTGAAAGAATAGCATAGTTCAATATTTTAGGAGGACCTTTCATCACACATTCAAGACCTATGCAAACTGAAAAACAACCTTGCCCTGTCTGAGGTTGCATAAAATCCTACCCTGTGTTCTCAGCAGTTTCTGTTTATTTTTTCAACTCCAGTATTACCATTTTTCTCCTTTCATCTCAGCTAACATGATGTAATTAGATATTTCCTTAAAGTGAGTGGGTTTCAATGTACATGGGCTCTCTATGCCTACCTTCTAATGTTTTCAGAGCAAGTAAGGACAACTTCCCTAAGTATGAATATAAAGATTAGTATTTGGGACAGATAGTGAAAACAAAATGAGTTTTTGAAACACCTAAGGAATTTAGTAGGCAAGAGAAAGGGAAAATGATTTAAAAAGTAAATCAAAGTAGATGAAAAGCTATTGAAAAATGTGTATGGTAGTCAGGGAGAGAAATCATGGGCTGTGGTGCTTCTGTTTCTGGGCTCCTTATCCCACCCCGCACCCTCTTAACCCTCCTCCTCACAGCTTTCAGGTGCCCAGAATTAGGAATCGTAGTCACAGTGGGATCAAACTGTTTTACATAGGTTTAGCAAAACTTCTTGGCTTTGATACTTATCCTTCTATTTATAAAGGCCATTGAAAGCTCAGGTTTCAGTATGATATACTTTACAATCACACTTTGTTAGACAATTACACACAGCTTGTTCATTCACAGCCTTATGCCACCAGTATGGTGCTGCCCAAGCCAAAATCCCCTGAAGGCACAGACCGCACTGATTAGCATTCTGTGCACTCCCCTCTCCCAGTCTCTGACAATAGCATAGTGGTTATGTCACTAGACTAAATCCAGATACCTGGGCCAAAAAGGAAAAGAGTACTGATGTCACCAAGGTAGCAGGAGAATTTAAATTCAGTTAATTAACTAAACATGGAATAAAAGGATTGGACTATAAGTCTCACTACAATTGTACAGGGCCTTGGTGAAACTGCACCTGGAGTACTATGTACATTGTTTGTTTCCTTACTGTTGGATCCTGGTCACCAGTTTGTTGGGACTTATGGATCCTAGTTGCATGCTTAGTTTGGGATGGCTGAATTGGTACAATAGACAGAATTGATCAGCAGACACTTTGTAGGTGAAACACATTCTGTGTATTTACAAAGGTACTCAGCAGCTACATGTGTGTGCTTTCAACTCAAACCCTGTCTCCATACTTCTCTTTCCTAACTCAGACTACTGACTACAGAGGTAACCCAAGTTATTCCTCTATTGGCTACAAAAGATCATGTGATCTTCCTTTATAACATTCTTCTTAAAGGTATACTACACATTACATAAAACCATAATTACCACATCCCTCCCCCTTTACTCGGAAACACATTTTACATTTACAAGTGGAATTTTCTCAAAATAGCAAATTATTTATATAGATAAGTAATTTACAATTTCAGCCTTTCTGGGGGTTTCCTTATGCATGTAGAACATCTCAGCTCTACAACTTCAGATGCTTTGTCAGGAACTCCCTTTTCTGGAGTTGCCCGAACATCAGGTTCTTCAGTCGGCACCTGCAAATCTGTTCCCTCAACACTTGCAGATACAATAAACACATCTGACAGATCTGTACTAGGTTGAGCTCTCGCAGCAGGAAACATTGACTCAGTCATGAACAGTGATGGCATCATTTCTTGGGGATTTGTTTCTTCCTTCCTCAAATGATCCACATGTCTCCGTATGACTCGGCCTTCCACCTTCACGTGGTAAGATAGAGGTCCAGTCACTGCACTTATTTCACCCAGTAACCACTTTGGTCCTTCTCCAAAGTTATTCACATATACCATCCCTCCCAGGGTAGACTTCCTATCTTGACTATGTCAGTCGTGTCTAGTTTTCTTACTTCCATGACTCCTTTCCACCTTCCCCCTAAATTCAGCATTATTAAGCTCAATCTCATCCTGAGACAGTGTTTCATCAATAATGCTGCAAGTGTGGTACTCGTTGTGTGAAGGTGGTCCTATAATGAAAAAGAAAGCGTGCTAGCTTGATTGCTTTGGAATCTCCAGTTAATTTCTTCATGTCAGCCTTGAATGTTTGAACTGCTTTTTTTGGCCAGTCCATTTGATGAGAGAGCACTGCTCCCACTCCGTAGGGAGATGCATTACATGTCAACACCAGTTCTTTCCTCTGGTCATAATGTTGTAACAGGTTGGACGAGTGCAACAATTTTTTTTACCTTTATGAAAGCTTCTTTCTGTGGGGTCTTCTAAGGCTAGCATTGATTCTTCTTGAGTCGGTAATACAGGGGTGCCAGTTCTGTAGACAAATTGGGTAAGAAATGTCCATAATAATCGGTCATACCTAAGAATGATTTGAGCTTGGAGGTGTTCTTTGGCCCAGGTGCCTCTCTTATGGCTCTCACTTTTTCCTCAACTGGGTGGAGGGCCTGTGAATCTACCCGTGACCCAAATAGATTACATCCCTCTCTTGGAACGTGCACTTTTCTTTTTTTAAACACACTCCAGCCTGCAAGAAATGTTTTAAGACTTCTTCCACGTTTACCAAATGCAATTTTTCAGTGAATCCCCTCACCAAAACATCATCTAAATAAACTATAATGTGGGGCAGTCCCTGCAGTAAACTTTCCATTATTCTCTGGAATATGGCGCAAGCTGAGGAGACGTCAAAAGGCAAACGGATATATTGGTACAACCCTTTGTGTGTATTAATTGTGACAAAGTCCCGGGAGGCCTTCTCTAACTCTAATTGTTGATAAGTGTGACTCATATCAAGCTTTGTGTAGATGGTTCCACCTCTCAGCTTAGCATACAGGTCTTTGATTTTTGGTATGGGGTAGCTGTCCATCTTAGCCACTTTATTAACTGTCAACTTGTAGTCGCCGCAAATATGAACACTTTGTTTGGGTTTAAGGGTGGGGGCTATTGGTGCTGCCCATTCTGAGAACTGCATAGGTTGTATAACACCTTAGATAAAAACAAAAATACTGCGGATGCTGGAAATCCAAAACAAAAACAGAATTACCTGGAAAAACTCAGCAGGTCTGGCAGCATCGGCGGAGAAGAAAAGAGTTGACGTTTCGAGTCCTCATGACCCTTCAACAGAACTGTTCAACAGTTCTGTTGAAGGGTCATGAGGACTCGAAACGTCAACTCTTTTCTTCTCCGCCGATGCTGCCAGACCTGCTGAGTTTTTCCAGGTAATTCTGTTTTTGTTTTGTATAACACTTTGTTTCTCTAATCCATCCAATTTGGGTGTCAACCTTTTCCTGCAGTGCATAAGGTACTGGTCTTACCTTCATGAATCGGAAGGGGTTGCCTCTGGATCCACATGAATTTTTGCTTGCAGCCCCTAGATCTTCCCAAGTTCATCCTTGAAGACTGAAGCGTATTTTTGTAGTAAGTTTTTAATTTGGCATCTATTTCTTTCAAATTTACTTGATGGTCACCATAAATCAGATATTTGAAGGTGTGTTCACCAATGACTATAGTGGAAGCTCCTGTGTCCACTACCATTCTAATAGGTCTGCCATTTACCTTCACTGTTACATGTATTGGTTCTGTCTTTCCAATCTTCAAATTAAATAACAAATAAATATCTGAATTTGTTGCTTCAGATCTTTCTACATTGTAGATCTCACGGGGTTTTTTCTTTTGTTTGAAAGTCTGCCTGATCCTTTCCTTGCACTGTCTCATTATGTGTCAGTTTCGATGACAATAAAAACATTTGATTTTTTTTAAACTGCCAATCATTAGAAGGCTGCTTGTTTCTACCTCTGTTCCAATTATTCCTTGCTTTTGCTGCTAAATCATTTTTTATTTTTATGCTGATGGTGGCTGTTTCCCGCTTCTTGGCAGAGTCTTGCATTTTCGAACCCTTTTTGGCTGGGGCTTCCTGCCTAATGTGTTGGATGGCACAATTTTCACTCCCTGTATGGCTTTTGAATCCCTTATTGCGCTTTCCATGGCCAGTGTTATCTCTAATGGCTTCTTAAAAGCCAAATTTGTTTCAGACAGTAATCGCTTCTAAATCGTATCGTCATTCACACCGCACGCTAAACGATCTCTGACCATGTCATTTAAAGATGTACCAAACTGGTAATGTTTTGTTAACTGTTTCAAACTTGCCACATAACAAACAACTGTCTACCCAGGGGCTCTGTTTCTTGAGTTAAATTTGAATCGTTGCATCATTACCGAGGGCTTTGGCTGTAATGACCTTTCAAGAGGTCCACCAATTCATCAAAGTGTTTCGAATCTGGGGCACTGGGTGACGTCAAACTTCGAATCAAGCGTTAGATTTTGCTCCCACAAGTGGGTAAGAAGATCACTTGCCTCTTCTCTTATCCAGCAATGTTATTTGCTTGGAAAAATATAATTAGACCAATCGTTCGTGGCTAGATCTAATTCTTCCAAATTGCAGTATTCTGTGAGGGGATTTCTTCAATGATTAGGATGGAAATTCTACTTTCAATTACCATGCAAAGTACAGCCTGATTTCATTTCTCTTGATTTCTTTCGTAACTTGTTTTATTTTCAAAGCCAGTTTATTGTATCTTCGCTTTTTCCTCGCTTTTACCTCATCGTCACTTTGTTGGATCCTGGCCACCAGTTTGTTGGGACTTATAGATCTGGGTTGCATGCTTGTTTTGAGATGGCCGACTTGATACAATAGACAGACTTAATCAGCAGACAGTTCTTAGGTGAATGGAAGGGGTCATTGACAATGCTATCAAGCGGCACTTGCTTAGCAATAATCTGCTCACTGATGCCCAATTTGGGTTCCGCCAGGGCCACTCAGCTACTGACCTTATTGCAGCTTTGGTTCAAACATGGACAAAAGAGCTGAACTCACGAGGTGAGGTGAGAGTGACTGCCCTTGACATCAAGGCAACATTTGACCGAGTGTGGGATCAAGGAGCCCTAGCAAAACTGGAGTCAATGGGAATCAGGGGGAAAACTCTTCATTGGTTGGCGTCATACCTAGCACAAAGGAAGATGGCTGTGGTTGTTGAAGGTCAGTCATTTCAGCTCCAGGCCATCACTGCAGGAGCTCCTCAGGATAGTGCCCTAGGCCCAACCATCTTCAGCTGCTTCATCAATGACCTTCCTTCCATCATAAGGTCAGAAGTGGGGGTGTTTGCTGATGATGCACAATCTTCAGCACCATTCACGACTCCTCATATACTGAAGCAGCCCATGTTCAAATGCAGCCAGAACTAGACAATATCTAGGCTTGGGCTGACAAGTGGCAAGTAACATTCACAAGTGTCAGGCAATGACCATCTCCAACAAGAGAGAATCCAGCCATTGCCCCATGATCTTCAATGGCATTAACATCACTGAATCCCCAACTATCAACATCCTGGGGGTTACCATTGACCAGAAACTGAACTGGACTAGCCATATAAATACTGTAGCTACAAGAGCAGATCAGAGGCTAGGAATTGTATGATGAGTAACTCACCTTCTGAATCCTCAAAGCCTGTCCACCATCTACAAGGCACAAATCAGGAATGTGATGGAATACTCCCCACTTGCCTGGATGAGTGCAGCTCCTACAACACTGAAGAAGCTGGACACCATCCAGGACAAAGCAATCTGCTTGATTGGCATCACAAACATTCACTCCCTCCACCACGACGTGCAGTAGCAGAAGTGTGTACCATCTGCAAGATGCACTGCAGGAATTTACCAAGGCTCCTTAGACAGCACTTTCCAAACCCATGACCACTACCACCTCGAAGGACAAGGGCAGCAGATAAATGGGAACACCACCACCTGGAAGTTCCCCTCCAAGCCACTCACCATCCTGACTTGGAAATATATTGCTGTTTCTTCACTGTCCATGGGTCAAAATCCTGGACCTTCCTTCGTAACAGCACTGTGGATGTACCTACACTACATGGGCTGCAGCGGTTCAAGAAAGGAGCTCACCACCACATTCTCAAGAGCAATTAGGGATGGGCAATAAATGCTGATCAAGCCAGTGAAGCTCACATCCCGTGAATGAATTAAAAAAAACACATTCTGTTTATTTACAAAAGCCTACACTTGCGTGCTTTCAACTCAAACTCTGTCTCCATACTTCTGCCTGCTAACTCAGACTACTGACTCAGAGGTAGCCCACGCTACTCCTCTATTGGTTATATAAGATCATGTGATCTTCCTTTATAACAATCTTCTTAAATGTATATATAAATAAAAACAAAAAACTGCGGATGTTGGAAATCCAAAACAAAAACAAAATTACCTGGAAAAACTCAGCAGGTCTGGCAGCATCGGCAGAGAAGAAAAGAGTTGGTGTTTCGAGTCCTCATGACCCTTCGACAGAACTGTTCTGTCAGTTCTGTCGAAGGGTCATGAGGACTCGAAACATCAACTCTTTTCTTCTCCACCGATGCTGCCAGACCTGCTGAGTTTTTCCAGGTAATTTTGTTTTTGTTTCTTCTTAAATGTATACTGCACATTGCATAAAGCCATAATTATCACGCTTCCCACATTACCAAAGCTTTACTCACCTTGGTGGTGGTGTGCTACAATTCACTCAGGGAGTCTGAGTTGCTGTGGCAACATGTACTTTCAAGTGGTGGGGAAGAGACTGTTGTCCGCCTCCTTGAGGAATGTGCTTTTGCAAAGAAGGTCTGGAGAAATATGCAGTGGTTTTTGTCGCGGTTCACTCCGAGCACCTCTGTAACACAGAACTTGTGCTCCAGGGGCTGTTCCCAGGGATGCACACTGAGAAAAACATCAACTACAGCTGGAGGGTCATCAGCTTGGTGAAAGACACTCTTTGGTTTGCCCGAAACTTGCTCGTCTTCCAGTGCAAAGATTTGTCTACGACCAAGTATTGCAGGTCCAGGATGATGTACTGAGGAACACATTAAAGTTTGGGACAGCCATCACAGAGGCGCAATGGGGAAAGGTTGCTGTCTAAGACTTTTCAGCCATAGTGCAGCAAGGGGCTGGAAACTGTATGGATCCCCTCGGACTGTATGCCTCACAGTTAATGTGTACAGCTAATATTACATGTTTCGTAATTGTACTGAAGCACCTCAGAGTGCAACATGTTCTATGTAGACAATTTGAATATTATTGCACTGTCTGTAATGACTATTTTGAAATATTTGTAACATTTCTTTTTATTATATTGAAGCACCTCATAGTGTAACATGATTGATGTAGAAGATTTGAATATTGTTACACTTTGTGGTGGCCATTTTGAAATGTTTCATAAGTTCTTTTAGATATTTTATGAATAAAGTATATTTTTGCAAAAATATAGTGTGTGGAAGGATTTGCAGGTTAATACTCAACCTGTTTGGTCGCATCATATACACACCTTTCATAGCCATTAAGTCCTGGGGTGGGACTGGAACATGGAGCTTCTGGCTCAGAGACAGTGACACTACCACTACATGACAAGACCTCATACTTGCCTTAGAGACAGTGCAATATAGGTTCACTAGACTGATTCCTGGGATATATTCAGTAGACTAGAGAAGAACAAGAAGGGATCTCATTGAGACGTATAAAATTTTGAAAGGGCTTGACAGGGTAGATGTTGGGAGGATGTTTCTGCAGGCTGGGGAGTTCAGAACTGGGTGGGGGTCACAGTCTCAGAATAAGACGTTGGCAATTTAGGATAAGATATACTTAGAGGATTGTGAATCTTTGGAATTCTCTACCCCAATCTGTGGATGCTCAATTGTTAAGTGAATCCAAGACAGAGATCAATAGATGTTGGATGGTAGCAAAATCAAGCATTAAGGGGATAATCGTCAGCAAAAGCAGTGGCTGTCCCTCGATTCAAGGATGACATCTACTCAGGGTCATGAGATTCTGCCACGGGTCTTCATGTGACTGAACAGGCTGATTCTCGACCCACAGATCTTTGGGCAAATGGGACAGGATGTCCCAAAAGTTGGTGGGATCCAGAGTGCAGGATTTCCTTCCTTCTCTTTCCTTCTGTGCCGCAGCTGTGCTGCATCATAAGACACTGTGACTCAAAGGGTGATGCGGTTTGATGGACAAGTTGTCACCATTTTGAAAGATCGGTAGGAAGCTCCACCCAGTCATTAATGTAAATGCTGTCCCGCTTCAAAGAGAGCTTCAGAATGTCTTTGAAGTGTTTTTTTTTGTCCTCCCCTGAGATGATGGCCATTTGGGAGTTGAGAGAACAGCACCTGGCAGGGGAGATGGCTTTTGGCCATCTGGATACAGTGTCCAGACCAGCACAGTTGATTTTGCAGGAGTTTTGCTTGAATGCTTATGGAACCAGTTTCAAGAAGGATGCCGGCATTTATTTGACAATTCTCACATTGAATCCGGATGGTGCAATGGATGCATTGCTGATGGAATTTCTTTAGAACTCTTATGTGTCACTGACACATAGTCCAGGTCTTACTATGGTACAGGAGTGTGGTGATGGCAACTGCTCTGTAGACAAGGACTTTTGTTGACTTGCAGGGGTCTTCAATGTCAAGCACTCACTAATGTTTCTAAAAGGCTGAGCTGGTGCAGCTGATCCAGTATTGGATTTCCTCATCAATGGTGGCCTTTTGAGAGAGGTGGTTGCCAAGGTAAATATATTTCAGAGTCTCTCCTTCAACTTGTATGGGAGATGGAATATTTGGCTGTGGGTCGATGTGTGAGTTTTGTTTTGGCAATATTCAAAGACAGACCGAGTTTCTTGTATGCAGAATTTATGAGCTCAAGAGTGGCTTGCAAATCTAGTGCAGAATAGGCAACAACAGTGCAGTCATCTGCAAACTGTAGATCAGGTTTGTTTGTGGTGGTAGGTTTAGTTTTGGCACGGAGGCGATTGAGCTAAGAGTTTTCCAACTAGCCAAGTTACCTTCACTACTTTTCAAGCAAGAGCCGCTTTAGCAAAAAACCACAATGTGAGAGCCACATCGACTATTATGGAGGTAATTTTCCTGATTCGCTGCCGCTTATGATAACACAACAGAAGAAAGGACATTAATCGAAAAGTGGAATACATTGTTCTTTCTGGGGGAATACAGGCTTGAAGTGGACTGACTTGGTCTCATCTCAGTGCTGGGTTGAGGGATTTATATCTGCAGAATGTGCTTCTCTCTCCCGATGAGCTGGTGGTGCACTCTGGTACGTTGCATCCTACTGTGTTGGGGGCTGTCCCTTGAACAACTCCAATAGTCAACTGCATCAAAATGCCATTTGGTGCCTCCCTGTGTGGAGGCCACTGTCAGGATTGGCTCACTCCTGAAGGAGCAGGCCTTTTTCCTGGATACAAACAGATCTCCCACACACACACTCACTGTCTTAGCCCCACGTGTGCACACACACACATACATTCACTAACCCACTCTCCTTAATCCCTCATTACCCATACACACTTACTCTTCTCACTCACACACACACACAAACACACACACACACTCACTTGCTCTCTCACTTCCACATACAAGCACTCACTCCCTCAGCCTCACAAGCACACTCACTGTCAGTAATCCCCCCACCCTATACACACACATGTTCTCACTCATTCACTCACTCTCGCATCCCCACACAAACACTCACTCCTACACACACACACAAACACACACAGTCACCCTCTATCTCACTCCCACACATACACTCACTCTCTGAGTACACCCCACACACATACACAAACACTCTCACTCACTCATTGTCTCACTCCCACACACATACACTCACTCACTTTCTCTCTCTCTCTCACTCTCACACACACACTCAGTAGTCAACCTGTTCCACCCCACCCCCCACCCCCACCACCCTATGATCTAGGGTTTTGCTCTGCAGCAGCTCAATCTTGGACCTCACAGCCAGCCTCTCCTTCCCGAGGTCCTGGAACTTGCAGCCAGCCTCTCCTACCCGAGGCCCTGGAACTCGCCGCCAGCTTCTCTGTCCCACGGCCCTGGACCTCGCCGCCAGCTTCTCCGTCCCATGGCCCTGGACCTCGCCACCAGCCTCCCCTTCCCAAGGCCCTGGACCTCGCTGCCAGCCTCCCCTTCCCGAGTCCCTTGACCTCGCAGTCAGCCTCTCCTTCCCTCACTCTGCTCCCCGGGCCCTGGCTGGAGTTGCCGGAGCTCAACAATGAGGAACAGTGAACTAGCCAATATTTAATACTCACACCAGAGGGCATTTGATCTTTGATGAGGTGAATAGCTACTGGTAGGTCGATAGTAAATAGTATGGAGGCCATCACATAAGCTTTATTAAACCAATTCCAGATTTGGAAGGCATCAGTTTCAGATCCCCCATTCAAGACAATTGCAGTCATATCATGAAGTAATTGCAGGATTGTGATGAAGCTTCTTGAAGCACAAACCACAGATTTACTGAATCAAATGCTTTGGTCAGGTCGATGAATACAATGAAGAGTTCCTGATGTTGTTCTTGACGTTCTTCTTGGATTTGTCTGGCAACAAAGATCATGTCAGATGTTCCTCTGAAAGGCCTAAAAGCCACACTGTGTCTCTGGGAGGATTTCCTCAACCACAGGAGTAAGAGATTCAGGAGAATGCATATCAGGATTTTCCCTCCTATGGACAAAAGGTAAATACCTCAATAGTTTCCACAGCATGATTCATTCTACAGATGGTCCTGTTAGCTTCAAAAAAGCTTCACATGTCATGGCGATCAGTATATTGTCGGATCCCTTGGGGTTTCTCTATCTGCCACATGTCCTTTTCTTCCCAAATGGTCTTTGTGTCAGTCTTGAGCTATGGGGAATGCTGCCTTCTTGACCTTGGGTTGTTTTGCCAGGCAATGGAGGCAGTTTATTTTTATTCCAGGAGGTCACATATTTCAACATTGTTTTCATCGAACCAGTCCTAGTGTTAATGATGCCCAAACCCAATGGTCTGGACATAACACTCTAGCACAGCCAGCTGTATTTGATCCCACTGTTCTGAAATTGAGTTGGATGTCTGAAGGTTTTCCAGGTTTGTCATGAGCTGCCTTTGGAATTCCTCCCTTTGGTTGAGCTGCTTTAGGGCTGGGACATTGGTCTTCTTCCTCGTGGGCTTTTGGGTCTTTCAATATCTTGGTGCTAGGCAGATGTTCATCACCGATCAAACAATTTGATGATCTGCCCATCAGGCATTGGTCCCCCCAGTAGATCGAGTGATACAGATATCGCTTAGAGTTTTGACTTGAACAATGACATAATCCAGGAGGTGCCAGTGCTTTGATGTGGGATACCTCCATGTGGTTTTGTATTTGCCTTTCTGGTGGAAGAGGTTGTTTGTTATAATGAGGCCATGATGAACACACCTTGTCAGCAGGAGGATGGCATTTGCATTGGTTTTTCCCACCCCATTTTCCTATTGGTTCCTCTCCAGACATCTGAGTCACAACCAACCTTAGCATTAAAGTCCCCCAGAAGATGATCTTTCCTTCATCAATGTTAGGATAGAAGTTTTCCTTAACATCTTCATCAGAGTCAAGGGCACAGTGTGGCACTGGTGACGGTGGTATATTGATTAGTAAAGCGTCATGAGTCTTTCATTTATACGATTGGGGAGTTCTAACAGTGCATCCAAGATCCTATTCCAGATGGCAGGACCAACTCCATGGGCATGAGGCCCACTGTCAGCCTTTCCTTTCTAGGAGAAGGTTCATTCCCCTGCTTGTTCCTTTAGCTGCCCCTCCCAGGAAGGTTGTTCTCACTGAGGGTGGTGATGTCAATTTGGAATCTTGATAGCTCACGTGATATGATTGCAGTTTATCTGTCCAGACGGTCACTCTTGAGATTATCCGTAAGTGTTCTAACATTCCAAGTTGTAAAATTTAAAGTTTTCTTCCTTTGATCGCAAAGGTGGTGATCCCAAAGGGTATGAATCCCTAGCCAGGAGGAAGTGGGGCAGCCTATTGTTAGGGCACCTTTTCTAGCCCCTTCCCTATTTGGGCTGGGCAGAGGGAATCCTGACGAGGACTACTCAGTCACAGCTGCTGCTGCCTAAAAGCCAGCTCTGTCCCAAAACAAGTGTCCAAAAACTTTGCATGTTGTGCAGATCTGGTGCAGAATCTAGTAGAAGAATCTAATGCAGATTCTTGACTAGGGACTGCCAGGTTCACAGCCCTGTCCCCATTTAACATGGGAGACGTTGGGCATCGTCATTGTCCACATGATTTTGACAGATTGGTTGTCAGGATTCGCTGACGTGTTGAACCATGATGACCTGGACTACCTTGCCACAAATGCCTTTCACCTTCACAGTCAATGAGGCGCACAATCTTCCTTTCCCTGTTCTGAGGACCTTTTGCATCACACTTTGTCTAATACCTCCCCCCAACCTTGCTCCAAGAAGCTCCCAATGACATTGCTAAAGGGATTGTTGGAGTGCATAAGCCACTCTGCCAGGTCAAGGTGGCAATCCGTGGAGGGTATGGGGATAGTACACAAAGGTGGAATTAAGGACTTTAGAAACATTGGCCATAGTGTTCATATTGGCAACAACGAAGCAATTTAGAAAGTCCCACTTCCCTGCTCTTTCCTCGTAGTCCTGCAAATAGTTCTCTCTCCAGGTGCTTATCCAATTCCCTTTTGAAAGTTACAATTGCATCTGCTTCCACCACACTCTCAAGAAGTGCTTTCCAGATCTTAACCACTCTCTGCATAAAAAAAAAATCCTCATGTTGTCATTGGTTCTTTTGTCAACCACACTCTAAAGCTGTGTCCTCTGGTTCCTGACCCTTCTGCCAAGAGGAACAGTCCCTCTCTACTGAATCTGTCTTGACCCCTCATGATTTTGAACACCTCTATTAAACCCCCTTCACTTCTTCAAGGACAATGACCTCAGCACCTCCAACCTATTCATGCAAGCATAGGCCCTCGTCCCTGGAACTATTCTTTTAAAGCCTACACATCCTTCATAAAGTGCAACGCCCAGAATTGGACACTACTCCAGTTGAAGGCGAAGCAGTGTTGTATATAAGTTTCCAAAACTTCCTTGCTTTTGTGTCCACTCTTCTATTTATAAAGCCCAGATCCCATATGACATCTTAAACACCCTGGACCTCTGGCCTTAGCTGTCCTGCCTTTTCTGCTCATGGCAATGGACTTCGACTGCACTCAAGCTATGTCCTCTTTAAAGGAAGCCCATTGTTCTATTTCAATTTAGCCTGCCAATCTTTGATTCCAATTTACCTAGGACAGATCAGTTCTCACCCCATTGAATTTGGCCCTCTTCCAACTAACTATCTTTTCTCTAGATTGCTCTTTGTCCTTTTCCATAACCAACCTTCATCTCATGACTTCATCTCACTGTTAATTAAATATTACCCAACTGACACTAGAAGTATTTAACCCACCTCGTTCCTCAGAACCAGGTCCAGCAGTGCCTCCCTCTTTGTTGAGCCTGAAACATAGTGATCAAGAAAATTCTCCTGAACACCGCTCAGAAACTCTTTCCTTCTCTGCCTGTATACTATTACTATCAGTCTGTAATAGCATAATTAAAGTCCCCCAATTGATACTTCTCAATATTTCTTGCACATTTCTGTAATTTATCTGGAAACATGGTCCTTGAAATCTTAGCCCATAGAATAAACCCAGTGGTGTAATGGTACCTTTATAGTTTCTTAATTCTAATCAAATAGATTCTGTCCTTGACTTTTCCAGACCATCTTTTCTCTCTAGCACTGGGATATTCTCCTTAATCACTGCTGCCACTCTTTTCTTTCCTGAACACTGTAGGCTGAATTTCCCCTTTGGAGACGGCAAGTTTGAAGTCTGTTTTTGTGTCAGAAAGCCGCTTATGATGCGAAACTAACTGAGTTTTGGATTTTCCTGCGGGTGAGCTCTTAATTAGTATGAAAAATTCTCTGTCCAATTAAAGCTAGGAGGGGAAGGAACGCAGGTGGGTTTCAGACACTCAAGGCAGCCATCACTGAGGATGCTGATGGTCCTGAGGGGGAGAGTTTGTACCAAAATCTGCTACTGCACCTCAGGGAGGCAAGATGTCACAGGGGAGCAAGACGGCTGGTACTCATGAGGGATAGGATGGAGGCCCTCTTCCTGGACGGTGGCAGGAGGAGGCCACCTCATCTTGCTGCAGGCATACCTCTCTGATCAGTGTCAACTCAGCCTCTAATCCCTCCTGCTCTCTCACCTCCTCTCTCAATGAGTTCTTTCCTTCCAGGGCTTCACCATTCTCAAGGTTCACACTTTTCAGGAGGACCATGTTGTGCAGTGTGCAGTGTGCAGTAGACCACCGCACTGTCCAACACCCTTGCAAGAGGGTGTTGCAGGGCACAACCAGACTGATCGAAGCACAGTACCCAGTGCCCTTTGAGCCTTCAATTCCCCATCAGTTGTAAATTGGGTGTGTTGTCCAGCATCAGTAAAGAGGGCATCTGTCACCTGGGTGATGTACTGGTGTGTAGCTGCCTGTGAGATGCTGCAGAGGTCGCAACTGATGTCTGTCACTATCTGTGTAGAGAATCGCGGTCTCCTTCGTCATTTCCAGGAACCTTCACCTCTGCCTGTAGATCCTGTGCTAGGAATAGTATCTCCTTCCCCTTTGTGCCCCTTGCCCCTCTCTTCTGGCCTCCTGATGCTCAGCACCCTGCCCTTCCTGTGCAGGCTACTGCTCCTCACCTCCAATGGCCTTGACATCTGAGGGTGCAGCACCCATTTCCAGCTGATGGCTTTCAGCAAGATGGAGCCCAAAGAGCTATGCCCAGTGCTCCGATGTCCAGGTGATGCCAGGAGGATGACAACCCCTTGAACTGGTAAAGTTTTTAACGCTGGCTCCTCCGCAACCTGTGATGGGCAGCGGCAACTTTCACTACAAAGTGTTAGGCCCTTTAAACTTTGAAAAGCATTTTCACTTACCTTGTAAAATTTCTTTCATCTCCATGACTTGCTCCAGACATGGTCATCATCTCTATGCGACTGGTCTGACACCGGTTGCTGGTCCCCTCTGGGAATATTGGAAAATGTTGTGAACCAGACTTGTAATAAGCCCTCAATGATCTTAATTGCCATGATAATAGGTGTGGGCCAGTTCCAAGCCCAGGCTCTCCCCTGTCCTTGGAACGATCGGGGAGGCTGGAAATGGAGACAGGACTTTCGGCTGCATGACATCCAGGCCATTTTTCTTTACCTGCCTGTCTCCATTATGGCCTGATCAGGGCTGGGTTTTCTTGTGTACCTAGGAATATTTAATACACAGTTTCTGCCCTTTTCTGAGCTTGGTCTCCATTCGTGCCATGACATCACATTCTCATTGGGCTACCCACACCTGCAGCTCTTTTACCATATTTACCATGCTCCATAAGAACATAGGAGCAGGAGCAGGCCATTCAGCCCCTCAAGCCTGCTCTGCCATTTAACTAGATCATGTCTGACCTTCTCCCTCAATGCCATCTTCCTGCTTGATCCCCATATTCTTTGACGTAATTGGTATCTAGAAATCTATTGACTTCTGCTTTGAACATACTCAATGACCGAGCTTCTACAGCCCTCTGGGGTAGAGAATTCCAAAGATTCACCATCATCTGACTGAAGAAATTCCTCCTCATCTTGGTCCTAAATTACCTAACTTTTATTTTAGACTGCATTCCCTGGCTCTAGACACCCCCAACATGCACTGAAAACCTAATTTAGACTGTAATAGATTCCCTCTTCCTCTGATCCCACCTAATACCTTAGTATTTCTTACTCTAATGTTATCTGACTCTCCCAGTCCTTTTGCAACTTGTTTCTCTTTTTAACGCTACATCCTGGTTCCCAATCCCCTGCCAAGTTAGTTTAAACCCTTCCCAGTAGCATTGGTGAAGCACCCATGGGTACATTGGTCTTGGTTCTGTGAGGTGCAACATGTCCGGTCTGTACAGGCCCACGTCCCTCAGAATCAGTCCCAATCTCCAAGGAATCCAAAACCATTCCTCCTGCACAATCTCTCCAGCCACTATACTTGCAATAGCACGGCACCAGGAATAATCAAAGATGGTTACCTTTGAGGTCCTGCATGCTGGTCTCCTTTCTAGTTCACTAAAATCTGCAAACAGGCCCTCATCGCTCGTTCTACCTAGGTCGTTGGTACTGATATGATCCATGACCTCTGATTGCTCACCCTCCTTTCTCAGAGTACTCTGCAGTCACTCAGTGACATCCTTGACCCTGGCACCAGGGAGGCTAGAAAAGTTGGTCTATTGCCAACTTTGGCTTCCCCCATCTCCTCCTTACTTCTGACCACCTGCCAATTGCCCCACCCCACAAAAGCCTACTTGACTGCTGACTGGGTGGCTTCCAGGCAACTCAATATGGCACCAGCTGGAAATTGGTGAGCTGCCTCCGGGACTTCAATCTGCCATTAAACTATCCTCTTGCTGCACCTTCTTCGGTGTCCTGATGGTCAAAAGTTCCTATAATGAGTCCAACCACAAGCAAACTGACCACCTGACCCTGTAGAACCAGCCTAGGGTTAAGGTGAAATTACCCCCAATGTTGTGTCAGCCAATGCACATTTTAATTAATCTTTTCAGTTGGATCCACTGCAAAAGGATGAAATCAGAGCACTAAATTGCACCATATTACCTGTTTTTTTTTCAATCAATTGTTTTAATGATGGTGATAACTGCAGAAGAACTTGCAGAAGTACAGTTAAGTGCAGCTATTGAAAACCTTGAACTGATGACCCTTACAGAACTGTGATGAACCCAAAGAATGAATCTGAGTTCCTCATATCTCACAATATATGTGGTATTTAGAAAGGGTATTGTACGTAGTGGGGGGTGGTGTGACCAGTTTTCTTAGGAATTGAATAAAAGTTGTGCAGCAAAGTGATATTGCAAGTGAAAGTATTAAGGATTCATTAGATTTCATCCAACTGTTTATGTTTTGACCATGAGGTTAAGAAGTCAGTTTTAACTTAGCCAAATATGTCACTAATAGCCTCAAAAGGGGCTTGGCAGACTGACTGTCTCATTAATGCCAAATCTCTGGCTATTGGCATTTTTATGCGGATCTTAAGCAGGATGGCCAATTCACCTGCCTGTTTTTGTCATGAGTGGTAGGACTTTTTAATATGCAAATAGGGATCGTGTGGCATACTGCCATTTTGGGAGACATCTGGGCAGAATGTGTGATGTGTCAGATGTATTGCTGATACAGCTGATGTGGATCAGGAAAGGTAAGTTATAAATTAATCATTTTATAGGGTCAGGAGGAGCAGAAGGAGGTGCGTAAAGTAGGCTGCAGTGGTTGGAGGAGAATGCTGGTAATTGGGGGAGCAAAGATTTGAGAGTGCTGGGGTAACAGGTAACAGGCAACAGGCAATGCTGAGTATAATGATATATATTATTTAAATGGTTACCTTGGTTATCCTGGTGAGATCACTGAACTTTTTACTGCATTGCAGCTATGTTCAGGGTGTAATGCTCCTAGTACTGATCCATTCTGTCACCTCTGTTCAGTTGTAATTTTCCTGGAGATTCTCCTGGTGGATAAAAGATGCCCCTCTTCCTGCCAATCTTGACCACCAAAGCCTCCAACATATCATCAATAAACTGGGGGATGCTTGTAACTTCTGTTGTGTCTGCCATTGTCCACGATCCTCAATGACATTTGCCTGTGTAGTGTAAAGCGTTAATGCTAAATATGTAAATAGTAGTCTACAGTATCAGTGATGTAAGTTCACATGACAACAGAGTATGCTGAAAGACAGTCCTATGTAAAGCCTCTTGCTAAGCTTATACTGTATGTAGTTAGGAGCATGTTCACTAAAAGGTAAAGTTTACCAACAGCCTAGCCTCCAGCAGTCTCTATCAATGCTGACCAAGGAAAAGCTCATCTAAGACCCACAACGATGATAACAGAGCCTGCAACCAAAGTGCAATTCCCCTTGAAGAGTTATAAGCTACATTTAACTGTTGTCAACAACATGCAAAATCGATACCCTGATTAGGTAAACTGTTCAAAATTAAAGAAAGGCTGATTTTGGGGCCTTTTTGTGGCCATGCAATTGGGTGTCCCACGCTCTTTCTGTGCATGAAAATGTGTTAAAAGCCATTTACATCATCTAATTTCTCTCTCTCTCTCTCGTACATTTTTGTTTTCTCTCTTCCCTTCTCTTATTTTTTGTTTCTATCCCATTGTTCTATTTGTCTTGTTGCGACCATGTGAGAAGTAGTTAACTGGCTCCCCTCAATTCAACTCAACTCCCTTGGTGGTCACAACAAAGGTTGTTTTTTCCGAGGGTGCTTTTTTCAAATCAGAATATATTTAACCATTTAAACTGTGAGCGATAAGGAGCCAACCAAACAAAGTTTTCTTGAGTCGAAGAAAGAACAATTTTATTAACCATTAAGCCCAAGAAAAATTGTATAAGCACAACATCAAGCATTTGGCCCTCATGCAGTCATTCAGGCACATACACACATCCACATCTCAGAAATAAGGGTAGTTAGAGTCCAATAAAAAAGCTAAAAGAATATATGGTTAAATGTTCTTTGATTGTTCTTGAGGGGTAGATTTTAAATGTTGGGGCTGATGGTTTCTTGGATATGGTCAGATGTAGAAGATGTTGCAATTATTATGAGATCTCAGTTTGCTGGTACGTTTCTGGTGGGGTCAGCTTCTCGAACCAATGACACTCTGATTCTAAAAGATAAAGGGTAGAATCGTCCCAGATTTGCACTAAGTGCACTAGCAGGCGGGTAAAACGATGTTTTCCCTGCCATCTGCGATGGTGGGTTTTCACGCTGTATCGTCCCAAACCCATCATATTATCTATACATTCCCAGGAAACATGCCATTTCCATGTCAGGCGGGCTCTCATTCAGCCGCCACGCCATCGCCTCACCACTTCACAACGCCAGGCACCATATTTAAAGTCCAGCCGTGAGCACACATCTCAGTGCTTCCAGCCCACGGCTGCTGCAGGGAAGGTGCCCACGAAAGGAAAAAAGACTACAGCCCCCAGATTCAGCGATGTGTCACTGGAATGTCTTTTGGGTGCCATGGAGTCCTGCCAGGATGTCCTCCGCCCTGGCTGTGGTTGCAAGATGGGTAGCGGTGTGGCCAACCAGGCATGGGAGGCTGTGGCAGCGGTGGTCAGCACTGACGCCCTTCAAAAGAGGACAGCCGCCCAGTGCTGCAAGAGGGTGCGTTCCTCTGGGGTAAGTCACTTGTCTCATCATTCTCAACTCACACACTCATAAACTGATCACACAACCACAGGGCCCTCACTCACTGCCGGTTCAAGGGACACCACCATTCATTCTCTCACACTCACTGTCATCCCATCCGTGGGACTACTCACCACCCACACAAGCCAGGCATACTTATTATCTGGCCTAGCAGCATCCTCCTTACACTTTCTCCATCTCTTTTCATGCAGAAGAAGCTGGCACACAACAAGAAGGAGAGGTTGCAGACTGGTGGAGGAACGGAGAAATCAAGGTCCTCATGGACTTTGAAAACAGAGCCATCTAGCTGGCCGGTGATGATCTGGACCATTCCTATGCTGATGGTGAGGTTGGCAGTGGTCTAGGAAGTGAGGGTCCAGCAGTGCAACATCCATCAGGCAACCATGCTGTGAGTGATGTGTCCTTTTTCACAGGCCACTGCCATGCATTAATTATTTCCCCTTGCTTTCGCAGGCACATCTGCCAAACAGCCAATGGACTCCATGACCTAGGCCCTCCAATCAAGCCCTGAAGAAACCTTTGAAGAGGAATCTGGATGCAACTTCCCTGAAGTCCACTTACAGCGCTCACCCACAACCTCCACCAGCACAGAGACACACACTTCGGTGGGACCGAGCTTTAGAGTAGCCTTGGGATCACAATCGCACTGCCTGATCCACAGTAGGCAGTGGCAGGGACTTCCCTGGTGTCTGGCGTTCGGAGAACTGCTGGAGGCCAGAAATTTGCTGAGTCCGAGTTAGATGATGAGCCTCTGGATGCGGTCATGTCAAAGTTGCTGGAGCTACAAAGGCAAGCTCGGGAATATCAAGAAGGGATGTTCGCTGCACTCCTCACCTCGAGCTGTTTTAATTTAAACTCCCTTTCCTTTCTCCCATTCCTGCCTCTCTCTCTTTTTCCCTTTCCTCAAACTCCAGTTCCATTTTCCTCTGCTCCAACTTTAATTTCTCTGCTGCTAACTTATCTGCTTCAGTGACCTCAGTTTCCACCTCTAGATGTTTTGCTGCCCATTTTAAAAGTTCTGTTTTTCTAGTTTTTGGGTGGAATTCTGCCTCTAAGTACCTAGCTACACCTTTTAATTCTTCCACGGAGAGTGCCCTTAACTTCTCTCCAGTTATCACATCCTGTTCCATGAAAGCACAGACAGAATTTGGAATATTTTTGGCACTTCAGTATTTCAGATCCAAGAAAACGTTTTGCAGTTTTTAACAGTTTCATGTGGCCTTGTCTATGGATGACACAAGCGGTACTATTGGAAATCATGCCTTCAATAGATTTGGAGATGCCTGGTCACCAAACTGAATTGCAAACTCCAGCCCTGCACTTAGTGATACTCAGGTGGCCAGCGTTGTGGAACGTCTAGCCTGAGGATCCTGGGAATGACAATTTAGTCATCATAGGCTAACAAATCATTCGTAAGACTAAGGTGATGACGCTGTTCAAAATATTACTTCAGAATACAATTGCTAGGAACATACAAAGGCCATTCAGTGACACAGTGCTCCCGTATCTGTGCACACTTGGCATCTGCTTTCTGGGTTGCTCAATTTTCTGTCTGGGTTTGAGTTTCTGTGTGGTCACTGGGAGGGAGTTGGTAGACAAGGGCCTGAATTTTACGTTCCAAGGTTGGGAGTGTGCCTAACTTGAACATATGTGAAATTTCACAAGATGACGTCGGGCATGTGACCCGATGTCATCGCGCACGCGGGCACAAGGGAGGCACCCCACAACAATTAAAGGGCCAATTGAGTCCTTTAAAAGGCCAATTGTACTCTATCTTGCAATGCCCATGCAATTTCGCACAGGCAAAATGGGTAGGTGGACAGCCCGCTTTTAATGAATAGTCATCCAAGGGCAGGCTAAAAAGGATCTGGAATATTGCCATTGTGAGTGGTGAGGAGTTTAGGAGATAGTTTCCTGCTGGTTGCTTTGTGAAACTTGACAGCTTTATCTCTGTTTTGTGCTTCATTCTTTGCATTGCTAGCCTTCATTTCAGGACTCATTGGTGTCTTCAAGGCCCCTGGAGGATTTATACCGTGTGGACCCTTCCATAACCAGATGACTTTCTGTTTCCCTGGTAATGTGTGCTCCACTGGTGGCATCCTCTGGGGAGGAAGAGAGAGGCAGAAGAGAGAGGAGGCCGGGTGTCCATAGGCAGTGTCCAAGGGAGCATCCTGTGGGAGGAGAGGCGGAGGCACAGGGGGTGCAGGGCCAGCAGGGAGTCCAAGCAGAAGGGGCCACAGAAGATGCCACTATCTTGCTGCCACAGTGTACAGACAGCGATGCAACTATTTCAGCATGTCAGAGGTGCGGTGCCGAAGGAGGCTCCACCTTTCCAGGGAGACTGTGAACTCCATATCTCAGAAGTTTGAGCCAGGGATCATGTCCAAATGTATAGGTGGCCATACCATGCCAGTGGCTCTAAAGGTCACAGTGGCCCTCAACTTCTATGCCTCTGGCTTTCTCCAGGGGTCAGTGTGGAGTCTCCCAATCAGCAGTCCACAGTTGTGTGAAGCTGGTGACTCTGTTCAAGCGGGTGATGACATTTATTTTTTTCCGGATGGACGAGGCCAGCCAGACAGAGCGAGTCAAAGGCTTTGCTGCAACGCTGGGTGACCCTGCGTCCAGGGTACCATCAACTGCACACATGTGGCCATCAAGGCACCAGCAGGTGAGCCGAGTGCCTTTGCCAACAGGAAAGCTTCCACTCCATGAACATCCAGGTAGTTTGTGACCACAAGACACAGATTCTGCAGGTCTGTGCAAGGTAACCTGGCATTTCCCAGGATGCATGCATCCTCCGACACTCACAGGTGCTGAGGCTGTTCATGGCTCCAGCTTGAATAGGTGGATGGCTGCTGGGTGACAAGGCCTATCCATTCAAAAGGCAGCTAATGTCACCTCTCAGGCATCCAAGAACAGAACCAGAGCAGAAGTATAAAAGGAGTCACGCCTCCACAAAGGTGGTGATAGAGAGGAACATAGGTCTTCTAAAGATGAGATTCAGGTGCTTGGACTGCTCAGGGGGAGCACTACAACACCCTCCAGAGCATGTGTCTCTAATAGATGTTGCAAGCTGTACTCTCCACAATCTGGCTCTGGCAAGGATGTCCCAGAGGCCACAGAGGATGACTCCGGTGGTGGGTCAGAAGAGGAGCCCAGGGAAGAACACGGTGAAGATGTGCAGGCAGACCTCTGGAACCTTCATGGAGGCAGGGACACCAGGGAGGCCTTGATTCAATGCTCCTTCAGCTCAGCTGTCAAGGCACTGCTTCCACCTCATGCCGGGCACCACCTCCTTACTGGATGTTTGAAATGACCCATTGCATTGAACCCAAAGTCCACTCAGTGCTTGTGCAATAAAGTTTAGAGCCCCTCACGTTCAGCATGACATACCTGTGTGCCCTGCACCTATAAAACAGATGAAGCATACTCAGGCCACTGAGACAAAAGCAAAATTTACATAATGTTGGCACTCATGGAGCATGAACATAACTATATAAGGTTTTAATGGTCACACCAGTAAAAAAATTAACAAAACATGGCAGAACAGAAGCTCACTCGTGAGAAGTCCCCCTTGTGCTCACAGTGCCTGAAATTTACGTTTATGGGTGCTGCATCTTCGTGACTACCACCACCCCCCCACCACCCCCCCCCCTACCCCCCACCACTCCCCCCCCCACTGGCAGTGGCATTGGAGACAGCCTGCTGACTCTGCTGTCCTGTTAGCCTTGATGACCTTGGCAGCCTTCCTCTTGCCAGTGGAGCCAGTGCAGGCCCCACCGGGGAGAGAATGGCCAGTGCCATGGCTGGGATCTCCTCAACCATCGCAGCCTCATCAGATGACACGGTCACTGGCAGAGGAGCGGAGGAGCTGCTGCCATCATTCAGAGTGCCCTGCGAGGAGCCCCCAGAGATGAGAAGCAGCTCGTGCACCAATGTGAAGTCAGTCTGGACTTCCCTGCTCGCCATTTATGGATGGGCATTTAGCTGGGATACCTAGGTGCCTGATCTATCTCTGGCAGAGGCCTTCTGAGTTCAGTGCCTATGTGAAGGCTTGCATATCTGAGTGCAGCCCCAGGAACACCTGATTCTGTTCCTGGAGCTGCCTCTCCATGAGAGTCTCCACTCTCTCAATGGAGGAGGCAGTGCGCTTGGTGCTGAGGATCAACGCAGTGCTCATGCTCCACATGGACTCTTCCATGACATAGATCATGGCATGCAAACCCTCAGGAGTCTCCGCCAGACCCTCCCACACATCACGCTGGACATCTAGCATCTGCCGCTTAATGGACGACTCCAGAGGCTCACCATCTGCCTCAGATTCAGCATGGTACTGGTCTCCAGCAGTCCTCTGACTTCTGGCTACCTGGGCACACTCTGCCTCTGCCTATTCCTCATGCAAGTGTGCCGTGCCTCACCACGGTACACTAACTTTATAGCCAACCATCTAATGCCCACAAAGGTGCAGAAAGATGGTGTAATACAGGTGCATTTGACAGCCACTGGTCCTCTGCTGTCAATGGTGGCTCATCAGGGTCCTGCACACACTGGCTGGATGGCGATTCTATGGGGGAAAAGTGACTTGTCATTACTATTAGTTTTAGTTGATGGGCAATATGATTGGCGCAGGCTTGGAGGGCTGAAGGGCCTGTTCCTGTGCTGTACTTTTCTTTGTTCTTTGTTCTTTATTAGTCATCACGCTGTTACTGTGCGTGTTAGGCAGGCTGGTGAGACAATGGAGATCTGCACTGTGGTGCCATCATCTTTCAATGAACAATGGGGACTCCAGATTTCAGGTTTCTATTACTGATGAGGCAACACAACAATGTTTACACATTCCAGCACTTTTGCATCTGTGGATGCATTGGTGGTAATCTTCCAAGGGGTGGGGGAGGTGTGCCCAGCCTGGCCTGCCTAGCAGGTTCAGATGCCATTGCATTTCAACAGAAATGTTTCATCAAACAACTCCAAAGCTACAAAGTGCCCCCTGGCAGCCTTCAGGGAGCTGCCTCTGCCCCCAGCGGGTCACCATTGGACTCGGCACCCAATAGGCTCCCATCCCCGCCTGGCCCTACCAATCATTGAGCAGACGCATTTCACGCTGGACGGCCACCCAGCGTGAAATCACTTTGGAAAGGTGATCTCGCCCGGGAGCAGGTTATACGTCCACTTCTGGGCCTGCCGACTTGGTGCGCATTCCAGGCATGAAGTTCAGGCCAAGGAAACACAATACTCCAGGTCCTCAACAGCACCTACATCATTCTGTGCAGGCTTCCCCACAGGAATTCCAGAACAAGCATCAGCTGTGGTTTGGTGTTAACCCTGGATGTATTCTGTAGTGGCATCAAACCTCATGAGGCATAATCAAAATCCTTGAGTTCATGGTGGCATCTTCACTCATTCCTTAGAGTTAAGCAGGATGATTAATGGGCTTATGATCCACCTGGATTATAAACTTGAGTCCCAGGACATAATCTGAAAAATTTTCGCAAGCACAGCTGACTGCCAGGGCCTCTTTTTCAATGACAGCGTACCGCTGTTCTCTGTCAGTGCCCTGGAGGCATAATATACCTGTCTGCGAGAGCTATTACACTGACTTTGGGACAATATGGCCCCAAGGCCAATGGATGATGTGTCAGCCACGACTATGGCGGGTAGGTCTGGGTTGTAATAGGCCAATGTTTCCAGAGACATGAGCATACCTTTGATTGTATCCAAGCCCCCTGTTGGTGCTAATCCCAATACCAGGCCTGATCCTGCTTTAGGAGCTGCCGCAGCGGTTAATGTGTGAAAGATTGGGTACTTACTCAACTGACTAACCATGAAACATTGAAGCTCTGCAACAATAAGGGGAGATGGGAAGACTTTGATGGCTGTAGTTTTCTGGGGTTTTATCTTGATACCAGATAGTTGATGGTGAGTTTAGAGAACTCACATTTAGGACTTACTGTAAGGCCCATGACCTGTAAGTGTTGTAACACTGTTATCACTCTCACCTCTTGCTCCAAAGTGGTGGATCTATGAATGAGAATATCATCCATATGACAAATGGCTCCTCCCAGCCCTTACAAAATTCCAGTCATGGTACATTGCAAGATTTCAGATTTTGAGGCAATTCCAAGTAGTAGGTGATTGAAACAATGGCTCCTGAAGGGTGTGATAAATGTCGTTAGCAGTTTGGATTCCTTGTCCAACGGGAGCTACCAGAAGCCATTGTTTGCATCCATTTCCGTGAAAACCAAGCTTCACCATGCTTTCATTGACAGGTACCATAGGGTGGATGCCCCTTTCAATTGCTTTGTTCAACTGTGTGAAGTTCACACAAACACTACTGAGCTGTTAGGCTTGCATACAGGCACCATGCCTGAGCACCAACAAGTGGATTGTGTTACTGGCGATAACACCCATTGTGTAGCGTGGATTCAGTCTCTTGTCTCACCTTTTCCAAGAGTGGATGTGGGGCCTTTCTTGGGGTAAACAAACACACAGGTTTGGTATTTGGCTTTAAGGTAATTTGGTAAGCCATTTAGAGCTTCCCCAGAGCTGTGAAGAGTTTCCGAAATTCCCCCTTGAATTTATCTGGGTTATACTGGTTGTCCAGTTCCTCCACCTTGTAAATAAGTTGTAAATCTGAGCAGTGTCTCCAGCTCAGTAATAAACACTAATGATTTTGGAAAACATGAACAATTTCTGTCATTACTCTTCCCTTATAGTAAAATGTAGCAGTATCTGCCCATGCACATTCAGTGGGATGCCCCCTGGACAATGGAGCTGAATGGCAGAAGGCAGAGACTCAGGGTTCAGTCACAGTACTTCATCAGAAAGAATGGACAACCCTGCTCCTGGGTCTAATTCAAAATTTGTCTTGTTGCCACTGACTATGGTCTCTGTGCTCCAAAAGTTCCTCTTGGACTTTGCAACCATTGCCAAGAAAATCACTTTATGTTCATCAGTATCCTTTATTTTTTGGAAACTAGTTGACTGGATTAGTCTGTCTGTAAATTTCTGAACTGGAGTTGAAAACATTCTACTGTATCATACCACTTTAAATACCCCTATCTCCTGCAGGAAGGGCACTCTGAATTTAGGCCATAAGAAGAAGTAGGCCATTCAGCCCATCAAGTCTGCTCCGCCATTCAATGAGATCATGGCTGATCTGATAATCCTCAACTCCACTTTCCTGCCTTTTCCCCATAACCCTTGATTTCCTTACTGATTAAAAATCTGCCTATCTCAACCTTGAATATACTTAATGACCCAGCTTCCACAGCCCTCTGCAGTAAAGAATTCCACAGATTCACTACCTTCTGAGAGAAGAAATTCCTTCTTATTCTTCTTTTTAGTGGGCGCCCCCTTACACTGAGATTATGCCCCCTGGTCCTAGATACTCCCACAAGGGGAAACAACCTCTCAGCATGTACCCTGTCAAGCCCCCTAAGAATCTTATGTGCTTCAATAAGGTCGCCTCTCATTCTTCTAAACTCTAATGAGTACAGGCCCAACCTACTCAATCTCTCCTCATAAGAAAATCCCTTCATACCCGGGATTAACCTAGTGAACCTTCTCTGGACTGCCTCCAATGCTAGTATAGATTTCCTTGGATAGGGGGACCAAAGTTGTTCACAGTATTCTAGGTGTGGTCTAACTAGTGCTTTGTATAATTTTAGTAAGACTTCCCTATTTTTATACTCTATTCCATTTGAAATAAAGGCCAACATTCCATTTGCCTTCCCTATTACCTGTTGAACTTATATGTTAGCTTTTTTAGGATTCATGCACAAGGACTTTCTCCATTTAAGTAATATTCAGCTCCTCTATTCTTCCTTCAAAAGTGCATAATCTCACATTATATCCCATCTGCCAAGTTTTTGCCCACTCACTTAACATGTCTATATCCCTCTGTAGACTCCTTGTGTCATCCTCACCACTTACCTTCCCACTTATTTACAATATATATTAATGACTTGGATGAGGGAAGTGACTAGTGTCATCTGCAAACTTGGCGATAGTATAGTCACTTCCCTCATCCAAGTCATTAATATATATTGTAAATAATTGAGGCCCCAGCACTGATCCCTGTGACACACCACAGGTTGCCATCCCAAAAAAGCCCTTCTTATCCCAACTGTCTGTCTTCTATTATTTAGCCAGTCCACTATTCATGCTAATATACTACCCCCAACACCATGGGCACTTATCTTATTAAGTAGCCTTATCAAACAGCTTTTGGAAATCCAAATATATTACATCTACCGTTCCCCTTTTTCTAACCTGCTTGCTACCTCCTCAAGCAATTCTAATAAATTAGTTAGGCATGATTTCCCCTTCATGAAGCCATGCTGACTCTGCTTGATTAGATTATGTATTTCTAAATGCTCTGCTATTACATCCTTTATAATAAACTCCAACATTTTCCCAATGACAGATGTTAAGCCAACTGGCCTAAAGTTACCTGTTTTTTGTCTCCCTCCCTTTTTGAATAATGGTGTTACATTGGCCATTCTCCAATCCTCTGGGACTTTTCCAGAATCTAATGATTCTTGGAAGATTACTACCAGTGCATCCACTATCTCTGTAGCTACTTGCTTTAATATCTTAGGATGCAACCTATTAGGTCCACGGGAATTATTGGCCTTTAGCCCCATTAGTTTTCCTAGTACTTTTTCTCTCATGATAGTTACTGTATTTATTTCCTCCCCACTTTTACCCCTTGATTATTTTGTGGTTTTTGAATGCTATTAGTATCTTCTGCCATGAAGACTGAAGCAAAGTATTTATTCAACCCCTGTTACTGATGTTTTTTTAATGTTTGTACACTCTGTCCTTTCCTGTCACACTCTGAGTATCATTACCTAATAGCTGCCCTGCAAGGCTGCCATATCCTTATGCTTTGTAAACTTATGTATCCCCTTTCCAGAACCCTCCCCCTCTCTACAGTCCAAGTTATTCAGTTCATCGGGATACTGGTCCCAGTATGGTTCAAGTGAAGCCCGTCCCAGCGGAACAGCTCCCTTCTACCCCAGCATTGGTGCCAGTGCCCCATGATCTGAAACCCATTCCTCCCACCTCAATCTCTGAGCCACGCATTTAACTCCTTGACTTTATTTGCCCGATGCCAGTTTGCCCATGGCTCAGGTAGCAATCCCGGGATTATTACCTTGGAGGTTCTGCTTTTTAATTTAGCTCCTAACTTATCAAACTCTTTTAGGAGAACATCCTTCTTAGTCCTATCAATGATGTTGGTACCAACATGGAAGATGACAACTGGATCCTTCCCCTCCCACTCCAAGTTCCTCCCTAACCCTGAGGAGATGTCCTTAACCCTGGCATCGGGCAAGCAAACACAGCCTTCAGGACTCACGCTCATGGCTACAGAGAACAGTATCTATCCCCCTAATTATACTGTCCCCTACCACTGCTATGCTCCCATTTCCTCCCCCCACTTTAATGGCTCCTTTCACCACGGTGCCATGGTCAGTTCACTCATCCTCACTGTAGTCCCTGCTCTCATCCACACAGCTTGCAAGAACCTTGTAAAAGATGGACATTTGCAGTGGCCAAGGCTCCTTGAACGCTAACCCCGGGTCGCCACACCTGATTCACCTGCAGTCACATCCTCCTGTCCCTGATCACAGACCAAATTTGAATTAACTGACCTGAGGGGTGTGACCGCCTCCTGGAGCAAAGCGTCCAGATAACTTTCCCCCTCCCTGATGTGGCACAATATCTGCAGCTTGGATTCCAGCTCCTCAACTCAGATCCAAAGTTCCTCGAGCTGCAAATGCTTGGTACAGATCTGTTCACTCTGGTTTACCTTGGAGTCCAGCAGATCTCAATTGCTGTAGCAGCAACACATCACCTGTCCTGCCATCGCCATCGTATTTTATTCAATTTAATAATTAATTACTCTAGAATCTCTACTCTTTACACTTTATTGTCATTATTTTTTGTATACACCAGTATCAACCTTTAACTTAATAAGCTATCTTTAAGAAAAAGAGGGATAAAAAGACTAGCAACATAAACAAAAACTAAAGACTTACTTTTACTTTAAAGACTAGAAATCGTCACCAGTCCTACTCAACAAACAGCTGGTCCGCACGCTTTTTTCCCTCTCGTGCTCTTGAATGGTCTCACATTCTTCACTCACTCTCTCACTTTTAAAGGCACTGCTCCTCTCACACTCGCTCCCTGTAAGTGACCATGCTGCCTCACTCACAATCTCTCACTGTAAATGGCCTGATGTTTCTCTCATACTCTCACTGTAAATGACCTGCTGCTTCTCTCACCTCTCTCACTGTAAATGGCCCTGCTGTTTCTCTCACACTCTCTCATTGTGAATGAGCATGCTGTTTCTCTCACGCTCTCTCACTCTAAATGGCCCAGCTCCTCTCATGCTCTCTCGCTGTAAATTATCACACTGGTTCTCTCATAGTCTCTCGATGAAAATTCCCTCGGTGTTTCTCTCACATTCTCTCTCTCTACACGGCCCCACTGTTTCTCTCACAGTCTTGCTTGTAAATAGCCCTGCTGTTTCTCTCACACTCTTTTGCTGTAAATGGCCCCGCTGTTTCTCTCATACTTTTGCTGTAAATGACCTCACTGTTTCTTTCACATGCTCTCACTGTTAATGACAATGCTGTTTCTCTCACATTCTCTCACTCCAAAAGGCTCTGTTCCTCTCACACTCTCTCCCCGTAAATGACCATGCTGTTTCTCTCACACTCCCTCACTGTAAATGACCACACTGTTTCTCTCACACTCACTCATTGTAAATAGCCTCCCCTCTCACACTCTCTCACTGTAAGGGGCCCCGCTCATCTCTTACTCTCTCCTTGTAAATAATCATTTTGGTTCTTTCACAGCCTCTCGATGCAAATTCCCCCAGTGCTTCTCTCACACCCTCTCTCTGTACACGGCCCCACTGTTTCTCTCACACTGTCTAGCTATAAGTGTCCCCGCCGTTTCTCTCACAGTCTCTCGATGCAAATTGCCTTGGTGTTTCTCTCACACTTTCTCTCCATACGCGGCTCCACTGTTTCTCTCACACTCTATAGCTGTAAATGGCTCCCCTGGTTCTCTGGCTCTTTCACTCTATACGACAGCACTGTTTCTCTCACTCTCTCTCACTCTAAATTGCCTGCTTCTCTCACACTCTCTCCCTGTAAATGAGCACTCTGTTTCTCTCACACTCCCTCACTGTAAGTGACCACACTGTTTCTCTCACATTCTCTCACTGTAAATGGCCCCCTTGTTTCTCTCACACTCCCTCACTGTAATTTACCCTGCTGTTTCACTCACATTCCCTCACTGTGAATTACCCCGCAGTTTCTCTCAAACTCGCTCACTGTAAATTACCCCGCTGTTTCTCTCACACTCTCTCACTGTAAATTACCCCGCTGTTTCTCTCACATTCCCTCACTGTAATTTACCCTGCTGTTTCTCTCACACTCTCTCACTGTAAATTACCCCGCTGTTTCTCTCACATTCCCTCACTGTGAATTACCCCGCTGTTTCTCTCACACTCTCTCACTGTAAATTACCCCGCTGTTTCTCTCACATTCCCTCACTATGAATTACCCCACTGTTTCTCTCACACTCCCTCACTGTAAATTACCCCGCTGTTTCTCTCACACTCCCTCACTGTAAATTACCCCGCTGTTTATCTCACACTCCCTCACTGTAAGTGACCACACTGTTTCTCTCCCACTCTCTCAATATAAATGGCCCACTTGTTTCTCTCACACTCTCTCACTGTAAATTACACTGCTGTTTCTCTCACATTCCCTCACTGTGAATTACCCCACTGTTTCTCTCACACTCTCTCACTGTAAATTACCCCACTGTTTCTCTCACATTCCCTCACTGTGAATTACCCCACTGTTTCTCTCACACTCTCTCACTGTAAATTACCCCGCTGTTTCTCTCACACTCCCTCACTGTAAATTACCCCGCTGTTTATCTCACACTCTCTCACTGTAAATGACCACGCTGTTTCTCTCACACACTCTCACTGTAAATGACCACACTGTTTCTCTCACACTCTCTCACTGTAAATGACCACGCTGTTTCTCTCACATTCTCTCACTGTAAATGGCCCTGCTCCTCTCATGCTCGCTCGCTGTAAGCTGCCCCACAGTTTCTCTCACACTCCCTCGCTGTAAATGACCACACTCTTTCTCTCACACTCTCTTACTGTAAATGGCCCCGCCGTTTCTTTCTCCTTCTTCCTCTGAAAACAGCCCCGGTGTTTCTGTCATACTCCCTCACTGTAAACTACCCCGCTGTTTCTCTCACACTCCCTCACTGTAAATTACCCCACTGTTTCCCTCACACTCTCTCACTGTAAATTAACCCGCTTTTTCTCTCACAGTCTCTCACTGTAAATTACCCCACTGTTTCTCTCACACTCTCTCACTCTAAATTGCCTGCTCCTCTCACACTCTCTCCCTGTAAATGAGCACTCTGTTTCTCTCACACTCCCTCACTGTGAGTGACCACACTGTTTCTCTCACATTCTCTCACCGTAAATGGCCCCCTTGTTTCTCTTACACTCCCTCACTGTAAATTATCCTGCTGTTTCTCTCACACTCTCTCACTGTAAATTACCCCGCTGTTTCTCTCACATTCCCTCACTGTGAATTACCCCGCTGTTCCTCTCACACTCCCTCACTGTAAATTACCCCGCTGTTTCTCTCACACTGTCTCACTGTAAATTACACCGCTGTTTCTCTCACACTCTCTCACTGTAAATTACACCGCTGTTTCTCTCACACTCCCTCACTGTAAGTGACCACACTGTTTCTCTCACACTCTCTCACTGTAAATGACCACACTGTTTCTCTCACACTCCCTCACTGTAAGTGACCACACTGTTTCTCTCCCACTCTCTCAATATAAATGGCCCCCTTGTTTCTCTCACGCTCTCTCACTGTAAATTACCCTGCTGTTTCTCTCACACTCTCTCACTGTAAATTACCCCACTGTTTCTCTCACATTCCCTCACAGTAAATTACCCTGCTGTTTCTCTCAAACTCTCTCACTGTAAATTACCCCGCTGTTTCTCTAACACTCCCTCTCTGTAAATTACCCCGCTGTTTCTCTCACACTCCCTCACTGTAAATTACCCCACTGTTTCTCTCACACTCTTTCACTGTAAATTACCCCGCTGTTTCTCTCACACTCCCTCACTGTAAATTACCCCACTGTTTCTCTCACACTCTTTCACTGTAAATTACCCCACTGTTTCTCTCACACCCCCTCACTGTAAATTACTCCTCTGCATATCTCACACTCTCTTGCTCTAAATGGCCTCTCTCCTCTCACACTCACTCCCTGTAAATGACCATGCTGTTTCCCTTACCTTCTCTCACTCTAAATGGCCCTGCCCCTCTCATGCTCTCTCGCTGATAATGGCCCTGATGTTTCTCTCACACCCTCTCACTGTAAATGGCCCCGCTGCTCCTTTCTCCTTCTCCCTCTGAAAACAGCCCCGCTGTTTCTCTCCCACTATCTCACTGTAAGTTACCCCGCTGTTTCTCTCACACTCCCTCACTGTAAATTACCCCACTGTTTCCCTCACACTCTCTCACTGTAAATTACCCCGCTGTATATCTCACACTCTCTCACTGTAAATTACCCCGCTGTTTCTCTCACACTCCCTCACTGTAAATTACCCCTCTGCCTCTCTCACTCTCTTGCTCTAAATGGCCTCTCTCCTCTCACACTCACTCCCTGTAAATGACCATGCTGTTTCCCTTACCTTCTCTCACTCTAAATGGCCCTGCTCCTATCATGCTCTCTCGCTGATAATGGCCCTGATGTTTCTCTCACACTCTTTCACTGTAAATGGCCCCGCTGTTTCTTTCTCCTTCTCCCTCTGAAAACAGCCCCCCTGTTTCTCTCACACTCTCTCACTGTAAATTACTCCGCTGTTTCTCTCACACTCTCTCACTGTAAATGACCACACTGTTTCTCTCACACTCTCTCACTGTAAATGACCACACTGTTTCTCTCACACTCCCTTGCTGTAAATGACCACACTACTTCTCTCACACTCTCTCAGTGTAAATGACCATGCTGTTCCTCTCACACTCTCTCACTGTAAATGACCACGCTGTTTCTCTCACGCACTCTCACTGTAAATGACCACACTGTTTCTCTCACACTCTCTCACTGTAAATGACCACACTTTTTCTCTCACACTTTCTCACTGTAAATGACGACAATTTTTCTCTCAAACTCTCTCACTGTAAATGACCACACTGTTTCACTCACACACTCTCACTGTAAATGACCACAATGTTTCTCTCACACTCCCTCGCTCTAAATGACCACACTACTTCTCTCACACTCTCTCACTGTAAATGACCACACTGTTTCACTCACACACTCTCACTGTAAATGACCACACTGTTTCTCTCACACTTTCTCACTGTAAATGACTACAATGTTTCTCTCACACTCTCTCACTGTAAATGACCACGCTGTTTCTTTCACACTCTCTCACTGTAAATGACCACGCTGTTTCTCTCACATTCTCTCACTGTAAATGACCACCCTGTTTCCCTCACACTCTCTCACTGTAAATTACCCCACTGTTTCTCTCACACTATCTCACTGTAAATTACCCCGCTGTTTCTCTCACACTCTCTCAATGTAAATTACCCCGCTTTTTCTCTCTCTCTCTCTCTCACTGTAAATTAACCCACTGTATATCTCACTCTCTCACTGTAAATTACCCCGCTGTTTCTCTCACACTCCCTCACTGTAAATTACTCCTCTGCTTCTCTCACACTCTCTTGCTCTAAATGGCCTCTCTCCTCTCACACTCACTCCCTGTAAATGACCATGCTGTTTCCCTTACCTTCTCTCACTCTAAATGGCCCTGCTCCTCTCATGCTCTCTCGCTGATAATGGCCCTGATGTTTCTCTCACACTCCCTCATTGTAAATGGCCCCGCTGTTTCGTTCTCCTTCTCCCTCTGAAAACAGCCCCGCTGTTTCTCTCACACTCCCTCACTGTAAATGACCCCGCTGTTTCTCTCACACTCTCTCACTGTAAATGACCACACTGTTTCTCTCACACTCTCTCACTGTAAATGACCACACTGTTTCTCTCACACTCCCTCGCTGTAAATGACCACACTACTTCTCACACTCTCTCACTGTAAATGACCATGCTGTTTCTCTCACACTCTCTCACTGTAAATGACCACGCTGTTTCTCTCACACTCCCTCACTGAAAATGACGATACTGTTTCTCTCACACTCTCTCACTGTAAATGACTACAATGTTTCTCTCACACTCTCTCACTGTAAATGACCACGCTGTTTCTCTCACACTCTCTCACTGTAAATGACCACGCTGTTTCTCTCACACTCTCTCACTGTAAATGACCACGCTGTTTCTTTTACACTCTCTCACTGTAAATGACCACGCTGTTTCTCTCACATTCTCTCACTGTAAATGACCACCCTGTTTCCCTCACACTCTCTCACTGTAAATTACCCCACTGTTTCTCTCACACTATCTCACTGTAAATTACCCCGCTGTTTCTCTCACACTCTCTCAATGTAAATTACCCCGCTTTTTCTCTCTCTCTCTCTCTCACTGTAAATTAACCCACTGTATATCTCACTCTCTCACTGTAAATTACCCCGCTGTTTCTCTCACACTCCCTCACTGTAAATTACTCCTCTGCTTCTCTCACACTCTCTTGCTCTAAATGGCCTCTCTCCTCTCACACTCACTCCCTGTAAATGACCATGCTGTTTCCCTTACCTTCTCTCACTCTAAATGGCCCTGCTCCTCTCATGCTCTCTCGCTGATAATGGCCCTGATGTTTCTCTCACACTCCCTCATTGTAAATGGCCCCGCTGTTTCTTTCTCCTTCTCCCTCTGAAAACAGCCCCGCTGTTTCTCTCACACTCCCTCACTGTAAATGACCCCGCTGTTTCTCTCACACTCTCTCACTGTAAATGACCACACTCTTTCTCTCACACTCTCTCACTGTAAATGACCACACTGTTTCTCTCACACTCCCTCGCTGTAAATGACCACACTACTTCTCACACTCTCTCACTGTAAATGACCATGCTGTTTCTCTCACACTCTCTCACTGTAAATGACCACGCTGTTTCTCTCACACTCCCTCACTGTAAATGACCATACTGTTTCTCTCACACTCTCTCACTGTAAATGACTACAATGTTTCTCTCACACTCTCTCACTGTAAATGACCACGCTGTTTCTCTCACACTCTCTCACTGTAAATGACCACGCTGTTTCTCTCACACACTCTCACTGTAAATGACCACACTGTTTCTCTCACACTCTCTCACTGTAAATGACCACGCTGTTTCTCTCACATTCTCTCACTGTAAATGGCCCTGCTCCTCTCATGCTCGCTCGCTGTAAGCTGCCCCACAGTTTCTCTCACACTCCCTCGCTGTAAATGACCACACTCTTTCTCTCACACTCTCTCACTGTAAATGGCCCCGCCGTTTCTTTCTCCTTCTCCCTCTGAAAACAGCCCCGGTGTTTCTCTCACACTCCCTCACTGTAAATTACCCCGCTGTTTCTCTCACACTCCCTCACTGTAAATTACCCCACTGTTTCCCTCACACTCTCTCACTGTAAATTAACCCGCTTTTTCTCTCACAGTCTCTCACTGTAAATTACCCCACTGTTTCTCTCACACTCTCTCACTCTAAATTGCCTGCTCCTCTCACACTCTCTCCCTGTAAATGAGCACTCTGTTTCTCTCACACTCCCTCACTGTAAGTGACCACACTGTTTCTCTCACATTCTCTCACCGTAAATGGCCCCCTTGTTTCTCTTACACTCCCTCACTGTAAATTATCCTGCTGTTTCTCTCACACTCTCTCACTGTAAATTACCCCGCTGTTTCTCTCACATTCCCTCACTGTGAATTACCCCGCTGTTCCTCTCACACTCCCTCACTGTAAATTACCCCGCTGTTTCTCTCACACTGTCTCACTGTAAATTACCCCGCTGTTTCTCTCACACTCTCTCACTGTAAATTACCCCGCTGTTTCTCTCACACTCCCTCACTGTAAGTGACCACACTGTTTCTCTCACACTCTCTCACTGTAAATGACCACAATGTTACTCTCACACTCTCTCACTGTAAATTACCCCGCTGTTTCTCTCACATTCCCTCACTGTGAATTACCCCGCTGTTCCTCTCACACTCCCTCACTGTAAATTACCCCGCTGTTTCTCTCACACTCTCTCACTGTAAATTACACCGCTGTTTCTCTCACACTCTCTCACTGTAAATTACCCCGCTGTTTCTCTCACACTCCCTCACTGTAAGTGACCACACTGTTTCTCTCACACTCTCTCACTGTAAATGACAACAATGTTTCTCTCACACTCCCTCACTGTAAGTGACCACACTGTTTCTCTTCCACTCTCTCAATATAAATGGCCCCCTTGTTTCACTCACACTCTTTCACTGTAAATTACCCCGCTGTTTCTCTCACACTCCCTCACTGTAAATTACCCCACTGTTTCTCTCACACTCTTTCACTGTAAATTACCCCACTGTTTCTCTCACACCCCCTCACTGTAAATTACTCCTCTGCATATCTCACACTCTCTTGCTCTAAATGGCCTCTCTCCTCTCACACTCACTCCCTGTAAATGACCATGCTGTTTCCCTTACCTTCTCTCACTCTAAATGGCCCTGCCCCTCTCATGCTCTCTCGCTGATAATGGCCCTGATGTTTCTCTCACACCCTCTCACTGTAAATGGCCCCGCTGCTCCTTTCTCCTTCTCCCTCTGAAAACAGCCCCGCTGTTTCTCTCCCACTATCTCACTGTAAGTTACCCCGCTGTTTCTCTCACACTCCCTCACTGTAAATTACCCCACTGTTTCCCTCACACTCTCTCACTGTAAATTACTCCGCTGTATATCTCACACTCTCTCACTGTAAATTACCCCGCTGTTTCTCTCACACTCCCTCACTGTAAATTACCCCTCTGCTTCTCTCACACTCTCTTGCTCTAAATGGCCTCTCTCCTCTCACACTCACTCCCTGTAAATGACCATGCTGTTTCCCTTACCTTCTCTCACTCTAAATGGCCCTGCTCCTATCATGCTCTCTCGCTGATAATGGCCCTGATGTTTCTCTCACACTCTCTCACTGTAAATGGCCCCGCTGTTTCTTTCCCCTTCTCCCTCTGAAAACAGCCCCCCTGTTTCTCTCACACTCTCTCACTGTAAATTACTCCGCTGTTTCTCTCACACTCTCTCACTGTAAATGACCACACTGTTTCTCTCACACTCTCTCACTGTAAATGACCACACTGTTTCTCTCACACTCCCTCGCTGTAAATGACCACACTACTTCTCTCACACTCTCTCACTGTAAATGACCACGCTGTTTCTCTCACGCACTCTCACTGTAAATGACCACACTGTTTCTCTCACACTCTCTCACTGTAAATGACCACACTTTTTCTCTCACACTTTCTCACTGTAAATGACGACAATTTATCTCTCACACTCTCTCACTGTAAATGACCACACTGTTTCACTCACACACTCTCACTGTAAATGACCACAATGTTTCTCTCACACTCCCTCGCTGTAAATGACCACACTACTTCTCTCACACTCTCTCACTGTAAATGACCACGCTGTTTCTCTCACATTCTCTCACTGTAAATGACCACCCTGTTTCCCTCACACTCTCTCACTGTAAATTACCCCACTGTTTCTCTCACACTATCTCACTGTAAATTACCCCGCTGTTTCTCTCACACTCTCTCAATGTAAATTACCCCGCTTTTTCTCTCTCTCTCTCTCTCACTGTAAATTAACCCACTGTATATCTCACTCTCTCACTGTAAATTACCCCGCTGTTTCTCTCACACGCCCTCACTGTAAATTACTCCTCTGCTTCTCTCACACTCTCTTGCTCTAAATGGCCTCTCTCCTCTCACACTCACTCCCTGTAAATGACCATGCTGTTTCCCTTACCTTCTCTCACTCTAAATGGCCCTGCTCCTCTCATGCTCTCTCGCTGATAATGGCCCTGATGTTTCTCTCACACTCCCTCATTGTAAATGGCCCCGCTGTTTCTTTCTCCTTCTCCCTCTGAAAACAGCCCCGCTGTTTCTCTCACACTCCCTCACTGTAAATGACCCCGCTGTTTCTCTCACACTCTCTCACTGTAAATGACCACACTCTTTCTCTCACACTCTCTCACTGTAAATGACCACACTGTTTCTCTCACACTCCCTCGCTGTAAATGACCACACTACTTCTCACACTCTCTCACTGTAAATGACCATGCTGTTTCTCTCACACTCTCTCACTGTAAATGACCACGCTGTTTCTCTCACACTCCCTCACTGTAAATGACCATACTGTTTCTCTCACACTCTCTCACTGTAAATGACTACAATGTTTCTCTCACACTCTCTCACTGTAAATGACCACGCTGTTTCTCTCACACTCTCTCACTGTAAATGACCACGCTGTTTCTCTCACACACTCTCACTGTAAATGACCACACTGTTTATCTCACACTCTCTCACTGTAAATGACCACGCTGTTTCTCTCACATTCTCTCACTGTAAATGGCCCTGCTCCTCTCATGCTCGCTCGCTGTAAGCTGCCCCACAGTTTCTCTCACACTCCCTCGCTGTAAATGACCACACTCTTACTCTCACACTCTCTCACTGTAAATGGCCACGCCATTTCTTTCTCCTTCTCCCTCTGAAAACAGCCCCGGTGTTTCTCTCACACTCCCTCACTGTAAATTACCCCGCTGTTTCTCTCACACTCCCTCACTGTAAATTACCCCACTGTTTCCCTCACACTCTCTCACTGTAAATTAACCCGCTTTTTCTCTCACAGTCTCTCACTGTAAATTACCCCACTGTTTCTCTCACACTCTCTCACTCTAAATTGCCTGCTCCTCTCACACTCTCTCCCTGTAAATGAGCACTCTGTTTCTCTCACACTCCCTCACTGTAAGTGACCACACTGTTTCTCTCACATTCTCTCACCGTAAATGGCCCCCTTGTTTCTCTTACACTCCCTCACTGTAAATTATCCTGCTGTTTCTCTCACACTCTCTCACTGTAAATTACCCCGCTGTTTCTCTCACATTCCCTCACTGTGAATTACCCCGCTGTTCCTCTCACACTCCCTCACTGTAAATTACCCCGCTGTTTCTCTCACACTGTCTCACTGTAAATTACCCCGCTGTTTCTCTCACACTCTCTCACTGTAAATTACCCCGCTGTTTCTCTCACACTCCCTCACTGTAAGTGACCACACTGTTTCTCTCACACTCTCTCACTGTAAATGACCACAATGTTACTCTCACACTCTCTCACTGTAAATTACCCCGCTGTTTCTCTCACATTCCCTCACTGTGAATTACCCCGCTGTTCCTCTCACACTCCCTCACTGTAAATTACCCCGCTGTTTCTCTCACACTCTCTCACTGTAAATTACACCGCTGTTTCTCTCACACTCTCTCACTGTAAATTACCCCGCTGTTTCTCTCACACTCCCTCACTGTAAGTGACCACACTGTTTCTCTCACACTCTCTCACTGTAAATGACCACGCTGTTTCTCTCACACTCTCTCACTGTAAATGACCACGCTGTTTCTCTCACACACTCTCACTGTAAATGACCACACTGTTTATCTCACACTCTCTCACTGTAAATGACCACGCTGTTTCTCTCACATTCTCTCACTGTAAATGGCCCTGCTCCTCTCATGCTCGCTCGCTGTAAGCTGCCCCACAGTTTCTCTCACACTCCCTCGCTGTAAATGACCACACTCTTACTCTCACACTCTCTCACTGTAAATGGCCACGCCATTTCTTTCTCCTTCTCCCTCTGAAAACAGCCCCGGTGTTTCTCTCACACTCCCTCACTGTAAATTACCCCGCTGTTTCTCTCACACTCCCTCACTGTAAATTACCCCACTGTTTCCCTCACACTCTCTCACTGTAAATTAACCCGCTTTTTCTCTCACAGTCTCTCACTGTAAATTACCCCACTGTTTCTCTCACACTCTCTCACTCTAAATTGCCTGCTCCTCTCACACTCTCTCCCTGTAAATGAGCACTCTGTTTCTCTCACACTCCCTCACTGTAAGTGACCACACTGTTTCTCTCACATTCTCTCACCGTAAATGGCCCCCTTGTTTCTCTTACACTCCCTCACTGTAAATTATCCTGCTGTTTCTCTCACACTCTCTCACTGTAAATTACCCCGCTGTTTCTCTCACATTCCCTCACTGTGAATTACCCCGCTGTTCCTCTCACACTCCCTCACTGTAAATTACCCCGCTGTTTCTCTCACACTGTCTCACTGTAAATTACCCCGCTGTTTCTCTCACACTCTCTCACTGTAAATTACCCCGCTGTTTCTCTCACACTCCCTCACTGTAAGTGACCACACTGTTTCTCTCACACTCTCTCACTGTAAATGACCACAATGTTTCTCTCACACTCTCTCACTGTAAATTACCCCGCTGTTTCTCTCACATTCCCTCACTGTGAATTACCCCGCTGTTCCTCTCACACTCCCTCACTGTAAATTACCCCGCTGTTTCTCTCACACTCTCTCACTGTAAATTACCCCGCTGTTTCTCTCACACTCCCTCACTGTAAGTGACCACACTGTTTCTCTCACACTCTCTCACTGTAAATGACAACAATGTTTCTCTCACACTCCCTCACTGTAAGTGACCACACTGTTTCTCTTCCACTCTCTCAATATAAATGGCCCCCTTGTTTCTCTCACACTCTCTCACTGTAAATTACACTGCTGTTTCTCTCACACTCTCTCACTGTAAATTACCCCACTGTTTCTCTCACATTGCCTCACAGTAAATTACCCTGCTGTTTCTCTCAAACTCTCTCACTGTAAATTACCCCGCTGTTTCACTCACACTCTTTCACTGTAAATTACCCCGCTGTTTCTCTCACACTCCCTCACTGTAAATTACCCCACTGTTTCTCTCACACTCTTTCACTGTAAATTACCCCACTGTTTCTCTCACACCCCCTCACTGTAAATTACTCCTCTGCATATCTCACACTCTCTTGCTCTAAATGGCCTCTCTCCTCTCACACTCACTCCCTGTAAATGACCATGCTGTTTCCCTTACCTTCTCTCACTCTAAATGGCCCTGCCCCTCTCATGCTCTCTCGCTGATAATGGCCCTGATGTTTCTCTCACACCCTCTCACTGTAAATGGCCCCGCTGCTCCTTTCTCCTTCTCCATCTGAAAACAGCCCCGCTGTTTCTCTCCCACTATCTCACTGTAAGTTACCCCGCTGTTTCTCTCACACTCCCTCACTGTAAATTACCCCACTGTTTCCCTCACACTCTCTCACTGTAAATTACCCCGCTGTATATCTCACACTCTCTCACTGTAAATTACTCCGCTGTTTCTCTCAAACTCTCTCACTGTAAATGACCACACTGTTTCTCTCACACTCTCTCACTGTAAATGACCACACTGTTTCTCTCACACTCCCTCGCTGTAAATGACCACACTACTTCTCTCACACTCTCTCACTGTAAAAGACCATGCTGTTCCTCTCACACTCTCTCACTGTAAATGACCACGCTGTTTCTCTCACGCACTCTCACTGTAAATGACCACACTGTTTCTCTCACACTCTCTCATTGTAAATGACCACACTTTTTCTCTCACACTTTCTCACTGTAAATGACGACAATTTTTCTCTCACACTCTCTCACTGTAAATGACCACACTGTTTCACTCACACACTCTCACTGTAAATGACCACAATGTTTCTCTCACACTCCCTCGCTGTAAATGACCACACTACTTCTCTCAAACTCTCTCACTGTAAATGACCACACTGTTTCTTTCACACACTCTCACTGTAAATGACCACACTGTTTCCCTCACACTTTCTCACTGTAAATGACTACAATGTTTCTCTCACACTCTCTCACTGTAAATGACCACGCTGTTTCTTTCACACTCTCTCACTGTAAATGACCACGCTGTTTCTCTCACACTCCCTCGCTGTAAATGACCACACTACTTCTCACACTCTCTCACTGTAAATGACCATGCTGTTTCTCTCACACTCTCTCACTGTAAATGACCACGCTGTTTCTCTCACACTCCCTCACTGTAAATGACCATACTGTTTCTCTCACACTCTCTCACTGTAAATGACTACAATGTTTCTCTCACACTCTCTCACTGTAAATGACCACGTTGTTTCTCTCACACTCTCTCACTGTAAATGACCACGCTGTTTCTCTCACACACTCTCACTGTAAATGACCACACTGTTTCTCTCACACACTCTCACTGTAAATGACCACGCTGTTTCTCTCACATTCTCTCACTGTAAATGGCCCTGCTCCTCTCATGCTCGCTCGCTGTAAGCTGCCCCACAGTTTCTCTCACACTCCCTCGCTGTAAATGACCACACTCTTTCTCTCACACTCTCTCACTGTAAATGGCCCCGCCGTTTCTTTCTCCTTCTCCCTCTGAAAACAGCCCCGGTGTTTCTCTCACACTCCCTCACTGTAAATTACCCCGCTGTTTCTCTCACACTCCCTCACTGTAAATTACCCCTCTGCTTCTCTCACGCTCTCTTGCTCTAAATGGCCTCTCTCCTCTCACACTCACTCCCTGTAAATGACCATGCTGTTTCCCTTACCTTCTCTCACTCTAAATGGCCCTGCTCCTATCATGCTCTCTCGCTGATAATGGCCCTGATGTTTCTCTCACACTCTTTCACTGTAAATGGCCCCGCTGTTTCTTTCTCCTTCTCCCTCTGAAAACAGCCCCCCTGTTTCTCTCACACTCTCTCACTGTAAATTACTCCGCTGTTTCTCTCACACTCTCTCACTGTAAATGACCACACTGTTTCTCTCACACTCTCTCACTGTAAATGACCACACTGTTTCTCTCACACTCCCTTGCTGTAAATGACCACACTACTTCTCTCACACTCTCTCACTGTAAATGACCATGCTGTTCCTCTCACACTCTCTCACTGTAAATGACCACGCTGTTTCTCTCACGCACTCTCACTGTAAATGACCACACTGTTTCTCTCACACTCTCTCACTGTAAATGACCACACTTTTTCTCTCACACTTTCTCACTGTAAATGACGACAATTTTGCTCTCAAACTCTCTCACTGTAAATGACCACACTGTTTCACTCACACACTCTCACTGTAAATGACCACAATGTTTCTCTCACACTCCCTCGCTCTAAATGACCACACTACTTCTCTCACACTCTCTCACTGTAAATGACCACACTGTTTCACTCACACACTCTCACTGTAAATGACCACACTGTTTCTCTCACACTTTCTCACTGTAAATGACTACAATGTTTCTCTCACACTCTCTCACTGTAAATGACCACGCTGTTTCTTTCACACTCTCTCACTGTAAATGACCACGCTGTTTCTCTCACATTCTCTCACTGTAAATGACCACCCTGTTTCCCTCACACTCTCTCACTGTAAATTACCCCACTGTTTCTCTCACACTATCTCACTGTAAATTACCCCGCTGTTTCTCTCACACTCTCTCAATGTAAATTACCCCGCTTTTTCTCTCTCTCTCTCTCTCACTGTAAATTAACCCACTGTATATCTCACTCTCTCACTGTAAATTACCCCGCTGTTTCTCTCACACTCCCTCACTGTAAATTACTCCTCTGCTTCTCTCACACTCTCTTGCTCTAAATGGCCTCTCTCCTCTCACACTCACTCCCTGTAAATGACCATGCTGTTTCCCTTACCTTCTCTCACTCTAAATGGCCCTGCTCCTCTCATGCTCTCTCGCTGATAATGGCCCTGATGTTTCTCTCACACTCCCTCATTGTAAATGGCCCCGCTGTTTCGTTCTCCTTCTCCCTCTGAAAACAGCCCCGCTGTTTCTCTCACACTCCCTCACTGTAAATGACCCCGCTGTTTCTCTCACACTCTCTCACTGTAAATGACCACACTCTTTCTCTCACACTCTCTCACTGTAAATGACCACACTGTTTCTCTCACACTCCCTCGCTGTAAATGACCACACTACTTCTCACACTCTCTCACTGTAAATGACCATGCTGTTTCTCTCACACTCTCTCACTGTAAATGACCACGCTGTTTCTCTCACACTCCCTCACTGAAAATGACGATACTGTTTCTCTCACACTCTCTCACTGTAAATGACTACAATGTTTCTCTCACACTCTCTCACTGTAAATGACCACGCTGTTTCTCTCACACTCTCTCACTGTAAATGACCACGCTGTTTCTCTCACACTCTCTCACTGTAAATGACCACGCTGTTTCTTTTACACTCTCTCACTGTAAATGACCACGCTGTTTCTCTCACATTCTCTCACTGTAAATGACCACCCTGTTTCCCTCACACTCTCTCACTGTAAATTACCCCACTGTTTCTCTCACACTATCTCACTGTAAATTACCCCGCTGTTTCTCTCACACTCTCTCAATGTAAATTACCCCGCTTTTTCTCTCTCTCTCTCTCTCACTGTAAATTAACCCACTGTATATCTCACTCTCTCACTGTAAATTACCCCGCTGTTTCTCTCACACTCCCTCACTGTAAATTACTCCTCTGCTTCTCTCACACTCTCTTGCTCTAAATGGCCTCTCTCCTCTCACACTCACTCCCTGTAAATGACCATGCTGTTTCCCTTACCTTCTCTCACTCTAAATGGCCCTGCTCCTCTCATGCTCTCTCGCTGATAATGGCCCTGATGTTTCTCTCACACTCCCTCATTGTAAATGGCCCCGCTGTTTCTTTCTCCTTCTCCCTCTGAAAACAGCCCCGCTGTTTCTCTCACACTCCCTCACTGTAAATGACCCCGCTGTTTCTCTCACACTCTCTCACTGTAAATGACCACACTCTTTCTCTCACACTCTCTCACTGTAAATGACCACACTGTTACTCTCACACTCCCTCGCTGTAAATGACCACACTACTTCTCACACTCTCTCACTGTAAATGACCATGCTGTTTCTCTTACACTCTCTCACTGTAAATGGCCCCGCCGTTTCTTTCTCCTTCTCCCTCTGAAAACAGCCCCGGTGTTTCTCTCACACTCCCTCACTGTAAATTACCCCGCTGTTTCTCTCACACTCCCTCACTGTAAATTACCCCACTGTTTCCCTCACACTCTCTCACTGTAAATTAACCCGCTTTTTCTCTCACAGTCTCTCACTGTAAATTACCCCACTGTTTCTCTCACACTCTCTCACTCTAAATTGCCTGCTCCTCTCACACTCTCTCCCTGTAAATGAGCACTCTGTTTCTCTCACACTCCCTCACTGTAAGTGACCACACTGTTTCTCTCACATTCTCTCACCGTAAATGGCCCCCTTGTTTCTCTTACACTCCCTCACTGTAAATTATCCTGCTGTTTCTCTCACACTCTCTCACTGTAAATTACCCCGCTGTTTCTCTCACATTCCCTCACTGTGAATTACCCCGCTGTTCCTCTCACACTCCCTCACTGTAAATTACCCCGCTGTTTCTCTCACACTCTCTCACTGTAAATTACCCCGCTGTTTCTCTCACACTCCCTCACTGTAAGTGACCACACTGTTTCTCTCACACTCTCTCACTGTAAATGACCACAATGTTACTCTCACACTCTCTCACTGTAAATTACCCCGCTGTTTCTCTCACATTCCCTCACTGTGAATTACCCCGCTGTTCCTCTCACACTCCCTCACTGTAAATTACCCCGCTGTTTCTCTCACACTCTCTCACTGTAAATTACACCGCTGTTTCTCTCACACTCTCTCACTGTAAATTACCCCGCTGTTTCTCTCACACTCCCTCACTGTAAGTGACCACACTGTTTCTCTCACACTCTCTCACTGTAAATGACAACAATGTTTCTCTCACACTCCCTCACTGTAAGTGACCACACTGTTTCTCTTCCACTCTCTCAATATAAATGGCCCCCTTGTTTCTCTCACACTCTCTCACTGTAAATTACACTGCTGTTTCTCTCACACTCTCTCACTGTAAATTACCCCACTGTTTCTCTCACATTGCCTCACAGTAAATTACCCTGCTGTTTCTCTCAAACTCTCTCACTGTAAATTACCCCGCTGTTTCACTCACACTCTTTCACTGTAAATTACCCCGCTGTTTCTCTCACACTCCCTCACTGTAAATTACCCCACTGTTTCTCTCACACTCTTTCACTGTAAATTACCCCACTGTTTCTCTCACACCCCCTCACTGTAAATTACTCCTCTGCATATCTCACACTCTCTTGCTCTAAATGGCCTCTCTCCTCTCACACTCACTCCCTGTAAATGACCATGCTGTTTCCCTTACCTTCTCTCACTCTAAATGGCCCTGCCCCTCTCATGCTCTCTCGCTGATAATGGCCCTGATGTTTCTCTCACACCCTCTCACTGTAAATGGCCCCGCTGCTCCTTTCTCCTTCTCCCTCTGAAAACAGCCCCGCTGTTTCTCTCCCACTATCTCACTGTAAGTTACCCCGCTGTTTCTCTCACACTCCCTCACTGTAAATTACCCCACTGTTTCCCTCACACTCTCTCACTGTAAATTACCCCGCTGTATATCTCACACTCTCTCACTGTAAATTACCCCGCTGTTTCTCTCACACTCCCTCACTGTAAATTACCCCTCTGCTTCTCTCACACTCTCTTGCTCTAAATGGCCTCTCTCCTCTCACACTCACTCCCTGTAAATGACCATGCTGTTTCCCTTACCTTCTCTCACTCTAAATGGCCCTGCTCCTATCATGCTCTCTCGCTGATAATGGCCCTGATGTTTCTCTCACACTCTCTCACTGTAAATGGCCCCGCTGTTTCTTTCCCCTTCTCCCTCTGAAAACAGCCCCCCTGTTTCTCTCACACTCTCTCACTGTAAATTACTCCGCTGTTTCTCTCACACTCTCTCACTGTAAATGACCACACTGTTTCTCTCACACTCTCTCACTGTAAATGACCACACTGTTTCTCTCACACTCCCTCGCTGTAAATGACCACACTACTTCTCTCACACTCTCTCACTGTAAATGACCACGCTGTTTCTCTCACGCACTCTCACTGTAAATGACCACACTGTTTCTCTCACACTCTCTCACTGTAAATGACCACACTTTTTCTCTCACACTTTCTCACTGTAAATGACGACAATTTATCTCTCACACTCTCTCACTGTAAATGACCACACTGTTTCACTCACACACTCTCACTGTAAATGACCACAATGTTTCTCTCACACTCCCTCGCTGTAAATGACCACACTACTTCTCTCACACTCTCTCACTGTAAATGACCACGCTGTTTCTCTCACATTCTCTCACTGTAAATGACCACCCTGTTTCCCTCACACTCTCTCACTGTAAATTACCCCACTGTTTCTCTCACACTATCTCACTGTAAATTACCCCGCTGTTTCTCTCACACTCTCTCAATGTAAATTACCCCGCTTTTTCTCTCTCTCTCTCTCTCACTGTAAATTAACCCACTGTATATCTCACTCTCTCACTGTAAATTACCCCGCTGTTTCTCTCACACGCCCTCACTGTAAATTACTCCTCTGCTTCTCTCACACTCTCTTGCTCTAAATGGCCTCTCTCCTCTCACACTCACTCCCTGTAAATGACCATGCTGTTTCCCTTACCTTCTCTCACTCTAAATGGCCCTGCTCCTCTCATGCTCTCTCGCTGATAATGGCCCTGATGTTTCTCTCACACTCCCTCATTGTAAATGGCCCCGCTGTTTCTTTCTCCTTCTCCCTCTGAAAACAGCCCCGCTGTTTCTCTCACACTCCCTCACTGTAAATGACCCCGCTGTTTCTCTCACACTCTCTCACTGTAAATGACCACACTCTTTCTCTCACACTCTCTCACTGTAAATGACCACACTGTTTCTCTCACACTCCCTCGCTGTAAATGACCACACTACTTCTCACACTCTCTCACTGTAAATGACCATGCTGTTTCTCTCACACTCTCTCACTGTAAATGACCACGCTGTTTCTCTCACACTCCCTCACTGTAAATGACCATACTGTTTCTCTCACACTCTCTCACTGTAAATGACTACAATGTTTCTCTCACACTCTCTCACTGTAAATGACCACGCTGTTTCTCTCACACTCTCTCACTGTAAATGACCACGCTGTTTCTCTCACACACTCTCACTGTAAATGACCACACTGTTTATCTCACACTCTCTCACTGTAAATGACCACGCTGTTTCTCTCACATTCTCTCACTGTAAATGGCCCTGCTCCTCTCATGCTCGCTCGCTGTAAGCTGCCCCACAGTTTCTCTCACACTCCCTCGCTGTAAATGACCACACTCTTACTCTCACACTCTCTCACTGTAAATGGCCACGCCATTTCTTTCTCCTTCTCCCTCTGAAAACAGCCCCGGTGTTTCTCTCACACTCCCTCACTGTAAATTACCCCGCTGTTTCTCTCACACTCCCTCACTGTAAATTACCCCACTGTTTCCCTCACACTCTCTCACTGTAAATTAACCCGCTTTTTCTCTCACAGTCTCTCACTGTAAATTACCCCACTGTTTCTCTCACACTCTCTCACTCTAAATTGCCTGCTCCTCTCACACTCTCTCCCTGTAAATGAGCACTCTGTTTCTCTCACACTCCCTCACTGTAAGTGACCACACTTTTTCTCTCACATTCTCTCACCGTAAATGGCCCCCTTGTTTCTCTTACACTCCCTCACTGTAAATTATCCTGCTGTTTCTCTCACACTCTCTCACTGTAAATTACCCCGCTGTTTCTCTCACATTCCCTCACTGTGAATTACCCCGCTGTTCCTCTCACACTCCCTCACTGTAAATTACCCCGCTGTTTCTCTCACACTGTCTCACTGTAAATTACCCCGCTGTTTCTCTCACACTCTCTCACTGTAAATTACCCCGCTGTTTCTCTCACACTCCCTCACTGTAAGTGACCACACTGTTTCTCTCACACTCTCTCACTGTAAATGACCACAATGTTTCTCTCACACTCTCTCACTGTAAATTACCCCGCTGTTTCTCTCACATTCCCTCACTGTGAATTACCCCGCTGTTCCTCTCACACTCCCTCACTGTAAATTACCCCGCTGTTTCTCTCACACTCTCTCACTGTAAATTACCCCGCTGTTTCTCTCACACTCCCTCACTGTAAGTGACCACACTGTTTCTCTCACACTCTCTCACTGTAAATGACAACAATGTTTCTCTCACACTCCCTCACTGTAAGTGACCACACTGTTTCTCTTCCACTCTCTCAATATAAATGGCCCCCTTGTTTCTCTCACACTCTCTCACTGTAAATTACACTGCTGTTTCTCTCACACTCTCTCACTGTAAATTACCCCACTGTTTCTCTCACATTGCCTCACAGTAAATTACCCTGCTGTTTCTCTCAAACTCTCTCACTGTAAATTACCCCGCTGTTTCACTCACACTCTTTCACTGTAAATTACCCCGCTGTTTCTCTCACACTCCCTCACTGTAAATTACCCCACTGTTTCTCTCACACTCTTTCACTGTAAATTACCCCACTGTTTCTCTCACACCCCCTCACTGTAAATTACTCCTCTGCATATCTCACACTCTCTTGCTCTAAATGGCCTCTCTCCTCTCACACTCACTCCCTGTAAATGACCATGCTGTTTCCCTTACCTTCTCTCACTCTAAATGGCCCTGCCCCTCTCATGCTCTCTCGCTGATAATGGCCCTGATGTTTCTCTCACACCCTCTCACTGTAAATGGCCCCGCTGCTCCTTTCTCCTTCTCCATCTGAAAACAGCCCCGCTGTTTCTCTCCCACTATCTCACTGTAAGTTACCCCGCTGTTTCTCTCACACTCCCTCACTGTAAATTACCCCACTGTTTCCCTCACACTCTCTCACTGTAAATTACCCCGCTGTATATCTCACACTCTCTCACTGTAAATTACTCCGCTGTTTCTCTCAAACTCTCTCACTGTAAATGACCACACTGTTTCTCTCACACTCTCTCACTGTAAATGACCACACTGTTTCTCTCACACTCCCTCGCTGTAAATGACCACACTACTTCTCTCACACTCTCTCACTGTAAATGACCATGCTGTTCCTCTCACACTCTCTCACTGTAAATGACCACGCTGTTTCTCTCACGCACTCTCACTGTAAATGACCACACTGTTTCTCTCACACTCTCTCATTGTAAATGACCACACTTTTTCTCTCACACTTTCTCACTGTAAATGACGACAATTTTTCTCTCACACTCTCTCACTGTAAATGACCACACTGTTTCACTCACACACTCTCACTGTAAATGACCACAATGTTTCTCTCACACTCCCTCGCTGTAAATGACCACACTACTTCTCTCACACTCTCTCACTGTAAATGACCACACTGTTTCTTTCACACACTCTCACTGTAAATGACCACACTGTTTCCCTCACACTTTCTCACTGTAAATGACTACAATGTTTCTCTCACACTCTCTCACTGTAAATGACCACGCTGTTTCTTTCACACTCTCTCACTGTAAATGACCACGCTGTTTCTCTCACACTCCCTCGCTGTAAATGACCACACTACTTCTCACACTCTCTCACTGTAAATGACCATGCTGTTTCTCTCACACTCCCTCACTGTAAATGACCATACTGTTTCTCTCACACTCTCTCACTGTAAATGACTACAATGTTTCTCTCACACTCTCTCACTGTAAATGACCACGTTGTTTCTCTCACACTCTCTCACTGTAAATGACCACGCTGTTTCTCTCACACACTCTCACTGTAAATGACCACACTGTTTCTCTCACACACTCTCACTGTAAATGACCACGCTGTTTCTCTCACATTCTCTCACTGTAAATGGCCCTGCTCCTCTCATGCTCGCTCGCTGTAAGCTGCCCCACAGTTTCTCTCACACTCCCTCGCTGTAAATGACCACACTCTTTCTCTCACACTCTCTCACTGTAAATGGCCCCGCCGTTTCTTTCTCCTTCTCCCTCTGAAAACAGCCCCGGTGTTTCTCTCACACTCCCTCACTGTAAATTACCCCGCTGTTTCTCTCACACTCCCTCACTGTAAATTACCCCACTGTTTCCCTCACACTCTCTCACTGTAAATTAACCCGCTTTTTCTCTCACAGTCTCTCACTGTAAATTACCCCACTGATTCTCTCACACTCTCTCACTCTAAATTGCCTGCTCCTCTCACACTCTCTCCCTGTAAATGAGCACTCTGTTTCTCTCACACTCCCTCACTGTAAGTGACCACACTGTTTCTCTCACATTCTCTCACAGTAAATGGCCCCCTTGTTTCTCTTACACTCCCTCACTGTAAATTATCCTGCTGTTTCTCTCACACTCTCTCACTGTAAATTACCCCGCTGTTTCTCTCACATTCCCTCACTGTGAATTACCCCGCTGTTCCTCTCACACTCCCTCACTGTAAATTACCCCGCTGTTTCTCTCACACTGTCTCACTGTAAATTACCCCGCTGTTTCTCTCACACTCTCTCACTGTAAATTACCCCGCTGTTTCTCTCACACTCCCTCACTGTAAGTGACCACACTGTTTCTCTCACACTCTCTCACTGTAAATGACCACAATGTTTCTCTCACACTCTCTCACTGTAAATTACCCCGCTGTTTCTCTCACATTCCCTCACTGTGAATTACCCCGCTGTTCCTCTCACACTCCCTCACTGTAAATTACCCCGCTGTTTCTCTCACACTCTCTCACTGTAAATTACCCCGCTGTTTCTCTCACACTCCCTCACTGTAAGTGACCACACTGTTTCTCTCACACTCTCTCACTGTAAATGACAACAATGTTTCTCTCACACTCCCTCACTGTAAGTGACCACACTGTTTCTCTTCCACTCTCTCAATATAAATGGCCCCCTTGTTTCTCTCACACTCTCTCACTGTAAATGACCATGCTGTTTCTCTCACACTCTCTCACTGTAAATGACCACGCTGTTTCTCTCACACTCCCTCACTGTAAATGACCATACTGTTTCTCTCACACTCTCTCACTGTAAATGACTACAATGTTTCTCTCACACTCTCTCACTGTAAATGACCACGCTGTTTCTCTCACACTCTCTCACTGTAAATGACCACGCTGTTTCTCTCACACACTCTCACTGTAAATGACCACACTGTTTATCTCACACTCTCTCACTGTAAATGACCACGCTGTTTCTCTCACATTCTCTCACTGTAAATGGCCCTGCTCCTCTCATGCTCGCTCGCTGTAAGCTGCCCCACAGTTTCTCTCACACTCCCTCGCTGTAAATGACCACACTCTTACTCTCACACTCTCTCACTGTAAATGGCCACGCCATTTCTTTCTCCTTCTCCCTCTGAAAACAGCCCCGGTGTTTCTCTCACACTCCCTCACTGTAAATTACCCCGCTGTTTCTCTCACACTCCCTCACTGTAAATTACCCCACTGTTTCCCTCACACTCTCTCACTGTAAATTAACCCGCTTTTTCTCTCACAGTCTCTCACTGTAAATTACCCCACTGTTTCTCTCACACTCTCTCACTCTAAATTGCCTGCTCCTCTCACACTCTCTCCCTGTAAATGAGCACTCTGTTTCTCTCACACTCCCTCACTGTAAGTGACCACACTTTTTCTCTCACATTCTCTCACCGTAAATGGCCCCCTTGTTTCTCTTACACTCCCTCACTGTAAATTATCCTGCTGTTTCTCTCACACTCTCTCACTGTAAATTACCCCGCTGTTTCTCTCACATTCCCTCACTGTGAATTACCCCGCTGTTCCTCTCACACTCCCTCACTGTAAATTACCCCGCTGTTTCTCTCACACTGTCTCACTGTAAATTACCCCGCTGTTTCTCTCACACTCTCTCACTGTAAATTACCCCGCTGTTTCTCTCACACTCCCTCACTGTAAGTGACCACACTGTTTCTCTCACACTCTCTCACTGTAAATGACCACAATGTTTCTCTCACACTCTCTCACTGTAAATTACCCCGCTGTTTCTCTCACATTCCCTCACTGTGAATTACCCCGCTGTTCCTCTCACACTCCCTCACTGTAAATTACCCCGCTGTTTCTCTCACACTCTCTCACTGTAAATTACCCCGCTGTTTCTCTCACACTCCCTCACTGTAAGTGACCACACTGTTTCTCTCACACTCTCTCACTGTAAATGACAACAATGTTTCTCTCACACTCCCTCACTGTAAGTGACCACACTGTTTCTCTTCCACTCTCTCAATATAAATGGCCCCCTTGTTTCTCTCACACTCTCTCACTGTAAATTACACTGCTGTTTCTCTCACACTCTCTCACTGTAAATTACCCCACTGTTTCTCTCACATTGCCTCACAGTAAATTACCCTGCTGTTTCTCTCAAACTCTCTCACTGTAAATTACCCCGCTGTTTCACTCACACTCTTTCACTGTAAATTACCCCGCTGTTTCTCTCACACTCCCTCACTGTAAATTACCCCACTGTTTCTCTCACACTCTTTCACTGTAAATTACCCCACTGTTTCTCTCACACCCCCTCACTGTAAATTACTCCTCTGCATATCTCACACTCTCTTGCTCTAAATGGCCTCTCTCCTCTCACACTCACTCCCTGTAAATGACCATGCTGTTTCCCTTACCTTCTCTCACTCTAAATGGCCCTGCCCCTCTCATGCTCTCTCGCTGATAATGGCCCTGATGTTTCTCTCACACCCTCTCACTGTAAATGGCCCCGCTGCTCCTTTCTCCTTCTCCATCTGAAAACAGCCCCGCTGTTTCTCTCCCACTATCTCACTGTAAGTTACCCCGCTGTTTCTCTCACACTCCCTCACTGTAAATTACCCCACTGTTTCCCTCACACTCTCTCACTGTAAATTACCCCGCTGTATATCTCACACTCTCTCACTGTAAATTACTCCGCTGTTTCTCTCAAACTCTCTCACTGTAAATGACCACACTGTTTCTCTCACACTCTCTCACTGTAAATGACCACACTGTTTCTCTCACACTCCCTCGCTGTAAATGACCACACTACTTCTCTCACACTCTCTCACTGTAAATGACCATGCTGTTCCTCTCACACTCTCTCACTGTAAATGACCACGCTGTTTCTCTCACGCACTCTCACTGTAAATGACCACACTGTTTCTCTCACACTCTCTCATTGTAAATGACCACACTTTTTCTCTCACACTTTCTCACTGTAAATGACGACAATTTTTCTCTCACACTCTCTCACTGTAAATGACCACACTGTTTCACTCACACACTCTCACTGTAAATGACCACAATGTTTCTCTCACACTCCCTCGCTGTAAATGACCACACTACTTCTCTCACACTCTCTCACTGTAAATGACCACACTGTTTCTTTCACACACTCTCACTGTAAATGACCACACTGTTTCCCTCACACTTTCTCACTGTAAATGACTACAATGTTTCTCTCACACTCTCTCACTGTAAATGACCACGCTGTTTCTTTCACACTCTCTCACTGTAAATGACCACGCTGTTTCTCTCACACTCCCTCGCTGTAAATGACCACACTACTTCTCACACTCTCTCACTGTAAATGACCATGCTGTTTCTCTCACACTCCCTCACTGTAAATGACCATACTGTTTCTCTCACACTCTCTCACTGTAAATGACTACAATGTTTCTCTCACACTCTCTCACTGTAAATGACCACGTTGTTTCTCTCACACTCTCTCACTGTAAATGACCACGCTGTTTCTCTCACACACTCTCACTGTAAATGACCACACTGTTTCTCTCACACACTCTCACTGTAAATGACCACGCTGTTTCTCTCACATTCTCTCACTGTAAATGGCCCTGCTCCTCTCATGCTCGCTCGCTGTAAGCTGCCCCACAGTTTCTCTCACACTCCCTCGCTGTAAATGACCACACTCTTTCTCTCACACTCTCTCACTGTAAATGGCCCCGCCGTTTCTTTCTCCTTCTCCCTCTGAAAACAGCCCCGGTGTTTCTCTCACACTCCCTCACTGTAAATTACCCCGCTGTTTCTCTCACACTCCCTCACTGTAAATTACCCCACTGTTTCCCTCACACTCTCTCACTGTAAATTAACCCGCTTTTTCTCTCACAGTCTCTCACTGTAAATTACCCCACTGATTCTCTCACACTCTCTCACTCTAAATTGCCTGCTCCTCTCACACTCTCTCCCTGTAAATGAGCACTCTGTTTCTCTCACACTCCCTCACTGTAAGTGACCACACTGTTTCTCTCACATTCTCTCACAGTAAATGGCCCCCTTGTTTCTCTTACACTCCCTCACTGTAAATTATCCTGCTGTTTCTCTCACACTCTCTCACTGTAAATTACCCCGCTGTTTCTCTCACATTCCCTCACTGTGAATTACCCCGCTGTTCCTCTCACACTCCCTCACTGTAAATTACCCCGCTGTTTCTCTCACACTGTCTCACTGTAAATTACCCCGCTGTTTCTCTCACACTCTCTCACTGTAAATTACCCCGCTGTTTCTCTCACACTCCCTCACTGTAAGTGACCACACTGTTTCTCTCACACTCTCTCACTGTAAATGACCACAATGTTTCTCTCACACTCTCTCACTGTAAATTACCCCGCTGTTTCTCTCACATTCCCTCACTGTGAATTACCCCGCTGTTCCTCTCACACTCCCTCACTGTAAATTACCCCGCTGTTTCTCTCACACTCTCTCACTGTAAATTACACCGCTGTTTCTCTCACACTCTCTCACTGTAAATTACCCCGCTGTTTCTCTCACACTCCCTCACTGTAAGTGACCACACTGTTTCTCTCACACTCTCTCACTGTAAATGACCACAATGTTTCTCTCACACTCTTTCACTGTAAATTACCCCGCTGTTTCTCTCACACTCCCTCACTGTAAATTACCCCACTGTTTCTCTCACACTCTTTCACTGTAAATTACCCCACTGTTTCTCTCACACCCCCTCACTGTAAATTACTCCTCTGCATATCTCACACTCTCTTGCTCTAAATGGCCTCTCTCCTCTCACACTCACTCCCTGTAAATGACCATGCTGTTTCCCTTACCTTCTCTCACTCTAAATGGCCCTGCCCCTCTCATGCTCTCTCGCTGATAATGGCCCTGATGTTTCTCTCACACCCTCTCACTGTAAATGGCCCCGCTGCTCCTTTCTCCTTCTCCCTCTGAAAACAGCCCCGCTGTTTCTCTCCCACTATCTCACTGTAAGTTACCCCGCTGTTTCTCTCACACTCCCTCACTGTAAATTACCCCACTGTTTTCCTCACACTCTTTCACTGTAAATTACCCCGCTGTATATCTCACACTCTCTCACTGTAAATTACCCCGCTGTTTCCCTCACACTCCCTCACTGTAAATTACCCCTCTGCTTCTCTCACACTCTCTTGCTCTAAATGGCCTCTCTCCTCTCACACTCACTCCCTGTAAATGACCATGCTGTTTCCCTTACCTTCTCTCACTCTAAATGGCCCTGCTCCTATCATGCTCTCTCGCTGATAATGGCCCTGATGTTTCTCTCACACTCTCTCACTGTAAATGGCCCCGCTGTTTCTTTCCCCTTCTCCCTCTGAAAACAGCCCCCCTGTTTCTCTCACACTCTCTCACTGTAAATTACTCCGCTGTTTCTCTCACACTCTCTCGCTGTAAATGACCACACTGTTTCTCTCACACTCTCTCACTGTAAATGACCACACAGTTTCTCTCACACTCCCTCGCTGTAAATGACCACACTACTTCTCTCACACTCTCTCACTGTAAATGACCACGCTGTTTCTCTCACGCACTCTCACTGTAAATGACCACACTGTTTCTCTCACACTCTCTCACTGTAAATGACCACACTTTTTCTCTCACACTTTCTCACTGTAAATGACCACACTGTTTCTCTCACACACTCTCACTGTAAATGACCACACTGTTTCCCTCACACTTTCTCACTGTAAATGACTACAATGTTTCTCTCACACTCTCTCACTGTAAATGACCACGCTGTTTCTCTCACACTCTCTCACTGTAAATGACCACGCTGTTTCTCTCACATTCTCTCACTGTAAATGACAACCCTGTTTCCCTCACACTCTCTCACTGTAAATTACCCCACTGTTGCTCTCACACTATCTCACTGTAAATTACCCCGCTGTTTCTCTCACACTCTCTCAATGTAAATTACCCCGCTTTTTCTCTCTCTCTCTCTCTCACTGTAAATTAACCCACTGTATATCTCACTCTCTCACTGTTAATTACCCCGCTGTTTCTCTCACACTCCCTCACTGTAAATTACTCCTCTGCTTCTCTCACACTCTCTTGCTCTAAATGGCCTCTCTCCTCTCACACTCACTCCCTGTAAATGACCATGCTGTTTCCCTTACCTTCTCTCACTCTAAATGGCCCTGCTCCTCTCATGCTCTCTCGCTGATAATGGCCCTGATGTTTCTCTCACACTCTCTCATTGTAAATGGCCCCGCTGTTTCTTTCTCCTTCTCCCTCTGAAAACAGCTCCGCTGTTTCTCTCACACTCCCTCACTGTAAATGACTCCGCTGTTTCTCTCACACTCTCTCACTGTAAATGACCACACTCTTTCTCTCACACTCTCTCACTGTAAATGACCACACTGTTTCTCTCACACTCCCTCGCTGTAAATGACGACACTACTTCTCACACTCTCTCACTGTAAATGACCATGCTGTTTCTCACCCACTCTCTTGCTCTAAATGGCCTCTCTCCTCTCACACTCACTCCCTGTAAATGACCATGCTGTTTCCCTTACCTTCTCTCACTCTAAATGGCCCTGCTCCTCTCATGCTCTCTCGCTGATAATGGCCCTGATGTTTCTCTCACACTCTCTCACTGTAAATGACCCCGCTGTTTCTCTCACACTCTCTCACTGTAAATGACCACACTGTTTCTCTCACACTCTCTCACTGTAAATGACCACACTGTTTCTCTCACACACCCTCGCTGTAAATGACCATGCTGTTTCTCTCACACTCTCTCACTGTAAATGACCACGCTGTTTCTCTCACACTCCCTCACTGTAGATGACCACACTGTTTTTCTCACACTCTCTCACTGTAAATGACTACAATGTTTCTCTCACACTCCCTCACTGTAAATGACCACGCTGTTTCTCTCACACTCTCTCACTGTAAATGACCACGCTGTTTCTCTCACACTCTCTCACTGTAAATGACCACGCTGTTTCTCTCACACTCTCTCACTGTAATTGACCACGCTGTTTCTCTCACGCACTCTCACTGTAAATGACCACACTGTTTCTCTCACACTCTCTCACTGTAAATGACCACGCTGTTTCTCTCACATTCTCTCACTGTAAATGGCCCTGCTCCTCTCATGCTCGCTCACTCTAAGCTGCCCCACAGTTTCTCTCACACTCCCTCGCTTTAAATGACCACTCTTCTTCTCTCACACTCTCTCATTGTACATGACCACGCTGTTGCTCTCACACTCTCTCACTGTAAATGACCACCGTGTTTCTCTCACACTCTCTCACTGTAAATGACCACACTCCTTCTCTCACACTTTGTCACTGTAAATGGCCCTGTTGTTTCTTTCTCCTTCTCCCTCTGAAAACAGCCCCGGTGTTTCTCTCACACTCCCTCACTGTAAATTACCCCGCTGTTTCTCTCACACTCCCTCACTGTAAATTACCCCACTGTTTCCCTCACACTCTCTCACTGTAAATTACCCCACTGTTTCTCTCACACTATCTCACTCTAAATTACCCCACTGTTTCTCTCACACTCTCTCACTGTAAATTACCCCGCTGTTTCTCTCACACTCCCTCACTGTAAATTACTCCTCTGCTTCTCTCACACTCTCTTGTTCTAAATGGCCTCTCTCCTCTCACACTCACTCCCTGTAAATGACCATGCTGTTTCCCTTACCTTCTCTCACTCTAAATGGCCCTGCTTCTCTCATGCTCTCTCGCTGATAATGGCCCTGATGTTTCTCTCACACTCTCTCACTCTAAATGGCCCCGCTGTTTCTTTCTCCTTCTCCCTCTGAAAACAGACCCGCTGTTTCTCTCTCACTCTCTCACTGTAAATTACCCCGCTGTTTCTCTCACACTCCCTCACTGTAAATGACCACACTCTTTCTCTCACACTCTCTCACTGTAAATGACCACAGTGTTTCTCTCACACTCCCTCGCTGTAAATGACCACACTACTTCTCTCACACTCTCTCACTGTAAATGACCACGCTGTTTCTCTCGCGCACTCTCACTGTAAATGACCACACTGTTTCTTTCACACTCTCTCACTGTAAATGACCACGCTGTTTCTCTCACACTCATACACTGTAAATGACTATAATGTTTCTCTCACACTCTCTCACTGTAAATGACCACACTGTTTCTCTCACACTCTCTCACTGTAAATGACCACACTGTTTCTCTCACACTCTCTCACTGTAAATGACCACGCTGTTTCTCTCACACTCCCTCACTGTAAATGACCACACTGTTTCTCTCACACTCTCTCACTGTAAATGACCACACTGTTTCTCTCACACTCTCTCACTGTAAATGACCACACTGTTTCTCTCACACTCTCTCACTGTAAATTACACCGCTGTTTCTCTCACACTCTCTCACTGTAAATTACCCCGCTGTTTCTCTCACACTCCCTCACTGTAAGTGACCACACTGTTTCTCTCACACTCTCTCACTGTAAATGACCACAATGTTTCTCTCACACTCCCTCACTGTAAGTGACCACACTGTTTCTCTTCCACTCTCTCAATATAAATGGCCCCCTTGTTTCTCTCACACTCTCTCACTGTAAATTACACTGCTGTTTCTCTCACACTCTCTCACTGTAAATTACCCCACTGTTTCTCTCACATTGCCTCACAGTAAATTACCCTGCTGTTTCTCTCACACTCTCTCACTGTAAATTACCCCGCTGTTTCACTCACACTCTTTCACTGTAAATTACCCCGCTGTTTCTCTCACACTCCCTCACTGTAAATTACCCCACTGTTTCTCTCACACTCTTTTACTGTAAATTACCCCACTGTTTCTTTCACACACTCTCACTGTAAATGACCACACTGTTTCCCTCACACTTTCTCACTGTAAATGACTACAATGTTTCTCTCACACTCTCTCACTGTAAATGACCACGCTGTTTCTTTCACACTCTCTCACTGTAAATGACCACGCTGTTTCTCTCACATTCTCTCACTGTAAATGACAACCCTGTTTCCCTCACACTCTCTCACTGTAAATTACCCCACTGTTGCTCTCACACTATCTCACTGTAAATTACCCCGCTGTTTCTCTCACACTCTCTCAATGTAAATTACCCCGCTTTTTCTCTCTCTCTCTCTCTCACTGTAAATTAACCCACTGTATATCTCACTCTCTCACTGTTAATTAGCCCGCTGTTTCTCTCACACTCCCTCACTGTAAATTACTCCTCTGCTTCTCTCACACTCTCTTGCTCTAAATGGCCTCTCTCCTCTCACACTCACTCCCTGTAAATGACCATGCTGTTTCCCTTACCTTCTCTCACTCTAAATGGCCCTGCTCCTCTCATGCTCTCTCGCTGATAATGGCCCTGATGTTTCTCTCACACCCTCTCACTGTAAGTGGCCCCGCTGCTCCTTTCTCATTCTCCCTTCTGAAAACAGCCCCGCTGTTTCTCTCCCACTAGCTCACTGTAAGTTACCCCGCTGTTTCTCTCACACTCCCTCACTGTAAATTACCCCACTGTTTCCCTCACACTCTCTCACTGTAAATTACCCCGCTGTATATCTCACACTCTCTCACTGTAAATTACTCCGCTGTTTCTCTCACACTCTCTCACTGTAAATGACCACACTGTTTCTCTCACACTCTCTCACTGTAAATGACCACACTGTTTCTCTCACACTCCCTCGCTGTAAAAGACCACACTACTTCTCTCACACTCTCTCACTGTAAATGACCATGCTGTTCCTCTCACACTCTCTCACTGTAAATGACCACGCTGTTTCTCTCACGCACTCTCACTGTAAATGACCACACTGTTTCTCTCACACTCTCTCATTGTAAATGACCACACTTTTTCTCTCAGACTTTCTCACTGTAAATGACGACAAGTTTTCTCTCACACTCTCTCACTGCAAATGACCACACTGTTTCACTCACACACTCTCACTGTAAATGACCACAATGTTTCTCTCACACTCCCTCGCTGTAAATGACCACACTACTTCTCTCACACTCTCTCACTGTAAATGACCACACTGTTTCTCTCACACACTCTCACTGTAAATGACCACGCTGTTTCTCTCACACTCTCTCACTGTAAATGACCACGCTGTTTCTCTCACATTCTCTCACTGTAAATGACAACCCTGTTTCCCTCACACTCTCTCACTGTAAATTACCCCACTGTTGCTCTCACACTATCTCACTGTAAATTACCCCGCTTTTTCTCTCACACTCTCTCACTGTAAATTACCCCGCTTTTTCTCTCTCTCTCTCTCTCACTGTAAATTAACCCACTGTATATCTCACTCTCTCACTGTTAATTACCCCGCTGTTTCTCTCACACTCCCTCACTGTAAATTACTCCTCTGCTTCTCTCACACTCTCTTGCTCTAAATGGCCTCTCTCCTCTCACACTCACTCCCTGTAAATGACCATGCTGTTTCCCTTACCTTCTCTCACTCTAAATGGCCCTGCTCCTCTCATGCTCTCTCGCTGATAATGGCCCTGATGTTTCTCTCACACTCTCTCATTGTAAATGGCCCCGCTGTTTCTTTCTCCTTCTCCCTCTGAAAACAGCCCCGCTGTTTCTCTCACACTCCCTCACTGTAAATGACCCCGCTGTTTCTCTCACACTCTCTCACTGTAAATGACCACACTCTTTCTCTCACACTCTCTCACTGTAAATGACCACACTGTTTCTCTCACAGTCCCTCGCTGTAAATGACGACACTACTTCTCACACTCTCTCACTGTAAATGACCATGCTGTTTCTCACCCACTCTCTTGCTCTAAATGGCCTCTCTCCTCTCACACTCACTCCCTGTAAATGACCATGCTGTTTCCCTTACCTTCTCTCACTCTAAATGGCCCTGCTCCTCTCATGCTCTCTCGCTGATAATGGCCCTGATGTTTCTCTCACACTCTCTCACTGTAAATGACCCCGCTGTTTCTCTCACACTCTCTCACTGTAAATGACCACACTGTTTCTCTCACACTCTCTCACTGTAAATGACCACACTGTTTCTCTCACACTCCCTCGCTGTAAATGACCATGCTGTTTCTCTCACACTCTCTCACTGTAAATGACCACGCTGTTTCTCTCACACTCCCTCACTGTAGATGACCACACTGTTTTTCTCACACTCTCTCACTGTAAATGACTACAATGTTTCTCTCACACTCTCTCACTGTAAATGACCACGCTGTTTCTCTCACACTCTCTCACTGTAAATGACCACGCTGTTTCTCTCACACTCTCTCACTGTAAATGACCACGCTGTTTCTCTCACACTCTCTCACTGTAAATGACCACGCTGTTTCTCTCACATTCTCTCACTGTAAATGGCCCTGCTCCTCTCATGCTCGCTCACTCTAAGCTGCCCCACAGTTTCTCTCACACTCCCTCGCTTTAAATGACCACTCTTCTTCTCTCACACTCTCTCATTGTACATGACCACGCTGTTGCTCTCACACTCTTTCACTCTAAATGACCACCGTGTTTCTCTCACACTCTCTCACTGTAAATGACCACACTCTTTCTCTCACACTCTCTCACTGTAAATGACCACACTCCTTCTCTCACACTTTGTCACTGTAAATGGCCCTGTTGTTTCTTTCTCCTTCTCCCTCTGAAAACAGCCCCGGTGTTTCTCTCACACTCCCTCACTGTAAATTACCCCGCTGTTTCTCTCACACTCCCTCACTGTAAATTACCCCACTGTTTCCCTCACACTCTCTCACTGTAAATTACCCCACTGTTTCTCTCACACTATCTCACTCTAAATTACCCCACTGTTTCTCTCACACTCTCTCACTGTAAATTACCCCGCTGTTTCTCTCACACTCCCTCACTGTAAATTACTCCTCTGCTTCTCTCACACTGTCTTGTTCTAAATGGCCTCTCTCCTCTCACACTCACTCCCTGTAAATGACCATGCTGTTTCCCTTACCTTCTCTCACTCTAAATGGCCCTGCTTCTCTCATGCTCTCTCGCTGATAATGGCCCTGATGTTTCTCTCACACTCTCTCACTCTAAATGGCCCCGCTGTTTCTTTCTCCTTCTCCCTCTGAAAACAGACCCGCTGTTTCTCTCTCACTCTCTCACTGTAAATTACCCCGCTGTTTCTCTCACACTCCCTCACTGTAAATGACCACACTCTTTCTCTCACACTCTCTCACTGTAAATGACCACAGTGTTTCTCTCACACTCCCTCGCTGTAAATGACCACACTACTTCTCTCACACTCTCTCACTGTAAATGACCACGCTGTTTCTCTCGCGCACTCTCACTGTAAATGACCACACTGTTTCTTTCACACTCTCTCACTGTAAATGACCACGCTGTTTCTCTCACACTCATACACTGTAAATGACTATAATGTTTCTCTCACACTCTCTCACTGTAAATGACCACACTGTTTCTCTCACACTCTCTCACTGTAAATGACCACACTGTTTCTCTCACACTCTCTCACTGTAAATGACCACGCTGTTTCTCTCACACTCCCTCACTGTAAATGACCACACTGTTTCTCTCACACTCTCTCACTGTAAATGACCACACTGTTTCTCTCACACTTTGTCACTGTAAATGGCCCTGTTGTTTCTTTCTCCTTCTCCCTCTGAAAACAGCCCCGGTGTTTCTCTCACACTCCCTCACTGTAAATTACCCCGCTGTTTCTCTCACACTCCCTCACTGTAAATTACCCCACTGTTTCCCTCACACTCTCTCACTGTAAATTACCCCACTGTTTCTCTCACACTATCTCACTCTAAATTACCCCACTGTTTCTCTCACACTCTCTCACTGTAAATTACCCCGCTGTTTCTCTCACACTCCCTCACTGTAAATTACTCCTCTGCTTCTCTCACACTGTCTTGTTCTAAATGGCCTCTCTCCTCTCACACTCACTCCCTGTAAATGACCATGCTGTTTCCCTTACCTTCTCTCACTCTAAATGGCCCTGCTTCTCTCATGCTCTCTCGCTGATAATGGCCCTGATGTTTCTCTCACACTCTCTCACTCTAAATGGCCCCGCTGTTTCTTTCTCCTTCTCCCTCTGAAAACAGACCCGCTGTTTCTCTCTCACTCTCTCACTGTAAATTACCCCGCTGTTTCTCTCACACTCCCTCACTGTAAATGACCACACTCTTTCTCTCACACTCTCTCACTGTAAATGACCACAGTGTTTCTCTCACACTCCCTCGCTGTAAATGACCACACTACTTCTCTCACACTCTCTCACTGTAAATGACCACGCTGTTTCTCTCGCGCACTCTCACTGTAAATGACCACACTGTTTCTTTCACACTCTCTCACTGTAAATGACCACGCTGTTTCTCTCACACTCATACACTGTAAATGACTATAATGTTTCTCTCACACTCTCTCACTGTAAATGACCACACTGTTTCTCTCACACTCTCTCACTGTAAATTACCACACTGTTTCTCTCACACTCTCTCACTGTAAATGACCACGCTGTTTCTCTCACACTCCCTCACTGTAAATGACCACACTGTTTCTCTCACACTCTCTCACTGTAAATGACCACACTGTTTCTCTCACACTCTCTCACTGTAAATGACCACACTGTTTCTCTCACACTCTCTCACTGTAAATTACACCGCTGTTTCTCTCACACTCTCTCACTGTAAATTACCCCGCTGTTTCTCTCACACTCCCTCACTGTAAGTGACCACACTGTTTCTCTCACACTCTCTCACTGTAAATGACCACAATGTTTCTCTCACACTCCCTCACTGTAAGTGACCACACTGTTTCTCTTCCACTCTCTCAATATAAATGGCCCCCTTGTTTCTCTCACACTCTCTCACTGTAAATTACACTGCTGTTTCTCTCACACTCTCTCACTGTAAATTACCCCACTGTTTCTCTCACATTGCCTCACAGTAAATTACCCTGCTGTTTCTCTCAAACTCTCTCACTGTAAATTACCCCGCTGTTTCACTCACACTCTTTCACTGTAAATTACCCCGCTGTTTCTCTCACACTCCCTCACTGTAAATTACCCCACTGTTTCTCTCACACTCTTTCACTGTAAATTACCCCACTGTTTCTCTCACACCCCCTCACTGTAAATTACTCCTCTGCATATCTCACACTCTCTTGCTCTAAATGGCCTCTCTCCTCTCACACTCACTCCCTGTAAATGACCATGCTGTTTCCCTTACCTTCTCTCACTCTAAATGGCCCTGCCCCTCTCATGCTCTCTCGCTGATAATGGCCCTGATGTTTCTCTCACACCCTCTCACTGTAAATGGCCCCGCTGCTCCTTTCTCCTTCTCCCTCTGAAAACAGCCCCGCTGTTTCTCTCCCACTATCTCACTGTAAGTTACCCCGCTGTTTCTCTCACACTCCCTCACTGTAAATTACCCCACTGTTTCCCTCGCACTCTCTCACTGTAAATTACCCCGCTGTATATCTCACACTCTCTCACTGTAAATTACTCCGCTGTTTCTCTCACACTCTCTCACTGTAAATGACCACACTGTTTCTCTCACACTCCCTCGCTGTAAATGACCACACTACTTCTCTCACACTCTCTCACTGTAAATGACCATGCTGTTCCTCTCACACTCTCTCACTGTAAATGACCACGCTGTTTCTCTCACGCACTCTCACTGTAAATGACCACACTGTTTCTCTCACACTCTCTCATTGTAAATGACCACACTTTTTCTCTCACACTTTCTCACTGTAAATGACGACAATTTTTCTCTCACACTCTCTCACTGTAAATGACCACACTGTTTCACTCACACACTCTCACTGTAAATGACCACAATGTTTCTCTCACACTCCCTCGCTGTAAATGACCACACTACTTCTCTCACACTCTCTCACTGTAAATGACCACACTGTTTCTTTCACACACTCTCACTGTAAATGACCACACTGTTTCCCTCACACTTTCTCACTGTAAATGACTACAATGTTTCTCTCACACTCTCTCACTGTAAATGACCACGCTGTTTCTTTCACACTCTCTCACTGTAAATGACCACGCTGTTTCTCTCACATTCTCTCACTGTAAATGACAACCCTGTTTCCCTCACACTCTCTCACTGTAAATTACCCCACTGTTGCTCTCACACTATCTCACTGTAAATTACCCCGCTGTTTCTCTCACACTCTCTCAATGTAAATTACCCCGCTTTTTCTCTCTCTCTCTCTCTCACTGTAAATTAACCCACTGTATATCTCACTCTCTCACTGTTAATTAGCCCGCTGTTTCTCTCACACTCCCTCACTGTAAATTACTCCTCTGCTTCTCTCACACTCTCTTGCTCTAAATGGCCTCTCTCCTCTCACACTCACTCCCTGTAAATGACCATGCTGTTTCCCTTACCTTCTCTCACTCTAAATGGCCCTGCTCCTCTCATGCTCTCTCGCTGATAATGGCCCTGATGTTTCTCTCACACCCTCTCACTGTAAGTGGCCCCGCTGCTCCTTTCTCATTCTCCCTCTGAAAACAGCCCCGCTGTTTCTCTCCCACTAGCTCACTGTAAGTTACCCCGCTGTTTCTCTCACACTCCCTCACTGTAAATTACCCCACTGTTTCCCTCACACTCTCTCACTGTAAATTACCCCGCTGTATATCTCACACTCTCTCACTTTAAATTACTCCGCTGTTTCTCTCACACTCTCTCACTGTAAATGACCACACTGTTTCTCTCACACTCTCTCACTGTAAATGACCACACTGTTTCTCTCACACTCCCTCGCTGTAAATGACCACACTACTTCTCTCACACTCTCTCACTGTAAATGACCATGCTGTTCCTCTCACACTCTCTCACTGTAAATGACCACGCTGTTTCTCTCACGCACTCTCACTGTAAATGACCACACTGTTTCTCTCACACTCTCTCATTGTAAATGACCACACTTTTTCTCTCAGACTTTCTCACTGTAAATGACGACAATTTTTCTCTCACACTCTCTCACTGTAAATGACCACACTGTTTCACTCACACACTCTCACTGTAAATGACCACAATGTTTCTCTCACACTCCCTCGCTGTAAATGACCACACTACTTCTCTCACACTCTCTCACTGTAAATGACCACACTGTTTCTCTCACACACTCTCACTGTAAATGACCACACTGTTTCCCTCACACTTTCTCACTGTAAATGACTACAATGTTTCTCTCACACTCTCTCACTGTAAATGACCACGCTGTTTCTCTCACACTCTCTCACTGTAAATGACCACGCTGTTTCTCTCACATTCTCTCACTGTAAATGACAACCCTGTTTCCCTCACACTCTCTCACTGTAAATTACCCCACTGTTGCTCTCACACTATCTCACTGTAAATTACCCCGCTGTTTCTCTCACACTCTCTCAATGTAAATTACCCCGCTTTTTCTCTCTCTCTCTCTCTCACTGTAAATTAACCCACTGTATATCTCACTCTCTCACTGTTAATTACCCCGCTGTTTCTCTCACACTCCCTCACTGTAAATTACTCCTCTGCTTCTCTCACACTCTCTTGCTCTAAATGGCCTCTCTCCTCTCACACTCACTCCCTGTAAATGACCATGCTGTTTCCCTTACCTTCTCTCACTCTAAATGGCCCTGCTCCTCTCATGCTCTCTCGCTGATAATGGCCCTGATGTTTCTCTCACACTCTCTCATTGTAAATGGCCCCGCTGTTTCTTTCTCCTTCTCCCTCTGAAAACAGCCCCGCTGTTTCTCTCACACTCCCTCACTGTAAATGACCCCGCTGTTTCTCTCACACTCTCTCACTGTAAATGACCACACTGTTTCTCTCACACTCTCTCACTGTAAATGACCACACTGTTTCTCTCACACTCTCTCACTGTAAATTACACCGCTGTTTCTCTCACACTCTCTCACTGTAAATTACCCCGCTGTTTCTCTCACACTCCCTCACTGTAAGTGACCACACTGTTTCTCTCACACTCTCTCACTGTAAATGACCACAATGTTTCTCTCACACTCCCTCACTGTAAGTGACCACACTGTTTCTCTTCCACTCTCTCAATATAAATGGCCCCCTTGTTTCTCTCACACTCTCTCACTGTAAATTACACTGCTGTTTCTCTCACATTGCCTCACAGTAAATTACCCTGCTGTTTCTCTCAAACTCTCTCACTGTAAATTACCCCGCTGTTTCACTCACACTCTTTCACTGTAAATTACCCCGCTGTTTCTCTCACACCCCCTCACTGTAAATTACCCCACTGTTTCTCTCACACTCTTTCACTGTAAATTACCCCACTGTTTCTCTCACACCCCCTCACTGTAAATTACTCCTCTGCATATCTCACACTCTCTTGCTCTAAATGGCCTCTCTCCTCTCACACTCACTCCCTGTAAATGACCATGCTGTTTCCCTTACCTTCTCTCACTCTAAATGGCCCTGCCCCTCTCATGCTCTCTCGCTGATAATGGCCCTGATGTTTCTCTCACACCCTCTCACTGTAAATGGCCCCGCTGCTCCTTTCTCCTTCTCCCTCTGAAAACAGCCCCGCTGTTTCTCTCCCACTATCTCACTGTAAGTTACCCCGCTGTTTCTCTCACACTCCCTCACTGTAAATTACCCCACTGTTTCCCTCACACTCTCTCACTGTAAATTACCCCGCTGTATATCTCACACTCTCTCACTGTAAATTACTCCGCTGTTTCTCTCACACTCTCTCACTGTAAATGACCACACTGTTTCTCTCACACTCTCTCACTGTAAATGACCACACTGTTTCTCTCACACTCCCTCGCTGTAAATGACCACACTACTTCTCTCACACTCTCTCACTGTAAATGACCATGCTGTTCCTCTCACACTCTCTCACAGTAAATGACCACGCTGTTTCTCTCACGCACTCTCACTGTAAATGACCACACTGTTTCTCTCACACTCTCTCATTGTAAATGACCACACTTTTTCTCTCACACTTTCTCACTGTAAATGACGACAATTTTTCTCTCACACTCTCTCACTGTAAATGACCACACTGTTTCACTCACACACTCTCACTGTAAATGACCACAATGTTTCTCTCACACTCCCTCGCTGTAAATGACCACACTACTTCTCTCACACTCTCTCACTGTAAATGACCACACTGTTTCTTTCACACACTCTCACTGTAAATGACCACACTGTTTCCCTCACACTTTCTCACTGTAAATGACTACAATGTTTCTCTCACACTCTCTCACTGTAAATGACCACGCTGTTTCTTTCACACTCTCTCACTGTAAATGACCACGCTGTTTCTCTCACATTCTCTCACTGTAAATGACAACCCTGTTTCCCTCACACTCTCTCACTGTAAATTACCCCACTGTTGCTCTCACACTATCTCATTATAAATTACCCCGCTGTTTCTCTCACACTCTCTCAATGTAAATTACCCCGCTTTTTCTCTCTCTCTCTCTCTCACTGTAAATTAACCCACTGTATATCTCACTCTCTCACTGTTAATTAGCCCGCTGTTTCTCTCACACTCCCTCACTGTAAATTACTCCTCTGCTTCTCTCACACTCTCTTGTTCTAAATGGCCTCTCTCCTCTCACACTCACTCCCTGTAAATGACCATGCTGTTTCCCTTACCTTCTCTCACTCTAAATGGCCCTGCTTCTCTCATGCTCTCTCGCTGATAATGGCCCTGATGTTTCTCTCACACTCTCTCACTCTAAATGGCCCCGCTGTTTCTTTCTCCTTCTCCCTCTGAAAACAGACCCGCTGTTTCTCTCTCACTCTCTCACTGTAAATTACCCCGCTGTTTCTCTCACACTCCCTCACTGTAAATGACCACACTCTTTCTCTCACACTCTCTCACTGTAAATGACCACAGTGTTTCTCTCACACTCCCTCGCTGTAAATGACCACACTACTTCTCTCACACTCTCTCACTGTAAATGACCACGCTGTTTCTCTCACGCACTCTCACTGTAAATGACCACACTGTTTCTTTCACACTCTCTCACTGTAAATGACCACGCTGTTTCTCTCACACTCATACACTGTAAATGACTATAATGTTTCTCTCACACTCTCTCACTGTAAATGACCACACTGTTTCTCTCACACTCTCTCACTGTAAATGACCACACTGTTTCTCTCACACTCTCTCACTGTAAATGACCACGCTGTTTCTCTCACACTCCCTCACTGTAAATGACCACACTGTTTCTCTCACACTCTCTCACTGTAAATGACCACACTGTTTCTCTCACACTCTCTCACTGTAAATGACCACACTGTTTCTCTCACACTCTCTCACTGTAAATGACCACACTGTTTCTCTCACACTCCCTCACTGTAAATGACCACACTGTTTCTCTCACACTCTCTCACTGTAAATGACCACACTGTTTCTCTCACACTCCCTCACTGTAAATGACCACAATGTTTCTCTCACACTCTCTCACTGTAAATTACCCCGCTGTTTCTCTCACATTCCCTCACTGTGAATTACCCCGCTGTTCCTCTCACACTCCCTCACTGTAAATTACCCCGCTGTTTCTCTCACACTCTCTCACTGTAAATTACACCGCTGTTTCTCTCACACTCTCTCACTGTAAATTACCCCGCTGTTTCTCTCACACTCCCTCACTGTAAGTGACCACACTGTTTCTCTCACACTCTCTCACTGTAAATGACCACAATGTTTCTCTCACACTCCCTCACTGTCAGTGACCACACTGTTTCTCTTCCACTCTCTCAATATAAATGGCCCCCTTGTTTCTCTCACACTCTCTCACTTTAAATTACACTGCTGTTTCTCTCACACTCTCTCACTGTAAATTACCCCACTGTTTCTCTCACATTGCCTCACAGTAAATTACCCTGCTGTTTCTCTCAAACTCTCTCACTGTAAATTACCCCGCTGTTTCACTCACACTCCCTCACTGTAAATTACCCCGCTGTTTCTCTCACACTCCCTCACTGTAAATTACCCCACTGTTTCCCTCACACTCTCTCACTGTAAATTACCCCACTGTTTCTCTCACACTATCTCACTCTAAATTACCCCACTGTTTCTCTCACACTCTCTCACTGTAAATTACCCCGCTGTTTCTCTCACACTCCCTCACTGTAAATTACTCCTCTGCTTCTCTCACACTCTCTTGTTCTAAATGGCCTCTCTCCTCTCACACTCACTCCCTGTAAATGACCATGCTGTTTCCCTTACCTTCTCTCACTCTAAATGGCCCTGCTTCTCTCATGCTCTCTCGCTGATAATGGCCCTGATGTTTCTCTCACACTCTCTCACTCTAAATGGCCCCGCTGTTTCTTTCTCCTTCTCCCTCTGAAAACAGACCCGCTGTTTCTCTCTCACTCTCTCACTGTAAATTACCCCGCTGTTTCTCTCACACTCCCTCACTGTAAATGACCACACTCTTTCTCTCACACTCTCTCACTGTAAATGACCACAGTGTTTCTCTCACACTCCCTCGCTGTAAATGACCACACTACTTCTCTCACACTCTCTCACTGTAAATGACCACGCTGTTTCTCTCGCGCACTCTCACTGTAAATGACCACACTGTTTCTTTCACACTCTCTCACTGTAAATGACCACGCTGTTTCTCTCACACTCATACACTGTAAATGACTATAATGTTTCTCTCACACTCTCTCACTGTAAATGACCACACTGTTTCTCTCACACTCTCTCACTGTAAATGACCACACTGTTTCTCTCACACTCTCTCACTGTAAATGACCACGCTGTTTCTCTCACACTCCCTCACTGTAAATGACCACACTGTTTCTCTCACACTCTCTCACTGTAAATGACCACACTGTTTCTCTCACACTCTCTCACTGTAAATGACCACACTGTTTCTCTCACACTCCCTCACTGTAAATGACCACACTGTTTCTCTCACACTCTTTCACTGTAAATGACCACACTGTTTCTTCACACTCTCTCACTGTAAATGACTACAATGTTTCTCTCACACACTCTCACTGTAAATGACCACGCTGTTTCTCTCACACTCTCTCACTGTAAATGACCACGCTGTTTCTCTCACATTCTCTCACTGTAAATGGCCCTGCTCCTCTCATGCTTGCTCGCTGTAAGCTGCCCCACAGTTTCTCTCACACTCCCTCGCTTTAAATGACCACACTACTTCTCTCACACTCTCTCACTGTAAATGATCACACTGTTTCTCTCACACTCCCTCACTGTAAATGACCACACTGTTTCTCTCACACTCTCTCACTGTAAATGACCACACTGTTTCTCTCACACTCTCTCACTGTAAATGACCACACTGTTTCTCTCACACTCCCTCACTGTAAATGACCACACTGTTTCTCTCACACTCTCTCACTGTAAATGACCACACTGTTTCTCTCACACTCCCTCACTGTAAATGACCACAATGTTTCTCTCACACTCTCTCACTGTAAATTACCCCGCTGTTTCTCTCACATTCCCTCACTGTGAATTACCCCGCTGTTCCTCTCACACTCCCTCACTGTAAATTACCCCGCTGTTTCTCTCACACTCTCTCACTGTAAATTACACCGCTGTTTCTCTCACACTCTCTCACTGTAAATTACACCGCTGTTTCTCTCACACTCCCTCACTGTAAGTGACCACACTGTTTCTCTCACACTCTCTCACTGTAAATGACCACAATGTTTCTCTCACACTCCCTCACTGTCAGTGACCACACTGTTTCTCTTCCACTCTCTCAATATAAATGGCCCCCTTGTTTCTCTCACACTCTCTCACTTTAAATTACACTGCTGTTTCTCTCACACTCTCTCACTGTAAATTACCCCACTGTTTCTCTCACATTGCCTCACAGTAAATTACCCTGCTGTTTCTCTCAAACTCTCTCACTGTAAATTACCCCGCTGTTTCACTCACACTCCCTCTCTGTAAATTACCCCGCTGTTTCTCTCACACTCTTTCACTGTAAATTACCCCGCTGTTTCTCTCACACTCCCTCACTGTAAATTACCCCACTGTTTCTCTCACACTCTTTCACTGTAAATTACCCCACTGTTTCTCTCACACCCCCTCACTGTAAATTACTCCTCTGCATATCTCACACTCTCTTGCTCTAAATGGCCTCTCTCCTCTCACACTCACTCCCTGTAAATGACCATGCTGTTTCCCTTACCTTCTCTCACTCTAAATGGCCCTGCCCCTCCCATGCTCTCTCGCTGATAATGGCCCTGATGTTTCTCTCACACCCTCTCACTGTAACTGGCTCCGCTGCTCCTTTCTCCTTCTCCCTCTGAAAACAGCCCCGCTGTTTCTCTCACACTCGCTCACTGTAAATGACCACACTGTTTCTCTCACACTCCCTCACTGTAAATGACCACAATGTTTCTCTCACACTCTCTCACTGTAAATGACCACAATGTTTCTCTCACACTCTCTCACTGTAAATTACCCCGCTGTTTCTCTCACATTCCCTCACTGTGAATTACCCCGCTGTTCCTCTCACACTCCCTCACTGTAAATTACCCCGCTGTTTCTCTCACACTCTCTCACTGTAAATTACACCGCTGTTTCTCTCACACTCTCTCACTGTAAATTACCCCGCTGTTTCTCTCACACTCCCTCACTGTAAGTGACCACACTGTTTCTCTCACACTCTCTCACTGTAAATGACCACAATGTTTCTCTCACACTCCCTCACTGTAAGTGACCACACTGTTTCTCTTCCACTCTCTCAATATAAATGGCCCCCTTGTTTCTCTCACACTCTCTCACTGTAAATTACACTGCTGTTTCTCTCACACTCTCTCACTGTAAATTACCCCACTGTTTCTCTCACATTGCCTCACAGTAAATTACCCTGCTGTTTCTCTCAAACTCTCTCACTGTAAATTACCCCGCTGTTTCACTCACACTCTTTCACTGTAAATTACCCCGCTGTTTCTCTCACACTGCCTCACTGTAAATTACCCCACTGTTTCTCTCACACTCTTTCACTGTAAATTACCCCACTGTTTCTCTCACACCCCCTCACTGTAAATTACTCCTCTGCATATCTCACACTCTCTTGCTCTAAATGGCCTCTCTCCTCTCACACTCACTCCCTGTAAATGACCATGCTGTTTCCCTTACCTTCTCTCACTCTAAATGGCCCTGCCCCTCTCATGCTCTCTCACTGATAATGGCCCTGATGTTTCTCTCACACCCTCTCACTGTAAATGGCCCCGCTGCTCCTTTCTCCTTCTCCCTCTGAAAACAGCCCCGCTGTTTCTCTCCCACTATCTCACTGTAAGTTACCCCGCTGTTTCTCTCACACTCCCTCACTGTAAATTACCCCACTGTTTCCCTCACACTCTCTCACTGTAAATTACCCCGCTGTATATCTCACACTCTCTCACTGTAAATTACCCCGCTGTTTCTCTCACATTCCCTCACTGTAAATGACCACACTGTTTCTCTCACACTTTCTCACTGTAAATGACTACAATATTTCTCTCACACTCTCTCACTGTAAATGACCACGCTGTTTCTTTCACACTCTCTCACTGTAAATGACCACGCTGTTTCTCTCACATTCTCTCACTGTAAATGACCACCCTGTTTCCCTCACACTCTCTCACTGTAAATTACCCCACTGTTTCTCTCACACTATCTCACTGTAAATTACCCCGCTGTTTCTCTCACACTCTCTCAATGTAAATTACCCCGCTTTTTCTCTCTCTCTCTCTCTCACTGTAAATTAACCCACTGTATATCTCACTCTCTCACTGTAAATTAGCCCGCTCTTTCTCTCACACTCCCTCACTGTAAATTACTCCTCTGCTTCTCTCACACTCTCTTGCTCTAAATGGCCTCTCTCCTCTCACACTCACTCCCTGTAAATGACCATGCTGTTTCCCTTACCTTCTCTCACTCTAAATGGCCCTGCTCCTCTCATGCTCTCTCACTGATAATGGCCCTGATGTTTCTCTCACACTCCCTCATTGTAAATGGCCCCGCTGTTTCTTTCTCCTTCTCCCTCTGAAAACAGCCCCGCTGTTTCTCTCACACTCCCTCACTGTAAATGACCCCGCTGTTTCTCTCACACTCTCTCACTGTAAATGACCACACTCTTTCTCTCACACTCTCTCACTGTAAATGACCACACTGTTTCTCTCACACTCCCTCGCTGTAAATGACCACACTACTTTTCACACTCTCTCACTGTAAATGACCATGCTGTTTCTCTCACACTCTCTCACTGTAAATGACCACACTGTTTCTCTCACACTCCCTCACTGTAAATGACCATACTGTTTCTCTCACACTCTCTCACTGTAAATGACTACAATGTTTCTCTCACACTCTCTCACTGTAAGTGACCACGCTGTTTCTCTCACACTCTCTCACTGTAAATGACCACGCTGTTTCTCTCACACACTCTCACTGTAAATGACCACACTGTTTCTCTCACACTCTCTCACTGTAAATGACCACGCTGTTTCTCTCACATTCTCTCACTGTAAATGGCCCTGCTCCTCTCATGCTCGCTCGCTGTAAGCTGCCCCACAGTTTCTCTCACACTCCCTCAATGTAAATGACCACACTCTTTCTCTCACACTCTCTCACTGTAAATGGCCCCGCCGTTTCTTTCTCCTTCTCCCTCTGAAAACAGCCCCGGTGTTTCTCTCACACTCCCTCACTGTAAATTACCCCGCTGTTTCTCTCACACTCCCTCACTGTAAATTACCCCACTGTTTCTCTCACACTCTCTCACTCTAAATTGCCTGCTCCTCTCACACTCTCTCCCTGTAAATGAGCACTCGGTTTCTCTCACACTCCCTCACTGTAAGTGACCACACTGTTTCTCTCACACTCTCTCACTGTAAATTAACCCGCTTTTTCTCTCACAGTCTCTCACTGTAAATTACCCCACTGTTTCTCTCACACTCTCTCACTCTAAATTGCCTGCTCCTCTCACACTCTCTCCCTGTAAATGAGCACTCTGTTTCTCTCACACTCCCTCACTGTAAGTGACCACACTGTTTCTCTCACATTCTCTCACCGTAAATGGCCCCCTTGTTTCTCTTACACTCCCTCACTGTAAATTATCCTGCTGTTTCTCTCACACTCTCTCACTGTAAATTACCCCGCTGTTTCTCTCACATTCCCTCACTGTGAATTACCCCGCTGTTCCTCTCACACTCCCTCACTGTAAATTACCCCGCTGTTTCTCTCACACTGTCTCACTGTAAATTACCCCGCTGTTTCTCTCACACTCTCTCACTGTAAATTACCCCGCTGTTTCTCTCACACTCCCTCACTGTAAGTGACCACACTGTTTCTCTCACACTCTCTCACTGTAAATGACCACAATGTTTCTCTCACACTCCCTCACTGTAAGTGACCACACTGTTTCTCTTCCACTCTCTCAATATAAATGGCCCCCTTGTTTCTCTCACACTCTCTCACTGTAAATTACACTGCTTTTTCTCTCACACTCTCTCACTGTAAATTACCCCACTGTTTCTCTCACATTGCCTCACAGTAAATTACCCTGCTGTTTCTCTCAAACTCTCTAACTGTAAATTACCCCGCTGTTTCACTCACACTCTTTCACTGTAAATTACCCCGCTGTTTCTCTCACACTCCCTCACTGTAAATTACCCCACTGTTTCTCTCACACTCTTTCACTGTAAATTACCCCACTGTTTCTCTCACACCCCCTCACTGTAAATTACTCCTCTGCATATCTCACACTCTCTTGCTCTAAATGGCCTCTCTCCTCTCACACTCACTCCCTGTAAATGACCATGCTGTTTCCCTTACCTTCTCTCACTCTAAATGGCCCTGCCCCTCTCATGCTCTCTCGCTGATAATGGCCCTGATGTTTCTCTCACACCCTCTCACTGTAAATGGCCCCGCTGCTCCTTTCTCCTTCTCCCTCTGAAAACAGCCCCGCTGTTTCTCTCCCACTCTCTCACTGTAAGTTACCCCGCTGTTTCTCTCACACTCCCTCACTGTAAATTACCCCACTGTTTCCCTCACACTCTCTCACTGTAAATTACCCCGCTGTATATCTCACACTCTCTCACTGTAAATTACCCCGCTGTTTCTCTCACACTCCCTCACTGTAAATTACCCCTCTGCTTCTCTCACACTCTCTTGCTCTAAATGGCCTCTCTCCTCTCACACTCACTCCCTGTAAATGACCATGCTGTTTCCCTTACCTTCTCTCACTCTAAATGGCCCTGCTCCTATCATGCTCTCTCGCTGATAATGGCCCTGATGTTTCTCTCACACTCTCTCACTGTAAATGGCCCCGCTGTTTCTTTCCCCTTCTCCCTCTGAAAACAGCCCCCCTGTTTCTCTCACACTCTCTCACTGTAAATTACTCCGCTGTTTCTCTCACACTCTCTCACTGTAAATGACCACACTGTTTCTCTCACACTCTCTCACTGTAAATGACCACACTGTTTCTCTCACACTCCCTCGCTGTAAATGACCACACTACTTCTCTCACACTCTCTCACTGTAAATGACCATGCTGTTCCTCTCACACTCTCTCACTGTAAATGACCACGCTGTTTCTCTCACGCACTCTCACTGTAATTGACCACACTGTTTCTCTCACACTCTCTCACTGTAAATGACCACACTTTTTCTCTCACACTTTCTCACTGTAAATGACGACAATTTTTCTCTCACACTCTCTCACTGTAAATGACCACACTGTTTCACTCACACACTCTCACTGTAAATGACCACAATGTTTCTCTCACACTCCCTCGCTGTAAATGACCACACTACTTCTCTCACACTCTCTCACTGTAAATGACCACACTGTTTCTCTCACACTCTCTCACTGTAAATGACCACGCTGTTTCTTTCACACACTCTCACTGTAAATGACCACGCTGTTTCTCTCACATTCTCTCACTGTAAATGACCACCCTGTTTCCCTCACACTCTCTCACTGTAAATTACCCCACTGTTTCTCTCACACTATCTCACTGTAAATTACCCCGCTGTTTCTCTCACACTCTCTCAATGTAAATTACCCCGCTTTTTCTCTCTCTCTCTCTCTCACTGTAAATTAACCCACTGTATATCTCACTCTCTCACTGTAAATTACCCCGCTGTTTCTCTCACACTCCCTCACTGTAAATTACTCCTCTGCTTCTCTCACACTCTCTTGCTCTAAATGGCCTCTCTCCTCTCACACTCACTCCCTGTAAATGACCATGCTGTTTCCCTTACCTTCTCTCACTCTAAATGGCCCTGCTCCTCTCATGCTCTCTCGCTGATAATGGCCCTGATGTTTCTCTCACACTCCCTCATTGTAAATGGCCCCGCTGTTTCTTTCTCCTTCTCCCTCTGAAAACAGCCCCGCTGTTTCTCTCACACTCCCTCACTGTAAATGACCCCGCTGTTTCTCTCACACTCTCTCACTGTAAATGACCACACTCTTTCTCTCACACTCTCTCACTGTAAATGACCACACTGTTTCTCTCACACTCCCTCGCTGTAAATGACCACACTACTTCTCACACTCTCTCACTGTAAATGACCATGCTGTTTCTCTCACACTCTCTCACTGTAAATGACCACGCTGTTTCTCTCACACTCCCTCACTGTAAATGACCATACTGTTTCTCTCACACTCTCTCACTGTAAATGACTACAATGTTTCTCTCACACTCTCTCACTGTAAATGACCACGCTGTTTCTCTCACACTCTCTCACTGTAAATGACCACGCTGTTTCTCTCACACACTCTCACTGTAAATGACCACACTGTTTCTCTCACACTCTCTCACTGTAAATGACCACGCTGTTTCTCTCACATTCTCTCACTGTAAATGGCCCTGCTCCTCTCATGCTCGCTCGCTGTAAGCTGCCCCACAGTTTCTCTCACACTCCCTCGCTGTAAATGACCACACTCTTTCTCTCACACTCTCTCACTGTAAATGGCCCCGCCGTTTCTTTCTCCTTCTCCCTCTGAAAACAGCCACGGTGTTTCTCTCACACTCCCTCACTGTAAATTACCCCGCTGTTTCTCTCACACTCCCTCACTGTAAATTACCCCACTGTTTCTCTCACACTCTCTCACTCTAAATTGCCTGCTCCTCTCACACTCTCTCCCTGTAAATGAGCACTCGGTTTCTCTCAGACTCCCTCACTGTAAGTGACCACACTGTTTCTCTCACATTCTCTCACCGTAAATGGCCCCCTTGTTTCTCTTACACTCCCTCACTGTAAATTATCCTGCTGTTTCTCTCACACTCTCTCACTGTAAATTACCCCGCTGTTTCTCTCACATTCCCTCACTGTGAATTACCCCGCTGTTCCTCTCACACTCCCTCACTGTAAATTACCCCGCTGTTTCTCTCACACTGTCTCACTGTAAATTACCCCGCTGTTTCTTTCACACTCTCTCACTGTAAATTACCCCGCTGTTTCTCTCACACTCCCTCACTGTAAGTGACCACACTGTTTCTCTCACACTCTCTCACTGTAAGTGACCACACTGTTTCTCTTCCACTCTCTCAATATAAATGGCCCCCTTGTTTCTCTCACACTCTCTCACTGTAAATTACACTGCTTTTTCTCTCACACTCTCTCACTGTAAATTACCCCACTGTTTCTCTCACATTGCCTCACAGTAAATTACCCTGCTGTTTCTCTCAAACTCTCTCACTGTAAATTACCCCGCTGTTTCACTCACACTCTTTCACTGTAAATTACCCCGCTGTTTCTCTCACACTCCCTCACTGTAAATTACCCCTCTGCTTCTCTCACACTCTCTTGCTCTAAATGGCCTCTCTCCTCTCACACTCACTCCCTGTAAATGACCATGCTGTTTCCCTTACCTTCTCTCACTCTAAATGGCCCTGCTCCTATCATGCTCTCTCGCTGATAATGGCCCTGATGTTTCTCTCACACTCTCTCACTGTAAATGGCCCCGCTGTTTCTTTCCCCTTCTCCCTCTGAAAACAGCCCCCCTGTTTCTCTCACACTCTCTCACTGTAAATTACTCCGCTGTTTCTCTCACACTCTCTCACTTTAAATGACCACACTGTTTCTCTCACACTCTCTCACTGTAAATGACCACACTGTTTCTCTCACACTCCCTCGCTGTAAATGACCACACTACTTCTCTCACACTCTCTCACTGTAAATGACCATGCTGTTCCTCTCACACTCTCTCACTGTAAATGACCCCCACGCTGTTTCTCTCACGCACTCTCACTGTAAATGACCACACTGTTTCTCTCACACTCTCTCACTGTAAATGACCACACTTTTTCTCTCACACTTTCTCACTGTAAATGACGACAATTTTTCTCTCACACTCTCTCACTGTAAATGACCACACTGTTTCACTCACACACTCTCACTGTAAATGACCACAATGTTTCTCTCACACTCCCTCGCTGTAAATGACCACACTACTTCTCTCACACTCTCTCACTGTAAATGACCACACTGTTTCTCTCACACACTCTCACTGTAAATGACCACACTGTTTCTCTCACACTTTCTCACTGTAAATGACTACAATGTTTCTCTCACACTCTCTCACTGTAAATGACCACGCTGTTTCTTTCACACTCTCTCACTGTAAATGACCACGCTGTTTCTCTCACATTCTCTCACTGTAAATGACCACCCTTTTTCCCTCACACTCTCTCACTGTAAATTACCCCACCGTTTCTCTCACACTATCTCACTGTAAATTACCCCGCTGTTTCTCTCACACTCTCTCAATGTAAATTACCCCGCTTTTTCTCTCTCTCTCTCTCTCACTGTAAATTAACCCACTGTATATCTCACTCTCTCACTGTAAATTACCCCGCTGTTTCTCTCACACTCCCTCACTGTAAATTACTCCTCTGCTTCTCTCACACTCTCTTGCTCTAAATGGCCTCTCTCCTCTCACACTCACTCCCTGTAAATGACCATGCTGTTTCCCTTACCTTCTCTCACTCTAAATGGCCCTGCTCCTCTCATGCTCTCTCGCTGATAATGGCCCTGATGTTTCTCTCACACTCCCTCATTGTAAATGGCCCCGCTGTTTCTTTCTCCTTCTCCCTCTGAAAACAGCCCCGCTGTTTCTCTCACACTCCCTCACTGTAAATGACCCCGCTGTTTCTCTCACACTCTCTCACTGTAAATGACCACACTCTTTCTCTCACACTCTCTCACTGTAAATGACCACACTGTTTCTCTCACACTCCCTCGCTGTAAATGACCACACTACTTCTCACACTCTCTCACTGTAAATGACCATGCTGTTTCTCTCACACTCTCTCACTGTAAATGACCACGCTGTTTCTCTCACACTCCCTCACTGTAAATGACCATACTGTTTCTCTCACACTCTCTCACTGTAAATGACTACAATGTTTCTCTCACACTCTCTCACTGTAAATGACCACGCTGTTTCTCTCACACTCTCTCACTGTAAATGACCACGCTGTTTCTCTCACACACTCTCACTGTAAATGACCACACTGTTTCTCTCACACTCTCTCACTGTAAATGACCACGCTGTTTCTCTCACATTCTCTCACTGTAAATGGCCTTGCTCCTCTCATGCTCGCTCGCTGTAAGCTGCCCCACAGTTTCTCTCACACTCCCTCGCTGTAAATGACCACACTCTTTCTCTCACACTCTCTCACTGTAAATGGCCCCGCCGTTTCTTTCTCCTTCTCCCTCTGAAAACAGCCCCGGTGTTTCTCTCACACTCCCTCACTGTAAATTACCCCGCTGTTTCTCTCACACTCCCTCACTGTAAATTACCCCACTGTTTCCCTCACACTCTCTCACTGTAAATTAACCCGCTTTTTCTCTCACAGTCTCTCACTGTAAATTACCCCACTGTTTCTCTCACACTCTCTCACTCTAAATTGCCTGCTCCTCTCACACTCTCTCCCTGTAAATGAGCACTCTGTTTCTCTCACACTCCCTCACTGTAAGTGACCACACTGTTTCTCTCACATTCTCTCACCGTAAATGGCCCCCTTGTTTCTCATACACTCCCTAACTGTAAATTATCCTGCTGTTTCTCTCACACTCTCTCACTGTAAATTACCCCGCTGTTTCTCTCACATTCCCTCACTGTGAATTACCCCGCTGTTCCTCTCACACTCCCTCACTGTAAATTACCCCGCTGTTTCTCTCACACTGTCTCACTGTAAATTACCCCGCTGTTTCTCTCACACTCTCTCACTGTAAATTACCCCGCTGTTTCTCTCACACTCCCTCACTGTAAGTGACCACACTTTCTCTCACACTCTCTCACTGTAAATGACCACAATGTTTCTCTCACACTCTCTCACTGTAAATTACCCCGCTGTTTCTCTCACATTCCCTCACTGTGAATTACCCCGCTGTTCCTCTCACACTCCCTCACTGTAAATTACCCCGCTGTTTCTCTCACACTCTCTCACTGTAAATTACACCGCTGTTTCTCTCACACTCTCTCACTGTAAATTACCCCGCTGTTTCTCTCACACTCCCTCACTGTAAGTGACCACACTGTTTCTCTCACACTCTCTCACTGTAAATGACCACAATGTTTCTCTCACACTCCCTCACTGTAAGTGACCACACTGTTTCTCTTCCACTCTCTCAATATAAATGGCCCCCTTGTTTCTCTCACACTCTCTCACTGTAAATTACACTGCTGTTTCTCTCACACTGTCTCACTGTAAATTACCCCACTGTTTCTCTCACATTGCCTCACAGTAAATTACCCTGCTGTTTCTCTCAAACTCTCTCACTGTAAATTACCCCGCTGTTTCACTCACACTCTTTCACTGTAAATTACCCCGCTGTTTCTCTCACACTGCCTCACTGTAAATTACCCCACTGTTTCTCTCACACTCTTTCACTGTAAATTACCCCACTGTTTCTCTCACACCCCCTCACTGTAAATTACTCCTCTGCATATCTCACACTCTCTTGCTCTAAATGGCCTCTCTCCTCTCACACTCACTCCCTGTAAATGACCATGCTGTTTCCCTTACCTTCTCTCACTCTAAATGGCCCTGCCCCTCTCATGCTCTCTCGCTGATAATGGCCCTGATGTTTCTCTCACACCCTCTCACTGTAAATGGCCCCGCTGCTCCTTTCTCCTTCTCCCTCTCAAAACAGCCCCGCTGTTTCTCTCCCACTATCTCACTGTAAGTTACCCCGCTATTTCTCTCACACTCCCTCACTGTAAATTACCCCACTGTTTCCCTCACACTCTCTCACTGTAAATTACCCCGCTGTATATCTCACACTCTCTCACTGTAAATTACCCCGCTCTTTCTCTCACACTCCCTCACTGTAAATTACTCCTCTGCTTCTCTCACACTCTCTTGCTCTAAATGGCCTCTCTCCTCTCACACTCACTCCCTGTAAATGACCATGCTGTTTCCCTTACCTTCTCTCACTCTAAATGGCCCTGCTCCTATCATGCTCTCTCGCTGATAATGGCCCTGATGTTTCTCTCACACTCTCTCACTGTAAATGGCCCCGCTGTTTCTTTCCCCTTCTCCCTCTGAAAACAGCCCCCCTGTTTCTCTCACACTCTCTCACTGTAAATTACTCCGCTGTTTCTCTCACACTCTCTCACTGTAAATGACCACACTGTTTCTCTCACACTCTCTCACTGTAAATGACCACACTGTTTCTCTCACACTCCCTCGCTGTAAATGACCACACTACTTCTCTCACACTCTCTCACTGTAAATGACCATGCTGTTCCTCTCACACTCTCTCACTGTAAATGACCACGCTGTTTCTCTCACGCACTCTCACTGTAAATGACCACACTGTTTCTCTCACACTCTCTCACTGTAAATGACCACACTTTTTCTCTCACACTTTCTCACTGTAAATGACGACAATTTTTCTCTCACACTCTCTCACTGTAAATGACCACACTGTTTCACTCACACACTCTCACTGTAAATGACCACAATGTTTCTCTCACACTCCCTCGCTGTAAATGACCACACTACTTCTCTCACACTCTCTCACTGTAAATGACCACACTGTTTCTCTCACACACTCTCACTGTAAATGACCACACTGTTTCCCTCACACTTTCTCACTGTAAATGACTACAATGTTTCTCTAACACTCTCTCACTGTAAATGACCACGCTGTTTCTTTCACACTCTCTCACTGTAAATGACCACGCTGTTTCTCTCACATTCTCTCACTGTAAATGACCACCCTGTTTCCCTCACACTCTCTCACTGTAAATTACCCCACTGTTTCTCTCACACTATCTCACTGTATATTACCCCGCTGTTTCTCTCACACTCTCTCAATGTAAATTACCCCGCTTTTTCTCTCTCTCTCTCTCTCACTGTAAATTAACCCACTGTATATCTCACTCTCTCACTGTTAATTACCCCGCTGTTTCTCTCACACTCCCTCACTGTAAATTACTCCTCTGCTTCTCTCACACTCTCTTGCTCTAAATGGCCTCTCTCCTCTCACACTCACTCCCTGTAAATGACCATGCTGTTTCCCTTACCTTCTCTCACTCTAAATGGCCCTGCTCCTCTCATGCTCTCTCGCTGATAATGGCCCTGATGTTTCTCTCACACTCTCTCACTGTAAATGACCCCGCTGTTTCTCTCACACTCTCTCACTGTAAATGACCACACTGTTTCTCTCACACTCTCTCACTGTAAATGACCACACTGTTTCTCTCACACTCCCTCACTGTAAATGACCATGCTGTTTCTCTCACACTCTCTCACTGTAAATGACCACGCTGTTTCTCTCACACTCCCTCACTGTAGATGACCACACTGTTTCTCTCACACTCTCTCACTGTAAATGACTACAATGTTTCTCTCACACTCTCTCACTGTAAATGACCATGCTGTTTCTCTCACACTCTCTCACTGTAAATGACCACGCTGTTTCTCTCACACTCTCTCACTGTAAATGACCACGCTGTTTCTCTCACACTCTCTCACTGTAATTGACCACGCTGTTTCTCTCACGCACTCTCACTGTAAATGACCACACTGTTTCTCTCACACTCTCTCACTGTAAATGACCACGCTGTTTCTCTCACATTCTCTCACTGTAAATGGCCCTGCTCCTCTCATGCTCGCTCACTCTAAGCTGCCCCACAGTTTCTCTCACACTCCCTCGCTTTAAATGACCACTCTACTTCTCTCACACTCTCTCATTGTACATGACCACGCTGTTGCTCTCACACTCTCTCACTGTAAATGACCACCGTGTTTCTCTCACACTCTCTCACTGTAAATGACCACACTCTTTCTCTCACACTCTCTCACTGTAAATGACCACACTCCTTCTCTCACACTCCCTCGCTGTAAATGACCACGCTGTTTCTCTCGCACACTCTCACTGTAAATGACCACACTGTTTCTTTCACACTCTCTCACTGTAAATGACCACGCTGTTTCTCTCACACTCATACACTGTAAATGACTATAATGTTTCTCTCACACTCTCTCACTGTAAATGACCACACTGTTTCTCTCACACTCTCTCACTGTAAATGACCACGCTGTTTCTCTCACACTCCCTCACTGTAAATGACCACACTGTTTCTCTCACACTCTCTCACTGTAAATGACCACACTGTTTCTCTCACACTCTCTCACTGTAAATGACCACACTGTTTCTCTCACACTCCCTCACTGTAAATGACCACACTGTTTCTCTCACACTCTCTCACTGTAAATGACCACACTGTTTCTCTCACACTCTCTCACTGTAAATGACTACAATGTTTCTCTCACACACTCTCACTGTAAATGACCACGCTGTTTCTCTCACACTCTCTCACTGTAAATGACCACGCTGTTTCTCTCACATTCTCTCACTGTAAATGGCCCTGCTCCTCTCATGCTTGCTCGCTGTAAGCTGCCCCACAGTTTCTCTCACACTCCCTCGCTTTAAATGACCACACTACTTCTCTCACACTCTCTCACTGTAAATGATCACACTGTTTCTCTCACACTCCCTCACTGTAAATGACCACACTGTTTCTCTCACACTCTCTCACTGTAAATGACCACACTGTTTCTCTCACACTCTCTCACTGTAAATGACCACACTGTTTCTCTCACACTCCCTCACTGTAAATGACCACAATGTTTCTCTCACACTCTCTCACTGTAAATTACCCCGCTGTTTCTCTCACATTCCCTCACTGTGAATTACCCCGCTGTTCCTCTCACACTCCCTCACTGTAAATTACCCCGCTGTTTCTCTCACACTCTCTCACTGTAAATTACACCGCTGTTTCTCTCACACTCTCTCACTGTAAATTACCCCGCTGTTTCTCTCACACTCCCTCACTGTAAGTGACCACACTGTTTCTCTCACCCTCTCTCACTGTAAATGACCACAATGTTTCTCTCACACTCCCTCACTGTAAGTGACCACACTGTTTCTCTTCCACTCTCTCAATATAAATGGCCCCCTTGTTTCTCTCACACTCTCTCACTGTAAATTACACTGCTGTTTCTCTCACACTCTCTCACTGTAAATTACCCCACTGTTTCTCTCACATTGCCTCACAGTAAATTACCCTGCTGTTTCTCTCAAACTCTCTCACTGTAAATTACCCCGCTGTTTCTCTCACACTCTTTCACTGTAAATTACCCCGCTGTTTCTCTCACACTCCCTCACTGTAAATTACCCCACTGTTTCTCTCACACTCTTTCACTGTAAATTACCCCACTGTTTCTCTCACACCCCCTCACTGTAAATTACTCCTCTGCATATCTCACACTCTCTTGCTCTAAATGGCCTCTCTCCTCTCACCCTCACTCCCTGTAAATGACCATGCTGTTTCCCTTACCTTCTCTCACTCTAAATGGCCCTGCCCCTCTCATGCTCTCTCGCTGATAATGGCCCTGATGTTTCTCTCACACCCTCTCACTGTAAATGGCCCCGCTGCTCCTTTCTCCTTCTCCCTCTCAAAACAGCCCCGCTGTTTCTCTCCCACTATCTCACTGTAAGTTACCCCGCTGTTTCTCTCACACTCCCTCACTGTAAATTACCCCACTGTTTCCCTCACACTCTCTCACTGTAAATTACCCTGTTGTATATCTCACACTCTCTCACTGTAAATTACCCCGCTGTTTCTCTCACACTCCCTCACTGTAAATTACCCCTCTGCTTCTCTCACACTCTCTTGCTCTAAATGGCCTCTCTCCTCTCACACTCACTCCCTGTAAATGACCATGCTGTTTCCCTTACCTTCTCTCACTCTAAATGGCCCTGCTCCTATCATGCTCTCTCGCTGATAATGGCCCTGATGTTTCTCTCACACTCTCTCACTGTAAATGGCCCCGCTGTTTCTTTCCCCTTCTCCCTCTGAAAACAGCCCCCCTGTTTCTCTCACACTCTCTCACTGTAAATTACTCCGCTGTTTCTCTCACACTCTCTCAATTTAAATGACCACACTGTTTCTCTCACACTCTCTCACTGTAAATGACCACACTGTTTCTCTCACACTCCCTCGCTGTAAATGACCACACTACTTCTCTCACACTCTCTCACTGTAAATGACCATGCTGTTCCTCTCACACTCTCTCACTGTAAATGACCACGCTGTTTCTCTCACGCACTCTCACTGTAAATGACCACACTGTTTCTCTCACACTCTCTCACTGTAAATGACCACATTTTTTCTCTCACACTTTCTCACTGTAAATGACGACAATGTTTCTCTCACACTCTCTCACTGTAAATGACCACACTGTTTCACTCACACACTCTCACTGTAAATGACCACAATGTTTCTCTCACACTCCCTCGCTGTAAATGACCACACTACTTCTCTCACACTCTCTCACTGTAAATTACCCCACTGTTTCTCTCACACTATCTCACTGTAAATTCCCCGCTGTTTCTCTCACACTCTCTCAATGTAAATTACCCCGCTGTATATCTCACTCTCTCACTGTTAATTACCCCGCTGTTTCTCTCACAGTCCCTCACTCTAAATTACTCCTCTGCTTCTCTCACACTCTCTTGCTCTAAATGGCCTCTCTCCTCTCACACTCACTCCCTGTAAATGACCATGCTGTTTCCCTTACCTTCTCTCACTCTAAATGGCCCTGCTCCTCTCATGCTCTCTCGCTGATAATGGCCCTGATGTTTCTATCACACTCTCTCATTGTAAATGGCCCCGCTGTTTCTTTCTCCTTCTCCCTACTGAAAAAAGCCCCGCTAATTCTCTCACACTCCCTCACTTAAATGACCCCGCTGTTTCTCTCACACTCTCTCACTGTAAATGACCACACTCTTTCTCTCACACTCTCTCACTGTAAATGACCACACTGTTTCTCTCACACTCCCTCGCTGTAAATGACGACACTACTTCTCACACTCTCTCACTGTAAATGACCATGCTGTTTCTCTCACACTCTCTTGCTCTAAATGGCCTCTCTCCTCTCACACTCACTCCCTGTAAATGACCATGCTGTTTCCCTTACCTTCTCTCACTCTAAATGGCCCTGCTCATCTCATGCTCTCTCGCTGATAATGGCCCTGATGTTTCTCTCACACTCTCTCACTGTAAATGACCCCGCTGTTTCTCTCACACTCTCTCACTGTAAATGACCACACTGTTTCTCTCACACTCTCCCACTGTAAATGACCACACTGTTTCTCTCACACTCCCTCGCTGTAAATGACCATGCTGTTTCTCTCACACTCTCTCACTGTAAATGACCACGCTGTTTCTCTCACACTCTCTCACTGTAAATGACCATGCTGTTTCTCTCACGCTCTCTCACTGTAATTGACCACGCTGTTTCTCTCACGCACTCTCACTGTAAATGACCACACTGTTTCTCTCACACTCTCTCACTGTAAATGACCACGCTGTTTCTCTCACATTCTCTAACTGTAAATGGCCCTGCTCCTCTCATGCTCGCTCACTCTAAGCTGCCCCACAGTTTCTCTCACACTCCCTCGCTTTAAATGACCACTCTACTTCTCTCACACTCTCTCACTGTAAATGACCACGCTGTTGCTCTCACACTCTCTCACTGTAAATGACCACCGTGTTTCTCTCACACTCTCTCACTGTAAATGACCACACTCTTTCTCTCACACTCTCTCACTGTAAATGACCACACTCCTTCTCTCACACTTTGTCACTGTAAATGGCCCTGTTGTTTCTTTCTCCTTCTCCCTCTGAAAACAGCCCCGGTGTTTCTCTCACACTCCCTCACTGTAAATTACCCCGCTGTTTCTCTCACACTCCCTCGCTGTAAATTACCCCACTGTTTCCCTCACACTCTCTCACTGTAAATTACCCCACTGTTTCTCTCACACTATCTCACTCTAAATTACCCCACTGTTTCTCTCACAATCTCTCACTGTAAATTACCCCGCTGTTTCTCTCACACTCCCTCACTGTAAATTACTCCTCTGCTTCTCTCACACTCTCTTGTTCTAAATGGCCTCTCTCCTCTCACACTCACTCCCTGTAAATGACCATGCTGTTTCCCTTACCTTCTCTCACTCTAAATGGCCCTGCTTCTCTCATGCTCTCTCGCTGATAATGGCCCTGATGTTTCTCTCACACTCTCTCACTCTAAATGGCCCCGCTGTTTCTTTCTCCTTCTCCCTCTGAAAACAGCCCCGCTGTTTCTCTCTAACTCTCTCACTGTAAATTACCCCGCTGTTTCTCTCACACTCCCTCACTGTAAATGACCACACTCTTTCTCTCACACTCTCTCACTGTAAATGACCACAGTGTTTCTCTCACACTCCCTCGCTGTAAATGACCACACTACTTCTCTCACACTCTCTCACTGTAAATGACCCCGCTGTTTCTCTCACACTCTCTCACTGTAAATGACCACACTCTTTCTCTCACACTCTCTCACTGTAAATGACCACACTGTTTCTCTCACACTCCCTCGCTGTAAATGACGACACTACTTCTCACACTCTCTCACTGTAAATGACCATGCTGTTTCTCTCACACTCTCTTGCTCTAAATGGCCTCTCTCCTCTCACACTCACTCCCTGTAAATGACCATGCTGTTTCCCTTACCTTCTCTCACTCTAAATGGCCCTGCTCATCTCATGCTCTCTCGCTGATAATGGCCCTGATGTTTCTCTCACACTCTCTCACTGTAAATGACCCCGCTGTTTCTCTCACACTCTCTCACTGTAAATGACCACACTGTTTCTCTCACACTCTCCCACTGTAAATGACCACACTGTTTCTCTCACACTCCCTCGCTGTAAATGACCATGCTGTTTCTCTCACACTCTCTCACTGTAAATGACCACGCTGTTTCTCTCACACTCTCTCACTGTAAATGACCATGCTGTTTCTCTCACGCTCTCTCACTGTAATTGACCACGCTGTTTCTCTCACGCACTCTCACTGTAAATGACCACACTGTTTCTCTCACACTCTCTCACTGTAAATGACCACGCTGTTTCTCTCACATTCTCTAACTGTAAATGGCCCTGCTCCTCTCATGCTCGCTCACTCTAAGCTGCCCCACAGTTTCTCTCACACTCCCTCGCTTTAAATGACCACTCTACTTCTCTCACACTCTCTCATTGTACATGACCACGCTGTTGCTCTCACACTCTCTCACTGTAAATGACCACCGTGTTTCTCTCACACTCTCTCACTGTAAATGACCACACTCTTTCTCTCACACTCTCTCACTGTAAATGACCACACTCCTTCTCTCACACTTTGTCACTGTAAATGGCCCTGTTGTTTCTTTCTCCTTCTCCCTCTGAAAACAGCCCCGGTGTTTCTCTCACACTCCCTCACTGTAAATTACCCCGCTGTTTCTCTCACACTCCCTCGCTGTAAATTACCCCACTGTTTCCCTCACACTCTCTCACTGTAAATTACCCCACTGTTTCTCTCACACTATCTCACTCTAAATTACCCCACTGTTTCTCTCACAATCTCTCACTGTAAATTACTCCTCTGCTTCTCTCACACTCTCTTGTTCTAAATGGCCTCTCTCCTCTCACACTCACTCCCTGTAAATGACCATGCTGTTTCCCTTACCTTCTCTCACTCTAAATGGCCCTGCTTCTCTCATGCTCTCTCGCTGATAATGGCCCTGATGTTTCTCTCACACCCTCTCACTCTAAATGGCCCCGCTGTTTCTTTCTCCTTCTCCCTCTGAAAACAGCCCCGCTGTTTCTCTCTCACTCTCTCACTGTAAATTACCCCGCTGTTTCTCTCACACTCCCTCACTGTAAATGACCACACTCTTTCTCTCACACTCTCTCACTGTAAATGACCACAGTGTTTCTCTCACACTCCCTCGCTGTAAATGACCACACTACTTCTCTCACACTCTCTCACTGTAAATGACCACGCTGTTTCTCTCGCGCACTCTCACTGTAAATGACCACACTGTTTCTTTCACACTCTCTCACTGTAAATGACCACGCTGTTTCTCTCACACTCATACACTGTAAATGACTATAATGTTTCTCTCACACTCTCTCACTGTAAATGACCACACTGTTTCTCTCACACTCTCTCACTGTAAATGACCACACTGTTTCTCTCACACTCTCTCACTGTAAATGACCACGCTGTTTCTCTCACACTCCCTCACTGTAAATGACCACACTGTTTCTCTCACACTCTCTCACTGTAAATGACCACACTGTTTCTCTCACACTCTCTCACTGTAAATGACCACACTGTTTCTCTCACACTCCCTCACTGTAAATGACCACACTGTTTCTCTCACACTCTCTCACTGTAAATGACCACACTGTTTCTCTCACACTCTCTCACTGTAAATGACTACAATGTTTCTCTCACACACTCTCACTGTAAATGACCACGCTGTTTCTCTCACACTCTCTCACTGTAAATGACCACGCTGTTTCTCTCACATTCTCTCACTGTAAATGGCCCTGCTCCTCTCATGCTTGCTCGCTGTAAGCTGCCCCACAGTTTCTCTCACACTCCCTCGCTTTAAATGACCACACTACTTCTCTCACACTCTCTCACTGTAAATGATCACACTGTTTCTCTCACACTCCCTCACTGTAAATGACCACACTGTTTCTCTCACACTCTCTCACTGTAAATGACCACACTGTTTCTCTCACACTCTCTCACTGTAAATGACCACACTGTTTCTCTCACACTCCCTCACTGTAAATGACCACAATGTTTCTCTCACACTCTCTCACTGTAAATTACCCCGCTGTTTCTCTCACATTCCCTCACTGTGAATTACCCCGCTGTTCCTCTCACACTCCCTCACTGTAAATTACCCCGCTGTTTCTCTCACACTCTCTCACTGTAAATTACACCGCTGTTTCTCTCACACTCTCTCACTGTAAATTACCCCGCTGTTTCTCTCACACTCCCTCACTGTAAGTGACCACACTGTTTCTCTCACCCTCTCTCACTGTAAATGACCACAATGTTTCTCTCACACTCCCTCACTGTAAGTGACCACACTGTTTCTCTTCCACTCTCTCAATATAAATGGCCCCCTTGTTTCTCTCACACTCTCTCACTGTAAATTACACTGCTGTTTCTCTCACACTCTCTCACTGTAAATTACCCCACTGTTTCTCTCACATTGCCTCACAGTAAATTACCCTGCTGTTTCTCTCAAACTCTCTCACTGTAAATTACCCCGCTGTTTCTCTCACACTCTTTCACTGTAAATTACCCCGCTGTTTCTCTCACACTCCCTCACTGTAAATTACCCCACTGTTTCTCTCACACTCTTTCACTGTAAATTACCCCACTGTTTCTCTCACACCCCCTCACTGTAAATTACTCCTCTGCATATCTCACACTCTCTTGCTCTAAATGGCCTCTCTCCTCTCACCCTCACTCCCTGTAAATGACCATGCTGTTTCCCTTACCTTCTCTCACTCTAAATGGCCCTGCCCCTCTCATGCTCTCTCGCTGATAATGGCCCTGATGTTTCTCTCACACCCTCTCACTGTAAATGGCCCCGCTGCTCCTTTCTCCTTCTCCCTCTCAAAACAGCCCCGCTGTTTCTCTCCCACTATCTCACTGTAAGTTACCCCGCTGTTTCTCTCACACTCCCTCACTGTAAATTACCCCACTGTTTCCCTCACACTCTCTCACTGTAAATTACCCTGTTGTATATCTCACACTCTCTCACTGTAAATTACCCCGCTGTTTCTCTCACACTCCCTCACTGTAAATTACCCCTCTGCTTCTCTCACACTCTCTTGCTCTAAATGGCCTCTCTCCTCTCACACTCACTCCCTGTAAATGACCATGCTGTTTCCCTTACCTTCTCTCACTCTAAATGGCCCTGCTCCTATCATGCTCTCTCGCTGATAATGGCCCTGATGTTTCTCTCACACTCTCTCACTGTAAATGGCCCCGCTGTTTCTTTCCCCTTCTCCCTCTGAAAACAGCCCCCCTGTTTCTCTCACACTCTCTCACTGTAAATTACTCCGCTGTTTCTCTCACACTCTCTCAATTTAAATGACCACACTGTTTCTCTCACACTCTCTCACTGTAAATGACCACACTGTTTCTCTCACACTCCCTCGCTGTAAATGACCACACTACTTCTCTCACACTCTCTCACTGTAAATGACCATGCTGTTCCTCTCACACTCTCTCACTGTAAATGACCACGCTGTTTCTCTCACGCACTCTCACTGTAAATGACCACACTGTTTCTCTCACACTCTCTCACTGTAAATGACCACATTTTTTCTCTCACACTTTCTCACTGTAAATGACGACAATGTTTCTCTCACACTCTCTCACTGTAAATGACCACACTGTTTCACTCACACACTCTCACTGTAAATGACCACAATGTTTCTCTCACACTCCCTCGCTGTAAATGACCACACTACTTCTCTCACACTCTCTCACTGTAAATTACCCCACTGTTTCTCTCACACTATCTCACTGTAAATTCCCCGCTGTTTCTCTCACACTCTCTCAATGTAAATTACCCCGCTGTATATCTCACTCTCTCACTGTTAATTACCCCGCTGTTTCTCTCACAGTCCCTCACTCTAAATTACTCCTCTGCTTCTCTCACACTCTCTTGCTCTAAATGGCCTCTCTCCTCTCACACTCACTCCCTGTAAATGACCATGCTGTTTCCCTTACCTTCTCTCACTCTAAATGGCCCTGCTCCTATCATGCTCTCTCGCTGATAATGGCCCTGATGTTTCTCTCACACTCTCTCACTGTAAATGGCCCCGCTGTTTCTTTCCCCTTCTCCCTCTGAAAACAGCCCCCCTGTTTCTCTCACACTCTCTCACTGTAAATTACTCCGCTGTTTCTCTCACACTCTCTCAATTTAAATGACCACACTGTTTCTCTCACACTCTCTCACTGTAAATGACCACACTGTTTCTCTCACACTCCCTCGCTGTAAATGACCACACTACTTCTCTCACACTCTCTCACTGTAAATGACCATGCTGTTCCTCTCACACTCTCTCACTGTAAATGACCACGCTGTTTCTCTCACGCACTCTCACTGTAAATGACCACACTGTTTCTCTCACACTCTCTCACTGTAAATGACCACATTTTTTCTCTCACACTTTCTCACTGTAAATGACGACAATGTTTCTCTCACACTCTCTCACTGTAAATGACCACACTGTTTCACTCACACACTCTCACTGTAAATGACCACAATGTTTCTCTCACACTCCCTCGCTGTAAATGACCACACTACTTCTCTCACACTCTCTCACTGTAAATTACCCCACTGTTTCTCTCACACTATCTCACTGTAAATTCCCCGCTGTTTCTCTCACACTCTCTCAATGTAAATTACCCCGCTGTATATCTCACTCTCTCACTGTTAATTACCCCGCTGTTTCTCTCACAGTCCCTCACTCTAAATTACTCCTCTGCTTCTCTCACACTCTCTTGCTCTAAATGGCCTCTCTCCTCTCACACTCACTCCCTGTAAATGACCATGCTGTTTCCCTTACCTTCTCTCACTCTAAATGGCCCTGCTCCTCTCATGCTCTCTCGCTGATAATGGCCCTGATGTTTCTATCACACTCTCTCATTGTAAATGGCCCCGCTGTTTCTTTCTCCTTCTCCCTACTGAAAAAAGCCCCGCTAATTCTCTCACACTCCCTCACTTAAATGACCCCGCTGTTTCTCTCACACTCTCTCACTGTAAATGACCACACTCTTTCTCTCACACTCTCTCACTGTAAATGACCACACTGTTTCTCTCACACTCCCTCGCTGTAAATGACGACACTACTTCTCACACTCTCTCACTGTAAATGACCATGCTGTTTCTCTCACACTCTCTTGCTCTAAATGGCCTCTCTCCTCTCACACTCACTCCCTGTAAATGACCATGCTGTTTCCCTTACCTTCTCTCACTCTAAATGGCCCTGCTCATCTCATGCTCTCTCGCTGATAATGGCCCTGATGTTTCTCTCACACTCTCTCACTGTAAATGACCCCGCTGTTTCTCTCACACTCTCTCACTGTAAATGACCACACTGTTTCTCTCACACTCTCCCACTGTAAATGACCACACTGTTTCTCTCACACTCCCTCGCTGTAAATGACCATGCTGTTTCTCTCACACTCTCTCACTGTAAATGACCACGCTGTTTCTCTCACACTCTCTCACTGTAAATGACCATGCTGTTTCTCTCACGCTCTCTCACTGTAATTGACCACGCTGTTTCTCTCACGCACTCTCACTGTAAATGACCACACTGTTTCTCTCACACTCTCTCACTGTAAATGACCACGCTGTTTCTCTCACATTCTCTAACTGTAAATGGCCCTGCTCCTCTCATGCTCGCTCACTCTAAGCTGCCCCACAGTTTCTCTCACACTCCCTCGCTTTAAATGACCACTCTACTTCTCTCACACTCTCTCATTGTACATGACCACGCTGTTGCTCTCACACTCTCTCACTGTAAATGACCACCGTGTTTCTCTCACACTCTCTCACTGTAAATGACCACACTCTTTCTCTCACACTCTCTCACTGTAAATGACCACACTCCTTCTCTCACACTTTGTCACTGTAAATGGCCCTGTTGTTTCTTTCTCCTTCTCCCTCTGAAAACAGCCCCGGTGTTTCTCTCACACTCCCTCACTGTAAATTACCCCGCTGTTTCTCTCACACTCCCTCGCTGTAAATTACCCCACTGTTTCCCTCACACTCTCTCACTGTAAATTACCCCACTGTTTCTCTCACACTATCTCACTCTAAATTACCCCACTGTTTCTCTCACAATCTCTCACTGTAAATTACTCCTCTGCTTCTCTCACACTCTCTTGTTCTAAATGGCCTCTCTCCTCTCACACTCACTCCCTGTAAATGACCATGCTGTTTCCCTTACCTTCTCTCACTCTAAATGGCCCTGCTTCTCTCATGCTCTCTCGCTGATAATGGCCCTGATGTTTCTCTCACACTCTCTCACTCTAAATGGCCCCGCTGTTTCTTTCTCCTTCTCCCTCTGAAAACAGCCCCGCTGTTTCTCTCTCACTCTCTCACTGTAAATTACCCCGCTGTTTCTCTCACACTCCCTCACTGTAAATGACCACACTCTTTCTCTCACACTCTCTCACTGTAAATGACCACAGTGTTTCTCTCACACTCCCTCGCTGTAAATGACCACACTACTTCTCTCACACTCTCTCACTGTAAATGACCACGCTGTTTCTCTCGCGCACTCTCACTGTAAATGACCACACTGTTTCTTTCACACTCTCTCACTGTAAATGACCACGCTGTTTCTCTCACACTCATACACTGTAAATGACTATAATGTTTCTCTCACACTCTCTCACTGTAAATGACCACACTGTTTCTCTCACACTCTCTCACTGTAAATGACCACACTGTTTCTCTCACACTCTCTCACTGTAAATGACCACGCTGTTTCTCTCACACTCCCTCACTGTAAATGACCACACTGTTTCTCTCACACTCTCTCACTGTAAATGACCACACTGTTTCTCTCACACTCTCTCACTGTAAATGACCACACTGTTTCTCTCACACTCCCTCACTGTAAATGACCACACTGTTTCTCTCACACTCTCTCACTGTAAATGACCACACTGTTTCTCTCACACTCTCTCACTGTAAATGACTACAATGTTTCTCTCACACACTCTCACTGTAAATGACCACGCTGTTTCTCTCACACTCTCTCACTGTAAATGACCACGCTGTTTCTCTCACATTCTCTCACTGTAAATGGCCCTGCTCCTCTCATGCTTGCTCGCTGTAAGCTGCCCCACAGTTTCTCTCACACTCCCTCGCTTTAAATGACCACACTACTTCTCTCACACTCTCTCACTGTAAATGATCACACTGTTTCTCTCACACTCCCTCACTGTAAATGACCACACTGTTTCTCTCACACTCTCTCACTGTAAATGACCACACTGTTTCTCTCACACTCTCTCACTGTAAATGACCACACTGTTTCTCTCACACTCCCTCACTGTAAATGACCACAATGTTTCTCTCACACTCTCTCACTGTAAATTACCCCGCTGTTTCTCTCACATTCCCTCACTGTGAATTACCCCGCTGTTCCTCTCACACTCCCTCACTGTAAATTACCCCGCTGTTTCTCTCACACTCTCTCACTGTAAATTACACCGCTGTTTCTCTCACACTCTCTCACTGTAAATTACCCCGCTGTTTCTCTCACACTCCCTCACTGTAAGTGACCACACTGTTTCTCTCACACTCTCTCACTGTAAATGACCACAATGTTTCTCTCACACTCCCTCACTGTAAGTGACCACACTGTTTCTCTTCCACTCTCTCAATATAAATGGCCCCCTTGTTTCTCTCACACTCTCTCACTGTAAATTACACTGCTGTTTCTCTCACACTCTCTCACTGTAAATTACCCCACTGTTTCTCTCACATTGCCTCACAGTAAATTACCCTGCTGTTTCTCTCAAACTCTCTCACTGTAAATTACCCCGCTGTTTCACTCACACTCCCTCTCTGTAAATTACCCCGCTGTTTCTCTCACACTCTTTCACTGTAAATTACCCCGCTGTTTCTCTCACACTCCCTCACTGTAAATTACCCCACTGTTTCTCTCACACTCTTTCACTGTAAATTACCCCACTGTTTCTCTCACACCCCCTCACTGTAAATTACTCCTCTGCATATCTCACACTCTCTTGCTCTAAATGGCCTCTCTCCTCTCACACTCACTCCCTGTAAATGACCATGCTGTTTCCCTTACCTTCTCTCACTCTAAATGGCCCTGCCCCTCTCATGCTCTCTCGCTGATAATGGCCCTGATGTTTCTCTCACACCCTCTCACTGTAAATGGCCCCGCTGCTCCTTTCTCCTTCTCCCTCTGAAAACAGCCCCGCTGTTTCTCTCCCACTATCTCACTGTAAGTTACCCCGCTGTTTCTCTCACACTCCCTCACTGTAAATTACCCCACTGTTTCCCTCACACTCTCTCACTGTAAATTACCCTGCTGTATATCTCACACTCTCTCACTGTAAATTACCCCGCTGTTTCTCTCACACTCCCTCACTTTAAATTACCCCTCTGCTTCTCTCACACTCTCTTGCTCTAAATGGCCTCTCTCCTCTCACACTCACTCCCGGTAAATGACCATGCTGTTTCCCTTACCTTCTCTCACTCTAAATGGCCCTGCTCCTATCATGCTCTCTCGCTGATAATGGCCCTGATGTTTCTCTCACACTCTCTCACTGTAAATGGCCCCGCTGTTTCTTTCCCCTTCTCCCTCTGAAAACAGCCCCCCTGTTTCTCTCACACTCTCTCACTGTAAATTACTCCGCTGTTTCTCTCACACTCTCTCACTGTAAATGACCACACTGTTTCTCTCACACTCTCTCACTGTAAATGACCACACTGTTTCTCTCACACTCCCTCGCTGTAAATGACCACACTACTTCTCTCACACTCTCTCACTGTAAATGACCATGCTGTTCCTCTCACACTCTCTCACTGTAAATGACCACGCTGTTTCTCTCACGCACTCTCACTGTAAATGACCACACTGTTTCTCTCACACTCTCTCACTGTAAATGACCACACTTTTTCTCTCACACTTTCTCACTGTAAATGACGACAATGTTTCTCTCACACTCTCTCACTGTAAATGACCACACTGTTTCACTCACACACTCTCACTGTAACTGACCACAATGTTTCTCTCACACTCCCTCGCTGTAAATGACCACACTACTTCTCTCACACTCTCTCACTGTAAATGACCACACTGTTTCTCTCACACACTCTCACTGTAAATGACCACACTGTTTCCCTCACACTTTCTCACTGTAAATGACTGCAATGTTTCTCTCACACGCTCTCACTGTAAATGACCACGCTGTTTCTTTCACACTCTCTCACTGTAAATGACCACGCTGTTTCTCTCACATTCTCTCACTGTAAATGACCACCCTGTTTCCCTCACACTCTCTCACTGTAAATTACCCCACTGTTTCTCTCACACTATCTCACTGTAAATTACCCCGCTGTTTCTCTCACACTCTCTCAATGTAAATTACCCCGCTTTTTCTCTCTCTCTCTCTCTCACTGTAAATTAACCCACTGTATATCTCACTCTCTCACTGTTAATTACCCCGCTGTTTCTCTCACACTCCCTCACTGTAAATTACTCCTCTGCTTCTCTCACACTCTCTTGCTCTAAATGGCCTCTCTCCTCTCACACTCACTCCCTGTAAATGACCATGCTGTTTCCCTTACCTTCTCTCACTCTAAATGTCCCTGCTCCTCTCATGCTCTCTCGCTGATAATGGCCCTGATGTTTCTCTCACACTCTCTCATTGTAAATGGCCCCGCTGTTTCTTTCTCCTTCTCCCTCTGAAAACAGCCCCGCTGTTTCTCTCACACTCCCTCACTGTAAATGACCCCGCTGTTTCTCTCACACTCTCTCACTGTAAATGACCACACTCTTTCTCTCACACTCTCTCACTGTAAATGTCCACACTGTTTCTCTCACACTCCCTCGCTGTAAATGACGACACTACTTCTCACACTCTCTCACTGTAAATGACCATGCTGTTTCTCTCACACTCTCTTGCTCTAAATGGCCTCTCTCCTCTCACACTCACTCCCTGTAAATGACCATGCTGTTTCCCTTACCTTCTCTCACTCTAAATGGCCCTGCTCCTCTCATGCTCTCTCGCTGATAATGGCCCTGATGTTTCTCTCACACTCTCTCACTGTAAATGACCCCGCTGTTTCTCTCACACTCTCTCACTGTAAATGACCACACTGTTTCTCTCACACTCTCTCACTGTAAATGACCACACTGTTTCTCTCACACTCTCTCGCTGTAAATGACCATGCTGTTTCTCTCACACTCTCTCACTGTAAATGACCACGCTGTTTCTCTCACACTCCCTCACTGTAGATGACCACACTGTTTCTCTCACACTCTCTCACTGTAAATGACTACAATGTTTCTTTCACACTCTCTCACTGTAAATGACCACGCTGTTTCTCTCACACTCTCTCACTGTAAATGACCACACTGTTTCTCTCACACTCTCTCACTGTAAATGACCACGCTGTTTCTCTCACACTCTCTCACTGTAATTGACCACGCTGTTTCTCTCACGCACTCTCACTGTAAATGACCACACTGTTTCTCTCACACTCTCTCTCTGTAAATGACCACGCTGTTTCTCTCACATTCTCTCACTGTAAATGGCCCTGCTCCTCTCATGCTCGCTCACTCTAAGCTGCCCCACAGTTTCTCTCACACTCCCTCGCTTTAAATGACCACTCTACTTCTCTCACAATCTCTCATTGTACATGACCACGCTGTTGCTCTCACACTCTCTCACTGTAAATGACCACCGTGTTTCTCTCACACTCTCTCACTGTAAATGACCACACTCTTTCTCTCACACTCTCTCACTGTAAATGACCACACTCCTTCTCTCACACTTTGTCACTGTAAATGGCCCTGTTGTTTCTTTCTCCTTCTCCCTCTGAAAACAGCCCCGGTGTTTCTCTCACACTCCCTCACTGTAAATTACCCCGCTGTTTCTCTCACACTCCCTCACTGTAAATTACCCCACTGTTTCCCTCACACTCTCTCACTGTAAATTACCCCACTGTTTCTCTCACACTATCTCACTCTAAATTACCCCACTGTTTCACTCACACTCTCTCACTGTAAATTACCCCACTGTTTCTCTCACACTCTCTCACTGTAAATTACCCCGCTGTTTCTCTCACACTCCCTCACTGTAAATTACACCTCTGCTTCTCTCACACTCTCTTGTTCTAAATGGCCTCTCTCCTCTCACACTCACTCCCTGTAAATGACCATGCTGTTTCCCTTACCTTCTCTCACTCTAAATGGCCCTGCTCCTCTCATGCTCTCTCGCTGATAATGGCCCTGATGTTTCTCTCACACTCTCTCACTCTAAATGGCCCCGCTGTTTCTTTCTACTTCTCCCTCTGAAAACAGCCCTGCTGTTTCTCTCTCACTCTCTCACTGTAAATTACCCCGCTGTTTCTCTCACACTCCCTCACTGTAAATGACCACACTGTTTCTCTCACACTCCCTCGCTGTAAATGACCACACTACTCCTCTCACACTCTCTCACTGTAAATGACCACGCTGTTTCTCTCGCGCACTCTCACTGTAAATGACCACACTGTTTCTTTCACACTCTCTCACTGTAAATGACCACGCTGTTTCTCTCACACTCATACACTGTAAATGACTATAATGTTTCTCTCACACTCTCTCACTGTAAATGACCACACTGTTTCTCTCACACTCTCTCACTGTAAATGACCACACTGTTTCTCTCACACTCTCTCACTGTAAATGACCACGCTGTTTCTCTCACACTCCCTCACTGTAAATGACCACACTGTTTCTCTCACACTCTCTCACTGTAAATGACCACACTGTTTCTCTCACACTCCCTCACTGTAAATGACCACAATGTTTCTCTCACACTCTCTCACTGTAAATTACCCCGCTGTTTCTCTCACATTCCCTCACTGTGAATTACCCCGCTGTTCCTCTCACACTCCCTCACTGTAAATTACCCCGCTGTTTCTCTCACACTCTCTCACTGTAAATTACACCGCTGTTTCTCTCACACTCTCTCACTGTAAATTACCCCGCTGTTTCTCTCACACTCCCTCACTGTAAGTGACCACACTGTTTCTCTCACCCTCTCTCACTGTAAATGACCACAATGTTTCTCTCACACTCCCTCATTGTAAGTGACCACACTGTTTCTCTTCCACTCTCTCAATATAAATGGCCCCCTTGTTTCTCTCACACTCTCTCACTGTAAATTACACTGCTGTTTCTCTCACACTCTCTCACTGTAAATTACCCCACTGTTTCTCTCACATTGCCTCACAGTAAATTACCCTGCTGTTTCCCTCAAACTCTCTCACTGTAAATTACCCCGCTGTTTCTCTCACACTCTTTCACTGTAAATTACCCCGCTGTTTCTCTCACACTCCCTCACTGTAAATTACCCCACTGTTTCTCTCACACTCTTTCACTGTAAATTACCCCACTGTTTCTCTCACACCCCCTCACTGTAAATTACTCCTCTGCATATCTCACACTCTCTTGCTCTAAATGGCCTCTCTCCTCTCACCCTCACTCCCTGTAAATGACCATGCTGTTTCCCTTACCTTCTCTCACTCTAAATGGCCCTGCCCCTCTCATGCTCTCTCGCTGATAATGGCCCTGATGTTTCTCTCACACCCTCTCACTGTAAATGGCCCCGCTGCTCCTTTCTCCTTCTCCCTCTGAAAACAGCCCCGCTGTTTCTCTCCCACTATCTCACTGTAAGTTACCCCGCTGTTTCTTCACACTCCCTCACTGTAAATTACCCCACTGTTTCCCTCACACTCTCTCACTGTAAATTACCCTGTTGTATATCTCACACTCTCTCACTGTAAATTACCCCGCTGTTTCTCTCACACTCCCTCACTGTAAATTACCCCTCTGCTTCTCTCACACTCTCTTGCTCTAAATGGCCTCTCTCCTCTCACACTCACTCCCTGTAAATGACCATGCTGTTTCCCTTACCTTCTCTCACTCTAAATGGCCCTGCTCCTATCATGCTCTCTCGCTGCTAATGGCCCTGATGTTTCTCTCACACTCTCTCACTGTAAATGGCCCCGCTGTTTCTTTCCCCTTCTCCCTCTGAAAACAGCCCCCCTGTTTCTCTCACACTCTCTCACTGTAAATTACTCCGCTGTTTCTCTCACACTCTCTCAATTTAAATGACCACACTGTTTCTCTCACACTCTCTCACTGTAAATGACCACACTGTTTCTCTCACACTCCCTCGCTGTAAATGACCACACTACTTCTCTCACACTCTCTCACTGTAAATGACCATGCTGTTCCTCTCACACTCTCTCACTGTAAATGACCACGCTGTTTCTCTCACGCACTCTCACTGTAAATGACCACACTGTTTCTCTCACACTCTCTCACTGTAAATGACCACATTTTTTCTCTCACACTTTCTCACTGTAAATGACGACAATGTTTCTCTCACACTCTCTCACTGTAAATGACCACACTGTTTCACTCACACACTCTCACTGTAAATGACCACAATGTTTCTCTCACACTCCCTCGCTGTAAATGACCACACTACTTCTCTCACACTCTCTCACTGTAAATTACCCCACTGTTTCTCTCACACTATCTCACTGTAAATTCTCCGCTGTTTCTCTCACACTCTCTCAATGTAAATTACCCCGCTGTATATCTCACTCTCTCACTGTTAATTACCCCGCTGTTTCTCTCACAGTCCCTCACTCTAAATTACTCCTCTGCTTCTCTCACACTCTCTTGCTCTAAATGGCCTCTCTCCTCTCACACTCACTCCCTGTAAATGACCATGCTGTTTCCCTTACCTTCTCTCACTCTAAATGGCCCTGCTCCTCTCATGCTCTCTCGCTGATAATGGCCCTGATGTTTCTATCACACTCTCTCATTGTAAATGGCCCCGCTGTTTCTTTCTCCTTCTCCCTACTGAAAAAAGCCCCGCTAATTCTCTCACACTCCCTCACTGTAAATGACCCCGCTGTTTCTCTCACACTCTCTCACTGTAAATGACCACACTCTTTCTCTCACACTCTCTCACTGTAAATGACCACACTGTTTCTCTCACACTCCCTCGCTGTAAATGACGACACTACTTCTCACACTCTCTCACTGTAAATGACCATGCTGTTTCTCTCACACTCTCTTGCTCTAAATGGCCTCTCTCCTCTCACACTCACTCCCTGTAAATGACCATGCTGTTTCCCTTACCTTCTCTCACTCTAAATGGCCCTGCTCATCTCATGCTCTCTCGCTGATAATGGCCCTGATGTTTCTCTCACACTCTCTCACTGTAAATGACCCCGCTGTTTCTCTCACACTCTCTCACTGTAAATGACCACACTGTTTCTCTCACACTCTCCCACTGTAAATGACCACACTGTTTCTCTCACACTCCCTCGCTGTAAATGACCATGCTGTTTCTCTCACACTCTCTCACTGTAAATGACCACGCTGTTTCTCTCACACTCTCTCACTGTAAATGACCATGCTGTTTCTCTCACGCTCTCTCACTGTAATTGACCACGCTGTTTCTCTCACGCACTCTCACTGTAAATGACCACACTGTTTCTCTCACACTCTCTCACTGTAAATGACCACGCTGTTTCTCTCACATTCTCTAACTGTAAATGGCCCTGCTCCTCTCATGCTCGCTCACTCTAAGCTGCCCCACAGTTTCTCTCACACTCCCTCGCTTTAAATGACCACTCTACTTCTCTCACAATCTCTCATTGTACATGACCACGCTGTTGCTCTCACACTCTCTCACTGTAAATGACCACCGTGTTTCTCTCACACTCTCTCACTGTAAATGACCACACTCTTTCTCTCACAGTCTCTCACTGTAAATGACCACACTCCTTCTCTCACACTTTGTCACTGTAAATGGCCCTGTTGTTTCTTTCTCCTTCTCCCTCTGAAAACAGCCCCGGTGTTTCTCTCACACTCTCTCACTGTAAATTACCCCGCTGTTTCTCTCACACTCCCTCACTGTAAATTACCCCACTGTTTCCCTCACACTCTCTCACTGTAAATTACCCCACTGTTTCTCTCACACTATCTCACTCTAAATTACCCCACTGTTTCTCTCACAATCTCTCACTGTAAATTACCCCGCTGTTTCTCTCACACTCCCTCACTGTAAATTACTCCTCTGCTTCTCTCACACTCTCTTGTTCTAAATGGCCTCTCTCCTCTCACACTCACTCCCTGTAAATGACCATGCTGTTTCCCTTACCTTCTCTCACTCTAAATGGCCCTGCTTCTCTCATGCTCTCTCGCTGATAATGGCCCTGATGTTTCTCTCACACTCTCTCACTCTAAATGGCCCCGCTGTTTCTTTCTCCTTCTCCCTCTGAAAACAGCCCCGCTGTTTCTCTCTCACTCTCTCACTGTAAATTACCCCGCTGTTTCTCTCACACTCCCTCACTGTAAATGACCACACTCTTTCTCTCACACTCTCTCACTGTAAATGACCACAGTGCACAGTGTTTCTCTCACACTCCCTCGCTGTAAATGACCACACTACTTCTCTCACACTCTCTCACTGTAAATGACCACGCTGTTTCTCTCGCGCACTCTCACTGTAAATGACCACACTGTTTCTTTCACACTCTCTCACTGTAAATGACCACGCTGTTTCTCTCACACTCATACACTGTAAATGACTATAATGTTTCTCTCACACTCTCTCACTGTAAATGACCACACTGTTTCTCTCACACTCTCTCACTGTAAATGACCACACTCTTTCTCTCACACTCTCTCACTGTAAATGACCACGCTGTTTCTCTCACACTCCCTCACTGTAAATGACCACACTGTTTCTCTCACACTCTCTCACTGTAAATGACCACGCTGTTTCTCTCACATTCTCTCACTGTAAATGGCCCTGCTCCTCTCATGCTTGCTCGCTGTAAGCTGCCCCACAGTTTCTCTCACACTCCCTCGCTTTAAATGACCACACTACTCTTCTCACACTCTCTCACTGTAAATGATCACACTGTTTCTCTCACACTCCCTCACTGTAAATGACCACACTGTTTCTCTCACACTCTCTCACTGTAAATGACCACACTGTTTCTCTCACACTCTCTCACTGTAAATGACCACACTGTTTCTCTCACACTCCCTCACTGTAAATGACCACAATGTTTCTCTCACACTCTCTCACTGTAAATTACCCCGCTGTTTCTCTCACATTCCCTCACTGTGAATTACCCCGCTGTTCCTCTCACACTCCCTCACTGTAAATTACCCCGCTGTTTCTCTCACACTCTCTCACTGTAAATTACACCGCTGTTTCTCTCACACTCTCTCACTGTAAATTACCCCGCTGTTTCTCTCACACTCCCTCACTGTAAGTGACCACACTGTTTCTCTCACACTCTCACTGTAAATGACCACAATGTTTCTCTCACACTCCCTCACTGTAAGTGACCACACTGTTTCTCTTCCACTCTCTCAATATAAATGGCCCCCTTGTTTCTCTCACATCTCTCACTGTAAATTACACTGCTGTTTCTCTCACACTCTCTCACTGTAAATTACCCCACTGTTTCTCTCACATTGCCTCACAGTAAATTACCCTGCTGTTTCTCTCAAACTCTCTCACTGTAAATTACCCCGCTGTTTCACTCACACTCCCTCTCTGTAAATTACCCCGCTGTTTCTCTCACACTCTTTCACTGTAAATTACCCCGCTGTTTCTCTCACACTCCCTCACTGTAAATTACCCCACTGTTTCTCTCACACTCTTTCACTGTAAATTACCCCACTGTTTCTCTCACACCCCCTCACTGTAAATTACTCCTCTGCATATCTCACACTCTCTTGCTCTAAATGGCCTCTCTCCTCTCACACTCACTCCCTGTAAATGACCATGCTGTTTCCCTTACCTTCTCTCACTCTAAATGGCCCTGCCCCTCTCATGCTCTCTCGCTGATAATGGCCCTGATGTTTCTCTCACACCCTCTCACTGTAAATGGCCCCGCTGCTCCTTTCTCCTTCTCCCTCTGAAAACAGCCCCGCTGTTTCTCTCCCACTATCTCACTGTAAGTTACCCCGCTGTTTCTCTCACACTCCCTCACTGTAAATTACCCCACTGTTTCCCTCACACTCTCTCACTGTAAATTACCCTGCTGTATATCTCACACTCTCTCACTGTAAATTACCCCGCTGTTTCTCTCACACTCCCTCACTGTAAATTACCCCTCTGCTTCTCTCACACTCTCTTGCTCTAAATGGCCTCTCTCCTCTCACACTCACTCCCTGTAAATGACCATGCTGTTTCCCTTACCTTCTCTCACTCTAAATGGCCCTGCTCCTATCATGCTCTCTCGCTGATAATGGCCCTGATGTTTCTCTCACACTCTCTCACTGTAAATGGCCCCGCTGTTTCTTTCCCCTTCTCCCTCTGAAAACAGCCCCCCTGTTTCTCTCACACTCTCTCACTGTAAATTACTCCGCTGTTTCTCTCACACTCTCTCACTGTAAATGACCACACTGTTTCTCTCACACTCTCTCACTGTAAATGACCACACTGTTTCTCTCACACTCCCTCGCTGTAAATGACCACACTACTTCTCTCACACTCTCTCACTGTAAATGACCATGCTGTTCCTCTCACACTCTCTCACTGTAAATGACCACGCTCTTTCTCTCACGCACTCTCACTGTAAATGACCACACTGTTTCTCTCACACTCTCTCACTGTAAATGACCACACTTTTTCTCTCACACTTTCTCACTGTAAATGACGACAATGTTTCTCTCACACTCTCTCACTGTAAATGACCACACTGTTCCACTCACACACTCTCACTGTAAATGACCACAATGTTTCTCTCACACTCCCTCGCTGTAAATGACCACACTACTTCTCTCACACTCTCTCACTGTAAATGACCACACTGTTTCTCTCACACACTCTCACTGTAAATGACCACACTGTTTCCCTCACACTTTCTCACTGTAAATGACTACAATGTTTCTCTCACACGCTCTCACTGTAAATGACCACGCTGTTTCTTTCACACTCTCTCACTGTAAATGACCACGCTGTTTCTCTCACATTCTCTCACTGTAAATGACCACCCTGTTTCCCTCACACTCTCTCACTGTAAATTACCCCACTGTTTCTCTCACACTATCTCACTGTAAATTACCCCGCTGTTTCTCTCACACTCTCTCAATGTAAATTACCCCGCTTTTTCTCTCTCTCTCTCTCTCACTGTAAATTAACCCACTGTATATCTCACTCTCTCACTGTTAATTACCCCGCTGTTTCTCTCACACTCCCTCACTGTAAATTACTCCTCTGCTTCTCTCACACTCTCTTGCTCTAAATGGCCTCTCTCCTCTCACACTCACTCCCTGTAAATGACCATGCTGTTTCCCTTACCTTCTCTCACTCTAAATGTCCCTGCTCCTCTCATGCTCTCTCGCTGATAATGGCCCTGATGTTTCTCTCACACTCTCTCATTGTAAATGGCCCCGCTGTTTCTTTCTCCTTCTCCCTCTGAAAACAGCCCCGCTGTTTCTCTCACACTCCCTCACTGTAAATGACCCCGCTGTTTCTCTCACACTCTCTCACTGTAAATGACCACACTCTTTCTCTCACACTCTCTCACTGTAAATGACCACACTGTTTCTCTCACACTCCCTCGCTGTAAATGACGACACTACTTCTCACACTCTCTCACTGTAAATGACCATGCTGTTTCTCTCACACTCTCTTGCTCTAAATGGCCTCTCTCCTCTCACACTCACTCCCTGTAAATGACCATGCTGTTTCCCTTACCTTCTCTCACTCTAAATGGCCCTGCTCCTCTCATGCTCTCTCGCTGATAATGGCCCTGATGTTTCTCTCACACTCTCTCACTGTAAATGACCCCGCTGTTTCTCTCACACTCTCTCACTGTAAATGACCACACTGTTTCTCTCACACTCTCTCACTGTAAATGACCACACTGTTTCTCTCACACTCTCTCACTGTAAATGACCACGCTGTTTCTCTCACACTCCCTCACTGTAGATGACCACACTGTTTCTCTCACACTCTCTCACTGTAAATGACTACAATGTTTCTTTCACACTCTCTCACTGTAAATGACCACGCTGTTTCTCTCACACTCTCTCACTGTAAATGACCACACTGTTTCTCTCACACTCTCTCACTGTAAATGACCACGCTGTTTCTCTCACACTCTCTCACTGTAATTGACCACGCTGTTTCTCTCACGCACTCTCACTGTAAATGACCACACTGTTTCTCTCACACTCTCTCACTGTAAATGACCACGCTGTTTCTCTCACATTCTCTCACTGTAAATGGCCCTGCTCCTCTCATGCTCGCTCACTCTAAGCTGCCCCACAGTTTCTCTCACACTCCCTCGCTTTAAATGACCACTCTACTTCTCTCACAATCTCTCATTGTACATGACCACGCTGTTGCTCTCACACTCTCTCACTGTAAATGACCACCGTGTTTCTCTCACACTCTCTCACTGTAAATGACCACACTCTTTCTCTCACACTCTCTCACTGTAAATGACCACACTCCTTCTCTCACACTTTGTCACTGTAAATGGCCCTGTTGTTTCTTTCTCCTTCTCCCTCTGAAAACAGCCCCGGTGTTTCTCTCACACTCCCTCACTGTAAATTACCCCGCTGTTTCTCTCACACTCCCTCACTGTAAATTACCACACTGTTTCCCTCACACTCTCTCACTGTAAATTACCCCACTGTTTCTCTCACACTATCTCACTCTAAATTACCCCACTGTTTCTCTCACACTCTCTCACTGTAAATTACCCCACTGTTTCTCTCACACTCTCTCACTGTAAATTACCCCGCTGTTTCTCTCACACTCCCTCACTGTAAATTACACCTCTGCTTCTCTCACACTCTCTTGTTCTAAATGGCCTCTCTCCTCTCACACTCACTCCCTGTAAATGACCATGCTGTTTCCCTTACCTTCTCTCACTCTAAATGGCCCTGCTCCTCTCATGCTCTCTCGCTGATAATGGCCCTGATGTTTCTCTCACACTCTCTCACTCTAAATGGCCCCGCTGATTCTTTCTCCTTCTCCCTCTGAAAACAGCCCTGCTGTTTCTCTCTCACTCTCTCACTGTAAATTACCCCGCTGTTTCTCTCACACTCCCTCACTGTAAATGACCACACTGTTTCTCTCACACTCCCTCGCTGTAAATGACCACACTACTTCTCTCACACTCTCTCACTGTAAATGACCACGCTGTTTCTCTCGCGCACTCTCACTGTAAATGACCACACTGTTTCTTTCACACTCTCTCACTGTAAATGACCACGCTGTTTCTCTCACACTCATACACTGTAAATGACTATAATGTTTCTCTCACACTCTCTCACTGTAAATGACCACACTGTTTCTCTCACACTCTCTCACTGTAAATGACCACACTGTTTCTCTCACACTCTCTCACTGTAAATGACCACGCTGTTTCTCTCACACTCCCTCACTGTAAATGACCACACTGTTTCTCTCACACTCTCTCACTGTAAATGACCACACTGTTTCTCTCACACTCTCTCACTGTAAATGACCACACTGTTTCTCTCACACACTCTCACTGTAAATGACCACGCTGTTTCTCTCACACTCTCTCACTGTAAATGACCACGCTGTTTCTCTCACATTCTCTCACTGTAAATGGCCCTGCTCCTCTCATGCTTGCTCGCTGTAAGCTGCCCCACAGTTTCTCTCACACTCCCTCGCTTTAAATGACCACACTACTTCTCTCACACTCTCTCACTGTAAATGATCACACTGTTTCTCTCACACTCCCTCACTGTAAATGACCACACTGTTTCTCTCACACTCTCTCACTGTAAATGACCACACTGTTTCTCTCACACTCTCTCACTGTAAATGACCACACTGTTTCTCTCACACTCCCTCACTGTAAATGACCACAATGTTTCTCTCACACTCTCTCACTGTAAATTACCCCGCTGTTTCTCTCACATTCCCTCACTGTGAATTACCCCGCTGTTCCTCTCACACTCCCTCACTGTAAATTACCCCGCTGTTTCTCTCACACTCTCTCACTGTAAATTACACCGCTGTTTCTCTCACACTCTCTCACTGTAAATTACCCCGCTGTTTCTCTCACACTCCCTCACTGTAAGTGACCACACTGTTTCTCTCACACTCTCTCACTGTAAATGACCACAATGTTTCTCTCACACTCCCTCACTGTAAGTGACCACACTGTTTCTCTTCCACTCTCTCAATATAAATGGCCCCCTTGTTTCTCTCACACTCTCTCACTGTAAATTACACTGCTGTTTCTCTCACACTCTCTCACTGTAAATTACCCCACTGTTTCTCTCACATTGCCTCACAGTAAATTACCCTGCTGTTTCTCTCAAACTCTCTCACTGTAAATTACCCCGCTGTTTCACTCACACTCCCTCTCTGTAAATTACCCCGCTGTTTCTCTCACACTCTTTCACTGTAAATTACCCCGCTGTTTCTCTCACACTCCCTCACTGTAAATTACCCCACTGTTTCTCTCACACTCTTTCACTGTAAATTACCCCACTGTTTCTCTCACACCCCCTCACTGTAAATTACTCCTCTGCATATCTCACACTCTCTTGCTCTAAATGGCCTCTCTCCTCTCACACTCACTCCCTGTAAATGACCATGCTGTTTCCCTTACCTTCTCTCACTCTAAATGGCCCTGCCCCTCTCATGCTCTCTCGCTGATAATGGCCCTGATGTTTCTCTCACACCCTCTCACTGTAAATGGCCCCGCTGCTCCTTTCTCCTTCTCCCTCTGAAAACAGCCCCGCTGTTTCTCTCCCACTATCTCACTGTAAGTTACCCCGCTGTTTCTCTCACACTCCCTCACTGTAAATTACCCCACTGTTTCCCTCACACTCTCTCACTGTAAATTACCCTGCTGTATATCTCACACTCTCTCACTGTAAATTACCCCGCTGTTTCTCTCACACTCCCTCACTGTAAATTACCCCTCTGCTTCTCTCACACTCTCTTGCTCTAAATGGCCTCTCTCCTCTCACACTCACTCCCTGTAAATGACCATGCTGTTTCCCTTACCTTCTCTCACTCTAAATGGCCCTGCTCCTATCATGCTCTCTCGCTGATAATGGCCCTGATGTTTCTCTCACACTCTCTCACTTTAAATGACCACACTGTTTCTCTCACACTCTCTCACTGTAAATGACCACACTGTTTCTCTCACACTCCCTCGCTGTAAATGACCACACTACTTCTCTCACACTCTCTCACTGTAAATGAGCATGCTGTTCCTCTCACACTCTCTCACTGTAAATGACCACGCTGTTTCTCTCACGCACTCTCACTGTAAATGACCACACTGTTTCTCTCACACTCTCTCACTGTAAATGACCACACTTTTTCTCTCACACTTTCTCACTGTAAATGACGACAATGTTTCTCTCACACTCTCTCACTGTAAATGACCACACTGTTTCACTCACACACTCTCACTGTAAATGACCACAATGTTTCTCTCACACTCCCTCGCTGTAAATGACCACACTACTTCTCTCACACTCTCTCACTGTAAATGACCACACTGTTTCTCTCACACACTCTCACTGTAAATGACCACACTGTTTCCCTCACACTTTCTCACTGTAAATGACTACAATGTTTCTCTCACACTCTCTCACTGTAAATGACCACGCTGTTTCTTTCACACTCTCTCACTGTAAATGACCACCCTGTTTCCCTCACACTCTCTCACTGTAAATTACCCCACTGTTTCTCTCACACTATCTCACTGTAAATTCCCCGCTGTTTCTCTCACACTCTCTCAATGTAAATTACCCCGCTGTATATCTCACTCTCTCACTGTTAATTACCCCGCTGTTTCTCTCACACTCCCTCACTGTAAATTACTCCTCTGCTTCTCTCACACTCTCTTGCTCTAAATGGCCTCTCTCCTCTCACACTCACTCCCTGTAAATGACCATGCTGTTTCCCTTACCTTCTCTCACTCTAAATGGCCCTGCTCCTCTCATGCTCTCTCGCTGATAATGGCCCTGATGTTTCTCTCACACTCTCTCATTGTAAATGGCCCCGCTGTTTCTTTCTCCTTCTCCCTACTGAAAAAAGCCCCGCTAATTCTCTCACACTCCCTCACTGTAAATGACCCTGCTGTTTCTCTCACACTCTCTCACTGTAAATGACCACACTCTTTCTCTCACACTCTCTCACTGTAAATGACCACACTGTTTCTCTCACACTCCCTCGCTGTAAATGACCACACTACTTCTCTCACACTCTCTCACTGTAAATGACCATGCTGTTCCTCTCACACTCTCTCACTGTAAATGACCACACTGTTTCTCTCACACTCTCTCACTGTAAATGACCACACTTTTTCTCTCACACTTTCTCACTGTAAATGACGACAATGTTTCTCTCACACTCTCTCACTGTAAATGACCACACTGTTTCACTCACACACTCTCACTGTAAATGACCACAATGTTTCTCTCACACTCCCTCGCTGTAAATGACCACACTACTTCTCTCACACTCTCTCACTGTAAATGACCACACTGTTTCTCTCACACACTCTCACTGTAAATGACCACACTGTTTCCCTCACACTTTCTCACTGTAAATGACTACAATGTTTCTCTCACACGCTCTCACTGTAAATGACCACGCTGTTTCTTTCACACTCTCTCACTGTAAATGACCACGCTGTTTCTCTCACATTCTCTCACTGTAAATGACCACCCTGTTTCCCTCACACTCTCTCACTGTAAATTACCCCACTGTTTCTCTCACACTATCTCACTGTAAATTACCCCGCTGTTTCTCTCACACTCTCTCAATGTAAATTACCCCGCTTTTTCTCTCTCTCTCTCTCTCACTGTAAATTAACCCACTGTATATCTCACTCTCTCACTGTTAATTACCCCGCTGTTTCTCTCACACTCCCTCACTGTAAATTACTCCTCTGCTTCTCTCACACTCTCTTGCTCTAAATGGCCTCTCTCCTCTCACACTCACTCCCTGTAAATGACCATGCTGTTTCCCTTACCTTCTCTCACTCTAAATGGCCCTGCTCCTCTCATGCTCTCTCGCTGATAATGGCCCTGATGTTTCTCTCACACTCTCTCATTGTAAATGGCCCCGCTGTTTCTTTCTCCTTCTCCCTCTGAAAACAGCCCTGCTGTTTCTCTCACACTCCCACACTGTAAATGACCCCGCTGTTTCTCTCACACTCTCTCACTGTAAATGACCACACTCTTTCTCTCACACTCTCTCACTGTAAATGACCACACTGTTTCTCTCACACTCCCTCGCTGTAAATGACGACACTACTTCTCACACTCTCTCACTGTAAATGACCATGCTGTTTCTCTCACACTCTCTTGCTCTAAATGGCCTCTCTCCTCTCACACTCACTCCCTGTAAATGACCACACTGTTTCTCTCACACTCTCTCACTGTAAATGACCACACTGTTTCTCTCACACTCCCTCGCTGTAAATGACCATGCTGTTTCTCTCACACTCTCTCACTGTAAATGACCACGCTGTTTCTCTCACACTCCCTCACTGTAGATGACCACACTGTTTCTCTCACACTCTCTCACTGTAAATGACTACAATGTTTCTTTCACACTCTCTCACTGTAAATGACCACGCTGTTTCTCTCACACTCTCTCACTGTAAATGACCACACTGTTTCTCTCACACTCTCTCACTGTAAATGACCACGCTGTTTCTCTCACACTCTCTCACTGTAATTGACCACGCTGTTTCTCTCACGCACTCTCACTGTAAATGACCACACTGTTGCTCTCACACTCTCTCACTGTAAATGACCACGCTGTTTCTCTCACATTCTCTCACTGTAAATGGCCCTGCTCCTCTCATGCTCGCTCACTCTAAGCTGCCCCACAGTTTCTCTCACACTCCCTCGCTTTAAATGACCACTCTGCTTCTCTCACAATCTCTCATTGTACATGACCACGCTGTTGCTCTCACACTCTCTCACTGTAAATGACCACACTCTTTCTCTCACACTCTCTCACTGTAAATGACCACCGTGTTTCTCTCACACTCTCTCACTGTAAATGACCACACTCTTTCTCTCACACTCTCTCACTGTAAATGACCACACTCCTTCTCTCACACTTTGTCACTGTAAATGGCCCTGTTGTTTCTTTCTCCTTCTCCATCTGAAAACAGCCCCGGTGTTTCTCTCACACTCCCTCACTGTAAATTACCCCGCTGTTTCTCTCACACTCCCTCACTGTAAATTACCCCACTGTTTCCCTCACACTCTCTCACTGTAAATTACCCCACTGTTTCTCTCACACTATCTCACTCTAAATTACCCCACTGTTTCTCTCACACTCTCTCACTGTAAATTACCCCGCTGTTTCTCTCACACTCTCTCACTGTAAATTACCCCGCTGTTTCTCTCACACTCCCTCACTGTAAATTACTCCTGTGCTTCTCTCACACTCTCTTGTTCTAAATGGCCTCTCTCCTCTCACACTCACTCCCTGTAAATGACCATGCTGTTTCCCTTACCTTCTCTCACTCTAAATGGCCCTGCTCCTCTCATGCTCTCTCGCTGATAATGGCCCTGATGTTTCTCTCACACTCTCTCACTCTAAATGGCCCCGCTGTTTCTTTCTCCTTCTCCCTCTGAAAACAGCCCTGCTGTTTCTCTCTCACTCTCTCACTGTAAATTACCCCGCTGTTTCTCTCACACTCCCTCACTGTAAATGACCACACTGTTTCTCTCACACTCCCTCGCTGTAAATGACCACACTACTTCTCTCACACTCTCTCACTGTAAATGACCACGCTGTTTCTCTCGCGCACTCTCACTGTAAATGACCACACTGTTTCTTTCACACTCTCTCACTGTAAATTACCCCACTGTTTCTCTCACACTATCTCACTGTAAATTACCCCGCTGTTTCTCTCACACTCTCTCAATGTAAATTACCCCGCTTTTTCTCTCTCTCTCTCTCTCACTGTAAATTAACCCACTGTATATCTCACTCTCTCACTGTTAATTACCCCGCTGTTTCTCTCACACTCCCTCACTGTAAATTACTCCTCTGCTTCTCTCACACTCTCTTGCTCTAAATGGCCTCTCTCCTCTCACACTCACTCCCTGTAAATGACCATGCTGTTTCCCTTACCTTCTCTCACTCTAAATGGCCCTGCTCCTCTCATGCTCTCTCGCTGATAATGGCCCTGATGTTTCTCTCACACTCTCTCATTGTAAATGGCCCCGCTGTTTCTTTCTCCTTCTCCCTCTGAAAACAGCCCCGCTGTTTCTCTCACACTCCCTCACTGTAAATGACCCCGCTGTTTCTCTCACACTCTCTCACTGTAAATGACCACACTCTTTCTCTCACACTCTCTCACTGTAAATGACCACACTGTTTCTCTCACACTCCCTCGCTGTAAATGACGACACTACTTCTCACACTCTCTCACTGTAAATGACCATGCTGTTTCTCTCACACTCTCTTGCTCTAAATGGCCTCTCTCCTCTCACACTCACTCCCTGTAAATGACCATGCTGTTTCCCTTACCTTCTCTCACTCTAAATGGCCCTGCTCCTCTCATGCTCTCTCGCTGATAATGGCCCTGATGTTTCTCTCACACTCTCTCACTGTAAATGACCCCGCTGTTTCTCTCACACTCTCTCACTGTAAATGACCACACTGTTTCTCTCACACTCTCTCACTGTAAATGACCACACTGTTTCTCTCACACTCCCTCGCTGTAAATGACCATGCTGTTTCTCTCACACTCTCTCACTGTAAATGACCACGCTGTTTCTCTCACACTCCCTCACTGTAGATGACCACACTGTTTCTCTCACACTCTCTCACTGTAAATGACTACAATGTTTCTTTCACACTCTCTCACTGTAAATGACCACGCTGTTTCTCTCACACTCTCTCACTGTAATTGACCACGCTGTTTCTCTCACGCACTCTCACTGTAAATGACCACACTTTCTCTCACACTCTCTCACTGTAAATGACCACGCTGTTTCTCTCACATTCTCTCACTGTAAATGGCCCTGCTCCTCTCATGCTCGCTCACTCTAAGCTGCCCCACAGTTTCTCTCACACTCCCTCGCTTTAAATGACCACTCTGCTTCTCTCACAATCTCTCATTTTACATGACCACGCTGTTGCTCTCACACTCTCTCACTGTAAATGACCACCGTGTTTCTCTCACACTCTCTCACTGTAAATGACCACACTCTTTCTCTCACACTCTCTCACTGTAAATGACCACACTCCTTCTCTCACACTTTGTCACTGTAAATGGCCCTGTTGTTTCTTTCTCCTTCTCCATCTGAAAACAGCCCCGGTGTTTCTCTCACACTCCCTCACTGTAAATTACCCCGCTGTTTCTCTCACACTCCCTCACTGTAAATTACCCCACTGTTTCCCTCACACTCTCTCACTGTAAATTACCCCACTGTTTCTCTCACACTATCTCACTCTAAATTACCCCACTGTTTCTCTCACACTCTCTCACTGTAAATTACCCCGCTGTTTCTCTCACACTCTCTCACTGTAAATTACCCCGCTGTTTCTCTCACACTCCCTCACTGTAAATTACTCCTGTGCTTCTCTCACACTCTCTTGTTCTAAATGGCCTCTCTCCTCTCACACTCACTCCCTGTAAATGACCATGCTGTTTCCCTTACCTTCTCTCACTCTAAATGGCCCTGCTCCTCTCATGCTCTCTCGCTGATAATGGCCCTGATGTTTCTCTCACACTCTCTCACTCTAAATGGCCCCGCTGTTTCTTTCTCCTTCTCCCTCTGAAAACAGCCCTGCTGTTTCTCTCTCACTCTCTCACTGTAAATTACCCCGCTGTTTCTCTCACACTCCCTCACTGTAAATGACCACACTGTTTCTCTCACACTCCCTCGCTGTAAATGACCACACTACTTCTCTCACACTCTCTCACTGTAAATGACCACGCTGTTTCTCTCGCGCACTCTCACTGTAAATGACCACACTGTTTCTTTCACACTCTCTCACTGTAAATGACCACGCTGTTTCTCTCACACTCATACACTGTAAATGACTATAATGTTTCTCTCACACTCTCTCACTGTAAATGACCACACTGTTTCTCTCACACTCTCTCACTGTAAATGACCACACTGTTTCTCTCACACTCTCTCACTGTAAATGACTACAATGTTTCTCTCACACACTCTCACTTTAAATGACCACGCTGTTTCTCTCACACTCTCTCACTGTAAATGACCACGCTGTTTCTCTCACATTCTCTCACTGTAAATGGCCCTGCTCCTCTCATGCTTGCTCGCTGTAAGCTGCCCCACAGTTTCTCTCACACTCCCTCGCTTTAAATGACCACACTACTTCTCTCGCACTCTCTCACTGTAAATGATCACACTGTTTCTCTAATACTCTTTCACTGTAAATGACCACCCTGTTTCTCTCACACTCTCTCACTGTAAATGACCACACTGTTTCTCTCACACTATCTCACTGTAAATAACCACACTCTTTCTCTCACACTCTCTCACTGTAAATGACTACACTGTTTCTCTCACACTCTCTCACTGTAAATGACCACACTGTTTCTCTCACATTCTCTCACTGTAAATGACCACACTGCTTCTCTCACACACTCTCATGGTAAATGACCATGCTCTTTCTCTCACATTCTCTCACTGTAAATGACCACACTCTTTCACTGACACTCTCACTGTAAATGATAATGCTGCTTCTCTCACTGTAAATGGTGCCTCTGCTCCCCTCACACAATCTTCCTTTAAATGACAATGCTCTTGCTCTCACACTCTCTCTGCAAATGATCATGCTTGTTCTCTTACAGTCTCTCGATGCAAATTTCCCTGGTGTTTCTCTCACGGTCTCTCTCTGTACACAGCCTCACTGTTTCTCTCACAATCTCTCGCTTTAAATGGCCCCGCTGTATCTCTCACAGTCTCTTGCTGTAAATAGCCCTGCTGTTCCTCTCACACCTTGTTGCTGTAAATGGCCCTGCTGGTTCTCTCAGACTTACTATAAATGGCTTCGCTGTTTCTCTTACACTCCCTCGCTATAAATAGCCCCGCTCCCCTAACACTCTCTCCCCGTAAATGACCATGCTGTTTCTCTCACACTCTCCCATTGTAATGACCACATTGTTTCTCCCACAATCTCTCACTATAAATGCCCCCCCTCTTCTGACACTCTCTCACTGTAAATGACCATGATATTTCTCTTACAATCTCTCACTCTAAATGGCCCCGCGCCTCTCACTGTAAATGACCATGCTGCTTCTGTCACACTGCCTCTCTGTAAATGGCCCCACTGTTTTTCTCACTCTCACTGTAAATGGCCCTGCTGTTTCTCTCACACTCTTGTTGTAAATGACCACACTGTTTCTCTTATATTCTCACTGTAAATGACCACACTGTTTCTCGCACACTCTCTCACTGTAAATGGCCCTGCTGTTTCTCTCACCCTCTCGCACTATAAATCAGCACACTGTTTCTCTCATGCTCTCTATTCTCTGAATGGTCACACTCCTTTCGCACTCACTCCCTGTAAATGACCATGCTGTTTCTCTTGTCCTCTCTCACAGTAAATGGCTCTGCTCTTTCTCTCACACTCTCTCACTGTAAATGGCCCCACACTTTCTCTTACACTCTCTCTCTGTAAGTGGCCCCACTGTTTGTCTCTCAATCTCTCGTTCTAAACGGCGCCACTGTTTCTGTCACACTCTCTCACTGTAAATGACCAAGCTGTTTCTCTCACACACTCTCATTATAAGTCATTACACTGTTTCTATCACGCTCTCTCACTGTAAATGATCCTGCTGTTTCTCTCACACTCTCTCATTGAAAATGACACCCCTATTTCTCTCACATTCTTGCACGGTAAATGGCCCCACCGTTCCCCTCACACTCTCTCCCTCTAAATGATAAAGCTCTATCTCTCATACTCTCATTGTAAATGACCACGCTGTTTCTCTCACAGTCTCTCATTGTAATTGACCAAGCTGTTTCTCTCACATTCACTCACTGTAAATAACACCCCTGTTTCTCTTACTCTTTCTCGCTGTAAATTGCCCCATCGCTCCCCTCACACTCTCTCCCTCTAAGTGACAATGCTCTTTGTCTCACACTCTCTCCCTGTAAATGATCATGCTGTTTCTCTCACACCCTCTGGCTGTAAATGATCCTGCTCTTTCTCTCACATTCTCTCATTGAAAATAACCCCCCTGTTTCTCTTGCACTCTCTTGCTGTAAATTGCCCCACAGCTCACCTCACACTCTCTCCCTCTAAATGGCAATACTCTTTGTCTCACACTCTCTCCCTGTAAATGATCATGCTGTTTCTCTCAGACTCTAGATGCAAATTCCCCTGGTGTTTCTCTCATACTCTCTCTCTACACAGCCCCACTGTTATCTCACAATCACTCACTGTAAATAGCTGTTTCTCTCACACTCTCTTGCTCTAAATGCCCATGCTCCTCTCATACTCGGTCTCTGTAAATGACCATGCTGTTTCTCTCACACTCTAAATGGCCCTGCTCCTCTCTCGCTCTCTTGCTCTAAATGGCCCCACTGTTTCTCTCACATTCTCTCGCTGTAAATAGCTCTGGAGTTTCTCTCACACTTTATCGCTGTTAATGGCCCCACGGTTTCTCTCTTGCTCCCTCATTGTAAATGACCACGCTATTTCTTTCCTACTCTCTCACTGTAAATGGCCATGCTGTTTCTCTCACACTCGCTCATTGTAAATTACCATGCTGTTTCTCTCACACTCTCTCATTGTAAATGACCATGCTGTTTCTCTCACACTCTCTCATTGTAAATGACCACGCTGTTTTTTACACACTCTCTTGTTGTAAATGATCAGGCTCATTCTCTCAGTCTTCTGATGCAAATTCCCCCACAGTGTTTCTCTCACATCCTCTCTCTGTACATGGCCCCACTGTTTCTCTCACATTCTCTCGCTGTAAATAGCTCTGGAGTTTCTCTCATACTCTATCGCTGTTAATGGCCCCACGGTTTCTATCTCGGTCCCTCACTGTAAATGACCATGCTGTTTCTTTCCTACTCTCTGACTGTAAATGACCGCGCTGTTTCTTTCACACTATCTCCCTGTAAATAATCAGGCTCATTCTCTCTCAGTCTTCTGATGCAAATTCCCCCAGTGTTTCTCTCAAATCGTCTCTCTGTACATGGCACCACTGTTTCTCTCACAATCTCTCACTGTAAATGGCCCCACTGTTTCTCCTCAAACTCTCTCGCTGTAAATGGACCTGCTGTTTCTTTTAGTCTCTTGCTGTAATTAGATCTGCTGTTTCTCTCAGTCTCTTGCTGTAAATAGCCCTGATGTTTCTCTCACACTCTTTTGCTGTAAATGGCCCTGCTGTTTCTCTCACACTCACTGTAATTGGTCACACTGTTTCTCTCACACTCTCTCACTGTAAATGGCCCATTGCTTCTCTCACTCTCTCACTGTAAATGACAATGCTGTTTCTCTCACATCCTCTCACTCTAAATGGCCCCGCTCCTCTCACACTCTCTCGCTGTAAATGACCACGCTGTCTCTCACACTGACTCTCTCATTGTAAATAGGCCCGCTCATCTCACACTCTCTGACTGTAAATGACCACGTTGCTTCTCTCACTCACTCTCTCACTGTAAATGGCCCCGCTCATCTCACACTCCCTCGCTGTAAATTACCATGCTGTTTCTCTCATACTGTCTCACTGTAAATGACCACGCTCTTTCTCTCACGCTCTCTCACTTTAAATGGCCCCACTCTTTCTCTCACAGTCTCTTGCTGAGAATGGCCCCACTGTTTCTCTCACACTCCCTTGCTGTAAATGACCACACTGTTTCTCTTACATTCCCTCACTCTAAATGGCCCCGCTCTTCTCACAGCTCTCTCACTGTAAATGACCATGCTACTTCTGTCACACTATCTCTCTGTAAATGACCCCACTGTTTCTCTCACTCTCTTGCTTAAGTGGCCCTGCTGTTTCTCTCACACTCATAGAAATATAGTAAATAGCAGCAGGAGTAGGCCATTCGGCCCTTTGAATCTCCTCCACCATTCATTATGATCATGGCTGATCACCCAACTCAACAGCCTTCTCTCACTTTCTCCCCATATCCTTTGACCTCTTTCACCCCAAGAGCTATATCTAGCTCCTTCTTTTAGACATACAATGTTTTGGCCTTAACTACTTTCTGTGGTGGTGAATTCCACAGGCTCACCACTCTCTGGGTGAAGAAATGTCTCCTCATCTCAGTCCTAAATGGTCTACCCCATATCCCTAGACAGTGACCCCTGGTTCTGGACTCCCCCACCATCGGGAACATCCTTCCTGCATCTACCCTGTTTAGTCCTGTTAGAATTTTATAGGTTTCTATGAGATACCCCTCTCCTTCTTCTGAACTCCAGCGAATATAATCCTAACCGACTCAATCTCTCCTTATATGTCAGTCCCGCCATCCCATGAATCAGTCTGGTAAACCTTCGCTGCACTCCCTCTGTAGCAAGTACTCTTGCTGTAAATGACCATGCTGTTTCTCTCATACTCTCACTGTAAAAAAACATGCTGTTTCTCTCACATTCTCTCGCTGTAAATGGCCCCACTCTTTCTCTCACAGTCTCTTGCTGAGAATGGCCAAACCGTTTCTCTCACACTCTCTCGCTGTAAATGACTATGCAGTTTCTCTCACACTCTGTCACTGTAAATGACCAGTCTTTGCGCCAATGGAGTTTTCTTGCGCCACAATGTGTGCACTGAGTGTTGGTCTTGACAGCTCCATCTGCATTTTGGGCCTGCATTTTAGTGGGTACACTGGTACCTCTATTGCTCACAAACTAATCTGAGTCCGTGATCTGACTCAACAAAGGTTCTCCATCATCTCAGATTAAAACTCAGCTCTGCTTCAACCGAACTCATTAATTACACTGCCTTGGACAATGTTAGATGCTCCCTGGAGTGCAGAAAATTAGATAAGGCTTCATCAAGCACTCCCACCACAATGCGGTCTCAGATTTGTTCATCCTTTAGAGCCCTTTACTCGCAACTATCAGCGAAACATTACAGGTCATTAATGAAAAAGTCAATATGTTTTCTGGATCCCAGAATGTGTCTGTTAAACCTCACCTGAAGACTGTTCCTACAAAGACTGAAATATGAATCAAAGGCCTTAATAGCCTCTTCATAGGTTGCTATGTCCTCATTAACGCTCTGTCATTTTAAAATGTTGTCTGCGCTGCTGCCATTGGAATAGAGGAGTGTGCTAACTTGCTCCTTATCAGGCTTCTATACTAACCCTGAAGCGGTCCTATACCTTTTGAATCTGTGATGCCAGTTTTGTTAGTGTGCTGCTTGGTCAGGCCCTTCCATGCGGTTAAAAGATTCAGGTCGAGGTCGGACTTTCTCTATGATTGTCTGTGACTTTTAATTGGCTGTTTTGGGATTCCGTTGATAATTTTCCCTCTGATTGTCAGCTGCAGTTGTTCCCTGGCTGCCTTGTATGCGGTGGCTTTCACTTTCCCACAACCATCAGTTTGGTTGGGGATCTGTGCTATTCGGTAGGCTTACCACTGCCACCACGAAGTATCATCGTAAGTATTACCAAGGCATGGTTAATATAGACTGCTGGAAACAAGTCCTCCAGGAACTTCAAAACATTTACTAATTATACACAACTATACACTGGGATAGATAAGCATAAGGTTCATTCCAGAATAATTTCTCTTTGAGCTTCAGTCACATGTTCAATGACAGAGCTATTAGCATAATAGCTATTAACCCTTTATACCATAAAATACATGATGAAAATAAACACTTTTTAAGTGAAATATCCTTGTTTGACCAAAAATGAGAACCATGTGGATAGTGTATTTACCATACACAGCAGTCAAGAGTTTGGTAAATTTGGTCAAATAAAACAATATTTATCAATAATAGGGACATAGGTTGGCCATATAACCCCTTGAGCCTCTTCTGCCAACTATTGAGATCATGGCTGATCTGTGACGTAACTTCATACACCTGCCTTTGACCCATATCCCTCAATACCTTTGGTTAACAAAAAAAAACTTTTTTTTTGCTTCCTCTTGGGTGACCTCTCTGAGCCCTCATCTTATTTATGCCTCACTGCTGTGAACTGTACCATTTCTCACTGACTTGTCATCAAGAAATGCATTTCTTTCAATTGCTATCACAGCAGACCCCCCAGATTTGACAGGAGACTGACTGTAATCTGAAGCATTTAGTGAGTCCTTCATTGAGCTCTGTCATTGCACATGCTTCACAGTGCAAAGTGTGGGATTACAAAAAGCAAGAGTGCTTTAGTGCATAATTCCAGTAGATTATTTGTTATCCAATTACTAAACGTACGGACAAGATCATATCCTGAGCAACTGTGAAACCTGGATAAAATCTATTAATTTTAAGGTCCAGCTTCAGGTATTTTCAAGATGCAAAATGTGTTGATTCTGGGCAACAGCTGGCAATCTTAATTATCAGTCTGCTCAAAATGGGTTAATGATTTTCATTCATTTATGATCCACATATCGACTATTGCTGGGTTGTGTCTAAGTGGTCACAACTGATAACTGAACATACCATTAATTTCCTCAACATCAGTTACATCATTGTTGAGCCAGAAAGTTATCCATTCACCAGGAGAGGGAGTTTCACACAATTTTTCTGGGGTAAGTTAATTTAATTTGGTACAACTCTGCTGTAACTTGAGTGTAGAAATTGTGCTCTTATTTTGGTGTTAATACACAAAAAGATCAAGGACATTTGAGTTTTAGTGTATTACATCACTGTTCAAGTACACAAAAATGTCCTAGGTTTATGTTGCTTCAGCAGTCAGTGTAATATTGCATTAAGAGTACTTCTAACAACTGACTCAAGCACTTCACACAGGTGTAAGTAAGAAGCTGGTAAACTGGAGGGTGCACAAACTTCTCTACTGTTTATAAACCCCCGTGGAACTTTTTTTGACCCCTTCCTTCACATTTTTTAATCACTGGCATCTGAAATTCATTCTTCCATAATGCTTTTCTCTCTTCCCAGAAGTAAATGTAGTAACTCCCAAATTCCCTCACCACCCCCAAACCACCCCAAATCCAGACACAGGTCAACTTCAGGCAAGGCATGGCTTTTCCCCTGGGCACACTACTCTATGCCATCATAATGGAGGCACAATGGCAGCAGCATCATGTTCAGGTCAGTACAATTAGGCAGCTTGATTGAGGACAGAGGCCCACCAGATATTACATATCCTAATAGGCCTCTCCAGGGAGATATACACCTGAGGGCTGTGTCTCTTCAAGGGTGCCATAGGACATTTCTGCTACTTCATCAAAAAGATTTGCAGATCACTTCCCTACCACAACTTTCCTGGCCATAATAACGAAAGTGCCAATGGCTTTCAAGTATTATGGCTCCAACTGTTTCAAGCTACCGCAGTACATCTGTGCAACATAAGCCTGGGACCAGTCAAAGCATGCATTTGGCAGCTGACAGATGGCTGCCTGCTAGAGGTGCAAGGGAATTCACACTCCCGGGAATTCCTTTAACCTAGCTGGATGCCAAGATTAGTTCTGTTACCCTTTGTCTGAAGTTGATCCAAAGACCAAAGTTACCCACTGCCACCTTAGATGATAACATCTATCTGGTAGTCATGCACACCTGGCAAGCATAAATATAATGAGGTACAAGCATTTATTAATGTCATCATTGAACAAACCATTACACCAGAGGTATATTAAAGCAGAGATTCAGGAGCAAAAAAATGCAATAGACCCTGGCTGTAGCCTCTCACTTAATCACTGTCTGCTGCAAAATAAGAAACTTTAGAACATCTTGCAATACAAAGACGCATCACCATGGAGTGCCCTTAGAATGTCTTTAAAGGCTTGCAACCGCCTGAATCTGCTGTCCCTAGAACTGTGAGCTCCCATTTAGTGGAATATTAAAAAAGGTGGGACAGTAGGACAGCATAGATAGGATGGTCTAATAATGGCTGAGATATTTATGAAGTACTTTGCACTGGGCTTAATTGAAGAGTAGGGTATTGGCGGGGGGAGATGAATCCTGAAGTGTTTGCAAGTGAGATGAATAATATTATGATGGATCAAAGGAAAATGTTACATAAGGATCTCTTTCTCTTTTGTAACTTCAGTGTATTGCATTCCAATAGCTCACTCCATGTGTCAAATGAAGTCTGATCCCAGGTGGTTTGCAGGGTTGTGTAACTCAAGCTGGGCTAATACTTTCACTATCTCCTACATTTGTAGGTTTAATATCACCACTCACATTTTTATTTTCAAAATATTCTTTGATGGTGAAACGAAATCATTTTCTGAGGCTTTAGGTTGGATTAAGGAAATTGTTATTTACTGGCTAAATAATTCATTATTATTTTTGCAGTAAATCCTAAATAAAATAGATTAACATCCTAATCCTGTATTGACTTTTTACTTATGGGCCGATGGAATGAAGTCAAAATCTAAATTTGCTTTGCCCATCTGTTGTAGCTGAATTACTTGGTCTTGTGCAAAATTGTGAGTTTAAGCACCCTGCAGTCCTGATTGTGGATTTATTGAGAAACCATCATTTTTGATCACACATTACACTTAACAATAAATTCCAAAACCGATCAGATTGTTTCAAAGCTTGGGGAAGAAAGTTGTTCGCATAGTGTAAGTTCTAGTGCTGCACCAACTTAACATCGATTCACTGGGGCAAGGAGCACCATAGATGTTACCTGCATGGCTCACATGTCCTCTTTCAGGAATATTGTTGAAGAACATTGCACAAGTTGCACAGATTACACATCAGCGGCACACGGTCCTAATTGTCTCCAGTGAATTGACGTCGATCTGCATAGCTCCAGTACAAGTTGCTCTATGTGAGTGAATGCCTTCTAAACTTCCCCCCCCCACTCCCACCCACCCCATGTCACTTCATAGAGGATAAAAGAAGCAGCCATCTATTAGGAGGATTAAGAAGGATTGCATGGTCAAAGGGATATTTCAAGGGAGAGGGAGTGAATGGAGGTCACCCTGGGAAGGGGTGGTGGACAATGGGGCATTGAAGAAATTCAATACAATTTTGCATTGTATAGCACTACTTCTAGTGATGCTACGCAGGCCTACTGAGTGCCACCACTGGGTGTTCTGGGCAATCCTGCGATATGCTGTTGTAGAGGAAGGGCACATAAGGGGACATCGCTAGCTTGTGCTGCAATGGAATGAATCGGCCTCTCAGTCAGCCAAACTGACTTATACAACTGAAGGATTCCAAATTTCATCAATTCATATATAGGCAGTCCTGAATTGACAAACATCCTGAAGCAAGATGGGCTCTTGCAAGATGGGGCTGATGAAAGAACCATTCAAAACATTGCAGAGGAAGTATTTTTGACTTACTTTTGCCAAGGCAAAGTTAATTTGAAGTACTGTGATGAGTTGCTGGTGCTAATTTGAGACATTTGCTGCATACAGTAAAGGAGAAAGATCAGTGTCTTAGGCATGTTTGGGGGAAGTTGCTGCAGAACCTCATGATCTGAAACAGGACATAGATAGGAGGTAGAGAAGGGCAGCTCTGTGAGGACGAAGGAGAAGGAGGGCTGTCCATGGGAGGCCATTGTAGTATTCAATTGTTCAATTGTTTGGCATTTGATTATGCATGTCTGTTGACTCTTTTCTGTTTTGTCTGCTAATTGTCAAGCCTGGGTGTGGTGACTGAGAAAGAAGAACTAAACAGAAAGAAGCAGCTGGAATCATGAAAGGACAGACATTTTAAAAGCACAGTAAATAAAGCTCTTGTATAGATAGAGAAGCTGGTGTCTCATCTCTGCATATCTCTGAGGCATTAAACACAGCAATTGGCAATGGAGATGGAGAATACTTTAAATTTATTGGTTCCAGCACCTTTCCTTTTATCACTGGGAAATCCACACATGTGGTGGGAGAGTTCAAGGCCTACATGTTTGCTACAGAAACGGACAGTCTGGATGTAGTAATGACCTGCAAGAAGGCGATATTCAGACACTGTCGTGGAGCAAAAAAGCCAAAGAGTATTCGAGCAACTCACAGAAGACGCATCTATGCTTGATACAGTGAGTAAGGGCTCTCTAAAAATACCATTGGCCAAAGAAATGTTTGATGATCAAACAGTGTACATTTTGCCAGAGATGCTGGAGAATTGGTGAGCCCATAAAACAATACATGGCACCATTGCAGCAATTGGCTTCTACATGTAATTTTATCACACTAACTAATGAGCTTAATTTGTGACCAATTAATTCCATGAATTAAGGAACACCTCCTCATGGAGGATGATGATTTAACCTTGGGAAACACCACGACCTTGGCAGTCCCAATAAAATCTGTCATATTTAATTCAAAGAGGTAACACAGAAATGCACCCTCAGACTTGGGGGTTCCAGACACCGCTTGCCCAACCAGCTCAGGTTCAAGGGTTATGGATAAGGAGACCTTAGCCGTCTCAACAACACATGCCCCATCATGGTCAGATACATTCAAAAGTGTGACCAAATTGTGAAGGTGCTCGTCTATTCACAACACCATTTCCAGCACAAGGAAACAAGCATAACTTGTGCTTAAAATGGAATCACTTTGCAAAGGCATGCAGGTTGTCAAAGAAGAGGATTTTGTCAGTAGTCAAATGGGGTAGTCTCTTCCTGCAAGTGAAATACAGCATCATATACCATCACGGATGGTAAAGCACCAGGTCATTTTAAGGAATGTCGAGAATGTGGGCATCTCTGTGTCACTCCTCACCAATGTTGCTGTGAAAGTATCTATAATAAAGCAACAAACTCTACTATTATTATTTTTCGCAACTTTCTGTCATGCCTGCAAATGACACTCTTAAAGCTTATGATGATTCAATTATTCTGGTTTTTGGAACAATCACAGTTCCAGAGTGCTACAAAAGATTACACCAAATAAATTTTAGTTCTAAGTAGCTAAAAGTTAAAAACATATGGGGGAACCTGTTTGATAAGCTTGGTTTCAAATTTGAAGACTCCACTGGAGCACACATTAAGGTGATCGATGACACAGACTCTACATACTGGTATCCTTCCTTATTTACCTGATTTACTGGGAGATCAAGGGCCATTGTCCTAAACCCCATGTTGACATGACAATTCCACTAATTTTGCAAAATTTGAGACAGTTGCTGTTTGCAATTCCTGTCAAAGTGTCACAGGAGCTGAAACAACTGGAAGAAGGCAGCATCATAGAGCAAATCAACTCATCACCATAGAAATCAAACCGAGTCATTGCATGACACAAAAATGAACTTAAAATATGCTTGAACTTGGACTACCTTAAGGTTGTCAACAAAGGAATTATTCCATATAGGTATCCACTTTCTATGTTCCAAGAACTAATGGCATAATTTCATGACTCCACGGTCTTCATGAAGCTTGACATGCATCAGAGCTATCTTCAGATACGTCTCGCAGAGTAAAACTGATATCTTGTAGCCTTTGTTACTCAAGAAGGTGCATTTTGGTTTCGCAGAAAGCCCAATGGGCTAAGTTCAGCACCTAGCACACTCCAGAAAATATTTTCTTCAGGCTTGTCAGACATTGAGGGGATACTCAAATTACTTAATGATGCCATTGTCTATGGAAGGGACAAAGTAGAACACAACGAACAGTTGCCAGTGTTGCTCAATCGATTTGCACTACACAATGTTTTGCTCAACAAGGACAGATGCATATTTGCAGCATCCGAGATTGACTAGGGCACAGAATGACAGCAGCTGGAGTAAAGCCTTCACATGACAACATCAAAGTGCTTAATGTGCTTTCGACCCCCACTGATGTGAATAAGTTAATATTGTTCCTTGGTACTACCAACTTTTATCACAAATTTATTCCCAAGCATGCAGAGATCATGCCTCTTCAAAAGCTACCACACAAAGATGTACAATGGGAATGGACAATCACACAGTAAACAGTGTTTGACGCATTAAAGGTGAAGATAGCATCTCCACAAGTCCTCGTGCATTCCAACAACATGCAGAGATGTATATCACAAACAATGCATCAGGGAATACAATTAGAGCTGTTCCCTCACAGTACACTGAAGGAAGCGAATGAGCAATTGCCTATGCATCACCACTGTCAGAAACTGAGAGCAGAATTTCACCCATGTCAGGTGGGCCTGACAGTGGTGGGCAGGGGCAGGCAGGAAGCAGACCGCCACCCGCAATCGGGGCCGGAAGGCGATTTCATGCTGGTGGGCCAATTAAGGCCCACCCAGCATGAAACGCGAGCTTCAACACTCAGCACTGCCTGTGCGGGCGGGGCGGAGCGGAGGTAGAGTACGAGAGGGGTGAGTGCGGACTTCGTGCATGCGCACAAGCACCATTTGCAAATCTCCCTTAGGCATAGAGCTGCCTCAGGGAGACGAACAGATTTTTTAAAAAAATTTTATAAATGTAATAAAACGTGTTGCCTCACGTGATTCTGTCACATGAGCAGGAACATGTTATTAATGAAAAATAAAAGGTTTTATTTTATTTTTATTTGCTTTTGGAAACCTTATCTTGCTACATCCACCTTGTCAAGGCTGTTCAGGATCTTATATACTTCATCAAATCACCCCTCACTCTTCTAAACTCCAGCGGAAACAAGCCCTGCCTGTCTAGGCTTTCCTCATAAGGCTCATTTAAAGCATCAATGTAGTAAATCTCCTCTGAACCACCTCCAACGCATTTATATCCTTCCTTTATTAAGGAGACCAAAACTGCACACAGTGTTCAAGATGCGGTCTCCCCATTGCCCAGTATAACTGAAGCATAATGTCCTTACTTTTATGTTCAATCCTGCTCACAATAAAGGATAGCATTCCATTAGCCTTCTTAATTGCTTAATGTACCTGGCATATTAACTTTTTGTGACTCATATACGAGAACACCTAGATACCTCTGCACTTCAAAATTATGCAGCCTTTTTCCATTAAATAATACTCTGCTTTTTTGTTCTTCCTGCCAAAGTGAACATCTTCACATTTTCCCACATTAAACTCCATTTGCCAGATCTTTGCCCATTCACTCAACCTATCTATAATCATCTGCAACCTCCTCATGTCCTCTTCACAACATACTTTCCTACCTATCTTTGTGTCATCTGTAAATTTAGCTGCCATGCCATTGCTCCCCTTATCTAAGTCATTGATGTAAATTGTAAAAAGTTGAGGCTCCACCACAGACCCCTGTGGGATTCCACTCGTCACAACACTCTCTGCTTTCTACCAGCCAGCCAATTTTCTATCCATGCTAATATGTTACCCCAGTCACACATGGTTTCCTCTTTACGACACCTTTCATGATGAGGATGAGGAGTGAGTGGACAAGGTGCATAAAGCAGCAATTTACAATCATCCTGTATGACCTCAGCAGTAATTGTTGCACCATCTCCTTGAGGGCATTCGGGGGATGTAGGCCAACCCGTCCTCCACTGGGCCTCTGGCTTTTCCTTCTGCTCTGGGTCATCTTCGGTGCAAGAGAAAGGTCAGAATATTAAGAACTGGATGTCAATGACATTGGACTGTGTGCCTGCCATAGTTGAATAGCAGTAGATTTGTGGAGCTGTGGGAGATGTGTATGGCTGGCATGATTGGAAGTTTTGTGTGGGTGAAGTGTACTATAAGAATGTTAGGGATGAGAGGGCCAGGATGTGGTGCCGGGTGACTGATGGGATGAAGTGCATCGAACAGTGTGAGAGATGGCTGGGGCGGTGGGTGTGAGATGTATGTGCAGATGCATTCGCTCATCAAACCTTTTTCAGCACTGCTGCCATGACCTCGGGATGACATTCTGGGCATTAATTGCATTTGCCACCAGCTTCTTCTGGGTCTGCCTCAAAGGCAACATCACTGAATTTTGGAGCTATCTCCCTGGCATGTTGCGATATCTCTCTTCAACCCCAATCTTCCACACTGATTATGAAGCATGCAGCCTTCACTGCATAATTGCAGCTTCCCTTTTATAAGGGCTGCACCTTTAAAAAGGGAAGACAACCTGAATCATGTGACTTGCTCACAATGCTACTCAATGTGCAGCCGCCACCAGCAACATTATGGAAATGAGTGCAGTATTAGATCCACTTGGGGCCACACTATAATCATGGAAATTAGAGTCCCAAAATGACATGCTCCCAGCCTCCAACGGGATTTCAGTGCAGGCATCCCACAAATTGCAAATCCCCGTGTCCAAAAATGGAGAATAGCCAATTTCTAACCCATTAAGTCTACAAGTAGATGAGGGGTTTTAGCAGAAGTGGGGCAGGTAAGTTAAGGGACAAAGCACTGACTCATCCATAATGTTAGTGTGGCTGTCTGCCAACATAGTGATAGTTATGGGGTCAAGGGAACTGATGGAAGAGCAGCATTGTACTTGCAAAAGCTGACTATGTCTGCAGATATCAGCGAGAGATCGCTTACAGATATGGAGGAGGAGGTAAATCAGCAATGGATCCGTTGTGAAATGACTGTGCATGGGTAGCTGTTACTAAGGTGGCATGTCCTGTGTAGCAAAAAGTATCAGTGACAAACTTACAAACCAGCGTGGACCAAGTAGAAGGGGTGTTGGAGAAGGACGGCATAATCATCATCCTCTTCCATGAATATATTGTATCTATATCAGCGATGCTTTTGCTAAAGGTAAGTAACAACTAATAATTCATTTTATTTTTAATCTCCTTAAATATAATCATCGAATTTGGCTTAATGAATTCATAGAAAATTCCTGTCTGTTATTTTAATGGAGGCTGTAACATTTATTTTCAATGGTCAGAATTGCTGTTAAATAAAGGAATTTTATAGCAATGTTGTGTTTCACTCAGAAAAAAGGAGCAAAATTCAGCTCATGACCACCTGTTTTCCACCCGTCAAATAAGTGCTAAGCAGTTGAAAATTGGGAGTGCATCTTTGATTCCTAAGAACAATCTAATGCAATATTCAAACAGGTCTATAAATGCAAGAGAAGCCTGTCTGCCTGAAACAGACACATAAGTACTTAAATGTGCAAATTGGAGCCCTAAACTGGTGTTAGGTACCCCAATTGTAAAATTCAAGTGCAAATCAATTGTACTTAGTTGTACCAATTGGCTGTAACCAGGCAGTGAGTGGCCTAACCACTGGCTGCAGACCGTTCAGAAAAGGGTCCAGGAGATGTTGAGCTTTTATTTTTGTGGGTTTAAGAGAGACAGGATTTTCCCGCTGAGTTCTGTAGCTTCACAACAATCTGGAATTTACCACATAGGGAACAGGCGTGCAATATTTCCTTTAAGATATAGGCATGTGTAGCTATGCTGGAATCTTAAAAGGACCACACAGTGCAACAGACAGGTTGCACACAGCAAAAGGAAATGAGAGGCAATATTGGGCAGCAGTCCTCTTCCTGGCAAGGCCTACCCCTGGGTTCCATCTCCTCCAAAATGACTTGGCAGCTACCTTGATCAGCTTAGGAGATAGCCAATATCCCATCATCCTGGATCCAACGAATTATACTGGCATCTGCAGCTTGCTAGTTAGTTCATGCCCTAACGTCGACGTAAACTGGTGGGTGGACCAGACCCTCCATTGACTTCACATCCATTTTGGGACCAAATTGAATTTCTTAGCTAATGTTCACAACCATCATTGAAAATCATTGGGTATTTCCTTGGCTTCACTTTATTTCAGCTCAATGTTGGGAAATAGAGAAGATTAGAAAACAAAGCAGGATTTTAAAGCACAGTAAAATAAAATGACCCCATACCTAGTGAGAGTGATAGATGTGGCCAGATTTGGCCCCAACTGGAGAAATGTTAGGGGTGCACAAAAAATATAAGGTTAGAAGTTAAAAGTGCACAGAATTTCCTCTTTATTTAGAACCAACTTGATTTCCAACTATTTGATCCTAGCCCTTTTATGACACATTCCTGCTGTTATTAAAGCACCACTGGACACAGTTGCCATTAAATTGGAGCTATTGCATCTAACTTCAAACTATAGCAGGGCTGTGCAGCTGACATATTGAACACCAAATCTAGACTGAAACTTCAATGCAGCATTGATAAAGTGATGCGTAATTAGAATTGCCATCTTTTAGATGAGACTGTAAATCCTACTCAGGTAAACATAAAAAGGAGGACAGAGAGTTTTCCTAGAGTCTTCACCAACTGAAAGCTCCAGAAATAAATTACCTGGTCGTTCTTTTATTTGCTGTCTGAAGACCTTACTGTGCACAAGTCTTCTGATCTCCTTCCTGACATAACCGTGATTGCAACGCATTGACTGTAAAGTGCCTTGGCATATCTGTTATGTTCCTTCTGTCAGGTTGCTTTGCTCAGCGAACACGGTTGCACGCTTACCTACTGATGAGTGAATTGGTAAACAAGATACTGCAGACACAGAGACCAATGTAAGATGAAGCACATGCTGTTTATTAACACAAGTAACAGGGCACTAACAAATACGTGCTTCTCCAACCAGACCCGATTCTGAACTACTGAATAACATTGTAGCCCGCGCTACACAGCCATTGGGTAATACAATCACGTGGTCAATCTGTTCACTTTCTCTTAAAGGTATACTGCACCTAAGATTACTACATCCCTCGAAATGTACTCGAAAGTACATTTTACAATCTTTACAACAGATCAACTGTTTACATAAATAAATTGTTTACAAATTTAGCCTCTCTGGAGGCTTCTTCAAATGTGTCGAATGTCATAGTTCTACAACTTCGGATGGTTTATCCGAGGTCTCCCTCTCAGGAGTCATCTGCGCACTAGGTAGGTACCTGTAAGTTTGTCTCTTCGACTCTCTCAGGTCTCAAAGGATCCTAGAGGCACTTCCAAACCATGTGGAGTTCCTTCCACATATGGTGTAGACTCAAACGGGAATGCTTTCACCTTCTTTCAGGCCCAATCGCATGCACTCCTGCTGCCCTTCCCCTCCAAGTTTCACAACATGAAGGTCAACTGTCATGAAGGTTCTCAAAATCAGGATGTTGAGCAAGGCTAAATTCAACATGGTATGATCAGCTTCCTGTTGTGTAAAGAAAAATTTCTGGGCCCTTGTCAGTAATTCTGCTTTTTCTTCCTATGTGTCTATTTTTGATGGGTTTTCTTCTTGGCAGCATTGACATTAATCTCAGCCTTCTTTTCAATTTCCCTAGTGACCAGACTAGGCTCAGGTATGAGCTCAACTTGAGTGAACTCGGTGGTTAAGTCTTCCAGCATTTCATCATCTGTCAGCTCCTTTAAAAACTCAGCGGTTTCTATTTTTAAAGCACCTTGGCTTTCATGTGGCTGATTCTTCAGCTCTTCCGTTTCTTCTTTATATTTGTTTGTTGTTTCCTGGACAATGAAACATTGTTGTGTCTTCTCGTCTAATTTATTCTTCATCTCAGCCCGAGATATGCTGAATTCTTTCTGTTCTTCCTCATACCTTTTCAGTGGTACAAATTGGGATCTGAGGGAATCCTGCAATATGTGAAAGTCCTGCAGCAGGTTTTCTTTTTCTTTTTGGAGGTTACTGACTTCAACTTGAACTCTGAACTGAAGCATCATCTCTGCGGGTTCCTTTTGTTGAGTCTTTACATAGTCCTTTTTCCAAACAGTAACATTTTCTGCTTCTGATTTGAGATCTCAGTGGTCTCTCAAGATTAATCTCACTTAACCAGTTCCTTCCGAAGAGACTTGATCCTTTGCCTGTGATCACTATTAGGAGTAGGCTAACAGACTGATTTTCATACTGTACTGGAACCTTGCATACACCTCTTGCTCGCATGTCTTCAGGGTATATGTCATTAATTTAGCATCTGAATTTTCCAGATTTAATGAGTGATCTCCTCCATTCAGATATTTGAATGTATGTTCCCCTATAACTCTCATGGATGCCCCTGTATCCACTTCCATTCAAATGGATTTCCCATTGACTTCCACTGTCAAATGCATTAGCTCTGTTTTACCCATTTTTAAGTTGTGTAGTGAGTTAATATGTGATTCTGTTTTTTCTGGTTCCTCTATTATGTGGATTTCACGATTTCTACCTCTTTGCTTAAAGTTTTGTTTTAATCTGTCTTTACAATGCCACATAATATAACCATTGCAATGGCAATAGAAACACTCGATTCTTTTAAATTGTCATTCGCTTGCAGGCTGCCTAGTTATTATTGTGGGTTTTCTTTATTTTCTTCTTTTTGCTGGTCTGTTTATTGCGGCTGTTTCTCGCCTTTTTGCAGAGTCCTGCGCTTCCATGCCATTTCTAACCGATGCTTCTCTCCCAATGTGAAGGACGGCGCCATTTTGTGCTCCCTTCATTGCTTCTGAATTCCTGACTGTGCTTTCCATTGTAAGCGCCAACTCCAGTTCCTTGCTGAAGTCTAATTTCATTTCTGACAACAACCTTTTATTGAATGGCGTCTTCATTAATCCCACATACTAATTGGTCTCTTAACCACCGTTAATCGATGTCTCCATCTCAAGGTGCTCTGTCAGTTGTTTTAGTGCTGCTATACAGCAAGCGACTGTCTCTCCAGGGGCGCAACACCTCAAATTAAATTTAAACTGCTGCATTGTTACCAAGGGTTTCAGCTGAAAGTGGCTTTTCATAAGATTTATCAGCTCATCAAAGTTCTTGGAATCTGAGGCTTTGGGTGCCATGAGACTAGGAGTTAGGCCTTATGTTTTTCTGCCACATGTTAATAAGAGGACCACTCGCCTCTTTTCCTCCCCCGGTGTATCATTGGCCATAAAGAAGAATGCAAGGCGTTCAATATAATGTGACTAGTCATCAGTGGTCTGATCAAATGATTCGATACAGCCAAACTGTGGCATACTGGAGGGAGATAACTTTGACAAACTAGATGAAGGCTGCACTTAAAATCACCTTGCAAGGTACGGCTGATTTAGTTCTGTTGAATTTCTGCAGCTCTCTTTGGTGTTGTTGACTGGTCGTGTTTTCCTCATTGCCAGTTGTTATGTTCCTTCTGCCAGATCCCCTTGCTCAGCGAACACAGTTGCACGCCTATTAACTGATGAATGAGTTGGTAAATAAGATGCTGCAGATGCAGAGACCAATGTAAGATAAAGTACATGCTGATTATTAGCACACATAACAGAGCACTAACACAATCTGTGCTTCTCAAAACAGACGCTATTCTAAACTACTGATTGACATTGTAGCTCGTGCTACACAGCAATTGGCTAATACAGTCATGTGGTCAATCTGCTCACATTCTCTTAAAGGTGTACTGTACCTCAGATTACCACACTATCTTGAGGATATGTTAAGGCACAAGTACTTTTATGCTTTACATGCTTTTCTGGATCAAAATTATTCAAATTGGCACATCTTCTCCAAAAAATAGCTCCCAAGAAATTGAAATGATACGAGGCCAGCCAGTACAGCCCACGGCTACTTGCTGCTTATCAAGTCACATGGCACTTGAACAAATATAACAACCATTGGTTTTAGATATGCACATGAACTTGAATCAAATGCAGAATATAGGTTGTTACAAATAAGGGTATATCTTTCATCCAGATGAAAGCAAAATACTACAGATGCTGGAAAACTGAAATAAAAACAGAAAATGCTGGAAAAACTCAGCAGGTCTGGCAGCATCTGCAGAGAGAAAAACTGAGTTAACGTTTTGAGTTCGGATGTAGAAGAGTCACACGGACACCAAACGTTAACTCTATTTCTCTCTCCACAGATGTTGCCAGACCTGCTGAGATTTTCCAGCATTTTCTGTTTTCATTTTATATTTTTCATCTGTTAGGTTTAGTCCTACCAGAGCAGAACCCAGGAGGGAACTTGCTTCACTGGATCCCTGACAAATTTCCAAAGTGTGCAAGTAATCTGGCCTTCCACAGGAAAGGCAGAAAAGCAGGTGAAATCCAATGCTTCCAGTCTCATCAACTTAGTTAAAATGCCAATTGGCCTTCTGGAAGCAAGTTGGCTACCTTGCCCTTGTCCCTCCCCAGTATAAGCTGGAAGACAACAATTTGGAACGGGCTCCCTGATCCGCCCAGAATTTTGGTCCAGTTAACCCCCTCTCCACACCGAATCCCATGCATTCAGCTATGTTAAAAAAGTCCCCCATGGTCTCATCAAGAGAAGGTGGGTCAGAGCGGGTTTATTCGACCTTTACAAGGTCGCTAGGTGGAGAAATAATTAGCAGCAGAACATTCAGCCCTTATAGCAAAGAAAAGCCTGATGTGCTAACTTCCCCCTTGATAATAACACCTCATTAGTTGACCATAGATTGGTCTAGTGACAGATATGATTGAGAAGTAACTGATGGAGAAATTTGTTTGATGGAAGAAGCAGGTGTGCAGTAGAAGCTATGGCTGACAACATGCTTGCCTGAACACTTGACATGTTTGAATTTGATTCCTTTCTCCAGTCTTTTAGCGGTGGTATTAGCCTGTCTGTTTTAAATATGGAGATAAGTCGGAAAATCTGGTTTGTCTAGTTTTGCAGTCAGGAGCAATATAAACAAAACACCCAAGGTAGCAGCAGCTTGAGCTCACTATTTTTTCATTCACAGGATGTGGGCTTCGCTGGCTGAGCCAGCATTTATTGCCCATCCCTTGTTGCCCTTGAGAAGGTGGTGGTGAGCTGCCTTCCTAAACCGCTGCAGTCCATGTGGTGTAGGTACATCCACAGTGCTGTTAGGAAGGGGGCTCCAGGATTTTGACTCAGTGACAGCAAAGGAACGGCAATATATTTCCAAGTAAGGATGGTGAGTGACTTGGAGGGGGATATCCAGGTGGTGGTGTTCCCCTCTATCTGCTGCTCTTGCCCTTCTGGATGATAATGGTTGTGTGTTTGGAAGGTGTTGTTTAAGCAGCCTTGATGAATTACTGCAGTGCATCTTGTAGATGATACACACTGCTGCTACTGTCCCTCGGTGGTGGATGGAATGAATATTTGTTGAAGTAGTGCCAATCAAGTGGCCTGCGTTGTCCTGGATGGTGTCAAGCTTCTTGAGTGTTGTGGAAGCTGCACTCATCAGGCAAGTGGAGAGTATTCCATCACACTCATGAGTTGTGCCTTGTAGATGGTGGACAGGTTTTGGGGAGTCAGGAGGCGAATTAGTTGAATCAGGATTCCTAGTCTCTGACCAGCTCTTGTAGCCATAGTACTTATATGGCTAGTCCATGGTATCTGGTCAATGATATCCTCCAGGATGTTGATAGTGGGGGATTCAGTGATGGTAATGCCATTGAACGTCACGGGGTGATGGTTAGATTCTCTCTTGATGGAGATGATCATTGCCTGGCACTTGTATGACGCAAATGTTATTTGTCACTTGTCAGCCCAAGCCTGAATATTATCCAGGTCTTGCTGCATTTGGACATGACCTGCTTCAGGATCTGAGGAGTCGCGAATGGTGCTAACCATTGTGCAACCATCAGCGAACATCTCCGCTTCTGACCTTATGATGGAAGGAAGGTCATTGATGAAGCAGCTGAAGATGGTTGGGCCGAGGACACTACCCTGAGGAACTCCTGCAATGATGTCCTGGAGCCGAGATGACTGACCTCCAACAACCACAACTTTTGTGGTTAGGTACTTTGTGCTAGGTACGACTCCAACCAGCGGAGAGTTTTCCCCAAATTCCCATTGACTTCAGTTTTGCTAGGGCTGTTTGATGCCACACTCGTTCAAATGCAGCCTTGGTGTCAAGGGCAGTCAAAGGGCATATAACTGACCATTAATGTACAGCTGCTCCTGTCCTCTGTCTCACACTACAGAATCAAATTACACCCACAATAAAGATTCACTGATGGCTTAGTGAGCTTATCCACTGAGTTTCCATGGAAGGTCTTAGATATATCCGCAGTCACGGCTGATTGCACTGATCTCAGATGGCTGATGGTAGGAATCTTGTGATTAACCTCAATACCTTTAGATGAGAAAGAAAAAAATCATTCATGGATTTCTGCTCTTGAACTCTGTCCAAAGATCAATACTGAAATTATGCACACATGACTTCCTTGGCGAGCGCAGAATCACTTTTGCCTGTGATAGTCTCTCAAGGTTGGATAACCCGCTAACACTCACTGTTAAGACTCACAAATTAATTATAGCTACTTAAGTGAGGCAGAAGAGAACTAACCAGCATCTGTGGAACTGCACACCAGCAAGGTGTTAATGGCTTCAGAAGCACAGGAAAAAGGATTGGGGAGGAAAATATGTCAAAAAGCAAAGAAAAAGGTAATAAAGTGCCCTTTGAGCACAGATTATTCACAATTTATACAATGTCATGCTTTCATGCATATTCCACAAAAATTAAAGCAGTAACAGAAATGAAACATCCAGCTGTATAAACAGAATACTCTTCTCTGAGGCAGCCTTATGTGATTATTTTACAACATTAGTAATTGACAGCCTTGTGCAGTTTCCTGTACTTAAAAGTCCTCATGCCAGCTATGAGATCAGCCTTAGTAAGATAAGTATCATTCCTGTCTCTCCCAAACTTCCCTTTGTTGATACATACAGAAGAAAACAGTTTTGCTCCGGATAAGCAGGAATGCATTTCCATACAGTAATGGCTAATCCTTAAAAATGAATAAAAATCTATAAAGTATTTCTCTATGTAGGATAGTAAAAAGCATCATTATTAGCTCATGTCTCTTACATAAATAAATACATTAAAGAACAATATTCAAACATGGATGAATGTAAGAACATAATACAAAGCACTTAGGAAAACGATCCTGTTAATATCTCATCATTTAACAGCAGTGTGTTAGCTTTTGTTAACACTTGTCGTTTTTGTGTTGAAATGTTTTGGATTAAGCATAAATGTAATGTAAGTAGGGATATATGTCAATGCATTATGAGAAATTTTGCATTAAAGCTTGACTTAACAATAGTAGCACAAGATTATCCTGTTGCATAAGCTCCCAAGCAGTTCACGAGGCAATCAAAACATGATAGATAACAATTATGGCCATGATAGATTGGGATTAATCCTCATTAAGTCATAATCATCACAGTGTCCATCAGATGTGTGAAATAGATATTGAGGGCATAACCTGTGACTCAGTCCCACCTTTCTAGCTAATTCCATTTTTTCTTCTCAACGTGATAAATTGATATTCATAAGTCTCCCTGAAATGAAATCCAAAAATTTATGAATTCATGAAATTTTGAATTTAGGATCAAATCTAACTGAATCTGGTCCACAAACTAAGCTAATATAACTGGCCTGCTTTTATATGTATTTTTGTCACGCTGGTAACTGCTTCTGTACCACCCGTTGTGATGAAAACAGTGTTTAGCGCTGTTGTGTAAAATAAAGATGCTTCACAATTCTATCCATGGTTTTGAAAGCAGGATGTGCTCTACTACTTTGAAGGGTACCTGAGCCCACTGTGTTGCATGAGCAGTGATAATATAAAACAAATCAAACATAAAGCTTAAACAACTTACCAATTTAAATGCAACTTTTCTATTTTAAAATATAAGGATGCATGCCACCTAGGGAGCACGAGACCTAAAAGGTATTTTTCCCTTGTGTTAATTAAAATTGATTCAATAATCGTTGATTTCCGTTATCATTCATCCCTATGTTTGGTTTGTAAAATGGTGCTATAGTTTCAAATGACCATACTGATTAAAAAGCTATAAATTTGAGGAGAATGTCTTTACTATAGGCCATTCTTGCACATCTCCAAGCATTTCAGAATAGGGCTGGCAGTGAACTGACTGCAGAACTATACAAACCAGATATTCCCTTTAATCTTCACAGGATACAATTAAAGCTAGTATCATAGACATACAGCATGGAAAGAGGCCCTTCGGTCCATCGTGTGTGCACCGCTCATCAAGCTCCCTCTAATCCCATTTTCCAGTGCTTGGCCAATAGCCCTGTATGTTATGGCGTTTCAAATGTTCATCTAAATACTTCTTAAATGTTGTAACGGTTCCTGCCTCTACCACCCTTTCAGGCAGCATGTTCAAGATATCCCCTACTATCCGGGTGAAAAAAAAATTCCTCAAATCCCCTGTAAACCTACTGCCTTAAATCTATGCCTCCTGGTTATTGATCCCTCCACTAAAGGGGAACATGTCTTCCAATAATCCTATCTATGCCCCTCATAATTTTGTACACCTCAATCAGGCCCCCCTCAGCCTTCTCTGCTCCAAGGAAAACAACTCCAGCCGATCCAGTCTCTCCCCATAGCTAAAAATCTCCAGCCCAGGTAACATCCTGGTGAATCTCCTGTGATCCCTCTCTAGTGCAATCACATTCTTCTTATTGTGTGGCGACCATAACTACACACAGTACTCCAGATGTGGCCTAACCACATTTTATACAGCTCCATCATAATCTCCCTGCTCTTGTATTCAATGCCTTGACTAATAAAGGCAAGTATTCCATTTGCCTTCTTAACCACCTTATCGATCTCCCTGCTGCCTTCAATGATCTACGGGCATGCACACCAAGGTTCCTTTAATCCTCTGTACTTCCTAGGGTCCTACCATTCATCGTGTACTCCCTTGCCTTGTTAGTCCCCCAAAATGCATCAGCTGTCATTAAATGGTAGGATTCAATTTAGTGCAAGACACCAAAGGTGGCATCCACTTGGTGACGAGATTGACTAATATTAGCTCCAAAGTCTGCATGCATAAAGAATGTTTGCACTCAATTGATATTTAGTTGGGATCTGAAAACTGAAACATTGATACACATATTAATTGTGAGTAACTAGAATGCAGCCATGATACTTCATAATGTAGCAGCCCAATGTGGCCATATTTTTTGAAGGAGAAAAATCAGTGGACTCCAAGTAGACCATGATTAATCTCTCTATGTATAACTCCATGCTGCTGAACACATTGTGACATCTCTTCATCTCCTAACAGCACTGCAAACTGGAAGCCTGAGTGTCCCCCTGATGCTATCTTCACTTGCAGGTGAAGTCTATAAGCATTGGTGAACTGCAAGAGTATTTGCAAGCGTACTGGCTGTGAACAATGCTTTAAATTGTATCTCTCAGTGTCTGTGGTGGATTCCAACTTAGGCTTGTGCTATGGTTGATAGAGCTGTATAAAAATAAGGAGCACTCTTTTGCCCTACTCCTGAAGCCAATGTATTAACTCCTTATTAATACAAAAGCAAAATACAATAGATGCTGGAAACCTACCTCTTTGACCAAGATTTTGCACATGTGAGCTAATATCTCCTTATATGGCTCAGTGTCATGCTTTGGCCAGTATCTTTAGCTCCCATTCATTATGGGTATCATGGCAAGGGGGGAGCGGAAAATATCGTGGGAAGGCCAAAAATTGGTTTTACAGTGCAGTAAAATCAGTATGCGATTGTGTGCTGTAGTCCTCAATGGTGGACCGTGTTTCCCACCACCCACATTGGGAACATAATTTCAATACATTTGCATCTCATTATAAGGACCCCTCGCTGGAATCATACCCCCATGCTGGATCGTCAGAGCACATTGGTGTGCAGTTAGAATGACGTGTTTCACAACGATATATGAACGACGTGCACCTGGCGACCTGCATTTTGTTCCTGACTTCGCCTAGCTTGCATTGTGCAGCACTCATGGTGATCAGTGCCAGGTTTCACAGGCAGCACCACATTGCTTTCAGGAAGTGTCAGAGTCGCTACCTACCAAACCAACGGTAAGGTGGGGGTGGCTTTTAATGGGCTGCAGGGTTGAGATGTACTGAGGAAAGGGGGAAACTGGCCTCAGGCATGGGAAGGGATTGTAGGACTAAGGTTGTGGGGCGGGGCGTACGAGTGGGGAAGGTTGCCCTCAGACACATGACTAGGGGGAGGGTGAGGGGGTTTATCGTTATCAACCCCAGGATGGGGAGATAGTATGTTACAGAATGACATAAGCCACTTGGGGCTAGAATAGGAGAACTGCTGAGTGAAGAAGCACTTCAGTTTATATTGTTGAGTAGGTTACAGGTCCTGGACATCTTCAAGGGGCCACCCAGGGTCCAGGTGTAGCTGGTCAGTGACAAAGGGTAACTGCAAAGGACGTGGCTGATGACGCCTGTGCGACAGACTCAGACTTTGCAAAGAGAAGGTACAACGAGGCTCATGCCACTAGCTGAACATTGGCAGACCACATCCTCGGGATCCTAAAGATGTGATTCCAATGCCTGGACAGATCCAGTACACTCCCCAGAGGGTCTCACAGATCATGGTGTTCTACTGTACACTCCACAACCTGGCACTGCAATGGGGGGGAGGACTTGCTGGATGTCAACATGGAGGTGCTGCACGTCTCTCCAATGAGGAGGACATCAAGGGGAATGAGGGCATTGAGATAGAGGAAGCTGAGGCTGAGGAGAAGAGGCCATACTACATGCCAGATGAGGCAGGCATGTATGTGAGGCTTTCATTGCCACCAGATTCCATGAGGAGGATGATGAGGTGTAGTGAGTACCCTCTTGGACAAGTGCCCTCCATCATGGGGTAACGTTAACACCAGTGATGCTTTTGCTTTCATTTCAACCATGCACTTCAATGTGAGAGTGAATAGTTATGTATGAAGCTCACATTGTCCTGATCCTTTGAAGAATAATGAAGCCTCAGGAGCAGTGACCTTGCTGAGGTGAGGTGCTAACTGCAGGAAGGAGTCCCGGCATCAGACGTCAGGAGGTGCTGCCTCATTCAAGTGTCACTCCAGCATCCCAGTCACAGCAGCAGCCAACAAGACTCAGGAGCTGTCCCACTATCCTCAGCTGTACATCTTCAATGTGTCAAAGCTCCTCAAGGAGATCCATCTCCAGCAACAAGACAACACATTCCGTGTAACCTCGATGGTGAAACTTATAGGTGACACTTGGGCCAAGGCAGCTGGGGATGTTCCGTGGATGTGCATCTGTTCCGAGGTGACTCAATCCTCTGTGTCACCTTCTTCTCCATCACATTAACATCCAGCACTCTCAGTTAGGGATGCTGACCTACTTTTATCCTCACCTTACTCTGTTTGTGGACTACCTGAGGATGACGACTTTTAACCATTTGCATGCCAGATGTTAAAATGCCTCCTCTTTAAGACACACATTCTACCCTCATGGCCAGCCCTGGCCCTTGCAAACTCCAAAACTCTCAGACACCATGAAGTCCTCAAGGTCACGAGTCATTGCTAATAAAGAGCAAACTTCAGTTTCAGCATCTGTGGACCTATCCCATTGCTCCCCTCTGCATTGACTAAAGCAACAATGTAAGCTTCCAGATCATGCTCAAAGTCTCTACTGGCCACCAAATATCACTATTTGCAATACACATCACTGTCACAGTGAATGTTTAGGTGATGGGACGCACAGCGCTGCAGCCCAACATTGTGACAAGGACATTGTGGCCACAATCCAGATAATTACAGGGTGAGAAACAATCAAGGCTGTAGGTTCAAACGCCAGGGCAATAATATGGCTGAGGGGCAGAGCTTCGGTACCTTGAGGTGGCTAAAGGTGTCCCCATTTATTGGTCAGCTTAGCAGATGTACACTCGGAAAGTTGGAAATGCGGTTGGCAGACAGGAGCTCACACAAGCTCTGAGTATGGGCCCATGGAATGAAAATCCTGTCCGATGACAGAGAGCACATGGAATTGTACAATGTCTGACCCTTTTCCATGCGTTTACACATCTCTCCTTGTACACTGCACCTTCACCTTTCAAGAGCGCAGTCAAGAATAAACATGATCCGACCCCACAAAGCATGTGAACAAGGTTTGTTCCACAGGCACACTTAACATTAAGTCTGAGGCATCATTGATGTTGAGAATGATCTGAAAAAGAGTCACACACTGTGGTGATATGGAAGCACACTACATAAACCAGAGGCCCATGGTAGCGAAGTGGGAGGAGAGACCTTAGTATCACACCTGATTGGCAACAACACCGCTCATCATAGAAAGGAGGCCTACACAAGAGATGTGAAATGGGTACGATTTTATTTACAGTTGTGAACATTATATACATGTTATGAACACCCATTCCACCATTGTACTCCTAAAAATCTTTTAAACTTTCCTAACCCTACCGCTACCATACAGCAGAGATGGAGGCAGCCTGCTGACTGTTATGCCCTGTTGTCTGTGTTGATTTTGGCAGGCATCATCTGCAGGACTGAGACCTGGAGCACTCCGGCCTGCTTTGGGCATCCTGCCGTGGGCAGGTACATCCTCCTCTATTCTGCTCTGGTTCCTCATCTGAGGTGTTGTCAGGGCTGGAGCTGAGAGCCTGGCTTGTGGATACCCTTGGGCGCTTTCCAGAGGTGCCTATGCAAGAAAGGAGAGATAATTAGTGCAGGACAGGACTCTAAAACAGGACAATGCACTCACGGTATAGGGATGAATTGATGCAGGATTCTCATTTGGGTGTGTGCCGCCCACCTCACCATCGGTGCAGGCACGGTCCACATGCTCTCCAGCCAGCACGATGGCTCTATTTTCATAGTGAGTGAGGACCTTGATTCTAGCTACTCCACCCCCAACTCCCCCAGAAACCCCCCCCACCCCCAATCTGAAACCTCGCCCTTCGATTGTGTGTGAGCTCATCCTGCATAAAGACAGATGGAGAGTGTGAGTAGGACACATGCCAGGGCAGATGTTAAAGATGCCTGCCACGTGTGGATGGTAAATGCAGACATGGACGGGATGAGGACATGAACTGCAGAGGATATGAGGCCAGGTGGATATATAAAGGTGTATGTGAGAGAGTGAATGGGATGTCCCTTGAGCCGGCAGCGTGTGAAATGCCAATGAATGTCATAGAGTCATAGAGTTAAACAGGTCCTCCGGCCCATCGTGTCTGTGCCGGCCATCAAGCATCTATCTATTCTAATCCCATTTTCCAGCACTTGGTCCATAGCCATCTATGCTATGGCAATTCAAGTGCTCGTCTAAATACTTCTTAAATGTTGTGAGGGTTCCTGCCTCTACAACAGCTCCCCTCCCCTCCGAGAAGCAGAATACTCCAGACTCCAACCACCTTATGGGTGAAAACATTTTTCCTCAAATCCCCTCTAAACTTCCTCCTTATCTTAAATCTACATCCCCTGGTACTTGCTAAGGGGAAATGTTTCTTCCTATCTACCCTATCTACACTTCTCATAATTTTGCATACCTCTATCAGGTCCCCCCTCAGCCTTCTCTGCTCTAAGGAAAACAATCCTAGCCTATCCAGTCCCTCTTCATAGCTGAAGGGCTCCAGCCAAGGCAACATCCTGGTGAATTTCCTCTGCACCTTCTCCCATGCAATCACACCCTTCCTATGGTGTGGCGGCCAGAACTGCACACAGTATTCCTGCTGTGGCATAACTAGCATTTTATACAGCTCCAACATAACCTCCCTGCTCTTGTATTCAATGCCTTGGTTAATAAATGCAAGTATCCAATATGCCTTTTTAACCACCTTTGCTGCTGCCTTCAGGGATCTATGGACATGTACCTCAAGGTCCCTCTGGCCCTCTACACTTTCTAGGGTCCTACCATTCATTGTGTATTCCCTTGTTGTGTTAGTCCTCCCAGAATGCATCACCTCACACTTCTCAGGATTAAATTCCATTTGCTACTGCTCTGCACATCTCACCAGCCCATCTATATTGTCCTGTATTCTAAGGCTTTTCTCCTCACTATTTACTGTGCCACCAATTTTCATGTCATCTGCAAACTTACTGATGATATCTCCTATATTCGCGTCTAAATAATTAACGTGCACTACAAACAGCAAGGGTCCCAGCACTGATCCCTGTGGTACACCACTCGTCACAGACTTCCAAACACAAAAACAACCTTCGAACATCACCCTCTGCCTCCTTCCACCAAGCTAAATTTGGATCCAATTTGCCAAACTGCCCTGAATCCCAGTGGCTCTTACCTTCTTGACCATTCTCCCATGCGGAACCTTGTCAAAAGCCTTACTGAAGTCCATGCAGACTACATCAACTACACTAACCTCATCTACATAACCAGTCAGCTTCTCGAAAATGTCAATCAAATTTGTTAGACATGATCTCCCCTGACAAAGCCATGCTGACTATCTCTGATTAATCCCTGCCTCTCCAATTGGAGATTAATCCTATCCCTCAGGTTTTTTCCAATTGTTTGGAATGGGTTGGTGAGTGTTTGAGTTGAGAGTAATGAGATAGTTGATTTACCCTGGTGGCACAGATGAGATCATTCATCCTCTTTCTGCACTGGGTAGCTGACCTCTCCTATGTGCATTGGCACTGACTACCATTGCCACTGCTTGCTAAGCCAGAGTGGTGAGGCTAGTGGACTACCTCTGGCCATCACGGGCTTAGAGGACATCACAGGGGGCCTCGACTGCATCCAGCAGGCGTTCCAGGGAGACCTCACTGAAGTTGGGTGCAGCTGTCTTCTTCCCTTTTGGGCCATCTCTCTCACCTGAGGCAGTCCTGGGCTGGAGACACAGAAAAAGCTCTGCACAGCTGCCATTCAAATATGGCGCTCGGAGTGAGGCACCGGTGAGCTCATGGCAGGATGACGATTCAGAGGCCACCCGCCCATGATGTAGCATTAGTTTACTGTGCATGCATAAGTTATGTAGCAGGAAGTGGGCCATGTGTCACGAAAACCCACCATTGTGCAGGTAGAATGCTGTTTTCCATACCCACTGCCACACTTAGTGCAACAAGGGGAAAGTCCCACCCTTTCTTTTATCAAGTTCCTGTGAAGCATCTTGAGATTTTTCATTATGTTAATGGTGCCATATAAATAGAAGTTATTGTTATTGTTGTTGTTGATACATGATCCACTTGACCCACTTTATTCCCCAGAATCAGATTCAATGCCTCCTTCCTCACTGGTCTGGAAATATACTGATCAGGAAAATTCTCCTGTCCGCACTTCAGTAACTCCCTTACCCCCATCTTCCCTTTACACTATTATCACCCAAATACATATTAGAATAATTAAAGGACACCATTATCACTACTCTATAGTTTTTGCACTTCTATGTAATTTCCCTTCAAATTTGGTTCTCCATATCTTTCCCACTAATTGATAGCCTATACAACACCTCCAGTAGTGTAATGGTACTTTTACTATTTCTTAACTTTAACCAAATAGATTCTGTCCTTGACCCTCGTGTACATCATTTCTTTCCAGCACTTTAATGATCTCCTTAATCAATGCTGCCATCCACTCCCATCCACCGCCCCCCGTACCCCCCACTCCCACCAGCACCCACACCCCCCCACCCACCCCCCTGCTTTCTTTGCTTTCCTATCTTTCCTGAGCACCTTGTTGCCTTGTGGTATTTTATTCTCCTTAAACTACAGGCCATCCTCCTAGGGGAAGCCTTATATCTAACAACAATCGGTTTCAATTAGAGAGAGGAAGTACCCCGCAAAAAATCACCAATGCTCAGCCTCTGAGATTCCAGGACATGTGAGCCTGTGCTTTGGTCAAGTTTAACCTCAAAGCACAAAAATTGTGATTAGTGGTCTTTTATAATTAAGCTGGAGTGTCGTTGAGGGAGTAAAAACAAACCAAAAAAAAATGCTGGAAAAATGCAGGTCTGGCAGCATCTGTGTAGAGAGAAGCAGGATTAACTTTTTGAGTCCGTAAGACTCTTCTTCAGATCTTTTGCAGAAGAGCCATACAGACTCGAAATGTTGGCCGGAATTTTCCAGCCCCTCATGCCGGCTGGTGATTTCAATGGCTCGCCAGCTCCACCACAGGGTTGGAAGATTCCAGCCATTAATTCTGTTTCCCTCTCCACAGATCCTGCCAGACCTGTTGAGTTTTTCCAGCATTTTCTGTTTTTATTTCAGGTTTCCAGCATCTGCAGTATTTTGCTTTTATCTTGCTTTTGAGGGAGGGTAAGCATAAGGATAATTTCCTATTAGAATAATGGCAAGAATATTGAAATATTGAAATCAATAACCACAGAACTTGTAAGGCTCACGCGCTGCTTCATCCAATAAATTTGAATTGATCCCTGTTTCAATTCACAGAAACTTAGTGAAAATACGATAATGTTAATGGAGTTAGCACAGTTGCCGAAATCTATTACTAGAGCTCATCACTAAAGTGTCACAGGCAGGGAGCTGTTCTGTCTGCACTGGCACTGTTTAACAGTCGACTGTGCTACATTTGGTAATATGTACAAGGAAAGTTGATTGGAACAACTGTGCAAGGTGCTGAGGAATTGCAACCTCCTGGAACTAAGACCATTAAACCTTTAACTGAATTATGCTGCTATTCAGTAGCAAAAATGCCAAATATAGGTGTTTATTTTCTGTACCCACACTCCCTACACATGGACCAATTTTCTTGCAGTATAAAATTAATTTTATAAGTACACTTTAATTTTCTTTAAAATCATAAATAAATACACTGCGCACCACTCATTTTGGGAACACATTACTCAAAACAGCTCTGTGTTACCTCCGGCAATTCTTTATCCTCCCCCAATATGATTATTTTCAAAATAAGAATCAGCATAAAATTGTTTGTGATTTATTCTAAAATTATTGAAGATAGACATAGAATGGAAGAAAGATGAGAACCTGTTAGTATTTTAAAAATATACTGGCACTGCATGCATGATCATTAAGCTTGCTTGCACTGTGAGACAAAATGCATACATGACATGCTGGAAGTGTATAATGAGGAAATGTTCAAACTGCATGACTGTAAATCCTCCTGTAATGTATGGCTGTGTATTCATCCACACACCACAGTGGGACAACTCAATTATTAAAGTGGGTTTCTCAGAGCAGGATATGCAAGTTCAGTACAAAGATTGAAGATCAGATTTTAAACAATTTAGCTGCTGATTCTCACTTTGGGACAGAGTAATTTAAAGGGCAGGACACTGTCCCCTCTTCAGCATTATATTTGACTGGAAACATTGGCTGGGATTTTCCAGCCCCAACACTGGCGGGCATCATCACAGGCGGGACGGGTACATTTGGAGAGCTGTTGACTTTTAACAGCTCTCCAAATTTTCTTGTCCCACCCGTGGCGATGCCTACTGGTGTTGGGGCCAGAAAATCCCACCCATTAATTCTATTTCTTTCTCCACAGATGCTGCCAGACCTTCTGTGTATTTCCAGCACCTTTGATTTTTTTTCAGATTTCCAGAATCTGCAGTATCTTGTTTTATTTTGCTACAGTTAAGGGAATTCAGATGTTTCTTCAATGATGACGCCATTACAGCACTAGATGACAACTGCTGCTATATATAAATGGGCCGATGAGCTCCAAGGACAAAAGTAATGGTGGATTTTGTTAGCCTCAGCTGAGACTGAGGCTTATAAAAGTAGGGTATTGGGGCCACTTTGGAGGAAGGAAAGCTCAGAGCCAATGCCACTTGTCATTAAGCTATTAATGTATATAATGTTACTGGAAATTATTTTTTAAAAGAGAAGTTTAGTCTGTGGGTGTGTCTGTGTGTATCTTAACTGGATTAAAGCCAGCTAGTCTAGGTGCTTTGATGTATAGTAGTTTTGAGGTGTAAATAGAGGTAAATTTACATTTGTATTTTGTTGAATAGACCATTCAAGAGTGGGAGTGAAATCTGACACCTAGCTAGGAGACACCAAGCAATGTTTATATTAGTAATAAAATTGGTACAATGAAAGGGGTTTATTATTAGAAGAGGTGGCGTTCAAAGGCTCTGCTGATACAATGAGAATTCAAAGGGGACGACTGGGTATAACCTGAGAGGAGTTTTTGTGTGAAAGGCAGAGGCATGCAACGTCAAAGTCTGCAAGCCTCCAACTGTCTGCAAAGGAGCTAAATTGAAAGGAATCTTATTTATTTTGAATTCATAAGGTGAAAATGCTTTGCCTGGCGTCTGCTTAAGACTATTGGTTATTGTTTTCTTAGTGGAGATTAATTTGAGAATTCGTTAAAAGTTATGATAGTAGTAGTAATTTGTAGACATGTGTATATTTTTAATTTGTTGTAAATTAATAAATGTCTCAAAAACCTCTCCAGAACTGGTGGTCTTATTCCTGAATTTAGAGCTGCAACTCAAAACTTACCAATTGAAAATATAGGTTATAATAGTTTTAAAAGTATAACAACTGCTGTGTCATAACATGTTGCTAAACTGGGCTGTCTGCCGCTAAGTTCCAGCAGGAGTAGGATAACAATCGGGATTGGGAATCATAGCTGACTTCTTGACCGAGATCATAGGCTAGCTGCGGCTTCACTCAGTTTAAATGAAAACAGAAAAGGCTAGAAATATTCAGAGAAAAGCCAAAGTGAGTGGTAATGGGATAAGAAAAGACACAAAATATGGGTCCAGAGGAGGTGTGAATTGCTGAATAATGAACAGCTTCCATCTGAAAGCAAAAACAAGAAAACCAAGTTAAAATTGACTCATGTAAAGAAAAGGAAACAAAATGGCAGGTGGGGGGTGTGGGGTTGGTGGGGGATGGGTGGGGATGGCAGGTGTGCAGAGATTGGAGATCTGGATTTTTGAACTCAATGTTGCATCCACTTGTAAATGCACCTAATTGAAAGCTGGGGTGCTGTTCCTTGAGTTTATGTTGAGCTTCACTGGAACACTGTAGTACGTCGAGGGCAGAGATTCAGACCGGGATTTCCCGGCCCCATCATGAGCGAGACCTGCGGCAGGCGAGGTGGCACCCCAGCCAGAAGTACATTGACTTGCGGTGGGATTGGACCAGTCCGGCAGTGGGTGCGTGCGGAAAATCCCACCCTCAGTGTGAGAACAAAGTAGAGAATTAAAATTGCAAACCACCAGAAGTGCAGGGTCATAGGAAGGTAGGAGTTACGAGCAGAAGCAGGCCATTCAGCCCTTTGAACTTGCTCCACCATTCAATAAGATCATGGCTGATCTAGTTGTGGGCTCAAATCCACTTTGCCGTCTGCCTCCATAACTCGTGACTACCTTGTCTATCAAAAATCTGTCTAACTCTGCCTTGAATAAATTCAATGATCCAGCCTGTGTTGCTCTCTGCACAAGTGAATTGCACATACTAAAAACCCTTTGAGAGAAAAGAATTCTCCTCATCTCCATCTTAAACTGTATACCTCTTACTCTCAGCCTGTGTCCCCTGATTCTAGTCTCTCCCACAAGTGGAATAATCCTCCTGGGATCTACCCTATTAAATGCCCTCAGGGTCTTACATGTTTCATTGAGATCACCTCTCATTCTTCTAAACTCTAATGGGTACAGGCCCAACCTGTTCAACCTTTCTTCATAAAATAAACCCTCACACCAGGAATGAGTTAAGTGAACCTTCTCTGTACTAATTCTAACACAATTATATATTTTTCAAATAAGGGAGACCAGAACTGTTCATGATATTCCAGATGTGGTCTCATGAAGGCCCACTACAGCTGCAGTAAAACTTCCCTATCTTATATTCCATTCCTCTTGCAATAGATGCTAATATTCTATTTGCCCTACTAATCACTTACTGTATCTGCATACTAATTTTTTGTGATTCACATACCAGGAATGAAAACCCTTCTATATCACTGAGTTCTGCACTCTCTCTCCATTTAAATAGTATACTGCTTTTCTATCCTTCCTGCTAAAGTGAACAAGTTCACATTTTCCCTCATTATACCCCGTCTGCCAAATTTTTGTCCACACACTTAACCTGTCTGTCCCTTTGTATATTCTCTACTTTCTCTTCACAACTTACTTTCCTACCTATCTTGGTGTCATCGGCAAATTTAGCTACCACACATTCAAAGTCTTTATCCAAATTATTAATATAGATTGATATTGAAATTAAAAGCTGAGCCCCCAGCACTGGTCCCTGTGGCACTCCACTAGTTACAGCTTGCCAATCTGAAAAAAGATCCATTCATCCCTACTCTCTGCTTCCTGTTAGCTGACCAATCCTTTATCCATGCTTGCAAGCTAAATTGAGGTGTTCCACAAAGCAATCACCCAATCTACATTTGGTCTTCCGAATGTAGAGGAGACTGTACTGTGAGCAACAATTAGAATATACTAAATTGAAAGATGTACGTATAATTGCTGCCTCCCCTGGGATTTCAAATTAGTTCAGTTTTGCTCAGGAATCTGAGATTTTCTCTGTTAGCTTGGCTGAGCTAACACTGGGAAGAGAACTTGGGCATTTTGAGAGCAGCATTATCGGCCTGGCAAACACAAGACCATATAATTTTGGTTCCTGCTGCAGACATAGCCTTTTTTACATCTAATGAAAAGTGTAACATTTTTGAATCTGGAATAATGGCACTTGCCTTCTTATCTCATAGGATGAATGAACATCCATTTGTATCCATCTAGGTTGACACTTCAGTTCAGTTCTGAAGGAGTGTTGTACGTTTACCTTTTTTAATGGGCATAAAGAATCCCATGGCCCTACTTAGTGGGCTGAATATTTCCGTCGGCGAGAAGGGGGTGGGGCCCGCTCACCAACGCAAAAATGACACGGGATGACGTCGGGGGTGGGGGGGGGGGAGGAATCCCCAACGTCATCCTGCCCCATTTAAATATTCGGAAAGGCGGGGGCACAGCGCAGTCAGCCATTGAGGCCATTGACAGGGTAGTTAACCCAATTGAAGGCCCTGCCCGTCCAACCTTAAGGCTGGCGGGCAGGCCAGGAGCCCCAGTGGGCTTCTGAAAAAACATGAAACCTCATCCACCGGCGGGATGAGATTTCATGTCTGTTTTAAAAAATTTTATTAAAGTTTTTGTGCAATTTATTGACATGTCCCATCTCGTGTGACATTGTCGCATGAGGGGGACATGTTGATGATTTTTTTATTTTTCTATTTTTAAAGTTTGAAAACCTTTCAGTGCTCTCCCGAGACAGCACTTAGCCTCAGGGAGATGTGCGCTCTTTCGTGCGCATGTGTGAAAGTGCGCACTCTCGCATTTGGGGAACTCCCCCCTGCCCGCACAGGGAGCGCAAAGTACTTCCTGGTGGACGTCACGCTGGGCAGGCCTTAATTGGCCCACCCACTTAAAATTCCGGCAGGGATCAGCTCCCCGCTCGCCGGAGATTGGGTCTGGCCTGCTTGCTCGACAGACAGAAAATTCTGCCCAATGAAAAGCAAGGGAATTTTCCCTGCTGTCCTGGTCAATAGATATCACCAAGCCAGATTATCTGGTCACTCTCATAATATTGTTTGCGGGCGTTTGATCTGTGCAATTGATTCTTTCATTCCAACAGTTACCACAATTCCAAAGCACTTCATTGGCTGTACAGTAATTTGGGATATTCTGAGGTTATGGAAGCCACGATATCAATGCAATTTTTTACTTTTTTCTCTAATGAAAACATCAGTGTCAAACTGCACAACGTAATGATTTACTGTTAAGAGTTGCTTATACAAATGGATTCAATATACTTACAGTGGATGGAGTTTAATGCCCTCCCATGTGGCGAGTTTGATGGCGTGGGGCAATTAATGAGGCAGGAGGGTGGCTAGTGGAGATCCTGCTGCCTTCCAGCCATTGCCCTGATTCAATCTGTGGTGGGAAAGCCAGCGAATGGCCCTCCCACCTTGCTGCTAATTGAGGCAATTAAGTGGGCAATGACTTCCTCATTGTCAGGCACTCAGTGTCTGATTGAGGGACCCAGCATCGGAAAGGGGGCCTGCTGAGAGCCACACCCCTTCGACTGCTGCTGACCCTCATTCTTCTCCCTTGTGACACCCACCCTGCAAACTCCGCTCCTGCCACTGCCTGGGTCCATGGTGATCCTAAGAGTCTATTGGGTGTAGTACCTGCAGCTCTCAGACATTCACTCCCTGGGGTCCTTGATCCCAGAGAAGGCCTGTGCCCAATCTGCATTTAATACCAGGTCCTTCCCGAAAGTAGGTGACATGTGGTCTCCAGCCAGCGGGTGAGACCCCCAGCACCTCCAGTAAATAACACCTATTAATTCCATTAGCTTCAGCAATGTAAGTATAAAATGAGCAAAATCAAAACGAATGATTTGTGGTAACGATATCACAAGTTTGAATCACTTGAATATTTTCTTTGACAAATTTCACGTTGTTTCTTACAAGATTAAATTTGAATGTGTTATCAATAATCAAACCTCTGGTATTGCTGTCAAAATTCAATTTCCAGCAGATCGCAAAATGGACTTGATGCTTTATCTGATCTGCTTAAAATGTGCCTTTTGTAACTCCTCTGTTTACATAGCTGAAAAGTCTGAAAAAAATAGCATTTGCCAAAAAAGACACTAAAAAGCAGAATGTTAGGAGATCTGAAAATCTTTGGAAGTTGATGCTGAAAATACGTGGTACAGTAGATTTCAACAATGCGGGATACTCACATAGACACAACTCTCACTCAGAAGTAAGAAAATGAGTTCTATTTTAAAAACAGTTACAATTAATGTTTAGAAAATTGTTTGTGGCATGCTACGCCTTCGGAATGTGGAAGATGACAATTTATCCTCTATTCATGGGCCGGAATTTGCAATCAGAGGTGAAGCAAGGGCATTTGCCATTGACCTTGAAGAAAGTCAGGGAAACATTTTCTGAACATTTCCTTCAGGAAAACATTTCCTGAAATTTTATACTAATATTTCCCTTTATAATCCCAGTTTTTGTACATCCTCAACAAAGCTTGCACATTTGCAATTTTAATTATTATTATTTTTGTTTAGCTCACTCTTTTATAAACTACATCTATTTTACACTGCAACCTTTGGACATAACCTTGAAACTCCCTCCACAAGCAACACCTTATCTTATGCTGAGCAGAAGTGAGTATCTTTCAATGCCTCAGTGAGCCAATTAATCACTGGCATCATGACGGACAGAGGTTATCCTAAAGCAAGGTCAAGTCTAGCAAATCAATGCCATTGACCTGCATCAACTAAATGTTCTTTGTATCTTTAAAATGAACAATCCTGGTGTGTAAAGTGGGAAAGTGGTACAAGTATCAGGCCTTTTTTTATGCACATAAATCAAAGTATAAATCATTAAGTTTTTAAAGACTAAATGCTGTGTGTTGCCAAGTACAAAAAACAAAAGCTTATAGTATCCCATTGGGGCAATACCAGTGCAATATTATTGACTGGCATCTTCCAATTTACAATTGTAACTTGGTTGGATCTGATTGGAAGATCTCGGACCCCATGCTTAAATGTAATCAGCAGCAATGGAAATTTGAGAGTGAGAACGTAAAGAATAACTAAAGTACATGAAAGGTATATGAAACCTGATGCAGAATTCACATTTTACTGTAGAAGCACTCATAAAAGGAATGAAACATATCTCAGGAACGAACAAGTATTTGAGGATTTTACTAGTGCATAAAGAGTTAACATGCTCCTATGATATTCCATTGACCACTAATTTACCACTGACTCTAATCCACTTAAAATACAGCTTAATAATTTCTATGAAAACAGTGTTCAGTCATTAATAACACAATATAATTTCAAGGCCCAAGGTCCTGAGCTGACTTTTTCCAAGGCACTGTGCTAATTTAGAATCATTGAATCTTACAGGAGGAAAGGGGGTCATTCTGTCAAAGTTCCTGTGTGGCTCTTGAAAGAGCAAAAAAAGTTAAAATTGTTGATAATTTCCTTCATATCATTAAGCAAGGCAGTTAATTAAACTCATGACTGGCTGCAGTAGTTAGTCCATTTCTTGGAATTTAAGAGGACTTCTTGTTTATTACACTGTCTTGCAGTGCTACTAATTAAAAATGTTCTGATTTAAGTTCAGAATTACATTCCTGATTAGAATTTTCTACAGAACTGGTGATTACAACTAATATTTTATTATCACCAGCAGCATATTCTACTCTCTATAATTATGCTGAAACAAGTATTAGCAATAAGTACTTAGGATCAGGAAATTATTTTTCAAACTAAGCATTTTGATTAGCTATTTTAAACTAGGTAAAACAAGTCTTTCATTCTTTCTGAGATGCTTTGTCTTTTCTTTGGGCAGGATTTTCCCCCCGTCAGGGGCAAAGTTGAAGGGCGGGCGCGCACAGGCGCGCTTCCGATTGGTGCCCCCAATCGGGGGTGTGGTGCCATTTTATGTGGGCGGGCCAATTAAGGCCCACCCAGTGTGATGTCTGCACAGAAGCACTATGCGCTCCCTGTGCGGGCGGGGGGAGGGGGGTGGTTGTGGGGGAATCCCAAAATCGAGAGTGCGCTCTTTTGCGCATGTGCATAAAGAGCGCACTCATCTCCCTGAGGTTAAGTGCAGCCTCAGGGAGATTGGCTCTAAATGGCAAAAAGCTAAAATTAGAAAAATATAATTTCCCTAACATGTCCCATCATGTGACAATGTCACATGAGTTGGGACATGTCCATAATTTTTACAAAAACCTTATTAAAATTTTTAAAAACCTACATGAAACCTCATCCCACCCGTAGATGAGGTTTTGTGCTTTTTCTAATTTGTGCTGGGGCTTCTGGCCTGACCGCCAACCTTAAGGTTGGATGGGCAGGTCCTTTAATTACTTAATTGACTCTGTCAATGGCTTCAATTGGCCATTGACAGGTCGGTAGGCGCGCAGCTGATTTTGCTGTGCTCCCACCCTCCTGAAAATTTAAATGGGGTGTGGTGACATCGGGAGTTCTGCCCGACGTCACCGCGCATCATTTTACGCATCGGTGAGCAGGCCCCGCCCCTGCTCACCGACGAGTAAAATCCTGCCCTTTATGTAGATTGTTCCTTCCCTATGTTACCATGCTTAACCCTTTCCTGTTGAAATAACTTGATTCAGTGTTCAGTTAGGCAGATTATTTGGCATATGTTTAGTAAAATATTTGCCAGTTGTTTTATGAACAATACATGGCAATAGATCAAGGCAAAGGAATAAGAGCACCATCACTAAAATAGATCCCAGAACACTTCTGATTGTTTATAATTATAGTGGCTATAAGGTTTTGACTGAAAGACTGCCATGTGTGTTAATCTTTGCTCCAACCTCAAGCTTTCTATATCCTTCTGCACCTTCCTGAGCATTGAGAATATTGCATTCCTGTTGCTTTTATAGGTATGAGGTTAGCGTGTCTCAAGAATATTTCTTCCTCTGTTAATTTAATGAAAGCATTAATTGCTTTGTTTAAAAATACAACGAGGCAGAGGTGAGATGAGGAGAAATTTTTAATGCAGTGGGTTATTATGATGTGTAATGCAGGGCCTGAAAGGATGGCCAAGGCAGATTCACAGGAACTTTCAAAAGTGAACTGGGTATGAATTCAAAGGGGAGAAAATTTCAGGAAAGTGGGACTATTGGATAGCTCTTTCAAAGAACTGACATAGGTGAGATGGACCAAATGACCTCCTTCTGTGCTCTTAAGTTTTTATGATACTATTCTATTCGTTAACACCTTGCTAAAATAGCAACCAAAGGAATAGCATGCAAATATGTTAATCATTTGTCCACTGATAGCACCAACAGTAATTTCTAGCCCAATGTGTCCTAGCTCATCTTAACCTGCTGTAGAAATTCTTCCTATCCGGGCAAAAAATGCCTTGCACCTTGGATGTTGAAGAGCAGGTAATTAATTTTAATCATAAACAAAAACAGAAAATGCTGGAAAGATAAGGCAGGGCCATTAGCATCTTTATACACATAAGTTAGATTAATATTTTGGATGTAACCATTTTTAAGAAGTGAAAATCGAAAAGAAGCTAATATTTGCTTGTTTTATTCTTTCAATTTAATTCCAATGCCTCACTGGGATGATTTTTTTTTTGGAAGGGATGATCTTTTATACTGTGTGATGGTTTACTGCTTTCCTATTAAGAAGTTAATTGGTCGTTAAATCCATAAGCATCCTCTCTGTAATTGCAATAGCTGCTGTTTTGGTCTGACCCTGTTTTCTCCTCGTTAGTGAAGAACTCATTTAAGCTTCAGTTTTCTGGTGAAGAATCCAAAACTTTAAGCTCCTTCTTCTCTTTACATATGCTGATTAAACTTGTGTATTTCTAGAATTTTCTGCTTTTGTTTCAGACTTCCAGTATTTCTACATTAATGTAATTTCTACATTTCAACAGTGAATAAACTTCAAAAAAACTTAATTGGATGTAGAGTACTTTGGACACCAACAGCTTGTGAAATATGCTGAATAAATATATCTTGTGATTCTATATGCACTTTTTCTTTTTAATTAACTCTAAAACAATGTTTGTGTTACATTCCTTCCTAATTCCATTTTCTACATTTCTATGAACAGCTCTGTAATTCCAATCATTACATAGAATGCAGAATCACAGAATCACAGAATCACACAGTGCAGAAAAGGCCCTTCAGCCCATCGAGTCTGCACCGACATGTGAGAAACACCTGACCTACTTACCTAAACCCGTTCACCAGCACTTGCCCATAGCCTTGAATGTTATGACATGCCAAGTGCTCATCCAGGTACCTTTTAAAGGATGTGAGGCAACCCGCCTCCACTACCCTCCCAGGCAGCACATTCCAGACCGTCACCACCCTCGGGGTAAAAAAGTTTTTCCTCACACCCCCTCTAAACTTCCTGCCCCTCACCTTGAACTTGTGTCCCCTTGTGACTGACCTTTCAACTAAGGGGAACAGCTGCTCCCTATCCACCCTGTCTATGCCCCTCATAATCTTGTACATCTCGATCAGGTTGCCCCTCAGTCTTCTCTGCTCCAACGAAAACAACCCAAGTCTACCCAACTCTTTTCATAACTTAAATGTTTCATCCCAGGCAACATCCTGTCGAATCTCCTCTGCACCCCCTCCAGTGCAATCACATCCTTCCTATAATGTGGCGACTAGAACAGCACACAGTACTCCAGCTGTGGCCTCACCAAGGTTCTATACAACTCCAATATGACCTCCCTACTTTTGTAATCTATGCCTCGATTGATAAATGCAAGTGTCCCATATGCCTTTTTCACCACCCCACTAACATGCCCCTCCGCCTTCAGAGATTTATGCCACACATGCCAAGGTGCCTTTGTTCCTCAGAACTTCCTAGTGTCATGCCGTTCATTGAATACTTCCTTGTCAAATTATTCCTTCCAAAATGTATCACCTCACACTTTTCAGGGTTAAATTCTTATCTGCCCATTTGACCATCCCATCTATATCTTCCTGTAGCCCAAGATACTCAACCTCACTGTTAACCACCCGACCATTCTTTGTGTCATCCGCAAACTTACTAATCCTACCCCCACATAGTCATCTATGTCATTTATATAAATGATGAATAATAGGGGACCCAGCACAGATCCCTGTGGTATGCCACTAGACACGGGCTTCCAGTCACTAAAGCAGCCTTCTGTCATCACCCTCTGTCTCCTACAACTAAATCAATTTTGAATCCACCTTATCAAATTACCCTGTATCCCATGTGCATTTGCCTTCTTTACAAGTCTCCTATGTGGGACCTTGTTAAAGGCTTTGCTGAAATCCATATAAACTACATCAACTGCACTACCCTCATCTACACACTGGTCACCTCCTCAAAAAATTCAATCAAATTTGTTTGGCATGACCTCCCTCTGACAAAGCCATGCTGACTATCCCTGATCAAACCTTGCCTCTCCAAGTGGAGATAGATTCTCTGCTTCAGAATTTTCTCCAATTTTTTCCCTACCACTGACGTGAGACTCACTGGTCTGTAATTCCCTGGCTTATCTCTACAACCCTCCTTAAATAGTGGAACCACATTAGCTGTTCTCCAGTCCTCTGGCAGCTCCCCAGTGGCCAGAGAGGAATTAAAAATTTGGGTCAGAGCCCCTGTGATCTCCTTCCTTGCCTCCCTCAGCAGTCTGGGACACAAATCATCCGGACCTGGAGATTTGTCCAATTTTAAGCCTGCCATCACCTCCAATAATTTGTCACTCCCTCTATCAATTTGCTTAAGAACCTCGCAGTCTCTCTCCCCAAGTTCTACACCTTCATCCTCATTCTCTTGGGTGAAGACAGATGTGAAGTATTCATTCAACAATCTACTTATGTCGTCTGGCTCCACCCATAGATTGCCCCTTGATACCTAATGGGCCTTATTCTTTCCCTGGTTATCCTCTTCCCATTGATATACTTAAAGAATATCTTGGGATTTTCCATACTTTTACAAGCCAGAGTTTTCTCATATCCCTTCTTTGCTCTCCTAATTGCTTTCTCAAGCTCCACCCTGCACTTTCTGTACTCCACTAATGCCTCTGCTGATTTGCTCCCCTTGTACCTGCTAAAAGCCTGTCTTTTCTTTCTCATCGTATCCTGAATATCTCTGGTCATCCCCCATGGTTCTCTGGGCTTGTTAGTCCTTCCTATCACCCTAGAGGGAACATGTTGAGCCTGTACCCTCCCAATTTCCTTTTTGAACACCCCCCACTGATCTTCTGTAGATTTCCCTACAAGTAGCTATTCCCAGTCTACCTTGGCCGGATCCTGCCTTATTTTACTAAAATCCACTCTCCCCCCCATCCAAAACATTTTTTTGCAACTTGTCTATTTCCTTGTCCATAACAAGCTTAAATTGTACCATGTTGTGGTCGCTATCACTAAAATGCTCCCCCACCACCACCTCAGCTATCTGTCCTGCTTCATTCCCCAGAATTAGATCTAGCAATGCACCGTCCCTTGTTGGACCCTCTACATATTGACCTAAAATGTTCTCTTGTACATATTTCAAGAAATTAACTCCATCCAAGCCCTTAACACTTTGTCTACCCCAATTAATATTAGGAAAGTTGAAATCACCTAATATAATTACCCTATTGTTATTGTTTTTACACACCTCCACAAATTGTGCACATATTTGCTCCTCAATTTCCTGCTGACCGAACAATGTGGCTGCCCCTTTTTTATTCTTAAGCTCTGCCCACAGAGCCTCATTTGATGCCCCCTCCACAGCAAAGAAGCAGGCCATTTAGCCCAACCAGTCTATGCTGGTGTTAACACACTATACAAGTCTCTTCCCATTACATTTACCTCATCTCAGCCTTTCAGCAAACCTTTCTGTTCCCTTTTCCCTCATGAGCTCATCTAGTTTCCTTTTAAGAACATCTAAACTAACTACCTCAAACACTTCCTGTGACAGCAAGTTCCACATTCTAACCACTTTCTGAGTAAAGAAACATCTCTCAGATTTATACTGCCCATGTCAATCTTTCTCGCACCTCTCCACTGCTTCTGAACTTTTTATAACATGGAGATTAGAATAGTGTACAGTGCTTTAAGTGCAGTCTGACCAGTGTCCAATACAAGCTTAACATAGGCCTGATTTTTACGATCTGAGGTCAGGCGTGTGCCCGACCTGAATGCATCTGAAATTGCGCGAGATGATGTCGTGCATGTGTCCTGCTGACATTGTGTACATGGGCAATATTGAGTTCGGCGGGTGCGCACAGGAGTTGGAGCCATGCCCGCTGACAATTAAAGGGCCAATTATGGCCATTAAAAAGCCAATTGAACCCGATTTTACGTTGCCCGTGCAATTTCATGCTTGTCGCAGGGGTAAAACAGGCAGGCAGGCAGCCTGGTTTTAACAAATTGTCATCCAAGGGTGAGATAGAAAGGGTCTGGAGCATTGCCACTGTGAGTGGTGAGGAGTTTAGGAGATTGTTTGCTGCTTAGTGAAACTTGACAGGTTTATCTCTGTTTTGAGCTTCAGCCTTTGCATCACTTGCCTTCATTTCAGGATTCATTGGTGTCTCCAAGGCCCCTGGAGGATTCAGACCGTGTGGACCCTTCCAGTAACCAGATAGCCTTCTGCTTCTCTGTTAATGGGGATTGTGTACTCCACTGGTGGCACATCCTCTGAGGAGGAAGACTGTGGCAGAAGGGAGAGGAGGCCAGGTGTCTGTGGGCAACATCCAAGGGAGGAGAGGCGCAGGCACAGGAAATGCAGGGCCAGCAGGAAGTCCAAGGCAGTAGGGGACCACAGAAGACACTGCTATCCTGCTGCGACAGTGTACAGACAGCGATGCAGCTATCTCAAAAGGTTAGAGGTGCAATGCTGAAGGAGGCTCCACCTCTCCAGGGAAACTGTGAACTCCATATCTCAGATAATTGGGTCAGAGATCATAAAAACAAAAAAACTGCGGATGCTGGAAATCCAAAACAAAAACAGAATTACCTGGAAAAACTCAGCAGGTCTGGCAGCATCGGCGAAGAAGAAAAGAGTTGACGTTTCGAGTCCTCATGACCCTTCGACAGAACCAAAGGGTCATGAGGACTCGAAACGTCAACTCTTTTCTTCTCCGCCGATGCTGCCAGACCTGCTGAGTTTTTCCGGGTCAGAGATCATGTCCAACTGTGTGGGTGGCCATTTCATGCTAGTGGCTCTGAAGGTCACAGTGGCCCTCAACCTCTATGCCTCCAGCTCTTTCCAGGGATCAGTGAGGGATCTGTGTGGAGTGTCCCAATCAGCAGTTCACAGTTGTGTGAAGCTGGTGACTGATGCTCTGTTCATGCGGGTCATGACATTTATTCATTTCCAGATGGATGATGCCAGTCAGGCTGTGTGAGCTAGAGGCTTCGTTATAATTGCTGGGTTACCCCGCATCCAGGGTACCATTGACTGCACACATGTGGCCATCAAGGCACCAGCAGGTAAGCCAGGTGCCTCTGTCAACAGGAAGGCTTCCACTCCATTAACATCCAGATAGTTTGTGACCACAAGACGCAGATTCTGCAGGTCTGTGCAAGGTACCCTCGTATTTCCCAGGATGCATGCATCCTCCGACAGTCACAGGTGCTGAGGCTGTTCATGGCTCCAGCTTGACTAGACAGATGGCTGTTGGGTGACAAGGCCTATCCATTGTAAAGGTGGCTTATGACACCTCTCCAGCATCCAAGAGTAGAACCAGAGCAGAGATATAAAAGGATTCACGCCTCCCCAAAGGCGGTGATAGAGAGCACCATAGGTCTTCTGAAGATGAGATTCAGGTGCCTGGACCATTCAGGGGGAGCACTACAACACCCTCCAGAGTATGTGTCTCTAATAGATGTTGCCTGCTGTGCTCTCCACAATCTGGCACTAACAAGGTGGGGCCCGCTGGAGGAAGAGGATCTTGAGGCAGCTCCACAGGCCACAGAAATTGACTCCAGCTGTGGATCAGAAGAGAAGCCCAGGGAAGAACATGGTGAGGATGTGCAGGCAGACCTCTGGAACCTTCATGGAGGCAGGGACACCAGGGAGGCCTTGATTCAATGCTCCTTCAGCTCAGCTGCCAAGGCACTGCTTCCACCTCATGCCGGGCACCACCTCCTTACCAGATGTTTGAAATGATCCATTGCATTGAACCCAAAGTCCACTCAGTGCCTGTGCAATAAAGTTTAGAGCCATTCACGTCCAGCATGGCATATTGGTGTACTCTGCACCAGAAATAAAAAAGGTGAAGAATACTCAGGCCATTAACACAAAAGCAAAATTTATGTCGTATTGACACTTAGAAAATGAACATAACAATATAAGGTGTTAATGGTCACACCAGTAAACAAATTTTAAAAATATGGCAGAACAGAAGATCACCAGTGAAAAGTCCCTCTTGTTCTCATGGTGCCTTAAACCTACACTTGCAAGTGCTGCATTGTGGTGAGCCCCTACTGGCTGGCACCGGCATTGGAGACAGCCTGCTGACTCTGCTGTCCTGTTGGCCTTGATGACCTTGGTGGTCATCCTCTGGCTAGTGGAGCCTGTGAAGGCCCCACCTGGAACAATGGGGCCTCCATGCTTGAGGTTTCTATTATCGATGAGACAACACAACAATGTTTACAAACTCCTACACTCTTGCATTTATGGACTATATTCTTCCCTTCCTCAGCAACCCCTGCCCTTCCACGACTGGTGGACTGAGCTGGGAGCCAGCACTCCATCTCTAAGGCATCCATCTCATTCCTCGTAATAATGAGCAAGTTTGGGGGCCCTCCACTCGTCCTTGACCTCTCAATGTTGTTATGGTTTCTCTACTGAAAGGACAGAGGAGCATTGATTCGTCCACTGTCTACCTGCAGGGCCATTGCAGCCTGGCTAACCCTACCTGAGGAACACCTTGCAGGGCACTTCCAAGTCATGGCCCTCAACCCACAAAGCAATCAGGCCAAGCAGCCAAAGCTCACCGCCTTGGCTGGAGCTGATGTCACTGACAGAAGACCCTTGGACTCTTACATCCCTGAGCTCCACTTCCCCACACAGATCCATGCCAACTCAGTCTTGCCGAGTGTACAGCATCCACCTGCTCCGCACAATATCATGGCCGCTGACCTGGGCTGCGGTGGCCTCCTCTTGTCATCCTTGGCAATGAGGATATCCCGCCTGGCACTGACCTTCTCCAAACGGATTCCCAGGCATTCGTCTGAGAACTGGGGGTATGGGGGCTGAGTGCCCCCGGGACTTTCCCTCCAGCCTGGCGTGCCCAGAAGGTGCAGATGCCATTGCAGCTCAAAAGAAAAACTCATCCAGGGCTACAAAGTGTCCCCTGGCACACTTCAGGGAGCTGCCTCTGCTGCTTTTAAATCCCCCAGCGGGCCACCATTAGATCCAGTGCCCGACAGGCTCTTGCCCCTGCCTGGTCCTTCTGACCATTGAGCAGACCCCTTTCACAGTAGGCGGCCCTTAGTTGGCCATGCAGTGCGAAACATTGGGTTTTCTGTGCCCATCTGTTTGGTGGTATGAGCGGACAATGTGGTGCGATCGGGTTCACAACGGTGTCAAACCAGTTCGCAATCGTCCGCTCAGCCCGCCGACAGCAGGCCTTGTTTCTTGTCATCGGTCATCGGGAACATCATTGTAATACATCTGCGCATCATTATTAGGCCAGACCGCCGGAACCGTCTCTCCCCCCGCCACCCACCCCAACGCCCACGTCGGCAGGAAAGCAAACCAATGTATTTCAGGACAGAACGTAAAAGGCGTGCACTTGGTGGACCGCACTTTGAGGGGAACCCGGAGGTGAGTACAGAGTAACGGTGTGCAGCGCTCGCCAGGTTCAGTTATTGAACTGCATCCTTGACAACCATTGTGGGAGGATCAAGGGCAGCCCTGCCATTGAGGTGACTTTTAGGAGGGGGACAACGGCAGCTTTGCCATTGAATATAGCGCACAAGCACGTGAGGGGTGGGGAGCAGGGTGGGCAAGGGAAGCAGCCACGCATTAGGAAACCTGTATAAAGTGACCATTCCTCTGCGACGCAGACAGTTGAGGCTATTATTGGAGTCAGACTTCTAGCTTATCTGCCCACTGAAGCAATGCAGAGACATCAAAGTGCCACCAAGTGCTCCAAATCTTTTAACACTTTGGGCACAGACTGCAAAATCATGAACGTTGGATGACTGCACACATTATACAATGTCCTTGCTAAAGCTGGCCATGGAGCAGTCATTGCTGGAAGCGCTCACAACCCCTTGCAATATCAGCATCCAAGTTTGGATCAATCACCCCCTATAGCTCAAGTTAACAGTGCAGCTTTGCAGTGCAGGTTAGGAGAATGCCTGCGCAGGAGCTGAGAGCACAGCATGCAGTCCAATGGGCAAAGCTGTCGCCATTCGGTCAGTGGAGTGGGGCAGAGGTTGGAGTTTCGGGCAGTCATGCAGTACACGAAACTCCAAATGGTGCCAGCATGATCTGGGAATCGTTAAGGGGCCTGCACACTTAATCAGGGCAGGCTCTTAGTACAGCCAATCTAATCCACGAGTCTCTCTCTTCCATCTTACAGGAGGAGTACATCAGGATCATGGAGCCTGGTGAACTAGCTGTGTGCCTGATGGCCTATAGAGAATGAAGATGACGGAGGAGAGAGTGACTGAGGCTCCTGGCTCTGCAGACGCAGGAGCAGCAAACAGGAACTGGGGCTGGGTCTCCCACACATGCTGCCCAAGAGTTGCAGCAAGCAGTTGCTTGTCAGCGTCTAGAGATACCCAGGCTCTTCGGACATTGCCTTTCATTCCTTTAGATGACCGAGAATCAGTGTCACTGAAGACTGCGCATGTCTATGGCACTGGTTGGTCACATCTGTCACTTACTGTTGGACTTGGCGCCAAGGAGACATGGAGGGCATCCACTGCCACTGGTTGTGAAAGTGACCGTGGTGCTCAGTTTCTATGACAGTTGCTCCTTTCAGGGCTCCACAGGTGATCTCTGTGGGATTTCACAAACCTCCATCCACCAATGCATCCATGAGGTCACGGATGCCATTTTGTGAGGACACATGACTTTGTGTATTTCACCCGGAACCAGGATACCCAGGATGCAAAAGCGATTGGATTCGCCCAGATCTCGGGATTCCGACAAGTGCAGGGTGCCATCAGCTGCACTCACGCGGCACTCAGACCTCCGTTGCAACATGCAGATGCAGGCCCTCGAAGGTGACGATGACGGGGATGAGACCCTTGCACTGGCCAGATGAGGCAGGTACTTGGGAGGCCCTCATAGCTGATAGATTTGTGGAGGATGATGACGACATGCAGTGAGGAGACACCATAGATCCTCACATTGCACCTATGAACGTTTGACTCCAGTCTGGCTAATGGCAGCGCATATACCCTCTGTGATAATGCTTCTATCATGGAGATGCAGTGGATGCCCTAATAGCCACTCGATTGCAGGAGGATGATGATGACATAGATCTTCACATAGCCTCTGAGAATGTCTGACCCCTGACTGTCTGAGGGCAGCTCGCTTGCGCTCTGTGATCAGGGTCATATTACAGAGAACCATCCATAAAGCTTTAAAAGCATTTGATCCTTTGTCTGCCTTCAGAAACATAGAAACTAGGAACAGGAGTAGGCCATTCAGCCCTTCAAGCCCGCTCCGCCATTCATTATGATCATGGCTGATCATCCGACTCAATAGCTTGCTCCCGCTTTCTCCCCATACCCTTTGATCCTTTTCACCCCAAGAGCTATATCTAACTCCTTCTTGAAAACATTCAATGTTTTGGCCTCAACTACTTTCTGTGGTAGTGAATTTCACAGGTTCACCACTCTCTGGGTGAAAAAATTTCTTCTCATCTCATTCCTAAATGGTCTACCCTGTATCGTCAGATTGTGACCCCTGGTTCTGAACTCCCCCACCATAGGAAACATCCTTCCTGCATGTACTGTCTAGTCCTGTTAGAATTTTATAGGTTTCTATGAGATTCCCTCTCATTCTTCTGAACTTCAGCAAATATAATCCTAACCGACTCAATCTCTCCTCACATGTCAGTCCCATCATCCCAGGAATCAGTCTGGTAAACCTTCGCTGCACTCCCTCTATAGCAAGAATATCCTTCCTCAGATAAGGAGACCAAAACTGCACATAATATTCCAGGTATGGTCTCATCAAGGCCCTGTATAATTGCAGCAAGACATCCCTGTTCCTGTACTTGAATCCTCTAGCTATGAAGGCCAACATACCATTTACCTTTTTTACCGCCTGCTGCATCTGCATGCTTACCTTCAGTGACTGGTGTATGAGGATACCAAGGTCTTGTTGAAAATTCCCCTCCCTCAATTTATAGCCATTCAGATAATAATCTGCCTTCCTGTTTTTGCTACCAAAGTGGATAACCTCACATTAATCCACATTATACTGCATCTGCCATGCATTTGCCCATTGCCCACTCACTCAGCTTGTCCAAATCACACTGAAGCATTTCTGCATCCTCCTCACAGCTCACCCTCCCACCCAGCTTTGCGTCATTTGCAAATTGGGAGATGTTACATTTAGTTCCCTGATCTAAATCATTAATATATATTGTGAATAGCTGGGGTCCCAGAATCGACCTTGCGGTAACCCACTAGTCACTGCTTGCCATTCAGAAAAAGACCCGTTTATTCCTACTCTTTGCTTCCTGTCTGCCAACCAGTTTTCTATCCATCTTAATACACTACCCCAATCCCATTTGCTTTAATTTTACATGCTATTCTTTTCTGCATCTGAGCTCTTCGGGAGCACAGCGTCACTGGTCACAGATGCTGAAGAGATGGGGGCCAGTCCCACCTTAAAGGTGCTGAGAGCACACAGAGAGAATGATGGAACTCTGTGACACTTGCCCACAACATTCTGGCAGCAATGATAAGCACCATCGAGGTCCAAGCATCAGTAATGTGTCCAGGGAGTGTGAGGCTAGACCATCACTATGGTCTGAAGGCTGCACAGAGCACAGGGAAGAGGCCCTGGACTGAGACAACTGCCTTTCTCTTGTGAAGAAAGGTTTCATATCTGAGTGACAAGAACACTGTTCATTAGAATAAAGAGCCATAGGCAGGGAGAAATTCTTGGGAGTTTATTGACATAGTGAACAGTATGTATAAGTGATTAACACCCATGCCCAGGCTGTGCAACTATATCTTCTTAACCTTCCTAACTCTGCCGCTATATTTTGGTGCTCTCCAGACATCCACAGCAGAGGTGGAGGCAGCCTGCTGACTGCAACGCTTTGTCTGTGATGACCTTAGCGGGCCTCCTCTGGAGGGCTGACACTTCCTGGCACCGGCCTGCTTTTGCAGTCCTGCTGTGTGGCAGTGGCACCCTCCTCAGTCTGTGGAGCAGGAGCTGCTGAGGTCACAGGGAGAGCAAATTTGAATGGGCCGGACACTCCCGGAGTCACTTGGATGCATGGTCCCAAGGTGTGCACCTGCTGATCCTCCTCCATATGGGTGCCCGAGGGTCCCAGGCTAACTCCTTGAAGAGAAAGGATTGCTGGAGTGAGATCAAGCTGCCCGGCATCCCTCGCATGTACACACTGTTGGAGCCCAACAAAGGCATAAGCGACGGAATTGAGCCCGCGCAGCAGTGCAGGACTAATGTCCTGGACCAAGACCTCCAGGGTGGCTGCCATCCTACCAGTGCTGACCTCACGTGTTGTAGTGCCGGCGCTATCACCTCAGAGTGAAGGCGGATGGAGTCCTCCATTGTACCTTGCAATATGTGGAGTGCAGCGGACATCCTTTCCTGATTTTCCCCAGCTTGCCTTTGCAGCTCCAGCAACTGAGACAAGACCAAGTCCAAAGGTTCATCATATGACTTGGACTCACAAATTTCTGGCCTCCAACAGTCGTCTGAGTGCCAACATCAGGGAAGTCCCTGCCGCCGCTTGCTGTGGATCAGGCAGTGCGATGTGCTCACCAGATATGATCCCGAGTCTATTCTAAAGCTAGGTCCCACCGATGTCTGCGCTGATGGAGAGTTTGGGTGAGCGCTGTGATGGGACTTCAAGGAGGGTGACTCCAGATTCCACTTCAGAGGTGTCTTTGGAACTTGATTGGAGGCCCTGGGTCATGTATTTCATCAGCTGTTTCCCAGATGTGCCTGGGGAAGCAAGGGGGGATAATTAGTGCATGGCAGTGGCCTGTGAAACAGGACACATCACTTGCAGCATGGTTGTCTAATGGATGTTGCACTGCTGGATCCTCACTTGGTAGATCACCGTTGACCTCTTCGTCAGCGCAGGAACGGTCCAAATCCTCACCAGCCAGCTGGATGGCTCTGTTTTTAAAGTTCTTGAGGACCTTGATTTCAGGCATTCCTCCACTGGTCTGTGACCTCTCCCTGTTGCTGTGTGCAAGCTTGTCCTGCATGAATGGAGATGGAGAAGGTGTAAGCAAGATTCCTGCCAGGCTAGATGATAAGTATGCCTAGCATGGGTGGGTGGTGAGTGGTCCCATAGATGGGATGAGGACAATTAAAGTGTGTATGAGAGAGTGAATGGTGATGTCCCTTGAACTGGCAGTGAGGGCCCTGTGGATGTGTGATTGGTTGAGTGTGTGAGTTGAGAGCAATGAGAGGAGTGACTTACCTTGGCGGAATGGAGGCAATCACTCATCCTCTTGTGGCACCGGGTGACTGTCCTCTTTTGAAGGCTGTTAGCGCTGACCACTGCTGCCATCCCTTCCCCAGTCTGGTCGGTGACGCACCGCTAAACCTGGGGGCTGCAGTCTTTTTGCCTTTCATGGACATCTTCTCTGCAGCAGTCGTGGGCTAGAAGCCCTGAGATGTGTGTGTGCAGCTGGACTTTAAATATAGTGTCTGGCGTGTGGAAGCAGCGAGACGATGGGATGGTGGGTGAATGAGAGCCCACCCACCGTGGAAATGGCGTGTTTCCCAGGAATGCATAATTAATCTGTCCTGACATAATTAATATGTCCTGAAAATCCGCTATCGTGTCCGACAGGTAAAGTGTCATTTTACCCACCTATTACCGCACTTATTGCAAATCTGGGATGATTCCACCCATGATCTCACCCGGAAGCGCATTATCCATTATCTTCCGGGCCTGCCCATTTGGCATGCAAGCCAAGCATGAAATTCAGGTCATAGTTTCACCAGTTTTGAAATCTATACCTATGTGCTTTGTTAGTTTTTAATTGAGTTGCTAATCTATGGTGCTGCTTTTAAACGGTTTGTTCACATGATCCAAATTAAATTTTGCACAAAGAAATTTCTCATTCCCAGCAACATTGAAGCCATTGAATAGAGCTTTAGCCAGGCAATCTCACCACAAATTTGCTTGTGATGGAAAAAGGATTTTGCATACAAATTGAAAATCCCAAGCTACAGTGTAAACGAGATCAATCACAAGTACGGAATAAAAGTCACTCCGTAGCACTGAACTTGAGTACTCAGGAAATACGATAGGAGGAGGAGGTTAGGATCATGCCATCGAAAATGTGGTTATTGTGGAAGCCAAGGAAAATGCTAAAGAGAGCTGGGCCTGGAGAGGATGCCATGGCAGCATTATCTATTTGGGCATATGTGGCGTCATTAAAGCTGAACTCTCACATTTGCACATTTTTGATGGGTAGATGATAGGTTTGCTATATTTAAATCTGCAGATGCATATACGAGTTTCCTTATATGCCTTGATGTACTCCGTCCCATGTTCAAAGTCACCTTTGAGATGGAGGAGTCAAACGAGTTCCCTCAATATGCTAGTTGAGGGATCTGCTAATGGATTCTCTACTACTGTCCACCACAAGCCTACCTTCATTGGTCAAGAAACACACTGGGATTCCTACAGCTCTACGTACTATAAGATTGGCTATATCAACATCCACGTAAATAGGACCTGAGTAATATGTTCACCATGCAAGCTTGATGACAAAATAGGGTGCATCAAAGAAAGCTATTCTGCGGGATAATGGCTACCCCAATCAGATCATTGCCTTAAGATAAAAGCAAAATATTGTGGAAGCTGGAAATCTGAAAAAAAACCCTGAAAATTCTGGAAAAACTCAGCAGGTCTAGCAGCATCTGTGATGAGAGAAACAGAGTTACCATTTAGAGTCTGTATGACCCTTCTTCAGAGCTCTGCATTAAATAACATGTTCCTTCGGCTGTTTGCAATAGGCAGAGTACTGACCATACTCAAACATCCTGTACTTGCAAATCTCAGAACATAATATCTAATACTAGATGTGGTTCCATAATTGGACAGCTCTTGCTGAACAATTCCAAGCACATTAGGAATTACTCCAACAACCAATTTAAAATTCTCCATCGGGCTCGCAAAATGGATCATTTATGCTTACTAGAAGCTACGTATTGCCATATGCAGGGACATGTCCTCTGCAGGCAAAAGAAACATGCCCAGGCATTAAGCATTTTTTGAATTAAATAAAACCCTGGGGTACAATAGTTCCATGGTGCATTCTTCATGGCAATGCCTCAACCAACCCGGGTTGAATTGCCAACCAATTTGCACACTTTTCTCATGCAGTGAAAATTATTTCCCCCTTTGAAATTTGGCATTCTTGCATCTGTCCTGATGAGTGCAAGACAAAAAGCTTCAACAGCATATTTCTTTTCTTTCAGCAATACAGAATAATACATCATGTTAGCATTTTCCACTGAAAATGTGATACAAAGGTTCACTAATGAATTGTTCAATGGATTTTCAATTTGGAATCATGGCAAATTATTTCCATATGTGGCTATTCTATTACATTACAAAAGGAGGTGGAGCTATAGTATTGGATGTTTAAGAAACATATAAAAGTTCCTATCATCTTGATATTTCTTAGCAGGACTGGATTTAGAAAAAGAGAATGTAATTGTTGATTTTTTAAAAGTTATTTGCTTGCACCAACAGTTAATAATCTCTTTGTAATCTTTTCTGTGATGCTTGGTGGTTTGGGAATTTGTTTTTTGAGTGCATCATCAAGCTCAGAATGCTCCATGTGCATTTTGTAATAATGTGCATTTGAATTTTAAATTGCATCTTTGGGATTTGAATAAAAGGTACTTAATATTCCATAAATTATGAAAGGTTGCCAAAGGTTACACAATAAAAGGTGTGCAATGTCAAGTGAGTGAGAAACAAATGTCTATGTTCCTGACTGATGCATATAGCTCCAGTTTCACTGACTACTCCCCCCCCCCCCCACCCCCACCAGCCACCTCAGCAGATTCTTTTCTGATCCAACTTATCGAGTTTGACATAAAATTGTGCCCAAGCAACTACTTTCTTTGTTCGAGTCATTGCTGCGTCTATAAGATTTTGACTTTGCTACACAAAATGTTTACATTTCAACATTTTGTAGTTCTTACCCCACATCGAGCTCGGGCGTTTCACTTTACCTGATTTCTGAAGAATGACTATCTCCCCAACTTCACTTTAGTAAGAGGGATTGAAAATATTCAAGCCAGATTGAAGGTGGCTGTTTTAATTAGAAAGGTCCCGTTCTTGTAGAATGTTGTCTGAATCATTGTAATATAATTCCACCTACTATTCCCTGAATGCAAAGTTCTTACTGCCAGAGTAAAAAAAAATCTTATCTCATGGCAGCTCGTTGTGTAGAGAAGCAGTTTAACAAACAGGAGCACCTCATCCGATCCTTTAAAAATGGTCACAACTCTTGCATTCTATGACAGAGATTGTGCAGAAGTGCTACATCAATGTCAATGCGGTAGTGTGAAAGGAATTGGGAAACCATGAGCTAGGCGGCAATCCCATAGGCAATTGCAAGCCCAAAGTACAGACACGTTTTCCCTTATGAACAGTGCAGAGAACAATCTGTCAGGATGTTTTATTGTTCTCCTGCTGTGAATTCAGCAAAACTCCTGAAGATTGACAGAACGTTTGGAGAAGCTCCACAGAAATTCCAAGTACGTGTCTATAATTATTAAAAGATGACTCTGCAGTATTACAGTGCACACTCGCTTCTGAATTGGGGAGGCTGGGAAATGGAAGAACTTTGGTGGTAACCTTCACACTCTCATGGGTTGGCAAGGATCTGTTTCCACAGTAATTCCTAGGGTAGAAATTTTGGGTCGGCGAGTGGGGGCGGGACCCGCTCACCAATGCATAAAATTATGCGGGTGACATCGGGTGGGCATCAGTTTGGTGGGCAAGCAGCCGAGTCGGTTGCACATCCGCCGAACTGTCAAAGGCCTATTAATTCCTGTTAAAAACTAATTGAAATAATTAAATGAGCTGCCTGTCCAACCTTAAGGTTGGTGGGCAGGCGAACAGCCCAGGCAGCCTTTGTATTTTTCATGGAACCTCATCCATGGGCTGGATGAGGTTTCATGAAGCGTTTAAAAATTCAATAAAATTTTTTTTAAAAATTCATTGGCATGTGCCAGCTCATGTGACACTGTCACATGAGGGGACGTGTTTTAAAAGTTTTTAGTTTCTTTACTTGGATGTTTAAAACTTAAACAAATCTCCCTGAGCTCCCTGTGCTTCAGGGAGATTTCTGTGCTGTTTCGTGCGCATCCGCAAAAGAGTGCAGGCTCCGACTCAGGGAATCCCCCCGCTCGCACAGGGAGTGCTCAGCACTTCCGGGCAATTGTCATGCCCCCGGCGCCCCCGCACAACCCCCCCACCCCCCCGAAGCGGGGAAATGTTTGTCCCTCGTTGTAATTCCTAGTAATTCCTTTTTGTAACACAAATCTGAAGTACACGGAATGCACAAAAGTTCCAGTACAGTGATCTTTCATTCCACTGGCATCAAACCTATAAATACATTCAAAAAAAAGCTCATTTTAAAGAAATAAACTTTTTCCAATGGATGATCATAGTCTGACACTCCAGACACACGAGAAAGCAATTGAAAACTCAACTCCTGGTTTTGAATCAGCCATGTTGCAGATTTGGTTATAGAGCATGGAGAGCAGGGATGCCTTGCATCTGGCCAAAGGGACAGTTGGTGATCGCAGCAAAGAAACAGGGTTGGGAGCTGGCGTAAAGCAAAAATAGAAAATGCTGGAAAGACACTCCGTATGACCCTTCTTCTCTATCCACAGATGCTGTCAGACCTGCCGAGTTTTTCCAGCACTTTCTGTTTTTGTTTCAGATCCACAGTGTTTTACTTTTATATTATATTGGGAGCTGGCATGCTCATGGCATTCCAATTGTTAATTTCCCTTGACTACATAAGCCAGAATACCTTGCCCTTCAGACCATGAAGGCTATCTTCCTCACCACTCAGACCCAGGGGGATTCTGTGCTGTTTAGAAGTCCTCCTTGGTCTCTAGCAGCTAGATGCCTGAGGGTTTTTCTTCATGAAACCAATAAAACAGCTTGGAACTGATTTTATTTGAACACAACCAACGTTCACCAAATGGATTTCACTGAAAAAATACCATTCCCTGAGAGCATCATTCAGCCCTAGGATGCATTCGTTTAGTTTCCATAGCTGTTCTTCTGCAGCAGCTACCTCTTTGGGCAGATTCAGAAACATTTTGGTCTGAGAAGTACCACTGTGCAAAAATTTGTTTATATGTTAATTGATCCACATTCCCATGGATATGTTGACAAAAGACCCCCCAAAAAAATTAAGATCACTTTTCCAGCTGTGGCAGAGTCAAATGTAACAGCCAGTGGCTCTCAAAACCCCTAGCATCTAGCTGCGCTTTAGTCTTCTAAGTCCCATCTGCAAAGACCTTCTCAGTACAAAGCCCCCAAGTGAATGTGGTAATCTGAGGTGCAATACACCTTTAAGAGAATGTGACAGATTGACCACGTGACTGTTTTACCCTATTGCTGTATAGCGCGGGCTGCATTGTTAATTAGTAGCTTTGAAATGGGTTTTCAGTTTGAGAACTGCACACGTGTTAGTGCTCCATTACGTTTGTGAAAAAACATCATGTGCTTCAGTTTACAATGGTCTCTTTGTCTACATCGTCTTGATTACCAATTCAGTCATCAGTAGATAGGCGTACAACCACGTTCACTGAACAAAGCGACCCAATAGAAGGAACATAACAGTAACCTTTATTTCATTGTCTTATCTATTGAAGTGACAGCTTTTACTTGCGTTTTATGCCTGTCAGGACTGCTACAGTGAGATCTCCCTCTTGCGCTATTGGAAGCTACTTCTCTGGTATAGAATTGTTTTCTGATGCAAGAGTCACTACTTTACTAGCACTGCACTTTCTTACTCTCCGCTCTATCATTCCATTCTGCCAGTCTATGGGCCTTGCTTCTTGGCCATTGCCCTGAACATTCAGTCAGTATTCAAAGTCGATAGATTTTCTTGCATGTCCCATAATTGTTACATCACTCCAATCACTAGATGCTTTTGGAATATATATCAGTCCCACTCTGGGCAATTGGTCTTGGATGTGATTGTTCTGTCATATGTTTTACGATAACTCACATTACCATCATCCAGCCCTCGAATTAACACATTCTATTCCTCAGGGTGTTCCTCACAAAACATGTAAGCACTTGAGATTTAAGGTGCTTCATTGACTTCCATCAACTGCTCAGACTCTGAGGGTTTGCAAATGATTCTGATTAACTGTAAAGAATGAACCTGAGCACTTTTTTTTCACATTTTATAAATTCTGTCTTACCATCATGACTGATAAGTTACCAGGGCCTTTCCATTCCCTATGGACCTCTCATTTATAATACACCAAAGTAAACTCTGTATCAGATGGTCTTTTACGATGCCTCAGTACTCTCCAAATTCTCTCCAAGACATCAACCTTGACAAAATCTTGTGTCCCTGCATGCAAATAAATGTGTAGAAAAAAACAGAAGCAACTGTAGTAGCTTCCAGAGCAGGAGAATTATCACACAGGACAGGAGGCAATTGGGATTTCACCCATAGCCTTTAGAGATCTTGATATTTTATCATCACCACCCTAAAGAAGTAGTGATTTTATATTCCTCATCACTTAAGTGAATCCAGATAACATCTTAACCAATCTGTTCAGGATAGAGTTGAAATATAAACACTATCCAATACCGCTCAGTTAAAGCAGTCCACAACCAACACATTCATCAAAGGACTAAAACTCCTTGTGGACAGTAAAATTTGTCATTATCTTTATTTCCTTCCTCAGAATTCTCTGTGCCATGTGTCATTTTGAGGACAGTGCCTCTCCACTTGGGGCAGCTCATGATATAAATGATATTTCAAGTCACACCTGAAGCATCTAGTAACTGAGAAGACCAGTTAATAGTCACCAGGAGCTATTTTTCCCATAGTATCTGGTCACCCTTAAAGTCTACCACAGCAAGCACCTGCAAGGAGGTCCTTGGTCTCTCTCCCAGGAAACATTGTGACTAGTTTGACAAAAACGACCAAGAGATACAGGACCTAATCGAGCATAAGCGCAAAGCTTTTATTGAGTAGAAACTTCACCATGGCTCAGGAGAAAAGCAGCAGAAGAGCCAGAAGAGCACAAGAGATCCAACAACTTTCAGATACCAATGAACATACATGGTTTTATCAGCACTGTCAAGAGAATCTATGACCCGAGCACTCAATGGCCCACCTGGCTGAGAGCCAAGTTGGGGGAGAGCTTATCAATGACATAGGGTCAGTCAGAGCTTGCTGGAAAGAACATTGTGAAGAACTCCTCAACAGAGACCATGTCTTCAACTTGAACGTCTTCAACTCCTATTCTCAATACTCCATCTGGCTCAGTTTCAGTGCTACCCCAGTCTGGAACAGAGTTGAAAAAGCCATTTGACAACTGAAGACAATAAACCTCTGGAGTAGATGGAAATCCCTGCTGAAATTCTGAAACACAGTGGAGATATACTCCTGGCATGGCTGCACAATCTCATATCCATCACCTGGGAAGAGAACGCATGTTGGGGGATCTCCGGGAAGCTGTGATCATGACTATATTCTAAGAAGGGAGACAAGTACGATTGCAGTAAGTACAGAGGAGTGTCCCACAGACAAGATTATTACAAGGATCTTCCTCAATCGCCTCCTCCCATTGACTAAGGAACACCTTCCAGGGTCACAGTGCAGTTTATGTCCATTGAAAGGCACCACAGACATGATCTTCATTGCACAGGAAATTCAAAAAAATTGCAAGGAACAGCACCAACCCCGACAATGTCATTTTTCAACCTTACGTAAGCACTTGACTCTTTCAACCATGTAGGGTTATGGAGTATCCTCCTCATATTGACTGCCCTCATCAATTTGCCACCATTCTCTGTTTACTCCACGATGACATGAAAGCTGTGATCCTCACTGACAGAACCACCAGAAAACCTATCTCACTGAAGATAGGGGTCAAACAAGGCTGCGTCATTGCACCAACTCTCTTCTCCATTTTCCTCACTGCAATACTGCACCTCACCTCCAGCAAATTACCCACTGGTGTAGAGATAAACCACAAAATAGGCTGTTCTACAAAGAAAATTGTTCAATCTACACCACCTCCAATCCAAAAACAGAGCCACTCCAAATCAATCACAGAGCCTCAGTATGCAGATGAAGTTTGTGTGTGCGCTCACGCAGAACTTGATCTCCAGGTCATTCTGTCTCCTTCTCCAAAGCACATGAGAAAATAGGTCTTTCACTAAACACCCAGAAAACGTAAGGTCCTCATCCAATCACCTCCCACAGCAAAACACCTTCCCCCATTGATTAAGATAAATGGCAAGACCCCAGAAAATGTGGACCATTTTCCCAATATTGGGAGACTCTTCTTGGCGAAGGCAGACATAGGTGACAAAATTCATCATCACCTTCAGTGATCCAGGTCCACCTTCAGCCAAATGAAGAAAATATTGTTTTAGGACCGGATCTCAAACCTGAGAGTAAGGTTCACTGGGCAGCAGTGATCCCCACATTCCTATGTACTTCAGAGACTGACAACTTACAGCAGGAAAATTACCATGACCAGTGCCTTTGTAAGATCCTCCAAATCTTGTGCCACAAAAGACAATCCAACAGCAGCATCCTCTCAACTTGCCCAGCATCAAGGTGGTCATCACTCAAAACCAGCTCTGCAGCAGGACATGTCCATTGTATACCTGAGACCAGGCTTCCAAAAAAGCTTCTGATCACGGCAGGAGACTCCCAGGAGGGTAGTGGAAACGCTTTAGGTATGTTCTCAAAGCATTTCTAAAGAGGTCAAACATATCCTCCGACTCATAGGAAACTCTAGCTTTTGGCAGACCAAAATGGAGAAGATTCATTCAGGAAGGCACCAAACACATCAAGAGATGTTGTTGGGAACATGCAAAAGGGATGTTGAGGCATTTAAGGAAGAGCACAAACCTCCAATCAACCCATCTACCTGACCCTTCAAGCACCACCTGCCTCAAATGTGGCAGAGTCTGGGGATTGTGCATTAGACTTATCAGCCATCTCAGAATTCCATGAATTGAAATGGAAGCAAGTCATCCCCAGTCCAGAGAGACTGCATAAGAGAAAGGAGAAGAAGGAATTTCCATGCTGAATAATGATTGTTGCTAATGAAACAATAGCTATCATCAACAGGTCCCTGGGAAGTTACTTGCAGAAGTGAATACAATGCAAAAATGCAGCTGCAAATCCAGCAGAACACAACACACCATTTATTATGCAGGCTTGTGGAAGGAAGTAATACAAGAGTTTAACTTTAGGACCACCCATTTTTGGGGTTCCACCCCATGCAGGAGTTAATATGCTGTACTCAAGTGGTGAGATTTGAAGGATCCTGGATTTTAAATTGCAGTCATCATTATCATGCAAGAGGCAATGCATGTTGGGTGCTCCAATTTTAGGCTGCTACACTGATATTGGTTGGATTTGAGGTCAGTGGACCTCGAAAGATGGATTGAGGTGGGGAGGGATAAAGAATTGACAAACAATTATTGCAGCAGGAACCTGAAACAGATATTTTGTTCTTTATGTGCATATGCAAAATGACTAACATATACCTCAGGAGTAAACAATATTTTGTGTTTGTCTTTACCCAATTTGGCAAATGCTGCTGTTTCAATCAGATGTATGTGCATATTTCTGGTAAAGGCAGGGTGGATAAAGGGGAACCAGTAAATGTAGTGTGTTTGGATTTCCAAAAGGGTTTTGATAAGGTGCAATATAAAAGGTTACCTCACAATATAAGACAATTTGGTGTTGGGGTGATATATTAGAATGGATAGAGGACTGGCTAACTAATGGGAAACAGAGTCAAGATAAATGGGTCATTTTCAAGTTGGTAAATGTAATTAGTGGAGTACCACAGGGATCAGTGCTTGGGCTTCAAATATTTACGATCTATATTGATGAATTGAATGAAGGGACCAACTGTATTGTAGCCAAATTTGCCGCTGATACAAAGACAGGTAGAATGCAAGTTGTGAGGAGGATTCAAAGAGTCTGCAAAGGGATGTAGATAGGTTAAGTAAGTGGGCAAAAATTTGGCAGATGGAGTATAAGTATGGTAAAATTTGAGGGTTTTCACTTTGGCAGGGTGAATAGAAAAGCATAATATTTAAATGGAGAGAAACTGCAGAATATTGTGGTACAGAGAGGCCTGGGTGTCCTTGTACATGAATCACAAAAAAGTCAGCATGCAGGCACAGCAAGTAATTAAGGAGGCAAATTGAATGTTGGCATTTATTGCAAGGTAGGTGGAGTATAAAATTAGGGAAGTCTTGCTACAACTGTACAGAGCAATGGCAAGGCCATACATAGAGTACTGTGTGCAGTTTTGGTCAACTTTCTTAAGGAGTGCCACACTTGCATTAGAGGCAGTTGAGAGAAGGTTCACTCGGCTGATTCCTGGGATGAAGGGGTTGTCTTATGAGGAAAGGTTGAGCAGGTTTGATCTAAACGCATTGTAGTTTGGAAGAATGGGAGGTGATCTTCTTGAAACATATAAGATTCTGAGGCATCTTGACAGGGTAGATGCTGAGAGGATGTTACCCCACGTGGGGGAATCTAGGACCAGGGGGCACAGTTTCAAAATAAGGGGTCTCTCATTTAAAATGGAGTTGAGAAGGAATTTCTCCTCATCTATATTTTAAATGCATATTTTAATGAAAAGTAATGTTTTGAACAAGTATAGCAATTCAGATGAGATGGGAGGGACTGAGCACCTCAAAGATTTGAAACTAAAGGAACAATCATTTTAACGGGCTTAAATATATGAATGGGTCAAAGGCCGTGATATTTCATTTACTTTTTGTGCCCTTTGTTGATCACATGCCAATTCTTGACACAGTTTCTTTTCATAAAATATAAGAAAGCCCTCTAACTTGACAAGTGGCTATACAGGGAACACAATAACTGGATGATCGCAATACTGAAGTGCAAGAAGCTAATGAAAGAAAATAGAAGTTTGCCAGTTCCTTATATTTTAACCTTCAATGAAGAATGAAATGAGTTGAAGCTTTCACAATCATGGCCTGACAGCTCCCTTCCTTCAGTTCTCTTTGGGTACTGGAACATTTTCTTAAAGCATCTGTGATCATCAAGCTAGAACACCCTGCAGATGAGACAGCTCAAACAAAGCAATTAGACTCTGTTTGTATTTCTGCAGGCAAATATATACAAGTACACAATTATAATAGGCTAGTTGGAAAGATTACATTTTTAAAAAACAACATTTTATATTTATTTTCCAATTTTACACCATTAGAGCTTGACAGTTAGTCGATGAGAGAAATTGAAAATTTTGTAAGCTGCAAGTGGCACCACAGAATGCCACTTAATGCTTTTTTTTCATTTCTTTTTTATCCATCTGTTGGAGTAAATTCCAGAAAGTCTAAAACACACACAACAACCATTACAATTAGCATAAATGCAAGTGGAATTGAGATAAGTTTCCCATTATAATTAATGATACAATGCTACTAGCAGTGACGTGCATCACAACCATTTGCAGGCATGCAGTTCTCCATCTATAATGTGTTATTAGGTATATGTTATCCTTACACATAGTTTATGGCAGATGCAGACAGTTGGCACTGCACCTAGGTATGGCTTATCAAATGTGGCTGGCAGGCCCTGACACATATACAGAAAGACTTACATTTTGTCACAATGATGGGACATGGTGACTGAGTGAGATCTACATATAACTTCACTAGCTAACCAAAAACATATTGAACTGTTCAAAGAGGACCTGTTTTAAAAAAAAATACAAGAAAAGACATTGACCAAAAATGGCTAACACCAGTCACCTGATGCCTGGTGTTGTAAGTTGACCACTTTGCTGTAAAGTTCCGATATGGATTACAGTGCAGGCTTTCCCTGACATGTTGCATGGAAATTCACATCTGAGGGTGTCAAGGTCCACTTCAAAAAGGAACTCTTGAAAGGAAGACATGAAGGATGCAAAGTGCTGAATTTTAATCAACAGTAAAGGCAGTGAGAACTGCTAACCAGCCAGATACACACAACAGACACTCAAAACCTCCTGTGGAGGATGAAATATCACTAATTCCTATTAGTTTCTACTATCTTGAAATGTGTCAAAATTTGCTGAGATGAAAGATCAAAAATGTGATTGTTTTAGAACATTGCCTTTAAGACATTGAAATCAAATTCCTGTCTGGGAGTATACAGGAAGTTGAAGAATTGGTTTTGCCAAGATAGAAGCCAAGGGGAATCATCAAAGTCATCTGGAAAAACTGCTGAAGAGAGCAGTAAGGGACTTCTCTCTCTGAAGCTAAGGCTGACTTCAACAAGGTGCAATTGCTTGAAATTCAATTCAAGCCCAGGATTTTAAAGTAAACCAGATAACTTCAAAGACCACAACATTCAACAATCTATGCCTCAATTACAAGAAAATGGCTTAATCGCATGTTCTTTTAACTTTTATTTGGATTTTAACTTTTCTTACTTCTGAGATCTGTGTGTGCGTGTCATCACATCTTTTATTATTTTTTCTCAGGCTTAGTAACTAATAAATTTAAGCTTTCTTTAACTCAAAAAAAAACTGATTTGATTGGCTCCTTATTAACAGGTAAATACATTTGAGTTGGAAAAGGCATTTATGGGGAAAATAAAAAAAAAACCTTTCTTGCGACCAACCAAGTGCGCTGAATAAAGCAGAGCCTGTTCACTGTTCTTCACCCAGTTGTAACAAAATATTTAGCACCTTCACAACCTCAGGATGTTCCAAATTGCTTTTTGGCCAATCAGGTACTTTTGAAGTAGTTACTGTTGTGATGTAAGGAAATGCAATAGCCAATTTGCACAAGAAAGATCCCACAGATAGCAATGAGATAAATGACCAAATGGTCTGGTTATGTTGAGGACACGTGCTGTCATTTGAATCATAACCTGGTTGTTTTTTTTAAGAGACATCAGCTCATCCACTCCTACTTGACGTGGAGAATGTCCACTTATCTAAGAGTCCTAAGGGCATCAGTGAGGTTAATGAAACTCTTTGTCATGGCTCTTTCCATTTAATCTTCCAACATGTTGAAGTTAGACAATAGAGCCTGATGTACATTTGAGTCAAAGGCCATAATTTTACGTTCCCATTGGGTCAGGTATCATGGCAGGAGTGAGAGGACAATATGGCAAGAAAACCAAAAATCTGTTTCATGCCATTGTAAAACCAGTTTGCGATCATCTGTCCGCCCATCAATTGCGAGCCGCGTTTCCCACCGTCGGACGTCAGGAATGTCCTTTTAATACATCTGCATATAATTATAAGCCCCGCCCACTGGACTCATTCACCCACACTGGATCATCTGGACATGTGGCATGATTGCATGCCAACGTCTTTCATGACAGTACTTAAAAGGCGTGCACTTGGCAAGCTAAACTTTGAGGGGAACTTGGAGGTGAGTGCACACTAACATTGCGAAGCACTCGTGAGGGTCACCCGTTCAACTTCAAGGAAGATGCGCCGTGCATTCAGGGGAAGGCACAAACAGGTTGCTTTTTCCCAGCTAGATGACAGTGTGGTGATGGGGCTAGTTTGGGGGGGCAAGGCAGCATGGTCTGATGGTAGTGCGCAAACAGATGCAGGGTGGAGGGACAGGGAGGGAAGTGGCTGCGCATTTGGGAAAATGTATATAAAATGGGCACTCCTCTGCAGCTGAGGCAGTTTAGGCGCAGTCACATTAACATGCTTGGAGCTGGGTCTCTAGCTTATCTGCCCACTCAAGCAACTCAGAGGCATGGAAATGCCACCAAATGTTCCAGAACTTTTCACCACTCGGGCACAGACTGTAAACTAATGAGTGTTTTAGTGGATTGCAGGACAATTGGACGACTGGGCATGTTGTACAATCTCCTTGCTAAATCATGGTGCCATGGAGCAGTCACTAGTGGAGGTGCTCACAGCCCCTTGCCATGTCATCATTCAGGTTTGGACCAGGCTCACCCATGGTGCAAGCCATCAGCACAGCCTTGCAGTGTGGGTTAGGAGAATGCCTGCACCTGAGCAGAGAGCACAGCATGCAGTCCAGTGGGTGAAGCTGCAGCCAATTGGTCTGGTGGAGTGGGGCAGAAGTGGGTGGGATTTTGGGCAGCCATGCAGAGCAATAAACCCTGGCCATCCTATGTTTGCCAGCGTTCTCTGGGACGCATTAAGGGGCCTTCAGACTTAACCAAGAGAGGTTCTTAGTACACCCATGCTAACCCATGCATCTCTTTCTTTTAGGAGGAGTACATCAGAAGCATGGAGCCTAGTGAACTAACTGTATCGATCATGGTTTACAGAGAGCAGAAACAAAGGAAAAGAGAGCAACTGAGATGCCTACCTGCAGAAGGAGGAGCAGCACATTCAAGAAGAAGAGGCAGCTGGGGCTCCTGCACACACTGCTGAAGACCCACAACAAACCGTCATTGGTCGGCAGCTAGCTAGAGCCAGGGTCTACAGATGGCACTTTAGATGACCGAGAACCACTATGGCTGAAGACTGCTCATGTCAGTCACATCTACCACCTGCTGCAAGATTTGGTGCCACGAGGACATGGAGGGCATCCAGTGGTTGTGAAAGTGACTGTGGCACTTAATTTTTACGCCAGTGGCTCCTTTCAGGACTACACAGGTGGCCTCTGTGGGATATCACAAGCCTCCACCCACAAATGCATCAGGAGGTCATGGGTACCATATTGCAAAGGCACACAAGAGCACTGGGATTTGTGCAGATCTCAGGTTTCCCATAGGTGCATGGCACTCATGTGGCACTCAGATCTCCATGCCACATGCAGTCAACTACGCCAACTGCAAAGACTTCCACATGTTGAATGTTCAGTTGTTGTGTGGACACCACAAATAAATCTTGCAGGTCTGTGCATTGTTCCCAGGGAGTGCTCATGACTCTTACCATCTCAGTAGGCTTCAGATCCTTGACATCTTCCAGGGTCCAGAGAGGCTGCAGGGTTGGCTCCTCAGGGACAAGGGCTACCCACAGAGGACATGGCTGATGACCCCCGTGCAGCAGCCTCACACTGCAGCAGACAGAAAGTACAATGAGGCTCATGCTGCAACTCGCACTTTAATAGAGCAAACCATTGGGATGTTGAAAGTGAGTTTCAGGTGACTGGAACAGTCTGGAGGATCCCTGCAATATAGTCCATACAGGGTGTCACGTATCATCATTGCCTGCTGTGCCCTTTACAACCTAGTGCTGCAACGATGGGAGGAGCTGGCTGAGGAGGAGATGGAGGAGCTGCATGTCTCCCCCGATGAGGAGGATGTCGACAGGAATGAGGGTAAGGGGGTCCTCAAAGGCAAGGATGATAGCGATGAAGCTATTGCACTCACCAGGTGAGACAAGCATGCTCGGGAGCCTTCATAGCTGCTAGCTTCATGAAGGATGATGACAACTTGCAGTGAGGAGACATCATAGATCCCCACATTGCATCTGTGAACGTTTGACTCCTGTCTGGCTGATGGCAGCACACATACCCTCTGTGATAAGGCTCCTGTCATTGAAATGCAGCTGTTGCCCATAGTCCCTACATTCCAGGAGGATGATGACGACATGCATTGGGGACACTCCATAGATCCTCACACAGCTTATGTGAATGTCTGACTCCTGTCTCGCTGATGGCATCTCAGTTGCACTCTGCGAACAGGGTCGTATCATGGAGATGCAACTTTACCTTCTCTTTTTCCTATGGCATGCTTTGTGAGCTGAACCCTTCAGGACCACACTGTCATCTGACACAGGTGCTGATGAGATGGGGAGAGCAGCCACACCTCAAAGGTGCTGGGAGCACACAGAAAGAATGACAGAACTTTGTGTCACTGGCCCAGGACATTCTGGCAGCAAAACTAAGGCCCAACGAGGTGCAGGCATGACTGATGTGACCAGTGACAGTGAAGGCACACCATCAGTGTGCTGGGAAGGCTGCATAGAACACAGGGAAGAAGCCCTGCACTGAGACATTTGTCTTTATCTTGTGCGGGGACCAAGGATTCACATCTGAGTGACACGAACACTGGTCATCAGAACAAGGAGCCATAGGCAAGGAGACATTCTTGGGAGTTCATTTATATTAGTGAACATTATGTACGAGTGATTAATACCCACACCCAGGCTGTACAACTACATCTTCTTTACCTTTCTAACCCTGCTGCTACATCTTGGTGCTTCCCCCGACATCCACAGCGGAGGTGGAGGCAGCCTGCTGACTGTTACGCCCTGTCTGTGATGAGCTTGACAGGTGTCCTCTGGAGGGCCGAGACGAGGAGGGCCCCGGCTTGCTTTCAGGGCCCTGCTGTGTGGCAATAGCACCCTCCTCGACCTGTGGAGCTGGAACTGCTGGGTTCACAGGAAGAGGGGATTAGGATGGATCGGATACTCGTGGAATAACCTGGGTGGATGGCCCTGGGGTATGCAACTGCTGATCCTCCTCTCTGTGGGTGCCCGAGAGCCACTGGCTGACTCCTTGAGGAGAAGGGGAAGCTGGATTGAGATCGAGCTGCCCAGACTTCTGCTTGTGTTGACACTGTTGGAGGCGAACTATGGATGGAGCGATGGAGTTCAGCATGTGCAACAGTGCAGGACCGATGTCTGGACCAAGGTCTCCATAATGGCCGCCATCCTACCAGTGTTGACCTTGGTGCGTTGGCATGCCAACACTATAACCTAAGACTGAAGACAGACAGCCTCCTTCATCGTGCTTTGCAATCTGAGGAGGGCAGTGGGCATCCCTTCCTGACGTTCCTGAGCTTGCCTTTGCAGCTCCAACAACTGAGGTATGACCGAGTCCAAGGGTTCCTCAGCTGGCTCAGACTCAGCAAATTTCTGGCCTCCCGTAGTCCTCTGAATTCCAGACACATTGGAAGTCCCTGCTGCCGCCTGCTGTGCATCAGATAGTGCAATGTTCTCACCAGATTGTGACCCCAAAGCTACTCTAGAGCTAGTTCCCACCGAGGTGTGAGTATCTTTGCTGGTGGATGGCTTGGGTGAGCGGTGTGATGGGTCTTCAATGAGAGTGTCATCAGATTCTTCTTCTGAGGTTTCTTCGGAGCTTGATTCAATGACCTGGGTTATGGATCCCTTCGGTTGCTTTTCAGATGTGACTGCAAAAGCAAGGAGAGATAATTAGTTCATGGCAGGAGACTGCGGAACAGGGAGAAAGACTCACAAAATGCTTGTCTGATGGATGTTGCACTGCTGGATCCTCACTTTGTTGAGCACTGCCGACCTCACCATCAGCACAGAACTGGTCCAGATCATCGCCAGCTGGCTGGGTGACTCTATCTTCAAAGTCCATGAGCACCTTGATCTCAGGAATTGCTCCACCTGTCTGCGACCTCTCCTTTTTGTTGTGCATCAGTTTGTCCTGCATAAATATAGATGGAAAGAGTGTAGGCAGAACCGCTTGCCAGGTCAGATAGCAAGGATACCTGGCATATGTGTGGGTGGTGACTGCTGTCATGCATGAGATGAGGACACGATCCGCAGGGCGAATGAAGGTGTGTGTGAAAGAGTAAACTGTGATGTCCCTTGAACTGGCAGTGAATGAGATCCCTGTGGATGTGTAATGGGTTTGTGAGTGTGAGAGTTGAGAGTGATGAGAAGAGTGACTTACCCTGGTGGAACGGAGGAGATCATTCTTCCTCTTCTGGCACTGGGTGGCTGTCCTCTTTTTCAGGGTGTTGGGACTGACCACAGCTGCCATCGCCTCCCATGCTGGATTTGACACCTTGCTTGCTGGTCTTCACCCAGAGTGGGGGCAGAGGACTTTGTGGCAGGCCTCCACAATATCCAGTTGGGGCACGAGGGAAACGTCGCTAAATTTGGGGTCAGCATATTTCCTCCCTTTGGCAGCAATCAGTTTGCAGCAGCTTCCTATCCCTTGAAGAGTGTTAGCTCTTTGCAGGGGTGGCTTTTGAATCTAGCGCCCGGTTTACTGAAGGCCTGAGGTGATGGTGGGGCGGGCGAATCAGAGGCCACCCCACAAGCAACTCAGCATGTTTCTCGGGAACACAAAAATAATGGGACGATACGGTGTGAAAAGCCGCCATGTCCTTTTTCCCACCTGCTACCACACTTAGTGCAAATCTGGGACGATTCCACCAAAACTCTCCATAGTATTATAAGCAATACTTATCTTTGGTTAGGTTTTCCCATGGAGTTGCCTAGCTCTCCATGGTACACTGCAATTGCCTCCTGCATGGCTGGAGACCTAAGTAATGCAGTCATTACCAGTCCACGCCAAGGTGATCAAGCTCAGATAGAAACCTCTTTTTTATAAGCAGGCCCCCTGAGACAAAATCCTTAGGCTGATCATCAAGGATGGACATGAGCTGGTCACCATTGCTTACTCTTTCTTAATTCTTTTCTGTCATTTGCTTGGCACTCTCCCCTAAAACTCATGGCCTAAGTTCCGCAGGGTGGATGCACTTGTATGCATGCTTGTGGAAGGTGAAGTGAGAGACCCAAGGTACTGAGATGTGCTTGTTGTAGATCGCTGACTCTTCAGCCTCAATCCTGGAGGATAGAAACAGGAAGGACATCTATTAAAAAGCTGACAGCCTGACACTCCGTAATAAAGTACTTATAAGCTACAATCTGTCACCTATGATGTAACTCTAAGGTTACTGCCTATGTGACAGTGAGTGGATGAATGAATATTCAGTAGAAGAAAAAATAAACAAGAGCTTTGGGTTCCTGTGACCCTGCCAAACATATCCTCTTGGTCCTGTGTGCCCTTGACCCTAATGATTTTGTGTGCCATCTCTTTGAAAGGTGTCATGGTCCTGACATTTCTGAACCTTCCTGGGATGTGGGTTACCTGCTCCCTTAAATGTGCCAATAAACCTGGCAAGGAGATTTAGAGGTATTAGAAGCACATGTGGTCAAACCAACTGACCAACCTGCATCCAGCTTTTGTGTGTAGAACTGAAGTCGATGGAATGAAAAACTGGGTAGTTTGTATAACAGGTAGCCAAACTGCAATGCTAGTTTTATACTGTAGTGGTAAGCTGAAAGTCAACTCCATGATCTTAGGAAATAGATTACAAGATGATTAATTCCTGCAAAGTAGTGAGAAATTAATTTCTCAGTATGACGTAGGACTATAAATTTTAATTTTATTGCGCTTCAGTTAGTATTATTTGACTCCTAAGTAGTAAATATTTGACTTCACAATACTTGCAGGGAACCTTGTCCACTAGAAGCAAGTAGGGAAAATTCAAGCCCATATTTGGTCAGACAAAAACCTATACACTGCATGTTGTATTGTCATTATACAGCATGGGAAGGCAATACTCCACGATAACAATACAAGGGCAGTACATAACCCCTTTGTAGCCAGCCCACCCAACGCCTACATACTTAGGTTTTAATCCTTGCAAACACATATTTCAGAAAAAAGTACACAATGTTCTGCAGGTTTTGTAAATCAAGTTTTGTGTAATTTTACTAAACATTGATCTCCCCCCACAATGATGTACAAAATAAGAAAATAATAGCACCCTATATTTTAACAAGGTTCCACCTGGGGGAAAAGTCTTGTGTAATGTTAAAGCGGCATGTAAAAATCTGACAAAGTAAAATAGCTCAGCCCGAATAAATCAATAAAACCAACCATATTGCATCTTGCTTTTACATTGATGGATTTAACTAACTGAAACTTATTTAGTGTTTTTGAACTGATATCTCCAGCCAAAATGTAGCTAATTGGGAAGCTACTGACAGCTACAACTGACTTTGCCATGCCACTTTAATGAAGCCACAGCATTAGCATCGCAGTTCAATCAGGTAGGGTGGGCAGATGACAAGCTGAATCCATCAAGGTCCTAATTGCAGTGGCCCTCCAGCATGGCACAGCAGGGCTCACCTGGACATGGATTCCTGAGGCTGCAGCAATTTGAGAGGATAACCTGGGAAGGCTGCCTTCCTGGTCTCTCACTCTTACCTAGAGATTCTACTGTAGGAGCTGTGGGACTGAAGTAAGGTGATGTTTCCCAAGGATGGGGGAAGAGGCTAGTCTCTCAAACCCAGCAGGGCTGGATGAAAGAAGTGAGCACCAGCAGTATGATCCCTCCAACCTGGAGAGAGCACCAAAAGGATCTAGGGCCTCAGGAAGGCATGACAGGTGAGTGACACCAACTCCCACACTTTAACTTGCACATTATACTCCATTCCTCAAGTTAATGCACTTTTCAACTCCATTCATTCCTCTCTCAGCATGCACCCCATCTGAAAAGCCAACTTCCCAATTACCTTCAGCTTATTGCTCTCTCACACCCATGTCTCATAATCACCCTCCACAGATGTGGCCCTTCCCTTCCCTCCACATAATCCATTTCTGACATTCATAACCCTGTTTTCTCTATCTGCTGGGAGGTGGGGGGGGGGAGCGGGTAGGGTGGGGTGCGTTGTGGTTATGGGACGCAGTGGCCCTCCAGTGACAGGCACCTTGATGGCCACTGGCAACGCTAACCACTTGATCCACTGGGAAGAAAGCCTAGTTCCAGAAGGCTGCAGACGTGACAGCAACCTACTGTAAAAGCCTTATCCTCCAGAGACACTGCTGTTCAGACATGTCGAGAGTGTTGGTTCGATCCCATGGACACATTGTTGGGGGATCTTGCCTCCTTCCAGCAGAATCTCTGCATGCTCTTTGCCCCTTTGCCCTGCGGAATGGCATGTGGCTGAGGAGAAGGCAGCTGGTGCTGGTGTTGCGATTACACCTGATGCAGCTGGAGCTGTTGGCATTGGTGTTGCTCCTCTTCATGTTCCTCATCAGAGTTGAAAGGTGGGATTGCATAAGCTGCTCCTAAGCCACATGGTGAAGGCTGACAGCAGGGAATTGTAGCTGACGGTAGGTGAAGAGCAAGACTGGTGAACTGACTCCCAATCACCAGTCAAGCAGTGAAAGTCAATTGCCAAAGTAACTGCTGAGCACCAGCCTCTCACTTGGGTGTGGCTGAATCACATTCATTTTTCAAATCCTTCCCAGCCTGTCAGTTGCACTGAAGAAGAACTTCCTCTGTGCACCCACCTGGTTGACCTTGGCAAGTTGCTGACAGCTCAGGAAATAGAATAGGTGCACTGGCTATGAAAGCCAGGTTGCTTAGTTGAAACAGCAGTTTATTAGCTATTTGCATATTACAATTATTTAACCAAAAGGCGTTCTCTGCTCACCTGCAAAACTGAAAACCAGAAGTGGATGAGAAGATTTTAGGATCCAAACCCAATGCCACTTTCAGGGTATTTAACTTCCAGCATGCACTAAAATCTGCTTCCAGTTAAGATTCTGTCCATAGTTTCACTTGTGTTATAATGTGGATACAAGCAGAGGCTGTAGATATTTGATAGTTTGCATCATTTTAGTGTGAGAAAGGAAAAATACAGATGTTGAAAATATTACATTTTGCTTTTGATCCACATTTCTCTGTTTTGGTGGAATTATATCTTATGTCTATTTTAATGTCAAAGGAATGAAGTAAACTTTAGGATTATCTGTATAATGGGAGGCAATGTGGATTCAGTAGGGAAGGATCATGCCTGAGCAAGCTGTTCAATTTCTTTGAGGAAGTGACAATTAGATACACTGTTATAAGCTTTATATTGTGTATATATCAAATTCTAGAGGCTTTTGACAAAATTTAAACAAAAAGGCTATTACTTCAACTCAGAACTTTGGGGAATTAACACCAAGGAATGGAGAAGGGTGGATAGGAAGCAACATATTCCCATTAAACAAAAATATCTGGAAAAACTCAGCAGGTCTGATAGCATCTGCGGAGAGGGATACAGTTAACATACTGATGAAGAGTTATTCAGACTCAAAATAGTAACTGTATCCCTCTCTGCAGATGCTGTCAGACCTGCTGAATTTTTCCAGGTATTTTTGTTTTTCTAGATTTCCAGCATCCTCAGTATTTTGCTTTTATATTCCCATTAAAGGTGTACGTCAGCGTGAGGCGTTCTGAAGGAAGTGTCTAGGGACTCAGCGCTGGGACTGCTACTGTTTCTAGTTCACATAAACATTCTGAGTTCAGAAACTCATTGCAAAGCTGACAATATCAAGCTAGAAGGGGCAGTGGACTCAGACGAGCTTAGAAACTACAGAATGATTGGAGAAAATACAGAAGTGGGCAGAATGGTTCAAGATGGAATTTAATACAGACAAATGTGCAGATAGGTATCAGGAGAAAGGAGTATTTAAAGAGCATACTCCATAAATGATGTTGAAATAAGCAAGGGATAAAGATAAAAGGGGCCTAAGTCTTTTGCGGACTTAACATGCCCAGCCAATGCAAAGTAGTAATCAACAAAGACAATAGGATATTGAACAAATTGCTAATTGTAGGATATAATTCAGAGAGAGTAATGCTCAAAGTTTATAGTGGTGTTTTCAGACACTTCCCTGAAAACTACATCCCCAATTCTGGTTTCCAAGAGAGAGTTAGACATTCAAACACAGGAGATAGTGCTGAGAATAGGTGCATTCCCCAGTGTCAGGAATCTGAGTTATGAGAAATAATTGTAGAAATCCAAGAAAGGAGGTGATCTTAAAAAGTAGATAAGATTGCATGCCAAAGTTAACAATGGGTATAGTAACAGGTAGAGAAAAAGTTAACCAATAACTATAAATGAATCTGTGACAGCAGAACTAAAGGACACAGATCTTATCAATTGGAGCACTTTAGCACAGATATTGGGAAATTCTTCTTCACAAGAAGAAAAAACATTGGCCCAGATCTTCCATTCCCTGGGGGGTCATACCCTGGAGGTACCCCAGGAGATGAGCTGGGGGGTCTCTAGATGTCCCCATGCAAGTGCTGCATGGGAATTGACCAGGAAGTTTATGCAATCGATGGGCAATTAACCTGTGCCGGACACCATCTGATACTTCAATATAATCGGAGACTTCAGATGGTTCCGACTCTCTTAACAGAATGGTTATCAAGGAAAAATTAGAAGGATTAAAACCACTTCTAACTCCTAGGTAACTATGCTACTGAACCCCACCCGTCCCCACACTACCCCACACCAACTCCTCGCTGTCCTCAATTGGAACTCCCGATGACCCACCCAACCACCCGACCCCTCGACTACCCTTGACTAACCCTCTACCACCCCAACTACCCCAACCACCTACCCACCCGATCCCCTGACTACCCCTGACTGCCAGACCCCCGCATCCCCTGACCTCCCGACTACGCCAACCACGCGATCCCCACCCCCACCCCCCAGACCACACACCCCCTCCCACCAGCCAACAACTCCCCACCCTGAACAAACCCTGACCCATCATACCCAATTACCTTACACACTTACCTTCTCCCCTGTTAAAGTGTGTGAGGCCTTAAAACTTACTGCTTAGCAGCAGCTAGTACCTTAACAAGAGGGTGTGACTTCACTTCCCCCAGTGCTGCTGCCCTGCACTGAAAGATCTCCGGAGCTGCTGCACTGCACATTTCTCACCAGGCCCGGTTCAGAAGATCAGGCAAGAAATGTGCTGCTCCCGACCTGGCTACATATAAAGGAACAGAGTGGCAACCTGACGGTGTTTGCTGCTGGATGGAAGTTCTGGGTCGAAATGTGAAATAAACTTGCAGATCGAAAAGTAAAGACGAAATCCCTGAATAATTTAAGAAACAATCAGATCTTGCATTAGCATAACATTAGGATCTCTCCGGAAATGTGAGCCAAGATGGGCTGAATAGGCTTTGTTATCTGGAATATTGTCTTGCACAGGCGCCAACCTCTTAATGAGAAAAATCCACTCACTTTTTATTGGAAATGCACATTATATTTTTTTATCAGAAGTTCTACGAATTCTGGGCCTGTACTCCCTTTGAACTCCACTCTCCAATTTGCATACCAAATTATGAGTTCCCCTTTAAGGCTACATAATGTCCAGATGGTTGCTGATTTTCAGAACAGATAGTTACAATAATGCACCCAAAAGCAGTTAAATGTTAAGTGTTCCATATAATAGATTTCACACTCATCTTTATTTCATTAACTGGTGAGGTGTCAGAATTATTAATATTCCATTAAAACAATTGATATAATTAGGTACTGGTTATTGAAATTGTGGTCTTTCTTTTGTGTAACTAACTCAAAGCATCAACATGACCTAATATTTCAATACTTCTTTTGCATATCCATCTAGTGCTCAATTCTGTAAGTTTAATTGACCTTTATTAAGGCCTATCAGACATTAACAAGACACTCTTGAAAGAAAGGTGTTATTACACACTACATAAATATCATCATCACCCTTTAATTTCTGTAACCACATTCAGTGTAACAGCAAACCTCAGAATAATGGTATAAATGGACCCACCTGATATTTCGCTTTTTCCTTACAATTAACATACAGATGGCATATAATCTTTCTAAGTATTTTCCAACCATATCTTTCCTATAATCAGGGTTTATATGTACTCTTCTAAACCCCTTAAAATTGTTTCAGATTTTCCTTCTAATTCTCAGCTGTTGATCTTCATGGATTTCTCATATTCAAATCAACGGATTAAAAACAAGGAAATGATTACATGGTGCATAAAGTGTTTTGTTGTTTTGTCTTTATTTTATGCAAAATCAGGCATTTCATTATTCACAGTAATGTAGTTGTCGGGTAGTGTAAATAAGATTACAGCAAACAAATACAAAGTACTGCATCATTTAATTTATTGCAATCATAATTGGCATGGGTAAACTATGATTTATTTTTTGAAAAAGAAATTAGACTATTTATTTGAAGGTGATAATATATATGGACCCTAAAATCCATTAAACCTACAGCTGTAGGGCAGAATTTTCTGCCTGTCAGGCGGGTGGGCCCATGACCCAATCCCCGGTGGGCAGGGAGCCGATCTCGCTGGAGAAGCGGGCCCTGCCGCCATTTTACGTGGGCGGCCAATTAAGGCCCACCCAGTGTGAAGTCCGCTATGCGCTTTCTGTGCGGGGCAGGTGGCGGGGGGGGGGGGGAGAATTCCCCAAAAGTGAGAGTGTGCTCTTTTGTGCATGTGCATGAAAGCACACATCTCCCTGAGGCTAAGTGCTGCCTCAGGGAGATCGCTGACACTTTGAAAAAGATTAAAAATAGAAAAAAAAATTTCCCTAACATGTCCCCCTCGTATGATAATGTCACATGTGATGGTACATGTTCATAATTTACATAACTTGATTAAACTTTTTAAAACCCTACATGAAAGCTCATCCCATCGGTGGATGAGGTTTCACGTGTTCTCTATTTGCTCCTGGTCTGCCCGCCAACTCTAAGGTTGGACGGGCAGGTCCTTTAATTGTTTAAACGACCCTGCCAATGGCCTCAATTGGCCATGGACAAGTTGGTGGGCCCGCAGCTGATTTTGCTGCCGGCCCGCCTTCCTGAAAATTTAAATGGGGCGGGATGACGTCGGGCATTCCGCTTGACTTCATCCCGCATCATTTTACGGGTCGGAAAGTGGGCCCCGCCCCCTGCTCGCCGACGGCAAACTTCTGCCTGTAGAGTTTCTTCTTTGGGCGCAATTAGCGATTTTAGTGCAAATTTACACCCAAAAGTTGCACCGAAGTTTTGAAAAGTGTATTTTCTTCCCCCTGATTCTGTTCAAACTCACTTGCATATTGCTGAAGGCAAAACGTGTGAAACAGCGCAAATCGGGCAGCATTTTTGAAGCATAATTTTTTTCAGTTTTACTTTCAAAATCATTCCTTTTTTTTTATATAGTTAAGAGATGTAACTTGGTGAAGTTTGATTACTATATTTAAAAATGATTTTTTTTTTCAACAATAAATGAGCACATTACATCACTATATTAATCCACCACCTGGGAGCATCTCAATTTTAAATGACCGAAAATGACTATTAACAAATATACAAACTTATTTTTTGGTTAGACTGGGGTTCTAAGTAAATTTAAAAAAAGATGCTCAAAACTTATGAAAATGTGCTAATTAGTGTCCTTGTATCCAAAAGTTGCAGCTTTATTTTTGGAGCCTCCCTTGAAGGCCTACATTAGGAAAAATTCCAAATGATTCTTTTCCTATTCATTCACAGGATGTGGGCATCACTGGCTTGTATTTATTGCCCATCCCTAGTTGCTCCTTGAGGAGATGGTGGTGTGCCACCTTCTTGCTGCAGTCTATGTTACAACTGAATGGCTTGCTAGGCCATTTCAAAGTCAACTATGTTGCTGTGGGATTGGAGTCACATGGAGGACAGACGAGGTAGGGACAACAGATTTCCTTCCCTAAAGAGCATTTGTTGGGTTTTTACAATGATGGTTTCATGGATTAGCATTTAATTCTGGATCTATTAATTCATTGAATTTAAATTCCACCAGCTGCCATGGTGGGATTTGAACCCATGTCTCCAGAGGATTAGTGTGGGCCTCTGGATTACTAGTCCAGTGATATTACCACTATGCCACTGCTGTCCCCTTCCCCTCATTAATATAGTCAGTTTATGATCAGGGTTAGTTTCTCATGCAATGTTTTTTCAAAACTAATGCAAAGGATAGTAGAAACTCGACTTGTGCTGAATGTAATTTGCGCAAAATATTTTGCAATTTTTTTTCACCAGTTACACTGATGTTTGGGTTATTGTAATGAAGAACCAGTGCAATTGAGCAGAAACTCCAGGCCATAATATTTTATCAGCAGGGAAAACTATATGTCATAAGACTAATGTCACAATCCCTCTTCTGCCTCTGACATGTTTTGTGTTTGCACTTTAGTTTAACAATTGTAGATTCTGTTGGAACCTTTTGTGCATTTATGTTGCCCATTGTTTCCATAAATATGTTGATTTTTTTCTAACTCTAAAGGAATTTAACATACATTGTTGTTTATTTTCTTTTACAAAGAACTTTGATTTATAAAATTTGCCTTGTGGCCTATTAAATCTATTCATTTAGCTCTGTTTGGCACTCCAGATTTTATCAAATCCAGCAGGAGTGTATTTGTCAGTAAGAATGCGCGGAACAAGAAAATGGTATTTGACCTATCAAGACTGCGCCTTGCACAGACCACTTTAAAATATTCTCTATTGTGGACTCTAACTACCTCCTTCATCTCCTATGAAAGGTGTCACTCAAAGAATCTCTGATCCATATAGATGAGCTAGTGAAGCTCTGAAATATGCATCCATTCCTACAATCACATTTTTCAATTATATTGTTGGGTTTGACATCCTCCCAATCCTAGTAGCATGGGATGACCATGTCCATTGGATATTGACTCAGTGGTGGATTGAGAAATGCAATGTGGTGTTCAAAGACGTTGTAGCTGGACATTCAGAAAGCCTTTGACAACATACTACACAACAGAAGTGTAGAATTAAGGGAAGGATTTGGGTTAGGGTGGAACTGGTTAACCACTCTATTTACATTTTCATTGAAGGAGCAGATCCTTAGGAATTTAGGTGCATTCATTTGTGTCATGAGTATATTGTGCAAGTTTTGGAAGTAAGAAAATGTTGTAGTTTGTCCCAAAAGAAAAAGCTTTCACTATATGATATTGAAGCCTAAAACAGGACAGTAGAGGCCACCTTACAACATAAGAAAATGACCCACTCTTACCTAAATCGAGCAAGAAAGTAGATGGCATCAAAGCACAAAGGAGTAATGATCATCTATGAGGTATCTTTCACAGGAGGTTAGAAAATGCAAAAAAAAAAGTTGAGATCAGTTTTGTCTGACTTTCATCAAATTAAGTATAATGAAACAATAAGATTATCCGACAAAGCTTTAAATATGTACTTCAAGGGAGAACTAGATGTGGGGCAGAATTTAATAAAAGCCACTAGAGAGGGAAACATGATGGGTGGGGCTGGTGAATCACACAGAGGATTCACATTGAAGTCCTGATGACAGGAAAACAGAGCAGTATTAAGTGCATAGTGGAAGCGAGGAGGCAATGCCACCCAGAAATGGTGGCAAGCCTGTTAATTGTAATTTATGTACCTCTCATCCAAATTTAATGTGGCCATGCAAATTTATTGAAGTGAATGGAAGATGGCTGCCTGCAGGGAGTCCATCATGGCAGAGGGCACATAACCAGGGCAAGCCAGTCAAGACAGGGCCCTTGGCTGTCACAATCTCTGTTTACTGCATCTGTGTTCCTATGAGGTGCCCACCAGGTCATGATCTTGAGCCAATTCACAATTGTTTTCCCACGAGGAAATGATGTCTGTGTTGGTGGATGTTCTGGGGAAAAGATATGAAGCTGTGTCCTCTGAGGTGTGGTCACTCTATTCCTCAGAGGAGGTCTGAAGAGCTTCAGTGGCAACTTTTCCACATCTCTCCGGGTCATTTTCACCTGCAAGAGTGAACCCCCACAATTAGCCCCTTTGCCATTCAATGTTCTACTCCTATCCATGGGTGCAGCACTCTTCCTTTGTGCCCAGAGGTAGTGACAAAGTCCTCCTCACTCTCAATGCCCATCACTCTAATCTCAGCATTGGAAATGGAACAACTGCCCTGTTCCCTGACCAACTCGAGTCCCTCCATTGTAGCGGGCTCAGGGTTCAGATGTCTGGCACTCCTTCTCCTGTCTTTGCCCTTTCCGGCTCTCATCTCCTTCAGGCAGAAGGGGAGAGTAAGCTTTCAGAGCATCTTGAGATGGACTCATTTTTGCTTACCCCCCTCATGTCTGTGATAGGCCCTCACAGATCCACTGTCGTGGGACTTGAAGGACACTGTCACTGAGAAACAGATGCCTGTCGCCCATTTGCAGCCATTGCTCCTGAGGCATCTGTTGCAGGGGACAGGTTCACACACAGCCACCCTTACGATCCCTTCTTATTGACACTTCCCTTCCAACCTGCAGCCCACAGTGCACATGTAATTTACTAAAACTCACACTAGCAGAGCCAAGTAGGTTATTTATCCTCTTCCTGCACTGGACCCAGTCTCTTGCTGCACCGCTCAGCTGCTTACCTCCACTGTGAAACCTGTCTAAACATCCTTGGCTAGGTGGGCGGGTCTGTTCCTTCTATCAGCAAAAACAAGATCGTCTTCTGTTCCTGGACCACTGGCAGGAGGACATGAGGGGAGGCATCACTGAATCCTGAGGCTCTCCTGTGTGTGCTCTGCAACATGTCTTTAACGCACTGGGTCCTATTTTTCACTGTGAACCTGCAGGATGCTTATTTTGATTCTGGAGCTTTTAGATCCACATTCGGAGATGCAATTCTCAAAGTTGGAGTGTGTTGCTGTGAGATTCTCCTTCTCAAATCTGCTGGCAGTGAAGCTTTGAAGGAGAATTTGAACGCTGCAGGCAGGGCTGGCTGCCATTTAAAAATGCTGCCAGTGTCAGGGCAGCTATCAGCTGCCGCTGGAATTTCCGCCCTGACTCCCGGCCCCATTGTGTGAATTGACGGGCCCCATGCCTGCTGCTCATTAATGGGTGGCTGTCGCATGATCGTATTCAGCTGCCTTCGGCGCTACATGGGAGTGCCGCTGGCTTTCAGCTCTGCCAGTGGTTCTTGTGTTGCAGTGATTATATTTCGTCTGTGCTTTTCAATCCATGTCCTTAGTCAGCAATGTGACAATATTCTGTTCATCTTTAAATACAACAAATGTTACCCTTTATTACCCAGATAAATGGTAGATATGCATTTGATTGCATGGCCATTGTGGCATTGAGATTTACATTATCCAGAGAATTCCGAGTGTACGTGGTTCTATTGATATGCAGAGTGCATCTGAAGCACCTATTTTGATGCTTTCCATTCTGGTTTTCTACATTTTACCACTTCTGCACTAGCAATTTGAGCACTTGTCAGCTGTTTAGGTCAACAAGCTCTTGCAGTACAGCCTGAACCAATTTATAACTAAGCTGTCACCGGTGTTCATAACAGGTGACATTGTAGCTGACCCAGAATCAGGTTTGTAATAAACCAGAGGGCAGGTACACTTGTGAAGAATGCAACATTGCAAGATACTTCTACCATCAGGAGGATATAATATAGTTAATCTTTTATTGAAAGATCAAAAACGAGGTTTATTGAGCTATCAGTTATTTCACTTTCTGTGAAAAACACATTCTAAGTGAACAAATTCATTGGTAAAGTGTCGAAGCTATATTGCATAGAGAAACAATAAAGAATCACTGGAGAACTTGTTGCAGAATTTCTCTAATTCTTCCAGGAGATGTCAGCTAGTTGCTGAGTGTTAAGATTGTTAAATTGGCACAACAGGAAGCATGGAATGTGGCTTATTTTCCAAGTTGGTTACAAAGTTTGGATTTTTTTAAACTTGGGAACAGCAGGTGGATATGGATAACACAATAAATAAAGAAATTGTATTTTAACCTCAGGGTTACTTAAAATACTTTCAAACTAATGAATTGTTTTTAAAGTGCATTCATCCAGTTTTTTGTATGTAAATACAGTAGTCAATTAGCATAAACCAAGCTCCAACAAATACCAATGGATGAATTGCTAGTTAATCTGCTTTATCAGTGTTGGTTGAGGGAAGAATGTTGGTCAGAATGGTGAGAGCTTTCTCCTCTTCCCTGAAAAGTGACGTATGCGAGATACCTGTTTCTCTCTCCACAGATGCTGCCAGACTTGCTGAGCTTTTCCAGCATTTTCTGTTTTTATTTCAGATTTCCAGCATCCACAGTATTTTGCTTTCATTTTACCAGGATTGTTTATGCCAGCTTTAGCAGAATCTTGGTTTACCACCTCAATCCCTTAACTAATGCAACACTCCTTCAGTATTCCACTAAAGCGTCAGTCTAGGTGATGTCCGTCAGCCTATAGAGGGTCAAGGCTGTAGACTCTTCTGAGACGAAGGTAAACGTACTAACAATTGAAGCAAATTAACCCATGAACTTCACCCACCACTAGAAATGTAAGCTGTAGGATATTGCAAAGCATTAAGCACATACACAAAGGAGTCTACACTACGTCTTTTCAAAGACAAAACAACAGCTGAAGGCACTTCAATTTCAAACCATCATATAAGACGCCAATTCTCTTATGAGTCAATAATACAACAGGGTTAAATACTTCCAGAAATCTCATGGGATTTCAACATTGAATCCTTGGCTGTCATTTGATGGTAGGAGGCTTCGTGAAATCAAACTGGCAAAATAAACAATACGGCTATTAGGTTATTCCAAAAATAAGGTTCTTTCAAGGATCAGTGTTACGATTTTGGTAGAGACCAGTAACATTTTTTTAAGAAGAAATCCAAAATTCCAGGTATCTACTAAGAGGATGAAGGTTCTATGGTTTAAAACAGAAGACATTTTATTATACAATGTTCAAACAAAGCAAACACTAAATATTACCTTAGCTAATCACTCATGGGACAGAACTTTGCCCTTGGCATTCGGGCTCGGCGGGGGTGGGTGGGGGCAGTCGGGAATCCGATCATCACCCGCGATCGGACCCGGAAGGCAATTTCACGCTGGCGGGCTAATTAAGGCCAGCCCAGCATGAAATGCCAGCGGCAGTGCTCAGCGCTGCCTGTGCGGGCAAAGGGGAGTGCGAGCTGGGCGGGCACAACCTTTGCACATGGGCGCGAGTGCACGCTACATAATCTCCTTGAGGCAGAGAGCTCCCTCAGGGAGATGAAGATATATGAAAAAAAATTAAAAATAAAAACATAATGAAACATGTCCCCTCATGTGACTCTGTCACATGAGCGGGGACATGTTTATAATGAAGAAATAAAGTTTTTATTTGATCCTTATTTGCCTTTGGAAACCATGCCCCACCTCTGGATGAGGTTTCCAAGAAAGTGCAGCTTGGCCTTTTTGCCTGCCCGCCAACTGTAGGGTTGGACAGGCAGCAAAAAATTTATTTAACTTCACATGTTAATGGCCTTAATAGGCCTTTTAATTGTCGGCGGGTGTGCTGCCGACTCCGGCATGCGCGCCCACCCATTCGCCGAGCTAAAACTTTTACCCATACTCCGAAACCCAGAATCAACATAAGTTAAACATGAATTCACAGGCAAATTGTGGTCAATTATAAACTATAAATTGTACATTAAATGGCAGATATAACGAAGACAGATCTTACGAATTGGCTCGGCAGTTCACTCAGCCTAAATGTCATCTACCTCAATCACAAAAGTCCTTCAAATCTCTGTCTTCCTCATGAAGAATTTCAGCTCCTCTGCTTCCAGGAATTAGCCTAATCACCAGCTGACAACAATGCACAACCAACCCAAGTTCCATGGATATGATCTCTACCAAGTATAGCATGTGTCTACAGAACCTGCTCAACTTGGTCTGGGTGGAGTAGACCCATCGCTGTCATCTTCAAGGAACAGACACAGTTCCAGTAAATGTGTATTTCCGTTTTCTTGGCTTCTGGACCTAGCCTCTGTCTTTTTCAGTTTACCTGAGCAGCACCCCTGGACTCATCAACTTTTACTGAGCTGGGATTGATCTTTTATACGCTTTCAACCAGGTTTTGGTTTCCAATTGCATTTTCAGCTTCACTTTCCTCAGAATATAGCAGGGTTGGTTTCCTTCCTCTACTTTCCTTTTCCATTTCCCCTTTCAGTTGGGGCCTGTCTCAAAAAATACAAGGTTTGAAAGCACAGATTCCATCACAATTGCTTGAAATTTGAATGAAGCAACAAAAGCACTAAAGTATATATTTCTTTTGGGCTGTGGTTCATAACAGGTGATAGTACATCAGTGGCGTGTTTTACATTTGTTCTATGAGGCAGATAAGCAACAGATCCAGGTTCCACCCTCATTGTGCCCCGCCCCACCACTTAAAACTACCCCAAATTCTCTTCCCTGTCCCTGCTTGCACATGCTTTAGCTTCAAGTACCCACAGTGAAAAATGTTCCAAAGCAAAATTACTTTCTAAATAACATTTTGTTCAGAATAGTGAAACTTGTAGTAATACCTAAAGGAAGATGATCTAGATGAAGGAACTGAAGGCATTCTGGCTAAGTTTGCAGATGATACAAAGATAGGTGGAGGGACAGGTAGTATTGAGGAGGCGGGGAGGCTGCAGAAGGATTTGGACAAGTTAGGAGAATGGGCAAAGAAGTGGCAGATGGAATACAACGTGGGGAAGTGTGAGGTCACGCACTTTGGTAGGAAGAATAGAGGCATAGACTATTTTCTAAATGGGGAGAGAATTCAGAAATCTGGAGTGCAAAGGGACTTGGGAGTCCTAGTCCAGGATTCTCTTAAGGTTAACTTGCAGGTTGAGTTGGTAGTTAGAAAGGCAAATGCAATGTTGGCATTTATTTCGAGAGGACTAGAATATAAAAGCAGGGATGTGCTGCTGAGGCTTTATAAGGCTCTGGTCAGACCACATTTAGAATATTGTGAGCAATTTTGGGCCCCGTATCTTAGGAAGGATGTGCTGGCCCTGGAGAGGGTCCAGAGGAGGTTCACGAGAACGATCCCAGGAATGAAAGGCTTAACATATGAGGAACATTTGAGGACTCTGGGTCTATACTCGATGGAGTTTAGAACAATGAGGGGGGGATCTGATTGAAACTTACAGAATACTCAAAGGCCTGGATAGAGTGGACGTGGGGAAGATGTTTCCATTAGTAGGAGAGACTAGGACCCGAGGGCACAGCCTCAGAGTAAAGGGAAGACCTTTTAGAACAGAGATGAGGAGAAACTTCTTTAGCCAGGGAGTGGTGAATCTATGGAATTCTACAGAAGGCTGCGGAGGCCAGGTCATTAAGCGTATTTAAGACCGAGATAGATAGGTTCTTGATTGGTAAGGGGATCAAAGTTTACGGGGAGAAGGCGGGAGAATGGGGTTGAGAAACTTATCAGCCATGATTGAAATGTGGGAGCAGACTTGATGGGCCGCATGGCCTAATTTCTGCTCCTATGTCTTATGGTCTTATGGTCTTAAGAGTAAGAGAAATGGAAAGAAGTCCCATTAGTAATTTATGGCTCTATTCTGCTATCTCTATCAGAAAAGAACCTGTCTATTAGGAGCAAGTGAAGCCAGTGTCTAGGTAACCAACTTGGACATTCTGCTGTAAATCAGAATTGAGATCTTTTGCCTTAAATATTTGACAGAGGTAGAACCTCAAGCCAATATTTAACAATATTTGACTCTTAGCAGTCTTAGAGCATTTTCTTATGAGATTTTGGCCCAATTATCAAGACTATTATTATCACGTAAAGTTAGGTTTCAGATAATATTGCTGGCGGGTGTGAAGGGATGGGCTGGCATGCAGTAGCACCTGGAAAATTATTGTTTTTTATACTAACATTTGAGAACTTTCAATCCAATCTCTAATGTGCATATTTTAGCAAAATAAATCAAAAATTCCAATTTCAGTTCCATTAACATTTTTACCCACATATCAACTGGATTGCAACCAAAAGATTCATATGGGAGCTTCTAAGTGATTTGGTCAATCTAAACCCATAATTTGGCATTGATTGGACTAAATTCCCAGATTGCTCAAAGGGATAAAAGAACAGCTTGTGTTGTCAATGAAAATGTCAGATTGGAGCAGTTGGGCCAGTTTGTCAGAGGCTAAGGTGAGAATAGATTGGCATGATATAGTTGAGCTATACTTACCTTGTAAGAGATCAGCCTGGTTTACAACATATACACAGTAATTACAGCTCAGAAGCAGGCCATTCAGCCAATTGCTTCGTCATTTTTTAATACTCCACATGAACCACCTCCCATCCATTTCGTCAAACCCCAACATATCCTCCTATTTCTTTCCCTCCCACTTGCTTATCTAACTTCCCTTTGAACGCATCGGTGCTATTTGTCTCAAACTACTCCCTGTGGTGCTAACTTCCACATTATATTTGTAGTGTAATGGGTTAATTCTAACTATTTAATATGCTAATGATATACTAATCATATGTGTACATCATCACAGGAAATGATGTAACATCACATGATTCGGTCTCTTGCTCAACCTCATGGAAGATGTAACCCGAGCAGTAAAGATGTGTTCCAATAAAACTTGCATTTTATACACCTCTGCAGATTCATTATATATTTTGTGTTAATCAAACAATACCAAGAATGTTATAATAATCACTTTATGACTAAAGAAGTTTCTTCTAAATGCCCTATTGGATTAATTGAAGGATTATAAATGATGATCTTATAATTGTGTCTGCTTGGTCTGGTCTTGCCTGCAGTTGGAAACATCTTCTCTACGTCTAAACACTCAAACCGTTTCATAATCATGAATATCTCTAAGGTTGCCCTTCAGTCTTTGCTTTTCCAGAGAAAAGATCCCCAGCCTAGGCTATTGAATAGCTACTCAATATTTCCTGATAGGTATACCATTCAGTCCTGGCATCATTCTAGTAAATCTTCTTTTTACCTTCTTCAGTCCCTCTATATCCTTTTTTATAATGTGGAGACCAGGACTATTCATTTTGCTCCATGTCACATCATGTTCAATCATGTATGCTCCACCCAAAGGCAGGCCCTTGGCTCATTGTGTCTGCTGATGTTCTATCCTGAGCAGATTTCTTGGCAGTCTTTTCAGTGGTGGTTTGCCATTGCCTTCCATTCTCAGGAGATGGGTGAGAAAGCAGGTTCCAAAGTTACCTCAGCTGAAATGGAAATTGAACCTGCACTGTTGATATTATTCTGAATTACACATAGCAATCTAAGCTAACCAGCTCCCTTATTCCAAGTGTGGTCTAACAAATGTTCTCTACAAGTTTAAAATAGCTTCTCTCTTTTACAATTCCATCCCTCTAGAAATGAACTCCAGTGCATTGATTGCTTTTTTATGACCATATTAATCCACATCACTACATTTAATTATCTGTACTTCTGCACGCTACCATTTCCTGTTCCTTTGCTTCATTTTGACATTTAAGGAGTTATTTTGGTGAAAGGGTGAAAATGGGCACTAAATAGGTTTTGTGCGAATATGTCATGTGCTTTTGAAAATCTGCTTTTTGCATGTAACTTTGGCCCTAATTGCTGATCTCCAAAATTTGAACTAGCCTGAAGCTGCTAAAACAGAGGGCGAATTTTCCCAGAATTGCACTAAGGTCGGGTAGAATGGAGTCCTACCCACCGATGAAAATGACGGGTTTTCACGCCATATCTTCCCGAGCCCACCTCATTATATGTTCACTCCTACAGAACACGCTGTTTCTATGGTGAGGGGGGCTCTCATTCACCCGCTCGCCATCATCCCGCAGTTGCATCACACCTGCTGCTATTATTAAAAGGCAGCCACCAGCAAATCACTCATCGCCACCAGCTCACCACCGCTATCTGGGAGACATGGCCAGCAAAGGAAAAAAGACTGCAACTGCCCCGCTTCAACAATGGGTCCCTCGAGTGACTGCTGGATGCCGTGGAGGCCTGCCAGGATGTGCTCTACGCCCGGTCTGGCTGCAAGACGGGTAGCAATGTCGCCACCCCAGCTTGGGAGGCGGTGCAGCGGTGGTCAGCACAAATGCCCTGCAGAGGAGGACAGCCACCCAGTGTCGCAAAAGGTTGAATGAACTCTTCCATTCTGCCAGGGTTAGTCATTCCTTTCATCACTCCCAACTCACACACATACAAACCCATCACACATCCACAGGGCCCTCACTCACTGCCAGTGCCAGGGACATGACCATTCACTCTCTCACACACACCATCATTGTCCTCTTCCTGTCCATGGGACCACTCACCACCCACACGGGCCAGGCATACTTATCATTTGGCCTGGCAGGTGTCCTGATACATTCTCTCCATCTCTACCCATGCAGGACAAACTGGCTCACAACAGGAGACAAAGATTGCAGACAGGTGGAGGGATGCCAGAAATCAAAGTTCTGACAGAATTTGAAAACAGAGCCATCCAGCTTGCTGGTGATGACCGGGACTGGTCCTGTGCTGATGGTGAGGTTGGCATTGCTCTACCAAGTGAGGATCCAGCAGTGCAACATCATCAGATAACCATGCTGTGAGTGATGTGTCCTCTTACACAGGCCACTGTCACGCAATAATTATCTCTCCGTGCTTGCGCAGGCACATCTGCCAAACAGCTGACAGAGTCCATGACCCCGGGCCTTCAATCAAGCTCTGAAGAAACCTCAAAGAGGAATCTGTAGGCACCCTTCCTGAAGTCCATTCACAGTGCTCACCCACACCCTCCACCAGCACAGAGACACACACCTCGGTGAGACCTAGCTTTAGAGCAGCCTCGGGAACACAATCTGGTGAGCAAATCGCATTTTCTGATCCACAGCAGGCAGAGGCAGGGACTTGCCAGGTCCCCGGCATTTGGAGGACTGCTGGGGGCCAGTCAGATGTCGAGCCTCTGGACTTGGTCATGTCACATTTGCTGGAGCTGCAAAGGCAAGCTCGGGAACATTGGGAAGGGATGTCTGCTGCACTCGCATGATGGAAGAGACCATTTGTCATCAGGGTGAAGTGATTGTGCTGGCATTGGAACGCATTGAGGTTAACACTGGCAGGATGGTGGCCGCCAGGGAGACCTTGGTCCAGGATGTCACTCCTGCACTGCTGCACCGGCTTAACTCCATTGCAGATGCCATAGTTGACCTCCAACAATGTGTACGCGAGAGGGGTGCTGGGCAGGTTGATCTCACTCCAGCTACCCCTTCCGCACATGGAGTCAGCCAGGGGCCTCGGTCACCCATAGGGAGGAGGAGCATCAGGTGCACGCTCCAGGGCCATCCCTCCAGATGATTCTGGGAGAGACCGGCCCATCTGACTCCCCTCTTCCTGTGACCTCCACTGATCCAGCTTCACAGGCTGAGGAGGGTGCAACTGCCACACAGCAGGAGCCCAAAAGCAGGCCAGTGCCCTCCAAGTCTCAGCCCTCTAGAGGACGCCTGCCAAACTCATCACAGACAGGGCGTCACAGTCAGCAGGCTGCCGCCACCTCTGCTGTGGATGTCTGGGAAGCACCAAGACTTAGCAGCAGGGTTAGGAATGCTAGGTAAAAGTAGTTGCACAGCCTGGCCATAGGTGTTGATCACTTGTACATATTGTTCACTGATGTCAATAAACTCCCAAGAATGTCTCCCTGCCTATGGCTCCTTGTTCTGATGAGCAATGTACTTGTCACTCAGATGTGAAACCTTTCTGCACAGGATAAAAAGCAGGTGTCTCAGTCCAGGGCCTCTTCCCTGGTCTCTGTGCAGCCTTCAGACCACAGTGATGGTCCAGCCTCACACTCCCTGGAAACATTACTGATGCCTGCACCTCGGCAGTGCTGGTCATTGCTACCAGAATGTAGAGGGCAGGTGCCACAGAGTTCTCTCATTCTCTCTGTGTGCTTTCAGTACCTTTAAAGTGGGGCTGGCCCACATCACACTAGCATATGTGACCAGTGATGCTGTGCACCAGCTCCTGAAGGGCTGAGGTGCTGAAGGTGGACACAGCATCAGATGATTCTAAAGTTTCATGGCTGCGTCTCTGAGATGGCCCTGATCATGGAGCGAAAGCGAGCTGCCCTTGGTCAGACAGGAGTCAGATATTCTCAGAGGTTATGTGAAGACATATGGAGTGTCCACACTGCATGTTGTCATCATCCTCCTGCAATTGAGCAACTATTATGGCTTCCACTGCATCTCCATGACAGGAGCATTCTCACAGAGGGTATTGGTGCTCTCTTCAGCCAGACTGGAGTCAAAAGTTCACAACTGCAATATGAGGATCTATGGGGACACTTCACTGCATGTCGCTATCACCTCCACAAATCTGGCAGCTATGAGGCCCTCCCGAGTGCAACTGCCTTTTGCAGTGCGAGAGCTTCATCCCCATTGTTGTCACCATCGAGGACCCCCTCACCCTCATCCCTGTCGGCGTCCTCCTCATCGGAGGAGATGTGCAGCTCCTCCATCTCCTACCCAACCAGCTCCTCACCCCTTTCCAGGGCCAGGTTGTAAAGGGCGCAGCAGACGATGACAATGCATGACGCCCTCTGCGGACTGTATTGCAGGGCTCCACCAGACTGCTCCAGGCACTGGAACCGCATCTTTAGCATCCTGATGGTCTGCTCCACCAAGTTGTGAGCTGCTACAAGAGCCTCATCTGCTGGAGTCTGAGGCTGTTGCATGGTTGACATCAGCCACGGCCTCTGCGGGTAGCCCTTGTCCCCAAGGAGCCAATCCTCTAGCCTCTGTGGACCCTGGAAGACTGCAGGGATCTGCGAGCGACTCAGGATGTAGGCGTCGTTCACATTCCCTGGAAACCGTGCACATACCTATAGGATGAGTTTCTGACGGTCGTACACCAGCTGCACGTTCAGTAAGCGGAAACCCTTGCGGTTGATGAAGTCACTGAGTCTAGCGATGGAGGCCTGGGCACCACTTGAGTGCAGTCAATCGCACCCTGCATCTGTGGAAACCCCAAAAAAAGGGCGAATCCAATGGCTCTTGCATCCTGGCTGTCCCGGTCCCGGGCGAAATGTACAAAGTTGTGTGCCATGGAGAAGGTGGCATCTGTGACATCATGGATGCATTTGTGGGGGGTGGATTGTGAAATCCCACAGAGATCACCTGTGGAGCCCTGAAAGGCGCCACTGGCATAGAAATTGAGCACCACGGTCACTTTCACAGCCACTGGAAGTGGATGCCCTCCATGTCCCCTTGGCGCCAAGTCCTGCAGTAAGTGGCAGATATGAGGCACCAGGTCCCTAGACATTTGCAGTCATTGGTGACACTGGTTCTCAGTCACCTGCAGGAATGGCAGTCGGCGTCTACAGCCCCTCGGTGTTGCTAGGCGCCGACCAGCCACTGCTCGCTGTCGCTCCTGGGCAGTGTGTGCAGCAGCCCTTGCTGGCCTTTCTTCAAGAGGTTGCTGCTCCTGCCTTTGCACAGCCAGGAGCCTCAGTCACTCTCTCCTCCATCTTCTACGGTCTCTGTAGGCCATCAGGCACACAGCTAGGTCACCAGGATCCATGATCCTGACCTGGTCCTCCTGCAGCATGAAAGAACAGGAGATGTGGTTATCATGGCTTTGCTTAGCATCTTTCCTGGCCCTGCGCAACCACCCTTAATGCTTCCCAGAGAGTGCTGGTCACCTCTCGGATGACCAGAGATGAGTGCACTTCATGGCTGCCCTGTCAACCTGTGACATGGGGACACTGGTCCAAACCAGGGTGCTAAGGTTTCAAGGGGCTGAGGGGCTGTGACTGCTACATGGCCATTGTTGGCGAGGAGATTGTACAATGTGTGCAGTCCAATTGCTCTGCGGTCCAGCACAATGGTGGTGGACTCAAAGTCTGTGCCGGGGGGGGAGTTGGGGGGCGGTGGGGTTTATGGGGGTAAGGTATGGAGTGCTTGGTGGCCCTTTGGTGCCTCCATGTTGCTTGCATGGGTGGGCAGGCTAGGAGACTGACCCCAGTGTGGCTGCGCCTGATCTTTCTTAGTTGCAGAGGCATGATCAGATTATACAGGTGTCCCTAATGCTTGGCCACTTCCCTCACTTACCCTACCTCCCACCTCAGTTGGCTGTCTGTGGGATGCAGTGCCAGGGCAGTGCTTGACCACCCCCACCAAACCCCCCCCCCCCCCGCCACAAGCCCCCCAGTCACCTCCGGGTTTGGCCAGCACTTGCCCTGAGATGCCACCCCCCACTCAGCAGCAGTCACCTGTGGGGCCAGGCATCATTTTCCTCCACCCCCCAGCACCCCTGAGGCCTGTAAACAACTGGTGAGCCCATGGAGAACGCTGCTGCTCACTTACTCTCAGTTCCCCCAAAGTGAAGGCCGCCAAGTGCACGTTGCCTGCGAGCTGTTGTGAAACACACCGATGGATGATACGGCAGGATTCCAAGACCCTGGTGGGATGGCCTTTGAATTATATGCTAATATATTACAATTAGCTTCCGCCGACCAATGGCGGAAATGCGGCCCGCAGTCAGTGGCTGAGCAGAAGATGGCGACCTGCCTTCGTGCCATTGTGAAGTGCATCCCATCATATTTTCCGTGCATGCCGCCTCTCACGCCCGCCCCCAGTGGGCTCAGAAAATTCTGCCTGGCGACACCTAGAGGTTTAGCACTCAAGTGCTGATTGTAGACAATTTTTGTTGAGCGATATATATGGGCTCCACTCACCTACTGCCCATGGAGGTGTGGAACATGCTGTTTGGCACAAGGTGACATGCTGCAGGGTGGCTGAGGAGGGGGCCGAATTAGAGGGCACGCAGGTTTCTGGTTGTGGCACTGGAGTCGCTGCTGGGCGATGCCCAGATGGGGAGTTCTTGAACATAGCCTCTGGTCTCGCCACTCTCTCTACTGCAGCAATCAGTGGTGCTTTGTCTAGCCTCAGATCATCCTCCCATTCCTGCTGCAGACTGAGGAGGATTCCTAGCAAGATGCCCTGACCAAATACCCTCCATGTCCTGGTGATTCCTAGAAAGTGTCCAATAAGGCAGAGTGGCACAGCACTTACTCTTTTTATGGCTATTTCAGGCAGCTCTTCACACTTCATTAATCTTGTATAATGCAATTAATGATGTGTGATGTTCAGGTTGAATCCCAAATGAAAGTTCCAGGAAGAATCTGAACTGCCATATGTCTCTCCCATGATTTTCTCTTTGCTGGCATACTCACCTCTCTCAGTCAGTGTAGGAACTAAATGGAAGCTGCATCTGACATTAATCCATATTTTAGTGACTAGGAAAGCCCGCAGGGTTCAGAAGAGTGGAGATTGGTTTTACCATCTACTGCATATAGCAGGTAAATCACATTGGCACCGATACACCTGATAGAAGTATTGGGACTATATATCATCATGAGGGCGAATGATCCCAAGTTGGGTGTTATTATAATCACAATGAATTCAGGGTAAGCAAATGATTAGATTATGTTTGACAAAGTGCACTTGAAACCCAAATTATCTGAGACAGAATGAAATGAGAGGTTTCTGAACCTGATAAGATTTTGATTATTGATTTCTGCATTTGGAAAACACTTATTGTCGTTCTGCCTGCTCACAGCTGGGCTTGTTTCCCAGTAATTCTGACAGGCTCAGATCTCTCAGATTTGGGCCCTGCCCTACTCAGAGTTGTGGCTTCTTAAAAGCAGGTCTATCATTCCAGGACCCTTTCTACAACATGGCAGTACACCAGAGAGTCATACTGGACTCGAATCATTAACGCTGTTTCTCTCTCCACAGATGCTGCCAGACCTGCTGAGTTTGTCCAGCATCTTCTGATTTTGTTTCATGATGATACATCAGCCCTCCTTTATCATAACGCACAGGCTGGGATTTTCCAGCCCCCTGTGGCATGCCTACCCCCTGGCGGACGCGGCAAGCCATTTAAATCTCCATTTAGTTCGGCGGGACCGTAATATTCTGCCAGGTGGGGGGGGCCATAAAATCCTGACAATAAATTCCAAAGATATTGCCACACCCGCTATTAGTCCCTTCAACAAAGAGAAAAGCATCCCTAATCTTGCTACAGGGTGTTGACTGATGGTTCACACCCTGTCAGTTGTTGCACACCTCCAAAAACTGTCCTCAATACATATTGTAAGACAATGCACTATTTAGTTTATTTTGATGTATTAATCACTTTTTAGCCGTGTAACTATTTATTTATTCTTTTTGGATTAATGAATGTAGACCGGTTGCTTGCTGACCGTGTGTGTGCAGAGGTTGTCTGTTTTACCTGTTTTTAGCCCATTTAATTGGTTTACAGTTACATCAGTGTCTGCTCCCTTGTCTTTATGTCCTGGGCTTCTCACAAGGCCTTGCTTGAAGGAATGGAGCTGGCCTGACTCCACTTTATTACCTCTTAGATTGTTACCAATCACCAGGCTTGTACAGGCATACGTCTTTATTACCTTTAATGAACACGAAAGAGGCCTATCTTTCTCACAATTCAAGGCCAGTTCTCCAGCACAATTTAAATCATTTTACAGACCTGGCTAATTAAGGCAAGGCGGCGTCTCGACTAAATTACCCATCTTGCCTTGTGCTCACAAAGCAGTTGTTCATGGGCAGGATTTTTCGCTGAGCGTGCTGTCACGCGCCATAACAAGAGACATCAAAGAGAAGCAGTGCCTGACTGGAGACACACGGACCACGATTGTTCCCTCGTTGGGTGGGCGGGAGCGGTCGGGAAGCCGACTGCGTGAGCGGGGCCTGACCGTTGGCGGGCCAACTAAGGCCCGCCCAGTGTGAAAGGCGCGTGGCAGTGCTCAGCACTGCTTGTGTGGGGGAGTTAGGAAGGAGGGCGAGCATGCAGCTTTGTGCATGAACACAGGTGCGCACTGGAAAATCTCCCTGAGGCACAGAGCTGCCTCAGGGAAATGAAGTGTTTAAGAATTAAAAATAAACAATTTTAAATTGTGAAAATAACATGTCCCCTCATGTGACTCTGTCACATGAGCAGGGACATGTTCTGAACGAAATGTTAAAATTTATATTTTATTTTTAATTGCTGTTGGAATCCTCACCCCTCCCGTTGATGAGGTTTCCTAAAAAGTGCAAAGGCCGCTTGGCCTTTTCGCCTGCCCGCCAACCGTAAGGTTGGACGGGCAGTGAAAAATTACATTTAATTGGGACTTTAATGGCCTTGATAGGCCTGTTAATTGCCAGCGGGCGCGGTGCCGACTCCTGCGTGCGCCCACTGGCCAAAATATCCTACAAGTGCGTGATTATGCCAGCACGCTCGCCCAACGTCATCATGCGTCATTTTACGCTTAAGCGGGTTGGGCGCGTGACAGCACGCTCAGCGAAAAATCCTGCCCGTGAACAACTGCTTTGTGAGCACCAGGCAAGATGGGTAATTTAGTCGAGATGCAGCCTTGCCTTAATTAGCCAGGTCTGCAAAATGATTTAAATTGTGCTGGAGAACTGGCCTTGAATTGTGAAAAAGATAGGCCTCTTTTGTGTTCATTAAAGGTAATAAAGACGTCTGTCTGTACAAGCCTGGTATTGGTAATAATCTAAGAGGTAATAAAGCGGAGTCAGGCCGGCTCCATTCCTTCAAGCAAGGCCTTGTGAGAGGCCCAGGGCACAAAGACAAGGGAGCAGACACTGATGTAACTGAAAACCAATTAAATGGGCTAAAAACAGGTATTACCTTATACGGCACAAGACTAGAGTCAAAAACAGCATAAAGAAAGAGCACACAAAGCAAAAATGCTGCAGTGGGTTAGAGTGATTTGGTCAGTCACCCCAAAGTGGGAGATCTTGTCGGTGGATTGACCACCGAGGCAAACTCCAGCTCTGGAGGTTACCTAGGGCTACTAGGTAACCAGTATTGTGAGTATGTACGATTGCTTAGTGATGTTAATAAAGCTGTACCACATATAGTGGAACAATATCCAAGTTGTGTGTCATTGATACCAAGTAGAGGCAAGAACTTTTAGACCAGGTAAAGGGTCTTACGCTATATGTGCTGTGATGTTCATTGAACAGGTGAGAACATGACTCAAGAGCCATAGGCAGCTTTCCCTCAACCTCCAGTGGGATGGTGGAATATCCTCACCCACATCTCAATGGAGGCTCCCTCAATGTCTGTAAATTACCTGGTGGCATATCCTCAGCATCTAGCTGGCCCGGGTGAAGGTATTTGAGTTGCCCCCAGTTCAGCAACACCTACATTTTAAATTCATCTTCCTTGTTTTCAAATCCCCTCATGGCCTCACCCTCTCCACCTCTGTATTTTTCTCCACTCATACAAGCCTTCAAGATTTCTAGAATCTTCCAATTCTGTCCTCTTGTGTATTCCTGATTTTAATCACTCCACCGTTGGCAACTGTACATACAACCGTCTAGACCCTGTCTAGACACCTGGCTACCTCTCCCCCTCTTTAAAGATGTTCTTTAAAACCCACCTTTTTGATTAAAGTTTTGGTCATCTGTCCTGATATACACTCCTGTGGTTTGCATTTTTATTGATCTCGATCTTGTTAAAGGTCTTGGGACATTCTCCTATACTAAATGAGTTATATAAATGTTAGTTGTTGTTGCTGCTGCCTGGAACTGAAGAAACAAGCGATGTGGGGAGTGAGACAGCAGAACACAGGGCAGAAGGTCTGTGCAGGAACTCATGGTGGGGGGCTTCAACTAGTCTTCAACTCCCTGACCACCATTAATCTCTTCACTTTGCTCCTCATCATTACTGTAAGAACTGACAAGAAGGCAAGTGTGTCTGTGTTGTTTTTCTTCCTCCTCATCATTAACATCACCTCCAACTTTATTCTTTACTCATTGCTCTGGTGGATCTACATGAAAGAAGGGAGAGCCTAAGAATGAATGAGCATCACTTCCCTTATGTGTGATCTTTAAAATGGATGCCTGGCTGGCAATATTGAGGTCGACATAAAGACATAACATTAAAGTAGTTCTGCCACTTTCACCAGTGCCACCATAGTTGGAATTTTCTGCATAGTTTTGGTTGCGGCAATCCGCATTACAATCATCGAGAAGCTCCAGAAGAGAGCAACTTCACTGATTGAGAAATGGAAGGGCTGAATTATGAGGTGTTATTACATAGTTTGAGCAGGTTGGCACTGGAGAAGACAAGTTGACAGGTGAAGTGATTGTGGTTGTTAAAGTTATAAATGCGTTACATGATGTGGGCCATGTCCATCTTGGTCTTACATAGAACAGCAGAACTAGATAACAAGGCCTACATTTGAATGGGGTAAATTCAAATCATATCTGTGAAAACTAAAGGCGGAATCATCTGGTGCCGTTGGTGGCGGGCATCATGGCAGGCTTGAGAGGACAATATGGCGAGATAACCAAAAGATGCTGAAGAGATGGAGGCCAGCCCCACCTCAAAGGTGCTGAGAGCACACAGAGGGAATGATGGAACTCTGTGACACCTGCCCATGACATTCTGGCAGCAATGACAAGCACCGTCGAGGTGCAGGCATCAGTAATGTGTCCATTAGTAATAGTGTGAAGCTAGACCAGCATTTTGCTCTGAAAGTTACACACTACACAGGGAAGAGGCGCTGGACTGGGATACCTGCCTTTATCTTGTGCAGAAAAGTTTCACATCTGAGTGTTGCGAACACTGCTCATCAGAACAAGGAACCATGGACAAGGAGACATTCTTGGGAGTTTATTTACAATACTAAACATTAAGTTCAAGTGATTAACACCCATGTCCACGCTGTACAACTACATCTTCTTAACCTTCTTAACACTGCTGGTGTTCTTGGTGTTCCCCCAACACCCACAGTGGAAGGGGAGGCAGCCTGCTGACTGTGACGTCCTGTATGTGATGACTTCAGAGTGCGTCCTCTGAACGGCCAAGGCCTGTGGGCCAGCTGCATCCTCCTCAGCCTGTGGAGCTGGAGCTACATGGGTCACAGGAAGAGGGGATTTGGATTGGCCGGACATTCCTGGGTAGGTGGATGGCCCGGGGTGTCGAGCTGTTGGTCCTCCTCCCTATGAGTGCCCTACAGCCCTTGACTGACTCCTTGAGGAGAAAGGGAAGCTGGAGTGAGATCGAGCTGCACCGCACCTGTTGTAGTGTGGCCTTGTTGCCTATTTGTAATAGAGTTGATCTGCAGACAATTTTCTAAGTTGAAGCATTAGGTTTATTTCCAACATAGCCAGCAGCAACTATATCTGTGCTTTCAACTCCATCTCCATCTCTACACTGGCTGAGGAGGTAGCCTGCGCTGCTAACACATTGGTTTACACAGAGCATGTGATCTTACATCACAGGACTATTCTTAAAGGTACGATCCAACATTTAACAAAACCATAATTACTACATTCCTCCCCCTTTAAATTTGTTGTACATATTGTATTTACAAGTATATTTATCTCATGATATCATAATATTTACACAGGTCATGAAATTTACAAGTTCAGTCTTTCAGGTGATTTCCTGATTCATGTGGATGTCGTAGCTCCACAACTTCAGATTCTTTTTCAGGAACCACATTCTCTGGAATGCGTGAGCATTAGGTACCTCGGTGGGCACTTGCGTTTCAGTGTCTTCCACTCTGATAGAGTAAGTCCTTGGTTGAGCATCTTCAACAGGAACCACTGGTTCAGTAACGGTTACAGGTGGAACCATATCTTGTGGTATCTCTCTTTTTCTTAAATTATCTAAATACTTACGGGTGATCTGGCCTTCCACTTCCATGTGGTATGATAATGGTCCAGTCACTGAACTTACTTTACCTGGTAACCGCCTCAGTCCTCCACCAAAATTCTTCACATATACTGCTTCTCCAACAGTAAATTGTCTCTCATGGCTATGCAATTCATGCGCAGCTTTTTGGTTTCCTTGACCCTTCTCCACCTTCCCCTCCAAATTTGGAAATATTAGGCTCAGTTTTGTCCTAAGATGGCATCTTATCAACAATACTGCAGATGTTGCTCTTGTCGTCATGTTGGGGTTTGTTCTGTAGTGAAAAAGAAAGTATACAAGCTTGGTCTCCAACAAATAACCTGTTAACTTCTTCATTCCCATCTTAAAAGTTTGAACTGCCCTTTCCACCAGTCCGTTTGATGACAAATGGTACAATGCAGTCTTCACATGGGTGATACCATTGAGGCTGATAACTTGTTGGAACTCAGCACTCATGAATGCAGTACCGTTATTGGATATGACTATTTCTGGTAGTTTGTGGATGGTGAAGCTCTGGCGTAGTCTATTGTAGCAGCCGACATTGGTGACTTTACTTCATAAACGTCTAACCACTTGGAATGGGCATCTATAATCAGTAGAAACATGATTCCAAAGAAGAGTCTGATGTAGTCAATGTGCAACCGCACCCAGGGTCTAACAGGCCACTCCCATGGGTGCAATGGAGCAACTTTTGCAGCTGCTGACATTACACACAATGTTTTACAACATTTTCAATACCGCTGTCCATCTCCGACCACCAAAGATAACTGCGGGCTATGGTCTTCATTTGGGACCGCTGTGTAGTTCGACTAAAAGTGGATCCCTTCCCTTTGGAGGAACTATTACCTATGCACCCAACAGTAGAATGCCATCTTGACTGCTCATCTCATGTCTTCGGTTGAAGACGGTTTCATTTCATTAGAGTGTGGCTCCTGGGACCAACCATGTAACACTTGATCTTCCACTCGAGATAGGACTGGGTCCCGACTCGTCCAGTCTCAGGTCTGTCTTACACATACTGGTGAGGAATTTTAATAGTAAAACGAGTTCCCATGGAACTGGGATATGTTCGTCATTCTCCTGTAAGGGCAGGCGACTCAGGGCATACAGCATTTGAGATGTGCCAGGCCTATGTACAAAGGTGTATTCATAAGCTGCCAAAATTAGGGCCCATCATTGTATTCTTGCTGAAGCTATGTGTGGTATAGCCTCCTCCTTGCTAAACAAATCTAACAGTGGGTTGTGGTCTGATACAATCGTGAAATGCTGGCTGTGCACATATTGGTGAATTTTTTTTACACCAAAAATGATCGACAGACCTTCCTTTTCAACCTGGGAGTATCCTTTTTCGCCTGTGGTAAGCATCCTGGATACATAGCCTATTGGCTGCTCTGTGCCGTTGTCCTTTTTATGAGATAGTGCCACTCCCACTCCATAGGGAGACGCATCGCAGGTTAGCACCAAATCTTTTGCCTGGTCATAATGCACTAACAGATTGAATGACTGTAACAGCTGTTTCACTTTCATGAAAGCTTCTTTTTGGGGTGCCTCCCAGGACCAAACTTGGTTCTTTCTTAGCAGTGAGTGCAGAAGAGCCAGAACTGTAGATAATTAAGTGAAAATTGCCAATAATAATTTATCACTCCTAAAAATGATTTAAGTTCAGAGGCGTTCTTGGGTGCAAGTGCCTCTCTTATTGCTTTAACTTTCTCCTCAACTGGGTGTAACCCCTAAGAATCTACCTGGTGGCACAAATAGATTACTTTCTTTACTTGCAAAGTGCATTTTTCCTTTTTCATTCACACTCCTGCTTCTAAAAAACATTTTAGGACTTCCGCTAGGTTAGCCAAATGTTCCTTTTCAGTGAACCTGGTTATCAGCACATCATCTAAGCAGACTACAACCTAGGCTAGTCCCTGCAGTAAGCTTACCATTGTTCTCTAAAAGATGGCATAGGCTGAGTAAACACTGAAGGGCAATCATGTACATTGGTACAACTCTTTGTGGGTATTAATTGTGATGAATTCCTGGGAGGCATCATTCAACTCTAATTATTAATATGCATGACTCATGTAATGTATACGTTGTGTCTCCTGCTAGCTTGGCATATAGGTCTTCAAGTTTTGGAATGGGAATGTCCAGTTTGGCTGCCCTGTTGATCGTTAAGTAATAGTTCCCACAAATTCGGATGTTTTGACCTGGTTTAAGGACAGGACTATGGGTGCTGCCCATTCTGAGAACTGAACTACTTTTATGATACCCAGACTCTTAAGCCAGTTCAGCTCAGTATCAACCTTCTCTCTCAGGGTGTATGGCACTGGTCTTACTTTCATGGAGCTTGGGGTTGCATCTGAATCCATGTAAATCTTGGACTTCAGGCCCTGGATTTTTCCCAGTTCATCCTTGAAGACAGTTGCATACATTTTAGGCAGCTCTGGTAGCCCACTTGCTCTCATCTGGAAGATTTTAGAGCAGATTAATTTAATCTCTGTTAACCAATTTTGCCCAAGAAGGCTTGACCCTTCACCTACTAACGCCATCATGAGTGGTTATGACGATTGGTTTCTATAATGGACAGTTACTCTGTTGATACCTTTTACTTGGATTTCTTCGCCTATGTATGTTTTCAACTTGGCAGATGTTTGTTCCAAATTTAATTGATGTTCACCATTATTTAAATATCTGACAGTGTGTTCTCCAATTACAGTAGTGGAAGCTCCCATGTCTACTTCCATTTTTAGTGGTTTACCAATCACTTGCACTGTAACAGGTATTGACCCTCAGTGGGATTTTCCACAACCACCCGCCGCTGTGATCTTCCAGTCCCGCCGCAAGTCAATGGACTTCTGATTGGGGTGCCACCTCGCCCGCAGAGGGTCTTGCCCACGACAGGGCCGGAAAATGCTGGCTTCTCAACTTTCATGTTAAACAATGAATAAATGTCAGAATTTGTCGTTTCAGGCTCTTCTACACTGTAGATTTCATTGGGATTCTTCTGCTGTTTGCAAGCCGGTTTGAATCTCTCTTTGCACTGTCTCATTATATGACCACTTCTGTGACAAAAGTAATGTTCTACTTTTTTGAACCGCCAATCACTAAAAGACCAAGGGCAGAATCTGCTGGCTGGCGTGCGGGAGGCGGAGCCTGCCCGCCAGCACTTAAAATGTCGCGCATTGATGTCACGTGCGTGTCCCGACATTAGCGTGCGGCATTGCGATATTTCGGTCGGCGGGCGCGCTATGCAGCGGGACACACGCCCGCCATTAATTAAAGGCCTCGTTAAGGCTCTTAACTTGCCAATCGTCGATGATTTTGAGGGGCCCGTGCGCACAGCCCAACGGGCAGGTGGGTAGGTGATTTTTCTTTACAAACGTCATCCAGTGGCGGGATGAGGTTTGATAGCAGTTTTAAAAACGTTTAATAAAGTTTTTGTTTACTTCATTAACATGTCCCAACTTGTGTGGCATTTTCATATGAGGGAGACGCGTTAATGAATTTTTTATTGTTCTGTTTTTTACATTTGCCGGCCTTTCAGCGATCTCCCTGAGCCGGCACTTTGCCTCAGGGAGATGTGCGCTTTTTCACGCGCAGGCATGAAAGAACGCACTCTGACAGTTGGGGAGTCCCGCCCCCCCGCACAGGAAGCGCATAGCGCTTCCCGTCAGGTGGCCCACCCACTTAAAATGGTGGCAGGGCCCGTTTTGGCGGCGGCGATCGGCTGCCCGCCCGCCGCCGAGCCGGTGGGGCCCGCCCACTCATCAAGCGCAAAATCCTGCCCCCAATTGTTTCCACATTAATTAAAGTTGTTCTTCAATTTAGCTGCTAAATTATTTCTCCTTCCACTCTTGGCAGGCAGGGAAGTGCAGGTGGGCTCTGGGAGGGGAGAAAGGACGGATGGCAGTGGGGGATCTTCTCCAGGCATCCCCACTTCTCGACCTTTGCCCTTTCATTCCTCCCCCTCCCAGACAGAATCGCCAACGCAGCCTCCTGCCCCGGATGACCGAGTCTGCTCCTGCACAGGTGCAGGTTCTGCACTCTTTGGAGAGGCCCAGTGGGCTTCAAAACCTGGAGCATGGCTGTCATGGGCATCTCATTTTCCATGGCAGTCTGCCTCTAGCTCTACTGAAACCACAGGGCTAGCACCAAGTGGAAGTAATAGAAAGAATATGAGGAAAAACTCTTCATTGCGCAAAGTGATTTGCTTGGCTGCTTATTACATTGTTAGTGTGCCATTGATGCTTTTTATTTAAAAGAATGAGTGAGTTTATGTCTTTGCTGTGGCCTCTGCTTCGTTGCATCCCCCACTGACTCTGGTCAGTTTCATCCCGGTGAATGGTGCGAGTATCCTTGATGAGGAGGAAAGGGTGTGAATGGATGGCAGGATGGGTGACTGCAAGGGGGAGGTTTGGTTGTTTGGGGACAGGAGTTGGTTATTGCTCAGGGGTCTTGATACAATACTGCAAGCCCATTTTCCAAATGTATCATGGACGAGGATTTTGCAGCTTTCTCTGGCAGGCAGGGCTGTCTTTTGCTCTCACTCCAGTCCTCTCTCCAGAACCATGTTGTGAAGGGCAGCAGACCACATCAATCCTAGAGACCCGATTGGAGAGAGCCATCAGATAAATCAAGGCAGCAGAACTTCATTTTGAGAAAAGCAATGGTTTGCTCTCGTGTCACACTGGTGGTAATATGGCTCCTGTGCCTCTGGTTAGGTTCCTCACTGAGGCGATCAGCCAGGTCTTGAGTGGATCACCTGCATCTCCCAGAAGCCAACTGCTGAGGCTGTCTGGTGGATTGATGAGCTCTGTTCCATGTAACTGCATGTGACTTTAGAGAAGGCAGATTCTGCCGCTGCTAGAGTTGCTGCCTCTGTCGCTGAGGCTGCTGAGTTGGAGCAAGCTGCAGCCCCCTCCCCATGGTCCAAGCTACTTCTGAATATGTAGCCCCCATGTTAGGGAAGTTTCACAGGCAATAAGGTGAGCTTACCTTCCCAGAAGAAGAAACAGTTCGGACCAATACGCTTATTCCCCAGTTTTTACTGGTGTTCCATTTTAAGGTGTACAAGACCAGTTCAGACCAGTATTCTTGTTCCCCAGTTTTTATTGTATTTTCCTTCTGGGTTTAATGAACTCAAAGGCACTTGATGGAAATTAATCAAAGTTACTGATCATACAGAAAGCAGAGAATTTAGGCTGTAAATACAGCTCCTGTCGGCACAGGCCTTGCAGTCTGACTGACCACAGGCTTGCTGGTTTCACCCTCTATGCAGTGAGTTTTCAGTGAGCACATAGCTTCTCCAGTGAGGTGCAGAAACAGTGTGGAACCCATGCAATGGGTGGGAAAGATGAAATCTGGGAATAATTGCCTTTTCCTTTGGCTCAATCGCTTTCCTGCCAGACCTAGAGAGGAAGCCAAAAGGGGGTAGAACGATGTGGGGATCCCGACCAGGTGTCAATTTCAGGGTTTTACCACCCTGCATCTCCAACTGGCAGGAAAATCTCTTCTAATAATTCAGTGAGAAATCTATGGAACAGTCACCCAAGGATGAAACGGGAGGTATTGATTTATTCAACTATAAATTAAATGGATTTCTTGTAGTAAAATTGTAGCCAAAGGAAGAGTGGGACCAATTAGGAGCAAAAATGCCACTTCAATCTTGTTAAAGCGTCTTTTACTTTATAGAAGTCAAAGCCAGATAAATATTGATTTAAAATATCATATACGTTTAAAGATCTTTGCAGTCACTTCAATGTTGAAAAAGTCATATAAATAAAATCCATTTAAGAAGTCGAATATTCTATGTTAAAAGGCCACATACAAATAACAAATGAAGTTCAACATTTAAAGTGTCTGCGCTTACCTCTAAAAGTTCCCTCCTGCTGTTGCCGATGTCTTCTTGAAATCGCGGAGTTGTTGAACACAAGGGAATAAACATCCTCTGTACCTAACAACAGCAGCTCTAAACAGAACTAGTTGTGGGCAATTAGACCAAATACATGAACCACTGATCGCTGCCGCTTTACAATGCAGGTGAGTGTGCATGCGCGTATGTCAGCAGTTGCCACGCCTTTGTGACACTCAATAGTTCACCACTATTGGGCCCACAATGCCAGCCCAATATGTTGCACTCATATTTTATAGAATTTTAGTGCGTAACATCAAATAATACTGTAACTATGTTGCATGTTGCATAAATTTAGCTCCACCACTGCCTTAAGCATCTATGCCAACCTCAGCCTGGAAAACTGAGACTTGGCCCCAGAATGTCTGAACTGGTTGCCAGTTTTGCAGCAGCACATGAAAAAACTGATCTCACCACCAGATTTTCCCATTCTTGGCCCTGAATCCAGGTATGTCTATACTCTCAACCTGAGCATTGTGTGTCAGTTTGGCTTAGTAGATAGCCTTCCTACCTGTGACTCAGAAAGTTGTGAAAGGGTTAAGCCACTGCAGGATTAGATCATATAACCTAGCGTTTATTTATTTAGCATGTGGATAGTCACCGAGCCAATCAATAGCCTTATCAGTGGCTAGACGGAGATCTTCAAGCCAGCCTTCAAGTTTAGTCAGTGGCCTCTCCTTGACAATGTGAGCCATTGTTTGGACTGCACCACAGCTGCAACCTGGTTGGTCTTGGCAAACCCCCCCCACCAACTGATGCTGGGTAGCTGCACAGGTGCCTTGGCTAGTCTGAAAATGGATTAAAAGGACCCATTGTCACCTTTGGAGATCAAAGCCAGGTGGAAGAGCTGTGGGATCTACAATGAGAGAATAGTTTCTGGTGGATGTTTTCTCCTGCCAACCCTCCAGCCATAGCCCTCCACTGTTACTCCTCAGCATGGTGGGTTTAACCATATGTGGCATAAGGGAAGGACTACTGCTGGTGAGCTGAGGAAGACTTTGAATAAGGCAGGCTTGGGTTGGGGTAAACCTTCTCCAGTAGCTGGCCTGTTGCAATTACCCTCCTGATGTAGGTTGTGTGTTTTTGGGGAGGGGTGAGATGGACAAAGTTGCTCAGAACTGGAGGCCAAGGGAGTTGAGTTGGTCAAAGAGTACCTGTGATGATCCATATCATTCAGTTCAATTTAGTTGCACATCATTAAGTTCTGTATGGGCAGATTGGTGCCATTTAGCATAATAGTGCCTTAATTACTAAGGCAGTTCTGCATTGTTGGGGATAAATAAGAAGAAGGGAAAAGTTTCATGGCCAATATTCTTCACCATCAAAAAAAAACATTGTTTGTCCTATTACTCTTTTAGGGCTTGGCTTCATGAAAATTGGTGGCCACCTACAACAATAATTGCTCTCTGAAGTAAATCATTGTATGTAAAGCATATTGGGATTCCTGAGAATTAATGATGCACTGTTTTATTGTTATATTATTCCAATATGCTTCAGGAACTAAATGTTCATGCATTTGTATACTTAAGTATTCCGAGTGCCACATCGCTCCCTTCTGCACTACAGCCTGTGTATCGAGCTGACAAGGTATCAGTCCGCAGCATGTGGTATGATCTGAGAAATACACATGATAAAGCTCCAACATTTGAGTCTACAAGTGTGTTCATTTTGATGTTTTAGAGAATCACAAGGCATAACAGGCATTATGTAAGTGCCAATCATTCTTTTTTAAAATTGTTGGCCTCAGATCCAAGAATACATCTACCCAACTTATTTTTCAAACTATACTGCTCCTTCCAGATACAGGTAATTCATTCTTGTTCCATTGTTTTGTCAAACCAAGCCTCATGTCCTGACTCCCATCTTCCTCCTCCTTCAGGTAGCATGCACTAAGAGGGCATTGATGACCATGGGCTTCCATTCGATTGGTCCATGATTATCATGGCAAAGTAGAGCAGTGGTTTGCTATTGCCTTCGGCAGTATGGCTGACCAGGAAATTCTCCAGCTCTTATCATCAACCACCAATCATATTTAAAGGATTTACAGATTGATAATCAACCTGTTTGGCCACATGTTTTTTCCACTTCATTTTGGGGATGTGGGCATTGCTGGCTAGAACAGCATTTATTGCCCATCCCTAATTGCCCTTGAGAAGGTGGTGGTGAGCTGCCTTCTTAAACTGCTGCAGTCCCTGTGTTGTAGGTACACCTACAGTACAGTTAGGAAAGGAGTTCCAGGATTTCAACCCAGTGACAGTGAAGGAATGGCAATATATTTCCAAATCAGGATGGTGAATGGCTTTGAGGGGAACTTCCAGGTGGTGGTGTTCCTATGTGTCTGCTGCCCTTGTCCTTTTAGATGGCGGCGGTTGTGGGTTTGGCAGGTGCTACCTAAGGACCTTTGGTGGGTTCCTGCAGTGCATCTTGTAGATGACATAGTGTTGCCACTTATAGTCAGAAGTGGAAGGAGTGAATGTTTGTGGAAGGGGTGCCAATGTCAAGCTTCTTGAGTGTTGCTGGAGCCACACGCGGAGTGTATTCCATTACACTACTTGTGCCTTGTAGGTAGAGGACAGGGTCTGGGGAGTCAGGGGGTGAGCTACCCGCTGCAGGATTCCTAGCCTCTGACCTGCTCTTGTAGCCACAGTATTTATATAGCTAGTCCAGTTCAGTTTCTGGTCAATAGTAACCCCCAGGAAGTTGATAGTGGGGAATTCAGTGATGGTAATGCCATTGAAGGTCAAGGGGCGATGGTTGGATTCTCTCTTGTTGGAGATGGTCATTACCTGACACTTGTGTGGTGTGAATGTTACTTTCCACTTGTCAACTAAAGCCTGGATATTGTCCAGGTCTTGCTGCATTCTGGCATGGCTGCTTCAGTATCTGAGGAGTTGTGAATGGTGCTGAACATTGTGCAATCATCAGCGAACATCCCCACGTCTGACCTTATGATGGAAGGAAAGTCATTGATGAAGCAGCTGAAGATGGTTGGGCCTAGGACACTACCCTGAGGAACTCCTGCAATGGTGTCCTGGAGCTGAGGTGACTGACCTCCAACAACCACAACCATCTTCCTTTGTGCTAGGTATGACTCCAACCAGCGGGGAGATTTCCCCCTTGATTCTCATTGACTCCAATTTTGCTAGGGCTCCTTAATGCCACACTCGGTCAAATGCTGCCTTGATGTCAAGGGCAGTCACTCTGACCTCAGGAGCTCAGCTCTTTTGTCCATGTTTGAACCAAGGCTATAATGAGGTCAGGAGTTGAGTGGCACTGGCAGAACCCAAACTGGGCATCTGTGAGCAGGTTATTGCTAAGCAAGTGCCTCTTGATGACCCCTTCCATTACTTTACTGATGATCGAGAGAAGGCTGATGAGGTGGTAATTGGCTGGGTTGGATGTGTCCTGCTTTTTGTGTGCAGGACATACATGGACAATTTTCCACATAGCCAGCTAGATGCCCGTGTTGTAGCTGTACTGGAACAGCCTGGCTAGGGGTGCGGCAAGTTCTGGTGCACAAGTCTTCAGTACAATTGGTGAAATATTGTCAGGGCCCATAGCTTTTGTAGTATCCAGTGCCCCCAGCCATTTCTTGATATCATGGGCAGAATTTTACAACAGTGGGATTTTAGGTTCCCGTTGTCGTCAATGGGATTTATAACGGCCCGCCGCATTTTATGGCCCCGTCTCTGCCAAAATGGGGCTGTAAAATTCTGCCCCATGTGGAATGAATTGAATTGGCTGAAGACTGGCATTTGCGATGCTGAGGGCCTCCGAGCACACTTAGAACACACTTTCCTTGGCCATCAATTCCTAAAGTGGGACTTTAACCCGGAGCTTCTAGCTCAGAGGTAGGGACACTACCACTCCACCACAAGACCCCCATACTCCATCGTCATTCTACCTTCTATCTAATTACTCTGCAACAAGGCCTCATGCTGCATTCTTCTATCCTCACAGTCCAACGCCACAAAATATCTATTAGTTGATTTTTTTTTAACGGTTGGGAGAAAAGTGCTACTATTGAAATACCATTGTCTTCACAATAGTTTGTAGTATTGATAATGACTATTGATGTGATAATTCATCTCATAGCCTTTGTGTCATCCACAATCTCTAGCCCTGAGACAAAATCTGATCAATCATGCACAATCGAAAAACTAAGATCATCTATTTCAGCACCACATTTGCCAGGGAATATTTTTCACATTGTCAATAGGCTCCTTTGAGCTTTGAAGAAATGGTGGGAATGTTATTTAAACGTATAAAAGGCTATTTATTGCTGCACTATCTCATGATAGGCTATTTCCTGCACTCAGAGTGTCAATGTCAATTAGTCTTCGATCGTATTAAGTGGCAGTAACAGTGTGTATTTTATTTCAGTTTTTAAATCCTAAATCCTGCACTAATGTTACCATTGTCTCTTTGTGTCCTTTAAACCCATTAACTGGTCATTCATCTCGTTTAGGTTTGTGGGGACTGACTGTGTCAAACTGACTGTTGCACTTGTCTGTATAGTAACAATGACTGTACTTTAAAGAAATGGCCTGAGAGACATGGTCGTTTTTCTTTAAATGCAAGTTCTTCCATGAGTGAAGTCCCTTAGCATGTTTGAGGTAACAAGCATGTCCAGTGTATGTAGTATGTAGTTAATATAAATCTGTTGAGCCAATGGGCCAAATCTTCTGTGAAGTGGCAATCATCGTTAGCTTGCCATGCTGTTCCTTTTTTACTTACCCTAGACCAGAGCTGCACATTTCTCTCCCAGGCTTCTGACATGGGCCTGCTGAGAAAGGTGCAGCACAGTAGCTCCTGGAGTCCATCTGTGCAATGCAAGATTGTCGGGTGATGTGAAGTCACGCCCTCTTTTTATGGCACTAGCTGTTGATGAAACACTCAAACTACTTGATGATAATGTTGTCCATAGAAAGAACAAAGCAGAGCAAAACCAGTGGTTATCAGTGGCGCTCACTCAACTTGCACAACATAACTTGACATTCATAAAGGATAAATGCACATTTGTGGCATCTGACATTGACTTTCTAGTGTACAGAGTGACAACTGCTGGAGCAAAGCCCACACACAACACCAATGCTGGTCATGTGTTTCTGACACTGCCTAACATGAAAAAGTTGGCATCGTTCCTCGGTACTACCAACTTTTATCACAAATTCTTTCCTAAATACGCAGAGATCTCAGCACCTCTCCCAAAACTACTGTGCAAAGATGCACAATAGGAATGGACAATCTCATTACAAGTAGCATTTGACACACTAAAGGAAAATCTGACATCTCTGCCAGACCTCGTGTATTTCAACCCACATGTGAAAACGTATGTCACAACAGGTGCATCCGGAAATGCTATTGGATTTGTATTCTCACAGTACAGTGAAGGAGGTGATGACTAATTGCTTATGTGTCATGCTCACTGTCAGAAACTCAACATAAATACTCTACTGGAAAGCAGGAAGCACTAGCCTGCATCTACACTTTTAAAGTTGGCACATGTATCTCTATGGTAGGAAGTTCACTTTCAGCACCTATCACCAAGCACTGATTACATTGTTAGCCAGATCAGGCTCATGTCATCAATCTCTATGCATCAACAGATGGTCAGGTCATCTTTTCATCAGTACAACTTCAAGGGCGAGTGTCTTGCAGATTCACACAACTGAGTAGCTGACATGCTTTGACATACTACTATTTCAGACATGATTAGTGATAACAAGGTGATTTGAGACATCGAAGAGTGTTTACAGTAATTTTGCAGGTGACCACAAACCTTGTTCCGTGAGAGGAATTGAAAGCAGAAGCAATGAGAGATAATGTATTACAGAAAGTAAGCAAGTACCTAAAAAACAAGTGGCCTTGTGAAACAGAGGAAGAACTGGTCCCAAATTACAGAGTACACAATGAGCTTGCATTGTTTGATGACAACGTTGTTGCACAGGAACTTGAGTAGTTATCCCGAAAGTGTGACAGAAATATGTATTGCATCTTGCCCATGAAGGACATTCATGTGTTGATAAGATGAAACAATGATCCAGTGAAGAAGTCCAGCAGTAGATTGCTGCATAGAAGAGTTCATTAGAAGCTGTATGGCTTGTACACTCGAGTGTTAAACCGTGTCCCGCACCTCTACAACTTCCCCATGGCCAACAACACCATGGCAATAACTTTCAGTAGATGTTTTTGGAGAAATGCAAGCAACATTTAGCAATCAACATGTTTTGTTTCTTGCTCATGATCCACATAGTAAATGGCCAGAAATCGCTACAACAAATTCCATAATCACCAATTCAGTCATTAATATTCTAGAAAAGTTGTTTACAAAATGGAGTTTGCTGGAGACTATCAATATGGTCAATGGACTGCAGTTTGTTTCCAGTCAGTTCACGGATTTCTTAACAAGCTACGGAATTCATCACCATCTGATATCACGATACAATCCGCAATCGAATGGTGGCTTTGAGTAATTCAGTAGGGTGATCAAGGACAGTCTGAGAACTAGCATTTGGAGGAGAACATGTTTGAACAATCCATTTACATCCTACTGCACACAGATTGATCCATCCCACACTCTCTGACCAAAAAGACAACGGCCGAACTTATGACCAGTCATAACTTTTGCATGCTGCTGACCATTCTTAAGCCATCATCGCCTTCTAATGAGAGTGTCAGAGCAAAACCAGAAGAATTTGCGAAGTGACAAGGTAAAGCAGAAACATACTTGAAAAGCAAACATGCACAAGGAAACCACAATTTGAAGTTGGAGATTGCATTTGCATCAAACGTCCAAATTGTAACCACAAACTTACATCAGAATCAAAACAGATCAATCGGTTGCTCAGTACCAACACTCATCTGTTGGATGACAACACAAAGTGGAACGCAAGATGCTTGATAGTGAACAGATCAGGATATTTCGGAGACAGTGCTTATGAGGATATATTTCCTTTTCTGATGAATTACCGAGATGTTGTTCAGCTGCCTCATTGAGCTGATCACACAGACCACAACTTCAAATTCATAGATCTCAGCGCCATGATCAGCAACTTTCATATCTCAAAGGCTATTTCTGTACTTAGAGAAACCGAACACTTGGGACTCTAAGAAATACATGTGCTTGTTGTTTATGATGGTTTAATTTAAGATAAGGTTTCTTAGTATCAAGGGGGAAAGATGTTGTGTTCAGTTATTCAGTATTCAATTGTGTGCATGTGTGTCGACAGCTTGCTATATGCTCTGTGCTGTGGGTCTGGTTATGCAAACTGAAACCAAGTTGAAAAACAAAAGGCTTCAGACATTTGAAGCATTATAATAATAAAAGCTCGTGTTCACTCATAGAAACTGGTGAATGTCATCTCTGAATATCTACGAGGCACAAAACACAATATCCATCAATGAAGCACTCTTTCCTCCCTTGCCCAGAACCAAGGCTCACCAGGTTTTACCTGGCAACCTAATGACCAGACACAGGCCTCTTCTGTCTTGGTGAAATGTCAGTGGTGGCAGAAAGAAGCCTTTAAATAACCATTGATTGGCCATTAGAGGGCCTCTATAGACTCATGGGCAAGTGGGGTGCCCATACCATGGGTAAAATTGCAGCAGGGGTCAGTGAGGATGGGTAGGTGCAGAGACTGCCTGCCAACTTGCCCCTGGGGAGGTCATGAAATTTTCTCCTGAGTGTGGTCTAACTGTGGTTCAGTATTGACTTTACCTTTCCAATTTGGTGTCATCCACAAATTTCAAAATTGTGTTTTGGCTTCCAAAGTCCATCTTGTTAACGTAACTGGTGAACAGCAATGGCCTCAGCACTGAAGCGTGTGGAACATCACTTCCCACCTTCTGCCACTCTGAATAAATACTCTTAATTCCGTATAGCTACCCTTTACTTTTGAACTGCTTCCATTTCTGTTTCCACAAGTATGATGACAGCTTGTTATTTGTTAGTTAAACATTTCAATAGCATCACAAATACAATTGCTTGTTTATGATAACTGTAGTCCTATGATTTGAAAGTGGTGAGCAACAGGGATCAAGGTCCCAGTAGATATTTTTGTATTTATTATCGTATACACACTGCATATGAATGCGTAAGTTCATTCACAAAACCCAGTATCCAAACATTTGAAGTGTTACAGTAAGCAGCAGAAAGCTTCTTAAATGTGTTTGAAATTTGCAAGTAGCCTAAATTATCTACAGAAGTCAGGTTAATGCTATCTAAAAGTACCCACTGACATCTGGCAGCCATTCAAATGCAAAACGCCAGAACTCAATCAAAAATCTCATTCCATGTGTCCTCATAAACTTGATAGAAATATCCTATAAAACATAACCTTCAAAGTATAAATGCTTCATTAATCAGAAGATGACATAATAATTTCATACAACCTGGGACTCCAAGCATAGTGGTACATAAGTAATTTTGTCTTATGACCCTGCTTCTCTTGTAGGTTTTCCATTATTTTGTCATGACTGAGGTCATGTGCGAAATGTTTATTAATCATACATCTATTTCATCTAAAAAATACTTAACATGTAAGCATCCATATTGGCTTCGATTGAAAATTATTTTTAAATGCTGATAGCTTTGATTGAATGCACAAGGCTTGTGTTGGGACTTGTGAATCCCAGTTGCACGCTTGTTGTGGGATGGCCGAGTTGGTACTATAGATAGAGTTGATCAGCAGACACTTCTTAGGTGGAACACATTCTGTTTATTTACAAAGGAACTCAGCAGCTACACTTGTGTGCTTTCACATCAAACCCTATCGCCCATGCTTCTGACTACTAACAACAGACAACTGACTACAGACTACTGAGGTAGCCCATGCTACTCCTCTATTGGCTACACAAGATCATGTGATCTTCCTTTATACCATCCTTCTTAAAGGTATACTACACATTACATAAAACCATACTTACCACATCCCTCCGCCTTTACTCGGAAACACATTTTACATTTACAATTACAATTTTCTCAAAATAGCGAATTGTTTACACAGCTAAGTAATTTACAAATTCAGTCTTTCTGGGGGTTTCCTTAGGCATGTAGAACGTCTCAGCTCTACAGTTTCGGATGCTTTGTCAGGAACCTCCTTTTCTGGAGTTGCCTGAACAACAGGTTATTCGGTGGGCACCTGTAAATCTGTTTCTTCAACACTTGCAGGTATAACAGACACATCTGTACTAGGTTGAGTTCGCTCAACAGGAACCAGTTGACCCAGTCATGAACACTGGCGGAATTATTTCTTGGTGACTTTTTTTTCTCTTCCTTGGATGATCCACATGTCTCCATATGACTCGGCCTTCCACCTTCACGTGGTAAGAAAGAGGACCAATCACTGCAATTATTTCACCCAGTAACCACTTTGGTGCATCTCAAAGTTCTTCACGTATACTATCTCTCCCACATTAAATTTCCTTTCATGGCTATGCCAGTTGTGTCTAGTTTTCTGACTTCCCTGACCCCTGTCCACCTTCCCCCCTAAATTCGGCATTATTAGTTTCAATCTTGTCCTGAGACAACGTTTCATCAATAATTCCGCAGGTGTGACACCTGTTGTTGTGTGAGGGGTGGTCCTTTAATGAAAAAGAAAGCCTGCTAGCTTGGTTGCTGAGGAATCTCCAGTTAACTTTTTCATGCCTGACTTGAATGTTTGAACTACTCTTTTGGCCAGTCCATTTGAAGAAGGGTGGTATGGTGAAGGTTTCACATGAGTGATACCATTGAGGCTGATAAACCATTGAAACTCAGCACTTGTAAACGCTATGTCGTTATACGTCTGGTAGACCATTAATTGCAAAACCTTGACGTAACTTCTCAATTGTAGCAGAAGATGTTGGTGACTTCACCTCATATATGTCCATCCATTTTGAATGGGCATCAACAATGAGCAGAAACATTGTTCCCATGAAAGGTCCCACATAGTCAATGTGTAAATGTACCCATGGCCTCCCTGGCCTCTCCCAAGGGTGTAACCAAGCTGTTGAAGGCAACCTTTGCAATTGCTGACATGATACACAATTCTTCACTAAGTTCTCTATTTCTCCATCCATCCAGGGCCACCTCAAATAGCTGCATACTATGCTCTTCATTTGGGAAATTCCTGGATGTGTAGTTCAATTAACAATGACTTTTTCCCTTTGGGGAACTTTCACCCATGCTCCCCACAATAAGATACCATCCTAGTTGGTTATTTCATGTCTTCTGTTAAAGTACAGTTTCATTTTGTCAGATGGGGGCTCTTGTGACCAACCATGAAGCACTTGTTCTCGTACTTGAGATAGGGCCGGGTCTCGACTTGTCCATTCTCTGGTCTGTCTAGCACACACTGGAGATAAATCTAAGCAATTTAACAATAAAACAAGTTTTTCCACAAGAACTTGCTCATCATTTTCTTGTAAAGGCAAACGACTAAGTGCATCGATGTGTGTAGTTTGACTTCCAGGCCTATGTACAAAAGTGTAGTCATATGCTGCCAGAAAAGTCTTATTTGTTATTCTGTGTCTTCTTTCAATGGGCTTTCTTCTTTCTAACACTGACTCTAATCTTGGCCTTCTTTTTAACTTCAATATTAGCCTGAGTACTCTCAGACGCAAGCTCGACTTGAGTGAGCTCAGTGGTTGGATCTCCCAAAGTTTCATCGTCTGCCTGCTGCTTAGAAACTTCAGCAACTTTTGCCTCCAAAGCCTCTCCAGCCTCATGCAGCTGACTCTTCAGCTCTTCCATTTCTTTTTTGTATTAGTTTGCTACCTCCTGGATAATTAAGCATTGTTGCGTCTTCTCTGCCAACTCATCATTCAGTTTATTCAGAGAAATGTTGAATTCTTTCTGTCCCTCTTCGTACTTTTCCAAAGGTACAAACGTAGGCCTGAGGGAATATTGTAGTGTGTGAAGGTCTTTCAGCAGGTTTTCTTTTTGCCTTTGAATGTTGCTCACCTCATCTCCAACTCTGTCATCAAGCATGCTCTCTTCAAGTTCTTTCTGCTGTTCTTCCATGCTTTGACTTAAGACAGCCTGCTTTTCTACAGGTTGTTGAGTCCTTACATGCTACTTTTCCAAGACAGGAATGCTTCCAGCTTCCTTTTGGAATTTCAGTGGCCGATCAAAGTTGACTTGCCTCACTAGTAGTTTTATCGATTGGCTTCCATAATGGACAGTAACTCTGCTTATGCCTTTGACTTAAATATCTTCACGCATGTAAGTTTTTAATTTGGCATTAGTTTCTTCCAAATTTAATTTATGTTCACCACAATGCAGATATTTGAATATAAGTTCACCAATTACTGTAGTGGAAGCTCCTGTGTCCACTTCCATTCTAACAAGTCTGCCGTTCACCTTCACTGTTACATATATTGGTTCTGTCTTTCTAATATTCATACTAAATAACAATTAATTATCTGAATTTGTTGCTTCAGGCTCTTCTACACTGTAGATCTCATTGGGTTTTCTCTTTAGTTTGAAAGTCTGCCTGATTCTTTCCTTGCACCATCTCATTATGTGTCCATTTCAATGACAGTAAAAACATTCCATTTTTTTAAACTGCCAATCATTGTAAGGCTGCGTGTTTCCACCTCTGTTGCAATTATTCCTTGTTTTTGCTGCTAAATCATTTTTTATTTTCCTGCTAGCAGTAGCTGTTTCCCGCTTCGCGACAGAGTCTTGCATTTTTGCGCCCTTTTTGTCTGGGGTTGCTTGCCCAATGTAGAGGATGGTGACATTTTGTGCTCCCTGTGTGGCTTGTGAATCCCTTATTGCACTTTCCATGGCCAGTACTATCTCTAGTGCCTTCTTGAAATCCAAATTTGTTTCAGACAATAATCTCTTCTGAATCAGGTCCTCATTCTCACCGCACACTAAATGATCTCTGAGCATGTTGTTTAGTGATGTATCAAACTCACAATGTTCTGTTAACTGTTTCAAACTTGCCACATAACAAGCAACTGCCTCCCCCGGGGCACTATTTCTCAAGTTAAACTTGAACTGTTGCATCGTCACCGAGGGCTTTGGCTGGTAATGGCCCTTCACGAGGTCCAGCAAGTCATCAAAACATTTTGAATCTGGGGCACAGGGTATTGTCAAACTTTGAATCAAGCTGTAGGCTTTATCCCCACATGTAGTTAAGAGGATCGTTCACCTCTTCTCTTCGCCCTGATGTCATTTGCTTGGAAAAAGAACGTTAGGCATTTAATATAATGGGGAAAATTTTCCCCATTTTGGGCAGGCTGGTCGGGAAAGGGCACGGGTGGGCGTGCAGCTGGTCGCCACCCACGATCAGCTCTGCACCGCCATTTTACATGGGCCGGCCAATTAAGGCCCGCCCAGCAGCACTCAGCACGAATGGGCGCAGAAATCTCATTAAGTTCCTATTGAAATCTTTAAATAAAGAAAGATAAAAATTATTTAGACATGTCCCCTCATGTGATGATGTCACATGAGCTGGGCCATGTTTATGGATTGTTCAAAAAATATTTATAGATTTTGTTAAACCTTCAGGAAACCTCATCCCTCCCAAAGAGCCTGGGCTCTTCGCCTGCCCGCCAGCCTTAAGGTTGGATGGGCAGCCCTGTTAATTATCTGAATTAATTTCCTAATGTCCTTAACAGGCCTTTGACAGTCAGGGCCGCGCAGCTGCGCATGCCCAACGTCACCATATATCATTTTACGCATCGGCGTGCCTTGCCTGCCCCTGCATGCTGTTGTGAAAATTCTGGCCAATGAGGCCAATCATCCATGGATGGATCAAAAGGATCAATTCTTCTGAATTGCAGCATTCTGTGAGGGGATTGCTTCGATGATTTGAACACAACTTCTACGTACAATTACTGTGCGAGATACAGTCCGATTTTCTTTCTCTTGATTTCTTCCATTAATTTACTTTACTCTTGATGCCAGTTTATTGTATCTTTGCTTTATCCTCATGCCAGTTTGTTGGGACTTGTAAATCCCAGTTACATGCCTGTTGTGGGATGGCCGAGTTTGTACTATAGATAGAGTTGATCAGCAGACACTTCGTAGGAGGAACACATCTTGTTTATTTACAAAGATACTCAGCAGCTACTCATGTGTGCTTTCATATCAAACCTCCAATATTTCTGACTACTAACTACAGGCTATTGACTACAGACTACTGAGGTAGCCTGTGCTCCTCCTCTATTGGTTACACAACATCATGTGATCTTCCTTTATAACATCCTTCTTAAAGGTATACTACACATTACATAAAACCATAATTTCAAAAGTTACAATCCAACCAACCAAAGAGCAGGACCTCTACAGAACACATAAGATGAACATTCAATCACCGACACACCCCAATGCCTAATTTTAGTCAGCTTCATGTTTATATCCTTCTCTGAGAAATTTCAGGATTTTCTTTTGGGTTCCTTTTTAAGCAATGGATTGAAATACTGCGTGCTGGTACTATTTTAGGAACAGTCCAACTTTAAGAGCAGCACATCCTCTTTCACCAGGGCTTTCTGCAGTCCCACCTGCACCATCCCAGGACCAATAACTTTTCAACATAAATCATTCACGGTTGGAAGAACGCGTGCTTTTGTCTCATCAGCAACATTTGATGACCTTGGAAATTAGGACATGGTAAGCTTCAGGCTGGTTGAACAGGAGGCAGTTAGTGGATCATGTGAACTGTATTTTTTGTGTGTTACATTTTTAGCCAGTATGCTGACTGCTTGTAGTAGGAATTGTACATGATATGCCATTTTGTGAACATGTCAGTCAGTCCTTTCCAACCTATTCAGTTAAGACAAATTGGTTTATCAAGCTTGTCCAAAGTACACCCATGAAGTTCCTCTATGCGCACTCCTAAGCCAGTGGCACTGAGGGTGAGCGACCGAGTGAGTGGCTGGAGGAAGGAGTGTGAGTGGCTGAGTATCTGTGTGGGACGGGGAACGAGTGATTGAGTGTCGATGTGGACTTGGGAGCAAGTGATTGAGTGAGTGGTTAGAGGAAGGAGTGTGAGTGACTGAGTGAGTGTATGGCCAGGTGGTGGGTGCAAGTGTGCCCAGTCTCAGGTTTCTCACTCAGTCTCACCACATTATGCCAACATATAAACAAACAGCCACTCACAGTGGGTATGGGTGAGTAAATGAGCAAAAGTGAGCCGGACGCACACACACTGACGCTCTCACACTCTGGTCATTTTTATTAATTATTCTTTTTTAACTTAACAATTTATTGTCATCATATTGCTGCACTTTTGCTCAGCAATTGTTTCTTTCCTTAAAACCTCAACATTTTTTCTTTGCAATTCGGTTTAATGTTGTGCCAAACCTTATCTTTCTGAAATTTACTCATTGGTCCCTTGAGTAAGAAAAATATGGAAATATGACAAACTCAAGTGAAAAGGTTGGATGAGCATGGGTTACACCAACACAAACTAATTGTTTCATCATCTCAGAAACATTGATCAAGCCACTATTAATTTTGCACTTCTTAAAAGCGTAGAGACCGAGTGCTTTATGTCTACCTTGGTAATAAACTTGCTAAGGACCCCTCCTCTGCATCCTACCCAAAGTAACCATGAGCCAGGTTTTGTGGTAGAAGTAACAATAAAGCTAATTCCCATCAACGTTATTTACATGGAAATCAGACAGCAAGGTCTGGTAACCACAGTTAAACACAGAAAGTTGATACCTGAGATGCTCTGCTCCTCCAGAGGCTGCTCCATAATAGCATATCACAATTTGACTGTCCATTGAAATATATTTTGAGTGGCATGAAGTTACTGTGCTTAGCTCAGAGACAGGAAGTAAACTTGCCAGAAAAAAAATTGCCTTGTCCATTTCAGTGTAAATATCCTTTTAATGGCATGGTTGAGTCTTAATTACTGTCAAGCAACCTAGCTGGTTTTGAAAATTAACTTTTCGTCAATTTTTAATTATTGTTGGAGATTTTAAAAAATCAAAAACTATTTACATAAACTATCTATTTTTATTTTTTCTCTCTGTGTCTTTTATCTATTCATTAATCCAAACTTCCTTTGCCTCTCTTTATTTTATTTTTTGTACTTGATTTGACATTAAATTCAAAATTCTAATTAAGACTTCTTGGTCCAGCCTCTGTGCTGCTCATTAACAATTTCTTGATCTGGTTGTTAAGGAGAATATACAGTTTCTTGCCCTGTTCATGTAGATGTCGGATGCTCTATAGGAGACATTCAACTTCTGGGCTCTCTAAAATGTAGTAAGTTTGAGACTAAAATCCCATAGAAAGTTCAAGGGCAAGTGCTATTGTAATGAATAATTGGTGCCATTCATTTGTTACTGAGATTCTGGCCCAATATCAATAAGCCAAAATGATCTTTTTCTTTTTCCATTGGGTGTTAGTTATTTCGCCCCCCCCCCCAACTAATATGTTATTTATGTTTGGCTTTCACCCTGCTGACATGCACACCATTACACTTGTCTAAGGAAAATATCATTTTCCAGTCAAATGTCAAAATCCGAAGTGCATCCAGATCTGTTAGTAGTAGTCGAGCATTGTCTACAGGTCTGACTCTCAAACACATCTCAGCATCATCTAAAAATTTAATGGGCAGAATTTTCTGCTTGTCGAGCGGCCGCGAACCTGATCGGCCCACGATCGGGTCTGCACTGCCATTTTGCGTGGGTGGGCCAATTAAGGCCCGCCCAGCGCATTTCCCGACTCCCATGAATAGCAGGAGTGTGCGGGCTGCGGCGGGCGTGCACAGACCGTCAAGTCCAATGGCGACCTGGTAGTCTGGTTAAAGGAAGGCCTGGCAGCCTCCTATAGGCCGCTCACAATGGCTGCTTCCAGGTCACACTGCAGGGGGTCAGCTGAGCAGGGCACATTGGAGGGAAGAGCAGAGGAGCAGGGCAGGCTGCAGGGTAGGCCAGCGGGGGGCCAATGTGCCCCTTGCTTTTCTGATGACTGCCTTGCTGCACTCCTCGAGGAGGTGGCAGCATGGCGGGAGGTGTGTGTTCCCCAGGATGGGAGGAGGAGGTCCCCCCACATGACCAAACGTGCCTGGGAAGAGGTGGCGGAGGTGGTGAGTTCCCGCAACCTGGTGCGATGCACCTCGATCCAGTGCTGTAAGCGCTTCAACGATTTGTTGTGCTCTGGAAGCGTGAGTACCATGTTGGCATTGGTCACTTAACCCAGCAGGTAGCTTTAGCCTTTGAGGGCCACCCCCCCACAAGTCTTACTGTCGTGACTGCATTGAATCATATTGGCCATTTCTCGTACGCTGGGTGGGCAAGCAGTTAGTGCCCATGCTTACATCAGCATCAGTGGTTCATGAGGAGATGGGTTCTCCCTCACACCATGTGTTGCTCTTAGTCGCACATGACTAGTCTGGGGGTAACCTGCAGGAGATGCAGCTAGGCGCATACTCAGAACTCCAACACATGTCCTATTCACTGTGATGAGATGGTGGAAGGGAAGCCTCAAGGTGCCGTGGCCAAGAACCATCTGCTGCCCTCGACGCTGCATGTAGTTGCGCCTCCTTGCTATCGGAGCAAAGACCGTGTGTTTCCTATAGTGATGTACGCAGAATGTGTCCAAGGTGGCCGGTGTGGGGGTTTGAGGGCAGGCGTACTATCTTTCTGCGACTGGTCAGCAGTAGTGGGAACAGGAGGCACTGGAGGCCTGATATGGACCACTGTGGTTGGGGTGCGGTGTGCGTGTGCAGAGTCCATGTGCAAATTGCCGCAATGAATGGTCTTCTCTGTTTTTCAGGAGAATTATGCTCATAATGCGTCTGAGCGTTCGAGGACTGGAGGTGGCCAGGCCCAGTTCATGATGTTAAGCCACTTCGAACAGGAGGCCCTGGAGCTTGAGAGACGCCATGCACCCAGGTCAACTGGTGTCGATGAGGCTGGGGTGGAACGGCCAGGTATTTGAGGCCAACAGTGAGACCCGCTATGTCCTCTCAACATTCATAGCACTGATGATTGTTTGATTTGTCATTGTTGCAACATTGCTCATTCACAGAGTGATAGATTCAGAGGTGTGGGTCATAGAAGAAGGTCCCTCAGCAAAGATGCGTGCGTCAAACACCTTCTAAAGTCGCCTTATCCCATTTCCCAGCATTATCCCCATGGCCTTGTATGCCATGACATCACAACTGCACACCCAAATACTTATTACATGTTAGGAAGTTTTCTGCGTCCACCACCCTTCCACATTCTCAACATACTCAGTGTGCAAAGGTTGTTCATCACATCATCTGTCAACCTCATGCCCCTCACCTTAAATCTTTGCCACCTGGTTACCCATCCCACCGCCAAGGGGAAAAGTTCCTTGCTGTCGACCTATCCATGCCCCTCATAATTTTATAAGCCTCAATAATGTCACCCCTCAATCTCCTCTGCTCCAGGGGAAATAACCCCAGTCTCTGCTATGTCCCTTCCTAAGTCAAACTCTCCAGCCCAGCCAGCATCCTGGCCAATGACCTCTGCATTCTCTCCACTCCAATCACATCCCTCCCTTGAAGCACATTTCACAACTGCACGCAGAACTATAGCTGTGGCCTAGTCAGCGTTTTCTGCACTTGCAATATGATCTCCCTGTTCCTATATTCTATTCCTCAGCTAATGAAGGCAAATATGGCATTTATCTTCTTAAACACCTTATGTATCTGTCCCGTTACCTTAACAGGCCTATCGACATGCACAGCAAGGTCCCTCTGATCCTCCTTACTTTCCAGGGTCCTACCATTCCTCATGTATTCCCTTGCCTTGTTTCTCCTGTCCAAGTGCATCACCTTACACTTATCCACATAACATTCAATTTGGCATTCCTTAGGCCATCTGACCAGCCCGTCTGTATCTGCCTGTAATGTCTGGGTCTCCTCTTCACTATTTGCCACCCCACCAATATCCATGTCCATTGGGTCTGGAAGGTTGAACGCATAATGAGCCAGGGAGAAAGGGGTGAAGTGTATCACTGTGTGCATGCTAACTGATCCACTGTCCTTATTGTTAATTTCAGCATCATCAGAGCCTGTCAACCAGGAGGAATTGCAGATGCCCCCTCTCACACCTGAGGGACCTCAAGTGTCACCTGCGTCACACCATTTCTGCGAGGCAGGCACCATCACAGATACTAGTACCTCAGTGGGCATTGCAACATCGGCTAGTGTCCCGGGGCACAGTGGAGAGGGTACTTCACAATCGCTGGAGGAGTGGGCAGAGACAGGGAGTGCTGATGGTGCCAGCAGTCAGAGGACTGCAGAGGACCAGGCACATGCTGGGTCGGGGCATGATGATGTGTCTCGAGTCATCTGCGATGCAGCAGCTGCAGGAAATGTGGCCGGGTGTGCGGGAGCATCTGGGAGTGTTGCATGAGACTACGCTTTGCTTGGTGTCCGTGGTGGAGGAGTCCACGTGGATCAATGGTGCAATGAGCCTCATGGCTGAGCGCCATGCTTCCTCCATGGAGAGAGCGGCAACTCTCGTGGAGAGGGGCCTCCAGGAGGACAAGCAAGTTCTCCTGGGGTTACGCTCGGACCTACAAGCCCTCACAGCGTCAGTGGCCACAGCTGGTCATTGCCAATGTGGGAGATGGTGTTGGCTTCAAGCTTCCCAGCTCGTTGCCCATCCATTGACGGTGAGCAGGGAGGTACAGGGCGACCTCACATCAGCAGAGCAGCTGCCTGTTGTATCTGCGGGCTTCTCACGACACTCCGGATGAGGGCACAATTTGCTCCGCCCCTCTCCCAGTTACCGTTTCATAGGGTGAGGCTCTGACAACTGAGGTAATGCCAGCTATGGAACTGGCAGGTCCCTCCCAGGTGGGCCCAGCACAGGTTCCATGGGCCAGAGGACGACCACCAAGGTCATCGATGCCAACAGGACAGCAGAGTCAGCAGGCTGGCTCAGGTGCCACTCCGAGTGATGGGGCAGCACCAAGACGTAGCACCTGTAAACGTAAGCATAAGGCACCTTGGGCACACCACGGGTTTCTCACTGGTGCTTTTGTGTTGGCCCTAGGTTAGGGACTTATTATTTGTTTCTGCTTGAATAACATTTTGTTTTGACTTTATGAGAACTTCTGATGGTGAGAATTAAAACCAGATGTATTACCATAGCTGAGAGTGGCTCCTTTGTTCTGCATTTGTATGTTTTACATACATGTCATAAGTGTTTGAGTGGATATTGAGGTTTATGTCCAAAGCCCTTAGTTGCAGGTGATAACCTGGCAGATTTAGCACTTAAGTGCCGACTATGGAAGCGCCAGGCAAGGCTGGTCCTGTTGATCCACTTGTGTGGAGTTAGCTGAAGGTTCATTGGATTAAAGTTTCACGGGTGTCCCTGCCTCCTTGGTGTAGTCCCAGGTCAGCGATTAGCCCCTCATCATTCACCTGTGCCACCTCATCCCCAGAATCAGTGCTGGATTCATCATGTGCAGCCCCATCTACTGTGTCAATGTCTTCATCGTCCACTGCATCCCCCCTTCCAGCACAGGATTGTGGAGAGTGCAGCATGCTACTACTATCACCAACACATGACCTAGGGGGTACTGGAGTGCGCCTCCTGAGCGGTCCAGCCCTCGGAAGCACATCTTGAGAAGACTGATGGCTTTCTCCACCACTGCCCTTGTGGAGGCATGGCCCCTATTGTATCGATGCTCAGCTTCAGATATTGGATGGCAGAGAGGCATCATGAGCCACCTTCTGAGGGGATTGCCCTTGTCACCCAGCTGAGCCGGAGCACTGAAGAGTCCCAGCACCTGGGAGTGTCTGAGGATGTAGGCATCATGGGAGCTGCCTGGGTACCTTGCACAGACTTGTAGAATCAGCATCCTGTGATCACACACTATCTGCACGTTCATGGAGTGGAAGCCCTTCCTGTTGACGAAGGCACCGGGCTCACCTGCTGGTGCCTTGATGGCCACATGTGTACAGTCTATTGTACCCTGGACACGGGGGAAGCCAGCAATGGCCGCGAAGACGCTGGCTCGCTGTGTCTGGCTTGCCTGGTCCCAGCAGTAGTGGATGAAGGTCAATGCATGCCTGAACAGAGTGTCTGTAACCTGCTTGACACAAGTGTGGACAGCTGATTGGGAGACACCGCAAAGATCACCCACTGAGCCCTGGAAGGAGCCAGAGGCATAGAAGTTGAGGGCAGCTGTGACCTTTAGAGCCACTGGCATGGGGTGTCCACCCACACAGTTAGGAGAGATCTCAGGGCCAATCATCTGACAGATGTAGCTGACTGTCTCCCTTGACAGTTGGAGCCTCCTCCGGCACTGCACCTCAGTCATATTGAGGTAGTTGCTTCACTGCCTGTATATCCTGGCAGCAGGATAGTGGCGCCTTCAGCGGCCCCTTCCGCCTTGGACAACCTCTTGGCCCTGCGCCCCTCGTGCATGTGCCTGTCCTCCCAAAGGTGGCTCCCCTGGAGGCTGATTGTCCAGTTCTGGCCTCCTCCTTATTCTAGCCCTCCCTCCCTCCTCAGAGGTCCTGCCTCCAGTGAACATCTCAGAACACATACCCAGACTGAAAGGAGGCCTCCGGAAAGCTGCAGGCCTGATAAAGATTACTGACTGCAGGGTGCTGACATGAAGATTCAAAGTACACAGAAAGCTGCTGGAATTCGTTCTGAACTGCTACAATTCACACAGGCAAATTTAAAAAACTTTCTGCAATAAATACTCACAGACCAGATTGACAACCCCACTGAGCCCTCTTATTCCACCAGTCTGCCCGTTGCACCCATGCGCCGACCCGAAGATCGCACAGGCTGGTGAATTAAGGCCCTTTTCTAGCTCGTTAATTAATGGTGGGCTTTGAACTTCATCGTGTGCCTGCCGGGCGAAATATCATGATGCACACGGGGATGTCAGGACGCTCGCCAGACGTCACCGAGTGTCATTTTACACACTGACATGCGGGGCCCGCCCTCCCCACCACCCCCCATATCAAGCAGAAAATTCTGTCCACTGATCATTTCCCCAGTATATACATCTAAATCATTAATAAAAATAATGAATGGCAATGTCTTAATAACATTGCTGCAAGCAATATTTCCTCATCATAGTGTTCTAATAGGGTTTTTTCCTATTATTTCCAGTTTTCCCATCTGGAGTATTATATTCAGTTCTGGACATCACATCTCTGAAAGAACATATTTGCCTTGGAGGAAGTTGAATACTGATTCACCAGAATGGTATGAGGCTTAAATAGTTAACTGTGAAGCCTGTTTCCGTAAAGTTGACGTGTATTCCACTGAGTTTAGATGGTTGAGGTGGTGATCTAATCATTGTCTTTAAAATGATAAAGGGTTTGACATGTTAAATACAGAAAAAAAATCTTGTTTATGATAAACTCGGGGTCAGCTTAGTTATAGTGTACTATCAACTATAAATGGTTCTACCAGAAACACTAGTTACTCAATTGATATGCCCCAACTCATAAAGACCTGCTTGCGGGCCAACACAGAAGCACCAGTAATAAACCCGTGGTGTGCCTAAGGTGCCTTAAGTTTACGTTTTCGGGTGCTACGTCTTGATGCTGATCCCTCGCTGGGAGTGGCATCTGAGCCAGCCTGCTGACTCTGCTGTCCTGTTGGCCTCGATGGCCTTGCTGGTCATCCTCTGGCCCATGGAGCCTGTGCTGGTCCCGGCTGGGAGGGATTTGCCAGTTCCACAGCTGGCATCTCCTCAGTCGTTGCAGCCTCACCAGACGCAATGGTCGCTGGCGGAGGGGCGGAGGAGCTGCTGCCCTCATCCGGACGCCCTGAGAGGAGCCCCAGAGACTGCGCCGACATGAGGTCACTTCAGGCCTCCCTGTTAACCTGGATGGATGGGCACCAAGCTGGGAATCTTGGTGCCCAGACCATCTCCCACATTGGCACTGACCAGCTAAGGCCAATGCCTCTGTGAGGGCTTGCTGGTCCGAGCACTTCTCCAGGAAGCCCTGATTGGTCTCCTGGAGGAGCCTCTCCATGAGAGTTGCCACTCTCTGCATGGAGGACACATGGCACTCAGCCATGAGACTCACTGCTTCAGCGTTAGTCCATGTAGACTCTCCACCACGGACACCAAGCCGAGCATAGCCTCATGTATCTCCACCAGAAATTCCAGCACATCCGGCCACCTTTCCTGCATTTGCTGCATCGCAGATAACTCCAGAGGCACATCATCAGGCACTGATTGAGCATGTGCCTGGTCAACTACGGTCCTCCGACTGCTGGCACCATGAGCACTCTCTGTCTCTTCCAGCGACTGTGAAGTGCCCTCTCCGCTGTGCCCCAGGACAGCAGCCCATGTACTAATTCCCACTGAGGTGCTAGTATCTGCACTGGTGACTGCCTGACAGAGATGGTGTGAAGCTGGTGAGTCCGTGACTTCAAGGCTCTCAGGTGTGAGAGGGGCCTCTGCTGCTCCTCCTTGCAGCCTTACTCTGCTGATGCTGAAAGGAATTACAAGGACATTGGATCAGTTAATGTGGAGACAATGTCAATGTCCATCCCTGTACCCTGGATCATTATGTGCTCATCCTTCCATAAGCAATGGTCAAGTCATGTTGCAAACCTCAATCGCTGAACATTCAGCACTGCCATGGCTGTTGGGAGAACAATGGTGACCTCACTGCTGGGCATACATACCTGCCTGTGGCACCCCAGTCTCACCAACACTGGTGGACCTGGGTGCATGGCGCCTCTCCAAATCTAGGGCCTCCTGCTCGAAGCGGCTGAGATTCATCAACTAGGGGCCCGACCCTCCACCAGTCCTCACCCGCTCGGTGGCATTATGTGCATTCATCTCCTTGAAAAGGAGAGAAGAGCATTGATTAATGCTACTTGTACCTGGACTCTCTTCGTGGACGGCCCACCCCAACCAGAGTGCGACATTGCAGGGCTCCAGTGCCTCCTCACCCCGCTGCTGCCGAACACTCACGCTAGGCCTGTTCCCCACCCCTCACCCCCACCCCCTTGGCCAAATGCTGCCTACATCACATTAGGCACCACACAGTCTAACCTTCCATAGCAAGGAGGCGCAAGCACGTGGAGCATAGAGGACAGCAGATCAATCAGTGCCAACGCCAGCATGTCTTCACCCTGACTTTGACATGTCCTGGAGTTCCAGCACTGCGCCTGGGTGCAGCTCCTCCAGGTTGCCCCCAAAACAGTAATGTGGGTCTCTGTGTACCACATGCTGTGGGTGCAGAACCCATCTCTTCACCATCCTCTCAGGGTGACCTCGGCATGGGCAATATCTGCTGGCTCATCCAGCGAAGGACACATGCTGTCAATGATTCGATGCAGTAACTACACTCAGACTTGGGGCGGGGGGATGGTGGCACCATGGGGGAAAGCCTACCTGCTGGGTTAAGTGACCAATGCCAACATGGTGCTCACCCTTCCTAAGCACAACAGGTCATTGAACCGCTTGCGGCACTGGACCCAGGTGTGCTGCGCCACGTCACGGGAGCTCACCACCTCTGCCACCTCCTCCCAGGCATGTTTGGTCATGTGGGGGGTCCTCCTCCTCCTGTCCTTGGGTACGAAGACCTCCCGCCAGTACTGCCACCTCCTCGAGGAGGGCAGCAAGGCAATCATCCGATAAACGAGAGGACAGTGCCCCCCTGCCCTACCCTCCTGCCTGGCCTGCTCACCAGCAGCGCTCTGGGAGCCCTTCCACTGGCCATGATTCACAGCCTTTGAAAGATTGCAGCAGCTTTTTAAAAGAGGCTTCCTGGTCGCCATTGGACCTGGCGGCTATTGCAGTCCCGCCGCCATCCATCCACCCCTGCTGTCCTTGGGAGCCGCGATTCACGCTGGGTGGGCCTTAATTGGCCTGCCCACATAAAATGGCAGCCGCTCCCGCACCGCCCGCCCAACAGGCAGAAAATTCTGTCCACCGATCTAGATGTACCAGCAGTTTTCAGGCACCTGTCTAAGTAAGGCTACCCACCATTCACGATATACATTAGATGGCCAGAGTTTGCCTGCTACAGAGAATTTCTTCTCAACTTGTTACAGTTACTGTGGCTGCATAAAAACACACATGTAGATAACTTTACAGTTCTTTCATTGCTTTATAGTTATACTCAAACTGCAGCCTGACACAAATTAAAGTTGTAAACTGCAAATAGAAACCTTATTTGCACCTTTAAAGCATGTGCTCAGAAAAATATCTTCCAACTCCAATATGTGAAGCACATGCATTTACACACACAAGCGGCAGACATTTTTAATGCAGAATCAGCTTGAGCACTCTAAGTCCTTCTGGCTCCACATTGAAGTCAAGATGTTTAACAATCTTGTCTTTTTGGTGCTGGCATGCTTCTGTCTCTTTAAGGCACATGTTTATTTGATTTACCTGAATGCATTAACACCTCAGGGCAAAACAGTAGTGTAGTGGCGGTCTCAAACTAGCATTAAGTCTTTGTTTGCACATGCAAAAGATCTAACACCTGTTTCAGGCATAGGCTTATGAAAATAAGAACATAAGAAATAGGAGCAAGAGTAGATCATTCAGCTCCTCAAGACTGCTCCATCATTCAATACTACAATGGCTGACCTTCTGCCTCACTGTCTTGTCTGCTTCTTATATTTCTTGATTTCCTGAGAGATCAAAAATCTATCGACCTCAGTCTTAAATATGATCATTCACAAACCTTTGGGTTAGACAATTCCAAAGCATCATAACTCTCTGAATAAAGATATTTCTCCTTATTTGAGTCCTAAATGATTCGTCCCTCATCCTGAGGCTGCACCTCCATGTTCTAGATTCCCCAGCCAGCGGAAACAACCTCTTAGTATTTTCCCTGCCAAGTCCTTTCAGAATCGTGTATGCTTCATTGAGATCACCTCTCGTTCTTGTAAACAGCAGAGAAGGTAGACCCAATTTACTCAGCCTCTTGACATAGGACATTCATCACATCCCAGGAACCAATCTAGTGAACCTTTGTTATAATGCCTCCAAGCCAAGTATATCCTTCCTTCGATATGGAAATCAAAATTCTGCACATTACTCCAGTGTGATCTCACCTAAGCCCTGTACAATTGTAGCAAGACCTCCCCATTTTTGTGCCCCAATTCTTGTCCTCCAATCCCCTTCCAATAAAGGACAAGACATGTGGCTTTTTAATTACCTGCTGTACAGAAATGTTAGCTTTCTGTGTCTCTTGTACAATCACACCCAAGTCTCTCTGAACATCAACATTTAAAAGTTTCAAGCATTTTCAAAATATTCTGTCAAAGAGAATACCTCAAGCGTTCTTTGGCTATATTGGTAGTGTGGGTGGTGTATATTTAGGTCATGTTGAATAAATGCTTCTTACATTTCATATTTGAGGCTCAGGCATCTGTATAGCACCCAGATAATGCACACGTGTTATGTAATCTGGTAGAACCTGGAGTTTAAGCAGCTAAAACTATGCAGCTTACAAGTAGAGAGCACCAGTAGGCTTTAAGTTAATTATTCAGTCAAGACACAGATTAGGACTTTAACTTTCAGGATTAGCTGAAGCCAAGTGGCTACCAGGCCCACTAATAACAGGCCTACCTCCCCACTTAGCAACTGGTGAATAATCAGCGCCACTGTGGAGTACTGGAGACATGTCTTGTTTACGCCATGGCTAATCAAAGCAACAAGAGGAGAAACTTTGATGTGAACTTCTGTCATCAGCTGTGTCGTGGTGAAGCTGCTTGGACCTTTAAGATATCCTATTACCCTCCTAATCATCATAATTTGGTGCCACAATGGGTGGGGTGGGGGGGGGGTGCGGGGTGGTGGGGGGCGGGTGGTGAAGGGTGGGGAAAGGATCATGGTATGCCTGCAAATAGTGATTACATAGCAATATACTGTATGTCATGGACTTGCTTATCTACTGGTGTCAGGGTGAATAAGTAGGGGAAGAAAAAAATGAAAGGAAGATTGTTATCTCACGTGAGAAGCTGGCTTAATGCTGGTTTGCCCATTTCTCCTCCTATGCCAGATGAGCAAAGCAGAAATTGTCTCCTATATAAAAACGAACCAAAAACAGTCAAACATCACAAATCCTAAATTTATAATAACAGTGATATAAAATTGCCAACAAAAATGCCAAGTCATGCAATTCAGCAAAGTGCGAGAATTAAATCGCAAAGGATTACCCAATAGTTATATAAATGATTCTCACTCCTTGGTGACTGTGGAGAGAAACAACTGCTTGCATGAATCATAAACTGTAAACAAGAATGTTGCTGAAGAACTATGCTGCTGCAGTTGTCAAGGTCTAGTGCCAGTTAGTTCAAATGTGTCTTATTATTGATTAACTGACCAAACCAACGCTCTCTGCTGCCAGGAAAGAAAGGTAAGGTGAGAGACTGTGAGACAAAGTAACAACCATCTTTGACAGCACAGATGATTTGTGAGCAGTCCTAGTGAAACCTAACACTTGCCAGGAACATCTGCACCATGGAATTTCACACAGCCACTTTTGCCTGTTTTGCATCACTGAACTGAGACTCACACCCAATACCAATAACCCATCATAATCAGCAGAGTAAGCTCATTTTGATATCTTTGGGTGGTTCTCCATCCTGAGTTCTATGCAAAATGAGGGTATTGTAATTGGCGTGCTTGGAAATTAGAGTGCTACCTTGAAAAAACCCAGAGTAGAATTAATGCCCTTCCCTGAGGTGAGTTTGGAGGTGGGGGAAGCATTTAATCAGGCAGAAAGGTGCTGAGTGGGACCCCACTACTTTCCTGCTTCTCTCCTGATTAAGTGTGGGTCAGGAAGGCTCATGTATGATCAATTAATGCCCATTTAAGGGCCTCATCTCATCACTGCTAGTATTTAATCAGTGGTGGGCAGGGCACTTGCCATGTGAGGAGCCTGGAAAACAAAACTGTAGTAATTATGGTTTTATTTAATGTAAAATGTACCTTTAAGAGTAATACTTGTTAAGGAAGATTGCATGACCTATAGTAACCAATAAGAGTCGTTGTAGAGATGGAGGTAGAGTTGAAAGTACATGTGTAGTTGCTGCTGAGTATATTGTAAATAAATTTAATGTTTCCACCCAAGAAGTGTGTGCAGATCAACTCTGTCATTGATAGCACAACTCAGCCATCCTACAGCAAACTGGCAATGAGGATAAAAAAGGATTGAACAGAAGGAATCGAGTTGGAAAGAAATCGGCACTGTACCTCGCCTAGTGATTGTAAGTAGCAAGCTCTGTTATAATTGAAGCAGTTATCCTCTCTCAAAGTGCCGCAATTTGGGATAATGTGTACCCTTATGAACCAGCCCCAGATGATTGGTTTCAATACATAAAACACCTCATATTCTTTTTTCAAGCGAATGAGATTATGGGGGAAGAGAAGAGGCGAGCTACCCTCTTGAGTACTTGTGAGAGCAAAACCTACAGCCTGATTCAAAGTTTGACAGCACCCAGTGCCCCAGATTCAAAGAATTTTGATGAATTAGTGGACCTCATGAAGGGTCACTTTCAACCCAAGCCCTCAATCACGATACTGATGTTCACTCGTGAAATGGAGTCCCGGGTGAGACAATTGCATGCTATGTGGCAAACTTGAAGCAGTTACCGTGGAATATTGTGAGCTCGGTATGAATCTGAATGACATGCTCAGAGATCATTTAGTGTGTGGTGTGAAAGAGGACACTATTCAGAAAAAATTATTGTCCAAAGTGAATCTGGATTTCAAGAAGGATCTAGAGATAGCGTTGGCCATGGAAAGCACAGTAAGAGATTCAAAAGCAAAACAGGCCAAAAGATACACGAAAAAGCAAGACTTTGCTGAAAAGTGGGAAACAGCCACCACTAGCCGAAGAATAAAGAAAAATAACTTATCAGTGAAATGAAAGAATAATTTTAATAGAAATGGAAACACTCAGTCTTTTAATGATTGGCAGTTTAAAAACGTCAAATACTACTATTGTCATGCAAATAAACATATCATGAGGCAATGCAAGGAAAGATTCAAGTAGGATTGTAAACAAAAGAAGAAGCCCAATGAAATCTAAAATATAGAAGAGCTTGAAATAATAAATTCAGAGAGTTACTCATTGTTTAATTTGGAAGTTGGAAAGACAGAACCAATATTTGTCACAGTGAAAGTAAATGGCAAACCTGTTAGAGTGGAAGTTGATGTGGGAGCTTCCACTACAGTAATTGGGGAACATACCTTTGGATATTTGATTAATGGTGAACATCAATTAAGTTTAGAAGAAACAGCCACCAAGCTAAAAACATATATGGGTGAAGACATTCAAGTAAAAGGCATAAGCAGAGTGACTGTCCATTATGGAAGTCAGTCAGCAAAGCTACCCCTGATGGTGGTAGCAAGTGAAGGGCCAAGCCTCCTGGGGCAAAATTCATTAAAGGAGATTAACCTAGAATGGGCTGAAATTTTCCAGTTGAGAGCAAGTGGGTTAACAGAGCCACTTAAAAAGTATGCCACTATCTTTAAGGATGAACTGGGGAAAATCCAGGGCCTGCAGGCCAAGATTCACATGGATCTGGAAAAACCCCTCACTTCATGAAGGTGAGATCGGTGCCATATGCCCTGCAAGAAAAAGTTGACATGGAATTGAACAGACTAGAGAAACAACTTGTTCAGTTCTTAGAATGGGCAGCACCCATAGTCTCCATTCTTAAACCCAACCAAAGTATCCAAATTTGTGGAGACTACAAACTGATGGTTAATACATTAGCTAAGCCAGATAAGCACCTCATTCCAAAAATCGAAGACCTGTATGCCAACCTGGCAGGAGGGACAATGTACATAAAGCTTGACAGGAATCATGCTTACCAATAATTAGAGTTGGATAATGTCTTTTGAGAATTTGTCACAATTAATACCCACAAAGTGTTCTACCAATATACACAGTTGCCTTTTGGTATCTCCTCTGCTTCTGCCATCTTTCAGAGAACAATGGAAAGCGTACTGCAGGGACTGCCCCAGGTTGTAGTCTATCTGGACGATGTATTGTTGACAGGATTCACTGAAAAAGAGCATTTGGCAAACTTAGAGAAAGTCTTAAAACATTTCTTGCAAGCTGGTGTGCATTTAAAAAAACAAAAAGTGCACATTCCAAGTGAGGGAGGTAATCTATTTGGGTCACCGGGTAGATTGACAGAGCCTCCACCCAGTTGACTAGAAAGTGAGAGCCATAAGAGAGGCACCTGCGCCAAAGACACCTTAGAATTCAAATCAATCCAGGGAATGATCAACTATTATGGGCGGCTCTAACCCAATTTGTCTACAATGCTGGCCCCCGCTGCACTCTCTACTCAAAAATATCCAACATTCGTCTTTGAATGTGCCCCAGAAGGAAGCTTTCAAAAAGGTGAAACAGTTGTTGCATTCATCTAATCGATTAGTGCATTACAACCAGATGAAAGAATTGGTGCTGACATGTGACGCATCTCCCTATGGAGTGGGAACTGTGCTCTCTCATCGGATGGATGACTGCATGGAACGGCCAATAGGTTATGTGTTAAGAACACTCACCACAGCGGAAAAGAGATACTCACAGATAGTAAAAGAAAGCCTGTCTATTATTTTTGGTGTCAAGAAATTTCACCAGTACGTACACAGCCGCCATTTTACAATCGTTTCAGACCACAAACTTTTGCTAGGATTATTTAGTGAGGACAAGTCTACACCACCCATAGCTTCAGCAAGAATAAAACGATGAGCCTTAATTCTGGCAGCATACGAATACACTTTCGTACATAGGCCTGGCAATCAAATTGTAAACACTGATGCCCTTAGTCATTTGCCTTTGCAGGAAAATGGGGATCACATCCCAGTCCCACAGAAACTTGTTTTACTGTTAAATCTCTTAGCTTCCTCGCTGCTATGTGCTTGAAAGATCAGAGACTGGACAAATCGGGACACAGTCCTGTCTCAAGTACGAGAACAAGTGCTACATGGTTGGTCACAGAAGCCCATATTTGATTAAATGAAACTGTACTTCAACAGAGGACATGAAATAACCAGCCAGGATGGCATCTTAATGTGGGGAACATGGGTGATAGTTCCTCAAAAAGGATGGGAGCCACTTTTAATTAAACTGCACAGTGTCCATCCAGGAATTTCCCGAATGAAGACCACAGCACACAGCTATCTATGGTGGCTTGAGATGGATGGCAAATTAAAGAGTAAATCAGCCAGTGACAGCTCCATCACACCCATTGGAGTGGCCAGGTGGACCCTGGGTGCAGTTACACATTAACTAACTAAGTTGGACCTTTCCTGAGAACAATGTTTCTGCTCATTGTCCATGCCCATTCAAAACGGTTGGACATATATGAGGAGAAGTCACCAATGTCAGCCATTACAATTCAGAAACTAAGTTTTGCCATTCACAGACTACCAGAAGTAGTTATTTCCGATAATGGCACGGTATTTACAAGTGCTGAGTTTCAATGGTTTATCAGCCTCAACGGTATCACTCAAGTGAAAACTGCACCTTACCACCCTTCCTCAAACAGACTGGCTGTAAGGTTGGTTCAAACATTCAAGGCAGGTGTGAAAAAGCTAACTGGTGATTCCTTGGCAACCAAGCTAGCACACTTTCTTCTTCATTACAGGACTACACCTCACACAACAACAAGTATCACACCTGCAAAGTTATTGTTGAAACGTTGTCTCAGGAGGATATTGAGCTTGATTATACCGAATTTGGAGGGGAAGGTGGAAAGGAGTAAGGGAAGCCAGAAAACTAGACACAACCAGCATAGTCGCAAGAGGACATTTACCGTGAGTGAGGCGGTATATGTGAAAAATTTCAGGGAACGACCAAAGTGGTTACCGGGTGAAATAAGTGTGGTGACTGGAGATCTATCTTACCATGTGGAGGTGGAAGGCATGAACACTGTAAGCATATGGACCATTTAAGGAAGAGAGAGAGACAATTCACCAAGATTTGGTTCCACCAGTGATCATGACCAGGTCTGTGTTTCCTATTGAGGATACTCAACCTAGCACTGACATGTCTGGTGTTCCTGTAAGAGTTGAGGATACAGAACTGCAAGTGCCCACCGAAGCATCTGATGTTCAGGCAACTCCGGAAAAGGAGGTACCTGACAAAGAATCTGAATTTGTGGAGCTGTGACTTTCCACATGTATCAGGAAACCACCTGAAAGACTGAAAGTGTAAATTTCTTATGCAGTGCAAATATTATGTTGTCTTGAAAACTATGTACTTGTAAATATAATTTGTAAAGCTCAGTTAAAGGAGGGGAAATGTAGTAACTATGATTTTAATTAGTCTGTAACGTATCTTTTAAGAGTAATACTTGTTAGGAAGATCATATGATCTGTAGTAACCAATAGGAGAGTAGTGTGGACGACCTCATCAGTCAGTGCAGAGATGGAGTTGGAGTTGGATTTGCAAACACACGTGTAGCTGCTGCTGAGTATATTGTAAAATAACTTGAAGTTTCCACCTAAGAAGTGTCTGCAGATCTACTCTATCATTAATAGCACATCATGGCCACCCTACAACAACAAATAAGTAGGAACGAGCTTGGTTTTAATGAGTTGGTTGTCAGATTGCTTGACTGATAGATCATGTGTGATTTTGTGCCACGTTTAATCAGGCAGAAGCAGCTGAGAAAGAATAAGTTTAGGTTTCTGTATATATTACCTTTTTTAGTATTTTTTATACAGGAGGCAATTCTCGATCAGCTAGTAGCATTTTAAACAGGCAAGCCCGTCTCAAGCCTTTTTGTCACCTGATGTACATCTTGCACCCAAGTTGCCTCACATTGTTAAGTCCCAGGAATTTTTCTTCTACACGTAAAGAATTTGGTATCATAATTTTTCAGGTTTTTCTGTGGAAATTCACTGAAGTCATTAAGCATTCATTTTTTTTTGATGCTTTGAAGCAGTGGCAGGGCATATATGTCACTGGGGACTAAAAAGGACATGTCAGCTATTTTGATGAGGGTGCTTCTAGAAACTTGTTTTTCTTAAGTCATTGGATTTGCAGTCAGACGTTTCAGTCCACAAACTTCCATCTAGGCATTCGGACTAATTTGCATTTTCCTAATTTACAGGGGTAATTGTGCAGTTGAGATTTAATGGCCACTACAGTCATGAAGTGGCTGCAACCTTAGTTATGAATATAGACAAGTGTGTTTGCTTGTTCTGGAATTGGAAGATAGGAGGGATGTGAGTTTGTACCTGCGGCAGATTGCCTGCACTTGTACTTTCCCAATTACCAACGTCTACACAGTACGACTTAACAATGTCGAATGAGATCTGCCTTCAGGGCCTACACTTACTCATCACACAATAATACTCTCTCTTTGAGATGTTCCTACAAGTTCCATGATGAGGATAGCTCTACAGGTGGCTGTCAAAATGATCACTACTTTGAACTTTTATGCTATTGGATTCTTCCCAGAGGACATATATGCCAAATATAACTGCAGCTGCCAACTCAATTCTCAGTCAGGAGGATTTGAGTGCCTAATTTAGGTATACTCTTCAGTATGTATGACAAAACTTGAAAAAGCTGAAGCAGCATGAAAACAGCTGACAACTCAAAAAATACACACAATTGAAAAACAACCTTGAATATAGGTTTTTGCTAAAACAATTTTAAAAATTCATTCACAGAATGTTGGCTTCACTGGCTGGGCCAGCATTTATTGCCCATCCCTAGTTGCCCTTGAGAAGGTGATGGTGAGCTGCCTTCTTGAACTGCTGCAATCCATGTGATGTAGGTACACCCACAGTGCTGTTAGGAAGGGAGTTCCAGGATTTTGACCCAGTGACAGTGAAGGAACGGACATATATTTCTAAGTCAGGATGATGAGTGCATCGAAGGGGAACTTGCAGGTGGTGGTGTTCCCATTTCTCTGCTGCCCTTGTCCTTCTAGGTGGTAGTGGTCATGGGTTTGGAAGGTGCTGTCTAAGGAGCCTTGGTGAATTCTTGCAGTGCATCTTGTAGATGGTACACACTGCTGCTACTGTGCGTCGGTGGTGGAGGAAGTGAATGTTCGTGGTTGCGGTGCTAATCAAATGGACTGCTTTGCCCTGGATGGTTTCCAGCCTCTTTAGTGTTGTAGGAGCTGCACTCACCCAGGCAAGTGGGGAGTATTCCAATACATTCCTAACTTGGGCCTTGTAGATTGTGGACAGACTTTGAGGAGACAGGAGGTAAGTTACTCATCGCACAATTCCTAGCCTCTGACCTGCTCTTGCAGCCACAGTATTTATATAGCTAGTCCAATTCAGTTTCTGGTCAATGGTAACCCCCAGGATGTTGATAGTGGGGGATTCAGTGACGCTAATGCCATTGAACATCAAGGGGCAATGGTTGGATTCTCTCTTGTTGGCGATGGTCATTGCTTGACACTTGAGTGGCGCGATTGTTGCTTGCTGTTTGTCAGCCCAAGCCAGGATATTGTCCAGGTCTTGCTGCATTTGGACATGCACTGCTTCAGTATCTGAGGAGTCGCAAATTGTGCAATCATCAGCAAACATCCCCACTTCTGACCTTATGATGGAAGGAAGGTCATTGATGAAGCAGCTGAAGATGACTGGGCCTAGCGCAAAACCCTGAGGAACTCTGCAGTGATGTCCTGGAGCTGAGATGACTGACGTCCAACAACCACAACCATATTCCTTTGTGCTAGGTATGGCTCCAACCAGCGGAGAGTTTTCTCCCTGATTCCCATTGACTCCAGTTTTGCTAGGGCTCCTTGATGCCACATTCAGTCAAACGCTACCCTGATGTCAAGGGCAGTTACTCTCACCTCACCTCGGGAATTCAGCCCTTTTGTCCATGTTTGAACCAAGGCTGTAACGAGGTCAGGAGCTGAGTAGCCCTGGTGGAACCCAAACTGGGCATCAGTGAGCAGGTTATTACTATGCAAGTGCAGCTTAATAGCACAATTGATAACCCCTTCCATTACTTTAATGATGATCGAAAATAGACTGAAATTGGCTGGGTTGGATTTGTCCTGCTTTTTGTGTAGAGGACATATCTGGGCAATTTTCCACATAGCCGGGTAGATGCCAGTGTTGTAACGGTACTAGAACAGCTTGACTAGGGATGCTGCAAGTTCGGGATCACAAATCTTCAGTACTATTGCCGGAATATTGTCAGGGCCCATAGCCTTTGCAGTATCCAGTACCTTCAATGCCTAATTCAGTGCTTTACAGTTTCTGAATTTAGTCACATTTCTCCTGAATACATTGGACCACGATTCTTATTAGTTTTGTAGGCCTGGAGGAGTTTACAAAGGTAGGGAGACTGAGATCATGGTAATGATGATATTTTTAAATTTGATGTATTGGAATCTGAGAGAAAATGTAGGTCTGCAAGGACAAGGGCGATGGATAAGGAGGACTTGAGATGCAACAGGGTACAGGCCGAACAGCTTTAAATGAGCTGAGGTTTTTGGGAGGTAAAGGATGGGAAACAGACTGGAGGAGCTCTGGAATAGTTAGGTTTTGCCAGAACAAAGACATAGATCAGGCTTTCAGCAGCAGAGGGCCTGAGGTAGGGGTGGAGCAGGGACATGCAGTCTCACCAAAAATGGTGTGGATTGTTTTGCGTTCTCAATGAAAAAGGAGGCATCAATAATTCAAATTAGCTGCCGGATAATCAGTCTCAAAACACACCATGAGTGAACAGGTGAAGGAGATGGCGGAGAAGTAGAACAGTAAGTCACCAGTATACATGTGGAAGGTCACATCAAGTTAGTAGATAATATTCTCAAGGGGAAAACGTTGATCAGAAAAAGCAGGGATATATCCTTCAGAGACTCTAAAGATAACAGTGTAGGAGTCATTGCTAGAGATGCTCACCTATGACTGATTGATTATGGAGGAGTGGAACCAAAAGGAATGAAATGAGGGCAGTCCCATTGAGCTGAACAATGAGGAGAGGCATTGGAAGAGGACTGTGTGGTTAGCCCTGTCAAAGGTTACATGAAGGTTAAGAAGGATTAAGAAAGAGAGAACACTATAGTCACAGTCACAGGAGATGCCATTAACACACTTGTCAGTATTTTCTAAGTGTAGTGAAAGGAGAAGAATACATTTATTCTATCATTCTTCAAGATGGAAAGACTAATATTTATTGGTCATCCCTTGTTGCCCTTGAGAAGGTGGTTGGCCTCCATCTCAAATTGTCTCAGACAATAAGGTAAAGGTACTCCCACAATGAAGGAATGGTGATATATTTCCAGAATGGTGGCATGTGTTGGAAAGGAACTTTTAAGGGATGGTCATCCCATGCTCTTGCTGCTTTCGTCCTTGAAAGTGGTTGAGGGTATGAGTTCAGGAGGTGCTTCAGAAGAAATGTACTTCAATGCCTCATGTACGTAGCACACATCACATCCATGATATATTGGTGGTGCAATGAGTTGATGTTTAAACTAGTGGGTAATAGACTACTTTTTCCTGGATGACATTGAGCTGCTTGATTCTTGTTTCTGCTGCATCCATCCAGGCAAGTGGATAGTATTCAATCACATATCTAACTTGTGCCATGTAGGTGGCGGAAAGGCTTTGGGGAGTTAATAGGTCAGTCACTCATAACAGAGTAACCAGTCTCTTAACCTGCACTTGCAGCCATAGTATTTATGTGGCTGGTCCAGTTAAGCTTCACATCAATAGGTAGATGGTGGGCATTCAGTGATTGTAATGCCATTGAATGTCATGGTGAGATGGTTAGAGTCTCTCTTGTCAGAGATGGTCATTGCCTGGAACTTGTGTGGAACATGTTACTTGCCACTAACCAGCTCAAGCCTGAATCTTGCCACATGTGAGCACGGAATGTTTCATTATCTGAGGCCTTACAAACGGAATTAAACACTGCAATCATCTGCAAAAAGCTTCAATCATGATCTTATGATTATGGACTGGCCATTGATATCCAATTAACCTCCTCCTTTTATCTTTAAAATCTTCAATCCAACTAAAACCTAACCTTAAATGCTCACTTCAAGGCTCGGCAGAGAAGGAGGAAAATCCTTTAACAGGGAAATCTTTTACTTAAAAAAAGCTTGGAAATCCAGCAATTTGACTGAGTACATAAGTACAAGTACAATGATATGAGTTTAACTCACCTGGCCCTTTAGCACACTCTCATTACCTCAGTTTATACAACTGTATATTCCGGGATGGACTGTTTACCAGATTCAGAGCTCCCAAGATGTATTTTTTCCCTCTACTCTGTTTGTGTTGCAGGTTTTTGCGAAGTTAGTTGTAAATACCCAGCCTTTAATAACTGTGTTTTCGCAGATGTGCTGCACAACAGCACGGCGTCAGTAAAGCATCTGAGGAAGCTTACCACTGGGTTAAAAAAAAAAGCTCCTTCACGGTCTCCATTTGCTATCATCATTGACAAGAGCCCATCACAACATGCCTCAACGTGATTGAAGACTTTTCCAAAAAACATACAAAGGGTATGCCGAGGGTCTGATGAGAGCTGTTCTTTTTTTGCCTTTAGAGTTAACAGCTCTTGCTTGCACTCTGCTCTCTTATTATTTGTTGGATCTACACTGCTCAACATTTTAGGTGTTGGGGTTTGCCAAATACTGATGAGTTAGCTCACAGTGTAGTGGGAATTGTTATCTGTGTGAATTATGGAGATGCTAAAATATCCAGTTATACTTGCAAGCTTTTAAGGCACAGTTGAAACACCAACAGTCTATACTAAAGGATTATGTTTCCATTTACACAAATGGAAAAAAATAATTGTATTGCAATAAGAAGCCACTGATAGTAAAACATGCAGCTTTAGAAGTTTGTGTTCTGGATGTTTGTGTATACTAAGTGCCATGACAGTGGGCGGAATCATGATAGAAAAGTGAAATTTTATGCCGGCCGCAGTTACGGCTTCACACACCGATTCGACCCAATCCCGCCAAATTAGTTATGAGTTCCTGGGAAACATGCCATTTTTAATAGGCAGGCTCTCATTCGTCCGCCATGCCATTGCCTCGCCACTTCATTACCCTGGGCATCATATTTAAAGTGTAGCTGTGCATGCACACTTCTCAGTTCTTCCAGCCCACGACTGCTGCATGAAGACATGGCCCCGAAAGGCAAGAAGACTACAGTCCTCTGGTTTAATGATGCGTCCCTCGGGTGCATTTTGGATGCAGTGGAGGCTTGCTGTGATATCCTCTACCCCCGCTCTAGCCACAGGATGGGCAGCGACATTACCAATCTGACTTGGGAGGCAGTGGCAGCGGTGGTCAGTCAACACCCAACACCCAGCAAAAGATGACAGCCACCCAGTGCCACAAGAGGATGAATGATTTCCTCCGTTTCGCCAAGGTAAGTCACTCTTCTTATCACTCTCAACTTACACATTCTCAAACCCATCACACATCCACAGGGCCCTCACTCACTGTCAGTTCAAGAGACATCACCATTCACATTCTCTCAGACATCTTCATTGTCCTCTTCCCGTCCTTGGGACCACTCACCACCCACATGTGCCAAGCATGATTATCATTTGGCCTGGCAGGTGTCCTGCTTCCACTTTCCCCATCTCTATCCATGCAGGACAAGCTGGCTCACAACAGGAGGGAAAGGTCGCAGACTGGTAGAGGGATGCTGGAGATCAAAGTTCAGACAGTATTTGAAAACAGAGCCATCCACTGGCCGGCAATGACTGGAACCATTCCTGTGCTGACAGTGAGGTCAGTGCTGCTCTACCAAGTGAGGATCCAACAGCACAACATCCATCAGACAACCATGCTATTATGAGTGATGTGTCCTGTTTCACAGGCCACTGCCACCCACTCATTCTCTCCCCTTGCTTGTGCAGGCACATCTGGAAAACAGCCAACAGATCCATGACCCAGAGCCTCCAATCAAGCCCTGAAGAAACCTTTGAAGAGGAATCTGGAGGCACACTACTTGAAATCCCGTCACAGCATTCAACCACACCTTTCACAGCACAGAGACACACATCTTGGTGGGACCTAGCTTTAGAATAGCCTCGGGATCATAATCTGGTGAGAACACACAGAGGGAATGATGGAACGCTGTGACGCCTGCCAACAACATTATGGCAGCAATGACAAGCACCGTCGAGGTGCAGGCATCAGTAATGTGTCCAGGGAGTGAGAGGTTTGATCCACAGCAGGCGGCACCAGGGACTTCACAGATGTACAACACTCGGAGGACTGCTGGAGGCCAGAACGTTGCTGAGTCCGAGTCTGATGATGAGCCTCTGGACTCGGTCATGTCACAGTTGTTGGAGCTGCAAAAGCAAGCTCGTGAAAATCAAGAAGGGATGTCCACTACACTCCTCAGATTGCAAGGCATGATGGAGGATCCTGTCTGCCTTCAGGCTGAGGCGATAGTGCCGGCATGGCCGTGCACTGAAGCCGACACTAGTAGAATAGTGGCCACCATGAAGATCTAGGTCCAGAACATCGCTCTACACTGCTGCATGGGCTCAACTCCATCGCTGACACCATATTTGGCCTCCAACAGTGTGTACATGAGAGGGGTCCGGGGCAGCTTGATCTCACTCCAGCTTCCCCTTCTCCTAAATGAGTCAGCCTGGGGCCCTCAGGGAGGATCTGCAGGTGCACACCCCGGGGCTATCCACCCAGGTGACTCGGGGAATGTTCAGCCCATCCGATTCCCCTCTTCCTGTGACCACAGCAGCTCCAGCTCCACAGGCCAAGGAGCGTGTCACTCAGATGTGGAACCTTGGTTCCTGCACAAGATAAAGGCAGCTGTATCAGTCCAGATCCTCTTCCTTGTGCTTTGTGCAGCCTTCAGACCAAAGTGATGCTTCGGCCTCTCATTCCCTGGACACATTACTGATGCCTGCACCTCGACGGTGCTTGTCATTGCTGCCAGAATATTGTGGGCAGGCGTCACAGAGTTCCATCATTCCCTCTGTGTGCTCTCAGCACCTTTTAAGGTGGGGCTGGCCCCCATCTCTTCAACATCTGTGACCAGTGTCATGGTGCTCATGAAGGGATCAGGTGCTGAAGGTGGACAAAGGATCAGGTGCTTTTAAAGCTTCATGCCCGTGTCTCCATGATATGACCCAGATCACAGAGCGCAAGTGAGCTGCCCTTGGCCAAACGGGAGTCTGGCTATGTGAAGATCTATGGAGTGTCCTCATTGTATGTCATCATCATCCTCCTGAAATCAAGCAACAATTGGGGCCTCCACTGTGTCAGGAGCATTATCACAGAGAGTATGTGCGCTACTGTAAGCCAGACTGGAATTAAACATTCGTAGATGCAATGTGAGGATCTATGGCATCTCCTCACTGCATGTCATCATCAACCTCCACAAATCTAGCAACTGTGAATGCCTCCCGAGCATACCTGTCCCCTCTGGCCAGTGTGAGGGCCTCATCACCATTCTCATAACCTTCGAGGACCTTCTCACCCTCATCCCCGGTGACATCCTCCTCATCAGAGGAGACCTCCAGTTCTTCCATCTCCTCCTCAGCCAGCTTTTGTCCCCGTTGCAGTGCCAGGCTGCGAAGGGTGCAGCAGATGATGTCGATGCGTGACACCCTCTGTGGACTATATTGCAAGGCTCCACCAGACCCGAACTTCATTTTCAGCATCTCTATGGTTGTACTGCACCAAGGTGCGAGTTGCAGCATGAACGTCATTATATCTTTGCTCTGCTGCAGTCTGAGTCACCTCATGGGTGTCATCAGCCACGTCCTCTGTGAGTAGCCCTTGTCCCCGAGCAGCCATCCCTGCAGCCACTGTGGACCCTGGAAGACATCAGGGATCTGTGACCAACTGAGAATGTAGGAGTTGTGCACACTGCCTGGAAACTGTGCGCAGACCTGCAGGGTGCATCTGTGGTGGTTGCGCACCAGCTAAGCAGTCAGTGAATGGAAGCCCTTGCAGTTGACATAGTTGACTGTGTGTTGCGATAGAGGTCTGAGCACCACGTGACTGCAGTTGATTGCACCCTGCACCTGTGGGGAACCCACAATCTGGGCAAATCCAATCACTCTTTCTCTTGGCTGTCCCGGTCCCAGGCAAAAAGCAAAAAGTTGTGTGCCCTCACAAAGATGGCATCCTTGACCTCATAGATGCATTTGTGGGTGGAGGCTTGGGAGATCCCACAGAGGTCACCTGTGGAGTCCTGAATGGAGCCACTGGCATAAAAATGGAGCGCCGCGGTAACTTTCACTGCCATGGGCAGTCTTTGCCCTCATGTCCTGTGCATCAAATCCTGCAGCAGCTGGCAGATGTGACTGACCATTTCCCTGGGCATGCTCAGTCTTCGGAGACATTTGTTCTTTGTCATCTGCAGGAATGGAAGTTGGCATCTATGAACCCTGGGTCTATCTAGGCGCCAACGAGTGATGTCTCGCTGTGGCTCTTCAGCGGCATGTGCGGAACACCAGCTGCCCTTCCTTCCAGGTGGTGATGCTCCTCCCTCTGCACAACCAGGCACCTCCATTGTTTTCACTCTTTGCAAGCCATGAGGCATACAGCTAGGTCACCAGACTCCATGATCTTCATGCACTCCTCCTGCAGGATTAAAGAGACAGATGAATGTGTTAGCTTGGGTGTTCTAAGAACCTCTCCTGGTTATTTCTGAAGGCCCCTTAATGCATTGTGGGGATTGTTGGCCACCACTTGGGTGGCCAGAGTTTAATATGCATTATGGCTGCCCGAAACCCCACCCTGCTCTGCCCCTTTCCACTTGACTGATTGGTGGCAGCTTTGTCCATTACACTGCATGCTGTGCTCTCAGCTCAGGCACAGGCATTCTCCTAACCCGCACCGCAAGGCTGCACTGTTAGCTTGAACTATGGGGGAGACTGGTCCAAACCTGAATGATGACATTGCAAGGGGCTATGAGCACCTCCACCAGTGACTGCTCCATGGTGAGCTTTAGCAAGGAGAGTGTACAACATGCCCAGTTGTCCAACTGTTCTGCAGTCCACTAAAATGCTCATTAGTTTGCAGTCCATGCCCAAGGGGTTTAAGGCCCTGGAGCACTTGGTGACACTTTGACATGTGTGGAGTCAGGCCTCAAGCTTATCTGCCCACTCAAGCAACGTGGAGGCAAGGTGGCTGCCCTGAACTGTCTCAGCAGCAGAGGAATTGTTACTTCATACAAGCTTTCCCTAATGTGTGGCCATTTCCTTCCCCCGACCCCACACGTTACTTTACTTGCATCCCCCCACCACCCCGACCCCACCCCACCACCCCCCCCCCAACCACCACAAGTTGCCCCAACCTTGAAGTCCGACAGGCGACCCTGGTGAGCAATGCGCAACGTTACTGTGCTAGTTCCCCTCAAGCTGCAGCCTGCCAAGTGCACACCTTATATAATGTTATGATCCCCAGCTGATATTACCACTGGAAAAGCCTGATCCCAGGGTGAAACCCAGTTTGATAGGTCCTAACTTTTATTTTTGTTTGTTTAGATATGTGGAGAGGCTTTACTGAACAGAGTCACCAAAGTCAGCTAATTAACTTTTATTAAAAGCATAAAACATGTATTAAACAAGAAAGGATGAACTATATTACAATGTTCCTTCACCCAGAACCATACCTTTACAGATATATACAGGTTTGTAAGGATAACAAAAATTACAAAAGCCATCTTGTACCCTAATGTTAACAGTGCACAGTCCATGTAAACCAAAAGGTGGCCTCTGGTCAGGCACATCACACTCTGAAACCAAGTGACAGATTCAACCTCAATCAGATGCTATGGATCTGTCATCAACTCCCCCAGATGCTTGACCCACAATGAGCCAACCAGTCTCACCGAACTCCATCTTTCACATGAGCATTTCTAATCTCCACTCTCCAAAAATTCACTTTGGAATCTTCTCCCAAATCAAGGCTTTCTCTCAGACATCTTCTGCAAGGGTTCATCTCCAGGGGTTCGAACTCTCCTTCCAATGTTCCTATTCCCTGAGTCACTACATGCACTCAAGCTGTCTTCCATGCACTCTCTCTCACCAGCTCAGTTGATAACAGCACACCACTGCTTCACATGCCCATAGCAAAGAGTTATGGACCTTCAGTTGTCTCTTTGCACATTCTTGCCTCTTGCAAGCTGTTCTCGCTTTAAATCCAATTTCTGCAGCTTTTGTCTCTTTAAATCTGAAGCTTGGAACCTTTCTCTCTGCCATTCACTTTTAACTTCACTTAACAAGACCTTTTCCAAGTTCCTGTCCTTCCTTTGACTAAAAGGTCTGCTTGGGACGTTCCCCTGTTTTTGTCTCACTACTTTGTCCTTGGGACCATTTGGTTCTTTTGGGAAACCTGCTCTCACTCTACAGTTCTCTCTGCAAGTGTCCAGTCTCTCTGGAGTCCTGGCTTCAAACTGAACTCAAAACTTCTGTTTCTTTAGTATTTCTGCATGTGTCTGTGGGAAGGATCTGCCTCTTTAGACCCCCGTTGCTTGGCAACAGCCTAGTGTCTCTATTCTTGTTTGTTTAACTTAGCTGCAACAGTCGTGAACCTCTCAATAGAAATGCAGGCACCTTTTTAAAGTAAAACCAAAACTCAATTTGGCCTTTCTGAACACACAGATATGGAAATAGAAATAAAAACTTAAACAATAAAGCTAAAACTCATTCCTCACACCCACAAATTCAAATATAACTTCCTTAAACTGCCTCTATTTCCTAACAATATGCTGTTGTGAAACACGTTGGCGGTGATCCAGCATGCAGTGAGGGGGGAATGATTCCGAAAGGCTGGTCTTATAATGATATGCAGGTATATTACAATGAGGCTCTCAATGTCCAACGGTGGGAAAGGCATCCCACCATCAATGAGCAGAGTAGATGATCACAAACTACTCTGTTAAGCAGATTTTTGGCCTTCTCACCTATATTGTCTGCTCACACCGTTGAACATGCCCGATGCCAGCAGGCACGGAAAATTCTACCCAGTGTGTTGTAACAGAATAATAAATTGTGATAACTATTTTTTAAGGTTACATTTTTAAAAAAGAACTGAAAGTCAAAATAGTCTCTGAGGTCATCTGACTTCTCTTGTGGATTTTGAGCATTCTCACGAGGAGACAAAAAGATACATTCTCAGGTAGCAAAAGCATTTAGAATTCAATGAGTACTCGGTGAATGTAAATGGACACTATTGACTTTGATGGTTTCTATCACGCACATATATTGGGCAGAATCGTCCCAGATTTACACTAGTGCAGTAGCGGGTGGGCAAAAGTTTTACCTGACAATAACAATGGCAGCCCCCTTCCCAGTGCAAAAAGCCTCATTAATCATGCATTCCCGGGAAACACGTGGGTTACTGGCAGGGCAGCTTCTGATTCACCTGCCCCACTGTCACCTCAGGCCTTCAGTAAACTGGACACCATATTTAAAGGCCGCCCCTGCACAGAGCTAGCACTCTTCAAGGGATAGGAAGCTGTTAGGAATTGATGGCTGCCAAAGGGAGGAAATATGCTGCTCCCAAATCTAGCAATGTCTCCCTCAAGCGCCGACTGGACGCAGTGGAGGCCCACCACAAAGTCCTCTACTCCCGCTCTGGACGAAGGTGCAAGGTAAAAAAGCAAGGTGAAAAATCCAGCATGGGAGGCAGTGGCAGTGGTGGTCAGTGCCATCGCCCTGCAAAAGAGGAAAGTCATCCAGTACAGGAAGAGGATGAATGCTTTTATCTATTTTGCCAGGGTAAGTCACTTTTCTCATCACTCTCAACTCAGACACTCAAATAGCCATCACACATCATCCACCGGGATCTCACACCTTAAGGGACAACACCACTAACTCTCACACATCCTCACATCTCCATCAGGCTCATACCCTCTCGACCTTGTGTCTTCATCCTGTTCCTGTCCATATCTCTGCTTTCCACACCAACATTCCCTGCAATGCCATGTGTCCTGCTCACACTCTCTCCATCTGTTTTCATACAAGAGAAGCTGGCTCACATTAGCAGGGAAAGGTTCCAGACTGGTGTTGGGGTGGTCCACATTAGGCCCCTCACTCACTTTGACAAGCATACCATCGCGCTGTTTGGTGAGGACATGGACCGTGCCTGTGGTGAAGGTGAGGTCACCGGCGAGCACCCACACAAGGACCCTAAACCATTTTGTCCCTCAACACAACTGTGAGTGCTCTCTCTCCTGCTTTTGACTCTGCTGCCACGCATTAATTATCTCTACTTTGGTTCACATGGAGTTCTGTCAAGCAACCGATGCCCCCAGCCAGCCAGTCCCTCAACTCCATCCAGGTCCTCAACTCCAGCGCACTCCTCCATTGAAGAGCTGGAAGTAAGCAGCCTGGAAGACCCATCACAGCGCTAATCCACACCCTCCATCAGCTCAGAGACATACCCCTAGGTGGGTCTTAGAACTAGAGCAGGCTCAGGTTCACAGTCTGGTGGTCACCGCACAGGCGCGTGTCCGCAGCAGGAGGAGGCAGGTTCAGCCGAGCTCCCTGGCACTTGGAGGACTGCTGGGGAAGAAGCATCTGTGAGGTCCGAGTCAGATGACAAGCCCCAGGATTCAGTCTTCGAACTCATTGTGGAGAGTCAGCAGAAGGCAAGGGAAAATCGCACTGAGCTTTGGAAGCTCTCAACAGAGTGGCACATGAGTTGGAGGAGTGCGCTCGCTTGCTCTCTGATGAAGTGGTGCCTACATGTGTGCGTCTGGAGTTCTCCATGGAGATGATGGTGAACGCCATGGAGACCCTGGTCCAGCAGAACTTGGAGATGCATGCATATCTGCACTCCAAAATGGTAGCCATGGGTGGATTCCTGCACTGGCAATGCAAGAGGGAAATGGGGTACCTTGACATCTCCCCAGGTGCCCCTTCCCCTCAAGGAGACAGGCTGGGGAACTCAGGCACCTGAAGGGAGGAGGAGCTGCAGCTGGACACCCCAGGTCATCCACTCAGGAATCTCAGAGTCTGTCCTCTCCCTCTGAGTCCCCTTTGCCTGTGACCCCCTCAACCTTGTTCTCTGTAACTGCAGTGGGAGCAGCTGTTCCACAGAGGGATATCCAAAGTCCTCAGAGCCTCAGCTCTCCAGAGGACACACGCCGAAGTCCTCAGCAGCAACAGGGCCAAAAATTGCACAGGCTGTCTCCACCCCTGTTGCAGATGTCAGGGCAGCACCTAGAAGAAGTGGTAGGCCTAGAAAAGTTAAATTCTGATCACAAGTGGTTGCATGTGTGAACACAATTAGGCACTTTCAAATGTGAAATTATATTCACTTCCACTGAGTAATGTGTAATGGTGTCTTTCAGCTTCATTGACAGGCTTCGCGAGTCCTCCCCCTGCATTCCCCCTCCACGAGCAGTTCAGCTACGTGCAGCCGGACCGTGAGTGATTCTCGAAGGAGAATTGTCTGTGGGGCAGGGCCTTTGGAGCTTCAAGCAAGCATTCTGCCACGCAAGCGGAGCCTTCCTCTGACACACTCATCTCAATGTCCCGAGCATTTTCAATGCTGCCTGCTGGGGTTCTCTTTCATGTGACTATCTGAGCTGAGCTGCATCTCTGCCCACCCACTCATCACCCTCCCATGCAACACCTGTGCCCGTCCAACATGAGGCTCGGCTCACTTTTGATTTCAAAAACATGGGCGTAGTATGGTTTCTTCTCAGCTCCTCCATCCTTTCCCCTCCACCAAATCACCAGTATCCTTTCCCCCATCACTGTTGACCTTCCTGGAATGACCTTCAACCTCTCCACTGTTGCCTAACAACCAGAACCCTTTTCTTTCCAGGATGTATAGGCGAACATGCACAATCCCTACCTTCCTGAGAATCCTACCCCTATCCACATTGACCTCCCTGACCTCCTCCTTCTCATCCCCAGGGTCTGTGCCTGCCTCCAAGTCCCCACCAACCATCCTCGCTGCCCCTGAGTTCTGTTGCGGGGTCATGAGGACTCGAAATGTCGACTCTTTTCTTCTCCTCCGATGCTGCCAGACCTGCTGAGTTTTTCCAGGTGGTTCTGTTTTTGTTTTGGATTTCCAGCATCCGCAGTTTTTTTGTTTTTATCTTGCTGCCCCTTCTACTGTTACTGTGCAACCCTCATCCTCCCACCTTTCTGGCTCACTCTGCCCCCTCTCATACTCACCATTCCCTCCTACCACACCCATCCCTCATTTCACTCCCCAGGAGGCAGTCATTGACTCCACAGACCACTCCCTTACACATTCACCTGGACATCTCTGCCTTACTGCCTCCGCCACCCATTCTCCCTCCTCCACCTAGAGTCCTTCCTCCCCCCTCCAAACTCCCTTCTCTCCCTAAAGTCCCAACCCATCTCTCCAAAGTCCTTCCCCCATCCAAAGTCCTTCCCCCATCCAAAGTCCTTCCCCCACAAAGTCCTTCCCTTACACCTACCTCCCCAGTTGCTGTATTCTCCCCCATTACACCCTCCTCTCCCCATATACCCTTCCTGCTCCCAAATCACATCCCCCCCCACACCCCCCAAGGACACCTTCCTCTCCCATCAAACCTAGACCTTCCTCCTCCAACCCCCTCTCCCACCAACTGGCACACCTTCCTCTCCTACTCGCTGCTGGACCTTCCTCCCCACCCCCACCGGCAATCATCCATAGCAGCCCATGTCCAAAACCATGTCCGAAGCAGACTCCAGACATCAATGGAGACCTCCCGCATTCCATGAGCTGCTCTACAGCAGAGCCGTGTCCATGAGAATTCACCCAGCATGCAATGCACGTGTTCCTCCAGGGTCCAGTAGCTGTAGGGCTCTAGTATGTTCCGCTCCTCGGAGGTTCGCGATGTGAGAAAGGCTCTAACAGTAAGTCCCGATTTCTGCATGTCACGCTTGCCAAAGTGTGCCTTGGGCCACTGTGTTTTCCCACCTACGTGGGCAGTAAATTTGATGTGGGAGATGATTCCAGTGAGCAGGCAACATGATGAGATGCAAATGCACTGAAATGAGGTTTCTGACGTCTGGGGGTGAGAAAGGTGGCCCGCCATTGACAGATGGAGTCGATGATCACAAACTGGTTTTCCGACGGGTGAAACAGATTTTTGGCTTTCTCGCCATGTTGCCCCCTCACACTTTCCATGAGGTCTGATGCAACAGAGTGGGAAAATTCTGGCCGTTGATGGATAAGAAATTTTAAGTTGTGAAAAGCCACCAAGGCAGGTGGGAAGAAGGTTCAGACCGCAAATAAAATTATTATAATGCCTTATCTGGAAGATGATTTGGCATTTGTTAGAGGGTCACATGATACAGTGGCCATCGTTACTGCAGATTAAAAATAAATCAAACTGCCACAAGCAGACATAACTCAATGACAGAACTTCTTCACACAAAGAGAGAGCTATGAACGAGCACAACCATTGAACTGCTGTAATCAACCACCTTCAAGCTTACCTGAGAAAGTCTCCTGTTGATGGGCTACAAGAGCCATTGCAATTGTTGAGACATCAATTTTAAAGCTTCACTTCAGACAACAAAACAATGTGTCTACGCAAAAACAGACCGGCATTGAAACAGAAACTGCGATCCATTCCATTTTTTAGATATTGTTTTATCTTCATTTTTTCCTATTTTGACATGTGAAAGTGAGAAAGATAGTGAGTGAGATGTGGTTTTATTTAGCAACCTCCAAGGTAAGGGTATGAAAAATATTTTATTTTCCTTTTCATGACAAAAGGCTTGCAGTTGGGTTATTTAAAATTGACTCACTTGCTCCAAGGGTAAGAAAACACATGTACACATGTGCAAATATAAATGATCATGGGCAATAAAAGCTAACACCATACAATTGTCTGTGACACTAAGCCATTAGTATTAATGTTGGATTTTGATCCATCATAAACTTAGTGAATTGAAGTCTCCTGACTCTGTAGCTGAGAGGAAATCACATAGTGGTGTGTTATATTTGACAACTGGAGACCAATTACAATTGGATCAATATCACTCCATCTTTTCAATTAAATTATGGCTGAAAGATTAGCAAATGCTATTAATCTTAACCCCAGACAGAATAGTTTTATTGCAGCAATACCAGCTGTAGCAGGAAAACAACTATTCCTCAGAACTGTTTTAAGGGAGCAAAGAAGAACAGCAAGCAGCTGGCCATTGTATTTGTCAATCTTGCCAAGGCCTTCGATTTCATTGGGTAGAAGTTAATATCACAGAATCTGACTAGAATGGGGTTGAGCAGAAAAAATCAGATTAATAGATAACATGTACATCAGAACATTCTCCTGAATTGGCTACTACCTGTGGTTGAGGAAGTCCACCCAGACACACATTGTGTCTTTAGACTTTCCAGTGGAATCTTCAACATGGCCTTTGTTGCCAGACAAATCCAAGAAAAATATAGAGAACAAGACCAGGAAGTCCTCATTGCATTCATTGTCCTGACTAAGGTATTTGACTCAGTAAATTGAGACTCTGTGGAATGTGCTCCAACAATTTGGATGTCCAAAAGACTTCTTCATAATCCTGCGACTGCTTCATGATGACATGATTCCAACTGTGGAATCTCTGAAACACATGCCTTCATAATCCAGACTGGGATCAAGCAAGTCTTTGTGACAGCCCCCACATTCTTCCAGATGAAAACTCTTTAACCTTGCTCAACTCTGTGTGAAAACTAACCTGACTACCATAGACATTCATCAACATCTACAGTTTGAGAATGACTGCATGTTTTTGCCCGCTCTGCACCAGATTTGCAAACCACTATCGATCTCTTCAGCTCTGCACACAACAAGCCCGATTTGTCCTTGAATGTTGCCAAAACAAAACTCATATATCAACCCACATCTGGTCAGCCAAATATTCCACAGCCCATGTATGTTGAATATGTTGAGCACTTCCCATACCTCAGGAGTTACGTCTCTCAAAAGCCCCCATTGACGAAGAGATTCTACACTGGATTAGCTGCATAAGTTCAGCCTTCTACAAACTATGGCAGCAAGCGTTTAACAACAAAGACCTCCATGTAGTAGATCTCGTGCTTCCCTCTCTGCTGCCCTCTCTGTTGGGGAAGTACAAATAAAGTTAGTTAATGGCTGCCGACAGTTGAACATTTTGTTAATTTTATTTAGTAGAATACACAACAGAAAGATGATGACGAGGGGGGATAGATTTTTTTTTACATTACATTTAAGAAATTAAGGATGGAAAAACATTGTGAAATATTTTTTGTAACTTTTAAAGTTAATTTTGAGGAAGTTTGAGTGATTTGAAAGATTGCTTCAGGAGCACATTGTATTCAGGTAAACACAATGAATCAGCATGGTACATTAATGGAAAAAATGGCACTGCAGGCATATTTTGGGACAATGAGGGAATGCAACCCTAACAAAGAGGATTGGTGTAATTACAAATAAAGGTTGCACATTAAGCTGAAAGCAAATAACATAGGATATGAGGATAAGGTAAATGTGTTCCTCACCATGATGGGACCAGTTGCTTTTGAGTTAGTGTCAAACCAGTGTTCCCTGCGAAACCCACACTATGGAACTTGCTGAAATTAATAGGATTCTGGACTCACGTTATGACATGAATAAGAATGAAATTACACTGAGAGTTATGTTCTGTCAAAGGAAACAGTTGCCAGGTGACCGTCGTAGATTACATTCTCAAATTAAATAAACTCTCTCGAGGCTGTGGGTATGGTGCTAACTTAGAAATTGACCTTAGAGGCACCTACAAGGCCTAAAGAACAATAACATCCAGGCCAAGCTTTTGAGAAAAGGCAATAAATGACATGGAAAAAGACCTGCGGTGAGCCACAGTCATGGAAATGGCAGAAAGAGACAGTTGCAAATTGTAAGGGAGTTATTTTCCTGAATCCTAATGGGAGACCCACCAGATTTTAGCAGGGTTCAGGGCATGGCAGCCAGAAAAAAATCACCCTCCCTGGACTCAGAAATTTGGATGTTCTCATTGCCATGGTTGCCACCAACCATTTAATTTCCCCCCATTTCCAGTTAAAATGCTATGCTTATAGGAAACTGAGTCATATCTAGATGGTATGCAGAAGTAGAGGAAGCAGTGATGCTCTAGGTCATGGTAAAGCTCCAGGTCACAGCGATACACCAGGTTGGGGTCATGGTACTTTGAAAGTTATCTCCAGAGCCTGAAATTCCTCGAATGTGCGTATGATAGATATGGAAGCAGAAGTGATGTAATTGAGCAGGAAGGTGAAGAGTTGTACTCAGTCAGAGAACAAGTAAAAAACAATACATGGATGTTGAGAGTAGTAGGGCTGGAGATGAGATCCCAGTACCAAAAAGCAGAAATGAAAGCCAGAGATTCACTAATTAATTTCATCATTGAAGCAGCTGCAGCGTGCCTGTTATCTCAGAAGGAGAATACAAGGAGTTGCTAAGTCACTTTCCTGTATACAAAACTGGTGTGAAACTGACTGGTCATTCCAATAATAGTATTCTAGTGTTAGGTGAAGTTTGTGTTAGGGTGGAAAATGATGATGCATCCTATTACTTGCATTTGGCAGTAGTAGGGAACAAAGTCTCATCTGATGGGAGGGAATTGTTTTAAGGAGATAAGGGTAATCTGGGCAGTAGGGATCAGTACATTTACAGTAGAGATCACTAAGAGTATGAATGGCATTGAGAAAGTGCTAGGAGAGGACAAAGTGGTCTTTGGGCAAGAGAAGCCAATGAAAAAATTAAGCATCACAAAACTGAAGTCAAGATGAAGGACAATGGCGGGAATCGTCCCAGATTTGCAAAAAGTGTGGTAGCTAGCCACAATGCTGGCTTCTCATGCCATATTGTCCCAAACCTGCCGTATTCATTATGCTTTCCTGGGAAATACACTGTTTCAATTGTTGGCGGGCTCCAGTTCGCCTGCCACGTTGTCACCTCGTTGCTTCATCACGCCAGTCACCACATTTAAAAGTCCCGCCGTGTGCACACCTATCAGTGCTTCCAGCCAAGACTGTTTCAAATAACATATAGCCCCAAAAGGCAAGAAGACTGCAGCCCTCAGGTTTAGTGACACGTCCATCGAGTGCCTTTTGGACGCTGTGGAGGTCCGCCATGATTTCCTCTACTCCAGCTCTGACCACAGGAGGGGCAGCAACATTGCCAGTCTGGCTTGGTAGGCGAGGGCAGTGGTGATCAGTGCCAATGTTTCATAGAAGAGGTTGGCCACGCAATGCAGACAGAAAATGAATGATCTCATCCATGCCACCAGGGTAAGGCAATCATCTCATCACTCTAAACTCACACACTCAAACCCATCACACCTTCACAGGCATCTCACTCACAGCCAGGTCAAGGGACATCACCACTCATTCTTTCACACACACCCTCACATCTCCATCTGGCCTCATCTGCTCTGGAGACTGCCTTCTCAGCCCTCACCATCTTGAGCCACTTGCACAGATCAACCTGTGCCCTCACACACACCCTGGGATACTCCCATTATCCCAGTACAACCCTCAGCCTACAGCCTCTTGTCTTGCCTGAGGCCACTTCTCCCCCTTCCCCAAGCAAGACCTAGCCCTGCCACCATACAAAATCACCCTTGCCTTATGGCCGGTCTGGTAGCTAGAGACCTGCCCATGATCCCGTGTAAAAGTGGTGTGGTGCTGTCTGTGAAGTCTGGCACTAATGACTATGAGCGCTGTCTGAAGCACGGTAGGCAAAGAATCCTCAAATTCCTGAGCCAAGTGCAGCTTGCCAGCTGCAACTCACGTATGTGCAGTTGTGAAACACATCGGCGTGCAATCACGCCAATGTGGGCAGACGATTCAGTGTTGTGGGATGTGTCCGGCGGTTTAGACTTATAATGATATGCAGATGTATTACAATGAGGTTCCCGCTTCCCGATGGTGGGAAACGTGGCCCATCATCGACGGGATAAGTGGATGATTGCAAACTGGTTTTTGGCATCTTGTCATATTGGACACTCATGCTGCCGAGCACGCCTGACGCCAGCAGGCACGGAAAATTCCACTCAACATCTAGCTGACATTTTGCAAGGCTATGCCAGTGTCTAATGTACAGTTAGAAACAGTTAGTAAAGAGCTGGATAGATTAGAAAGAACAGGGACAATTAAGAAGGTGAAAAGTTGTGAAATGTGCCTCAGAATGAGGAATGATCCAACCAAATCTCCTTTGATTTCAAGGTCAAATACAAGAATACTGTGGGAACAAATACATGTAGATTTCTTCGAAAAGGAAGGGAAAGAATACTTTGCATTGATCGATAGCTATAGCAGGTGTATAAGTGTTGAGCCTATGCCCAATGATACAAGTGCTAAAACTATTGAAGTTTTAAGAAGTTGATTTGCTATTTATCGGTTGCCAGAGGTGTTGGTGTCAGATAATGGTCCACAGTTTATGTCAAAGGAATTTAAAATATTTCTGAGTAAGAATTGAGTCAAGAACACTCTAATGCTACCATATCGTCCAGCATCAAATGGTGCTGCAGAAAGAAGCGTACAGATTGTAAAGAGGTCTTTGCAGAAGTATTTGCTTGGTGACAAGCAAGGCAGTAATTCCCATGTTTCTCTTTGACGCAGAATAAACAATTCCCTGCTCTCTTATCGAATAACCTCGCAGCCTACAACATGTTGCTCACCTCATGAGTTAGTGCTACACCTGCTCCTGGTCAATGTTTAATTCGCTTAAATCTGATGACAATGGCAAGATACGAGAGAAGCAAAACTAAGTGAAAATAAGTCATGAAGGACCATGGTGAGAAATCATCGCAGTGATAAGGAGAAGTATGTGATTGGACGTGTAAGGAGATTAGATGAATTCACATATCTAATAAAAATTGGAGAGTGACTGTCAGTGTTTGCTTGAAAAGGAAATCTGACAAAGGGAGATCATGATATACCTCCTATAGCCCAAAATTCCTCCTACAGTCAAAGTGAAAATCAGAAAGAAAGTGAAATCAAAATGTTTGCAAGTGCTACAAATCCCCCCTGTCAAGCAGAGTGAGGCAGGGTCTTTGATTAAGACACATCAACTAATGTCACAGTCCCAACTATTAAGCACAATTGGTGCTCAAAGTCAAAGTTCAGGCTTGACAGTCAGGGAAGATGAGCAAGCAGAGTTAAGCTAATGCAAATGGAAGGAAAAGGGGAAAGAAACCAAATAGGTAAATCAGAAGTATGTAGGAATGAAGAAAAACAAATTGTTCTTTTCATTATTTCTTGTCAAATTTTGATATTTTGTTAAACACATACTAGGGTTAAGAAAAAAAAAAATTTTGAGGTACAAGTAAATTACTCTGGTAATTTGAGTCCTATATGTTTTAGTTGTGATTACATATCAACAAATATGCAACCAAAATCTGCAAAAAATTTCAAGTATTGTTGATATTGGTTTAGGCATGCTGTATTCTAGGAAATTATTTATATTTATTCTTTTACATTTTGATGTAACAGTCATTTTTATTAAAGTGGGGAGCCAATGTTTTAGGACTGCCCTCTCTGTTGGGGTGGTTGAAATAAAGTTAGTTCTGTAATGGCTGCCTGCAGCTGAGCATGTGTTAGTCTTATTCAATGCAATACACAGCACTCTGCAAGTCAACAAAAGTCTTAGGGCAGGATTTCCCCCTCGGTGATTTGGGGGCAGGGCCCACTCGCTGAGGGGAAAATGATGCGGGATGACATCGGGAGGAATCCCCGACGTCATCCTGGTCCCTTTAAATTTTTAGGAAGGTGGGTGGACAGTGAAATCAGCTGTCCGCCCACCGACCTGTCAATGGCCAATTGAGGCCATTGACAGGCTCATTAAGATAATTAAAGATCTGCCTGGCCGACCTTAAAGCTGGCGGGCAGGCCAGTAGCCTCAGTAGCCTTCTGATTATTCATGAAACTTCATCCACTGGTAGGATGAAGTTTCATGTCCGTTTTTTAAACAATTAATACATTTTATGTGTTTATTATTAACATGTCCCTTCTCATGTGACATTGTCACATGAGGGGGACATGTTAATAATTTCAATATTTATTTATTTTTAGACTTTAGTTACCTGTCAGTAATCTCCCTGAGACAGCACTTAGTCTCAGGGAACGGTGCGCTCTTCCGTGCACATGCACGAAAGATTTCACTTTAACAGTTGGGGATTCCCTCCGCCCCTGCACAGGATGCACATAGTGCTTCCTGCCGGCAGCTCGCTGGGTGGGCCTTAATTGGCGGGCCCCGTTTTGGTGGCGGGCGTCAGCTGTCCGCCCGCCACCGAGTCGGTGGGGCCCACACACCATCCGAGGGCAAAATTCTGCCCTTAAGCTGGGATTTCCCTTTTGTCATTGGGCGTCATAACGGGTGGGAGCAGAAAATATCAGGAGATCGCAAAAAACTGTTTCACATCATCATAAAACCAGTTTGTAATCGTTGGATCCACCATCTATGGCTACGTAATTTCCCATTGCTACACTTCGGGAAGCTAATTTCAATACATGAGAATCTCAATATTAGACCTGTTCGCTGGAATCATCCCTTCACGCTCGATCATGAGCTCATATCAGAGTGATTGCAAGCTGACATGGTTCACAACTGTAGATACGCAACATGCACCTGGTGAGCTGCACTTCGCTGGGACTTGGAGGTTTGTTTGCCTACCTTGCTTTGGACATCATTTGTGGTCATCAGTGCCAGGCTTTGCAGAAAGCACCACATTGCCTTTATTGGGGCTCATAGGCAAAGCAGTGGCAAATAGAATTCAACCTGGAAAAGTGTGAGGTAATGCACTTGAGGAGGGCAAATAAGGCAAGGGGTTGCACTATGAGTGGTAGGACCCTGTAAAGTACTGAAGATCATAGGGACCTTGGTGTGCCTTTCCATAGATCCCTGAAGGTAGCAGGGCAGGTAGATAAGTTGGTTAAGAAGGCATATGGGATACTTGCCTTTTATTAGCTGAGGCATAGAATCCAAGAGCAGGGAGGTTATGCTGGAACTATATAAAATGATGGTTAGGCTACAACTGGGGTACTGCATGCAGTTCTGGTCACCACATTATATGGAGAGGGTACAGATGTGATTTACCAGGATGCTGCCTGGGCTGGAGGGTCTGTGCTATGAGGAAAGTTTGGATAGGCTGGGGTTGTTTTCCTTGGAACAATGAAGGTTGAGAGGGGACTTGATAGAGGTGTATAAGATAATGAAGGGCATAGATAGGTTAGATAGGAAGGCACTTTTTCCATTAGTAGAGGGGTCAATAACCAGGGGGCATAGATTTAAGGTAAGAGGTAGAAGGCTAATAGGGGAATTGAGGATACTTTTTTTTCACCCAAAGGGTGGTTGAGTCAGAAACTCTCATTACATTTAAGAGGTATTTAGATATTCACTTGCGTTGCCATAGCCTCCAGGGCTATGGGCCAAGTGCTGGAAAGTGGAATTAGTGCAGTCAGGCCCAATGCCCCAACGTTGAGGAAGAAGGATGGTAGAAAAGGAAAGAAAAGGAAGCAAATCCTTCATTCTGGATCCCACTATCTCATGGGGATATCCTGCGACATGTGTTCAAAGGTCCAAGAGGCGAAAATCAGCCCGCTCAGTCACATGAATTCCTATGGCAGAAACTCTTAACCCTGAGTGGATGTCATCGTCGAATAAAGGGACAGCCAGACCTAAGCCAAATTGTTATACTTACAGTTCAATAACACAGAGATGGGAGTGTCAATAGTTATCAAAGAAGGTAATGGGGATACTGTCTTAATAATGGTAAATAAGGGTGACCCTCTCCAATCTCTATTTTTTAATGTAACAATGGACCTGCTTCTTGTTTCACTTGAAGAAGGTGGCTCAGGCATTTGTTTTAGAAATACCATAAAAATAATGAGATATATATTGTTAGCTTTTGCTAAATCTAATCTCTAGTATGCACAGAATTATGCATTAACTGTGGTTGATGCCAAATTGATACTTAATCAGAGAGCATTCAAGATATATTGTTGAGCAGATAAGGGTAAGTTTTACTTTTTAACCGACCTATGCTTTAACTGACCAAGAATTCACTGGCACTTCTATTGATTGCAAGAAAAGAGTACATTTCATTCCACAAGCACACTTATTGCTTACTCTGGTAATTACAATCTTTGTCAAGATGAAAATAGGATCAGTAAATGGCACTTCGGATCTAAGCCAAATTGTTATACTTACAGATTAGCAAAGTGAAGTTGTGGCTCAGTTTCAAGATTTAATTTTATGATTGAAAAAAAACATGAACTTAACTGGGGCAAAATACTGAAGATGCTGGAAATATGAAATATGAACCATAAGAGCATAGCAAGCTAGACAACACTGTGGAAAGAGTTTGTCCAGTTCTAGCATACCATCAGCCTCAATTTTGAGGCCCAGGCCTTCAGTCATGTCTAAATATGTTCTTGTCCCAATTCACTTTCTTGATTATTTCTTTTTACTTCACTTCATTATCTGACTCTGAATTCACTGAAATTTGAGTAGAAAGGAGAAATCGTTCAGAGTTTTATGTTTAACATTTGAAAGAGCTCAAAATGTTGTCACTTTACCTGATGCCCTTTCCCTGTGTCTCACTGGCGATGGCACCACATGCTGATTCAGAAAATTACTCCTGAGCATAAAATCACTTCTATTTGTTCTTGTAAAACAATTTGAAACGCACAGTCAGAGGAAAAACATTCTGCATGTCATTTGAACCCAGTCCTTGATGTACTCGAGCAGCCAAATGCCATGACCAGTATGGGCACAAAGATATTACAAATTTTATATTTTTAAAAGTAGACACCAAAGGTTGTTTAAGATGGCTGTAGTGTGTCATGTGACTCAGTGGTGCACAGCTTCAGACAGTCCTGAAACTCAAGTAAGTGCCTAATTAAACTATGGACAATCTCAGCCACTTGTGATATTCACACACCTCATTGTTTAAGAATGGGCCAAAATTTACAGACAACAGGGTTTGCAGCCAACTCATTTCCATGTTTCACTAGAGACAATAGAGATATCAAAACTCCATGGGTGCTAAACGAATATGAAATGGACCCTATCGACCTTTCATTGCATTGTGATGGCACCACATTGAAACAGAAAGAACGTGGATGCTTCAAACTCTCAAAGTATGAAAAGCCATAACACAGATTATTTATTAACTTAATATGCCATCTTCTATGTTAAAGGACTTTGGACTTGAAACAAAAGTAAGGCAGCCATGTTTGTTACCTGCTTTTAAACATTACAGCAGAAACTGTTTGGAAACAAATACCATCAGAAACACCTCTAATCCATCGAACCAGCTGTGAGACAACTATGCAGCCAAGGTAATATACAGATATACCTTGAAAGTTGGAGAAGGACTCATCCCCCCCCCCACTAACTTGTTCCAACTTTAAGTTCACCTGAGAGATGACTTCCTGGCATTTAGACTACAAAAAGCTTCACAGCTTACTGAGAACCCTCTGCTATTAAAAGACCCCACTCCAGCTATCAATTCACCCAAGAAACTGTGAAATAGACTGAAATAATGCCAGATTGCAGTTTTTTTTTCTCTTCATCTGTATCTTACCATTGATGTGTGATAATGTGAGTAAGAAGTTGTGTTAAACCTCAGGGTCAAGTGTGTGATAATAAATAATATTCTTTATTTTTAAATTTACAAAATGTTTGCTGCTGGAATCATTTAAACTGGGAAAAACAACTCTGAGGGTAAGAAAACACATTAATATTACACATAAAAACACTTTGATTATGGACAACAACAAAACACAAAAACTCTGTCCATGACGCAATGAATACAACTGGATTGAAAGAGGAAGCCTTTGGATCATCATAGCAGATTGCCCTTTAGGTATCCATGTCCTGGATTTTCTGTGACCATCTGTTTTCCCAGTAGCAACTAGGCAGTAAACCAGTAATGCTTCCTACATGTGGAATTGCTTAACAGAGAACATGGGCAGATAGACAAAATTCCTGTCTTGTTCCTTAAGAAATTTAGAAATGAATCATGGTAAAACCAAATAAATCACAGGATCACAGAATTTTAATGGCACAGAAGGAGGCCATTCGGCCTATTGTGTCTGCACCAACTTTCCAAATGAGGGTTATGACCTGGTGCCATTGCTTTGCCTTTTCCCTGTATCCCTGCACATTGTCCCTATTTAAATAATCAAATAATCATCTAATGCCCTCTTGACAGCCTCGATTGAACCTTCCAGGCAGTGCATTCCAGACCGGTACCACTCGATGTGGAAAAAAGCTTTCTCTCACATCACACTTGCTTCTTTTGCAAATCACTTTAAGTCTGTGCCCTCTTGTTCTCAATCTTTTTACAAGTGGGAATAGCTTCTCCCTATCTACTCTGTCAAGCCACTTCATGATTTTGAACACCTCTATCAAATCTCCGCTCAGCCTTCTTCTCTCCAAAGTGAATAGTCCCAACCTCTCCAATCTATCTTTGTAACTGAAATTTCTCATCCCTGGAACTGTTCTTGTAAACCTCATCTGCACTGTCTCCAATGTGTTCATCACTATTTAGAATGGAAGCTTTTTTAAGTAGCTTTTCTTTCCTGGAGTGTGTAATCTTTTCCTTGGTGAGGCTGTACTCCATTGATTTGCTTATACCATATTCAGGGGTGAAAAAATTCATTTGTTAACCTGCCTCTTCACTTCAGCACTGGGGGAAAGTTCCTCCATCCTCTTTCCAGCATGGTGCATCAGCAGAATACTTGAATAACTCTGATGAAAGATAAAAGTATTGAAAGAAAAATTAACCACTGCAGGAAAACAAGTTACTGGGTGAGATGGGTGAAACCATTTACCACCATTAGCAAGATCATGCTTCTTGTCCTCATGAAAATCTAGACCCTGCTTCTGTACAGATAACTTTAACACATTGTAATTGAAAATTTAGATCAGGTCACAGAAAAGGAGGTCAGGTTACTTTCTTATGTTGTCAACTTGGCTTAGTGGGTAGCACTCCTGTCTCTGAATTAGAAAACTAGAGCTTCAAGCTTCCCTTCAGAAACCATGTATTTAGCATTCCCCTGCTGACATTTATCCATCAACTAACAATGCTACAAAGCAAATATAAAAACAAAAAAACTGCAGATGCTGGAAATCCAAAACAAAAACGAAAACAGAATTACCTGGAAAAACTCAGCAGGTCTGGCAGCATCGGCGGAGAAGAAAAGAGTTGACGTTTCGAGTCCTCATGACCCTTCGACAGAACTTGAGTTCGAGTCCAAGAAAGAGTTGAAATATAAGCTGGTTTAAGGTGTGTGTGTGGGGGGGCGGAGAGAGAGAGAGAGAGAGAGAGATGGAGTGGGGGTGTGGTTGTAGGGACAAACAAGCAGTGATAGAAGCAGATCATCAAAAGATGTCAACAACAATAATACAAAAGAACACATAGGTGTTAAAGTTAAAGTTGGTGATATTATCTAAACGAATGTGCTAATTAAGAATGGATGGTAGGGCACTCAATGTATAGCTCTAGTGGGGGTGGGGAGAGCATAAAAGATGTAAATAAATAAATAAATAAATACATAATTTTTTTCTTTCTCTTTTTATAATGGAAATAGGTGGGAAAAGGAAAATCTATATAATTTATTGGAAAAAAAGAAAAGGAAGGGGGAAACAGAAAGGGGGTGGGGATGGGGGAGGGAGCTCACGACCTAAAGTTGTTGAATTCAATATTCAGTCCGGATGGCTGTAAAGTGCTTAGTCGGAAGATGAGGTGTTGTTCCTCCAGTTTGCGTTGGGCTTCACTGGAACAATGCAGCAAGCCAAGGACAGACATGTGGGCAAGAGAGCAGGGTGGAGTGTTAAAATGGCAAGCGACAGGGAGGTTTGGGTCATTCTTGCGGACAGACGACAAAGCAGATTGATTGGTCATTAATTTAATTTGCTGTATGTGAGCAAACTGGCATTTCTCAAAAAAATAACAGTGAGATGCACTTTAGGAGTAAGTCAATGGCTTTGAAGGATTCTGGGACATCCAAAGGACATGATAAGGTCTAAATGAAAGTTCATTCTTTCTTCTTTATAGGTTCGCTTGTTGCAGTAGTTATGACCCACTTCACAGAGAGATAAGTGTTGAATTTCTGCATGGGTTTTCCTAACTGTCTGCAGAGAAATGGCTTAAATGATGCTTTCATCACCTCTCCAGGGTTCCTGTGGACCTTTGTAGGATTAACTCCTAGAGGTTGACATCCCTGGGGCGGGAGATTGGAGGTCAGGCTGGGGTGAGACAGATAGGAGATCAGAGATGGAGATCGGGCTCAAGACATTGAGGTGAATGAAATGCGAGCCAGTCATGGATCTGGCTGCTTCCAAGGGAACCATTCTTACAGCCAGAGCTTCAACATGTGTTAGGCCTTTTAACAGACAGGGGAGAGAAGCAAACCTGAACTGTTTTAATTTTTGACATAGGTTGTGGCAATTTTCACCAAGCCCTCGGTTTGTGAGGTCAATTTTTAAGGTGACTCGAAGCAAGCTCCCTTTAGGGTTAAATCAGAAGTATTGTTTATTCATACATTTAAACCTGGGCGATGGTCACAACTTCATGCACACACACACACACACACACACACAAGCACATAATAAGAATATAGGAAGGAGGAGTTTTGACAACTATGAAAAACTTAAATAAAAAGCACCACAGATATGAATATCAGTTCACATGATTGCCAGAGTCCAGAAAGTCAGAGTCCAAAGTTCCTTCATGGAGGAGCTACAGTTCAGATACATTCAGCTAGCTGAAGCAAGTGTTGCAGAATTCCTTTAAAGTTGATGGTGATGCAGGGAGATGTGGTTGGTGTACAGAGACTTGGTCTGTTCAACAGGTGATGGCAGGAATCTTCCAGAGATACAGGCTTCGAGAAGGTTTAGACTTGATGCAGGCTGTTGGTCAGCCTGGAGTCCTGCTTTGATGTTTTGCAGGCTGGAGGTTAAACAGCTGACTGAGTTGTGAGTCTAGAAATGTAACAGTAAAACATTGCAAAGGCCAGAAGCTTAAGTCATGTGATGTTGCCCATTAATGAGTCAGCTGCGGGCTAACAAGCAGCTTCTATGCCTCTGGTCAAAATCCAACGTAGGAGATAGATATTGGCTATTAGTGCCTCTGCAGGTAAAACGAGTTTTGATGGCTCTCCCTTTGTTATAGGACCAGGCAGGGGAAATAGGTCATCTGCTGGTCCCTGGTTTCATTGATTGTAATGTATCCTCACAATGAGAGATGTGAGATTCCACGAGGATGAGGGTTGAGCTTTTGTCCTGTAACTGCTGTTGGAAATTTCTAGAAACTGAAGCCAACTTGTGAATCATGTAACCTGTAGCAGCCTTTTTTGGTTCAGCAAATTCCACCTCTTCAAGAAGAAAAAAAAAAGGTTTGATTTAAATAGTTTATGATCTCCTTCATGTCTTAAGGGCATGACAGCCTCTTAATAAAAAATGAAAATAACCTGTGACCTTTTTCAGGGAAAAGGTAAAGGACAACTTTTTTTTCTCCTTATCCGATATAGCTGGCAATGTACCTCTGGTCAGAGGTCTGTGTGCACTTCCTATCCACTATTTTCAATGCTTAGGAGGCTGCATAGGATGTGAAAAATGAACCCTACTTGACCCAATATCTAGGCTTTTATGTTCACACAATGTGTGACAGAACCATTTGGATCAAGAAGATCCCTGGTTCAATCTCTAGTCTGTGCCGTATCAGCTGATCTCATCCATAGTGATGCTACAATTGGCCTTAGCATCCTGGGTTAGGGGGAAAAAAAATCAATCGTGGTATGCACTGCTAATCAGTGTCTGGTGGTACCTGCTGGAAGTGACAATGGGCAGAATTTTATGCATGGCGTGTGGGCCTGTGCCTGACACACCCAAGCGTAAAATGACGCACTATAACGTGAGGCGTGCGTCCTGACGTCATCGCGCACTCGTGCGATATTTCGTTCGGCGGGAGCAGGCCGGAGTCGGCTGCGCAGCCGCTGAAAATTAAAAGGCCTATTAGGGCCTTAACAAGCTAATTAATTTCAACCTTATGGTTGGCAGCAGGTGAAAAGGCCAAGCGGCCTTTACATTTTTTACGAAACCACATTCACGAGCGGGATGAAGTTTCCTAAACAAATAAACATTAAATTAAAACTTTATTTTGGAATTAAAAACATGTCCCACCTCATTTGACAGAGTCACATGAGAGGCCATGTTTTATTAAAATTTTACTGTCTTTATTAATTTTTTTAAAAAGCGCTTCAATCTCCCTGAGGCAGCTCCATGCCTCAGAGAGATTGAAATGCTCTTTCACGCGCATGCACGAACTATGTGCTAGGCCCGGCTCTCCCTCCTCCCCCTGCCTGCATGGGCAGCACTCAGCACTGCCGCTCGTGATCCATACAGGGTGGGCTTTAATTGGCCCGCTCAAGTGAAAATGCCGAGCAGAGCCAATTGCGGGCTGCGGTCGGCTGCCTGACCACTCCTGCCCAGCCCCGCCGAGCACCCCCGCCAAGGGAAAAACCCTGCCCCATGTGTGGAGACTGGGCGAGGGCAGGATCAAACTCAGTTGTGATCCCTGCACAGTTTGAATTAGCCAGCCAACTCCGACAGGATTCACATATGTGTAGTAATTATGTGAATGATGTATTGCAGGCTGTCCAGCATGAGTTGAACTGTTTTGCAGCGAGAAGAGGTAAACAGAGCATGATGAGGAGCAAAAAAAATTGCTTTATTTTAACGGAGGCAGAGAGGTGGGGAATAAGAACAGTGCCAATGGATCCAACGTAGAGGATGCTCCTAATGATGGCGTTGAGGCCTGGCCAAAGTTAACCACCCGGGCTCATTTCGACGAATTCTGTCTGAATCCCACACAAATCTGTTTGGTGTAGTTGACATGGATTTTAGCAAGGCTTAAAAGTAAGATCCCATGGGATCCAAGGACAAGTGGTAAATTAGATCCAAAATTGGCTCAGTGGCAGGAAGCAAAGGGTAATAGTTAACTGGAAAGCTGTTTCTGGTGGGGTTCTGCAGGGCTGAGTACTGGGTCCCTTGCTTTTTATGCCATATATCAATGAATTAGATTTAAATGTATAGAAAATGATTAAGAAGTTTGCAGATGATACAAAAATTGGTAATATGGTTGATAGAATGAAAGCTGCAGACTGAAGGAAAATATCAATGGATTCATCAGATGGGCAGAAAAGTGGCAAATGGAATATATTCCATAGATGTGTGAGCTAATGTATTTGAGGGGGCCAAACAAGACCAGGGAATACACAATAAATGGTAGGATACTGAGAAACGTAGAGGGACAGTCGGACCTTAGAGTGCATGTTCACAGACCTCTGAAGGTAGATAAGAAGATTAAGAAGGCAAATGGATTATTTCCTTTATTGGCTGAGGCATAGAATATAAGAGCAGGGAAGTTATGTTGTGACTGAATAAAACATTAGTTTGGCCACAGCTAGGGTACTGTGTATAGTTCTAGTCACCACATCACAGGAAGGATGTGATCATGCTGAAGAGGGAACAGAGGAGGTGTACAAGTAAGTTTCCAAGAATGGTAAATTTTAGCTGTGAGGAAAGATTGGATAGGTTGGGGCTGTTTTCTTTGGAACAGAGGAGGCTGAGGGGAGATTTAATTGAAATACATGAAATAATGAGGAACTTAGAGTTGATAGGAAAGACCCAATTCCCTTAGCGACAAGATCAATAACTAGGGGCCAGAGATTTAAAGTATTTGGCAGAGGAGAGTTGAGGAAAAATGCTTTCACCCTGAGGTCTGGAAATTAGTGCCTGAAAGGGTGGTCGAGGCAGAAGCCCTCACTGCATTAAAAAAATACTTGGATATACATTTGAAGTGCTGCAACCAATAAGACTATGGAAAGTGAGATTAGGTTGGATTGCCCTTTCTTGGCCAGCTCAGATACGATGGCCAAAATGGCCTCCTTATATGCTGTAAGTTTCTACGTTTCTATATTTCTAAGCCCTGCTGTGACCTGGCCTGCAAATGGGACTGGGAATTTGGACACAGCTGGGGATCCAGGAATCAGGCAAGAGTTAAAGAGGGAATTGGGGTGGGTGAAAACCTGAGGCAAGGAAGTCCCAAGGTTTCCTTGTGGAGCCTGGAGAAGCGCTCCTATTCCTCCTTGTCCACAAGGAACGATAAACATTTTTTTTTAAAGTAGCTGTCTGAGCCACATCTGACCCAGCTCCAGCCGCTAGTAAGTTTGGCCTGATGGGTAAAGCCATCAATGCTCACATGTTCAGGCCTCCAACTAAACTTGTAGTTGGATCCTAATGAAAAATGGGCAAAAGAAGAATCACCCTGCATTGGTACTGAAGTGTGCCCTCCCCACAAGAGAGTGGTGTGAACTGCATGGGGAGAATTGATAGAAAGGGTGAATGCTCAGAAGAGACAGCAGCTTGCCAGCATTTGAAAATCACCGTGGCAAAGCTGCCTAGCATTGTGAAAAATATGGCTCAATGTGCACTCTCACCTTCTGAGTTATGAAGGTTGTGGGTTCAAGTCCAAGTCCAGTGACTCTTCTTGAACATATGTTTGAGGCTGATACTCCAGTGCTGCACTGAGGGAGCTGCTGTCATTTGGATAACACACAAAGTTGAATCCACATCTTCCTTCTCATGTGGATGTTAAATATCCAATGGCACTATTCTGAAGAAGAGCATGGAGTTCTCGCTGGTGTACTGGCAATACTTATGCCAAAACTGACACCACAAAAATAGGTAATCCAATCTCATGTCTGTTTGTGGGACCTTGCTGTGCACCAGTTGACAACTCTGTTACCTACATTACAAGGGTAACCACACTTCAAAAGTAATTCATTGACTGTAAAGTGTTTTTGAATGTCTTGAGGTTGTGAAATATGCTATATAATTGAAGTCTTTCTTTCTGTTGGCCTAAACCATTGTCACATGGCTGTGTGAGTGCTTGCAATCCAGCTTTGATGGAAGTGAAATTGGCTGTATGCCCCTTTTCCATCTATGTTTCGAGAATAATTTGTAAGGATTAGCCATAAAAATCAGCATATCCAAATGTTTTCAGCATTCCTACAAACAGAGAAAAAGCACCTTAGGCAGGATTTTCAGGTTGTCGGGCGGGCTCAGGAGTGGCTGGGAAATGGTCCACCGCTGCCTGCGATGGGCCCCCAACTGCGAGTTCACACTTGCTGGCCAATTAGCAGCCAGCCAGCATGAAAGGCACGCTGAGAGGTTCAGCGCTGCCGGGGTGGGGGCAGGAGCAGTGTGAGTGCAAATGTCTGCATGTGCGCAGGGGACCACGCACTGAAACCTCCCTGAAGGCAGGGGGGGAGCTGGAGAATTTTAAAATCAAAAATAAAGGGTTTTAAAATCTGAAAAAAAGTCCCAATGTGCGACTCACTCACAATAACATTAACAGAACTGCCCAAAAGATCTGCCCAAAAATTTATATTTATCTTTTATTTAATTGTGAAAACTTCATCCCGCCTGCGGATGAGGTTTGCTAAAAAATCAGAAGGCCCCCTGGCTGATTCGCCCGCCCGCCAACCATAAGGTTGGGCGGGCAGTGAAAAATAGATTTTAATTAATTGATTAAGGGACTTAATAGGCCTCTTAATTGTCGGCGGGCGCACTACCAACTCGCGCCCGCCTGACAACAGAAATATTGTGCGAGTAGGCGATGACGTCGGGATGCTCAGCCAATGTCATGGTGCACTACTTTACGCCCAATCGGGTCAGATGCGTGCCCAGCTGCGGGGCATAAGATCCTGCCCCTTAAAAATTATCATACAAACCGAAGTCTAATAACAATGAAATAAAACAGTTTAAAATGCAACGGGAATGTCGCTATGAAAGAATCCTGCACTTAATCTATCACAATGTCCTTGCTGCCGAGCCTTCATTACCTATTTTCTATACGCCACATAAGCAATCTGTATTATCTATTAAAGAAACCCTTGAGTAAGACAACGCATTTGGAGAATAAGTCAGATTCCCCATAAAAATCACAAATTGTCCATGAATTTATGCATAAAATACTACGACAGCATGGGTAACAGGAAGTTCGCCTGTTTGAGTCTCATATCTCAGTTGAATTTGTTTTTCTCTAGTGGATAAATTTTATCTATTGCCAGTCTCAGTATTAGCCTTGTAATGACCATTAGCAATATCAGCAGATACATATTTCACACATTTTGGTGGTGTTCCTCCATTAACTTTTATAACACAACAGGGACTGAGGAAAACCATTAAGCATCCATTACGGCATGCATTCATTACTAGGCTTTCATGCTGTCATGAACGCTGAACTTTACAAGATGATTATGTTTTAAAATTCACCTTTAACTCAAAGTAGAACAGAAAATTCCAGGTGGACACCTCAGCTCACAGAAATATTTAGTTGCCATAGGGAAAGAAATTCAAACGTTGAAGCATAAAAGCAAAATACTGTGGATGCTGGAAATCTGGAACAAAAACAAAAATACCTGGAAAAACTCAGCAGGTTTGACAGCATCTGTGGAAAGGGATACAGTTAACATTTCAAATCCGTATGACCCTTCATCAGAGAATGGTGAAGGGTCATACGGACTCAAAACATCAACTGTGTCCCTCTCCGCAGATGCTGTCAGACCTGCTGAGTTTCCCCATTGAAGCATGATGACTTTTGACCCAGAAGCAGGTGACTCAGATGCAGTCAGCACACTGAACTGCCACTAAATGAAGGCACCATGACTGCTGCCAAGATACTAAACCTTGACCTGCAAGACTCACTTCCTATGTTCACACACCAGCTGGAAATTAAGGGAATGGAATCTCTTCCATGTCCAAAGTATGGCAGAATTGGCATGCAGTGCTCACAAAGTGTTGCATGTGTGGTCAATGGTTTTTTTTTACCATGGGGAACCCCATGGTGTTGGATTTCTTCAGTTTCCTTGGAGCTTCATTCAGCCATATTAATGGACGATATTCTATCACATTCCTGACTTGTTCCTTGCAGATGGTAATGAGACTTTGGTGAGTCAGGAGATGAGTTAATTGCTGCGGAATTCTCAGCTTATGACTTGCTCTTGTAGCCACAGTATTTATATGGCAAGACCAGTTAAATTTCTGGTCAATGGTAACCCTATGGATGTTGATTGTGGGGGATTCAGTGATGATAATGCCATTGAATATCAAGGGCCAATGGTTAGATTCTCTCATGTTGGAGATGGTCATTGCTTGGCCCTTGTGTAGTGAGAATATTACTTACCTCTTATAATCCCACGCCTAAATATTATATTTGGCAACAGAGAATGAAAGGCCATTAGCTCTCTTCGAATAGGGAGCCACCATAGCCTCCTTTATGCAATTGCGGATTGAAAACTCTAAAATATTGTGAATGCCTCCAGCTCTAGCCTGGAAGGAGGCAGACACCAGAAAATTAATCTGGATCATTGTCCAGCTCTGATGTAGCACTTGTGGCTGCAACAGGTGGCAGATTTCAGTGAGGGCCTCCTTACTGAAGCACATACATTTCACACATTGTTCATCACTGAGGCTCAGGAAGGACAATTTCTCTCTGACCACCCTGAAAAGATATGGCCAGCTTCTAAGAGCTCTCCTCTTCCTCCTCCTCCTCCCCCCAATTCCAGCAGTTATCCTTCCATCTATGAATGACCTCTGTTCATTCTCCAAGTTATGCCATATTCCAAAGAGAATTCCTTCCAGTCTACCTATGTCTGGAAGCAACTGATTTGTTCAGAAACTGAAATCAACTACATCGCTGTCTTTAGACTTCGGCAACTTGAAACTGTTATAAAAAGCTCCAAAAACTAGTAGAATCACAGCAAAAGCTGGAAGAAATCAATCAGCAACAAACTTGAATGCAGGCGTGATTATCTCTTTAAATAGTACTGGTGTGAGGGCCTTCCGCCTACTGAACATGTGCTTGACTTTGCGACGTTAAGACAGAGCATTGATTGAAGCCAATTGAGTGCCATGATCTGCTTGCTCTACATACATCCAGTCAATGTTAACAGCATATGTGTTAATTCCTGCACCAATATAGTGCCAGACACTATTTGGCCCATAAGTGTGGCTTCTCTCTCTCTCTCTCTCTATGTAGCATCCTTTTTGTCCAGGGATTTTAATCATGGCTTATGCCATGATATTATTAAGTGGCAAGGCAAAGAGGCAGACCCCAAGAAGTACATCAGCCAGTGCAGGCATTAAACCCACAATGTTGGCAATATTCTGTATCAGATTCTAGCCATCCTTATTCACAACTATCCAAAACCTAAAGATATTGTGATCACTGTTCACCAAATGTTCCCCCATTGAAATATGTTCCATTTGTATCACAGCATTTTTTAGAACTAGATCCAACACTGCTTGTTTCCTTATTGGACTGAAACTATCCTGAGCAAATAAGTTATCTTGTACATAATTCAGAAATTCCTCCCCCTCATTGTTCTTTACATTTTTTACATCTGTTTTTAGGATGTGAACATTGCTAGCAAGGCCAGCATTTATCGCCCATCTCTAATTGCTCTTGACAATGTGGTGTTGAAACGACTAAAGAAAAAATCCAGCGTGCCTGGCCCCAGGTAAATCTGCACTATAATCTCCCAAGACATTTTATAAGGTTGTCAGGGAGGCTGTAGGATGAGCATACACTCTAGGCAGTGGGGGAAGAGTCTAGGGGAGGTGACTGAAAGTATAGTCAAGCAGGTAGGTTTTGAGGAGTTTTTGAAGGCGGGAGAGAAAAGTAGCAAGTGGCATTGATTTGGGAATAGAAATCCTGAGTTTGAGGTTCTAATTAAAGCACCAATAGAAAAGAAAGGATATGGTTTGCACTGTAGATCCAATTCAGAAGAGTGAACGCAGATGGACACCAGGCTGGAAATGGTTGGACTAGTTTTGCTCAGCAAAGCTGTGAAGGAATTTGAAGCTGAGGACAGTGGTGGTAAGTACAAGCAGGGTTACTAGAGAATAACATACTGGAAATGGATTTCAGCACCTTTGAAAATTGCACATGAAATGAGGAACATAAAAATTCTTTATAGTTATGTTTCAAAAGTTGTCGCGTACTGGGACCAGAAGAATCTTTCTCTCATAATTTGTGTTACCAATGATACAAATTAATTTCAGCCTTCTTCCCCATAAGCAAATGCATTGAGCTCTATATTACTTACATGAATGACTTTTAGCAGGGAGTAATAAACGTTTCTTTGCTGGTTACATTTTTAAGATTTATACTATTTTGTCAAGCAGCACAAATGTGAAAGATCACAAGTCTCTCAACGTCATCACAGTCAAGAAGTATCTTACCATATGATGGGGAACTTGCTGCTGATGATTCTTTTCAGATTTCCACTCTGCAGCACTTTGTGGGTCTCTACACTATAAAGGGAATAATGCATGTTGGAGTATGTGCTGTAGGCAGTAACAAACTCCAGGGGTTTGCCGATATCTTGGATCATAGAACAAAGCTCCAGTCACTTTTGCTTGAAAGTACATGTTTTCTTAAACATTACTGATTCTCCTTTACTTAGGTGCATGTCCCAATGGCTGGCAGTTTGCATCAAACAGCATGTACTTTCAGCTGTTTGCAACAGGCAAAATATTGGCCAGGCCCAACCAGCCTGCGTTGCAAAACTTAAAACATGGTGTCAACATTAGATGTGATTCTGCGATTGGACAACACTTGTTAAACAATCCTGATTATGCTAAGAATTACACTGAAAACCGATTTAAGATTATCATTTGGACTCACAGCATGGCTCACTTACGCATGCTAGAAGCCATATATATTCACACTAAGGGTCCTATACTTTGCAGACCAAGGGAGCACATCCACACATTGTGCCTTTTTCAACTAAACTAAAGCTTGTGGGACAGCCATTCCCTGGTTTGCTCACCATGGCAGTGCCTTGACAAATCAGAATTGACCTGCCTGGTTTGAATTTGAATGTTTGCTTGGCAGTTAACTGTTCCCTGCTGCAACACCTCTACCAATCAGAATCCACTTGCTAACCAAACAGCACTCTCTTCACAAGCAATAGAAACTGCTTTTCCCTTTACTGTTGATAATCTTGTGATCTGTCATGATGAGAGCAAGATGAAAAGCTTAAACAGCATATCTCTTTTTTCAGTAGTTATGATTACTATATGCACTACCCCTTATTCAAACACTTAGCATCGCAAAAAAAGGGTCAATTGTTCATGTGGTAGGTAAAATGTAAGGTCTCCAGCAAATTGTGTGGAGGTTAATGGTGAGGTTGGTACTACTGTATGCTTTATATATCTTCCTTTATCTCTCTGTCTTTTGCAGTATCCAAGTATTTATTTAGGGGCTGATGTAATATAATTGGGTTGAAATTGGGTTGTATGGCGCCTGCAGAAAATTAGCCATGATTATATTGAATGGTGGAGCAGACTCGAGGGCTGAATGGCCAATAATGCTCTTATTTCTTAAATTCCTATGTTGTAACGCTCAAACATGGTGTCCAAGATGAGTTTCTGGATTATTTCTCATGGCTGCTTATGCTTTGGACACATGTTTGGTGCTTTCCTATTCTAGCCTAAAGTTTGAATAATTTACCTTGACTGATCTGGCTGGTGCTGAAATACTTTTTTATTGATTTGAATTCTTATGCTGAAGCAAGTTGCCTCCAGACATGTTTGACCTGGTAGACTGCCTGTGGGAATTGACCATGACTGGGAAAATGAACAGAAGCCTTACGGAGCAGGACAAGCTGCCAAAAGACGGAGGAGAGATGGGGAGAAGGGGTCTTAGCAGGAGGTCATATCTATTGAGGGTCTGAAGGGAGAAATTGTTTATTATCAACTTCATTGAGCATCAATGCTTGAGATAGTGTTACTTCACATAAGTGGCAATAACTGAAATCTTTTTTTCTTCTCCGCTGATGCTGCCAGACCTGCTGAGTTTTTCCAGGTAATTCTGTTTTTGTACTGGAATCTGCCAATTGTCCAGCCACAGATGCAACCTTAAAGCAGGGCAAGGACAACATTACCTGTGGTTGTCAAGGTGACTGTGAATCTTAACTTTTATGTGTCTCTTTCCTTTAAGCTGCTACTGATATATTAGCAACATCGCACCCTCCAGTGAACTGACACCTGTGCTATCCTTTCCCTTTGCCATATTGCTCCTGTGTTTTGTTCCCGGTGGCATGGATGCTTTAAAAGGTGTTTCCTCAAAATTGCCCATGAGCAATGTATTTGTATGTGCGAGTATGTATTTTCATACCCCATGCAGTGAGAAATTCAATTTAAAATAACCCAGCAGCAAATTCTTTTTACTTGAAAAAGAAAATATTAGTTTATTTCAGGCAAAAATAGTCTGGTCCATATTCTGGGTGGTAAAGATCAAATCCACAACAGAAGTCATGTGACCACCAGAATCCATTTAAGCATTTTGTTTCAGTTTTTAAAAAAAATCATTTCAAGGTTTTTAAAGATAACCTTTTAATACAGTTTCTTTTGAAATTCATAACACTGTCATGAAAACACTGTCCTGACACCTGTGTCTCATCATGTGCAGATCTCTCCTTTATCCTAGCCTATAAAATATACACAGTGTCAGTGTTTGTGCTGATGGCTGAGTGTAAGATTGAGTGACAATGTCTCTTCATGTTCACTGTCTTCCTCCACTGACAGAAAGTATCCAATTATGAGATATCTAAAATGAGTAAAGGACACGGGTCAGGTTAAGGTGAAAACATAAAAAAATATAGCAAATTTATGTCACAGAAGGAGACCAATTGGTCCATTTTGTCTGTGCTGTTAGATAAAGTGCTTTCCAGCCTAATTCCACTTTACAGTTCCTTTAGGCCTCAGCGCTTCAATAAATATGATGAGAGTCTCTGCCTCCATCACCCTTTTAGGGAATAAGTTCCAGACACTCACTGTCTTCTGGGTGAAAAACTTTCTCCTCAACTCCTCTCTAATCCTTTTATCAATTAAATCTATACTCCCTGGTTATTGAGCTTTCTGCTAAGGGGAATATGTCCTTCCTAACCACTCTATCTAGGCCCCTCATTATATTGTGCACATTAGTTAAACCTCCCCTCAGATGCCTCTGTTCCAAAGAAAACAACGCCAACCCATCTACTATTTCCTCATGGTTAAAATTCTGCATTCCTGGCTACATCCTCAAAATTCTTGCTTGCACCCTCTGCAGTGTGATGATATCTTTTCCTTCATGTGGTGATCAGAATTGTATGCAGTGCTCTATCTGGGGTCTATCTAGTGTTTTAGATGGTGCTAGGTTGATTCATTTGCTTCTCTATTCTTTGTCTCAAACTAATAAAGGAAAGCATCCCTATGCCTTCTTAAGCACCTTATCTACCTGTCCTACTATCTTCTGGGATCTGTGGACATGCTTTCCACGTTCCTTTTGATCCTTTACAATTCTCAGCATCCAATCATTTATTGTCTGTTCCCTTGCCTTGATTGCCCTCCCCAAATGGATATCGGACATCTCTCTTTCTCTTCATCCATTCTACTAATGCATTGTCTGTAAATCTTTGTGCATGCTTTCTCATATATTCAGCCATTGCTCAAAGTATCATGGCTCAGACTGGCTTTTGGAGAAACTCCCACAATTTCTTTTGTATTTGGGCAGGGTTCTCAATGAGTACATTGTCTCTATCTTCACTGAGAGGGATGACATAGACATTCTAGTTAAAGAGGAAGAGTGTGAAATATTAGATACAATAAGCATAATGAGAGAGAAAATACTGGATGGAATGACACCCTTGAAGGAATATAAATCACCAGGGTTGGAAGGATTGTATCCTAGGCTGTTAAAGGAAGTCAGGGAGAAATAGCAGGTGCTCTTAAAGATCATTTTCCAATCCTCACTAGATACAGGCAAGGTATCAGAGGATTAGGGGTCTGCAAACCTTGTACCATTATTCAAAAAGGGTATAAGGTATAGGCCAGAATATTATAGGCTGGTCAGCCTGACTTTGGTGGTGGGCAAATTATTGGAATCAATTCTGAGAAACAGAATAAACTGTCACTTAGAAAGGCATGGGTTGATCAGGGATAATCAGCATGGTTTTGTCAGGGAAAGATCATGCCTTACTAACTTAATAGAATTTTTTGAGGAAGTGACAAGGAGGATTGATGAGGGTAATACAGTGGATGTTGTCTACATGGATTTAAGTAAGGCATTTGACAAGGTCCCACATGGCAGACTGGCCAGAAAAGTGAAATCCCATGGGGTAAAGAGGAAGGTGGTGAATTGGATCCAAAATTAGTTCGGCAACAGAAAACAATGGGTAATGGTCAATGGATGCTTTTGTAACTGGAAAGGGTTTACAGTGGTGTACCACAGCGCTCAGTGTTGGGGCTCTTGCTGTTTGTTGTATATATTAATGATTTGGACTTAAATGTGGGGGGCATGATTGGGAAATCTGCAGATGACACAAAAAATGGCCGTATAGTTGACAGTGAAGAGGAAAGCTGTTGTCTCCAGAATTATATCAATGGTTTGTTTGAGTGGGCGGAAAAGTGGCAAATAGAATTCAATCCAGAAAATTGTGAGGTAATGCATGTGGAGAGCAAGGAAATACTCAATAAATTGGAGGATATTGAGATGGATTGAGGAAGTGAGAGACCTTGGAGTGCATGTCCGCAGGTCCCTGAAGGTGGCAGGACAGGTGGATAAGGTGGTAAAGAAAGCATCTGGAATGCTTTCCTTTATTGGACGAGGTATTGAATACAAAAGCAGTGATGTAATGATGGAACTGTATAAAATGCTGGTTAAGGCCACAGCTAGAATTTTGTATATAGTTCTGGCCACCACATTACAGGAAGGACATAATTGCTCTGGAAAGAGTACTGAGAAGATTTACAAGAATGTGGCCAGGGATTGAAAATTGCAGCTATGAGGAAAGATTGAATAGGTTGGAGTTGTTTTCCTTAGAACACAGGATGCTGGGGAGTGACCTAACTGCGGTGTAAAAAGTATGAGGGGTCTAGATAGAGTAGGCAAGAAAGACCTGTTTCCCCTAGCTGAGGGGTCAGTTACCAGGGGGCACAGATTTAAGGTGATTGGTAAAAGGATTAGAGGGGACATGAGGGAAAACTTTTTCACCCAGAGGGTTGTGGGCATCTGAAACACTCAACTCATTTAAAAGGTACTGGAGCTGAACCAGATGCTCACAGCAGACCATCACAGCTCTTTTCAAGGCTTAGCCAATTTCTCCATCAGTATGCATTAACTCCAACTTGGTAGGCAGTCACTGACCAAAAACTACCAAATAAGGTACGAATCCAGTTTGCACTCAAGTCTAAATATAAAATGGAACATTAGGCTATGGACCAGGTACTGGAAAGTGGGATTAAAATGAGTGGGTAGTTTCTTTTTTCCTCTTTTTAGGCCAGTGCAGACATGATGGGCTGAATGGCCTCTTTTTGCGCCATAACATTTCTACGGTTCTTGCAGCCCTTCCCCTTTAAATGCTGCAGGGTGTTTGTAAGTAGTGATACGTATTAAAGACATTGAGCCACCCCCTGCTGATGAATGCTGCCAATGAAAATGATGGGGAGTGTTGGCTGCACACAGGAATCAGATAAAGCAGCATGCAGCTCCAATCAAACATGCTGCCTGCAATGCAATTACCGGACATGGGTTAATCATGTACCATGACCCTCACAGCTCTTTTCAAGGCTCAGCCAATTTCTCCCTCAGTATGCATTAACTCCCACTTGGTAGGCGGTCACTGAGCAATAATCACCAAATAAGGTACAAATCCAGTTTGCACTCAAATCTAAATATATAATGGAATATTATCCAGGCACAATTTAAAGGATTTCTAATCTTCCATCTTTTGTACAACCCATGTGTTAGATCGAGTCTTCCAGTCATTAACATTTGAAAGAATGGGTGATTAAATGCCTTACTAGCACTATTTAGTAAATGATAGTGTGGTAACTGGATGTATAGTCACTCCCTCTTGCCCATCACAAGTCATGTGATGTACTGCAAGGGTGTCAACCAGGGAGCTCTTAGCACGGACAATTGTTCTCTGTAGCCACAACCAGGAACTACAAACGTCGGATTACCTGCCTGGTGACAGGGTTAAAAACACCTCCACACAGCTGAAGAAAATTTGGAGTGGGAGGAGGGAATCTGGTCATTGTGGTCCATGTAGAAAACACAACATAGGGAGAATTGGAAGGACGACCTGCAGATAGCGTTTGAGCAGATCTGGGCAAAAATTTGGCAAATGGAGTATAATTTCGGAAAATGTGAATTTGTCCTCTTTGGCAGGAAGAATAGAAAAACAGTATTTTACTTAAATGGAGAGAGCTTGCAGGACTCTATTGTACAGAGGGATCTGCGTATCCTGGTACATGACTCACAAAAAGTTAGTTTGCAGGTGCAGCAAGTGATTAGGAAAGGAAATGGAATGTTGGCATTTATTGCATGGGGAGTCAAATATAAAAATTGGTAAGTGTTGCTACAGCTGTACAAGGTTAAGTTAGGACACACCTGGAGTACTGTGTGCAGTTTTAGCCCCCTTACTTAAGAAAGGATATAATTGCAAGTAAAGCTGTTCAGAGAAGGTTCAATCAACTGATTTCCGAGACAAAGTGGTTATGAGGAAATGTTGAGCACATTGCACCTATACCCATTATATGCAAAACCTCAAAGGTAATAATCCCTGGCTTGTCATCTGAGTCATGTGCCAATGGCATAAAATCATGCAGATTAGCAAAAAGAATTGTGTAGGTCAAAGAATGGTTTGTACCAGTACTGGGGAAAGAGGGGGCTGTTCTGTTAGGATGGGCTCAACTAAAACAAGGCTAAGATCTGTATTGCTCAATGGTTTAATTAATCTGTCTTTGATTGTGTTAGTCTGTTTACTGATTTATATCTACTGTGCTTGATTGATTAATCCTGGGTATAGCCTCTGAGAGCTAAAGTGAACAGAAGTTTCCAGAAAGACCTGGAAAGGCAGAACTGTGAACGTGTGCAGATACCCTGTGATTGCTGAGATATTTTAAAGCACTGTAAATAAACCTGTTGTAGACTTAGAACTAATGTTATCTCTACATTGCTCTGAGGTAAATCAGATATAAAAAATTTACAACCAGCCAGCAAATACACAACAGGATTAATATCCTGGTGAATTGTATAACTATGGGTAGTGGATAGGGCTTTAACCTAAGGTGGGGGTAGCAGGTCATGTGAAGGGAAATTTATAAATCTAAAGGGAAAAGTTGGGGCAATAGAGCTATGTAGCAATTTGGGTAAAGACAAGAAGAGTGGAATGTGAAGGGACAGAGAATTTAACAGTACTAGTGTATCAGCAACAAAGTTCATGCAAATAGTAGTAAGACAATAAAATTAAAGGTCTTTTATCTGAATACATGCAGCATTTTTCAGAGGATAGACAAAATAATGGCACAAATAGAGATGAATGGATTTGATCAAATCACCATACAGAGACATGATTGTTAGGTAACCAAGGTTGGGAAATAAATATACCAGGGTATACAACATTTTGAAATGACAGACAGAATGGAAAAGGAGGAGGAGTAGTCCTGGTAATAAAGGATGACAAGGACAGTTGTAAGAAAGCATCTTAATTTAGAAGGTCTGGTAGTAAAAGCAATATACGTGGAGTTTAGGAATAACAAGGATCAGAAAAAGTTGGTGGGATTAGTCTATCCACCCCTAATAGTAGTTACACTTTGGAAAGAACATTAAGCAAGAATAAAAAAGGAGTTTGTTACACAAGCAATGTAATAATTGTAGGAGACTTTAATCTTCATATAGACTGGACAAATCAAATTGGCAAAGGGAGCCTTGAAGATGAGTTTGTAAAATACTTTTGTGACAGCTTTCTGTAAGAGTACATTGTGAAGCCAGCTTGGGACAAAGCTATTTTAGGTCTAACATTATAAAATGAGACTGTGTCAATTAATAATAGCATAGTAAATCTGCTAGTAAAAGAGCTTCTGCCATGCCGTTACCTCACTGTTTTCTCACTCTGGATGCCATATCTAAACTGCAGCCATGCACACAGTTCTCAATGCTTGCAGTCCAGGGCTACTCCAGTAAAGACATGGCACTGAAAGTCAAGAAGAGTTCAGTGGCCCGGCACTGGAATGCCATTAGGAGGCTTGCCGTGATGTCCTCCACTTCACTCTGGCCGCAGGAGATCCAGCAATGACACCATTCTGGCTTGGGAGGCAGTGGTTGTGGTAGTCAGTGCTAACGCTGCACAGAAGAGGTTGGTCATCCAGTGGAGAAAGAAAATGAATGATCTCATCCATGCCGCCAGCGTAAGGCAGTCATCTCATCACTCTAAGCTCATACACTTACAAGGCCATCACACATTCATTGGCATTTCATTCACTGCCAGGTCAAGGGACATCACCACTCACTCTCTCACACACCCTCAAATCTCCATTTGGTCTCATCTCCTCTGGAAACTGCCTCCTCAACCCTCACCATCTTGAGGCCACTTGCACAGATCAACATGTGACCCCACACACACCCTAGGAAACTCCCTTGCCCAATACAGCCCTTGCCCTGCAGACTCTTCCCTTGCCTGAGGCCACTTTGCCTCCTTCCCCAAGCAAGCTCTAGCCCTGCAGCTATTGAAAAGCCACCCCCACCTTACAGCTGGCCTTTTGGTAGAGACCTGCCCGTGAGCTCACCTAAAAATGATGTGATGCTGCCAGGGAAGCCTGGAACTGATGACTGTGAGTGCTGCCCGAGGTGAGGTGGGCAAACAAACCTCGAAGTCCTGAGCGAAGTGCAGCTCGCCAGGTGCGCATCACTTATGTAAGTTGGGAAATGATCCAGTGTCAGGGAATGATTCTGGTGAGCGAGGATTATAATGAGATGCTAAACTATTGAAATTTGTTTCCCAACGTGCAGCAACAGGAAACATGTCCCATTGTTGACGGGTGGAGCGGACGATCGCAAACTAGTTTCATGACAGCATAAAACCAATTTTTGGCCTTCTCACCCTATTGTCCACTCATACCGCCAAACTCACCCGCTGCCAACGGACGTAGAAAATTCCTCCCTCTGTTTCTCTCTCCACAGCTGCTGTCAGACTAGTTGAGTTTTTTCGGCATTTTCATTCTTTATTTAAGTTAAGGATAGTATAGATTAAAAGAAGAGGCACAAAACATTGCAAAGAATGTGGGTTTGGGAGAATTTTAGAAAACAGCAAAGGGTGGCCAAAAAGTTGGTAAAAAGGGAAAAATAAAGTATGAGAGTAAACTAGCCAGGAATCTAAAAAAAGGATTCTAAGAGTTTTTACACGTATATAAAAAGTAGAATTGATAAAGTAAAGGTTAGTCTCTTAGAGACAGAGACATGAGAAATTATCATGAGGAATGAGGAAATAGCAAAGACATTGAACTAATATTTTGTATCTGTCTTCACAATAAAAGACCTAAATCACATACCAAGGAGCTGTCAAGAGTGACAAACTTAAGATAATTATTATCAGCAGAGAAAAGGTATTGGAGAAACTTAAGAGATTAAAAGCAAACAAATCGCAAGCACTTGGTGGCCTACATCCCAGGGTTTTAAAAGGGGTAGCTGCAGAGTTTCTATGGCAGCCACCATAAGACAATGGTTTGCACCGTGGTGATCAGCTCTGTGCTAAGCTTCACCTGGTGTGACTCAGGAGCCCCACTCTGGCATGGCAGTCTCTGCCGCATTTGCCGCGAAGGAAGTCAGTGGGCTGAGAAGGTGCATGATTTGCTGGCCTTGTTTTTCTCTGGGTCCTCTTCTCAGCCAGATGAATTTTTTGTTTTGGCTCGCTCTTTCCAAACAGTCAGTCTCCAGAGGTCGTGGCTGCCAATGACTGTCTCTCAGTTGTCAGTGCCAATATCTGCCATCTTCATATCTTGCTTGCAGGTGTTCTTGTAGCAGAGGCATGGACACCCTGGAAGTCATGACCCAGTGGCCAATTAACCATATGATAAGTTTTTGGATATACAGTTGTCATCCATCTGATGAACGTGGCTGAGCAAGCGCAGATGGCATTAACGTAGCAATGAATGTATATTGATGGAATTATCATGCTCCAGGACCTCTCAGTCGGTGACCTTGCCCTGCCAAGAAATGCCGAAGATGCACCCGAGACAGTGAAGGTGGAAAATTTTCAGCCTTTTCTCATGCCTAGGATAAGTTGTCCAGATCTCACCACCTTAGAGAAGTGTGCTGATGATGCAGGCTTGGTAGACTCACAGTTTGGTGTTCTTAGAAATAGTGAGCTATAAATGACATCCTATATGACTGCAAGAGGTAAACTTTCATTCCTTGACCTTCTTGACCTGCCTGCACCCTTTGACATGGTTGACTACACTATCCTCCTCCACCGCCTTTCCATTGTTGAGCAACTTGTTTGGGGGGAGGGGGTGGGGGGGGGGGGAGGTGGCGGCGGGTGGGGGGTGTGGGGGGGTTGGCAGCGGGGTAGTGGAGGAACTGCAGTCACTTGGTTCCATTCTTAGCTATCTAATTGTAGCCAGAGAATCACTCGTAATGACTTCTCTTCCTTCTCCCACTTCATTACCTATGGTGTCCCTAAAGATCTATCCTCGGCCATCTCCTATTTCCAATCTGCATCTTGCCTGTGAGTGATAGCATCTGAAGACTTAGTGTTGGTTTTCACTGTATGCTGAAGACACCCAGTTCTACCTCACCACCAGCCCTGTCTCAACTCTTCGACTGTTGCTAACTTATCAGACTGCTTATAAGACATCCAATCCTGCATGAGGAGGAACCTTCTCTAATTAAATACTGGGAAGACTGAGGGTACTGTCCCAGTTCAGTTTTGGTCCTTGGTCCAAACTCCAATTCCTAGCTATGAACTCCATCTGTCTCATTGGCAACTGTCTGAGATTAAGTCAGGCTTTTTGCAACCTTGGTGTCATATTTGATCCTGAGATGAGCTTCTGATCTCATATGTCATCACTCAAGTCACCTATTTTCATCCCCTTATTATCGAATGACTTTGCCTTTATTTCAGGCTGTCTGCTGCTACAATCCTCATTTACCTCTAGGCTCGACTATTCCTCTGCACTCCTGATTGAGCTCCCACATTCTACCCTCCATAAGCATAAGATCATCCAAAACTCTGTTGCACGTGTCTTAATTTGCAGCAAGTTACATTCCCCTATCACCCCTGTGCTTGCTGACCTACATTGGCTTCCCAGCCAAGCAACGTCTTGTCTTGAAAATTCTCATCCTTGTTTTCAAATTCCTCCATAGAGTTTAGCACCCCCCCTCCCCCCCTTCTGCAATCTAATTCTGGCCTTTTGTGCATTCCTTTTATAAATGCTCCACCATTGATGACTATGCCTTGAGTTGCCTAGGTCCCAAGCTCTGGAATTTCCTCCCTGCACATCTCCACTTCTTTACCTCATTTTCCACCTTTAAGACATTCCTTAAAAGCTGCCTCTTTGACCAAGTGTTTTGTCATCTGACCTAATATCTCCTTATGTGGCTCTGTGCCAGGCTTTATTTTGCAATGTTCCTGTGAATCACCTTGGAACATTTCATTACTTTAATGAAACAGAAGTATGTTAATGTTCTTATATTACTGACAGAGTGCTGCATTATCTGAGATTTTGTGCATGTTTTCGATGAGATATTAAACAGAGGCCCAACTGCCTTTTTGGGTGCATGTAAGTATTCCCATGGCATGTTTTTCAAGAATAGAGAGCTTCCTTCTGAACAGCATTCCTCAAAAACAGATAAGCTAATAATTCACATACACAATGTTTTTTGGGGGCCCTACAGTGCTCCTCAGCCAAGCAACGAAACTGAAGAACAAGAGTAGGACATTTAACCCCTTGAGCCTTTTCTGCCATTCAGTGAGATCACTCCACATATCAGCAGTTGCCCCATATCCCTTAATATCTCTGGTTGCCAAAAATTTAACAATCTCAAATTGAAATTTTACAATTGGGGAAGCTGTTGGGGTAGGGGAGCTGAATCTGATGATGGTGCAGTGGAAGAAAACCTGGTTGCAATTAAAATAATGGTATGGGAAGGGTGTGTGCCTGAAAAACAGCTGACCCAATATCAGGCTGAAACATCTTTCACAATTACTTTATGTATGTGATGTTAGTCACCTCATTGTGTTCCACTTATTATGTGAAACAGATGAAACAAGGCTCATTCTCTGCTTCTTGATCCTTTTTGCTCGAAACGAACACTTTTTTTTGTTTAAAATTGTTCCTTAGGAATGGTACAGATTAGGGAAATGTTGTATTATTCAGCAAAATAGTATTAGCCTTGGCTCAATTATACCATTTTCAAATCTGAGTCAGCAAGTTGTGGATTCATGTTCCACAACATGGACTTGAGCATGTAATCTAGGCTTAAACATCGATGCTGTAAATTGTTGGCGGTGCTGTTTGAAGACAAACAGCAGATATCTGTTCTTTTGGTCAAGGCTATTCCTCAACTAACCCTACTGGGGGCGTTTTGAGGTATAAAACCCTTTTAATTCAAATATCGATGTTCTAAATTTTTCATTTATAACAATGGGGTCCTCATTGCCTGACCTCACAATGTACGAACAACCAGTATTTATGGCTCAAATAGAATTTATTAAGCATGATGTGAAATATACTTAGCAAGAGTAGTGAAGACAGTGTGGAAGTTTCTTATCTCACAAGGCCCTAGGATTCCGTGAACGCTTCCAGCACTGGCAATGCCATTCTTTTCTGTTTCTGAAGTAATGTGGAACCTGTGTTGTAGAAGAATTACACCACAGAAGCAGTGGTGAAACTGTGCCAATGAAGATTCTGAATTTCCAACTTTTATCCCTATTTCTGCCTGTTCCTTGTCCCTTATTAGGAAATAGTCTAACTCAGCTCTTTTCATTGGCTTAGGGTGAGAGTCATCTGGGGTCCCCCACTTCTGTAACGAGAGTCATGTAGAGCTGAGACAAATGCCATCTCTTATTTCCTTTGGGCTCCAGGAGTTTCATTCCATTGTGTACAAATGACACAGCTTTGAAGATAGAGAGCAGTTGTACAATGTTGCATCCTCTTATCAATATACAAACAGTTGTAAACAGGAACATGTTAACCTATTCCCACTGATACTAAGGAAATTAAGAACAAACGTTGGCAGTAATTCCTAGCAAGATATCTTCATGAAATATAGGTGTTCTGTCGTATAAATGTAGTTAATGAGTCAAAGCTTTTAGTAAGCTAAAATCTAATTAAAATATATAATTAAAAGATAAGGTGTCATTCTAAGTTCAAGCTGCTGAGTTCAAGCCTTATGCTTATTTATTTAAAGCTGACAAAGAGTCCCTCAATTGCACATAGTGCAAATAAAACAAATGCAAATGCTTGAACCCAGACTTTTTGGCATCTTAAAAGTCATTTGGTTCATCAAAAACAGTTTCTCACAGGTAGCTGATTCTCTGTTCCCAAGCTGCTTAACTGTTAATGTCTAACTAGCAGAAATTCAAATTGGACTATTTAAAAGTTGGTTAAAATAAAATCCATGAATATTACTTCAAACCAATATGGGAACGCTAAGAATTAGTAGTATTATCAAAACGTTACCTAAAAGGTTTATCACTCAGCCAATTTTGTCAAAGCTAACTACCCGTAGTTCATTTACTGTTTGTAGGAGGTCTTGTGGTGCAATGGGTAGTATTGCTGTCCTGAGCCAGAAGATCCAGGTTCAAGTCCCACTCCATGTCTTGAAGGAAAGTATGTTCACAGCATGGCCAAACAGGTTAAATGTCAACTTGTAAATCCTTTCAAATATGCTGATGGCCAAGAGCAGGACAGATTCCTGATCAGCCATGTGATAGAAAGTAATTGGAGCCTCTACCATAGCTTCAGGTTACAACATGCATGTGAAAGTATATGTTGCCACAGCAACTCGGACTCCATGGGGGCTGGTTGACCGGATGGTTGGTATGGATCAAATTGGTGCCAACAGCACTGGGGTTCAATCCCCGTTCCAGCTGAGGTGTATTCAGGACCTGGCTCCTTTCCCTACCTATGGTGGAGGTCATGACACCATGAGTTGACCAGCCTTCAAGCAGGGAAGTCAAGAAAAAGTAGGTTCTCCCTATACACAAGTTGTCCCTGCAGTGTAACAGCAACTACAGAAGAGTTTCATGAGTTGTCAAGAACTTTGGAACATTATAAGATAATTAATGGTAGTGTATAAGGGCAAAATCGGGCTCTTAAACATCCATTTTTTTCGGCATTACACGGCCTCTGAAAGTTTGAAAATTGCACCGATGATGCATGTGCACATATCTGACAGGAAGTGCGCTGGACATCATCTTGGAAAAAGGAATTGTGCTCATGCATTTAACAACAGTCAGCAGCATTCAGAGCAGGTCGATTGTAACTTCAATCAGTGTGGAACCAACACTGCCATTTTCAAACACTATGCTCAAGCTTACACCCTGCTTTAACCTCATGCAACAGAAAATTAAATTAGAAAGAATGTTGGAACCCCACCCCTCCGCCAGTGCTATTTAGAGGGGCATGGGCTATTTTCAGGTTAGTTGCTGGACTATTTCTCCTGGCTGCTGATGCAACTGCACTCATTTTTGGACCATTCCTATACTGGGCTAAAGTTTGAATAGGTAATGGTCTGGCTGGTATTAAGTACTTTATATTTCATTTAAAAGTTTGTACCGAAATAAGTAACTTCTGGACATGGGTGACCTGTTCGGCCGTCCCTTTGGAATTAAGGATGACTGGGAGAAAGGAAAGAAGTCACACAGAGAAAAACAACTTGTCAGAAGAGGGAGGAGGGGAAAAGGGCAGGACGCCATATCTGTTGAGGGTCTTTAGAGATCAATTCTCTCAACTTAAAGTCAGCAAGGTGTAATGGTTGAGACATCTTTGCTTCAATAAGGAATTTGTGACTGAAACATGCCAACTGCTACAACCACAACTGCAACGTAATGAGAAACTAGGGCAGATGAACAAAGGCTTGATGACAGGGGTGGGTTTTAAAGGGAAAAGAAAGAAAGAGAGGTGGAGAGATTTCAGGGGAGGGAGGGTGATTTCCAGAGCTCATGGTTCCCCTTTAGGAGCTGAAAGTTGGCTGTAAGCACACAAGAACACAAGAAATAGGAACAGGTGTAGACAATAGAGCCCATTGGCAGTGATTCACCATTCAATATGATCATGGCTGATTTTGGACTTCAACTCCACTTTCCTGCCAGCTCCCCATATTCTTTTATTCCCTGAGAGACCAAAAGTCTGTCTATCCCAGCCTTAAACATAGTCAATGATGGAGCCCTTTTGGGGTAGAGAATTCCAAAGTTTCGCAACCCTTTGAGTGAAGAAATTCTTTCACAATTCAGTCCCAAAAGATCAGCATCTATAGTGGTTAACCTAGGGATTCTACCACAAGGTGCTAGGGGATAGCCTGGAGGGTATCAGCTGCCACCGTGAAATCCCAATTGTGGAGTTGTATTCAAATATACAAAACTCATATATCAACCCACATCTGGTCCGTCAAATATTCCACCTCCCATATATGTTGAAGAAGAGACTCTGGAGTATCTTGAGCACTTTCCATACCTTGGCAACCACCTCTCACAGAAGACCACCAAAGTTGTGTAATACCCCTATACTTCACAATCTACCTGACAGTGGCTTTTACCTCATCCAAAATCAACTGCTTACTGGTGTGAGTATTAAATACTGTCTGGATGGAAACTCTTTAACCTCAGTCACCTCTGTGCCAAAACTAAACAAGACACCATAGATATACATAAACTGCGGTTTGTGGATGACTGCAGTATCATTGCCCACTCAGCCTCAGGTATGCAAGTCATTCCCGATCTCTTCAATTCTGCATACAAGAAACTCAGTCTGCCCTTCAATTTTGGCAAAACAGAACTCATATCTTAACCCTTCACGGTACCAACTCCAAGGCGAGTATATCCTCTCTTAGATATGAAGACCAAAATTTCACACAGTACTCCAGGTGTGCTCTCACCAATGCCATATACAATTGTAGCAAGACTTCCTTATTGTTCTATTCTAATCCCCTTCCTATAAAAGCCAACATCACTCAGAAATTTAGCATGCAGGTACAGCAAGCAATTAGGAAGGTAATTGACATGCGCCACAAGAGGTTGAACGACCTGCTGCACTCAGGAAGAGTGAGTACCGTGTTGGCATGGATCAGTGTGTTGAAGTGTTAAGGTCTGGCTGTACCCCCCGAGAAGCTCAGGGGTGTTAGAGTCTGAGTGCCAATTGTCAATGATCCTGGAGCTGGCCAAGTAGGTGAGCCCTGGCTGCTTGGACTGAGTGCCTTGTGGCTCAAGGGCCATGACTTGGATGTGCCCTGCAAGGTTTTCCTCAGCTGGGGTTGGCCAGGCTGCAATGGCGCTGCAGGTGGGGAGTGGACTAATCAATGCTCCTCTGTCCTTGCAGGAGACGACAGCCCATAACAACATTGCAAGGTTGTGGACCGGCAGAGGCCCCCAAAACCGTCTAATCCTCATGAGGTATGAGCAGGATGCCTTGGAGATGACATGCATCTCGGTCAAGCGACTCCAGAGAAGCTAGGGTGTCAGACGAAGGTAAGAGTGCAGTGCACAGAGGTGAGAGTTTTGGATGGTACAAACATTCTTGCGTTATCTCATCATTGATAGGAGCATGGATCATTGAAAGATGATGGCACCATAATGCAGATCTCCATTGTCTCACCAGGGTGCCTGGCATGCATAATGACAGTGTGATAACTTAAACTAATGTCATGTCGTTCTCCCTTAGATTTGCCACCACACACCCAATCGTAGGATCCCGAAGAACCATCCCTGACGTCAGAGGACCGCCAAGCTCCAGATGCACTTGCATCACTCCCGCTCACCAGACCAGGCACCAGCACAGATACCAGCGCCTTTGTGGGCTTAGATCAGCAGCTAGAATGTCAGTGCCCAGTGGTGAGGACACTTGCTTGAGGTACAGGGGGATGCAGAGAGTGTCCAGAGCACCGGCAGTCGGAGAGCTGCTGGAGACCAGGCCGATGCCAAGTCAAAGGCAGATAATGAGCCTCTAGAGTCATCCATTAAGCAGCAGATGCTGGGTGTCCAGTGAGATGTGCAGGAAGTTCTGGCGGACATCAATGAGGGTATGCATGCCATGGTTTCTGTTACGGAGGAGTCCATGCGGAGCATCAGCACTGTGTTGACCATCATGGCCAAACGCACTGCCTCCTTCATTGAGAGAGTGCTGACACTAATGGACACATTGCTCCAGGTTCAAAATCAGGAGTTCCTGGTGCTACACTCGGACCTGCAAGTCCTCACACAGGCAATGACCTCAGATGGGCAATGCCAGAGTGGGAGATGGACGAAGCACCCAGTATCTCAGCTAGGTGCCGTCCATCAATGAAGAACAGAGAGGTTCAGAATGACCTCACGTTGGCATATGAGCTGTCTGTGGTCTCTGCGGGCTCCTCGCAGGGCACTCTGGATGATGGCAGCTGCTCCTCTGCCTCTCTACCAGTGACCATGGCATCTGATGAGGCTGCGATGACTGAGGTGATGCTAGCAGTGACATGGCCGCTCCCTCCTAGGCGGGGCCTGCACAGGCTCCACTGGCCAGAGGATGACCGCCAAGTTCATCAAGACCAACAGGACAGCAGAGTGAACAGGCTGTCTCCAATACCGCTGCCAGCAATGTGGGTGACACCAAGACACAGCACTCACAAACATATGTTTAAGGCACCATGAGGACAAGAGGGACTGGTCAAAGGTGATCTTCTGTTGTGCAATGTTTTGTTTATTTTAACTGGCCTGGGGTTGAAGACCAGAGAAGGTTCTGTTAAATTGTTTTGTCTGTCACCATGAGATAAATTTTCTTTTGTCGTAATGGCCTGAGTATGCTTCACCTTTTTTATTTAATGTGGTGCAGTGTACGCCAGTATGAAATGCTGGACGTGGATGGCTCAAAATCTTATTGCACAGGCGCTGAGTGGAATTTGGGGTCAAATGAAAGGGTCATTTCAGACATCCGGGATGCAGGTGGCAGCCCTGGCATGAGGTGGTACCACTTATTTGGCAGCCTTGCTGAAGGAGCATTGGATCATGGTGCCCCTAGTCCTCCTGCCTCCCTGGAGGTTGCAGATTTCTGCCTCCATGCCATCAGCTTTCTCCTCACCACGCTCCTCTTCTGACTTACTACTGGATTAATCATCCATGGCCTGTGGAGCTGTATCAAGATCCTCTTCCTCCGGTGGGTCCCCCCTTCCCCCTTGTGGAGAATGCAGCATGTGACCACGATCAGTGACATCTGCTCTGGGGGGTATTGTAGTTCTCCCTCTGAACGATCCAGGCATCGGAAGCTAATCTTCAGAAGACCTATGCTTTTCTCTATCACTGCCCTTGTGGAGCCATGGCTCCTGTTATATCACTGCTCTGCCTCTTTTCTTGGGCAGTGGAGAGGTGTCATAAGCCACCTTTTCAAGGGATAGCTCTTGTCAGCCAGCAGCCATCCATCCAGTCGGTCTGGAGCACTAAATAGCCTAAGCACCTGGGAGTGTCTCAGGATGTATGCATCATGGGAGTTGCCTGGGTACCTTGCACAGACTTGCAGAATATGCATCCTGTGATCACACACACTATCTGAACATTCATGGAGTAGAATCTCTTCCTGTTAATGAAGGTACCCGGCTGACCTGCTGGCATGTTGATGGTCACATGTATGCAGTCAATGGCACCCTGGATGTGGGTGAACCCAGTAATTGCTGCAAAGCCTCTGGCACGCTCTGCCTGGCTGGCCTCTTCCATAAGGAAATGAATGAAAGTCAATACCTGCCTGAACAGAGCTTCTGGTCACCAGCTTGACGCAACTGTGACAGCTGATTGGGGGACTCCACACAGATGCCACCTTGACCCCTGGAAAGAGCCAGGGCATAGAAGTTGAGGGCCACTGTGACCTTCAGAGCCACTGGCATGGGGTATCCACCCATACAATCGGAGCTGATCTCAGGCCCAATCATCTGACAAATGGAGGCCACTCTCCCTTGAGAGGTGGAATCTCCTTCCGCATTGCACCTTGGACATATTGAGGTAGCTGCATCACTGCCTGTAAACTATGGAAGCAGGATATTGGTGTCTTCTGTGGCCCTTAATGCCTTGGACTACCTGCTGGCCTTGCACCCCTTGTGCCTGCACCTCTATTCCCACAAGTGACTCCCCTGGAAGCTGCACTGAGACACCTGGCCTCCTCTGCCTTCTGCCCCTCCCTTCCTCCTCAGATGAGGTGCCACCAGCAGAGAGCACAATCCCCATTACCAGGCTAACAGAAGGCTGCCTGATACCTGGAAGGGTCCACATGGTCTGAGGAGACACCAAGGAGCCTTGAAATGAAGTCTGGAAATGCTAAGAATGAAGCTCTGAACAGAGCTGAAGCTGTCAAGTACCAATAAGTCACCAGCAACAAACTATCTACCAATCTCCTCACTACTCATACTGACAATGTTGCTGACCCTTTTTATTCTGCCCATGGATGAGGTTTTACAAATTGTTGGCTGGCATCCTCCCACTTTGCCCGTGCAACGAGAGCAAAATCGCGCAGGCAATGTAAAACCGGTGCCAATTGCCTTTTTAATGGCCTTAACTAGCCCCTTAATTAATGGCGGGTATGGCTCCAACCGAACAATCACACAAGTGCACGATGACATTGGGACGCTCCCCTGACATCATCACACGCTATTTTATGCTCGAGGGAGTCAGGCGTGCGCCCGCCCACTCAGAGAAAAACTCTGCCGCATGATCTTCTAAGCCAAGATTCTACCTCATTAATGTCTTTATGTCCTAATTTCCTATCATGCCTACATCTCCTCCTTTGCTCTTCTGTCCTTTTTTTCAAAATATTGTGCAACCTGCAATATTTATTTCCCACCTTGGTCACCTTGTAACGATGTCTCTGTAATGGCGATTAGATCTAAACCATTTATCTCTATTTGTGTCACAACTTAATCTATCTTATTGAAAATGCCATGATGCATGATGAGTGATCTTTAATTTCATTTTTTTTTACTACAATTCCCTGCATGGACCTTACTTGCTGAAGCACGATTACAGCTAAACTCCAAGCCCCTCGTTGTCCCATTTAGTTTGTTTATATCGTAATCCCGACACTGTTCTGTTCCCCTTTTCTCTTTGGATTTCTAAATATCCCTTCAACTGAATCCAGCCCTCCCACCACCACCACCACCTCCCCCCCACCCCCCGCACCCCTATCCCTGCAGTGCTCTATTAGTTTAAATCTCTATTTACAACCTTCATTATGCGATTTTATGTTATTTGCCATGACAGTGGTTCCAGCCCAGTTTAAGTGGAGCCCATCCTATGGGGAACAGTTCCCCCTTTCCTGAGAATGGGTGATAATGTCCCATAAATGGAAACCCCTTCTTCCCACTCCACTTTTTGAGCCACACATTTAATTCTCTAATCTGCTTGACATCATACCAATTTGATTTTGGCTCAGGTATCAATCCAGAGATGTTTACCACTGATATTCTGAATTTTAATTTGATGCTAATCTTCAAATTCTCTCAGCAGAACAGCATTCCTAGTTCTACCTATGTCATTGGTTCTTAAGTGGACCATGACAATTGGATCCTCCCCCTCCCACTCCAAGTTCATCTCCAGCTGCAAGGAGATGTCCTTAACCCTGGCAATAAACAGACAACACAACCTTTGGAGTGTTAATGTTGCAAACGCTGTGACAGTCGAGTGCATGTTCTATTTGTGATTAAGAGCAGCTAATACTAAGTGGGGAAAGGTTAGTGCACATATATAAGAACCAGCTTTCACCTGTATGGGGGACCTATATGTAAGGGAAAGGTAACCTGCATGTATGTTATACCAAGTTTTGTGAATAAAGCTTTGTTGCAGACAGACTGGCTCCAGGTCCTTCCTTTGCCAGAAGGATGTTCACTGGAGTAGCATGGAGCTTTCAGTCAGGGCTACAGAGAACAGTGCCTATCCCCTGGACTATACTGCCCCCTATCTCTATCACATTCCTTTTCGCTCCCCCCGCTTGTATGGCATCCTGCACCGTGGTGCCATGGTCACTTTGCTCATCCACCCTGCAGTCCTACTCCTCATCTGCATAGGTAGCAAGCACTTGTTGAATTACATGTTGATCAAAGTCAAGGACTAAAGCTCCTCCATCCTTTCCTGTTGGACTCCCATACCTGCCTGTCTCGCATTCTTATCTTCCTGTCCCTGACCATTGACAAACTCATAAGTTCTTTCCAATCTAAGGGTTGTGGCTGCCTCCTGAAAGGAATATGTGTGTGTTAAATAAGTCAACAGCAAGACCATCAAATTGTAGCAAAGTGAAGAGATTTATTACATATAACATATGACCCAATAAACTAGGCAGTAATTAACACAGCTTAATAGGTTATACTTTCCACATAGCTATAGACAAATGTATGTAAAAACCCAGATGGGATTTGTCTTATGTACTTCTCAAACTCCGGTAACTTCTTCAAACTTCTGAAATTTGCTCAGACTTCGATCGTTCTCTGATCCTGGGTAGGGGCAAATGCTTCCCCTTGTGTCTTTCTTCTCTTTGCTGCAACATGGTTTCAACCTCCTTTCTTATAAAGAGTTAATTAGTTTTGTCTATTACATTTAAGTCAATTAACTGGTTACCAGAGCACTCTATCAAGGTCCCTGGTAGCTAGTCCTTGCCCCTGTTCTATGTCAATCTTAAATATAACAGACCACACATTCACAAGCGTGCATATTCTGGTTCTGACAGCTCGGTTCAGTTTTTATGCAATTGCAACAGTCATTTTATGCAAGCATATGTATTTTCAAGTACATACACAGGCTAGGATTACAAAATTTCACTTAGGTTTCAACTCTGATACTTGAGGTTAGGCAGGCATGTTGAAACTGTTGACTTTGAATGCTGACTAGATTCCCTTGCAAAGCACAATTCTAAAACATGAATTCTCGCAATTTAACAATATTGTTTGGAGAGGGCAGGGGATGAGGGGATGGGGGGGAGTATAATTTTTCCCCTATTGCAAAAAAACCCAATTATGAATAGCTTAGGCCATTAGCAGAAATCAATGTATCAATTCTTCTGCCAAAAGAAGATACCATAGATTTCGATAAAAGCTTAAGAAAAAACTTGCATCCTAAGATCATGCCTTTCATAACCTCAGGATGCCCCAGAATACTTTACAGCTAATAAAGTACTTTTGTGGAGTAGTCACTGTTGTAATGTGAGAAACACAGCAATAAAAATATACATAGCGATATCCCACAAATAACAATTCAATAATGACCATATTATCTGTTTTAGTGATGTTGATTGAAGGATACATATTGACCAGGACACTGGGGTTGAACTTCCCTGCTCTTCTTTGAATTGCACTATGGGATCTTTTACACCTTTCTGCAGGGGCAGACAGGACCTCTGTATCATCCAAAAGGCAACACCACCAACAATGCAGTACACTCAGAGCACTGTTACTGAGGTGTCAAACAAGGCTGCACATTCATGTCTCTGGAGGGGTACTTGAATCTGACTCAGAGGTGTGAATAGTATCACACATTCAAGGCTGCCACCTTGGTATTTAACGATTAGGGAGGGAGGTACTAATCTTCATGATTGTTTCTGAGTTGCATATATTATCTAAGTAAAAACATTGCATGTTGTGTGTCTGCAGGTCAATTCATAACATTTAGTGCGTGAAAGTGGAATGACATTTATCACTCCGACATGTTCATGTGAATAGTGTGCAAGGGACAAATCTTACACTGGAGGATTCTTCTTTATTCATTCTTGCGATCTGAGCAGCATTTTTTTCATTCTTTCACGGGATGTGGGCTTCGCTGGCTGGGCCAGCATTTATTGCTCCTGAATTGCGACCATGTCATTCTACCACTACGTGTCTGTTATCATGGTAGTGAGACTGCTGAGTATTACCACCTCTGTCTCCTATTGCAGGTCTTCCTCCATCTCGGCTTATTGCCTTTATTGCCCTTGAGAAGTTGGTGGTGAGCTGCCTCCTTGAATCGCTGCAATCCATGTGGTGCAGGTACACCCTCAGTGCTATTATGGAGGGAGTCCCATGATTTTGACCAAGCGACAATGAAGGAACAGCAATATTGCTCCAGGTCAGGATGATGTGTGGCTTGGAAGAGAACTAGTAGGGGGTGGTGTTCCTAAGCATCTGCTGCCCCTGTCCTTCTAGGTGGTAGAGGTCAGGGGTTTGGAAGGTGCTTTTTAAGGAGCCTTGGTGAGTTGCTGCAGTGCAGCTTGTAGATGGTACACACTGCTGCCACTGTGCGTTGGTGGTGGAGGAAGTGAATGTTGAAGGTGGAGGATGGAGTGTCGGTCAAACGGGCTGCTTTGTCCTGGATGGTGTTGAGTTTCTTGAGGGTAGTTGAAACTGCACCCATCCAGGCAAGTGGAGAGTATTCCATTATCTTCCTGACCTGAGACTTGTAGATGGTGGACAGGTTTTGGGGAGTCAGGAGATGAGTCACTCTCTGCAGAATTCCCAGCCTCTGACCTGCTCTTGTAGACACATTATTTATATGGCTGGGCCAGTTCAATTTCTGGCCAATGGTAACCCCCAGGATGTTAGGGGATTCAATGATGCTAATGCCATTGAATGTCAAGGAGAAATGTTTGGATTCTCTCTTGAATATTACTTGCCACTATCAGCCCAAATCTGAATGTTGCCCACATCTTGCTGCATATGGGCACAGACTCCTAGAGTATCTGAGGAGCCGTGAATTATGCTGAACATTGTGCAATCATCAGCAAACATCCCCACTCCTGACTTTATGATGGAGGGAAGGTCACTGATGAAGCAGCTGAAGATGGTTGGACCGAGGACGCTACCCTGAGGAACTGCAGTGATGTCCTGGGACTGAGATGATTGACCTCCAACAACCACAACCAACTTCCTTTGCAATAGGTATGACTCTAACCAGTGGAGAGCTTTCTCCCTGACTCCCATTTGACTCCAGTTTTGCTAGGGCTCCTTGACGATGCACTCGGTCAAATGCCACCCTGATGTCAAGGGTAGTAACTCTCAGCTCACTTATTAAGTTCAGCTCTTTTGTCCATGTTAGGGCATAGACTGTAATGAGGTCAGGAGCTGAATGGCCCTGTCAGAACCCAAACTGAGCATCAGTGAGCGGGTTATTGCTGTGCAGGTGCCACTTGATAGCTCGGTCGACCACACTTTACATCACTTTACTGATGATCGAGAGAAGACCAATGGGGTGGCAATTGGCTAGTTGGATTTGTCCTGCTTTTTTTGCACAGGACATACCTGGGCAATTTTCCACATTGCCAGGTAGATGCCAGTGTTGTAGCTGTACTGAAGTAGCTTGGTTAGGGGCATGACTATTTATGAAGCACAAGCCTTCAGTACTATTGGCAGAATATTGTCAGGGCCCATAGCCTTTGCAGTATCCAGTTCCTTCAGCATTTTCTTGATATCATGTGGATTGAATTGAATTTGGTGAAGCCTGGCATTTGTGGTGCTGGGGACCTCCAGAGGAGGCTGAGATGGATCATCCACTCGGCATTTCTGGCTGAAAATTGTTGCAAATGCTTCTGCTTTATATTTTGCACTGATATGCTGGGCTCCCCCATCATTGAGAATGTGGATATTTGTGAACCCTCCTCCTCCAGTGAGATATTTAATTGTCTACCATCATTCACAACTGGATGTGGAAGGACTGCACAGCCAGTATCTATTGTCCATGCCTAGCTGACGTAAGAAAGGTCGACACAACATTTTGGTCACCTCAGAGGATAACGGGACCACGGTCACATATAGACCAGACTGTGTACAGCAGGTTTCCTTTGATAAAGGACAATAGTGAATCAATTGGTTTTGATGAAAATATGGTCAATTTTACCCGCACCAGTTTTTTTTTTATTTCCAGATTCTTTAAACTGAATTGTTGTTCTCACACGGTTCTGGTGAGATTTGAATTTAATTTGGACCTTTTATTAGTTTGGACCTTTTCATTATTCCATAGAACCATAGAACCAGAGAAAAGTTACAGCACAGAAGGAGGCCATTCGGTCCAACTTGTCCATGCCAGCCCAAGGACACCCAGGTGCCCTTTCTAATCCTACCTTCCTGCACCCGACCCATAGCCCTGCAGGTTACAGCACTTAAGGTGCAGATTCAGGTATTTTTTGAAAGAGTTTAGAGTTTCTGCCTCTACCACCAATTTTGGCAGTGAATTCCAGACACCCACTACCCTCTGCATAAAAAAAGTTTTTCCTCATGACCCCCCTACACCTTCTGCCACTTATCTTGAATCTATGTCCCCTGGTTCTAGAATTCTCCACCAAGGGAAACAATTTTATCCTGTCCGCTCTATCTATTCCCCTCATAATTTTGTACACCTCAATCAAGTCACCTCTCAGCCTTCTTTGTTCTAAGGAAGATAACCCCAACCTATCCAATCTTTCCTCATAGCTACACTTTTCTAACCCTGGCAACATTCTTGTGAACCTCCTTTGCACTCTCTCCAGAGCTATTATGTCCTTCCTGTAATGTGGTGACCAGAACTGAACACAATACTCCAGTTATGGCCTCACCAGTGTTTTATACAATTCCAACATTATATGCTTACTTTTATATTCTATACCTCTGGCAATGAAGGAGAGTATTCCATATGCCTTCTTTACAACCTTGTCTACTTGAACTGCTGCCTTCAGAGACCTGTGTACTTGTACACCAAGATCTCTCACTTCATTTACCCCTCTTAGTATATTCCCATTTATTGCGTAATCCCTGCAACTGTTTGACGTCCCTAAATGTATGACCTCACACTTCTCTATGTTAAAATCCATCTGCCACTTTACTGCCCACTCCACCAACCCATCTCATCATAGTGGCCAATAGATATTCACAGCCATTGTAATGAGGACAGTTATATTCATGCAGACTTAATCTGAGGTATCCAGCAGAACATACATCTGGAAGAGGGGATGGTTATTTGTTTGAAAGACCTGTTCACAAATACCTGCAAGAAGGAAGTGTCAGAAACTTAACCTCCCAGTTTCCTGGGGTAAGACCTTTCAGAAAAAAGGAAATTATCCCTTTGCTGGTGACAGTCAGATCTTTTAAACAAGGGACTGCAAGGTATAAACCTGGTGCTAGGACTGAGAAGTAAAGCACACAATGTCAGATTTTGGAGTTAAGGAGTTGTTTGTAAAGAAAGGTAATATCAGAAAAGAAATAAGAAAAAACACAAGCAAGAAAGATATTCATGCAGTGCCTTTCATGTCCTAGGCCCAACCATCTTTAATGCTTCATCAATGAACTTCCTTCCATCATGAGGTCAGAAGTGGGGATCTTTGCTGATGATTGCATAATGTTCAGCACCATTCGCAACTCCTCAGATACTGAAGCAGTCCATGTCCAAGTGCAGCAAGACCTGGACAATATCCAGGCTTGGGCTAACAAGTGGCAAGTAACATTCATGCCACACAAGTGTCAGGCAATGACCATCTCCAACAAGAGAGGATCTAACCATTGTCTCATGACATCCAATGGCATCACTTTTGCTGAATCCTTCACTATCAATATCCTGGGGATAACCATTGACTAGAAACTGAACTGAACTAGTCATATAAATACTGTAGCTAAAAGTGCAGGACTGAGGCTAGGAATCCTGTGGCAAGTAACTTGCCTCCTGACTCCCCAAAGCCTGTTCACAATCTACAATGCACAAGTTAGGAGTGTAATGGAATACCCTCCACTTGCCTGAGTGAGTGCAGCTCCAGCAACACTCAAGAAGCTTGACACCATCCAGAACAAAGCAGCCTACTTGACTGGCACCCCTTCCACAAGTATTCACTCCCTCCATCACTGATGAACAGTAGCAGCAGTTTGTACCATCTAAAAGTTGCACTGCAGAAACTCACCAAGGCTCCTTCAACAGTACTTTCCAAACCCACAACCACTACCACCTAGAAGGACAAGGGCAGCAGGCAAATGGGAATACCACCACCTGGAATTTCCCCTCCAAGTCACTCACCATCCTGATTTGGAAATATATCGCCATTCCTTCACTGTCGCTTGATCAAAACCCTGGAACTCCCTCCCTAACAGCACTGTGGGTGTACCTACACCACATGGACTGCAGGGGTTGAAGAAGGCTGCTCAACACCACCTTCTCAAGGGCAGTTAGAAATGGGAAATAAATGCTGGCCTAGCAGCGACGCCCACACCCTATAAATGAATGAAAAAAGAATGACCTCAGGATGTCACAAAACACCTCAAAGCCAATAAAGTAATTTTGAAATGCAGTCACTGTTGTAACGAAGAGAAACATGGCAACCAGCTTGTGCATAGGAAGGTCCCACAACACTGATGCGATAATTAGCTAGATAACCTTTTTTTAGTGATGCTTTGAGAGAGAAATATTGGCCAGGACATCAGAACAAAATATAAATCAGATCACAATAGGAACAGTTATCAAGGAGAGGTGTCAGTGAATAGAATCTACTTGGACTGTTATTCTCTGTATTCATTTATAAGTAACGCAGCTTAACTATTTATATCTGGCCTCGTCTGATTAACTTGTTCTTATTCTGCCTTTAGAAAGACAAGGGAAACACATGAAGACACATGCACAAGACATGTTATCAGTTCATATCACAAGGGGTCCTATTGTTACACCCATATGATTGCACTGTAATTAGATGTAGGGCAGTATGATTGCATTTTTGAACAAAAGAGACTCATATCATTATTGGCAGTAACCCGAAAGAATGTCTAAAGTGCAAAACTTGTAACGTCACCAAAAGCAGATGTCAAACCTTTAGAGCAGCAAAACAGGTAGAAGCTGAGAGCAAAAATAATTTAATGGAAAATTAGAAACTGTTTGTAACTCACAAATTAAATTGCTGAGCATAGCTGAAGCAAGTTTGAAATATCAGCCAGTGCTCAGTGGAATTATTCTGATTCAGAAGGTTGTGGATTCAAGTCCCACTTCAGCGATTTAAACATAAAATCTAAACTGAGTTTTCAGTGCAATACTGAGAGAGTGTTCCACTGTCAAAGGATCATTTGAATGGGATGCTATATCAATGCTCCATCTGTATTCTCCGAAGGCCATAAAAATCCTGTTTTGTTGAAGAACAGGATATCTCCCTTGTATCCTGGTTAATATTTATCCCTCA